>NC_066247.1:3973285-5297713 GCF_024542735.1 Bombus huntii
GATAATCCACAGAAATAAATGCAAAAACATCACATAGCCACTCATAATCCTACATCATATATGGTGAATTTAAGAACCAATACTGATAATGTTTATCAATATTAAAGGATATAGCTGTATACTTGTCCATACTTGTCCATAAGATTTAATAAATTCTTCTTTATCTTCCTTAGACCATATTAAACTAAAACCTGCACACTCTTCTTGCCACCATCTATGTGGGAATTCCAAGAACACTTTATTTACAGTTCCAATATTTAAACCCTAAATAACATATTACAATTGTGTTTTAAATTAAGTGTATACGAAAAAGTAGAGAAATTTCCATATTAACCATCAATATTAAATTTTTACCGTACCTTTATTGCATGTTGCTTTGTTCCAGGTAAAAGTGGAGTGAACATTGTGTTATGTTTTTCTTTCAGAACACCAAGAGATGCAGTAAATATAACATGAGATGCTTTATATGTTGAACCATCTTTTGTTTTTACAATTATATTGTTATCTGAAGTATAGTCAATATTATAAACATCTTTGTTAAATTCTATTTTTTCCATTATAGGCAATTTATTTTTTGCATTTGATATTTTTTGCTGAAATAAAAGAAAAATGAACTATTGCTACATATACGTATATAATGTAATTATTAGTGATATAAAATATACATACAGATAATAAAGCAAACAGTGTTTTATAGCCATGACCCTTCCAATTAAGTACAAGATCTCCATCACAAGTCCAATAATTTACAATTTCTTTTGCAGAAACATCAAACCATGAATCACTACATTGAATGGAATTATCAAATTTATGTATCCAATCTAGTAATTGCTCGGCTTTATTACGACTAGTAAACGGATTTTTGTCAAATATTTTATAAAATCTGAAATATTTAATTCAATTTAATTCAATTCAGTTTCTTATTACAACGATCGGAAGAAATTTCGAATTTTAGCGGTAAAATCAGGCCGGATGTGAGTCACTAACCTTGAAACGAGAAAGGAAGAGAAAACTATAGTGCATTTATTAAAATTTGTACATTATTAAGCATAATTTCTTGCATTGTGCTTTATAAAACTATTGTATTACGTTACAAATTATGAATGATCTATATCTCTCTACAAAAAATGTGACACAGGAACATAAATTATATATACTTTATAAACATGTTTGCAAAAGGGTAAGAATTATTACTGAATTAGTTTTGTAGAAAAAAAAAAATGTTTTCATTAATTATAAAATATTTTGTATTTCAGCAATGTTGATCCTGAATTGGAAAAGTTGAGAAGAGAGGTTGATGGTCCTCCAAATTTAGATACTGTAGCATTAAATATTCAAAGAGCTACAGCACAAATTCATGCTTCTTATCTATTCGAAGAGATTGGAAAAACCACATTGCAAAAATTATGTTTATTACTAAGTTCTACTGCAACAGGGAAAACTTATAATGGGTGGCAAGAATTTGCTGCACATATGGGCCTAACGATGGAACAAATACGTGTATGCATATAATATTTAATGATGGTTTTATTTAAAACTGTTTTGTTAGCTCTTTTTCTTACAGTGTATAGATTATGATTTTAAAGGCCTGCAAGATCCAACTTATTATGTATTACTAACGTATGTGCAACATGCTGAGGCAACTATAGATAAGATTTTGAGTATTTTACAAAGAATGCATCGTTTTGATATAATTAATCAAGTAAAGGATGATATTTCTGATCTAATTAACAGAATTTCACAAAGTACTACGGCAAATGGTATTTTAATATTTATCATAGAAGCAGTAGGATCCTTTTCTTTCAATTTAGCTTAGATGAATGGTTTTTATTTGTATAGAATCAATCATGAGACCAAATAATGTACCAAGAGCTCCATTAGTATTAACTCCAATTAATTTTGTACATAATATACAAAGACATAAATCAGTTTCTGGGCATGTTATACAAGATAATTTAAAAAAGGTATTATAGAATATTTGTGATAAATGTCTTTACATCAATACAAATTGACATTTTTTGTATATCTTCTTGATAGACTAAAAAACCATATGGCTGTAAAGTTATGTTAACATTTGCTGATGATGGTTCAGAAACTGCACAGCATATAGCAAAAATATTCAGGTCTAAGGAGCCCAAAATTGGAGTTCTCATACTTCAAGAACAGGAAAATTATGTATATAGTAGAGCAGAAGAGTTTATAGATGATTGTTTTAAACAGGTAAAACAATTTAAATGTCTCTAAATTGAAAAATCTAATTCAATTTAATTACTACTAATTACTAACATTTAGGTGAACTTTATTATACCTATATTAACACAAGGATATATGGAAAGAATAAATAATTCTAAGAAAATCTATACTGAAGACCAAAATAGATTAGATGCAAAGTACATAAAATATATATATTCTCTTTTAAGATATGAATATGTGAGAAGTCAATGCATTAATTCCCGTGTAAGGTAAGTTTGTCAAAGATTACTGTTTATACTAATGTATTTACATAAGTATTTCTCTTTTTAGGTGTATAGTTCCTGATAAAGAAGTTTTTACAGTTGCAACAACAAATTTGCATCCAACTTTGCAAGCATGGTTTAGAGAGAGTGACATTGATGCATTTGTTAAGAACATTCTTTTAAAGAAATGTTTAAAATAAACTTGTATAATTTAATAGATAATTTTAATTTTGTATATAATAAATAATATATTTTAAACCTATTTATATACTCACTGATTTATAAAATATTCCCCATATGACTCTGAATTATGTATATCATCCGATATATTTTCAGAAATATCATAGTATATTTTTAATGTTTCTATACTTTCTTCTTTTGAGAGAATTTCACCCTTTGCAGTAACAAATAAGTGTCTATCGAATACATTAAAGCATTTTGACGAATCTAATAGTTTGTGTGGATAAGCAAGATTAAAAACAACATTCCCCCGTTCACCATGAACCCATTGTGCACCTAATTCCACTACATTGTCCGCTGAAAATATAAAATTATAATTGCTTTAAAAATAAGTGCGTTTCTTTATCCTATGCAACAGAAATTGAACTTTGTGTATGAATGTTTAATGAACGTACAATAGAAACAGAAATAATTTACTTACAAAATTCTATTGTATGTATTCTACCGCCGATCCGATCTTTTCCTTCGAGAATTGTAATATTTTTTAATCCTTTTTCTATTAATCTAGTTGCTGCAGCAATACCCGCTGCTCCAGCACCAATGATTATTATTTTTGGATCTTTAAACATTGTATTGTTTTAACAACGTTTTGAAGTAGTAGATTGTAATTAGTATACTATGATATCGTTATCATATGTACATAATTTATTCAGTATTTAATCTTTTTATCTAGAATAACAATAAATACGATTAATGTTTAAATAACCATACTAAAAACATACCCGACGTAAATATCTGGTAGTGTCAGTACCATGCTTTGATCAGCTGATGTGATGTATTCCGGAAGTGGATAGCGCCACAAATACCATAATACAAAATTTTCATCGTCTACTGATTAAAAGTTTAGTATTGATTTTTTAGCTATACCTTATTTCCCGGTTACAAAAATTCATTTTGTATCGGATCGAATTTGGTATATATTAAGTATAAATTAGATGTCGATGATATGAACGTTTTAAATATTGATAAATCGATTCATTTTTCGATGTGAAGCAATCGAGTATTGAGTATCGAGTATCGAATCTGAATGTAATGTAAACAACTTCCAAAGTGTTTCTTTATTATTAATATTAATTTTTAATAGAATCATCAAGAATAAAATTGATATTATTGAAAAGTACTTTTGAAATATTGATAATGGTGGCATTACGACATATTCACTGAATATATTACTTCGTTCTTTTAAAGTTTGGGAATACAATTATATGGAATATAGGTTATATGTGGATTCCTTAATAATACACAGAATACTATGTCTGTTATCACATAAATTATTCGTTTGAATCATCTTTGAATCTTAAAATATTTAAAGTATTTAATTGTGTAAAAAATGGCACAAGAAAAAGGAGATCCTCCACGAAAGGTTATTTTACTATCTGATATTTTATCTCTTATTAATTATATATCTCTAAAATTTCTCCAACTAATAAATTAATAAATGTTTCTTAATATAGAGATACAGAAGAGAAGGAGACAAGGAAAGCAGTCCCTTGGAAACAGATGACGATTATGTTCCTTATGTGCCAGTTAAAGAACGTAAAAAATATCAATTAATTAAGCTTGGTAAGCTTGGACAACTTAAAGATGAAGCTGCTGCTGGTATTATCGGGAAAAGTAGCAGTGAGAATGAAAAGGATGATGCAGATGATGATGATGGGCAAGTATGGGGAAGAAAGTCGAACATTTCTTTGTTGGATCAACATACTGAATTAAAAAAATTAGCAGAAGGTAACCGTGTATGGCATACTTCATGAAATAAAAAATTTTCAATAATTTAAATTAACCGATTCGTAAAATATTTTAGCTAAGAAGGAAAGTGCTATGGAAAAACAGTTGAAGGAAGAAGAAAAGATCCTAGAGAGTGTAGCAGAAAATAAAGCTTTAATGGGTGTAGCGGAATTAGCAAAGGGTATTCAATACGAGGACCCAATAAAGACCAGTTGGAGACCTCCAAGAGCAGTTCTCGCTGCAGGAGAAGCAAGACATGAAAGGATTAGGAGGAAACTTAGAATTTTAGTAGAGGGAGATGATGTACCACCACCATTGAAAAGCTTCAAAGAGATGAAATTTCATAGAGGTATACTGAATGGTTTGGAACAGAAAGGTATCGTTAAACCCACACCAATTCAAGTTCAAGGAATACCAACAGTGTTAGTATACATTTATTGCATATTTGTAGTCATTTTTCTGTAAAATATAAAGTATTTATTTTTTTCCTTTTTATAGATTATCAGGTCGCGATATGATTGGCATTGCCTTTACTGGTAGCGGTAAAACATTGGTATTTGTATTACCTATTATAATGTTTTGTCTAGAACAAGAAGTGGCTATGCCATTTGTGAGAAACGAAGGACCATATGGTAATACTATATTGTGATAATATAAAAAATAAAATATTTAGAAAATGATATTAAATAATATAATGATATTAAATATGACGTTTATCCCCTTTCAGGTTTAATCATTTGTCCGTCTCGAGAATTAGCGAAACAAACTTACGATATTATTCGACATTATACGAATACTTTACGACAAGCAGGTTGTCCCGAAATACGCAGCTGTCTAGCAATTGGAGGTGTACCTGTATCAGAATCTTTAGAAGTTATTAACAAGCAAGTATTCTGCCAACACTTTGATTTTTCTTATTTCGATATTTCTATCGCATTATATAATCTTTGCCTTGATTATAGAGGTGTTCACATTATGGTGGCAACTCCTGGAAGACTAATGGATATGTTAGATAAAAAGATGGTAAAACTCAGCGTGTGTCGTTATCTGTGTATGGACGAAGCCGATCGTATGATCGACATGGGTTTTGAAGAAGATGTGCGAACAATTTTTTCGTTCTTCAGGGTAAATATACTTTGTTATATTTTTATTATATTAAAAATTGTTTGTACTACATTTGAGCATATATTTCATATAGGGTCAGAGACAAACGTTGCTGTTTTCTGCGACTATGCCAAAGAAGATTCAAAATTTTGCGCGTTCCGCTTTAGTAAAACCTGTGACGATTAATGTTGGTCGCGCAGGTGCAGCGTCTATGAATGTAATACAAGAAGTTGAATACGTCAAGCAAGAAGCTAAAATCGTGTATCTCCTGGAATGTTTACAAAAAACTCCCCCACCTGTACTTATATTTGCCGAGAAAAAGCAAGACGTTGATGCTATTCACGAATACCTATTGCTAAAGGGCGTTGAAGCGGTAGCAATACATGGTGGAAAAGGTATATTCAATTTTAACGCAATAAATATCATCAAGTATATTTCTAGTGTTTAAATTGTGTAATTACTTTTTTATAGATCAGGAAGAAAGATCACGTTCTGTAGAAGCTTTTCGTGAAGGCCGGAAGGATGTATTGGTTGCGACGGATGTTGCATCCAAAGGTCTCGATTTTGCCGATGTGCAACACGTTATAAATTACGATATGCCGGATGATGTTGAAAACTATGGTAATTTAGCATGTTTCTATTAATTATTAAGCAATGATTAATTACATAAATAATTAATTTTTATGTATAGTGCATAGGATCGGAAGAACTGGGCGTTCTGGACGAACTGGAATAGCAACAACATTTATTAACAAAGCAAATGACGAGTCTGTGTTACTGGATCTTAAACACTTGCTTATGGAAGCGAAACAAAAGGTTCCACCATTCTTGCTGGAACTTTGTTCAGAGAATGAAAAATACCTCAATTTGGGAGGTAAAACGATTGCAGATAACATTTACATTTTCTTTTTTATTAAGAAGCAGGAAATAAACCGTGTTTTTTTTTTATTACATTTCAGATGAGCGTGGATGCAGTTATTGTGGTGGTCTTGGTCACAGAATCACAGAGTGTCCCAAACTGGAAGCTATCCAGAACAAACAAGCTTCGAATATCGGACGCCGTGATTACTTGGCCAGCAATGCAGCTGACTATTAAACTGGACATATTATTTTGGACATATTTTGTACATATCTTTTAAAAAATAGTGATTTCTCTGTGTAATATCGTATTTTGTAAATAGTTTTACAAAATTTGTATTCATAATTAAACATAGATATTATCTCATTCTTTCCTCGACACTGCATACTTCCTGCTAGCTTTAAACGCGATGCTTTTATGTTTTCTCTGTTCATCAATTTGGCACACGATACGCACAAAGATAGAAATTTTTCAACAAAAACTCCGTCTGAATTGACCTGAATAATGATTAGAGGGCAAAATGGGAAGGGGGATGACGATTTCACGAGGATCAAAAATCAGAAAGCCGATGAAATAGAGGCACGGCGAAGGATAATAGAGAAAAGTGCCGAAAAGAAGCGAAGATTACGTCAACAGCACATTGAACGCAAAGAAGCATTAGAAGCGGAAAAACTACAATATGCCAAGGCGGCTGGTGATGTAAAAATTCGGCAGCTTAAACGCACGCAGCGACTAGTCGAGGAGCTTGCACGTCGTAAACGTAAAAGCGCAATTTTCCTTTAACTCGTTGTTAAATTGTTGGTGTATATGCATTCATGGAAAATTAGAAGCTGCAAAGATGCACACAATGCATATAATATGCAAACATATACAAAATATGCAAAGTACAATACTCTCTATAATGTTTTATGTTTAATGTTTATTATAACTATAACGTCTATATGCTTGTAATTATATCCATAAAAATATGAATTTGCATAAATAGCCGCAGTCTATTAATTATAAATTTACTTACTGTGCACCTATTAATATAATACAGATATCGAACTGCAAGAGTCATTAAAGAGTAGAAAGATAAAATCTGCTGTTCCATCTGTATGTAACGAAGCTTTGGAGAAGAAACACGTAGAGTTGATAGAAAAGAAGACTCAGGATGAACAGATACAAACTTCTAATCTGTCCAGCCCGTGGGATGTCGAGGAAGATTTTGAGATAAAGCAGCGGCAGAAGAAATTAAGTTACAAAAGAGATCTCCAGAACCAACTCCTAGATAATCGACGGAAACTGCGTGAGAAAGAGGAGGAGAAGCATCGCGAGCGAAAGATAATGGAAGAAGTTGGCGAGACGATGCACCAAGAAAATTTGAAAGCGGAGAAGAGGAAGAAAGAAATAGCTGCTTTGATGGAGGCTGAGAAGGATGCTTTTTTAAAAGCTCGACGATTTTGGAAAGAGAAGAGGAGGGAGGTTCTGAAGCAGGAACACGACGAGATTTTGCGAATCATCGCTAAAAGGGAGGCTTTGCAAAAGAGGGAAGCTGAAGGAAAGGTTCTACGAAGACGTCCATTCATTGGCACTGAATTTTATCTTAACAACGCACCTGTCTTTTTTAGGCCGACACTCAGGCAGCTAAGGACGCTATGTTAGAAAAGATGATGAGTAAATTGATGGAGGAAGAGCATAAACGAATAGAACGGGAAGAAATTTCCAGGGAATTATATTTGGTAGAGAAAGAACGCAAACTGGCGGGTGAAGCGATTAAACTGGCGATGAAAAAGAAACGTACTGCGAGACAACAACTAGAAGAGATGGTGAGATTATGGTTGCATCGCGGAATTTCTTCTTTTTTGTTTTTCATTGCGCATTATCTTTTTATACAATACGCGTAAGAAATGTAACATCGCGTATAAAGATTGTTAGAGGCTGTAAAATGAACAGGCAAAAACTCAGAGAGCTGTGGCTGAAAGGAAGGCGAAAGAAAATGCGATCGACGCTGCTTTCGCCAAGTATTTGGCAGATGAACGAAAGAAACAGGAGGAAAAGGAAGGCCAAAAGGAGCAAGCACGACGCGAAAAAGGTGTGTAAATCGCCGTTGATATCAAAGATATCGGAACTAACGTGGGTAAGCTTTGCCATATTTTATTTGTAGTCGTCCAATATGGAAATGAATTGCGCGAGGCTATAGAGCAAAATAAAACGCAACGTTCGAAGGATGCAGGAAAGATAAGGCGTGAAATTGATATTAACGAAACTAAGTGTCATTCGGAATCTAACTTGGAGGCAGTGAAATTTCAGCAGGCAAAGAACAACGTGCTTTAAATAGAAACACTGAAGATGAAATTAAATTTTTAATTCTACAGCTATTTATTGGTATACAGATATATACAATGATGCGCGAAAACCATCGCTCTCGCGGTTCTTGCGGCTCTCGTCATTTATACAAAGTCCGTGTAAAAATACAGCAGCCCCATCTTATATTGGATATTAAGTACATGATAAATTAACAGTCTCGCCTCGGGCGTGTCCAGTATCGAAAAATCGGACGGGAACAGCTAACTAACGAGTTTCGTTCTGCCGATCGGATTTTTCTTGGCAATCGAGGCAATTCTCGAGCGATTTCTTCTACCATTTTTACCCCTTCCATTTGCAATTTTTCATTTTCGATTTATAACAATTGTCATGTAATATCAAAACGATCGTTTCAATTTCTTTCTTCCTTCTTTTTCCGTCTTTCTTTCTCTCTCTCTCTCTCTCTCTCTTTCACTCTGTGTTAAAACATCTTCGGCGTAAGAAGGGGTTGAAGTAGCGAAACAAGTAGCACTCGAGCATTAAGAATAACTATAAGTACGAATGTTAGTTTTCTCGGTGACTGGCTAGTCGCCATAGTCGCTTACAAACTAATATGATCGGTCGATCGTTCTCATCTCTTCTTTAAATGACGAGTAAATTAACATATCTATCGTTAAAACATTATACACTTGGAAACGGTACAGTAATATTCGGAAATGAACTCGTGAAACGTATTCCTGAGATCGTAGAGAAATTCTTTTCTCGGAAGATCGTCGTTCAATGGATGATCGTAATGATCGTAAACTTTAAAAACTGAATACTATTGTAAGTTGTCTATTTGTATTCCTTATACGCTACGTGAAATCCTTATCTCCACGTATCGAAATTGCATCTCGACGAATGGTCCTGACCTACGGTTCTTTCTTCCAGCGAACTAAAGAACCTTTATGGAGAATTTCTTAAGTACGAAGCGATAACGAGGGAGGGAATTAGGCGACATGGCCACTGGCTCAGAACCGGTCAAGTTCACGAATTTAACACAGATTGGTCTTAAAAGTAAAATCACATTTCCTTTGATAACCCATTTGCCTACATCGACTCGCTACTCTTATTTTCTCTTTCGACCGACGCGGTTTTCTACGCGTCGTTTCTTCTAACTTTTCTCTAAGAGAAACGAAGAAAGGAAGATGGATCCAAGAATTTTTTAGCCAGTCGGAAACTGCAGTCGCACTAGTTGATTCTTCTCTGTTTCGTTTAATAAATAGTACCGACTATTCGAGTAAACGTTTCTGACTAAATAATAATCGCTTACGATTTACGTAATATTAGGCCAATGGGTTAATTAAATATTAGTCGCGTAACACATATTGAACGATCGACTCTCAGAGATTGCAGAGACTCGATCGCAATCCGCTTACGCCTGTTAAACGTGTATATAAATTCACGTAAAAGTAAAATCACATATTCTTACGATTTAAGTACACGTACGCACGTATGTATACACACAAGCAGATTTTTGTTCATTTATTCGCAGCAATCGGCAAAATACTCTACTGGTTTTAATCAGAGGTGGGCAAACGAAGCGTGTCTCGATGGTTCTTTCGCGTTATAACGATATACACGTATCATTTTACGCGTAATTCCCTCTTGTACGATACGTTATGGCAGTATTTATCGCAGCGTGTTTTACATTAATGAACAACGAAAAATAGATTTGCCCACCTCCGTCCCTTAACGCTAATAATATCTCATCAACGGTGAACAAATCTGGTCAGAAATTTCCTGTTGCTCTTCGTCAACGAGACCAATCACGACGCCTTCTCTCGGCGTCTTAACGACGATACAAGCGTTTTTTTTCTTTTTTTTTTTTAACACATAACTCTCGCAAGTCTCTAGTACGTTTCGCGGAAGCTATTCTTCTTGTTTCACGAAACCATAAATGTTACCGGATATTTCAATAATGCTTGCGATCGATAAGATCTTTATATGGTGGGTCAAAGTAATAGAAGCATCGGGTAAATGCTAGAGTATTCTGAGAAAAACACCGTTTCTGTGGAGTGGAATGAATCGAAGCAAATAACAAATAACATTAACAAACGTTAGAATAAGAACAAGTAGTTTCAACGAGGGAAATAAGAGGAACATAGATTCGATTGGATGGAAAGAGATTTGGAGGAATCGTTGGAATGTTCGACGGGCACAGAATCGTTTCGTTAAGCGATATTGACTAATAGCACCGCAGAATAGTAATGATAAATCATTTCAATACGATTAAGCTACAGCCGTTTTCCCAGTAGGGTAGACAGTCTCTGAATACACACTGGGAGGAATGAAACTCATGGAAATATAGCGAAGAATGCGTGTCGTTAATTCTCGTATCTTTTATACAGTCTCAAAAATATAAATAGCTCAACGAGAGTCTTGCCATCGCTTATCCACTGGAAATGCAAATAATCCGGCAAGTTTTACACCGCGGTTAGGAATTGCCGGCGAATAGGAACCATGAGAATAGTACGTTAGATTAACAACAGCAAGTGCAGGCAAAAAGTATCAAGTTGACGATAGACGATCTTTAAAGAAACTCAAAAAGGATAGACTAGCTTCAACTATCAACCGCGATTTACGTTCTCAAAGATTCTTCTCTTATTTTTTTTTTTTTTTCCAAGAGAAACTTCGATTCGTCGCTAGATCACGAATTCCTTAGCAAATCGTGTGTCTGCTGACTTCCTGTTTGTCTCACGAAAAACCATCACCAAGGAAAAGCAAGAAGTTTTCTCTTCGATCGCGAGATTCTTTTCGTAAGTTTCGAACAGCGGTGTACGATAGGCACGATATAGTAATAGTTTTAAGTGTTTTTCTTTCTCCCATTCTCTTTCTCTCCGTTATTCGTCTCCAAATAAGACGATACATCACTCTAGAAGTCGCATCTCACATCGATCGAACGCTGATCCCTTAATTGTTATTAAAGCTGCGATCGCAAACGAATCGTAATCTCGTGTTTCCGGAGAAAGAACAAATTTTTCTGCGCGCTTTTCGACAAGCGAAAATAGGTCTGTGACTTTTTGTCCCTTGCGCCATCGATACGTCGATGCGCACGGCTGCGGTTAGTCTTCTCTTTTTTTTTTCTTTTTTTTTTTTAAAGTGAAATTTGGCCCCTTTTCTTTGGAAGAAGAAAACTTGGCTTGAATCGTTCAACTAGCACTTCCATAGAACGCGCGGATCGTTTCGGTGATCGATCGTTACATCGTAATACGAATTCGACGATTTACGAGGTGAATTATTCTGAACGTACGACAGATATGTCGTCTTATTACTAGGAAGACGTGAAAAAGAGCGAAAGCGTACGCCATATGTGTATGCGTGCTCCTCGTTATTAGATACCGATAAAAAAATAAATTCCAGCACAGTAGAACGGAAGAAGCTCATTTGGGGTTGCGTCAACGTTTATGAAAACACGCCCAGCAGCCATTAGACTAATACGATAAAACGGTTTGGTTCTTCGAAGTTCGATTTCACTAATAATAAATATCTTCTTCTTTTGATTCTTTATTCTGTCGAGCGTTTTTTAACGATCGACCAGAGCGGTTAATTATATTTATCATTAGCGAAACTGAGGCTGAACCACGGGATAGCATGTAAAAGGTTTTCACATGTACCTATCCTTCGCGACTTCGGCGGACGGGATTCTTCGACGTATCGATTTCTTCGATACAGATCTTTTTTCTAAAAAGATTCCTCTAAATAATGAACAGATCTAAGCGTCTCTGATTCACCGTGGTCACGTGTCCGAGAAGAGGAACTCGCTCTCGGACAGTAACACCTCGAGATCGGAAGGAACGGTATGGAGATCAGAATTGGCTGGCTCAGGTAAATCACCCGCACTGTTTCCGATTCCTGTAGGCGCTATTTGTCTGGCCCTGCCGATTCTGACCCTGTCCTTCTTTTTCGCTGTCCTTAGAAGAACACCGGTTCGTGGAAGCTTCGGCCTGCCATTGACGTGTGTCGTGTTTGGCGCCATGGCAGGAACCTGTGCTACCTTGTCGGATTTTCTCAGTTTCACGCTGAACCTGAAGGGAGGTTTATAAACTACTTGCAGCTTCGCCCTCTCTTTTCTTGTCCCTGAACTTGCTGGTGCTTTCGTTTCTTTAGATTCGGTTGGTCTCCTCGAAACCGCTTGCCTGGTCGCAGGCAGTCTGGTTCCTGCACCAGTCAGACCCACAGGAGTAGACTTGCTTTTCGGTAAACCAGTCGCGTTGCTTCTGCCAGTTTCCGGCCGACATTGAGAGGATGCCAATAACCAGGAACGTACTTTGCTTTTCGGATCGGCGTTTGGCTCGGTTTCTTTCTCAGCCTGGATAGCCGAATAATCGATCACTTCTTTCTTGTGTTGCTTCTTACGCTTTCTTTTCTCGTTGTCCGCGCCGCTTACGTTGCCACTCGAATTCTGCTTATCTCGACTTGGGAAGGTCTTCTTCCGTTTGTTCTCTTGTATCATCGCAGGCGTCACGTCTGCTGATCTCTTCCTAGCAAAGTCCTCGGCCGCGTTCGCCGATATCCTCTTCGCCTGTGATTGCGGTTGTTTCTTCTTCTTCGATGCATCCTTGCCGGATTTGTCCGCGTTTCCATGAGAATCCTTATGCTTCCGGTGTCTCCTCTTCTCTCTGACTTTTCTGCTGAGTGGAAGCTTTGCACGTACAGCCGGAGGATGCACCGTCACTCCCTCCGTTCCCTCCGGCGGAAGACGCACAGTTTCCGTCGTTGAGCTGTGTATTATTGTAACTGACTTGAGTTTCAGGTCCGGCCGTTTGCCCAGTAATCGCATGCTCGCCACCTAAATTCAAAGAACGAGTCGTAAAGTATTAACGATGATATCAAGTGGTTGCGTGTTCTACCGTTACAGGTATTGATTTAGGCAGATGTTAGCGGTGAAATGTACGAGGAAAATCAACTACGATACTGCTGATAGTCGTACGATCGCGTGTTCGTTACACGAATAGTTATACGAATGCTGGAGGATTTATGACGAATTAGATACAAAGGTACAACGATGTTTTCAACTAGCGTGTGTTACAGATGCTGCAGATACAAGACTCTACTTTCGTCTGTTCCTAGACTTACTCTCGACACGTTTTTTATCCGCGCGTTTCCTCGACAGTCTCTGGCGTAAAAATGATTGGTATCGGTATTATATAGTAAACTGTATTTTTCTAAAGAACAATTCGAACGTGTATAGAAAAAATAACAAGAATAGAATGAAAATTAACGTTGAAGATTAAAGGAAGAATTAAAGTAACGCTTACCAATAGCGATACAGCAGCCACAATGATAAAAGCGGCTGCGTACCAGTGGTCAATTATCCAACGACGGAACGTGGCTAGACTTTCGTCGGATAAGAGAAGCTTCCTTAAGGTTGCTAAAGGACCACTTGGATCAACCTGTAGAACAGTTCGTAGGTAAAAAGTATCCTATCATCGATAGATAAAGTCTGTATCTACCGCGACGAAGCATCTAAATAGAGAAAATCGAAATTCGATTTAATCTACTTTGGAATTATTGCTCAAAATAAAAATCTGGAATCGCTATAAATATAAAAAAGTATTGATGCAATGAGAACATGAAATCTCACGAAGATAGAACTTTAAAAATTTTCTATTTTCAGTTTGGTACCACAACGTAGTAACCGTATTTTCTTATTCTGTATCACAAGAAAAAGAGACAAGATTTGCCATAATATAAAGAGCGAGTATGTACGAGTAAGCGTTTGCCTATTTATAGCTCGGCTACTATGATAAACTCGCCGTATGATAAAATGTCATATGGTCGTACCTCTCGACATTTTTGGAAGACGTCACAGTATCCGTTATAATCATTGCACGGTGTTCCAGGCTTCGAGAACATGTCCGGAATGTCGTAGGGTGGAGAGTTCCAATCAAAAGACGACCTACACGCGTAACATCGATCATCGATATATATTTATTTTTAACATTATAAAAAAATATAAGCGCAGAGAAAAATGCGGTTCATAACGTACAAGCAAGGTTGATTTTCTCCGGGTAGACGACAACATAGTTCACAGGCTTTCGTCGGTGGATCATTTGGCCCGGGAATGCACTGGCAAGATTCCAATCCGTATGCAAGGCATATACTACCGGTGCACTCCTATGAAACAAGGAAAAAGGTAAACGATGCATATGCGGAAAAATATTTCTCCGTCATTGTCTGGATTTCACGCTCACCCCCATAAAACACACAAATTCGCGATTGCAGATCGTCTTGTTGGGCTTGTTGATGGAAGGAGGACAATACGGTGATCGACCGTCGCAGAAGCTTGCGTCGCGACATCCGTTGTCGTCTCTGCACTTGTCTCCGAATCTTAAATTGCACTCTGCAGTACAACATGGACCCTGAAAAACGATAACACGCTTTTAATTGCTGCAATCCTGGAGTTCTTTCGCTTTTAATTAATTATTAATTAATTAATTCGCTTTTAACATATGAAAAGATCCTCGAGGTCATATGGAAAGAATACGACGAGTCTATTTGAAACGTATGTTGTAATATATCGTATCCTGCGTTTACGTACTTGACTAGGACTACAAATGGAACCCGGTGTGAGTGTACAGGGTGTCTCGCCTGCTGGCGGATAACGACGTTGGGGAAAACAACACGAATCCCTGCAATCTTCTTCCCATCCGCAGTCGCACTCTTCACCCTCTTCGATGACACCATTGCCGCATAATGACACTTGCGGCTCTGGAAAAACATACACAGTTTCCTCAGTTTCTCTCTAAACGTGTACATAAATGCGCATATTAGGTTCAGCAATAGGTTCATTCGCTTCTGCTTCAAAGACTACGAAGCGTCGTATTTACTTTGACGATTATTTCCATATAAAATTCTTCTAACTCGTTTATCTCGTTTCTCCGTAAATTTATATTATCCGAATTTATATTATAAAAAATTCGAGAGTTCTCGTCTCTGCATTTTCTAAAAATATATATCTACATCGGTGAAAGGCGAATGAACTTGTTGCTCAACCCAATATATACACTGCCATAAGTATTAGGACTTATTCGTCGCATTTGTCAAAAAAATCGAACAAATTTTATTCTATTTAATATTTCACGTTATAAGACACATAGGGCGTATCGGAAATCACAGCGATGCAAAAATCTTGAGAATTCGCAGCTATTAAAAGCATCCAAGTCCCAATAATTAATTAAGTTATAAATTTATTTTATAGGAATTTTTTATCACGATAAACGCAGAATAACAGTTTCTTCGTGCAAATTACTAGTAGATTGATTCGATCGTCGATACGATACGAATGAAATGACAGATCTTATAATAAAATGATAGCAGCGAAAGGTATTCAATTTATATTAAATATCGCGTGTCCTGATATCTATGGCGGACCGTTTATGCTCTAAGTTTCCAGTCCTTACGAAGGATATAGTGAAAGCGGGGATCCGCGGAACGACTTTATCGCTGGAGGAAACTGTACTTAAAAGTTTCGACTATTATTCAGGATAGATATATTCGGTGGAAATATCGCTACGTTAAATAACTTTCGATTGGAGGAACGCGCGCAACTATAACGGACGGGTACATTCCGCGAATATTCGATATTCGACAGGGGATATAAAAGTAACGAGCCAGAGACTGACCAGTAAAGCAACCCTTCGGAGAACGAGCTTTGCTATTCAAAACTGGGTTTATGGCACTCAAGCTACATGGGCTGAAACGATTATTGTTTCGCTTGTCGCCGCTGGTAGCACGAGCGAACATAATGAAGTTTCCATCCTCTCCGCCGGGCGTGCATTGTTCCGGATCGTGCTGAAACAAAGTAAAGTGGCGCCTCGTGTTACGCGCGTATCGACATCGACAGTCCTAGAAAAACGAGCAGAACCGTCAAACTCGTCTCTCCTCTTTCTCTTTCTATGCGCCTTGCTTGGCACGAAAAACGTATTAACATTAGGAAGCGGTCGTAATGTCTCATCTAGAAGCAAGAACGAGACTGTGTACGCGTACGTATATGGAGTAAGTAAATTCAAAGCAGCCTACCGGTGAGCCGAAGTTGTGACCGATCTCGTGGGCCAAAGTGACGTGAGAAACGGCGGGTGGTACGTGCTTGCCGTAATTCAGCAAAGTCACTATTCCGGTGTTCAGCGACTTCATACTGCCACGATAGTGCTGCAAAGTTTATAGTACATTTTGTAGATTTCAAGGTGTTCGATGTTCGTTTCGAAAGGAAGCGGCAGTGAGCTTCGGATTTCCGAGTTTCGAGGCTTCCTCGGTGAAAGAAACGAAAAAGGACGGAGAGTCGACCGATAGTCGATTTCTATTTCATCCTTCGTCTTTGGAAATTGTATGATTTCTATTCTTTATTGTCATTTTTGCTTCGGATATTTTCGAAGAAAGTTTAAAATTCATAGGAATTTTGGTCATTTTTGCGAAATAGTTTACCGTATCGGTAACGATCTATGAACTCGACAACGTCCTCGCAATAGCCTCTGGGCCTAAAGTACAAATAAAACGATAATAAAAATTCTAATAACCTGGTAACATGGTGTCTCCTCCTTACTGTCTATTTTATAAATTTTCGAACGTATACAACGAGTATAATATTTTTTGGAATAATTTGTAGTTACGTTATACTACGATATATCATTACAATTATATATATATATATATTGCAATATTTTTTTAATTCACCGTAACAACAAGCTTACCCCGTTCTTTTCGCAGACTCCACCAGCGTTTTTCAAATCACCGGTCCAAGCTAGTCCAAGCGTTCCCATCTCGAAATCCCGATACGTGAACATGTAAGCTAAGCAGAACGCGTCGTAATCCTCTTCTGCAATGAACAAGACGAACCGGGGGATTTGCAATCGTTCGGGTGATCGATCGGATATTTCTTTCGCCGCAAACAACAATCGGCTGGCGTTATACGAAGTATCGTTAGAAGGAAGATTTATTTACCGGAGAAGAGCTCCAGATACTTTTCCACGCCGTAGTTGCCTGGGAATCGATAATTGGGATCTCTCAACGCGTCCTCGCTGTGAACTTTCACACGTTTTATCATGAAGCTGATGTTGTCAGGTCTGCCGTCCTGGTTGAAATCTAGCAACAGCAACGTGTTCTCCTTAGATGCCTGGAGTCGGGACGAGGTACATACGTATATCGTTCGCGGACAGTGCATACACAACGTTGGCGAATATTTTATGATCGTAGTTTCTTGTGAAACTGGCTCGCAACGAACTTACGCTCGGTACTTAATTGTCAAATGGAACTACTATTGTTAACGAAATTTTACAAGTCACGCGCCTTAATAAATTCCTTAATAAATGTTAGCGTAACGCTAACAAGTATGATATTGAAACAGAGAACTACGGGTTAGGGTTACAAGAGTTACAGTTGATGATAGTTCTATACAACGTAAAATCGTAAGTTACGCTTGTCACCCGTTAATCGACCGATATTACCGGTTAGTAAACAACTATCGTGCAAGAGAGACCAGTTTGGAAAATGCGCCTATGTACCGATTACGTATAACTAATTACGTACAATTGGCGAGATTTTTATCACGACAACGAACATTCGAGTTCTCCAAAAGCTGCGAGGTTTCCACCGATAATTCTTCAAGATCTTAATCATTTTCTAATATTCAGTTTGTCAGGCTCTCCATATTCTTTCGCAAGCGCGCTAATTCCTATAAACGTTCTAAGAATATCGGCTCCGGACTCTGATACTAAGAAAATCGCCGAACTTCCATCGCGCTATAAAGAACGCGAGAAACGAGTAAGAAATTTACCAGTGTGCTTATAAATGGAGTTGACCCTTTGCACGTGTCTCGTCATCACCTCGATGCAAGCCTCCTCCGTGCCGTATCTCGCGAAAAACTGATGATCCGCTTGCAGGTACAGCATGCAGGTAGTTTTTCGCGGATCCACGGTGGCACGTTTGTGCAAATGCCTAGCGATACGATCACCGTCGCTGCTTCTAAAAAGGAGAAAAACGGCGAGTCGCGAATTTCTTACGGCACCCGGATAAGCGCGGCTTATCCTTTTTTCGTAGCGGTTCGCCCGAGACCGACTACCGTTTCGTGATTTTTATGATTTTACTCAGAACGAAACGTTACACGATACGAAACGAAACGGACCGTGTTACGAGAAGGGACGAGCCCTGCTCGAACAATTTTCCCCGACCGTTTTCTCTCTCGCATCCGACACTCACGTTTCCATACGTGCTGCGTTCTTATCTCTGTCCAAGGTCAAAACTCGTGCACCGTTTTCCTTCGAGTAGAGAGCTTGCCTCTCGCCGAGCAGAGGTTCGTAAAGCGTCCGAGAGTCGTTCCCATAATCATGTTCGCCCCTGAAAAAGTAAAGATACGGTGGTATAACGATATGTGCATGGCGTGCGGACGTGATCATTGCTTTCGTTGCACGCGGAAGCTGCTGGTACAAGGAGCAAGGAAATTATGGTAATTATTCGGAACAGCGTACGGCTCACTGATTTCGGTGAAGTATGTTGTCAAGCTCGATACTCCGAGTAAACTTCTTTCCACGTAGAGAAACCCGTACGAAATCGTATACTTGAGTTTCCAGGGTAACTATAACTTCTTAATTTATGAAACACAAGTTGTGTAATCAATATCGTATTTATTAAATGTCTTCGTAATGAATATAAAATAACCGGAATGATACAAGATGTGAGGAAATTATGGTAATTATTCAAGATAGCGCGCACCTCACTGATTTCGATGAAATAACGTTGTCACTATTGCGAGTAACTTTCTCCTATGTAAAAAGAAAACCTGTACGAAATCGTACACTCGATGTTCCAGATCTCTGTAAATCTTCGGAATTTACGAAGCAAATTGTGCAATCAAAAGTGCACTTATTAAATGCCTTCGTGACGTATAACAGATAATTGAAATGGAATTCAAGAGTTGAAATATAGCATTGAAATTAACGATAGAGGAAAATGCCATGGTGCAATGCATGGTGGCTCTCGTTTTTGGTCTATGGATTTCTTTTTTTATCTATCGTAACTTTATCGTATGGTATCGTTGAAAATCATTTACAATCATTACAGTTGTCATATGTCCATCAATCGCGTCTTTACTCGAGTGGCTTTTATTATTATCGTTTCTTCCAGAAGTTTCAACAGTTTCATTTTCATTGTACGTTAATTTCTAATTGCTTCTAAGTTTACGAACAGTGGCGTTTGGTAGAAAACGTTCTCCTATACTTTCGACTCGCCTTTTTCACGTAGAATCGTCGTCTTGCCGATTTTGCCATGTTTGCCGGCCCCTGTAATTCCCTTACACGTCTGTACACAAGATAGTTGGCAAGGACCGCGATTTAGCTCGCGCTTAATTACCAACGATTCGTCCGGGAATGTTTGAAGATCCGCGGTTTAAAGCTCGTTACATGTACGTGGTGCGGCCCTGCACGTATGCCGGTGAATAATGCGTCGGAGAAATTGGTAACGAAATTAACGCGAGGAAGGTGCAGCCCGTGTTCCGAGTTGATAAACCTCAGACGGCGCAGACGTTCGAGCAACGGAGCTGTCTCTCGTTAGATCCATTTTCATCCTCGGTTAACGTAACGCGATTTGCCCGGGCTGTTTTAGAGGCGTTATCCTGTTACATTAACGAGCGAACGCCTATGCAGCGACGAGGCCTGGCAATCTGCTCGTCCTTCCATCGCTACGCGTTACTACGATTCCTTTAAAGTCTAAGATTACGGTTACAGGTTTCAATTCTTCGAAGCAAATGGTAAATTTGTTTCTCGTTACGCTAGAAACGCTTACAGATGCTGAATATAATAAATGTAAATTAAAAAAAAAAAAAAAAAAGAAGAAGAAAGAAACAAGGAAATGTGTCTTCTCTTCGTTCTTGAGTTTTTTTTTTTCAGTAAGGGAGAATAGTATATTTGTTAAGTATCCGAATTACGATTGGTATACGTATCTCGTCGTTCCATTTCTACGTGAAACATTTACGTAAAATATCAAAAGTTTTTCGCACTCGTATAGAAGACTCCGTTACATTTGCTTGCTTCTGTTACACATTATTATGTTGCTTAAGCTTTTGCACGAACTGCGAATGTTTTACGTTGCAAAGTCAAGTTTATACAAAGCGTACGTTCTCCTTGTTCTCTGTGTAAGCTGTGAAGATGCATGCTTGTAAGGCGTAATTCTTTTACACGGAGTTGCGTTTTAAAACGCGATTAAGACTGAAACGGTAAAGAGAAAGTCTTGTAACTCTATAGGGGTGGTAATAAACTACCACTACTACGCTCAAAGTTTTCTCTGCTTATTAAAATAAGTGTGAGATTGGAGTATAAAAATTCAAGGATCGTAACAGGGTTAATTGATCTACAACGTCTACAAAAAGTATCCTCGCGCTATTACATATTAATTATTTAGTTCCAGGTACATTGAATTTCGTATCATTTAATAGTACTCATTTAATCGTGATTTAATAGTGATCATTTAATAGTGAAAATGAAATGTCGATAGAAGTTGATGGAAAGAACGTTTTTAATATCATCTAAGACGAATCGTACGTTTCCTAACACACAGTGGAAATTATCAGAATGCGTTGGAAGACACTCACCTTTCCGTGAAATCGTGAGTAGCAGATTGATGCAACTGATGACTGGCGCAAGGTAACGATCTACGTGGCGTTAATACATCCGAGGCGCGATAAGCTATGCTGTGATACGTCGGAGATGTGTCTTCTTCCTTGTTCAAGTATCTATTTGTTGGCTCGATGTAGTATTCCTCGAATCCAGTAACGACCGTGCCATCGAAAAGGCCATCCTCTGTCACGATGCCTTGCACCATGGCATTATCGTCCTCTGCAAATTATCGTTTTCAAATGAGAAACTGCGTTGTAACGCGAATACGTATACAGTCGAGTATACCAAAAACGAATATTGGTACAGACAAGATTTTCCTACAAAGTATCTATAATATATATATTTCCTATAAAACGTAAAATCAGTCGATAAATTGTCAAAAGGTGGACACGATCTCTTTGTCTCCTACGGAGTTCGTATTATGGGATACCCTGTATATTCGTAAAAAAATCTCTGTATATTTCTAGAGAGGATTTTTAAAAGTAGAAGTTGAAAAGTATCGATGGCTGAAATGGCTCGACGATCGTCAGCTGAAATATTCGTATTCGTCGACTTGATTATCCGTGAAACTGATTGAGATACATCGTCTAGCGATGTTCTAGCGACCATTTAGGTATATGATACATGTAGATATATGGTTGCAACAAATATCTTGTAATTTTTACATATACGTATTTTTATATAACTTTTCATCTACAAATTTCTGCCAAATGTGATCGATATAGTCGCGACAGTCGTGTCTCATCAGCGGCAATGAAATTTCAAAACGTTTCGTATAATGCATAGAATATGAAGATAAAATTTGTCCGTGACGAGTGTGGGAATGGTCTCGCGAGCCAGTGTACGTTCATAAAGATACGAATTTGCATAAATATCCGCATATAGCGCATCCCATTAATATTATGATTTACAAGTGGCAATTCTCTTGCAGTTTCGAAACGGCCTGTACCAAGTGAACGATCCGCCTCTGGAGGTGGCGATCGAGAGAATTTATCGAGAGATAGATCGACGTTTTTACCGTTCCACTGCAACGAACTGGCTGCGGTAGCTCGCGTTATTGACGTAATATCGTTTCTTTCCCGGCAAAATATCGCGACGTTTTGGCGAAAATAAGCAGCACACTGGGGAATTTGTTGCCCGTGAGAGCAAAAATATTTTTTACCGCGTCGTTTCCCGGTTCCCCACGCACGCGCAGACGAAACACTTCTGAGCTACCCTCGCAAATCGGTTCGTACGAGAATAGAAAAAAGAAAAATTTATTACGACTCCATAGCCAGGAAAATTCGCAACGAATTAATTGAATACCGGTACTCCCGTGGCAGGATGAGAGATCGTTTTATTCCCTTAATTCGATTCGAGATTGCAATAATATTTACGATGTAATAACTCTTGGTAGAACCGTGAAAGAAGCGATTGCTTGGGAACGAGTCAAAATTGTGAAAAGCTTTTCCTTTGTACAAAGCTTTCGTTTTGTGAAAATCGACTTTGAAGCTGTGAGCGGTATGCGCGCACTCGTCACGGCTTGCTTTATCAATGAAGCGTACACTCGACGATTTTCAGAGTAATCTTCTCGAGAACACGCTATATTTTTCTCCGAATATTTCTGTGTATTTCTTTTATTACTTTCGTTCAAAGTGGCTGACTGATATCGTTTTTTTCTTTTTTTTTGCCAAACCCTTTCTACGATTCTCTACTAACCACTTGCACGATGGATCTGTTCTGATTTACGTAGATACATCGTATTTTTCATTATTATTAATATCGTTCGCAAGTTTTAATATTTATTGTCATTGTTACTATTATTGCTCTTAAATCACTATCGATATGTCATCGCATAAATTTCATGCTATTATCGTTCTATCAAATTATTATTAGTCCATTCACGTTTTCGTGAAAGAGCACATAAAATGTTATTACGGTAAAAGTCCATTTATATAATCAACTAATGACTTCTCTATCCGATTTCTCCGATTAAATTTGGATATACGAATCTTTATACTCTTTATACAAATTTTGTAGTGTTTTTCCTTTGTAATATCTTCATAACACTCGTAGATTAGCGAAAATGCGAACATTCGCAAGGCTGTTACTCAACTTAATAAATTGAAAAGTTTATTTTTACAGTTTCAATAATCACACAAAGATAAAAAGTCTCTTTAGTCGACTAAGAGACTTTGTTTTATCGCTATAAAATACAATATTCGGCTCTCGTGACAATAATAATCCAACCACCTTTGGCCGAGGGTTGATAGTTTTGCCTGTGACAGTTGGGGATTGGCCTAATGCACGCACATTGACCATCCCGAGATTATTACGAGCTCACGTGCTTCGTTAATAAATGCATCGTAAAAAATATATATACGTAAGGAAGAAATTATAACGCGTTTTAAAATATATCAAATAATTTTTTACCATATTGCGACAGAGGATATCACGATGAAAACGACTCTCGACAAATTTTCCAACCTTTTAGATAATAACGCATTCTAATACTAGTCAGCAGCTGGATTCACAACACGATGGAATCGGTAACATAAAAATGATTTATTTATATCTGGACTTGTTACCAAGCAAAAAAACCTTTTTTTTACGAGAAATTTTGTCATGTGGTTCACAACTTGACGATTTAATTGGATATACGTAGTTCTTCCGCGATATAATTGCGCATACGCTTATAAGAATTAAATAAAATAAATATTTTGTTTGAGAAAAACGAAATAAATGGGACAGAAATAGAAAACGATAGAGTATTCTTTAATCTAGAGAGAGATATCTAAAGAAAATAATTGTCTCTACTATCAGCTCTTCAAATGATGAATTCTAAAATATCTACATTTGTATCTTATTTTTACTTTTCTTTTTAACCTTAGAACGATATATACAGGGTGGTTGGTAACAGGTGGTACAAGCGATTCTACGCGAAAAAAGAAGTCGAAAATATAGAATAAAAATTTTTCGTTCGAGGCTTTGTTTTCGAGAAAATCGACTTTGAATTTTCGTTCGGTACGCCTGCACTTTATCGCGTCTCGTTATAACGGATCTCACTGTAGATCGTTGTCTCGATGGAAAAATGAAAAAAAAAAAAGAAATTTTTATTCTATATTTTCGACTTCTTTTTTCGCGTAGAATCACCCCCTTTCCGCTTGTACCACCAGTTACCAACCACCCTGTATATATAGAGAATGAATTTACGAGAAAGAAACAAGTAAGCATTTTCTGAAAGGATTTCGTCAAGTTTGTTGAACTGTTAAGTTAATATGGAAAGACAACGTACTCGAACAACTATACGTATGTGTACGTTCGCACGCGTAATCGCACGTAATCAGCTCGCACGGAAATCGAGCGAATCGCCTTCTATTTAGATTCAGGCAACTCGGGATAACTTCGTTTCGTGTCTCGAGTCTCGAGGTTCGTCGACGGCCCTGCTGCTTCCGGGTGGAACGATAGATTTCCGCGGCAAACTCTCGAATCGAAAATTGTCTCGCTGCGAGCGGAGACGGCGAGACAAAGCGAGCGAGAGCCACCGACGAGGAAGGAAGAAAGTAGGGTAGAGCTATCTATTTCCGTCATAGTCGTCGTCTTCGTCGAGAATTACACCGTTTCGACGATTTCATAATTTCCGGACGCGCGCGCTTCCAACCCTCCCCTGGTTTCTGTAAGAAGGAAAAACTGGGTCGACGAACTTTTACCGCCGCCGACAGAAACGCTGCCGATCTCGTTGGCCGGGATTTTCAATCGCCTGGTAATCTTTAATCGCGTAAAGCAAGGATGAAAAATGAAAGTCCAAGGAGAAAGAGGGGCGAGATTTTGAGAAAAAAAAAGGAAAGAAAAAAAACAGAAGTCGAAATGGAAGCGGCAAGCAGTTCGCGGTGCACCGTACACTTGACATAATTCACCGTAATTGGTTGCCGCTCGTTTCTTCTTCTTCTTCTTCTCTTTTTTACCGCCGACCTTCTCTCCGCGTTTTCTCGCTGCGAAGCAATTACGCGGCCGTTCTTCATAATTAATCGAATGATACACGGCCGCGGTACCGTTTAATTTAGCATTTTTCACCGGACGGGCAACCCCTGTGAAACTACGAAAAGAGAAGGAAAGCGAAAGAGTTCTATCGCCGGAAGTTGAGTCGGTTAATTGTCGATTACACAAAAGCCCCGAATTTCATAGCCCTTCCTTTTTCCACCCTCTCTCCTCGTTCAAATTCCTCTGCGGGATCGAGGGGACGATGGAAAGAACGAACGAATCATTCAAAGGTTTTTCCTTGCAATTAAGTGTTTTAAATCCCTGGACGGGAATCCGGGATAGGTAAATTCACCCCTCATGCTAATCGATACCCCTCGAACAAAGGAAACGATTGAACAAAGGGTTCTCCGGCTCAAACGATCTAGCTCCTGATGCGGAACTACGACCGGATGAAATTACCATTTAAGCGAGAATCGAAAATTCCCCCTTGAATGTCGGCAATTGAGCGAGAAAAGAGGTAAAAGGGGAGGAAAGGGGATGCTCATTAGCTCCCGATACATCCGGAAAAATTCCCCTCCGAGCCTCGAGTGCAGTCACGCGCTCTTTAACGCAGTTCCACTTTATTTTTGTTTTCCGACTAATAGAGCTTCGCCTGCTATTTAATATTTAATTCTAATTAACCAATCATTGTACAGTTTGCTTTCACTATAGAATCTGGTCGACAATGTTATCGCGATATCAATCTCTCCTGCGCGTCCGGTCTTTTGCAGGATGCCGATTTGTTTGCATATCCAATAAATGGACAATACGTGGCTTAATAATGTTAATCAAACCTAAATCAAACCAATCCATTCTGTTAATCGAACTCCTCGCAATCTACACGACCGATAAAACGCGTAATCCACCGTCTGCGAGTATCGTCGATTTTAATCATTTTTTTGATAATCATTCGAAAAGGTCGGCCTAACTTCTTGAAAGTTATTAAAGCATATTAAAGGTATATATAAACTTTATATAATCTTATTATTGCACACCTGGTTTGAACGATCCTCGCACAGCGTCGTACCTCGGCCAATCTCTTATCTTTTATCTCTTACACAAGGCAATCGATCAGCTGATTGCTTCTCTGTATATTCTCCAGATGCTCAATTTTCATATTGCTGCGCCTTTCCTTAGAAGTCATAATTTTTTCAGATTGGAAACACACCGAACTTTCGTAAGGTGTAAATGACTTCTTCAATCGGATTTGTCAATTTGCAAACCATTTTCGCGATGTACTCGGCTTCTTTAATAACTCCCTTTCATCGTTCGGACGATCGTCCGTAAAAGATCTTTTACCTCTGCGTCATTTAACTTGTAACATAAGCTTGATATATGCTCAACTTTACTTTACGTTATACATTTATACGACGCTTAACGTTGAGTTTCAGTTAAATCGTATTATAAGCTTAACCTTACTCCCTATTTTACCGTAATTGTTGACGCTTTTCTCTCTAATTGCCAATTGTCATTTCCTACTCTGTAACAACCATATCGATCCGCTGATGTTATGATGAACATTTTATCATTGTTATTATATGCATAAGCGTAAAAATAACGATCGCCGCGGCTTAAAGCCAGCATTTTCCGATTTCATTCGAAACTACCGTACGTTACGAGAGAAGTCAGAAATTCGGCGTGTCTCGAAACGAAGCTCAGCGTAAAAAGCGACACGGCGATGGAACCTGCGTGCCTGGCCCGTTTTTCCCTGCTTTATATCGAACTTTGGCCAACGCGCGCGCGATTCCATCGGCGAAATCCATTTAAAACGGACGTGCCGCGCACGAAATGGCTTATGAAACGATACAGTTAAGTCTTGCAAGTTTTCCAGTCCCCTGTAGTTGGACTGATGGTCGGTTTACGCACAGTCGATACCAGTGTTCCCACGGAAAATAACAGACCGTGGCCGTGGACACGCGATCTAAAAGCGTGGCGGCAAGGCAAAAGATAACGAGAGATAGAGACAGAGGGAAGGGCGCGTAAAAGGGAGGCCGATATCGAGCTTAACAAAGAATACGGTTCGCCGTTTAATTTGCTTTGTATCGCGGTACCTGGTCGATATGCGTGTGGACACTGCGGACTGGTAACGATGTCGCTGATGGGATGTCCTGTTCTTTGTTACGTACAGCGAGTCACGAAAGTATTTGAACACTTGCTATCCGTAGGAAACTTTCGAAATTGTAGAAATGTCGCAATGTGACACGCGACTGTCGTGCTTATCCTGTTAAATTTTAGATTTTCAACTTTCACGACGATTAGATGGCACATCTGCGATTCTTCGAATTTCAGTCGCGTTCGTGGTAGCAGTAGTTTCACGTTGTTCCGACGTTTCGTGAACATCCGAGGTCGCTTCTTCGCAAGCTCGCCGAAAATTTCCGTCCTGACGACGACGCGCACACGTTAAAAAGATTGAAACGCTACACGAAAGAGAAGATTCTTTAAAATTGTAATGTACTTACGAAATCGAAGATATTTATTGGGAAAAGAAAAGATTTAGAAAATTAGTAAGACGATATCGGACGTTTCATATGCTCTGTAATCTAGTAAAAAAGGGAATATGTATATCTACTATTAAAAAGCTTCGTTAGTAAGTAATTCGAATTTATAATGCGCTTATGACTCTGTAATCACGTAAGAGTTGCTTATTAACGATATTTACCATCAGTTTTTCATTTATCATTAATATGTAAATTGTAATAAGATTACGACAAATCTATCGGTAGAGATATAAAAGTATTTAATAGAACATAAATAATCAACACGAAGCAACATAAATAATCTTCTCTGAATACATTAATAAATGATATTAATTATCAATGAGATAAAATAAACGCCAATAAATACTTTTATAATGCCCGGTAGAGATGTACGTTTGCAAACAAAAATCCTGTAATTCCTATGTAAATTTCTCGAATCGTCTGAAAGTTGGCTACTGAAACCGCAATGCCGGTGTCTCATTACGGTTCTAATAAAACCTCGAAACGTATTTACCAAAGTTTTTACAATAAGCGTCCAAACACCGTCCCGTTTCGCAGTGAGCTAAAAGCTTGTCGGGAAAAGTCTCGAATAAAAAAGCACGAGTTACCAAGTGTCAGCGAGTATGAAAGTCAAATAAATTCACCTTCGACGAACTTAGACGACGCGTAAGAAGTCTTAAAATCCCGGGCGTAAGTCTTCGCAATTCAATTACATCGGCTTACGTTACGCAAAAACTTCTTCAAGACTCGCGGCTTACAATGGCGAGCTAAACGAAGGAATCAACAGAGGTACCGTGTAAGCTTTTCATCCTTGATCTTACGTCGATGGGTCACGATCAGAGGACACGTTCGTGCATTTACTCGTGGGAAGAAGGACACACGAGCGCGTTCGAATCGACGGTGGATCGTATCTAGGACCTTCTTTTTACCGCAGCTTCGAGAATGACGGAAGAAGGGTGGCGAATGGTCTCCGGAGACAAGAAGCAAATCAAAGAGTCCCACGTCGTCCAATTCCCAATTCCTTCGTTCGATTTTTGTTCCAAACGAGCGGACGAAGGCTGGCTAATTCGATCCAATTTCGCGCGGCTGCTTAACCGTCAACGTGGATTCCCCTCGGACGAGTTTCAACGTAATCGACGCGCGATTCGATGACGTGGCCGATGCAAGATGTACCTTCGGTGCTCCTGTGCTCGACGAAATGGGAAAACGGTGGTTGGTTAGACTGGACGATTCGAGGGAAGGAAGTAAACGACGAAACAAACGAGTTCTTACGGGCGTAGTTATGCGCACAGTGGGTGTAGAAAGCATTCGTACGCTCGTTTGAAGCGGAATAATAAAAACGAATAAAGAAGTTGTAGAAAATTGTCTTCGCGTTCTTTTCGCGGTCTTCACGACCGATTACGTTTTTTTCTTTTTGAAATTCTTTCTACGCGTCATTCGGTAAACTGATCCTTCTGATTTCTCGAGCAAGTCGTTTGGTTCAATTTTAAAAAAAGTTATTCTGTTCTAAAAGAACGTACGATAGTATCTTCTACACTCGCTGTATCATGGTTCGTGCAAAGTATCTGATAGATATTATCCGCGTACAGGGCGGACAGAAAAATTAATATACTACGCTCTAACAGATGTTATCGTAATTTATGTTAACGCGTGTTAATACGTACTGGGAGAAGGAGAATGGAGAAAGTAGAGAAAGGAAGATGAGAACAATAAGACCAAAGAGAGCACTGTGCGTAATACAGATCAGAGGGTGGCACGAGTAAGGTGCGAAGGGATGAGTGTTTATAAGGAATATTGCAAATCAAGTTCGTTCTATGGTTCTCTGGAGTTACAATAAGTATCTATCTACATCTATTTAACACTTTGACTGCCACGCCGAAATCACACGTTTCGCTCAGGACGCCACGGGAGTATTTTTATTATTCGAAGCATATAATGGCAAAATAATAATAAATTGACGATGTAAGACAACATTCTTCCCCAATCGACCACTTATTTTATTGGTGATCACGGGCGACCACCGTGGCACCTTGGTAACAGTCGATAGCGACGTATTATAACGAGGCTTCGTTTATTTCAACAAACCATTCGCATTCGTTATTTCGTTATAAGCAAAACGTGCGGAATATATCGTTGAAACGTGTAGAAAATACTAGTAAACGGTATTTGCTCGTTCTATATATAATAGTAAGGTATGTGCACACTTCTAACTTCAATTATGCGATTATAAAGCAGCATTTACGATTATTCTCTAAGCCGTGTTTATAATAATATTCGTAGATTACCCCTCAAACATATGGATGCAAACACAGTGCATCGTTAGATGCGAGATTTGTTCTCATTTTTTTTTTCATTGATGTTCTAATAAAAATGTTTAATTCTTCAATGGGGCACTTTTTATTTCAAAGTATCTTCTATTTATCGGTTATATTAAAAATACTCTAACTATCGATTTTCATTCAATTTTTACAATTGTAAGAAGTTCAAGCGCTCCGGTTACCAATGCCCACCGTGGCAAAGTGAATATATCTTGTCCATGGACTTTTTCGATGTTGAATCGATATACACATTTTTCTTTTGTCGAAACTCGTATATCATTCTCTTGGTTCTTCTCTGTATATAATTCTGACGTGGAATTGATCGACGCATCTATCGAATCGATACCGAAGATGATACAACGCAGAACCGATCATGGACGCGACTATCGATTTTAAAAATCGGTCACAAAATTCTATAAGGAAGGAGAAATACAGTGGCGTAAGAAATGCGTCGCCTATCTGTGGTGTTATCAGAAATCTGCTTTTCATTTGTGCGACGCAACGTATTGAATTTGAAAATTGCTGTTCCATGAAAGACGAAATATATGACTTATCAGAGACGCGTTTTCCATCTGTGATCTTCGACTGTCCGATTTTCCTTGCGTATACGCGCTTCCATTGAAATTGAAACGATAGCTTCTTTTCCGAGGAGCAGGCTGTTTCTATTCGCGCGAATTCTCGTCCATTGTAACCTAAGAAGCACAGGGGCGAAAGAGAACGAGAAATCAACGTTGAAAGCGTAGAATATTAGATTAAAATCGCGCCACTCCCTAACGTTCTCTCCTTCGAATTCTCTAAAAAGAATTCAGTCTCTCGTGGGACGCGTTAAGAGTTCTGTCTCGCGTGAAATTATTTTCAAGCGTAGCCAGAGAGTGAGCGCAGGGCAAATGATCCGGAAAAATGCCTAGCTAAATATTAAGTTTGCATCGAGTTAAAAAGGGATCGGTAAGAGTAACAAGAAGAGGCGGACGACGATGGAGTCTCTATCCTCGCGTTTAAAAAAAAACAGCGAAATTTGCTCGCAAATCTAATACGTAATACAAACAATAAGGTATCCGCTTGTCTCTGACGCGAGAAGCGAATTCGAGAGCGCTTGGCTGGCGTTGTTTCACCGCTGAAAGTGCAAGATAAACGATAATATTGTGCAACGGCGCATAATCAGCGAGAGAACAGGGACGAAAAGAATAGAGAGAGAGAGAGAGAGAGAGAGAGTGTGTGTGTCTTGCAGGATGCAGCGGGTGAACAACGAGGGAACAAACCGAGGGAACTGTTTCAAGGATGACTAGTCGAATCGGACATCCTTAGAAAAGTTTTATCATAGTCTAGGTCGGCGTTGGTGGTCGACGATACGAACGTGATACGTTGTTGTTTCGTGTACACAGAAACGAATGTCCTTTCTCTTTTTCTCACTCTGTGCACGGTGTCTGTGAAATCATGGGTATTTGTAGTCTCTGGTCATCGGATTGAGATCGTAGTTTCACTTTCTCACTACGATGTGTCATATGCACGTACAATGTCAGATCGGTGCAAAAATTGTCTTCGCCCGTTATACACAGTGACTCGAGAAAGTATTCGAGAAAATCGACTCGAGAAAATTGTTCTCAATATATCGTGTGTATCGTACCAAGCTTTCTGAAATTTCGTTCACGCACAGTAACGACTATCGTGATTGTACTAGTAAAGTTTGAAAATTTATATAGAAGTTACGAGAAATTTATCGGAAACATACACTCAGTGAAAAATGAATACACAGCATGAACACTAGTCTTGAACTTGCAATTAGCGTTAAAGACGCGTTCCACTAAATATCGTGGCTTACCGATATAACGATCCATTGATTATTAAAGTACTTCAGTGATCCTTAGCTTGTACAACAAATATCTTGCGAGTGTCACATATATTTCCAGATCTGTTTCCAATTTTAGCCGTGTCTCGTTATAGTAGCAATGAAATTTCAACATTTTCCGTACGATTATACGACACGTAAAAGTTTTGCGAGAGCATAAATTTTGAGTTGTATAAAAAGTCGTTTTTTATTTTACATTTTCCACCTATCTTTTCACCAAGAGTCGGCCCTTGCTCGCTTACGCGACTGCAGAGACACCCTGTATATCTTCCTTTTCCTCTCTTCCCTCCGTCGAGTGTCTGCAATTCCACACCATATCGCCTGGCTACGTTTGCTCGCGTTAAAATCAGCTGCAAACTCTTCCCGTCTCATAATTGACCTATTTCTCGCGGACCAGGCCTCGGTGCAATATTCCACTTCGTGGCGGCCAAGTAACTCCGACGTCGACGCGAATGTAATTCGCTCCGATTCGAAGATAGAGAAGGTGGCGGAAAGAATCAGCGAGGATCCTTTTTCTTCCTCGCTGGTCGGTGTTCTGTGTCGCGGATCAACTAAATCCCAATGAGGATCCATCTAGTTTAGATTAATTCGAATAGAGTGGAGGAACGTTGGTACGAAAAATGGAAGGATTTTGCCTTCGATCGGAGAAGTAACGCGAGGGTTCTGTATATTTGCTGGGAAATAAATAATTAGAGCCACACATTCGTCGTTCGATTAATTTACATACATTTAATTAAATGGCAGATGTTTACGCGCATATGAGAAACTTGAATGTTTTGTGATTAACAGTGATTAAGTTTAACAAACACATTTTTTCGTTAAATATATATCGTCGCTTGGACGAACTGACTAAAAATGTCATGGCAAATTACTCGATGATTTGCAAAACACCACAGGTTCACGATTTTACAAACAAGAGAGCTACTTCTTGCGAGAAAAGTGACTATCTAATAATTTAACAAAAAACCACGTTCACAAGAAAAATCAACGATATCGATAACGAATTGAAAAAGATAAGCAATCTTATCTTTTGCAGTTATGGAATTCGCGGCTTCGATTATCTGACATGACGAATGTTTTATTACGAAAAATTGAAATGTTGTTATCGAGATTATTATTGAGCGGCAATTGAAAATTCTAGCGTAACTCTCCCATTTTCTCGGAAAAGGGCAAAAACGAGAAAGGATCGTTTTCGTTATAAACCCTTGAATCGTTCGCCATTTTTACACGAATTCTCTGTTTCGTATTTATCGTATTTGTAACTATTAATTAATTTTTTCCCAAATAACTTAATTTATCATATTTTCATTTTTATTACCGTATTGTATTTTATAACGAGTCTCGTTGTTTTAAATTCAACTTTCAAAGAACCGTATTATTTGAGAGATAATTCGACATTTTATTTATAAGCAGATAATTTATGTAATTGCCTTGATTGGCGTATAACGAGAAGCAAATTTCATAGACATTTCGATAACCCTGATTGACAGTGAATTCCAATACCGGCACGAGTTTATATTTAATTCGTAATTGCTCGCCAAACGGAAATCGAGGAGTTTGAAAAGACACGGATTTATCCTAAATAACGGTTTGGTGTTCGTTCGGAAAGCTTGCCTCGGAACAGCTGTAAGGAATTCAAGCGTCGAAGGAATAATCGATCCTCCCCTTTGATTAAATTCGACAGAAATTCGTTATTACAGTTCCGGTTGGAGCGCGAGCCCCAAAGAACAGCAGGCCTTTAATTAAATCGTCCTAGACGTCGGTGTTCGCTGCCAGCAGGTCGTCCGTAAACTCCGCGGAAAAAGAATAATCATCCTCCTTTCTTCTTCAATTAAGAGCTCTTGGAGGAAATATTCTACTTCTAGGGGCTAAATACGAATTATTGGAATCCGGTGTAATTTCATTTCATTCAGCCTCGAAGAAGACGCGACTCGGTCAAACCTTCGCAGCCTGGTCGAGGAGCAGAGCAAAGAAAAAGTAAAAGAAGAGAAGCAGAAAAGAGATCAAAAAATGGGAAGATGAAGATAACAAGAAAAAGAGGCTAAATAGTATAATAGGCGTGGAATGGAGAAAGTAGAAATTCTGATTATGGCAATGGAGAAGCGAAAGGAGTGAGCAACGCGCGACGAAAAGGAAACCGAAGAACGAAAGAGGATGAGCGTGGGAGGGGCGCGTAACCGGAGAAGCTTTCACGGGGGCAACCGGCTGCTTTCACGGAGAAAAGCTCTGGCGCTCGTTAGTGGGAAAATCCAATTTAGTCGGGGAACGGTTAGCGGGAGCGATCCGCACGCGAAATCGCGAAAACTCGAACAATACGCGTCGCGCGATCTCCTGCACCCCCGCGTGTGACAAACACCTGACGTCCGCCTGTTGCCAGACACACAGCGAGAATATGCTCAACGAACTTGTTTTATTGATTAACAATCGAATTACGCCCAATCGTCCGGTGCGTTGATTTGATTCATCGTTCTATACCGTTTTCACGCGCCTCTCGTCTATCTTTTGAAATCGTCCGTCTCCCGTTTCGCTCTTTTCATCTATGTCCTATCCTTTCCTGTGTTTCACGCTCGCGATTCTTTTTAATTAGTCATAACCCACGGGATGGGCTTTAATTAATTTGATCGTGCCGCGTATCGCCGATACGGGCCACGCTCCTATCCTTTGTTCCGTGTAATTAACGAGCCTGGAAAAAAGTAATCGTCGCGCGAGTTCCGCTTCCGTGCGTCTTAGCAACCAGACGGATAATTTTATTTCTCAGGCAATCTGAGAAGAGACACGTTCTCGTGTTCGACATCGTAAGAATTTTCGTAAGATCGGATGTGAAGTTGGCGCGCACAGCGGATTATTCAATTTGAACGTGAATCGCGTTAACGGCGTAACGCCAATTATTTATCACCGTCGTGATAATTAATGCATAGCCGTTAATGAAAGCTCGTGGCCGGCGTGCAAGGCACAGACCGCTGACAACGTTTCCAACCTCGACCGCTCGCAACAAATCGAAAATTCGTAATCGAGAGTCAGTCCCTGCAATGTTGCTCTAGTTTGTTGATTAACTATTCGATTGCGTTGAGCGTTACGTTGCTTTAAATTACAATATACCGTGGTCGCTTCTGATACTCTGTTTTATGGATCGTTGATCATTTTGTTAGAATTGCGTCCGCGTATTATGTGCTCGCGGAGTTAAACAAATTTGTTCTCGCTGCACGAAGATTTTTCACTTTTGACTCGGTCTTCTCACTTTTAGATATTATCACAGTATCTACATGTACGGAGCGTTTTGCTACTGAGCTCAAAGAATAGAAATAAGGGAAATGTCGCTCATACAGACGTTGGTTCGTTAATGGGTTATTAAATAAAAAAATTATTGTAATAAAAATACAAAAAGCTGATTCTTCGTACGATAAAAAATAGAGCCAAATTGGTGATGTGAGTTGAAAACTACAGGAATGCGGTGATGTTACGACCACTGTTTTCTAAATTTACTTTACAATTTATTATTATTCGTGTCACTTGTTTGCGACAAGCGAACTTATGGAGATAAAACATTCGTCCTTCGAGAATTTAAATAATTCCTGTCACTGATGTGACAGAATTAAGAAATTAAGAAAAATGGGCCTGTTCAGGTTGGTTTCCAAGAGATTCGTATCTCAGATGTATACATGTAAATTAATAAGGATTTTCTACAAAGTTATTTCTCAATTAATGATCGCTTCCTTTCTCTGGAGAAACTAGTCAGAGATCGAACGAACGAGATAATGAACAAAAAATCAATGAGAATGGAAACGACCAGTCGTAACGACATGTTTCAGAACGACGGATGCCATCCTTAAATCCTGGCTTAATTAGCCAAAGTACCGACGCGTTAAGTACACATTTTATCTCTGCCATTTTGTTCCTGTAATTTGTAATCCTCGAGTGTGAAAATCTGCGAAGCGAGAAGCATCGCGTCGGTTATGAATACGTCGAGCAGTATACTGGCTAGCAGCCAGGAGACCTCGCCCGCAATCTCCATCGAACTCATCCTTCGTCGATGAGATGATGGCTGATTTAGGCGTTTGGGGATTAATCGACTAATCGAAAATAAAAAGTAAATTTGCTCGAGCAAGAAATCTTATCATCGTCGTTTAGAAGGCAAGAATATCAGCGATGTTTTAGAAGAGGATAATTATCCTTAGATTATAGTAAATAATGTTGATAATAATAATAAATCATATAAATTCGTGTAAATTGTGAATAGTAATAGCTGGTTAATTGTGACTATTCAAATATGATTATATTTTAATTTGAAATTAGGCTTTTTAGGAAGAGTATATTTCGCTAGGAAATCAATTTGAAATAGAAAATTATTAATAATTTGACAGCTTGGGGAACGTGGTTAACAGTTTCTGGCTTTTGAAGATTTCTAATGAAATATTTTCATACAGAGGATTCAGAAACTGATTAACGTGAATCAGTATTTTACTGGACAAAACAGATTTGTAATAAATATAAAATTATATCACGAGTAATCACACAGTTTTTCATATTTTCTTTATAGCTGAGATATTTTTTAACAGGAAAGAACTGGAATTAAGTGGGAAGTGACTTAATAGACTTGCAGATTTTTACGTCAATTCGTACGTTTCTAAATACACCTAAGGAAATGGAACCTAAGTAGAGATTTATTTCAACCTCTGAATACTATAACGATCTTGTTATGTTTCCAGCAGATTGACGGCATACGAAGAACATGACAAATCTATTTCTATTGATTTTTTTACTTTGGTACCGTTTGATGGCTAAAATAACGTAATACGATAATTTAATTTCTTAATTATAGTGATATAACAGGGAAGAACTTCTGCAAATAATCAAGAATATATTCGATACTATAGTAACATATATCCTCAAGATCAGGAGTTCCATAGCGAGCAATAGTTACGTACTCGCCAAATGCCACGAACAAAGCGACAGTTTCAGTAGCGCGGTTCTGATTATTAAGTTTTCTAATTACTCGTATCCTATTCTCTTTCTCTGCGGTTTTCATATTTAACCAGTTAACTGCGTTTGACGTGTATACACGTCGTCGCTTGTATTTATTTACGCACTCCATGAGCTAATCCCATGAGATATTTCTAGAGCTAAGTTCCACGGTTAACTGATTGGACAGATAAAATCAATATTTCTAAATGATAATCTAATTGACTCAGCCCATTCACGACACTCGAGAATAGACCGTTTGCAGGTCGATGATCGAAGCGAGACGAGTCGTTGATTAAAACGTCGTCGCTCGACGAATTTAAGGACACAGAGGCGAACATTTCCGGTAGGAAAGAACGCGTTGCTCTGGAAGATTGGCTCGGCTGGAATTTTCTAAGTGACTTGCCACGCATCATCCGACGTTCTCCATTATCGTAGCACGCCAATCGGCCGTTTCCGGCCGGCGCAATTACACACGGGTACACCGTCAATTAGGCAAGTTTAATCGGTAATCGGATTATCAGTGATACGGGTTATCCTGCGCCGTTGCACCAGCCGGTGTGTCCCGTGCCCCATTCTAACACACGACCACCCAAACACACCTATGTACGCGTACATAGCCGAATCGAAAAGTCAAGTTAATTTAATCATTGTATCGTTGGAACAATTACCGCGCGTCCTGATCGTTTTCGCAGCGTGACAAACGCGCATTGTAACGGTTATTATGCTTGCAATCGTTTCATCTCTTCCGTAGCTTCCAATTACGAAGATATCGATACGATTATCTGCATCGTTCTATGGGTCGGGGTCGATTATAATTTCGTACACGCGACCTCTCCTCTCGGCTTTTACGGTCTGTCGTTATTTATTTGTCATTGTACGCCTCCTTGTTACATCGATCGTTGGACGAGCAGTGAATGAAACGCACGGCCAGTGTTAATTCACTTGGATCACGAAAGTAAGTCGAACGCTTACCGTAGAAAGTTTCTGCGAATATATTAGGCGCGTTAGAAGAAAGCTGGAAATTTGATTGATATTCCAACGAGTAAATTGCAATGAATTTTTATGAATTTTTATAGTCATAGTACGAACGTAATTAAAGAAGTTAAGGCTAAATAATAATTTAGTTCGTCCATTAAATAATATAATAAATATTATAACAAGTACTCTAGTTTGTACAATTTTTCATATTACATTCTGTGGACTTTTTCATACTGGTATTTCGCGTGTACGAAAACTGCATAAACATTGGCAGTCTGAATTAAACAGAGATCGTTGCACATCAACTCGTTCCGCGCCCGATCGTGCCACGATTGTAGGGATACTGCACTTCTTCGATAATAGATTGTTAAGTAAGAACAAGGAAGAGAGTCTGTAGGCAATCACGGAGCAATTCTTCCACGTAAGCGATACGTAAAATCGATGCGTTCAAGCTGTTTAACGAGCACCATTAGCATCGAGCCAGCACGACCGGAGGAACAATGCCAGGTGAATTATTTCGCCGGAGCAACTCGCAAGTTCCGTAGTCGAAAGAGTATGCGTCTCATAATTCCGCTTGCTACACGGATACGCAAAGTTTTCATCGTAATCACGTCGCGAGTGTTCCCCGCGCGCAATTGTTACTTGAAGTATGCCGGCACATCGAGGTAGAGCCTTAAGCTTGGCCCGGACCCCAGTCACGGAAATTTATTCCATTGTCGTATAACGCTGCGGAAGAACCCGGAGGAAGCTAGTAGAACCCGGAGGAAGGAACTCTTTTTCGAGTTCGCGTACGCGAGTTTGTACCGCGCGACTGATAAGGAATGAAAGTAATTGGAAACCGTCGAGTTTGCGAAATACAGTCGACGACAAAAATAAGTCGTGCAACAATGGGCTTACGAATTACGAAGTTTCGTTAAATACGGCTTGTTTACACAACGATGCAAATTTGTTTCAACAAAGTTTCAATTACCCATTTATTGGATGATCTACGATACGTGCTACAATGACGCGTGGTGGTGGACAAGAGATTTTAAAATTCCTTTAAAATTCCCACTTTTGTATAACGACTTACATTAGCATTAACATTTTTCTACTAGACATGTTTTACCATGTTCGTAATATAATTATCTGTTTCATATCTATTCGTAATTTAATTGTTCTTATCGATCATATCGATTCTTTAAACTTTCTTTTGCTTTTCGTTGTACTCGTATGAAAGCTTTTACGTTTTGTTATCGTGCACATTGCATAAAACATTCAGAAATTATTCATCAGCGCTGTTACGAGATCCGACTGTCACGGTTGTATCGGTAAAATTTGAAAGCAATTTGAAAATGTATATAGAAATTCATAAAATATGTTCTTAATACTTTCGTGAGCCCGTGTACATGACATTAGTATACTAGTTGAAATAAACTTTATCGATACATACTTCCGCTATCTGTTCGCTTCTTTTTGTCCCCGACTGTAAAACGGAATAAGGTGGATTTTGTAGAAACTTGCGTGTACGGAGGAGACTAACGATATAGAAGTTGGAAATTTGGTTAACTTGGCTAGTGGACGAGCACGGTGCGCGATGAAGTCTCGCATACACAAGAATATGGGAATATCGGAGAGCTATCTGATTTCAGCGAGCGTTCCAGTAGCGAGAGGAACTCGAATAAGTAGATACGTGTACCAACGAAAAGCGTACGAAGCCCGCAATATAATTTCGTGCACCGAATGAGTTCGAACTGGTCTAACCGCAGCCTCGCCACCGCTCGAAACTTGATCGCGCACAACGCCGTTGACGTCGATGCAGCCACGTCGCGATCAACGTTTCTCTTCGAGCTGCTCCAACTTCAACCTACAGCCGTCGTTATTCCTTCGATAATCGCTTCGTTGAGTGATCGTGCGAGCTGCGGAAAATTTTCCACGCGTAACTTGTTGAATCTATACGGCCGTTCGTCGACCTACGAAGACGCAAAACATTTCGCGTTTCAAGCTTTTAATCGACTGCAAAGCTTTTAAATCATAATACAGAGTGTTTCGCAACGCGGGCTCATTTCAGCGGTGAACAGGGGACACAAAAGCGGTGAAAAATGTTCGCGTAAACACGTGTCCTATTTGATCTTGTTTCAAAGCTATAGACACTTTTGTGTTTCGGTAGCCCGCAACTGCTTACCTACGTATGTAAAAGGTATGCTGGCTTTTGCAGCCGCCTTGTCAAAGAACTTCGCAATCTTTCAAAAATTCCACGCGTATGTCGAGTAATACAGAGGGTAGCCGTTTCGAGCACCTTCTACGAAGGTAAGCTGTTACGGATTACTGGAACACAGAGGTGGCTGTAACTTTAAAGCAAGATCAAATGGGACACGTGTTTATACGAACTTCTGTCATTGTTTTCGCGTCCCCTGTCCATTGCTGAAGTGAGTATCGCGTATGATGAAACAGCCTGTATAATGTGCTAAATATGCCGCGAATATTCATGCAACTTCACATTTTTACGAATATAATTAAAAAAATTGTAATTAAGTTATAATTAAAATTATGATCAAGAAATGAGAATTAATAAAAAGAACACGTTATACGCGTTGTCTGCCGATCCAAATTTTCCATAAATGTATGAAAATTCGTAGTCTAATGATCACGTCTTTTTTTTTTTGCTTTGTTTGTTAACCAACGCGGGTTTCTTTGTGCGAGTATGTAACGCAGGATTCGTAATAAAGCTCTGCCGGATTTAAAAGGCAACAGTTACGCTTGGCGATGCTCAAGCGTAAAAATGCAGGCCCTAGCATGGCGTTTTCCGTTTCCAGGAGTAAGGCAACTCAATTACGGCGATCCTTCGCGCGGTCTTATCCAACGCGTACGCAACAACTATAATTATACGATGGCCAGATCCGCGTCATGTTAGCGAATAATATCGCGGAGGAAACGCGCGTTCCGCTTCGAACGATCGCGATCGTAACGTACGAGATAAATGGCGAGAACGTGCCGTAGATGAGAAAAGAAGACTGTTGAAACATACGTAAATGATTCGTGGAAAATTGACACGACATCAATCAGTGAAAAATTAGGAAAGGTGTCTCAAACTTTACCGATGTAATCAACATATCTTATCACTCATATCTCAGTCATATCTTATCACTGGACTGCGGATGTTTATGTATTTTAGGGACGTTCAAGAATGCAAACATTCACAATTTGCATATAATATCAGTGAAGTCTCGGTTATCGAAATTCGGTTCGAGGAGCTTCGACCACTTCGCCATAACTTCGCTTTTTATCGAAATTTTAGCACGAAAAGTACGAAAGTGTGGATAGTTAGATCGAATCGATTAAACGACGAATTAAACCTAAATACATGTGCAATATTACATTGTCAAAAATTACCTATAATTTTATTATAAAATTTGCGAACACGAATAAATCTTTTCGTATTATCCGAGATAGACCTCCGGTGCACATCATCCCAGATAATAAAAAAGAGGTTCTACCGTGATTATTATAATATTTAGTGGATCAAGTAAATAATCATCCATGTTGAATTTCTTTAGTTATATCCATGAAAATATAAAACATGCGCAGTCTATTTATTATTAGACCAAGGGAGTTTTACGCATTTATGAAGAATTTGAAGATGCAAGCGTGCACAGAACGCGCACAGCATTGCAGAAATATATAAAACATCGAAAATATAGTACTCCTTAAAATATTATCCTTTTTGTGGCAAAGGATGGTTTACCTCTTGAATAAAGAAATAAGTAAATTTTTTCACGAGAGATCATCTCGTGTTGAGTCGCATCACGATTGCGAAAACACCCTATATAAATGGAAAAGCAAGGACTTGGAAAGGCAGCTGCATTTGAAATTCGACGTCGGAACGAAGAAGATCGTGCGATATCGAATTCGCGATTTCGTTTCTAAAAGTTGAAAGTGAAGGAAGGGCCCGGTGGACTGGAATTCGACGAACTCACGATACGTATGTATATCGATGGTGAACATCGTTCGTTCATGGGAGACTTCTTGCTCGTACACCTTCAATAGGGTGGCTGGCTTGGTTCCAAACGACCGCTACTGCGAGGATGACGATGAAAATGAGATTCTCGGTTCAATGCCGGGAATCGAGCAAGGATTATGTGTCTTCTGTCGGAGGACGTCAACCGGCGAATAAACTGGCGTCGCGTTGCTGGCCAGCCAAGAAACTTTCCCGTTAGCGGTTTCGTTCGAATTCCACGTACGTAATTCCCGGTTCTTTGACGAATCACGCGACGCGACAAGGAAGCGGTGAGATTAATAAAAATTAAAATACACGCGTACAAGGGGAAAGTCTTTTTACTTATTAACGAGTTTTATATTGCCACTTTTATATCTAACAAGCTCTCTGTTATTTGGGATGGAATTCATCAGGTACGTTCTATAGTTATCACGACTTAGCGCTTTAATCATTTTGAATGGAAAAATGTTCTTTCGCCGAAGATTTTGATAAAGAATTAAATGTATCGAAATGTCTTTTTTTATTATATATCGAAACTTTTCAATATTTCAATATTAAAGCTCCAATATTACGAAGCTCTTCTTATATTCTTTTCTCGTAAAATAATCCTTTAACGAGTCGATAAAGATTTATCGCATTCGCGTAATCCTTCGAAAGACTTTGCAAAATTCATTAAACTTAATTACGTTATTACGGCAGATTCTTATCAACGAATAAATCAAAATCTCACCGTTAAGAGAATATATAAAATATAGCTGATGATAATTAAGTATACAAACAGAAATTCTCATCGCGGTTTTATCTTCTATTTGCAAAAACCAGTCGAAAACTAAATCTAAATTATCTCGCGCAACCAACACGATTTATAGCGTTTTTGAGCGTGAATTTGGTCTCTTTTTTTTTTGTTTAGAAAATGCTTTGTCCCCATCAGTTTCGACAGGAGCGAAATCCCAGAGAGCAAAAGGTAGCGAAACGAGAGAGGTATATTCGCGCTGATCCGATCGGGTTGTCGAAAACGCGGCATCGTTTGAAGCTGGATACTCTGAAAGAAATATCACCCTGTGTGCACTCGTGTACACTAGAGAGCTTGCAATGGACAGCTTTCGCGCTCTTGCGCAGTTATTGCACATTAAAATTAAAAGGTCAGCTTTTAAAATCAATCTACAATTTTTGCGTGGTCTGCAAAACCCTATGGCGGTGTTTTAGCCATTTTGGCTATACGCGCGAATCTTCCTTTTCTCCTAGTTCGCTCTTTATCCCGTATCGATGCATCGGGGTTGGGCTTTATACCTGCTGCGAGCAACAGAAAACGTGAATGGCGTTGGAAAACTTCAAAGGTCGGGGAGAAAGCTCGCTTCACGGTGGCATGCAATTTCACCAGAATCCAAATCGCTTTCGTATATCATCGAAGGGTGGAAGCAAAGTGGTCTGACAAAACTCACCCAACACGGTGCCCACGTATGAGTGCGACGTGTCGAAGTCAATGGGGCCGTTCGTGCTCTCGAATGTCGCATCCTTGCTGAATAGACCCTTGTCTTGTATCAAGCGTAACGTCCACTGTCTGAAACAGTAACGAAACTTGTTATTAATATCAGGCAATTAGAAGTTTTACGTCTCATAAACGTGTACATGTAGTTGTTACTATCGTATGAAATACGTAGCGTACGAAATATCCGATATCGTTGTACCTACGAGGCTCGAGACAATTCGACGGATATCATTTTCCGCGTCAGTTTGATCCTTTACATTCGTTAATTGTGTCTGTTACTACTTTTTCAACGATCGCCTCGAAGTCGATCGAATCGATTAATCTTTCGAGTATGTAACAAAATAACGAAACACGACCGGAAAAGATATCCATCTTTCGTCTACGAGTCCAGTGTACGTATCTTACGTATTATTTTAATTCCTCTTCTTACTTCTTTATTAATTACTAAACATTTTTTACAATTTTTAATTTAACTTCCTTTTATAATATATCTTGCAATTACATACATGGCACAGCAAATGAATCATTGTCTTTATTCGTCATTCCTTTCAAGCGTCTTCCCATTAAACGCAGAATCCAACCAAGGATTCATTATTTTTCGAATATTTGATGCACTGTCCTTGCCGTGTACTTGATATTCGAACGGTTAAAAAACCGGAAGCAGTGTGTTTCGAATTAGCAACAGCTCTACGAACATAAAGGAGAACAGGATCGAGACGAGGTAGACAAAGTATCGGTGATTTACACATTGTTCCTAAGAAAACGACATTGCCCCTAAGAACTCGTCGACTAATCCTTTCGCCGATCAACGCAATCAGGTTTTTACGCTCGAACGGTTCTCGCCTCCACCAGGTCCATCATAGAAAAACATCGTACAAGAATGAATCATAATCGAAGAAATCTTGAAAATACCAGCAGTCGCCGGTTAACCTTGCGACTGTCCGTTGCGTTTCACTGCCCCCAGGACTGTTGGATCGTCACGACGTAGGGTCAATGGTAACGAGTAGTCTCACGGTCGACGGCTGGACATCGGGAAACGTGCAAGAAGCGCGATGTCGTTGCATGAGTGTCGAGGAACGTTAGATCCAAAACCCGTTGTGCTCTCGTGATTCAGCGATTCTTGGACGATGACGCGATCAGGCCTTCCCCGGTACTCGACTCTTCCGAGTGGAAAACCTGTAGTCGAAGGACGAAGCGAAGCATACTACGAGAGCGGTTAACAACTAACAATAAGGCTACGATAACATGGAATTGATCGACAACGTAGTAGCGCTTTAAGGCGCGTTTCATTTTGTGTCAAGCAATCAGATAACGCTAATTAATTGATAACTAATTCCATGTCTAATTTTATTCTCGCGTTATACCACACTTGTAACCTTTCTTCGGCTACGCGGTCTCTACGCTGTTACCTACGCATACTTATGCACACCTGCTTGTCATTTAGTCACGTACCATTTGTTAGCTAGGTAAAGCCCTGATTGGCTATCGCTGCCCACTTCTAGCTTCTAAAAATAGTACGAAAGAGGCCAGGCATAGTAATCACATCAGTTCTCTTATATCAAGTTTTTGAATATTTCTCGTAGCATGACTTCTGGTCTACAAGATATCCTATGGCCCTATACCGATAGTATTCTTAACAGTATCGTTCGTTTCAGGTAATCTGTCACAGGTACCTTTCCTTAACAAAAAAGCATAATCATCCTGATCCAAAAATGTATATGATGAACGTACCGCAATAGAAAAAAAATCACGAATAAAAGAAGCACACGGAGTACCGTGTCGTGTTTCGCGAAAGAGAACCGGTATATTAAACTCTGTATCCTGAAAAATCTCGAATCGATTAAATATATTAAAATCTCAAGTCTCAACGCTCGACGACATCGCGTTGATACCATCGTGAATTCGACACTAATCAAGCGATAGCTCGGAACTGCGGCTTCTAAGAACAAGGGATCGACGTTGCTGTAAGATGGACGAGCGAAGCGCGACGACTTTCAGACTTGGAATATTAAATTTAGAAACGCGAAAGGATGGAAGACTGGCGCGTGGCATTGAAACGCGGATTGACCAGGGATTGCGTATGGAATGCAGCGAGTGCACGCTGCTATAATCCCGGATTCGAGGGTAAATGGATTAGGTTTAATTAAATTCGCAACGAGCCTGGATTATTCGCGAACACGCGTAGACCGACAAAATATTCGATCATCTCGTCAGTGTTAGAGGCAAAAACAGAAAAACAGAGGGAAACGAAAGGTAACGCTGATGTTAAGAGACAAGGAGAATTCCCAGGTTGATCATGGAAACCGTATCGAGCAAAATATGTTCGGATTGTTAAAAGAATGGTCCTACGAAGTTTCTCCCAGAATATCAGGATGTTAAATGCACGGACGTAGTCGTAAATCTGAGCTTATATTTCCTTCTTCGAATACGAAGATTGTAGGAGAAAAATATCGCAAGTATAATTTAGTAGAGTTTCCAATCCTGATGTTCTTTCGTAATTATTTAGCGATCGATGGTGTATTTCGGTATAGTATAGTTAAAAAAAGAAACAAGGATATAGTTCTTTAAACAGTGTATGCCTAATATCTACGATAAGACAATCGATGCTTTCGAAGTCGGTATTTTTCCAAAGAGTCGGGAGAAGTTAATATTTTTCGTGTAAATATTTTTCGAAAGAACCTCGTAATAAAGTTTAATAGAAAGACGATTTTGATAGCCTATGCTTGGAAAAGGACCAAAGGTTTCTCGACAGAGATTCACTGAAAGAAACAATACACGTAATATTTAATAGAACGTTCAACTTTTATTGAATTTCACTACGTACCTCCCGAACAATCTAGTGCTTTAATTAAGTACGCGATATTTTGGAGAAACCAGCCGCGGTTAAGGTTTTATTTGTATTTAAAGAATACTACGTTTCATATACCGAATCGAATTTAGAATAAATAACGAATGGGAAATAAACCGCGAATAACGGGGAGAATATTCGCCAACAGCCGTAGCAATTTCAGATCCCGGTAATTTCTATCATCGCGAAACAGATTTCGTTTGAAATTCACGCCGGTGTTTTACAAGATGCCGCGAGGAAAAGGAGACACGGAGGGCTCCTCCTCTCTACTCCTTTGCCTCGCGGAAAGAATTTAATACGGAGCATTACCATAAAGAAACGAGGCACAAGACGAGCCGGCATTACGTAAGGTATCAACGGAAGAGCAACAATTAGTCGCGGATCCTCGTACCTTTCTCGCCGCATCTGCTGCAATTATTTTCCTAACTCGATAGCAAGCTGTTGGCGATAACGGTGAACCCTGTTTCCTTCCTTATTCCACGAGATCGTTCTATTGTTTCCATGAAATTGGTCCCGTTAAGAAATTCATAAAGCTGTCCGTAAAGTGCGTGACTCGCGAAAAAAAGGCGACGAGGTCGCTCGAACGATTTATCTCGTAATCCTTCGGATTTTCACCGCTGTATTCGAGATTGCTGGACTCTTTCTATTTATTTATACACCGATTTACTTGCTCGAGATACTTGTACGCTTTTACCATGGAAAATTTGTATGCGTGCGTTGTGTGTGTGTGTTACGTATAAAACGCGTCGAAATTTTATTAGAACAACGATGAGACACGATTGTGACGATTGTGTTGTACAATTTGAAAGCAATCTGACGTGTTATCGTTTGGATGACATATCTGAAATCCTACATCCATATACCACGTCCATATGAAAGCTGCATACGAACAAATTTTATCGTATATTTTCGATTTACCTTTATACGGGGAATTACGTTAGTGAAATTTGTAACCAATCTGAAAATGTATACGTATGTGGTGATTTACATCATGCACCTCAAACCCTGTATCCTATTCCGTCTTCTATATCCTGTATCCTACATCCATACGAACAAATTGTATTCTATATTTTCAATTTACTTTTACACAATTACCTGCTTCTCGGTTGTACTCCGATTTCGAAAACATGCCATGATTGTATGAGAAATTATAGGATTTTTACTGCAAATATATACTTAATAAAAAGTAAGTAGACAGCATGAGTGACCATCTTAGAAATATATGAAATGTTAAAGATATTAACTCATTGGTCCAACTAATAACGAGAAGTAAATTGTAAATGTCCAATAGAAAAAAATGTTAAAGATGTTCCCAAAGAATATTAAGACTTCATGAATATGTAATTAATATTTATTCGCGCATCGTTGAATGTATATCGTGGAATAAATTTTACCCCACTTTCCACAGATTTTTGCGAAATATGTCAAGTCAAATAAAATGCGAAACGTTCGTTCGCGTCTGCTATCCTTAACGTTTAAAAAATTGAAAACGTTGATTTATGTTTCGCGTCAACAGTGCGTTAATATCGATATCATTGACCGTTCAAATATCTGTGCAACCTTTGAGAAGTACCCGTACGTACTGAATACGTCGTAATTTCAAAACGTATATTTGCAGATTTGTCTGAAAATTTCCCAATATGATTATGGCAGTCGAGTCTCGTGAATGCTAATGAAATTTCCAAATGTTTCCTATGACGCATAATATATTCAACGAAAGGTACTCGCAAGTATTGCAATATTTTCGTGAGCCTGTGCACATCGAACATATATGAAAGAGGGACAAAAGCCGATATCGCCGATTTATAACGTCAACTTATCCACATTCTGGCTTCAACATCTCTCTCGCTTATCTACGCTCGGACACTTTCTGAAAAGTGACTTTTCGCGAGACCATCGCCTCTGGTAATCCCGGAAAAGCAACACGCTGGATTTCTCATAAACTTTTTAGAACGTTGCGCGACGCTCTCCTGAATCCCGTGTAACGAATCCAATAACACGGTCGTCCACGAATCCGATTTTCTCCTGACGAAACGAGGAATCTAATAACGCCGCTTTATTTATCCGTTTTATACTAATAAGCACTGAATACTGAAAGATGAATTTCCTCTTGACCCCTTTGCTGTCTATTTTACGAGAGAATCGGCAAAAGCTGAAGAAAGGAAAAATCAAGTTATTTAAATCAGATTATTCCGCGGGATATTTACTGTGGTTACAAAAGCTACTTCTACAGCATTGTATTTATTATAGCATCTACGCATTAATTAATCGGCAGACTGCACATTTTTATGTAATTTCATATTTTTACGAAGAAGATCAAGGATATGAAACTCGCATAGAAAATTGTTTCGTTCGTTAAAAATGAAAAAGACCACTCCATTTTGAATATTTTATATATTTTGTATATTAGACACGGTTCATGAATCTTTGCATCTTTAAATTTATTATAAATGCGTAAAAAACCGGCGGTCTATTAATTAGGTTCAAGTATATTAAATTTTGTATGATTTAATGGTATATCCACACGATTATAAAAATTTCCTACTATACGAACGAAATGTAGAACATCGTGAAAAGACGCTTATTATTGTGCACTGTTGTAGCGTTACTAGAAACTTCAATATTTAGATTAGTTTGCTTTTTCTTTACCATAACGTGCCTAATCTCTATAAAAGCAACGGATCATAGCAGAAATGAGGGGGTGGAGCAAGACACGTTGAAGGTAATCCATCTCGTAAAGTTGAAAGTACGGCAAATAATAATTTCTAGTTTTACAAGAAGAGGAAGATACCAAAGAACAAGAGAAGTAGATAACAATCTGAAGATTCGATTAACGATAAACATATGTTTGGCAAATATAATACCAAAAAGGATTTAAGATATACATAAGAACTATCCAGAGTACTGAATTTTTTGTTTGTAAATAATAAGTTAATAATAAGTTTTGTTTGTAAATAATAAGTTAATAATAAGTATCTCAAATATTTTACTTTATTTTTTAATCGATAATTCAAGGATATTCCAAGGATGCCTCTTGACTTTCTACATTGCAAAAATGGAACATTAATTAAGATATAAGAATGAAAGCTTAAAACAGAGAAACTACGTAAATATGTTCACTGTATCGATTCATTCTGTTTGCCATCGTGAAGTATAGCTATATTGGAGCATGAGAGACAAAAGGATATCGAAATTTAATTGATTCGACTATTTTCATTTTACCCTGTTTTCTGTTTATAATTCAACAATATTCGAAGAATGCCTTTTGACTTTCATGACTCCATACATTGCAAATGGAGAATTAATTAAGATATATCGAAAAATGTTTAAAGCAGTGCTAGGTTTGCTCTGTTTGGGACTATGATGTACAGGTTGGGCCAAAAAAGACGCGAAGGTCATCGAAACTTAGTTGACTCGAATAACTTCATTTTGCCCTACTTTCTATTTAAAATTCCAGAATATTCTAGAAGAATGCCTTTTGACATTCTGCATTGCAAAGAGGAACAGCGACGAAGCTGCAACATCTACGCGGCGTTGCTTTATAAAGGTTGCGCACCTTCCTTTCTTTCGTTCCCTTTCGCATCCGTCGGTCATTAGACGCCTCCGTGTGCGCGACACGCGTTGCGTTCGTTGAATTCAACCTGTGCCCACGTGCGGGAAAACTGGATCTCAGCTCTCAGCCATCCAGTCTGTTCGTGGCGACTATATTCGGAAGGCTCGTGCGTAAGGAATGCGATTATACAGGGTGATTCTTGGAGAATCGTGCGCGGATGTCGTGAAAATTTTCTGCCGTAAAAAGAATTTCCTGGGTCTATCAAAAACACGTATCAAATGAAAAATTTCGTGAATTCTCGACGCGTTTCCAAGAACGCGAACAAATATCCGCGATAAAATACAGTTTCTGGTCAAATATTTCACTAGCACGCGTAATCAATGCACTGGCATGCTATCGATGATATACACGTGATCTATCGAATGAAAAATTGCTCGAATTTTTTAAACGCCTAGATTCTCCAGGAAATTTCTACATTGCCGTTTATAAATGTTAGGATAGGCTACTATCGTGTTTCAAGACGCTAGGCCGGACGAATGATTGATAGGTAAGGACTTTAATCGATGATAATGATCCAAAATATATATCGTTGCATACACAAGAATCTTGGTACAAAAAACAAAAGGATTTTCGTTCAAACGATTAGATACGTGTCGTTCCATTCTCATCGAACTGATGTTGCTATTTTATGTAATTCGTTACGTGCCGAGGGGATTGTTATTTGAGAATATCGTAGGTAGCATGTGGGTGGTTAGACCTTTTGCAATTTATGTAACAAGCGATTTAAAAAGCTTGCAACTGAACGACAATTTTAATAAAAATGTGGATAATCGAAACGCTGGTCGAAGTTGTTCCTAAATGCTCGCATCGTGGCCGCGTTTCCCGGTAAACCAGCTTAACCAGTTTTCGTTGAATAATTTCTTACCCCGCGGCCGAAAAGAGCAATTACCGGCTCGTCGATCGCTTAATAGCAATTACTGGAATCTATTTACGTCGGTGGAGACGGTCGGTTGAAAAAGAGAGAGCCAACCTCGAGAGCTTTGATCTTCGCTCGATTCCAGCTAAAATCGCCCGGTTGTCCGACGGTTAATTAAATTTCAGTCGCGAAGGACGCCAGAAACGAAATTGCCTTTCGTCATGAATTCGATCTGTTTTCAGGCCCCACCCACGCCTCTCCCATTCTATCGGCCGTGACGTTCAAGTTTCGCATAGTCCGCGTGCCGGAGATTCGTCGCTTTGTCCATGATACCAGACAAACTGCCTCTGCTCTGCTAGCTTCGCTGGCGGGCGAAAATTCGCGCGACCTACGGAGAGGTTCGGCGAGTCGTTCGAGTTGAAAGGCATCCGAGGTCCTCTCTGTGTGTCTGGTCTCGCGACTCTGCTGCCAGCGAGTGAATAACCGAGCGACCGACGGGGCGTTCGTCTCTTTATGTAAATCGGTCGAATTCACGGCAAGCAATAAAATGTAAAGCAGAGTGTAGGTGGGCTGCGAGCGTCCTAAATGTCGTACCAAGCGTACCTCCTCTTTTTCTTTCGCCAACTCCTCGCGTCCCTTCGTATTTCCACCCTGCTGCTCCTGGTACAAACTGGCAAGATAATGCGGTGGAGGGTGGCAAAGGAAACGTGTGCACAAGGGTGTAGCTCGTGTTTCTCAGGCGCCACGCGTCTTTTATACATATCGACGATTTAAAACTTACCGCGATACAGAACGATCTGCCAATTTAGTGTCGCCTTCTCTCCCTTTGTCACGACAGGATCGGGTCCCCGTTTTGCGCGTATACGTGTTTTCCGGAGTTCTTGTAAGTTTGCAGTGAAATTTTGTAGCACAATGGCAGGCAGGGAAAATCGAAAATAGAAACGATTCGAAGAAACAACGTAACTGTATAAAACAAAACTAATTGGACAAGAGCAACGTATAGACAAAGTATAGACGTAGTAAAATACAATAGGACGTAGGATAGATAAAAATCGGCAATACACTGCGAAACATAAGTTAAGAAATGTCTAATAGAAAAAGGAATACGTACTTGTATATACAAATACGTACAGATGCTGGGCTTTCTTTTATTCGCCGCTGTATATATTCGTTTTAATTGACAAGGAATTCCATCGTTGGAGAAATTCAATTTGAGTTTTAATTTGTAAAGCAATGAACCACAAAAATATGTAAATGTAACAGCGCGGCAGGGTTTTAACGTAATCGGAAGCATTGATAATGTGATTACGTGTTAACGACTTTTTAATTGTCAGCTGGAAAATTTGCGAACCATTCTCCGACGTTGGACAAAAGAAGCGATTATAAATTGTTCCGAAGCACCTGTCCTCGCAACGCTTACGCGGCCGAAATTTATATTGTTGTCCGGTCGCGTAATTAATTTCATTTAAGGGAAATTCAGGAAAGCAAATATAACGTAATTTTGTGGAAACAAAGGGGATTCTATTACATCCGCGGTGTATCGCTTCCAAATGTCAGGAAAGCTTTGTTTGCCGGTTTGATATAGTACCAAGTATCCTGTAACTCTGTTAATCTATCCCTTTGCGCCTGCGACATTCGCACGTGCACGCACTAATTCGTGTAACGCGTATAGCTTCTACATGATCTTGACCTTAATTAACTTCAGCTCTATCGACCTAATCGTATGACAATCTTAGAACACCGATGCCATTTGACGTACCTCGATACGCGATTGGAATTTCGTTTCTCCGAAAAACATATACTACCACGCTTAAATATTTGAACACCCGACATAGCACGACTAAAATATTACTATTCTTGTTGTATTTTTACTGTTATAATTTATAAGTATAATGAACGTTTCCCTACTGTCAATTAAGAGCTTCATTAAGATTGATGCCATCAGACGTGCTACCATATGCTACTGGAATTTCGCTTTTCCCAAAACCGTAAACTATCACATCTGAGTATTTGGATACGTTCGATTAGGATATTAACATTATTTTTATCCTCAACGTTGTAATGGAAAAATGTCTCTCTACCGTTGACTGTTATAATTTTCAGTGGATGAAACAAATTACTGCGTAGGTTGGACGACCAAAACCATTATTAACTACTACACATTGTTAGATTTGTAGACAAAGTTCAGAGTATTCAACAAAATAATGGAGCCATGAAATATACGACACGACAGTGGATGCAGAGCACGCTAAAACGAATATGAGCTGTAATGAAGTCAAATTAATAACATGTACATATACGTGACATCTTTTTACGAAATAAACTTCGCTATCAAAATTTGCTCGTCTCCCTCGATTATACTAAAAAAAAAAAAAAAAAAAAAAAAAAAAAAAAAAATAGGAATAAAAAAAACATTGAAACTCCTGAGCGATCCTAGTTTAAAGTCCACAGACTGTACCTTGCAACCGTTAGTTTCCAGGCAAGTTATCTCGCGAAGAAGCAAGAAACATCACGTGGTTGTAACGAAGTAATCTCGCTTTAAGTGGCAAAAAATTCGTAACGAGATGAAATTCATGTTGGCAAACCGAGATGTTTAAACGTAGGCAGCGTAAGCAAAAATCGCGGAACAGCAGAGCTCGGCTCTCTTTTGATACGTCGGTGAAAGAAAGGAGAGTGGTCGCGGCTGGCACGGTAATTCGTTAAAGAATCCTTTAATGTCGTGTTCATTTCGCGTTTGTAATTTCCTCGGGAAAAATGTGTCGTGACCCAGCGCGCTAGTTAGCGAAGGAACGTACTTACTTTTACTTAGAGAGAAGTAGAGAGAGAGAGAGAGAGAGAGAGGGAAAAAAGACTCACTTGTCGAGCGCTTTCAGTTGCAGCAGCAAAGGTTGATTGTCGACCGCGTCGGAGACATCGCGACGCATCCGGTTACTATGTTGTCTCAAGGCCGCGGTATCATAGGAGGCCACCTCGTAATAGCCGATGTAAGAACTGAGCGTGATACCTGAAACAGATGGTAACCGAACATCCTTCCATTAACTGCTTTATAACTGTGAAAAACAAAAAAGAAAAAAAAAACGAGTATGAGAAAAGCTTCAGAAGGTTGGAGCTTAACTATAGCGAATTACGAGTACAAAAAAGATTTGTAACATATAATAAGAATTTGATATTTAATTCTTTGTTAAAATCGACGCTAAAAAAAAACAAAACACTTTGTTTTATTGTAGCGATTCGAAACGATATTTGAAGTACATTAAGCTGACTGAAGAGTGTATCTAACGAAGGCCATTGCGAATTATATCAAAGATAATAGAGAACAGTATAAAAACACGAAACAGGGAAGACAATAGGTCATAATTTGCTAATGAAAAGGAAAGGAGAGACAAGAAGCGGTAGAAGTTTCGCATCGCGCAAAAATTGCTAGAATGAACATGAACGCGGCGATTAGTCATTAACTCCTTTATAATTAGACTGTACATTTTTCACCAGCTCTGGGAAATTTTTGTATATCAAAGTATAGTACATACTCTTTAGATACTGATACACGATATATTTTTGAATTTGGTGGGACAATAAAATTATATCATCGAGGTGCCACTTTCTCGGTCATATTCGACGAAATATGAATATTCATAAATATTCGCAGTCTATTTACAAGTGTCGAAAAAGAGAAAAAAAAAATGAAAAATGAAGGGGAAAGAAGAGACGAGGGACGGTGAAATTTTGTATTGTAAAAAAAATTACAAGATAATTACAAGAATTACAAGATAATAATTAGTTTCTAAACTTAATTATCGTGTTCTATAATTGCATTGTAAAATATTGGATTGCGTGGAATGTCCCATTAACCGATCTCTCGCTTCCCAGCCTTTTAACAGAACCGACAAAGAGAAACCACTTAGGATCTTGCAAAATCCGAAACTTCAGGACCTGGACTTTCGCTATCGCGGGGGTGGGAGTACGGTGAGAATTGCGCCAGAGTCGTTTGCACGAACGAGACACTTTGGTCCGTGGGAGGAACAGAGTTCGCGTTTCTTTCTTGTCCAAGTTAATCTCGAAAATTAGCTCGTAGTCTAATAAAAGGTAAATCATTCGGTTTGATTATCCCTTTCTTTGATTCTAGAAAATGAGAGAATCTTGCGAACGAGGGTGCGAGAAACAGCGGAAGAAAATAAGTCACGTTCTTCGTCTTCTTACACGTGAATAGTTTTACACTTTGATCTCTTGTCTCTTGAATATTTGAACAAACATTTTTGTTAATAAAATATAATATAATACGATGTATAATTAAGATATCGCGGTCGAAGGTAGTTGAAAATGGAACAGTCTGTCACATTCTCGAATATAAGTTTCTTGAAAATACGTGGTAAATCTAGGAAATTTCACGAACGATCAAACAGTCGTTTTTAGTATATTGAATAATAAAAATAGATATTTAATCCCACAAGAAAATATTCACGTTATTCCCCCGTCATCTTCAATACCGTTGGATAAATCTAATTCTTTGTATTTTTCATATTCAAACATGTAAATGTTAAATACATCCTATAATCAATATACTAAATATACTAAATTCAATATACTTTATAATTTATTACACATTAAAACGTTCGCCGTCTTAGTCGTAGAAATATTGAAATGGAAAAACCACCGGAAGTACACTAGTCATATTTTCCTCTGAGATCTTCATTTCAGAGAAGGCACCTCTGGAAAACTCGATAGAAAATCCTCTTAAAGGATTTTACAGACACGCTAACTCGGATTCTTAACAAGTACAACAAACGAAAAAACGTTTCTTTTCCACATTTTATCCGAAACCTACATCAGGATCGCGTCATCGGGACGAGATAGAATCGAGAAAGAAATAGGGGAGCGCACTCGCCATCAGAGTGGCATTCGTCTTGATGTTTCCATTGTTTGGTCGGTAAGTACCGGTCAAGAACAAAGGCAACAACGCGATGGTAAAGTGTTTGTCTCGTTGCCTATTAAAACGTTGCTCGCGCGGAGTCGCGCAAAGAGCGTAGTTTAACAGCATCTCGTGGCGTTGTCCAGGCCGCATCGTACGGCTTACAGCTTACGCAACACTCGCCAATAATCTAATTACCGTGGCTCGCTATCGATGCGTTGGCCAACGGCGAGTTGCAATGCGACCACCCTACACCGGACAGTTTGTATCGGATTTTCCATCGACAATAGGTATCTCCGTAGCCCGCAGCCAAACCTCCGCTATGCCTCTATCCTCGTTACGTTATCCGGCAAGATAGCGATTTCAGATAGAAGAAACCGAACGTGACTCTGCCTCTTTGCTACCTATTATCTCTATCGGTGGCGGTTCTGTGTAGTTACGCGAGTTGCGGACACTAGTTACGCAAAGTGTGCGGAATCCTTGCTAATAGCCTAACAGTTTGGTCCTTAGAGTGATAGCGTTAATTACGATCCAGCTGTTTAGAGGTTAATTATACGCGTTACTTATACCCGGTAAACAGCTGTGAAAACGGGCAAAGGGACGTGGCTGGTCATTCGATTGTATGTCGTACACGATGCTAGTGATGGGCTTAAGTACGGCACAAGTAGGTTTGAAAATTAACCAACTAGATTCGAACTCTTCATACGGTGGCGGACGAAAGAAATATAAGAAAGAAATAATTTTACGAAACATTTTTCCTTTCTATAGAAACGGCTGAGTTAAGCGGTTTGAAGTATATTTGTCCGATGTTCTTAGGAGGATTGAAATTACGCGTTTTCAACCAGATTCGAGAAGTTTCTGTAGATTCTACGAACCGTCGACTATATGTTAAAGACAAATATGGAGCTTGATTGACGCAGATATATTCCTTGTTTCAGTTTCGATTTACCAAAACGTTTGACCACAGTTATGGCAAGTAGCAAAGAGTCAACGGCAGAGAAACGTTCTTTCATCGTAATGTCGAGGAAATGATAAAAACATCGATGTTTGATTTGCATTGCACCAGGTGTACAAATATTTGTGCAGGGTAGTGTACACATTGAACTTGATCCCATCGCTACACGCTACCGCTGTTCGTCACAGAGCGTTAATGAACTGGGAAATTAACAGATAGACCCTATGAATAAACAGAGAGTTCGATGGAAGGCACTAGCCGGAATCGAACGTGACTCACCTCTGTGTGGTGGCACAGGATGAAGAGGCGAGGCAACGGCGACGATTAGAAGGCAACCGAACACCAAGAAGAAAATCAAGGGCGTCCCGATTCCAGGATGACGACGACGTTCCTTCGACCCGAAGGGATACATCGTGGCCCTCTGGGCCCCGTTGTGCCCTCCTCTAACCTCGTCCTCCTCTTCTTCCTCCTCCTCTTCCCCTTCTTCGTCAACGGCCAGGGCCGTAGCGCGCATCGGCTCGACGTTCTCCGGCCCAGCAATAACTAATGGCGCTATCTGCCTTTCGTCGAACAACCGACCACCGCACTTTGCGAGTCACCCACCAGACTCATCTCTCTTCCTCTCTCGACCTCTGTCTTCCTCCTACTTTCGATTTTCCTTCTCCTCCTCCTCTTCCTCCTCTTCCACCGAACGTGCTTCCGCCACGTCCTCTTTCTCTTCTTTCTCCTCCGCGGGTCGCTCAACCTTTCGACCCTCCTCCCACGCTTTCAGCCTTTTTCCCCCGACTCCTGCTACCTTCGTCGATCGGCAGCTCTTCTTCGTCCTCACGGCCGATCGATCCTACCCCTGAAAAAGAAAGAAAAAAAGAAAATGATTCAGCCAGGGAACGGGATTAATTTTTCGAACAGGCTTCGCCAGTCGGCGTTTGATCCTTCGCGGATCTCGCGTTGTTCAGATTTTTCTGTCACGGTTACGTCATTGGTTCAAAGGACAGAGAATAGAATCATCCTCCATACCTTTGTTCGGGATCTTTATACGATGGATCATGTGCGTATGGATCGAAAGACTGTGACGCGTGGGTCTTCGTCGGATACAGCCATTTCCAACCTTTTTCATCTAGTTACTAGAATTCTACGACGTACCGGAAGATATATTGCGTTTGATCCAAGACAGGTCATTCACACTGCACTGTTATTATTCATTTTGTTTGACAATCTAAGGGGAACAACGTTGGTATCTTCGACTAAATAATCGGGTTATTGCATGCTCTAACCTTTTACGGTCGGCGTATTTTTCCAATGGGAATAGCAATTGGTCGAAGCAAGTTTCGGTTATATTTCAGATAAATTAAATATTCGGAAATATTTATAGTGCCATTCGATTTTGAAACGGAATTTTAGATCCAGTCACCGTTCGACTGCAAAGGTTGAGGAACGAAAATTTTTACGGCACACCAACGCGCCGCGCGACACAGTCGAAAATCGTCGACCTAATAAAATTGAACTGCAAGTTGCCGAGTTAAAGTCAATTTCAGTGACGCTTTGGACTGAAATAGATTAAGCGATGAAACGTCATAGACGAGTGATTTTACAAGCTACCGCTAATCGAGGGAACGTCGAGGGGACCATAGAAATCGACCATGTTTTACGCAAGACGTGACCGAACGCGAAAACACCGGTGAAAAGCGGATAAGGAAGGCGATTCTTTAAACGTCTCCTTAAGAAGTTGTTGCTGAAAAATTTCCTCGAGGAGAGCGCGTGTGTAGTGGAAGTCGGAAGACGCGATGGCCAACTCGCGCGATAAATCATCGTCAATGTTCGCCAGGCTCGTTCGCTACAGCGTTCTTAGATCTTGTATCTCCATCAGTTTCGTGAAAAACCCAGTCAATGAATACGAATACTTCACTTGACGATCATCAAGTCTTTTTCATCGATACTTTTCAAAAAGAAATCCCCTTTAGACAGCGTCCAGCAATATCAGCAATTTAAAAATGAATCATATCGATCCAGTCGAGTTTCTGACAGTTTAACAGTTTCGTAACATAAGCGATTCTCTAGAAACAAATTATTTCTATAAAACCATTTCTCGGTAGAATATGAGGAACTGATGAAGATCAATTTAAAGAGTAGCGTCTGTGATATCACCAGGGCTCTCTACTTTTCAATTTATCGAGTTCAATGTAGCTTCATACAGCGGGTGAAAAGCGTACTTGCACATATCCTTATCTTCTAACGAAGCTTTTTCTTATCAGGTTCTGAATTTCATCTTCATACCGCCACACTGTCGTGATCACGTGAAAATACTTGGACTTAAGTAACTGGTATTGGTGATACTATATCGAATACAGAAATATGCAAATACTTGCTGTATCCGCTATACGCGAGACCCACTTTATGAATTGATCGTAAGTGTACATATATAAATCGTAAAGATTTGATCTATTTTTACGAAACAAGGAAACGTCTTAAAAGTTGACGCTTCCTTAATAAAATAACGGAAAGTAGACTAGTTTCTCGGACGCTTTCGATTGATTTCTTATTGTAACGCTCGGAACAGAAATTTCCGAAAGGAAACTGTAATCGAATATTCGGAATTAGGGAAATCCACTAAATCGCGTAATTACTGTTTGCAAAAAATGTACTTTCTTCATGTTTTTCATTATTATAATCGCAATTCATAACTTGGGAGTACGATCGATTCCAAAAGCGAGTGCAACATATTACAGCATGCTTTATATATTCCGTGAGTAATGCATTTTTCTAGTTTCATGTCGCATTGTACTAGAGCTTTTTCTGCAAAGCAAACGAGTCATAGCGACAAGAACATCGGGTAGTTATTTGCTCAAAGGAGCTCTCTATCCTTCTGCCATGGACACAGACGGTCCGGTCAAAAAGCGAGATGTTTTCGACGATTGGAAAAGGTGCACGATATTTGCGAAAGCTCTCTGTGCGAGGTATTAACGTTACGCGAGACGTTTGCAGTCGTCCAGCAACCAGCAGAACCGATTCTGTCCACCGGTTATCACGGCGAGCTATGGGAAAACGATATCCAACCGAGTACAGACACAGTCATGGTTCACCCGTTCACGTGCGACGTGTTGATTTTTGCATTTTTTTCTACGTTTCCAGTGTCGCGACGGCTATTGAATGACATACAACAACGTGTAACCAAAACGAACAATTTGCAACCGTTCCCTTGTACATACTTTTGCCAAAGCTTTTTCTTTTCGTTCTATTAACATTGGAACAATTAATCATAATATGTTATAAATGACTATTTTATTAAAATGATATGACGAAAATACAATAGAAACGTACAATTATTAGGACGATGGAAGTTCATATCAAAATGATAGACATCAGAACTACAGACGACTGATAAAATTTGTATCGAATAAATAAAAATGAAAGGCGTATGAAGAATATAGAATGCAAGAAAAATAAACTTCTATTCATTTAGTACTTCTTATTTGATAAAACGAAATTATTCGGATGAAAAATACACAAAATCTATGAAATTCACATGTAAAAAATTGATCGTCTTAATTATCCTGGTACTTGTAGCGTTAAGAATGCGAAACATACGTACAGATTTCTTCGTCTATATACATAATGCATGCTTCGCTTTGGATATTTTATACGCTTCTTCATGCCACGTGCACTCTGCGAATTTTTGCATCCTTAAATTTTCTATAAATTCATAAGCATTCGCTGTCTGCTAATCGTGTTATCGGAGTCTTCATATACGGTAACATTAATTTTCCCAAAATTCTGTCCCTAGTAACCGGCAAAAAAAAAAAAAAAAAAAAAACAAAAGAACTAAAGAAAGACAGTTTGATTTGAATTTTCACAGTTTCACCTAACGCCCACGAGCCTTTCTCTCTGTCTCGTATCTTCCTCGCAGGCAAAAGTTGTTACTCTACTACTCCCTGAATCTTCAAGGCGCAACTAGGCTGAGACGCGTGGAAAGATAGAACGGAGAAACTAGATAACCGTATAACTCTCTCGAATCGGCTTTCCGTTTCGACGTGCGCGAATCAACGATCGTAGGTAACCAAGCAGACCAGTCTACCGTGCAATCTATCTCTCGTAATATTTGCAAACATCCGCATTTTTTTCGCGCTATGTAGGTGTGCTGCACGTTGAAAGAACACGCTTTATCGGCGTTCTCCAGCGGCCGCTGGATGAAACAAATTCTCGCGTGGGAGGAAAAACGAGGAAAAAGTGGAGATACGCGCAGCGAGAAGTGCAGAGAGAAAATGGCGAAGAGGAGCATGGTGGGGAATACGACTGAAGAACATGGTCGCGAGAGAGAATTCGACCCGCGTCTCCCTGGCGACAATTTGCAAAATTGTCTCGCGCGTACCGCTCGGTTCTGCGCTACGAACGCGTCGTTCTCGGCCGACGATCCGCGAATGATAATCGTCCCACGTAGATACGTTCCACGGCTTTGTCCTCTTTCCATGACGCGAAACCGCGATACACCGACTTTGCCAGAAGGAACAATGAAACGACGAGAGTCACGCGGATTTCTCGCCAACGTTCCACCTATCGTCGCACCAAATATTTAATACCAGGCTCTGTATTCGTATGCAACCGGTCGTGATAACGTATCAATTGGCCATTATTAGCGGGAACATGCGACCAACGCGCTCCAATTGGGCGGAACGAGTATGTGTGTCGGGTGTAGCGGTAAACCGGCTACGGTTTCACCGTACAGAGCCGCATCTAGCAATGGGCATTCCGATTTTGGAGCGGTTCAGAGATCTTCAAGACTGTGGAGATTCGAATCGCTTCGAACGCGAATCGAAGCTTGGAATTTTTGGCAGTTTTGATACACCTTCGCGTAAACGTGTTAGAACGATTAGATACTACGTTAGTTTCAAAATTGGAAAAAATGAAGATAAAGGAGGTATCTGTACAAAGTGCTGATTCATTAAAATTTCTCCTATAAATTGTATGCAATTTAACGTTCGCAATCTGGCCGGAATAGAGAAGATTTATTAAAAACGAAACGTCTTCCAAGGTCTTTGAGTGAAAATTTGGAATTTTCAGTTTTGAGCGTTTAAAATTTCGACATACGTATATCCTGAAAGTTTTGCAATCCCGAATTGAATGCCATAATCGTTTAATGCTGACGCGCTGGTCTTATTCTTTCTTTCGAAACACGTGTTAGTAACATCGATGCGTAATCGAAGAAAAATACAAAGACTGTCAAAGACTATACAAAGACTTCAAGACACGCGAGAGTTACAAGACTTTCAACAGTTTCGTAGCTTTAAATTATATTCGAAGAAATTCAAATGTATACAAATTCAAAGTGATTTTAAGTCCTTCAAATGCAGTTGATTGTAAATGCGATTTTCTTCTGGATACTTCGCGTTCTTTCTACTTTTTTGTCCACTTCTCTTTTATTTTCTTTTTTCTTTCTTTGCCCTTCGTCCCACTCTTCTCCGTGTTTCCGGAGAGCGCAGTTAATTTTCTTGGAGCAGAATTAAACCGACCAAGGGAACGTTTCTCATTATTCGAAACACTCGTCCGGCGTCCAGATGAAACTTCTACCGGGCGAACTTTTAAATTAACGCGTCGGATTTATCCGCGGTAAAACCAGGTCGGAACGTAAGCCTATTCCCTATCTCTGCGTTTGGGCCGAATCCGACTAACGGGACCGATGATGTCACCGGATTTGGGAATATTAACTCGTCGATGCATCCGCGCACGAAATTCTTCTCATCGTGACCCTTATGGTTTTAAATTCGTTCAAGATTTCGTGATATATTATTTCCGTGCCACTCTGTATATTACCGACTATGTATATTGGAGCACAAAACGTCGTCTTGTACAATTAAACTGACATTACCAATAAAATTATACCGCAAGTCAGAGATTACGCGGTGTTCATAAATATTACAATACAGCGGAATTTTACGTCGATCTATGTTTTTCTGCAAGCAATTAGACAAATAAAAGTCAAATAGACATTCGTTTTATCCATCGTATATTATATTAATTCCGTTCATTTTTGCATCTTCAAACTTCGCATTAAAGTCACAGTCTAGTAACAGATGAAATCAAATATAAAATTGATCTCTTATGAAACGATCGGAAATATCACTTATCTATTTCTATCTCTGCTATGATCTTCGTTTGCTAAATGATCCAAGACTGACACATACATAGGTCGACAAACATTAAACGAAAAATTAAATTATCCTCGAAAGGTCTGCCTAAAATGGAACGCACGAACCGTGACTAAAATCAGCGAGGGATTAACCGAAATTCCTGTCCATTTCCGGTATTCCAGACCCGATGAAGATATCGAACAATGGTATATGGTGTGTATGGTAGTTTCAGGCGAGCGTGAACCAACGTAAAACAGTCTGAAGCGGCTAAAAACGCGTAAAAAGCTCGGTGCGGGCGTCGAAAATCGCGAACGCCGATCGTAAAACCCAACGTCGGCCAACATCGGACAATTTTCCATCGAGCACGCCTCGCTGAACCGTTACCTCGTAACGCACACCAACAAAACACGTTTTGCGTAATGTCCTAAGCGTTCGTCGGCGGAACTCAGCGGACATCGGCACGGAGAGGAGGCGTAACTCCTTTAAAGAAATTACCAAGAGACGGTTCGCGATCGCTCCGAGGTCACCAGAGTCCAAAACTTTCGCGAGACCCGGTCGAAACTCAGAAAATTTCGGATGTGACGGCCTGATGAAATCGAGGAGGCGAGTCGCGAACGTGCGAGGATTATTAATACCCGGCTTAAGGCGATTAGCGTAGTCCATGGTTACGTTCATCTGCGAAATTACGTCGATGGGAGACAAGCCGGAGGAGTTTCGGGATTATTAATTTCAAGTTTCTATTGTTAGTTAGCGTCGGGCATCGTTGAAGCGATGGAGGAACTGCGAACGAGCAAGGGATGATTTTAAAATACAAAGATTCGTAGTTTGTAATTAACTCATTAAGGATTATACAATGAGGTAATGAGTACCAATAACGTAAACGTAATATTTTTAGGAGTTATAACTAAAGTAATAGCTTTGTCAACGTACCAGAAGTGTATTACGAATAATAGGCATTTTACATTTTATAGATGCTACACGATGTGAAGATAGAAGAGAATGTTTTACAATTTAGAAATTGATATAGTTTATTATAGGAATAGTGTATTGTTACTATTTCTAGGAATGATAGGAATATCGTGTTTTCTTTGAGGATTTGTTAGTTTCATAAATTTGTAAAATATAGATGGAGATGAAACCAAATAAAAAAGGATTTCAGAGTATGAAAATTTATGCTTTACAATTACTCATTGAGTCATTAATGTTACGCGTTTCATTTGTAGCCTCTTCCGTCTATGTTTACATTGCCGAATTCTGATTTTTAATCGTCGTTGTGAAAGGAAGCTTCAGACGTTTAATGCTTTTTTGTTGTTGTCTCTTCCATCTGGATTTGACAATTTTATGAAATTTAAAGAAATTGAAATATCATAGCATTTTGTAAAATTGCGTATATAGAGTACAGATGAAAAATACGTACTAGCGAAAAAGGTATTAAACAAATACTTTGAATACTCTTTTACAACAGCGATATCAAAAAATAAAATTCAATAACGTAGATTGATTGAAAGAAGAAATTACAAACGAAAGGTCACGTTGACCAACGTTGGCCTTTAGTGGCTTAACAAGGATCGACGCGTGGATGTTGATGGATTAACCGTTATGTTTAATATAGTGTGTTGTTTAAACGGCGTGTCGAATTAACTGAATCGAAACGAGGCAAGTTGTTGTGTAATATCGATGAGACGATATTGGCTCTACATAGTCTGCAATTACACGGAGTTAGGCGATTTCGCGGGAAGCTTCGTTGGCTGATAACATTAATTAGTCTTAACGCATGCTTTTGTATTCCCCGAGCAAGTTTCTTAAGAGCATCGTACGGTGAACAATGGTTCTGACTTCCTAACGGACTCTCCGAGTTATTTTTTAATATAACTTTCACGTAGATAAGCGCCCTTATGCAACGCTCGTTACATGCTCCAACTCGATATCCGGTACCGTCGGTACTTGCGTTTAACGCTCGCTTTTCCCATTAAACGACAATTAAAGTCTGGCTATAACTTTTGTAATTTCTCGCAAAGATAATCACGATTCCTTCGACTATCCCTCCCTTAACCTTTTTCTCCTCCACTCGTATTTCGTTCGTTTCACAAGTTCATAACCCTTTCGCGATTGCATCGGAAAAAAATGGAGCGCATTGTGTCTATGATAAAAACGTATATAGCTATATAACCTATAAGTCGAGCGCGTTCGTTGATTCGCGTGTGTTCCCTCGAAAAATCAGCATCCGGCGAAGCCACTTCCGTCAAACGACCTGGTGGCGCTGGGGACGCGTTTTACGTGACATTTAAATCTCCCATCGTGCGCGTACAATCCGACGTAAACACACTAGTATACAAAACAACGAGGGAGAGAATGTGCGTGCGACGTATTCTCGACGGTTATTAGGAACGCGAGTTTCGTCGGATTATATGATAAAATCGGACGTCGCGTAACTACGTTGACTCCGGTGATCGCGAGGGAAATGTAGCATCGTTCACCGAACCGACGATTCGCGTTCCCTTCGACAGGTTACGATTTGTGCATGTATATATGTATATATGCACAAACGTACACACCGATGAGCGACGCAGGAGTAGACAGACGTGCACGACGAAAAAAAAGCTACGGTGCTTAACCGCGCGAACCGAGGTACGGAGAGATAGATCGAGAGATGGGGGGAGAAAAAGAAAGGAAGATGCCGAAAGGGATGGAAAAGGAGAGACTCGCACGTAGAATATTGCGCGTGCTCGCTGCTCTTGCATACTATCTGACACCTACCTATGCACAGAGGTTGAAGTCCTGCCACGGGCGTCCTTTCCGCCGTGATCCTCGTCCTTCCAACCGGTTCTCGCAGGGACGTCGATTACTCATTTACGGTCATTGTACCGCATCCTGTCGCACCACACCAACTACCCACAATATCACACGTGTGTTACACGGCAGCGTGCAGTCGCGTCGTTCTCTTTCTCTGCTTGATCGACGATAATGAACAAAGAAATGCGTAGTCTGACAGAGAAAGAAGGAGAGAAGCTGTAGAACTGGCACGCGCGACACCGACTCCACACAACGAGACAAACAGGAACGCGTTCCGCGCCGTACTGACGGACGGCAACGCTCGTGACTCGTGTGAACGAGGACTCCGAGGACACCGACTTCCCCTACCATGATCGCGTTCGACCCAGCTGTGCTGCGCCCTCTCTCCTTCTGCCTTACGAACTCTCCTCTACCCTTTCTTATTCCCCTAATGTTGCGATCTCTTTCTTTTTCAGAGATCCCTTCCATGGCTGGACGCGGACCAACGCTTTCCAATAGTGGTACGCTGTACCATCAACCCCTCTATCGGTACCCCACTCTGGCTACCATAGTTCGACTCCCACCTCCGTGTAACTTGACCTTAGTCGTCGGTCAAAGGAAAGGAGTGTTTCTGAAATAGAAGGGCGATTGAAGGGTTTACGATCATCATCCTATATCGTTATTACTGATGGAAAACAAGTAACACATAGATATAATATTTTTACCAATTTTTGTTACATTTATTCTTGTCACTACTAACTTTATTCTCATTTTAAACTATTCCTTTGGTAGTTGTTAAACATGGCTGTAATCGTCTGCTTTAATCTGTTTTATCAGGAAATAGTAATTTATTTGTAAAAAAAATGTTTGTCATCTTACCACATAAAAATATGAATGAAAACTATTTACTGTATCATGGAATTCTTGTTCACGTACCTACGATGTTTAGCGCCAACCATACGTGTCAGTAAATGGAAGAAGACGAGAACATGATACCGCTGAAGTGGGGTTATTCAGCACGTAAGGGGAAAACCCCTGCAGCGGGCTTACTTAACCCCTATTCGCCCGACCGAGCCACCCCCGCTATAACCAAGCGACGTTTGCCTCGCAGACCACTATATCTTGTTCATTTTCCCTTCCTGCTAGTGGCCACGCCGCTCTGGATGACCCCTATTGATAGACCAAGCTACTTTCGTCCTTTTCATCCTCCCAAATTTCCATCGTTCTCTGTTTCGAATGTAACTCAAAATCCTAGCTACGAGAGGCGCGTACATTTATTCAATTTGAAATTAAAATTCTGATTTATGATTATAAATTGTTTATAAATACTTTGGCAAATTTATTACATTAGTAAAAGGATTACGTGAATAAAAATTGTTATCTCAATTATTATCAATATTTAGAGAGTACTTATATCAAAAACAGATGAAATTTCTATCTCTAAAAGATGAAATTTAAATGAAGATCGATCGATCGCAAGTGGTGACTGATTGTGATTAGTGCACGTTGCACACGACGGTGTCGCCTCTGTACAATAAAAGAGTAAGGTTATGTGATTATTTGTCAAATAACCTAGTCTTACCTTAGATAACGTTATTTGACACGTAAACGAAGAATAAAGTAAAGTTACACTATTTTGTCAAGTGTCCTGTATAATATTTTGCACTATGGTAATGTTATTTACTATAGAGTTGTCTAAATGTTAACTTTATAATCATGTTTTTAATTGGATGTTTTGGTTTCTAGGCTCGTTATTTTCGAGAAGAAGATATAGATGGTACAGTGGTAAATTCTTTAAATTGGTTAAGATTGCTGTTTACAGAGTTATAAATTCTTTTTTACAGAATTTAGGGAATGCTTTTATCTATTTGCAAGGAATGGTCAAATACGTACTCTAGATGAACTTACAATCATTATGAGATCACTAGGATTAAGTCCCACTATCGCAGAATTAAATAAATATTTAAAGGATAAAGGTACAAATAAGGTGAAATGATTTATAATATTATAAATGGTTTTAAACTCACAAATTTTTAACCACAGGAGGGAGGATGTCTTTTGCTGATTTTTTGGAAGTCATGCATTTACAAACAAGAGCTGAGGATCTGCCGAAGGAGGTGATAGATGCTTTTCAAGCTGCAGACAAATTTAGGACTGGTACTATACCTGCTAGACAATTAGCACACATGTTGCTTCATTGGGGTGAGCAATTAAGTAACAAAGAAGGTTGGTTTTCTTACTTACTCTAGATATTGATTCCAACAAGTGTTCTTAATTACTTCATTTATCTCTAACTTTCAGTGGAGCAAATTTTTAGGGAAGCAAACGTATCTCCAAATGGGCAAGTCAAATACGAAGACTTTGTAAAAATAGCCTGTGCACCTGTACCTGATTATTATTAATATCTTTTTATTAATATCTTTAGTATTGTTATTATTATCATTATCACTAATATCTTTTACATTCTTGAAAGATCTCTTTTGATATTTGAACATATTCGAATATTTGATATTTATGTAATTTTGTTATACAGTACATTTTTTAAATTAATAAAAGAATATTATCATAAAACAAAAAGAATTTATTTTCACAGCAGTTTATCTCCGATAGACGAACATTATACATCTTATCCTTAAGATTGCTTATAATTACCAGTGCTTAATACTTAATCCATCGATCTTATTCGAAACAAAGTTAGTCGAATCCGCTGCCCGGTTAATACAATTTTCCTATCAGCGTCCTTCTCGAATCTATCCCTCTTTGGCGATATTCGTGGCTGGTGGAGAGCCACAGAGGATAACGGTGGTGCTGACGACCGTTGTCAAGAAGAAAACGCAAAGTAACGCTCGATCACTGACTAATGCGACTTGTTTCCAATCTAATTCCATTCGTTCGCGACGGTCTTGTTCCGCCAGACGCTTCTCATTCCTGTCGATCGTCGCGTGCACTCTTCCCAGCACACGCAACCATTGCGCTTCAAGGCTCTCTTTACCAAGATCTGCATCGGATTTCTTTTTAAGTTATAGAGATTAAACTGACAGAATTCGATATATCTTTACAAATAAGGCTCACCTAAACTAGGACTGCTGCTGTTACTTTCCTCTCTTCTGGTTACGAACTTGGGCGACGATTGCGACTGGGCCAGTTCCGGTTTGCAGTGCAATGGACAATTGTTTTTTCTTCTGGGAGGCTCGACAGGGTCCTGATGCAAATTGTGTACAGGAGAATTTTATCTGAATCCATCGAAGGATGAAGATCAACTACATAAAGTTCATATAGTAGGGGTTTTTTGATTCTTCCTACTAGTTGTGATTTTTCCTGTACATATACACTGTATCCTTTGAGCCATTTTTAACCGAATCGTATTCTTCCATCGTTAGAAGAATTGTGAAATTTAAAGAAAATATGAAAAAATCGGTATTACATAATACGCGTGATTTCTCAGCCAAATATAATTTTCTTCTCTCTGTTATCCTGTACGTTGTATCGTATTAATAAAATATTTGGCGAGCAAATTATTTAGAAATAATTTATTCCTCAAATAGGTTTTTAGAATTTTGTTAAAATTGTTTAGCAAATAACATCATCTCCACATAAATTTATTTATTATTTTATTTAGCGTGCCCAATCCTGACTCAGATAAACCAAGTTCTGCTATATCGTTCACAAAAACGTCGAAGAAAAGCAATATCTAAGTATTTTCACTACGAGTACATCTTACCGATCTCTTTTCCTCCTGGAAATTAAGAAACACTATCCTGGCGAGCTTGTCCAAGACCAACGATCGAACGATACCAGGCACTCTGGTACCTTGAACGCCACGATGATGAAGATTCAATGTAACTACCGCTAATCCCGAAGCGAAGGATACCAGGCATATGCTGACTCCGTAATAAAGACCTGAACATGATAATATAATTAATGACTAGGCGAATATAATAAATTAACCATTAAACTAAACTAGTTGTCGCTCCATAGAGCGTCACGTGTTTCTGTATAAATTAATTGTCTAACAAGCTTGCAATTACGGAGTTACGCGTTATACGTAGCCGACTCTTTCATACTATGCTTTTGCAACAGGGTAAACGCGATTCTATTGCGTTTCGCACTGGCACCGCAGGACTTTCAAAGAGGACGCCTGGGAGTTTCCAATCAAACTCGGTTACACTGACAATGTTGATACCATTAGCGATCATTGTTCAATGTTTACGCAAATCCTATGGAGACAGGCTGAATATCAAGCAGGGCGAAAATATGAAGATTGAAAGTTACTTTTTCCATGACATTTAGAAAAATAATGTCAAATCAAATCACAAAAATGTCAGCCTTTGGTATCGTCGTTATTAAACACACGTCGTTATTAAATACGTGTATCCGTTATTTCAAATAATAATTTTTTATTTTCATTTCAAATATATTTGCTCAAGACAAATTTAACCCTGCTTCGATCCTCGAATTTTTATATTTCAATTTTCTTTCATTATCGCCTTTTGTATTAGCAAACAAAAAATATTTGTAATATTTCAAGAAGATGTTCGACATAATATTAAAGCGTGGAATCACGCATACCAATAGGATTTTTACATATTTTGTTTAGGCTGAAGATATTTTATACTATATTTTAACGATAGAAAAATACAATTGGCTCGAAAATGATCGAAAGGATCATCAGCAGGGTTAAACGATCTATGCTCAACAGCTTCGTTTCCATTTACCCCAAGATAATTATCGTTCTTTAAAGGCACTCACTTATCAACGGCGTTTTCTCCGTGGGCGGCAGTGTCTCGCGAATAGTCATTAGGAAGACTGTCATGGAGAGAAGCGCCGAAATCCCGAGGGTGACCTTTTCCCCCGATTCAGACGGCACGTAGAATACCAACAGGGCTGGACAAGCGGAAAACGGAATTAAAAAAGAAGTTCGAGCTCCGCCAGTGGTATTTTTCGTCATAGAATATCGAACAGAGGCAGGCCATTCTTAAGATCACTACGAGCGCCAAACTTTTTCCACCATTGTCAAGGGAGGAAATAAAAAAAAAGAGGGTCGAGGAAAAGTCCCGCATAAATTTCTCCCATCGAGTAGTGGACGACTCGAGATCCATTGTTAACCGGCTGTAATCGTGTTCGTTTCCTTACAAAGATTCAAATACCTTTGCCATGGGGAAGAATAATTTTTCCATAGATTAAAAAAATTGTGACTTGGAGCGTCAACCTATCGTACGGTGGCTTTACGATTCGAGCGTTTTAATGAAATTTCCTCTCCAGATTCGATAAGGACGCTTGACCCTCTTACGGATAGGTGCTGCATTCTGCCTGAATAATATGTATCGTCGTGATATTGCAAATTACTCTCATCCTCTCAAAGAGATTGTCACTAGAACAATCAGTTTTTATTACATACCTGTAAACAATTAAAACACAGTCGCGTCTCGTTACAGTGCTAATGAATTTTCAAAATCCTCTATATCATATAATACAATATATTAATAATTATATTATACGATATATCAAGCAGACGTTCAAGTTTCCAATTAGCCAACCAAAATGAACTTCTCGATAAACTCATTCGATCTTACGAACGATACTCCACATAGCTGCAGATGCGGGTGCCAATTTTTTTTTCCTTTAAACATCCAATAGTAAATTTTACACACGTTCTTGCCGTGTAGTCGCAAGAAAAAGAGGATTGTAACGATTTCGACGGTTGCAGTGTTAATTAATCTTAATAATTGTAGGATGAAACGTGAAACATAAAGCAGATGAAGGATGCTCACCGACACTGTTGATGAGTATGCACGGAAGGATCAAGTTGAAGACGTAAAACGTGGGTCGTCGTCGCAGTCGTATCTCGTAAGTAATATCTGGATACGGTTCCAGGCAGCAGGAGTAGTATTCGGTGTTTTTTCTCGCGGAGAACTCAAGCAGGTCGAATTCACCGTTTGCTTGGTAATTGCTCACGTCTCCCTCTTCGCTTTGCCTCTCCAGCTCCAGCTGCATAAACAACATTCTACGTTTTAGTTCTCCAACAATAACAACAACAACAACACGATCCAAGTGCACACACCATGCACAAGCGCAAGAAACTGTATTTTACTCTTGGCATCTTGGCAACGAACAATTATCTCCCTCGAGGGTGGGAATAGATCCTAGAAGCTAGATTAGAAGCGTTAAAGCGTCAACTCGAATTAAATCCAACGGAACAGAACGGAGCTTCTGCGATTACGTGTCAGTATATTTCGAGCGGACAATCGGTAGACAGATGCTGGATAAGGCAAAAACGAACCGACGCGACGCGGTGAAATTATATTCGACGCGATGGGGATGGTTCTATTGCGAAGTGGAACTATATATTTGCAAAAGAGAAATTTCAAAGCGAACGGATCAAATTTTTTGTGCCTTTCCCTTTATTCCTGTTCACTGTGCTTCTGCGGATAAAAAGAGAAATTGTACGAGGTGTTTGAGGGTTAAACAGCCGAATATTGTCAGTATATTCTATTGGCTTGGTCAAGCAACAAACGTTATATTAACACGAGTCATTAACGTTTTAACAAAATGTTAAAAGTAAGAATTATACCGACTTAACAAAAACCGATTTGTCTTCGTTAACTCTTAACCGTTTAAAGACTGTCACGGGTGAAAATTCGCAACAACAGTTTCGATATTATCATTGGCATTATCGCATAATGATATAACGAGTGTGTCGTTACAGGATAATAGTTTTCGATTAGGAGACGTTTCAGTTAACAGGTTGATGACCAATTTAAATGGTTTTCTCCGGATAATGGGGAAAAGGCCTAAGAAGGAACGTATTTCCAGCGTTTTAGATTGCAAAAACGTAGCGACACGCAAAATGTATTCAATGACGGGGGTGAGGGAGCGGATAGGAAATGGGAAAACTCTGTGAAAGGATGAGTTCGGGCGTCGAGGTTCGCCGATACGGAGAAACGGCTCGCATTGAATTCTTCTCGCATTTGGGATTAAGCTGTTCGATTTGCCCGAGCCATTTTTGCGACATCCCGAACCGGCATTTTCGATTTGTCGCTGTTAAGCGCCTCTGGACTTTTCAAAAGATCGAACCTATTCTGATCGTGTTGGAAAATCTGTCAAATTTCCTAACGTTGCCTTTGTTCCACCATTTTCCTACAAATAAACCAGAAAAATGTTCGAAGAATATAGGTCTATCCATTCTCATTTCTTTTCTTCTCTTCGTCATTTTATTCTTTTCTCTTCGCGTCTCTTCCTTGCTTTCTTCTTCTTCTTCCGTTCACCTTCTTGCCCCTTATGTCTTCGTCCTCTTCCTTCTATTCTTTTCTTTCCACCCTCTTTCGTTCCTCCCTTTTCCTCTTTTTTCTTTCAATTTCTTTCTCTTTTAATCCCATCTTATCCTTATCTCTCATTCGTTCCCTACCCTTCTCTTCGTTCTTCCCCTTTACTTCCTTCTTTACCTTCTTTTTCAATCCCTTCCTTCCTTCCTTCCTCCTACTTTTCAGCAGTAGCTCGTCTATATGCAAGCTCGATTAACGCCTTTGCAGTTACGTTGAGCTTTTAATCCGGTAGGAAGCCACAAAATATTCAGATCTTTAGGACGAGACACGTATAAAGGGAAAAGGGATCAGATGACACGGCAAATTAAATCTGATACTTTTTTTTTAAAGAGGAAAACCTGAAACGCGGTTCCCTCAGATTGATAATCACGAAAGATTTTTAGAACAGAGATGTTGGACATCAATGTCAAGTGTCAAGGTTTCGGTCAAACTGATTGCCTGCGCCACCTCTCTAACACAGCGTGGATATTTTTATCGTCCAACGGATGGTCCTCCGGACGATATATCACTTTCTCATCTGCATACCGTCCCAAGAGAGGAACTGCGTGAAATTGAGGGCAATACAGTGGAGAATCTGGCCGATGCAGATCGCACACGTTGTCGGATTAAATCCCTGACCGGTATTTCTTAAATGCTCCACCAGGTATACACATTTTACGCGCGAATTTACATATACAAGTGTTTTAAGGAAGAAGAGTCTTCAATTGCGAAAAAGTGCGAAGCAATGAAAAATTTACTACCACACCAGTGACAAGTGTTTCATCCTCGTTAAAACAAGACTTGGATACAATGTACACGAATAAACGTGTACAAAAAGAAAGAATCTCGATCAGAGAACATTCGAAAATGATGAAAAAATGTAGAAGCCTGCCCGTGACACGTGTTTCGTTCCCGCTAAAAGAAAAAAGAAAAATCTGTACAAAGTAAGGAAAAAGTGTGGAGAACACAGTAGGGTAATTTTACAATCGATGAAGATTTGAATAAAATATACGAGGACGAACGTGTTGGTTGCTCGTGGGTGTCAGCACGCGCTCATAGTCCCGTGCAGCTTTTGCTCGAGCTAATTGCGTGGAAAACTGCATTCTGCCTTCTATCGGCTGAATTCGCGGCGTCGAGATTGCCCGATGCCTTCAATATCGCCGTCTCTAATTTTTGGCCAACCATCGCCTGCAATTCCTTCGTTTCTTTCAAGCTTCCGTGAAAGGTAAAAGTTTAATATTATGAAGTAACACAGAAGCAGAGGGATTTCCAGGTGGATGAAGAAATAAACGAAAGGAGCTATAGAGACTTGATCTTACTTGGTATCCATCGTACGTCCAGGAGGCCCATTTCAGGACGCATCGTTGCTCGTCGAAAGGGAAGAACTCTACGTTGATGTCGCAGCTGCTGCGAAATATTCCATGGCTCAACCACACCACTTGCCCTGTGTGGCTGACTATCACGTTCGTATTGATGACTGCCGAGCTGTATTGTGGATCGGCGCTATAAACAAAACCAAAGGATATAGGCTAGTGACGGATGGAAGAAATCAGCGCGCCCCTGCTGCTGCCAATCAATACCAAAACTTCTATTTTGTAATATAACGCTTGACTGGCCAGAGAAAATTGTACCGGTAGGAGCCCATTTATTCAAACTTATTGCGAGATAAACAATATTGATGTAACTAGAGCTCATATAATAGCAAGTCATTGATTCTTCCTATTTCTCTTTCTTTGTTCCTATATATGACAACGGTTTACGGTTAGATAAATGCAGTCAGTGGCAAAAGTTCATTTAATTTTAATCCAATAAATCAAATAATTTAATTTAACAGGTCTCTTGACCTTTTAAGGATACTCATCTCTAGTACGAAATTTAAAGCAGAGAAGGATAACGATAGAAAAACGTGATTTAGTGGAAAAGGGAAGAAACAAACGCAAGAGTACCAAGCAACGATACAAGATATAGAAATTACGTGAATGCAACATCAATGAGAAACGTACATAAAGCAACATATACATTAATTGTGATGCTTCCATGTCTTGTTAAGATACAAAGCGCGTATTAAAATGATGGATACTTTCTAGAAGCTCGTTATACGAATCAAAGAGATAATCAAAAAGATATTTTCATGATACAAAAGAATATTAGACTTTGTCATAGTGTTGTAGATGCTTAGAATTTCTTCGAACTTCGATTCTACGATGCAACTCAAAATCGTACGATCTACGTGAAAGAATAAATAACGAGAAGAAAAATATTAAACAAATTCTTAGCAGCAATGTAGAAATATTTTTGTAGATAACTGTGTATGGTACACGTGTTCGTCTGCCACCGAGATTCCGACATTCATAATTTTCTTAAATCTAGTACCATCGTAACTATTGCAAAAATGAACTGTATCTTACATGACATTCTGCGAGAGAAATCGCTTACTTGTTGTACAGAATCGTGTCCGGTCTCCAGACACGGTTGTAAGGAACGCGGATCACTTGAATTCCAGCGAATTCCGAGGCGTTCCATTTCAGGTGATGGTCCGTCCAGGTTTGTGTCAACCAACAGTTGGTCGTCAGTATCTGGTTCTTCTCGTCCTGTGACAAAAATCACCGAAAGAAAATAAAAAAGATAACCATGTAACGATGCAAAAGTAAAATTCGTCGTCATACGAGGAAAGAAAGAATCTGTTGCTAACTAGTCAAAAAGATACGACGGGCGAAAGATGTCTCTCGCTAGATGTAAGAGAGACAAATCTTTGAAAGTTTCCATCCAGCTCTGGCGCGTTCTTCGAGTAATTTGTCTTGGGTATTTCCGACTGCCCAGCCTTGACTATCTCCCACGAGATTTCCAAGCTTCTTCCTCGAATTCGAAGTCCGCAGCATCGTCATTACGAATACGGAAAGAAATATATGCATGATAATGATTATAAATTCGTACAAAGACTCATAATCAAACGTCGTTTCAATATCTGAATATTTTTGCAATGATAACAAAAAAGTTGAGATTGGTCTCATCTAAAATTAACGATGAAGTAAAATCTCTTTTGTGCCATGACGAATAAATTTCTATCGAGAAACTCTTCGATCTGCTGAAAAGTAACTGATAAATGGCCATCAATTCTTTTTTTCTTTTTTATTTTAATTAATCGTAGAAACAAATACGATATATGATTTTTGTACGATTTTTCGTGGATTTCCGCTATCTGGTGCAGATTAAAGGAAAAGGTCGCTGCGCCTCGTTATTGATTTGAATATTCGAAATATTTGATCAATTTGTGCGAGTCACTGTATTTCCCGGTCTAAATGGCCGCGCACCGCCGGAATGCCGATACTCCTGCCGAAGTCGAAGTTAATACGGGTTTCAGCCCGACCTGAATTTCCCATTTTTCAACATGTCGAAGGAACAAGCAACGTCCATGCACGAATCGCTTGGCAATTGCCCGCTTTGTACACGTTTTTACGATTTCCAGATTATCTCGGTTTTCACGCGACTGCATAATATTTCCGCCGCCATCAAAACCAGAGTACGAATTTTCTTCGCGTTTAGCATGCTCGAGATGTCGCGGCCGAAAATTCTCGTTAAGCGCGAGAACATTGAATTTCTTGAGAAATTGGAAAAATTGACTGCCTCGAAGAGAAAGCTCGTGGAACAGCGTATCGTTTGAAAAATCACTTTTATATCGAGTTCTCGAAATTTATCGTCCAGAATAAATATGGTACTGTGCAAAAGTCACATTAATGACGACGATTAATCACGCTTCTAACCCTGCTGCTATTCTCAATTTTTTAATGTAGCGATCTTTCGATCGAAAACAGTTTTATTGAGGCGCTCAGTGCGGATGACTCCAGGCGATGATCTGGTCGCTCAACGTATCAACAAAAAAAAAAAAATTTTTTTTTTATCACACTGAACAGCCCTCGACTTGGGATCCGTGTTAACGTGTTAATGTTTCAAGAAAATCTCTTCAGCGTGTTAGATCGGTGCTTGGTACTCACCACGTCGATTATGTGATGAAGAGAAAGGCCAAAGACAACCGACAGGGGTTGGGAGAAATTTTTAGCTGGTCGTACACCGGCGTCGTACCCATCGAGCAAATACTTCGTCAGTCTGTATTCGTGTTCATCCCCAAAACCTGTAAAACCAAGCATGCACGGAATCTGTCCAATATTCATGGGAATTAAATTTCGTATATCGTAATATACATCACACCGTCCTCGCAGTAATGGATTTTCTTTGTCGGCATAGATTTTCCACGAATTCGTTTTCGTTACTCTTGTTTCTTTCTGGTTTAATGCACGCTACCGCCATTCCTAAATATTTGGAACCAGTCGTTATCGCAAATATATAAAATATACTTCAAATAAAATTCTTTGATCCCAAGTTTCGCTCTTCGTCTTATTTCAGGCAAATATAGTTAACAGATTATCGATGAAAAAACAAATTGTAATTTCACTGTAAATCGGAAATTGAATTGTTAAATTTTATTGTAAATTAAACCTTGTCGAACGATCGAAAGATAGGGAAACGTTTAACCGATTTTGTCTTCGGACGAACAGTTTATAATATAATTGGAGTTGATAGCGAGTATCATTTCACAAACTCTATCTCTTCTCTAATCACGAATCGAATTCCTTTCTTTACATCAAGGATGTCCATTATAGCGTTTCCCATCCGTAGGTGGAAGCGTTCGTTTCATCAAAGTGGCCATTGTGTCTTGAAACGCGGGAAGCCTTCTCGTAGATCAGCCAAGGTAGCTAATCTACGGTTCATTTCATCTTTTCTCGAAGCTCAGTAGGCGTTGCCTTCGCAACTCAATTAGATAAGAGATGTGTCGCTGAAGACAATAGTATACTAACCAAACAGAATTCGCTAATAGTCGTCAGTTTAATTAACGAGGAATATAATCCTGCAAATCTTCTACGGTCTTCCAAAGATTTGCTAAATCCGAGAAAGACGAGTTAATTCGTCACTCGAGTTCCTAATCTCATGGATATAACCAATCTTTTTATTTATAGATCTGCTATTCTTCGATGAGTCGCACTATTAATTTTGCTACAAATAAATTATATCGTATTTATGTTTGAAGAACATAGAGGAGAAAAAGGTAACGAGTCATGTTTCGTGTCTCTTACAGAAAATGAAAAAATTACAAATACATCGTCGTCCCACAGACAAAATTCTCTTTTCTTTTCTTCTTTTTTTCTTTTTTTTTTTTTTTTGATCTTGAAATTAGATTCTCTCATTTTTTGAATAATTAAAAAATATCGATCGTCATAACGTTAGCCGGGACTTAAAAAGATTTTGTAGCTTTATCACCCATTATGAAAGAACTCGATCTTTTAATGAACTTCTCTACTTTAACGAAAGAAGAAAAGGAAGAGCAAAATTTTTAAACAAATGAGCTGGTTAACAGGTTAAAACTACAGTATCCTCTTCCTTCCGCGTAACATTAAAAAGTTTGCGCTTTAACGTTTCGCTGTCTCCGCAAATTCTCAATTCCAATGGAGAACTCTTGGACAAGAGTAGCTGTCCGAGTCTTTGAGAGGTGTAAGGTCACGCGAGTAACACGGTTCAGGGAATTTCCTCCCCAACCCTCTTATTTCCGATCGTTAAATGGACGTCACATATCGCGGTATAGCCTCCCCGCGATGTGGAGGCGTTTCTCTTTCCAGAATCATTTAACAGTCCACCTTACCGTCGTTTTCGACAGACCATTGTATTTGCCAAAAAACCCGTTCATTAGAAAAATCTCTCTTCGATAGTTCTTCCTATGGATTTCTTTGCCTCTTGACTCGTACATCTTATTAGCTCATTAAAAGACACAAGTTCATTACGGAGCTGATCGAGTGAAAAGTAAAGGGATCTAATTTTAACGTGGCCAAGTTTTGTCTGCGCTATAATTGAAGCGCGCGTAACGAAAATGACCTTTGTCCATGTTCATTTTACGAACTCCCTGGTTCTTTTTACACTCCTGGCATGAATCTTGCACAACTAATTCACCAACTAATAGCATTATTAAACTGATAAGTTACAAGCTATAAATTACATAGATTTTTTACGATATTATAGTTTTTATAGTAATTGGATAATCATATAATTTAGAATTTGCTTGGTAATAGACATTTTCTTGTAATATTTCGCTCGTTCCATTGTCAAACTTGTTAGCGTTGTAAATAGACCGCGGATTTTTCTGAAGATTTCTATTTTCATGATCCCGATCGAAGAGATGAAACCTAAAAAACAGAAATTTCGTTTGTTCCATAAAATATTCTAACAAGTACTTTGGATACTTCGCATTTCTATTATATTCTTGCGTATTATATATATTCTATATATATTGTATAGCATATTTAATAATAGTGCAGCAATTGCAATTATAAATATAATTATAATTAAAATATGGTAATATTTCTGTACCTTTTTAATTTCCCACGTATATAAATCCATGAAAATCCGCAATCTAATTATAAGGTTTCCCGATACGGCTAACTCTCATTAGTAATATTTAATTGGGTTGTGCAAGATAGACAGCCTTCGTTTTTTACACATTTTGCGAATATCCGTAATTTCCAAGAGAAATTGAGCGTATCGAAGCGTCGTGTCGCGGAAGAACATCGAGTGCTCTCGAACACGCTTTTCAACATTTAAAGACGACATTTAGGAAGAAGGGGGAAAAAGGCTCGCGAGAATCCGCTTTTTCCTTTGCAACGAAAATTCTATTCAGCATCACGTTGGTCTCCGACGGTGCGGTGGTAAATCCGCGCATTCGGAACAATCAGCGCGCGAATTTTTCCAAGCCCGGAAAATTCGACTTGCTGTGCGAACCGAGCACTCTTTTTTCCTTCTACATACCCTACAATATATTTCGATTTCTATGTGGTAATTCACTAAAAAATTTCTGTTTGACGCACTTTGATGATTTTTGCTCGATTCTACTCGATTCATTTGTGCGCCTTTAATTTAAAAATTTCTTTTTTATTTTTATATATATCAGCTCAAGTGCGTTTCAGCGCAATACAGCGATCTGCGTTAATATCCGAGCAATATGGCATTGGAGGGATACCAGAAAACGCAAAGTTTATTTATTTAACACTGTACTTACCAGGCCCAGTTTCAAAATTTAATTTGAAGCTGTACGTTCATTGTTATTTATTTTGTTCATCTAACTTTATGCAAATTCTCGCGTTATCTGATTAATCAATTTCTCACTTTTTTGTTGATATAAAAATTTACATAAAGTTAGACGAACAAAAGAAATAAATGCACGATTTCAAATTAAATTTTGGAACCGGTCATTTAACCGGGCCTGCTAAGGTTAGTGTTAGTGGATAAAGGGTTTTAGCGAAATTGAACATCGCTATTTGCATAACGAGTAAGTTACATTATACATATGCAACATATATGAAATATATTTCATATATAAATATATATATTTATTTATTATATATTCCGTTTATACGTATCATACATCCTACATTACATATATGTATATATTTTACACAAAATTAATATAATTTACTCATTATCCAAATAGTTTCGCATGTCAAACTTCGCTATTACTTCATCTGTGCTTGTCAAACACAAAACTAAATTGATTAAATAAATAAAGTTTACGTTTCTATTAACCATAGAATACGTATTTTAATATATTAAAATACAGTTCATTCGGTAACGCTATATACTTGGACACCATGGTGTCCAAATATTAGCTAACATTAGGTAAGTCACTTTGCTCAGTAAATTGATCAAAACGTGTTGTGCAAGTATAATGAGAAGGAAGTACAAAACATGATAATATAGCATAGTTTCAGAATATATACGTTGTAATTGATACCTTAGATATATCTTGGATAGATCTCGTCGTGTTTGCTGAGCGTTTAAGAGGCTGATCGAATCGTAACGATACTTGTGCCAATAATAAAAGTTTATATAAGAAATAAAGGGACTGGAGTACGCTTGTATTCGTATTTAAAGCAGTGATACGAAACGAGGGAAGAGAGGAAGAGAAGAAGAGCAAAGGGAATATTGAAAGAAGGTTTCCCGATAAAGCCGGACGCTCGAGGATTCAATTTGATACCGTCGAGTGTCCGCGAATTACCGTGCAATCCAGGATACGCCGGTGGAAAAACTCGGAATCGAGCATCGATACACGATCGATGCCGGAAAATGCGCGAAACGCTCTTCATTCTCGCGTAGCATGCGAGCCGCGATTCTTTCATACGAACGAGACGAGGGCGACGAGAGTCCTCGAAAGACTCTACGACTACAAAATGAGAAAAATCCTTCGCACTTTTAACAAAATACCCGAGCAACGACGTCGAAGATCCTTCGATATCCCCCGAACGAATATAATTTCTATCGGTGTTCCCTCTTCCTTGCTTTTACCGTAGGGAAATTTCGATGGAAAAATATTTTATTTTCTTGTACCGTAAGTGGAAACGATATTGCACGATTGTATCAGTGGGGAGTTAAAATTTATGATCGTTTCGAATATCGAAACTTAGACAGTGCAATTTGAAATATTTCTAGAAAAGTAAAGAGCAAGTGCGTGTAATAAATATTCTAATATTGAATACATGCACGAATTCTTTATAATCTATGTAATCTATAAGTAAAATCATTCTTGAAGTAATTCGATGATTCGCCGAAGACTTTTCAATTTTGTCTCTTTTTCCCATAAGCACCTTGATACAGGGATTGGACAAAGATACACCTCCTATATGTTATGTATATATATATATCATATAAGGGGTGTTTCCATTATTTTTTCCACTCCCAGTACTTACACAATATATCTCTATCTGTCCCTAATCGTCTCACCTTTCATATACATATATTTGTATACAGCACTGTCTTCGCCGTTATATCTTTTTATACCGGAGGATTTTCTATACCGAAGGATTTATCCTGTAAAGAAGTAAACAAACCAGTAAGTATGCTGCGTACAAATATCCCAAGGTACGTACGAAAACTCGAAACAGCCTCACCGTAGAGACCATCTTATTTCCCTTTCCGTAAGACAAAACTTTCTCAGCTCTCGCGTTATCAAAAATTCATGCTAACTTCTCCTAAGGAAGTAAAATCGGAAAGTGCAAACTTACCGCGGAGTCGTTAGCGAGCAATTACCTTGATCCTTGATACGTACTTCTGGTCGTTTCGGTTCCACTTCCGGTCGCAACTAATAGAGATAGCGTGGTAAACAAACAGATCGATCTGCTTGGTGGGAACGTTACGAAGGAGTCGGATTTCCGGAGGGGTGGCGATATGCAAATCTCGATGTTCCGATTAGGAATTAGCAACGGCGGAGGCGCAACCGTTGCAAGTGTTTACACGGATGGCTAACGCTAACTTTTGATAACGAAGTTCGGCTTAGCTTTAACCGAACGCTTAAAGATTGTCTGGCAACTTAGCTAAGCTTGCTCTGGAACGTCCAAAGGCAAACTCGGCAGCGGTTTCAACGAGTGTTGCCCCGTTCTTACACTTCTTTGTGCGTTTAATGGGTCGTCTTCGCCTCGTGGCTACACGTATGCAAATCGTAGATTTATTCCGACCGTGGTTTCACACATAAAAGTTATGTTAGCCCGCCAACACATTTGCATCGTACACGGAGTTTTGCATTCGCCCTTTCGACGATGTGCCTTAATCCGATGCTTTGGTTTACCGCCATAATATCAAGAATACCTCGAGTATATCGTTCGCTATCAGACAACGACGAACAACTCGTGACACCTACATAAGCTATATCTATACCAGAGGCACTTGTGGTACCAAACGACACCATTGGCCTTAGAATTCTTCGGTGGTTGAACGTAGGGCAGCTCCAGATCGTTTATTTTTGTGAAAAGAAGTGGAAGCGTTCCTCCAGATATCTGCAACTCGCAGCAAGTTACGAGACCATTTGTTATTTGCATCCTAACGAGAAAACGCTTCGCTCGTCCCACGCGATAACAAGACAAACATCTCGAATTGAATAGCGCGACATTGCGACATTTTCCCTAAGTTTCCCTACGTCACCAAAGAAAAATCTACGTAGCGAATAGAATACTTTTCGAGGGAATGCTTCGGTGTCCAAAGTTTGGCACAGCTGTCTGTTTGGAGTATCCAATGAAATATTCACGAACTCGAGTCTATTTTCCGTAGATAGAATACCGTGTATTCGCAACAAGATGAGGTAGAAAAAATTTCAGAGCGATCGAACGAGTCCGAACGACGAGGCAAGACACGGCCGAGAAGATGGAAATTGACCGGTGAAATCGAATTCGAGAGACGATAAACATTTTGTCGAGCCCCGTTTAGAGGCGAGCGGGAAAATTTTCGAAAGCAGGAACTCGTTTCTAAATCAATCGACGCTTGGAAAATTTGTACTCGGGAAATCTTATAGGCGGAGGCAATTCGGTTATCGGTACAGACAGAAGGAATTGGCCTTAATCACAAGGCCGGTGTCCTTAATCGGTGTTTTCCTTTCGACGTTAACTACGCATCGAGATTGAATCTCGTGTGCAAACGAGATTATGGACTTTCCATTCGGATCTATTTGTTCTCTCTAAGATAATCTTGTCTGATAATCTATTTTCATATTTGATCGAGAAAAAAAGTGGGAAGATTATAAAGAAGTAATAAAAAGAATCTTTTTTTTATCGTATGCAACATAGATGTTCGAAACTTAAGAAGAGAAAGTTCAACTTTGAAGAAAGTTCTGCAAAAACGATATCTATACAAAGTAGATCGTGCCATTCGAAAAGGCTGTATCAACGTTTGATTGACAATAACTCGATTCTTTTGTGTCTCCTTTAAAATTTCTAGAAACACTCGACGAAAATAAGAGACATCTACATTAAATACTCAAAGACACATGAACATTTAATTCATAATAATGCAATTCCTTTTTTTTTCTTTTTTGTTTTTTAAACTCGATTGAGTCAACGAACGAATAAGATCTAGGTGAAACTTTAGTTAGATATTTGTAAAATTTCGGTTGATTTCTCGTGAAATTTCAAAAGAAAACAAGCGTGAAAACCGAATGTACAGAAAGGATGAAAAGAGGAACGACTTACCGTTCCCGAAAATGATGGCCAGAACTCCGTAATGAAAGAACAGGACCAAAGGCGACATGGAATTGATAGACCACTTAAACGCGAGACCGCCTGTCCTCGACTGATGTCCGATGCTTTTCAACCACCGTGCAATTTCGACCCTGAATCCCGCGCTACCCCTACCACCGCCACGTCCATTCCCAAGGAAATTCGCGCAGGCGTTTCAAACAATGCAGACACGAATGTTAAACAAACTGACTGCTTGTACAAGGTTGAAACCATTCTGGTGTTTCATGCGTTCGCGGTCGATCCTCCAAAGAGCAGCTCCACTTCCGTCGATTACAAATTTCGTTCGATTAGTAGACCGCAATTAACCGCTATGATGAAATTAAGCGGAGCTTTCGTCGCTCCAAATTGCACAGACATTCTCTTCCTCGTTATCTATGACCAATTTAAGCTCGAGATTAGTTCTGTGGTATTGTTGCAAGAATTAGAATAGAATGAAATTTTTCTTCAACTTTATATTAAACCCTACTGCGTTCTTTGCAATTTTGAAGATAATCACGTATTTTTATAGTTAACAAACTTTTTAACTGTTACAAGATATTATTACAAGACAATCACATTTATGCTATCACGGGTGAAACTTCATCCCTAACACATCTTTTTTGATTTAGTTTAGATATTAACAAGATCGAAGGAAGCGATAAAACGTTTTATTATTATTCAATGTTAGATGAATAGAATAAAGAAATTATTTCCCGCTTTTGTTCAGTACTGTACGTTAAAATTCTTCTTAAAACGTTAACAATCCTTTCGCTTATTAGGACAAAAATGAATAACGATTGAAGCAAAAATGGATACATTGAGATATAAAAATTCGAGGACCGCAGTAGGATTAAAGTATTGAAAATTAAAATACCTTTCTTTTCTACTTCGATATTCTATAGATGATAGTTTGAGGAAAGAATATTGTTGGAACCTGGCAATTTAAAACGAGAAGATGTCCACGCTCTTTTGTTATCCACTGATTCTCACGTGTCACTTTGGCACGCTTTCCAAATTGACAAGTAAACCTATCGTTTCAGAACATATCGCATTTTAATCCGTGAATTTGATTGTTGCAACGATATCGTTGAAAATTTCTTGTTGCACTCTTTCGACGCGTCGCTCGAGCTGTCCTTCGTAAGCGAGAGTTTGATGCGATAACAAGGTGTCCCCTTAGTGTCTGAAAGATGGATATAAAGAGAAGTCAATGTTCGAAAACCCGCAAAATGTTGAATACTCCCGGAAGCAAAACTAAGCAAGAACCGACCGAGGTTTCCGTGAAATCGGTGGAAACCAACTATGTAACGCAAATCGTGTCCAGTGGTATTCGACCAGACAGCGTTTACGAGGTTTAAATAATTAAGATTAAAATTAAATTAAATCAATAATACATTTTTAACATAACTGCTATCAATCCATCAAGGACCAATGTTATATTAACATAATATTTTATTTATATTTTTTTGATTAATTGATGGATAGGAAAAATGTTTACACATATTAATAAAAATATGTGAATTATTTACGTTTTCCAATGATGTAACTTTATGCATCATTCTACTACGGGTTCCTTAATGGATTAATGAAATTAAATCAACGATTCGTTTATTTATCATTATCATAACATATCATATGATATAGACGAAAATATTATTGGGACCAGAGGTAGATCTGTCTTCTATTAAAATAACTGTAAAAGGGAACAATCTCCGTATAAACATGATCAAGGCTTTGGAAGAGCAATTAACAAAACAGTTACCAGATATCAGCGAAAGATCAGTTTTTGGCAACTTAATCAAGAGAATGATGAAGCATTGCGAAAATTTACTAATACCGGAAGGTATCGACAACGCGAAAGTTCGAGCCGTTGTGGACAACGTAAACGGGATGCTCATTCTCACGGCTCCTCCTGCGATAAAACAGAGCAAATAGATTGAGCAAGATTGAGGAGCAGATTTCAATATTTTAGCTTTCCCTTATGAAGCTATTAGCAATCAAAGTGACAAGTTCGATAAGATAAAAGACGAGCGTACGATGTCGAGATTCTTATCAACTTCATCCAATTGACCCGTGAAAATGATTTGAATCAAATCACAAATTTCGTAACTTTTCTTTGTTATGCAAGTTTGGATGATTATTATGGATAAACTAACGCATCATTATCAAGAAAACGCAGTCACCTTAAAGCAAAATGATTATATGAATTTTGAAATGATGATGAATGGACGTAAAATGAGCTTTACCTTTGAGAAAATTCCGAATTTTTATGTCATTGATCATAAAGAATATTATGCTGTACATCAATTTTAAATTAAATAGTTCATCTGAAGGAATTGGTTAATATGGTGTTGCGTATTTACAGGCAGAAATAAAGACGGAGGGATTAAAAATAGGAACAGCTACCTTGGCGACTGAGAATATGTTAAACATAAAATTGCATAGTTCGGAAGAACTATCGAATGTTAGGAATATAAACTTCTTAATACCGCCTGAAGCAAATGCGAAGGAAGTGTCGATCGAAATATGTAACAACACGATTTTTATGCGAGCTCCTGTTAAAAAGAAACATACATAATGGTATCGTGTGTACCTGTTTTATAATATCATATTACTTGTATGCTTTTACTTAAACAAATAAAACTGCGTCAAAGGTAGGAAATATAGTTACATCAATTACAAAGCTGATCTTCCTGTAGTTGCTTTCCCATATTTTATTCAAAGCAAATGAAGTTCATGGGTCAACAACAAACGTTGATAAAAATTTATATCTTTTGAAAAAGTGTGTCTTTCTTTTCGGGATGAGTTTTTGCAATGGCCCTCTGAATTCGTTTTGAAATCTTCCTAGGTTTCGCCTCGACAACAGTAGCTGATGCTACGCCCTTGGGCTTGTTCTTTAACACTTCCCTGCATTTAAGAATTTGTTTCGCGCGTCTTTCCCGGAGTAGTTTACTCTTTACAGCAGGTACAGTCTTTGGCAGCTTGACCTGTAAATGTGAAATATTTTCGTTAAATCTGTATGCATGACACGAATATTTTTCAATTTAACATTAAACTTACTCCACGCTTCTCTGCTAGAGCAAGATCTCTCTCTTGCTGACGTTTCTTTGCTGTCAAAATCGCTGCACGTTTCAGAACAGCTGCATATGGATTGAGACGTAACATAGCACGCGTGTTGGTCAATGGGTTCAATTTCTTGACACTACGGACCACCTTCTTCCTACAAGTTCAAGATTTATCTTGAGCAAATACATCGTAAGTGACATAATTATAAAATATTTATAAGCATTAAACATCAGAAGTGGTTAAAAATTATAATCACTGTTGATCAGTAACACGGACCATAAAATTCATCATGAATAAGATATGTATTCGTTGAAAATGTATAATAAAACGTAAATCTACATGCCTTGGTGCCCTCAGAACTTTACGAATTTCTTGCGATTTCAGGAGTCTCGACAAATCCGTGTTCGCCATTTTCGGGTAGGGTAAGTTATAATCGGCCTTAAGTTGGGATTCTTTGCGCCAAGTCCCGTAAAGAGCATCTAACTTTTCAAAGGCAGATTTTGTCCAAATTACAAAACGCCCAACGTGGCCACCAGGTGCCAATTTAAGCAAGTTCATTTTGTTAATATTCATAAGATCAACACCAGGAATGTTGCGGAATGCCTTACGAATACCCTAAAAATATATGATGAAGACGAATATTAGCTTTTTAATCTTGAAAAAATAATTAACTATCATTTTTTAGTTATTTGTATACCTGATCTTGACCATATACAATCAGAGGTCCACGTCGTTGAATGCGTCTGCGGTTACGCATTTTACCTTTGCCAGCACGGAAACGTTGAGACTTATAAACCTATTAATAAAACGAAAGTATATTAGTTTCTTCTAAATTAATATATTTAGATGGAATCTGTTCGATTAAAAATACCCCATCCTAGCAATTAATTCAGCTAGTCCGGAACGCCTATAATAACCGTATTTATTTAGCACCTGATAGGGGCACCTAAATTAAAATTGTTTTAATGAAGATGCGGACATTCTACGGTGCAAAGATACAACTTTTGAAAGTATACTTACTTTTTGAATATCATTCCATGCCTTGATACGTCTCAGGAAGATAACAGCTTGTTTAGTCTTGTTATATTCCTGAATTTTGTCGGATACTACTAATGGAAATTCTGGAACTTCTTGAATCATATGACCTAAACATAAAAAAGAGATAGTATATATATTATTCTTTTCAAAGCAAACTACATATATTAAAACATTTACATAAATCAGCATAAAGCTATTAAAATAATCAACGTCATTTCAGCAACACGGACCAAAGCTATTCATCATTAAAATATTGCATATAAAGTAGGATTTATTACTTTATCTCAGAGAATTTACCCTTAGATTGTACAAGGGCTGGGACACCAGATGCAGCAATAGCAGAAACAATAGCGTATCTTTTCTGGTTAACATTAATTCGACGATGCCAGCGTCTCCATGGCTTTGTTGGAGCAAACATGCGTCCACCTCTACACATATTACCAAAAGCACCCTGACCAGAGCGGTGAGTACCACCACCACGTACACGAGGTATACGTGCTACGGCACGTCCAGTACCCCATGACTCGGCAGAGGTTTGATGACCTAACAAAACAAACCTACATTTAATAATTGCAAATTAGTTCTTCAAAAGATAAAAAAAACGAGCATAAAACACTATATACTCACCAGCTTCCTTAGATACACAATATGGCTGTCTACTATTCTTAGAGACTTGCTGGTGAACAAAATTCACGATATCAGGCCGAATAGGTGCTTTAAATACAGCCGGCAGAGAAATCGTATCGCCTGACGATTCATTTTTATCGGTATATACCGTAACAAGCGGCCGCGCCGTTGATAACGACTAAAAAATAAAAACAAGAATCAGAATGAGATACAAATCTACGTACAACTATCGATAATCTTAAGATTAATTCTGAAAAAAAAAGAGAAAAGTAAAGTAAAAAATTTCATGTTCTGATAGAATTATAAACGATTTCTATTGACGGCACATGGCGGACTAAAAGATGGGAATCACGCATATTCAATGTAAACATATCTATATGTAGTAAAACTGTTTTATTCTACTGAAAAGAATATTGCAAAAGAAAATATATAAAGTCACAAGTTACATTTAAACATATATCAAAACCAAGCTATGCAAGTTTGTACGCTACAGATCATTACACGTGGTCAACTATGGACTGTGTACAAGCTTTAATTCAAAACCAAATTCTTGGGAATTATTGGAAAATATAACAATAAAATTATATAAAATATTAACCTTTAATGCATTCCAAATAAAATGCAGGATTTCTTACCATTTCGCGTTCTTTTTATAACTTTTCACGCATCAGACAAACTAGCCAGACAGCTTGTACGCCTTACCTGACTAAAAAGGAAGAAGGACGCGAGCGGATATTACGTGCCAAAAGTCGCGCATGCTCAGAATTCAACAATTCCTTATGTTATGTTTACAATTGTCTACACTATTTTATCTAAATATTTATATATAACAAATTTAACATACTCGTACAACAAAGAATTTATTTTTTTATTTGTAATATTTCCATTTATTCGAATATTTTTATAGTAGAAATTATATTTTATTATTTGTGTTTCCATAGTCATCTACCAATAGTATTACAGTATGACGAGAAACGTTGAACTGTGATTGGTACAGATTCGTTCTTAAGTGATGTTTGTCTAGTCGGAAGTACGTCATACAAAATTTAAACTTTGCCAGAGAATTACAATTGTACATTGACATTCAAAAGTGTTTATTTGTGCAATTTCTTTAAATGGCGGGAGAAGTTATAGTTGATGCATTACCATATATTGACCAAGGATACGATGAACCTGGAGTTAGAGAAGCAGTAAGTAATAGTTTTCTGTTATTTATAATAATTCTTTTGTTATAAATAATTATTAAACTGATTTTGAGGTTATATTGTTTATATGAGCATATTAAATAAATTGCGAATTCATACGTAGTTATTAAATATTTTAGGCTTTGGCCATGGTTGAAGAAGAAACTCGTCGTTATAGACCGACAAAAAACTATTTAGAACATTTGCCATCATTAAATATTACTGCTTTTGAGACAGAGGTTATGAAACATGAATTTGAGCGAATGCAAAACCGTTTACCTATGGAAGTACTCAGTATGAAGCGCTATGAGTTACCTCCACCTCCACCAGGTAAAATGAATGACCTTGCAGCGTGGAATGAAAGTGTAAAAAATAGCAGTGCACAATTGGAACATCAGGCTACCAGGTAAATACTATGATTACTATTATATTTTTTTTATATTTTTGTTTAATATGTAAGCAATTACGAGATTGTGATGAGGATGTAATGTTAAATTGGTATATTATTGTGATGTTCAATAATAATGCAGAATCTGTAATCTTGAGTTAATGATGGAATATGGATGCGAAGCATGGAAATCTTATTTGGAAGTATTAGTACAACTAGTGAGTCAAGCTCAAAAACAGCTACAAGCATTAAGGAAAAGAATTCAAGAGGTTAATTGGCAAAGAAAATCTATGCAAACTCAAGGTGGAGAAAAGTTAAGGGCATTAGAAGCACAATGGGTAGGACTAGTGTCAAAAAATTATGAGATTGAACAAGCGTGTGTTCACTTAGAAGAAGAAATACAGAAATCTATGATGAATAAGGGTGAGGGTGTAGAAATCAATGATGTGCCAGGAGAGGAAGAACCTGACATTCCAGAGAAAAGTGCAACTGAGGTTATGGCAACAAAAATGGATCAGCAAGAACAACAAAATCAAGAACCTTAAAATGTATATAAAATTGTGACTAATTATGTTTTGTATTTTATTATAACGATATTATTTAAATACATTGATTATATTTAAAATTGACAGTAAACTATCGATCCTATTCATTTCCGAAATAGGTTATATAAAGCTATATACGATATCGTAAGGAACACAAGGTATTATTTTATAAATTATTGCTGGATAAATATATTAAGCTAGGTTAGTAAGTTAATATAAACAATGAATAAGTGGTGCAGAGACTAATTTATTAAAAATATTATTAATCTTTCGTTATCGGTAGTGAAATATCGTCGAAGTGGTGTGAAAGAGGTTAAATATTGCGGTATAATATACGAAAAAGATAAAATACTGTAAATATTTAAGAGATTTTAATTATATTTGTTCTTTACAGGTAGTTGGTACAATGCCGTATGGTTTGTCATGGCCTCGACTTATTTCCTTTATTTCATTAGTATTTCTTGCGACTGCGTCTGGTTCGCAAGCTGTGCATCTTATATACAGGCCCCTTGACGATTTAGATGATTTGATAGAAGAGGCATTTCAGAAAAGACTGTCAGAACTACAAGATCGTAAATAATATGTAATTAAATAAATTGATTCGGTTACTGCTATTAATTTTTCAATTGTTTTAATAATCTATTAAACAGTAAGATCTTTTGTAAGGAGAAGTGGGATTAAATTGATAGGGAAGGAATAATAACGAAAACTAAAAAAATGAATCAGCAACTTGAAGTTACACTCAAATTTTAATCACAATGCGAGATTTAATAAAGCACAATTTATTTCATCATAGTTTACACGTATCACGCTTTTCTTTAATGCTTGAAATATACATATTTACAAGATGAATATCATCGTCTATAAATGACATATAGTATCATGTAACAATTATTTATAATTCACAGTATACTTGGAGGACTTTCTTAAATAGTTTGCTTGCATTGATGTGTCAGCAGCGCATTTTTGTGTAAGCCTAGCTTGTAATTTCATTTGTTAGGATAGCTACTAACTCGTACTTGTTTTCTTTTATATATAATTACAAAAGCGAATAATCAAGCATTATTCTTGGGCAACTATTCGTGTAGAAAAATACGTAAATTTTTATCTCCGTTTCGATCGTTTTATAACGAAGGGAAGGATAGTTTAAAAACACTCGTAGAGCCCGTATTGATCGATTTCGATTAATCACTAAATTGTCATAATGATGTCTCGCTGGCGCCAGAACTCTGTGATTGGAGTGGTAAATTTGTTTTATATCCTGTAGATTCCTCCTCTAGCAATGCTATCCGTTGTTTTAGAGATTTTACCTATAAATTAATCATACGTGTAAAAAAAAGAAAAAATTGAAAGTTGTAACTAAGTAATTTAGTTACATGTTGCATCACTAATTTTGATTAGGGTGATAAAATGCAACTGCGCAGAATCAGACAGCTCGATACTGAAAGTACAAGATGGCGACAGTCATATGGCAGAAGCGGCAGCGTGCGGTGTACTGTAAAAATGCCGATCTTACCAAAATTCAACATAAAGAGAACGATAAGGAGAACTTTAAATAAAGTGCCTGGAAAATCTTTAGGGGAATTTCGATTTTTACCCATAATGTTTTTAATGGGTGGTTTGTTAGAGTTCGTTATGATACACTGGCATTTCGGAGAGGTTAACTTCTATAGGACATATAAAAGAAGAAGAATAGAAGAAGCAGTTGAACAAAGATTAGCAGAAATGAATGTACAAGTGAATAGATAAATGTATATCGTAGCAAATGGTAGTAACAAATTAATGAACGAAGATGGAGCATGTGAGCATTTGCAATAGCAAATTTTTAAATATAACATTTAACGTCAATATCTCACTTTCACAGCGACGAAGCTTTTAATAATGCATTATACTTTTATAGGTCTTCTGAAGACTAATATTACGAAGATGCAAAGAATGTAATTTATGCAAAAACATGTACAAAGTGTAATAAATTGTTTTATAGATGTATAAACACGACATCTAGCAGTTCTTCTTAACTTCCTTCATATCACACACCACATTTATGCTTGTTCATACCTGAGCAGCATGCCTCTCCACCATGCCCAACATTTGTTGTTCCAGCTTTTTTAATCTGGATTGATATTTTTTCTTAGACTTCTCTAAAGTTTGTACCAGAGCTCTAAAAACAAAGTTAAAAAATAAGATTTCTCGATCGATTGTAAATCTACCGTTATACGTAATTCAATTACCCATTAGCTCTTTTCAAATCGTTAACAAGCTCAGCAGACTGTTGATGGCGCAGTTCAGAGTTTTTATTAACTTTGTCTAAAGTGGATACTAATTCCTGTAGACGTTCCTTTAGCCTAGCTTCTCGACCTAGTGCCTCTATCAACTCAGATTCTATGCCTTCGCTCTCGTTATCGCTTAAACCTCGATCCTATACGTAATTTATATCGTATCATTAACTCGAGAAAGAGATTTTTGTTTTAAATAGCCATTATGTATTTACTTTATTCGTAGCCATAGCCAGCATGGCCTCTGTATCGCTGAGCTGACCCTGAAGATGTTCGATAGCAGCATGCTGAGCTGCGATTTGCGTATCACGTGCGTTTAATTTCAATTCTATGGTAGCTCGTTCCTTTTCCAGTAGGAAGACTCGTGCCCGTAGTTCCGCCTTGTCCTCTCTCATAGCCATCAATTCCTACACGAAATTGATTACATTTATTTTTGGAACTTCCAAGAATTCGAAGCTAATCGTCGTCTCGGACGGACCTGCATAAGTACAGCTGTTTCTAAATCTAATTTCCGGGCTTCGGCGAGGGAAATTGTATTCTTTGAATTCAATGGTTCAGCGTGAACACTTTCTAACTCCACTACAGTCGATCTGACCATGGCTCGTTCTCCTTTGAGTCTACTAATGTGCCTTCTGAGTCTTTGTTCGTCTTCCACGGACCAAGCCACCTCAGACCTGAAGATACCAGATTATTAAGAAAAATTACAAGCTCATCGAGATTTGGCAATGTACTCACTCGTCTGATAAAACTATACTATCTTCCCACGGCGCGTTTAAAGTATTCATACATTCGTTCTCCAATTTATTCAACACATGATAGGCTACGTGTTCAGCCGCTCTTCTGTTATCGATCGTGATGCTGTTCCTTTCTGTCGATAGAGCGATCTCGCTTTCTAGTAACGCTACCAGGACATCGTAAGCCTCTATCGCGCGATCACTATAGGAGAGTGCTAATCGCAACGCGGTTGCATTCGACTCGTACTTTCCAACTAGGAGACTCAATCTGGAATAGAGAAACACTTGTACATATTTTTTACATACTTGTATAGTAAATGGCATATGGTGAAGTTGTAAAATCAATCGGTATTCAAAATATCTACAGTGCAAAAATGTGCAGAATGCATGTAATGTGCAAAACGTATTAAATATACGAAGTAAGGTACATATTATAATATTTAATAAGTAAAATTTTTATCTAGGTTTCATCTTGTTTTATCATTACGATAAAAACACAAATACGATTATAATTTTAAACGACAATAGACACATAGGTATCTAGCGTTTAGCCCTAGCTACAGCTAAATTAATAGCTGATCCTACTTAATGTTTTAGTTTACGGCTTCACCACGTTACTAACGATACTTCGTATTTCACAATTGGAACACAAAAATACCTGTCACATTGCGCCTTACTCTCGTGCAAAGTCAACGCAAGGACAGCGTTATTTGCTCGCGCGTGTTCCAACCTGCTGTTTAACCTTTCCGTCTCCACTTCGAACTGTTTTTCGGATCCATTCAATTCCTGAAGATTCGAGTGCTCCAAAAGGTCCGAGACCAGATGTTCAGCCACCATCGTGGAACATACCTATTTAAATGACCATAAAGTTATTAAATGGAAACAGAAACAAATCCGTTATTTTTCTATAACTCTTGCAAACAGTTTCTGTCAATTTTTATCGTGTATTTTAGATCACGAATTTTGACGGGTAAATCCATTTCCTGCTAATTCAGATCGATTATCGCGCTTCGTATGATATTATTAGGTGTCCTGATATTTATAAACGGGGCTGCATCCGATTGTCCTGGTTGTATTCGTCAAAGAACGAGATACCATTGTAACTACAAGCTAAGAGTGAAAAGTACGAACAACCAGAGACGATAACGTACCCCCAGGTTGGTAATATCAGGTCCTGTGATGTGCCTCTCGTCGGTCCTCCTGAGTCTTACCCTCTCGGCTATTTTAAGAACCGGAGCTTCCTCCCTCGTTACGCTCTTTGTCGGCGGTGTCTGCAGGGGTGGCAAGAGTGGCGAGCAAGGTGCACTCAAAGGTTCCGGCGAACTGGTGTTGCCTCTTGTCTGCGGAAATCAAAGGAGCACGAGGAGAACATTACAGTCGGAAGGGTTGATAAATATTTTTGTGAAAGTGTTGGGCTGATCAAAGGCTGGCCAAAGTACGGGGGTAACTGTGCAAAAAATTCGTTCGGTATTCAGCGGTTCGTTCCAAAGGGGGAGGAGGAAAATGCATTTCGGGTGCATCGAGATGAAAAGAACGATCTTCTTTTCATCGCGGACGAAAACTCAGTTCAGCTCGTTGCAAAACTGTAACATCATATAACGTCTCTATACGTCGAGACCATGCGGAGGGTGCGCGTATTTTGCAGCACGTTACAATAGGTCGGATTGTGTGCTACCCACTCGTATTTCTCTGCGGGGCGACTCGCTGCCAGCCTGTTGCCTCTGATTGCTAGCCTGATTCTTGAAATTAGCCAGCTGAGCCTGTAAACTCGCGATCTCTGCTCGAAGGGCTGTGACCTCTTCTTGTAACGCTGCCACGGCCACGCTTTGGCACGAGGCCGCCTGTTGTGTTGGCTCCGGTGTTGGTAACGCCGCCGGACTGTCTAGCTGTTCTCTTCCATTCTGTCGATGTAAATGATCGTTTAATCGCAACTATATTACGCGCAAGATCTAGCAACTCGTCCGAGTTAAGGAACTTCTTCCGATTCGATTTCGAGTCTATTTTGCATAGTTTGAAAGTTGTACGTCTGCTACGAACATTTTACGTTTGCAAAATCTTAAACGCGTTTCCCAGACTTTCCAGGCAATTACGCTACTACCTTCTAAGTTTCATCGAAGAACTTTGTAATCCTTTGATAGACATACCTCGGCGGTACGTGGCTCGATGTCCTCGCAGCAGCTGGAATCGGCATCTCCCAATGTACGATCTCCATCACCCTGAATGTCACCTCCACCTTCGCTCTCTTCCACCGGGTTAGTGATCGATCCCTCCGCGTCTCTGCTTGTCTCTATTTCTAAATTGATTGGAAAGGGTCAAACGAAACAGAACAAAGTCTTCGAACGAAGTGTGTAAAAGTCGCTATAATCATCAAACGGCGAATTAAAACTTGCGTTACGATCTATTCAATTGATCGTTTTACGAGGAAATCTCCTTAAATTATTTTGCTAATTTATCTCTCTACGACTCGTCATAAAACACATACCACGCAAGGCGTATAAATGCCATCGTGTTTTCCAACTTACTCAACAACCTAATAATTCGCAAGAAAAAAATATTCAATTGGCCAAAGTTACCCAGAACCAACGAGTTACTGTAAAATACAATATAAAACGGACACACCATGATCGGGAGAAATATAAATCTGCACGAAGATATCTCGAATTTTGGCGACGTCGTTGGACACCGTGAAACGAACGGCGAAGCGGCTTCCCAGCGGGGAACGCGTTAAAACATCAAACGGCCTCGGTCCATAAATCTCTGTCGGAGGGAGGCAGAGACCGAGCACGGTGCACAGATTTACGGAATCGGTCGTTTCGTTCTCTCCCTTACCGGACTCGTCCTCCTCGGCAATTACGGTAGCGCGATGCCTCTCGAGCTGCCTGCCGAGCTCGGCGATCACGGAATGCAACTCGGTCAGCCTCTCCTCGTGCCTCGCCGCTTGCTGCTCTGCCCTCTGTTCCGCTCGCGCGGCTTGCACCTCCGCGCGGACCAGAGCCGCCTCGGTCGCCTCCCTGGCTCGTGTCGCCGCCACCAGCCTTGAATTCAGCTCGGCTACCTCGGACCGCAGCGATGATAACGCGGCCGCATGCAGCTGCAACAGAACCGACCACCCTCGGATCAATCATCGACCATATTTCATCGTTGATGAAATTTCTTCGTTGTTTTGGTTTTGTTCGACGGAAAGCTTTCACAGGGTGTTAGAGGGATGCTGGAACTTTGTATTCGGAATTGGACTTTTGTATTCGAAAAGTGGCCTGCTCTTCGAGACGAAATTTGATGTAGTTTCGTGGGACGAGACGGTAGATTTGAAATATGAAGTCTTTTAGCTTGGGGAAATCATGCGTTTAGAAGATACAGATCCTGGTACGTAAGAGATCCTCGCTGCCGATAGACGTGATGTTCGGCGATTAGTATGACAATGTGAATGTGAATTAGGTATATGGTCGATGAACTGAAAAAACCCTCAATGACCGAAAGAAACTAACAGCTTCTTTCGAGGAGGAGTGTCAGCTCACTTTCCTAGAAGATTCTTCAGTTGAAAGGTTCGATGCTAGTCAGTTGATAAAAGTTTCAAGGAGATTCGATCAGGGTCGATAATTAAGAAGATCCTGTGATATTGTAATTCGAAGATTTCCATGGATTTGTCGCGTCTCGTGACGCAACCTGTCTTGGTCGAGTCAAGACAAACGCGCAAGGATCTTCCTAATTGCAAACTACGTTTTGGAAGAATACAGCACGGCAGTCATTTTGATCAATCTTCTGTCTCGATCAGCCTTGACTGTCGAATAAATTCCTACTTACGATGAATTGCAATATATTATGCAGAAATCTTAGCGAAGGAAAGAATAATTGACTAATTTTACGTCTTGTCGAGGTCAACGTCGAACACGGTCGTCCACTCACTTTGCCATTAGCTGATCAATTTTAAAATACACATTGTCTCGTTTCGAAGCGACAAATGCATCGTTGCTAGTTTTACAAAATTTCTAGAAATATCAGCAATTGGTTATTTCGACTACCATTCTCTTTCCAAGTATCAAATAATATCGTTAATTATCGATCGTCGTTATTACGACTCATCGAAGCTAAAAATGACGAATTTGTGATTTCAATAAGAAGTCCGATACCATCGACGTTAAATTCCAAATTTAATTTCTCGCATTTACGAAGAAACGTCTATTTTGTCAGGGAATTTGTTAAAGAGCAGAAGCAGCTGGTAGCAGAGGATCGTCGCGCTGTTTCCGCAAATAGATGTCCCAGACGCGATTCTTCTTGTTACCGGTGGTCCTCATTAATTTCGTCGTATTCGCGGTATTCCGAACGCGAACACAGAAAACAGGGAAAAAGAAGAAAAGTGGAAAAATGCGTAGAAAATGGCGGATACCTGTTTGCGAGGCATCGTTCCTCGCGGAGTGCCCTTCGCGAGGGCAACCGTGCATGACGAACATTACAAGACGACGAGCCGCTAATGATTCCTGGCCATGTGATAACATACACCGATCAAGAGGGGAAGAGAAAAATACCGAGAGATCCGTATAAGAATCACGACCCGTAATTACGAAGTATCATTCAAGAGTCGTCCTCTTATCGAGAAAGAGGAAAAGGATCGTGTGCGTATCTCACGTGTACTCTCGACGACAGGTAAACTAGTTTTGTCACCAGGCTTGCTCACGACACGTACCAGGCATTTATTTTTTTTTGGTCTATTTAACTTCTTTTTCTCTTGTATTTCGAGATCTCAACGCGTTACTCTTTTCCGTTATGGTAGATATGGGTTTAACGATTTACGTTTTACTCGGAAAATCGATTTGATTGCTCTCAATTTCGTACTACGTCGAAAGCGTAGACTCGCTGGCTTTTGTTCGAATCAAACATCCTCTAATACCTCTTATTCTTCGATGAGATATCGTTAAGTGCGCGCAAAGTGGTTTTACGATTTACTGTAAAAGCCACAGCTTTTATCTGCAACTTTATTCTTAATAATAAGTATCGCTTTTCGGTAAATTCGTGGTAACGGTATGAGAAAGTTACTGAATTTTCGAACTAATTGTGAACTATCGATTGGAGGCAATGCTTAGCACGCTCTAGCTCGATTTGTATTTACTCGTAATTTTTTAAATTACGAATTTCAAACTGCGCGTATTTTAATTATTTTAATACCTCCAACGTTCTTTGCTTAACTTTTTCACCTATGAAGCAAACATAAAAATTGTCCTAAGACTTTTGACCGCAGATGTACGTAACTTCTTACGCAAGTAATTAATTATAAATTCAACTTCTGTTTAAAAAATGAACTATAATATATACGTTCTTTTACGTTACATTGGAATTAAATTTTCTGATTTATAGTTCAATCGAAATTGAACAGTTCGAAGATTAAGAGCTTTCCAAACAACGAAACAGATCCACAAGCTTTCACAATTACGAATATGCCAATTATGTTATTTTATATTATCGGTATCGTCAAGCATATTTAGCTTAGAACATTTTAGTGAAAATATTATACCTTGATACTTTGAAGTACCACGAGAATATCAAGAATTAACACACTTTCAGAACACTGTGCAGGACGTAACAGAGGAAGATGAGGTTTCCCATGACCTTGGCGTTCATCCTGGCAATATTCTGTGCAATAGTGATGGCGCAAAACGACGATGAAATCGTTCGATTGCCAGGCAAGAGCTGCAAAGACGCTCCACCTTGTCCGAATGGCCGATCCTGCATGATGGTTGCTCCTCCTTGTAATTCGGACAACTGCGACAAGAATCCAGTGCCTTCGTGTGGCCGGAAGTTGTGAATGTCGCAGTACCGTAAAAGATACAAGTGGTCCTCGACTAAGCCATTGGTCATCTTGCTCGTTCATCGATTTACGCGTATGTTAATGGATGTTGCAATAAACGTATAACGTAATCGTGGTACCGTTGCAAAATGAAGTAATTTCACGCTCTATACCTGCTTACTTTCGTTCGCCAATTAGACGCGACGCGATTCGCCTGGAAATTCCGTACTCGAGCGGAAAGAAAACTTATGGATAGCTGACGATTCACATACTTGTGACTCCTCGGATTTTGATCTGATTTTTAAGATCGAAACCCGAAGAATCACAAATACGCGCACGTCACGTGAAAGTTTAAAATTGATGACTGACACAGAGCTAATCCATTCGCGTAGAACGACGAGCCGGACTCGCCGCGAACAATTTTCAATTTCCCATACAAAATCCATCCGATTATCCTATTTGACGCGTAATGACGAAATTCTAAAAACGAAGCCTGTAACCCGCAACTCGTCGCTCGTTAACTATCTAATGTTAGCAAATTATTGTGCAAGAGAGTGCACAGGTGTGAGGCGTGCGTTTCTGCGGTTCTATTTAGCGCTATTTGCTCGGTTAAAGCGCGTACGCGCGACAAGCCGATGATTGCGTCAGAGCAAAATGTTTAAGTAACTGGATATAAGTAATAAACTGAATGTTCGAATAAGAGGACGCAACACGTGCGTCGATAGGAGCAAATGGTCGCGTCGATGTTCACGTAATCACGTAGACGCCAGGTTATTCGTTTAGTCCGACAAGAGTCGAGTGGAGTTCGTTGCACAACGAGTCGTCGGTCGTGTCGTGTCGACAAAACGAGCCTGGTCACCAAGTGAATTCTTCGCAATGACTCACCAGGCGTTTACCAAAGAAGACAGCTTGCACGGGCTTCTACCTTCTCGTGTTCTTCTTGCCATGCGTGTTTCAAGCTGGCTAGGCAGGTGTCTTCATCACCGATTCCATCGAATTTCTCTCTTGCCAGACGTACCACGTAAAATGATACCGGAAATTGCGGTAAAGTGGTGCAAAGCCAGCGACAAGGGTGACCGAGAGGGGCATCGACTTTCTCGACAGTCGAATACCCGATATCCTACCCTGGATAGATGGAAGTCCGAGGTCGTTCTCGTCTTTGATACACGAAATTACTTGGAAACTGGAGGTTGGGTAAATCCGCTGGCGACGAGCTTCGTCGACGTGTTATAGAGGACTTACTAAAGGCAAACTTCGTCTTCTCGATGCCGTGGAAAGTTGTCGACCTGTTCACGACGATTATAGACGGTACGGACAATATACGAGCGATCAGAAAGGAGCACGTGGTTATACGTATGAAATCCGGGAAAACTTACGAAAGTGATAAAGATAATTTATGAGTGGGGTTAGGTTGTGCCACCGCAACAAATTTATTGATCAAATTTGCATTTCATAGCTGCCATGATCGACTGCCACGCGAATATCCATATGTTTTGCCCTGAAATATACGCTAAATAGTAACGTTTCATTTTTGTAAAATATTATATTATGTTTGATCGTTACATATCGTATTACGTTATATCGTATTTGTGCACTTTTCCTCCGACAATGTTATGCAAATCATTGACATCGTTGAAAATTTGTTAGTCCGTGAAATTTCTCTCATTTCTAATCGATCTAAAAAATCTAGCGAAATCTGGTTTTCATCGATAACCATCGTGGCAGTCGACGTACTGTGCGTCGGTGGGAAAATTATTGCGATTTTGAATCGTAGACCGTGGTACGTTCTTTTTTTACAGTCAACCCGCGTCGCGCAGCTTTGTACGCAGAAAATTCGATTATTCGCCTCTGCAGTACGCAACAACGTTGAACGCGTTGAAATACTATCGATCGTATCGGCGAAGAAACGCGAGTTTTTCTATGAAAAGACTGGTTTTTTGCCAGGAAAATGCAACGGCTATCCGGTTTTGCGCGATTGACTTTCATGCCGCGCTTTTCAATGAAATTTTTCCTTTGGGACCTGTTCAATCGTTAAAAATAGAAAAGAACAGTTGCTTTTGCAACTTGGACGATCCATCGTACGTTTGACATTTTGCTAATCATTCGTATCGTGTATTATCCTAGTCCGATCGAATATTTCTCCTTAGAAAAAAAAGTTTGTATAGGAGAAAGAACAGTGCTCGTTTCTGTTTGGATTTGGTTGTATAACGATGTATCGTGGGGTGCTCGTGGAAAGAAAAATGGGGCGGGTGCGTGGCCAACAGGTGCCTCCCTTCAGGAGGATTTGGCTTTTGAAAGCAAACAGGCGATAAATTTCAAGGCAAACACGCCGAGAGAAAGGCGAACGTTACGAGCGAAACTCCGAAGATTTCCAGAGGAAAAGGCGAGCCAGGATCCTGTCGATCGCGTAGGATGAGCCACAACTTCATCGAGCTGAATAGGTCTATCGACGTCTCGTTTGCATACACGTGTCTTGAACGTGTGTTCGAAACGCTTATTAACGACTCGTATAAATTCTTAGTCTATTACCTAGCAAGAATGGAAAATCGTTTCCTTTCTGATTTCAGCCGATCATCTGTATAAAAATCAGGAACATTTTGTATAAAACCGGGATTGTCGTAATACGTACGATACTTATAAACGAGGCAGTACATTAGGACAGGAGTAGTACATCAGTGGAGCGAAGTAGAATTTTACATATTTCGTAGATTCAGTTGCAATTTGCAGTGAAACTCCATTTATCGGAATAAAATTGTACTCGGTACTCTATTAAATGGAATTCCGCGTATTAAATCTATTTATCTGAATGTGAAATTTTGTTATACGAATGAAAAGATATAGTAGCAGAGAGAAGTATTAAATTCCTATTATACGAACTGTTTATTCCTCGATATGTTCAGATAAACAGAGATCTACTGTATTAATATTTAGTTCGCAAGCATTTGTTTTTTACAAATACTTTAATCCCTTTTCGCAATACTCTGTATCGGATTTTCGCAATAATCAAGCCAATTCAAAACATTTTTTTATCCATAATAATGGTATACAATGTACAAACAAAGTCACGAATAGCATAACAAAATTTTACCATATGATATGCATAACGTATTCGTTGTTTCTCATACCGAACAAAAGTTTGTTCTTCTACACTGACACTTGACACGTTGCATGGTGCACAGACAGCTTTGGAAACAATGTTTGTCACTTTGTGCATCGAAGCTCGATTCAGCGAGCTCGTAATGAGATCACCGAGCACCGATTGCTCGTAACAAGATTTTTCCAATGAATCCTGCCGTTAATCCGCTAAAGGGGTCAAGTAGGTGTCCCCTTTCGAGATGGTAAATTCCTTGACCAAGCCCCCGTGACCTTTTTTCTTCTCTTTGTCTGGTCGTCAAAAGGGACGAGCAACGTTATTCGTTTTTGATCCACCGGGGGAGTTCGTTGGACGAAGACGAACCGGCTTTAAGGGGTGAGCACACCGTTTCAAACGGTCCTTTTGTGACCGCTGGGACAAAAGAGGTAACCCACAGACACGTCTATTCTACCTCGATGCAAGGACGTTGCCTGCAAAATGACATCTCCGTCTTCTTTCCACGCGTGGAGTGGACTGCTTTCGACGATGTGTTTCCGCGTAGCGGAACTAATCCGCTCGTCACGATACAATTTTTGAGAACATGTTGCGTAGAAGGGTAACAGGAAACGTATTCTCGAGTTTATTAATGAATTAGATTAGTTTCACTGTTATGGTTCGGTTTAACAAGGTTGAAAGCGAGATCGATACGACGCGATCGTAATAGTTTTGTATATTTTAGATATCGCATTTAATATGAATACCTATCGTATCTATAGATAACACCTATGAAGCACACGTATACGGATCATAGATAACTTTGTAACAGAGAGTCTTCTTTGGATAGACAGATGAGGAGCTGTCGAATGTTTACAAAACGTCTCTAAACAGCGAGATACAATAACGAATCGTATCATATTAAAAGATCGTATCGTATTAAAGACTAGTCGCATAGAGATTTTGGTCGAAGCAACTGGCTCTTTTTCTTTACAAAGAGCGCAAACGACAGAATCTTCCGATTAATACGATACGTATAATACGCGTCGTTATTTATGACACGTAATATGCGCGTGTTTGATGTATTTATAGGGAATTGAAAATCGTAAAAACGCAGATAGTATGGAAAAACGTATGAAACCCATTTACATACCCGTTTCTTTAATTACGTTTATAAAAACACGAATTTGCATAAGCACCAGCAACTTAGTAATATATTATCATACAAATTATATCTTTCTCTGGGATTAAATGTCTCCTATGCGTTCTTATCTCTCGTATTACATGTAAATTTCCAGCGTAACGACGAATTACGCAAATACGAGAGAAAATTTTTGATTTACGAAGCCCGAAACCTTTTACGAAGCTCCGATAGGAGGCGTGCGTTTTCAAGCAAACGAGTCCAGCACGAAAACGCTGTGGTTACACGCGAAGAAAGTGAGAAAGCACTGGCGCAGAAGAACCGATCGACCCGTTCTACCAAGTAAGCGTTCGCCCAAACATGGCGAACTAGGAAGAGGGAAATCAGCAACGACAGACAGACGGCGTAGTCCGGACCGGTGATTTGACGGAAAATATGGTATCGGACAGAAGCGTCGGGAGCCTGGTCGGAGGTGTCAGAGCGGGGCAAACGAAATTACGGGAGCGAAAGTTTATTTGAAATTCCTCTGTGAAATCGATCGTCCGGTTGGTTAGCTGCGGCTCGTCGTCCGCCGCTCTATTCCTGCCGGATTAAAGTTTAAAGGGTAGTACTCGATTCTGCATAAGCTTACGGGGAGACAGACGGAGGGATGAGACGGGCAAAGACAACGCCAGACGAACGGATTCAGATAAATAGATGGGGTTGACTGTTCGAATAAAGAGGGGGAAGACGAGAGGAAGAGACGACGTAAACGTGACGCGTGGAGAACGAGAGAAGACGAGAGAGGGATAAAAAATGAACGAGTCGTTTCGCGGTGAATATAGAGAGAAAAAGGGGGCAGAAGGGGGAAAAGGTGGTAGGAAGGGAACCGGAAGGACAGAAACATCGTCCTGTTCCTGAGAGGCAGATTCGATCCCATTCTCGGCGTGTACTCGGCTTTTGAATCGAATACGACACCGGCAAAAATTACGGAACTCCATTATCGGATGTCGGAATGCTCTTCGCCTCTGGCGGTAAGCTTGTTCCGCGTTTCGTTAGCGGCCTCGATGACGCGCCATCGAGTTTCGCCACCTCTTCTTCACGCTCTCCTGCCATTCGTTTATTCCAGTTCTTTAATCGATACCGGGATAAACTTGAGAATTTATTCCATGATCGGTCAATCTCGAATTCCAATGTACAGCGCGCCCTAGAAGTTGGGAACCATGATCAATTCTCTCAATTCGTTTACTTTCCACGTAGGTGAAGATGACTCTGGCTAAGAAGCAACGATCGATTTAAAAGAACGACAACGCTTGGACGACGGAGAAGAATCGCGTCTGGTGGACTTTAACACGAGAGAAGATCGAGTAGGTCATGAATTATTGTTCGAACAGCTGTCATCGTGAACTGGCGCGAATTTGCTACGTGTTTTATTGCTTGTTCATTGAGTTTGATTGAAGATTCGCGAGCGAACGCGAATTACGCTTCTTATATGTACACAAGTTACTCTTAATGATAACGCTTCTATATAGATTGAACTTTAACCCTTTCACCCTTTTGAAGCAGCGTATATATATAAACTTTCGCAAGTCATTGACACAGACACAAACGATACGTACATAATCCTCCTCGACAAGACTCGACCTAATTTCATTGTACTATGTCTTTCCTTATAAAAACCTTGTTTATAAGAAGTACGTTTCTATTCGCAAAGTTTTATCAAACGTCTACAGAGTTTGAAAGAGTTAAAGCGTTAAAAAGTTAGAAATTCGTTCGCTATTCCAACTTACTGACTCCTGCTGTTTCTCCCTGTGACTAGCTTCGACCTGTATCGGCACGGTTCTATCGTTGCTACGATCACCAGGGCAGCAGAGCCACGACCTAGACCTGGTTAATCCTTTCGGTTCCTCTTCCTCCTCCTCGGCATCCTCGTCCTCGGTGGTAGCGCAATGAACGTAAACCAGATCCCTTCGCGGTGTTTCGAGGATCTCTTTGCCCGGGGCAGAGACGTGACTCGGCTGTACGTTGTATCTCGTCGTCTGTTGATAATGTTGCTGTTGTACTTGCACTCTTTGTTGGTGCATTCGGTCCACGTAGTAAGCCGGCTCCGCGGAGCCATTGTTCACGGCCACGGCGAAACCCGCCACGATGTCTCTCGATGCTTTCACTTAATTTTTCCTCACTGTAGCATCTTCCATTCGGTCGGTGAACAAATCACCCGAACGTTTTTCACGTTTCTCGCTGCTCGTGAAACCAGTACAGCGATTATTGCCAATGATATCGTTCGTCGGTGATATTTCTTCTCTGCACTTCCGCTTCGGTCGTTCGCGTTCACGCTGAAAGCACTGCACGGGTTATTCACGCGACAGTCTCTTCGTCACGCTCGATTACGCGAAGCAATGCGACGATGGAGTGACCAGCGGCGCGATATTGCGACATCGTAGCGATCGGTAATGGAATCGGGCTGGATTTTTCCGCGTTGTAATTAGATTACCAGACATGGAGTCCTTAGCAAGCAGCAACTATGTATTTCATTCCTGTCTATGATTAATTCTCCTTGTCCGAAGACAAAGCAATCGGGGAGCGAAAGTATTGCTTCCATCCGAGCGAAAGAAGCTGGGGAGGGCGGATAAGAGCAACGATACAAAGCAACGATCGATCATGTTGGATCGTTGCATAAAAATAAGAATCTGTTAAGCGTCGTTTCTAATTTATTTCAGTTATCTCATCGATAATTTGTATAATTTCGCCCAAATTCCAACGGTGTTGTTATAAATTAACCAAAATGATCGAACTTGTACGGACGACAACGTAAATGAATTTCGCGTCACAATCCGATGATTCGTTGACAAATGACGCGAACGACGCCTCTCTGTAATAGTCGCAGGTATTTCTACCGAATTCCTACTTGTACTTTCGTCGTTCAAGGTTCGACAATGAACCGCCAACTGTTTCACTCGGCTGCTCGCAACAGTCACTCGATCGAGGCTTTTGAAACAACAATAGATTAACCCAACGAACTAACAACAAATTGTTGATTAATTACTGTCCAGGATGCTGTTCCTCCTACTTGAAATATCCTAGCATTCTTTTGATTTCTCAAGATATCAGCATTGGATTCGCACTATCAGCTTTGTTCACAAAAAACAGAAAGATCTTTCTGCCGATGTGAATATACTATCTTCTGGAGAAAACTAGTTTTCAGACGTTTCGCGGCTCGACATGGTCGACGGAACACGTCAGAGGCCAGAGCAGCGGTGCATTTGAGAAAAGGGGGAAAGCATAGTCTGAACGCGATTCCAATTTAGAGCGTGAAACGCAAAAATCCTAGTCACTAATTATAATTCGTTCTGAGATTTTTCCGCTTTGGCACGTGCCGCGCTCATTGCTGCGGCCCGTGTGCAGAGTGTTCACCCGACACACGCTGATTTAGCCATCGAAATCGCGGAAATGCTTGAGCACCGCCGCTGAACGTTTAATGGCGTGAGATTTACCGGCTCAAGTTTTTACATTTTCAACGTGTTTAACGAGCATGCCATTCCGCCTGCTCGTTAACTTATCATTAGTGGCCTGGTCAACGTTGGCCTTCGATGCACTCTACCACAGGCAGTTCGTTACGTTTTCAACGATGCGTTTCGACATTTGCCCGCCGTAGTCGACCGCTGGTTCGTCGCTAAAACGACGCCTCTCTAATAATCGCTGCTATTATTACCGAATTACTATTTCTGCATTCGTCGCTGCAGGTTTCAACTATTTTGAACTGTTTGACTCGGTTGCTCGCTCAGTTACTTACAGAATCGAGGCTTTGAGAACAAAAGTTGATTAACCCAAATGCTTAACGAAGTAATTGTTGTTTAAAATACCGTTCCTCTTAGCTGCAATGCCCTACATAGCATTTCTTCTTTCCTCGAGATAATACGATCGTTGGCCTTCGCAAATAATTAAATGCCTAATAATAGCAATATCGACAGTGTTGACGATATCTTTGACACATTCACTGTATACGAATCACGCATTCGAGCCAACACATACCTTTAAGTTATACGTACATAATTTACGTAGTATACATGCTATTGATTAGAATGTTTTGCAACATGAACGGAAAATCTCGAAATTATGAAAAAGTATCTTTTGACAATTCATAGTAAAAACGTATATGTAAAGTTTCACGATATAGAGATCGGTATCGTATGAAAATTGTTCGTTAGCATAGATTATCACAGAGAATGAAAGTGGAATCCGCAGCGAACGTGTTAAATTGCTACGTTCGTATCTAAATTACCAAATTAATATATATTTAAGTCTCATTATGTCTGTGCATAATTTAATCCTATGTTTATACATGTATTTATTTATGATCAATACGAATTTAAACAGGCTACGTAAGCCATAATAGCCGGCCTGATTGAATATGTATTTCCAATTGAATAAGAATCTCATCATTAACCTAGTTAAAACGGTTCTGTTTGTTCAACACCGAACGTACGTATCACTGCATTTTTATCGCCACTTTAACGAAAAAGAGAAAGCCAACTGGTCTACTTGCATACGAACAATACAAATTGAACAGCGTCGAAAAAACGAGTAGTGAAACGAAAACCAATTATATTCAGAGGAATTTTCTGCATTTGGAATTTACCTAGATTTTTATCGTATCGATCGCTCTCATTTTACATAACTGGCAAGGTTGCCTATTCAATGGCCAGTTTGCAAAGGTTCGCGTGTATCGCTGGTTAGCGTGTAGCCATCGATTTAGAAAGCTTAATTGCTCCGCTAGTGTCTATCGATACTCGACGAGATCGTGGCGGGACGAGAACGCGTCGCGAAACGGCCGCAGCAGCGAAATAAATTAATTGCTCGACTGGCAATTATGAGACGCGAGAAAGGGGGCGGGGATTTCTGTCTCGGGCCTAACGAGACCCTTATTGCCGCCAGCAATTAGTTTTTACGCCGAGCCAATGCGATCAACGCGGCTGCGATTACGGAATTCTACTCTGATCCGCGATTAATCCTTATCAGCGTTGTTATCTTGTATGATCCTTATCGATGTCGTCTCATAGCCGAATTCAGGAACATTCTAATGACTCGAAATAAGATGGAAACGAAGAACAACGAAATTACAATGGAGTCTTTGCTTTTGGCAATAAATTTAAAAATTTGTCGCGATACGTAAGTACTGGACTAATTTTTTATTGAATGTGCCGTGTCGCCTCGCGGAAGCCAAACTGATCAGGTTCATTCTCTGTTAATTTCTTAACTTCTTTGCGCAAGTACGCGATTGATGTTTCATTTTTCACGAAACGAACGATTTACTCCCATAACTTCACTTGTCACGAGAACATGATATAAACGACAGTAAATTAAAAAGACGCTCGCTGTATGTTCGAAGTAAATTTATTTATTTATGTATTTAATACCGTCTAAGACCTAACATTCTTAAAATATCTTTTTTCATTTACGTACGTCTAAAATCCATGCTTGATCCAATTAACTTTCTCGTAATCCTATAGTAGGATTATTTCTCGTATTTCCATTTCTCTTACTATTTCCTCTTGAACCTAAAAGTACGCAATGTGACCTCGTTCTTTTCTTATTAAATCAAAGACATTACTACAAGAAGACACCAATGTAACGTTATTGTCTCGGATACTATGAAACGCAATAACGTAAATTAAAGATCGATGTCCAATCCAACGTCCAAGCTTGAATTTTAAACCGTCGAAGCCTGGCTGGCTCGAAAAATCCTACTTCAACTTGCCATTGTTATACATTTGTAATTCCGATGTATATTCTAATAATCGATAATTCATCGATAAGAAGCTACGATGACAAATATAATTCGCATAATTCGTGAAAAACGTCGAAATTCCGCGTTGCTGGTCGGAGCATGGGGCGGGCAGCAGCGTTAATTAAACGAGTTAATTAGTCAAGGCGACGCGACCGCGCGGTATGCCGAGAAAACCGCGTTGCGAATTTAGTAGAGATGGTCAGGAGGAGTAGCGTCGGCGGATACCAATTATGGAAGCGCTCGCTTGTTGGTCGAGACTTTTTGCGGAAAAAGACCGATCCCGTGTGATTCTGCACTGTTGCGGTCAGTATCCGCGATCCAGTTGAAAATTAATGATACGCGAAATCGGCGGTAGATCGTGTTTATAATTTAGATTCAATTACACAGCCGCTCTACAAACTTCTGGCTGATACGGTACAGGTAGAAAAAGTCCATTACGAAATCTGTTAAATACCAAGCGTTATAGTTTTCTATCGAGTATCGGCCGTAATGAGATCCGTGCACACGCTAAACGAATCCGAATCACCAACCTTTTTGCTTCTCTCATTCTCATTTTGCTATGCTTCAACGATCCTTATTAACCCGTTGCGCTCAGGAAGCAGTTTAACGCTCCTCTTTATTAATTAATGATTAAAAAAACTACATTCACGAGTGAAGAGTTAAAATAGTTTTATTTCTGTCTGATACGATTAAGAAAATATTTTAAAGATATGGTATCTTTGAAACAGTTGCCTGGACGATCACATATGGGAACGTTCCGCTGTAGGATCATTAATATACATAAACTTTCTTTCAAAATTAAACGTTCATATATATATATATACATTTAGCGTTTCACTTTTTTCTTGACAATCCAAATCTGAAGTTGCGATTCGAAGGAATAATCTATGTTGGTTTATAAAGTCATAAACGGAATACCGGACTAGACGATTATATTTCTTACGAAGTATATCAAATGATAAGTTGTAGTTGTGCGATCCCTTGATCCATTAACGTGCAACGTAACAGTTCAAATAACGTGAAAAAAGGCGGATGACGAGCGAAAAAAGCGAAAGTAGTGGAGGGAAAAAGCGAGAGGCAGCGAGTTTTAACAGCTGCGCGTTACCTTGAATGGATTAGCTTATCGTCTATCGTCGCAGCGTATCCAGGGGACATTTACATTATGCTGACGCCAAACGAAGACCCTTCCCTTTTTAACGTCACCACCCTTTCCCCCTTTCTCTCGCTCTTTCTTTACCAAATATGCCGCGCATGTTTATCGCGAATTTGTCTCGTTGACTCACGCGTTCTCTTATAAGTCGCAATGAGATCCCTATCTTGATTATTAATTAACATCGAGTTCTTAAAAGGGAAGAATTGTCTTTCCAGTGGGGACTGTTATTTAGCTGTATCTGGCTACTTCTATACGGAAACATGTTATCAGCCATCGGTGGCACGACATTGACTCGTTTTGATTTTAGTTGTTGGGGAGCTTCGACAAATTTTACTCGAAGACCACAGAACAAAAACACGACAAAGTATTCGTATTCGATAGCCGATTATTTATTTGTTAGTTAAAAGACAGAGAAAAAGAGATCGAGAGACAGACGAAACAATCGTACATTGACGCAAGACATAACAGAACGATGCGTATTGCGTTCTTTGCACGAATGGAACGACTTGTCGCGATAAGTAGAGATAGGTTTCTGGTAAAATTAGTTTTTATCTCGTTTCTCGCTTTAATAACTCACTTTAGAACGGACAATAATTCGAAAATATAGCCGATTACGAAGAGATATGGATTTAACTGTGGTCCCAGCTGTGGATAAAAATAATCGTGGCATGATTCACGCGAAAGGCTCCCGTAGGTCAGTATCACCCTGATGTTGGCGTGCCAAGGGTGAAGTAAGGTCTACGTGGGTATATATTGTATGAGTAATTAGCACGTGCAGGCTGGCTGTCTCACGTAGACAATCTGAATTCATTGGCATCAGTCGTTACACGATGATGCACGAGGATTATTCTCGCTAATTCGGAACTGCGTGAACGTCACGTACTTTCAATGCTACGTGCTTATTGGTCTTTTTAAGAACCAAAGTTAAGCTATGCATCTGCTAAGGATTAAGATCACGGATTATGCGTGAAATTTTGTCAGAAAGAAATCAGTATCGGAGATATTCTTTGTGATAACCTTGGTTCGTGTAGAATCAAACGAGCCAAAGTAAACATCGAACGACTTTGAAACGTACATTCTTGGGAAACTTTGATATAGCCTCGAATGATGCTAAGATACGCTCGAAACGACCTTGGACAAACTTCAAATACTCCGAAGATGACATTGATCGTGCCTCGAGTGACTTAGGACGGCTTTGACTTCAAACGTCTTGTACGCAACCTTGTGATGAGTTTCGAACGGCCTTAACACGACCTTCGAATGTCCTCGGCACAAGTTCCAACGACCATGAAAGAATTTTTGACCGAGAAACTTGTTCGAGGAATGACGTGATTCGCACGAGGATAAACATTGCGAAGTACAGCTCGAAGTTTGACTTTCCAGATATGTTATCTCCGCGCTAACGTGTCCGTTAAGAGCGACATTTTTCCAGAGAATAGCGCATTTGCGAAACTATCGAAGATAACGTTGGCGTAGCTTGCTAGGTAGCGCGAACGTATTCCCGTCGCCGGTGTCTGTTGACTTTGTCGCGGTCGAGCAATTCAGGTTACGATCCCGTGCAATAAAGTTCGGACAGAGTACAGAAACGCGTTGCTCGCGCCCCGTGTCGATACGATCCTCTTATCCTCGATGGTTTAACACCGCTTTTACGGCCACGTTTTTCCACCGCGAAGCGTATAAACGCCGCGGTTACATACCGCTTGACGCTTTGTAATACCATTAAACGTCTGTTGGCGATCATTACTAAGGCGCGCGCGCTCGCGCTAGCTGAACGCGGCCAATTGCGACCGTTAATTTACGAGTTAATCGCCGGGCAGATTTACGAAATGTCGTTAAAACGTAAATGTCACTCGACATTACTGCTCTCTGTACTCGCGTCGAGCCGCGTTTCAAGAAACGTTTCCAGCTATGGAGCACGATAGCCTACGCCAGCTACGCGCCGAGACAGCTTTTTAAACGCGTGATTAACTATCGTGAATTACGTTCTGGTAATCGAGTACGGCGTACCTGAGAACCTGAGTTTTTCGCATTCATTGGAAGATAACACGAAGAAGATCATATCGGAAAGCGCATCGTTAGCAGAGTAATGGCAATTACATGTATCTGTGCTTCTAATGATGATATTGGAAAATTTCAAACAGGATTGCATTAGGCTGTAACATATATCAGTCGGGTTTTCTTCTTCCATTTTTACGCCTTTCGGCACTGTACGCTACGGCTCGAATGTCTTAGGGAATCTATTTTTAATCAAATTTTCGTATTGGGTGTAGATTAGAAATTTTTAAATCCACGCATGTCTCGATCATAAATTCGTTAATATGTCAGTAGTATGTACCTTCTTCGTCATACAGATGCTATTTCTTGGTGTCTTTGATATACACGTAATTTTTTCCAATTTCTAAGCTGGTATGATAATAATTGTCCTAGACACTTGAGCGACAAGCATTAGGACGCAATACTTCATTCTAAATTACAAATACAGTGTAAGATAGGAAATGGCATGCACCGTTATATTCTTCAAATCGAAAAAATAAAAAAAAAGAGAAAATAAGAAATATCGTTCGCGAAAGGTCGAGGCATAAAGCTCGCTCGTCAGCGATATAAAAAGGTGTCGTTACAGCGGATCGCTTAATTCCGTGGGCATGATGAGCGTCTCAGTAGGACTTGGCCGGTGTTTTTCTTGACGAACCAAGCGGTAAGGGTAGCGTGTGTACGACGGGAGAGAATCGCCGGTCGGTGGAACAGCAGGAACGCGGAAGGGATGCCTCGCGAGGAAGCCAGTTCGTTAAACTCGTTACCGATCCCTGAAATCGTTGCCCCGGAATGCAGCGAGCAATGTTTCTTTTTCTTTCCTTTCGTCTGTTTTCTTTGCCAGCACGGAGAGAAACAAAAGCGCGAAACTCGCAGTGGCGCGACGCAAGAAAAGAAATGAAAACGCGCGCGCGACGACGCGATGTAAAAATTGAAAGGTGGAGGCGGGAATGATGAATGAAAGAGCTCGGTGATTACGCTAATATTGTGAACGAAGCCGCAGGGGAACGAAGAATGGAGCAAGGAAGATAACGTCTCGCGACGCTCTGAATACTCAAACTTCGCTAAACACCTGCGAGGAAACATGGATGTCGTGTACCACTGTAACGATACCGTGAAGGTATGTTACACTCGTGGCAATGGCTGAGAGAACGTCCCCATAATCGCGAGCTATGTCATACGGCTAAGCGAAGGTTAAATTAGAATAAGTACTATTAAACCTGCTTAAAGTAGAATAAATGGATATCCGGAAAGAATTGGACCGAATAGAGTCAACTTGTACAGTTCTTTGCCGTCGAATTAGGCCACGTGCAGGAACTTTACTCTTCCAACTACAATGTGTCTAATGTACATACAGTGGTTTGCGAAAATATTTGAACACTTAACGCGTATTTATATAAATCATTTGAAATTTCACTAGAAACATAATTGTAAAACAAAAATTATAAAGATGTACTAATAACATCATAGCGATTAATAAATAAAGTTTGCTGTCATATTGGATCGAATAATAAATTCGTTCATCTTTTACGCCTGTCCGAATGTATTCATATGTTGTGAGATGACATTATGAAATGTATTTACGGGACACATTTTGTCACATTCGCTTAACAAAATGAGCAAATGTGAACGAGTAATTCCCGATACATTTTAAATTACTTGTTACCAAAAGTTATAAATTTTAATCACTAACAAATTTTACGACCTCGCTGTGTCACTTCCACCTATTACACACGGAGAATAAAAAGCACTGAAGCGAGGAAAAAGTTGTCCGAAAGAGAAACCAAACGTTCGTGCCTCGTCGCGCGAAGTGACCCAATTTTCGATGATGCTCGCTCGGTGTCGAAAAAAATCCAGTCAATGAATTATTGAAAACATAAACTCGATAAAATCATGGTCTCGATGAACATACACGCAATACGAACGACAAAGAAAAGCGCGAGTGTCTGATTTATGAGAGTCAACGATGCATTGACACGCAAACGTTTAGATAAATATGTGCATCGTTCGTTCAGGCTTCATGCAAATGTTCATGCATCGCTCGGCAACACGTGGTAAACATTAAGCGGGCGACGTGCATCGTCGAATAAACAGCGTCCAGAGAAGAACTTGGGCGATCTGCAAATCAAACGGGATACGAGGATGGCGCCAGTCGTTTTTGCGTGTTACTCAACAAGCCGTTTAACGATTGCCACTCTATCTGCGACCACGTATACGGTTCAGGAGAAAGAAACAATGGTATATTGAAAAGGGGACAAAATAAGGGGAGCACGACAGAAAATTAGAGACATTTGGGACGTAATTGATAGGCCGATTACAGAGAAACACACGAGTATACACATGAACGATGCTATCGCGATACGCTTACACTGTCGTGTTAATAAGATAAATAATCTACTCCAAAACTCAATATACCATATATATTATAATATACTATATAATATGCTGAATATACTATATACAGAATGAAAAATTTCTCCCTCTTATAATACAATAATGACGAATAATGAAACATCGACTAACTGCTTAAAAATAAATGATTTTTCATTTAAAGATTACCTAACTATTTCGTAAACGTACGTTCTGAGAACGTCCGGCGATAGAAGCTGCTGACGTTTGTCTAGTTAAATTAAAAAACCGACGACGTATCCGAGTAATATCCCTGACAAAGTTCTAGAGCGGTCTATTAAAAACTTGCTTCATCCAACTCGATCTGCGGCATCAAAAACGGATAAAGTATCGTACGTGCGGCGATATCAACGAGTCCGAGCTCGTGGTCGTGTTCTTGGATCAAGTGCAATTTGTTAGACGACTGGAGAGCGTGGCTTGACGGCACGAGGAATGACACGTACAAGTTCCATTCAAAAAAATAACGACTCGAGACCGGTGCATCCCACACGCGCGTGTCGCTACGTTCTTTGTCCCACCTGTCTCTTTTCTCGCGTTTCGCCATACGAACTTTGCTGGCAACGCTCCAAAAACCTGGGTGCACCATGGTCTACCGTACTTTGGAAAACAATACGATTCATTTAATTTCTATTAAGCTCGTGTCTCGCATTTTGTCGGCTTCCTGGCGCCAGCCATTCTCTGTCTGGCTAGAGCGGCACCTATACTACTTGCTATGACCCGCGTTAGCAACCGAAAGTCGGAAAAATATCGATCTCGAATCGGTTCGGCAACTCTGTCGCTTCTCTAACGAGTTATTAAATTTCACTGCTAGACGATCTTTAAACGAAACGTCGCGGATCTTCAAACGCAGCTAGGCGAACGTCGTGAGCTTTTATCTCAAGATGTTCGGATACTAAATAGCTAGACAATCTCTAAAGGACAAGTTTTCAAGTAAATAAATCCGAAGCAAGGATTCCATTGCGTGGCTTGTCCGTTTTCTGCATTCGAAACCATTCGAATTTTACTTGTACGGACATTTAAAATTTGTTGTACAAAACGTCGAAGTAATTTATTATAAAATGGAACAAGGTTTTCAACACCTTTTGGAAACATCAGGTATCATTGAGAGAATGCGCTGTCTATAAAAAGTATTTGCACACTGAGTCGTATTGGAATGCCATTATTCTGAATTACGAGCCGTTCGGTCGATCGACGAGAGGCGAGACAGGGGTAAAGGCCAGTTACCCTTTCCACGATCACACGAGAAGACAGGTTTTTTCGCCGTTCGTGGATCTCGTTAGCGGATGATGTACCGTCTGGACCCACGTTCGTTCCCAACCAATCGATATCAACTACGACACGTCCTCGAAATTTACGCGATTCCCTCCGATTTTGCGATGCGGACTGCGCGTCGATACGTCACGGGGCTGACCGTAAATCGGTCCATTAGCTAATGTAAATTGTCACCCGTTAAGGTAAACCGGTGATCGGTGAATAATGACCCGGTTTTCATTAGCCAAGTACACCGTTAACGGTTCGCTGCCGTATCGTCTTATTAAATCGATCAACTGGCCACGTGACGAATCTACATGGTACGGGACAGCCTAAAAAAAAGCCAGCTTGGATATCATTGCGGATCGTAAATAATCCTTTGTACTACGGAAGAAAACGTATTTCTTATACTTTGGGTTTCAATCGTGTTCTTATTAATACGTTGCGCTTTGTTTCGTCCTTTTTTCAGGTTTGCCCTGAAGACGTGAACTGGAATATTTACGAGACGTTGGAACAGAGCGCAATGTATTATTAAAAATACGACGGAGACCCGAGGGACCACAAATATGTCGCCTAAGCTATCGCGAAAGTCTAAAATCTAGAATATAGAAGGAAACGTTGTGCATTAACTACACAGACCGTCCCAGTAATAATCAGCCGCGGGTGGTGATTTTTATGCGAAAAAATACGAGCAACATAGAATAAGATCTTTGAGAGCACATTTTATTCTATATTTTCTGTTTAATTTGTCACGTAGAACCACCCCCTTGCCGATTATTCGTTCTATGATTATACGGAACATCCTGTATAGATTCTCCTCAGAGGCTCGCGAGGGAAACAGCATTGCTGGAATAAAGAAGACCGCTTGTTACGATAAACTCGAGTCCCTGACGCGACATGATTACTTTCAATTCCCGTCTCCGTCTTTCGCACATCCTTCATCCTAATTACAATCCGCTAAGGAAACCTAGAAGAGCGACCAACCCATTTTCTACACTCACTGGCGTGACCATACTAAGCTAGCTTGCGACACGATGTAACAAACCAACGATAAGAAGCATCGATCACTCGTTGTCCCGATAGATAACATCGAACTGTATCGAGTTCGAACCGCAGTGGAATATAAACGATACGCGTAAATCGCACGTACCCCAGAAAAAATAGAAATGAAACCAATTGCGGTTGAATCGATAGACAGTTCTGTATCGATAAACAGTTTTAGTTTCCTATTATGCGGCGTATCGAAGAAAGAATTTCGTACATGTATATGTACATATTGGTGTATCGTTGGGGGAGGTGGACAGGGATGAAGAGGACCACTCCGAGACAGAATATACGGTGCATGGAAGATAACGCGAAGTATACCGCAGTGCAATTCACGTTAGCGGCGTAATTGCTTTTGCATCGATTGTCCTCACGAGGTCGGCCGTCTTCGCTGCGCTCTACATAAACGAAGACTTAGCCTGCGCCAGCCTCAACAATCGCGGCTACGATCGTCATCGATCTTTGCGCAAAATAGCAACAAAATACAGCAGCATATTTGAAACATCTAATTATTAACACCTATTGACCAATTATGACCTATTAAGTCTATCTTTAAAGGCGGATAATTTAAGTAATTTAATTGTTGCGATTAGAGCAAAGTAGTACTTAGATACTACAGTATGCAACAATAGTAGCTTGGCAAAAAGATGCTACAATATTAGGTACATCTGCAGTATCTAGATTTATATTAAAAGCATATAATTTTGATAATTTCGAACAATCAGATTGTTACATTGAATCGTTACATCATTATAACTCAGCCAGGTATATTACCTAAACCATATGCCTTTAGTGTAAAACTAGATACGATGCAGATCCGATATCTTGCTACTATTTTTCGCATAGATCGGCAACGGGCAGTTGCCGCAGACTAAATTATTTACCTTTGCCGATCTACTCGATCCTAACAATCCTACGTTAACGATTGAGCTAAATTCGACCAGAAACAGGAACAAACGAGGGGTGATACAAATCCGTATTTGTAAACGAAAAACGTATTTCTACGTTGCTCGGCAACAAAGTGTTAATACCAAACTGTAAATCGTGACCCTATCTCCAAATGTTCGTAAACATTTTTCATAAATTATTCCTGTCGTGCAAGTGGGTAAAGAGAACATTCCTCGAGTACAATTCTCATTTACCCGTAAGTACAACCCTACCGATCGCTACTTGTACGGTTCTCCAATGCAGCTGCGAAAGAATCGGAAATAGGTCACTGCACCAGTATCACACGAGAACGAACATGGTCGAAGAAGACACGCGCGTCGATGAAGATAACGAAGAGGATCGGTAGCGCACGCAAAATCGGTTACTCGGAGCAGCGACCGGCCACTACGCTAGGCGGAACGCACGGTGACGGACTGAGCCACCGATTCTCCCACACCCTTGGCGCATTTCACCAAGCCACAGCCGAGGGCGTCCGAGCGACGCCGAGCCTCGCCGATCTTACGGCTCGTTGCACCGAAAGCTCCGATTCTGGTCGTCTCGCTTGCTCCAATTGTCGCGTTACACAGCCCGATACTTCACGCCGCGGTTATTGCAGCCGATAAAAAGTAAGTAGCCTGTACTCGCCACCCCCTTGTCGAGTACAATCGAAGCAGAGCGCACGAGAAGAGCCGGATATCGCCCGCCACGATCTGTTCCATCCCCTTCCGATCTGTCTATAAGCGTGACAGGGTGCTTTGTTCAAGGCCGAGGGACGAAGCTTTCTTGCTGTGTCTTATCTCGTGGTGCATGGTTTACCAGCTACATCGATCGAGCATAATCGATGAAACGGTCGTGCAGATATAGGGAGGTGGGAAGGAAATGGAAGGCTAGAGTTTCCTTGAACCAAATACTAAGAAGTATCAGGTCGTACAATAAGTTCGTGACGGGATGTTTGTAGACTCTCCTTTATGTGTTTCAGCAACGCAGAGGATAAACGACTAAAACGACGAATTTTATACGGTCGAGTCTACGTCATAAATACGACGACTACAAAGAAACGCTGCTTTTATCAGGCTCTATATTTCATTTTCATAGTAGTAAATTTTCGTAGTTGTATGAAATCACTAACGAATGCTAAACACAACGGTGTCAAATACTTTTCGTGACCGCTGTAGATCGAATATGTTCATAGGTTTATGGGAAACGTAGATGTGGAAAAACGTAATAATCGGTATAGTCGAGTTTCATGCGAAGCGATGATGAAACTCGAAAATGTGGAAGCATAATACACAGAAATTATTCATAAGGGTTTTCTACGAGTGTTCGAACACGTTCGTGAGCAACTGTATTGTTTAAATTACTCGACCCAGAGGGGACGAACGAGGGATAAATGACTAAAACGTCTAATCTTATGCAGTCGAGTTCAGTCGTGAATAAATTGACGATGTTTATCCGTTTATGGGGAACGTAAAGGTAGAAAAATATAATAACAACGATGGTCGAGCCTCGTTACGCCGCTAATGAAATTCCAAAATGTTTCGCGTAATACAAACGGAATATTCATAAAAGGTTTGCACGAGTGTTCGAATATCTTTGTTCGAATATCACTGTGTGTTTGAGGCAAGTCGCCGCGTGGGTTATTACGTCCCACGTAAGAGCGTGCCTTTCCATTCGTCTTATCGGCATTCCGGGTGGCGAAGTCAATTCCCGGCGCATCGAAACGGACGCGATCCATCGTCAACATGAGCAGCAGTTTTAATTGCACGAAACATCGTAACACCATCGGTGGATCGCGTATTCGAAACGCTTTATAATGCGAGTGCCGCGTGATTTATACGCTTTATGGAGCTTTACGATTCATGGGCGGGACAATTTACGACTGTTCGAAGACCTTTACGGACCTTCTTATCGATAGCGAAACCGCGATCGTTTATTGTGCGGCACTCCGCGCCATTGACGCTGGATTATTTATTGCCAGGAAGTGTGAAAATCACCGGCGTGTCTGTCGACTAATGACTCTGCCCGATTAATAGAAACAGGGACGGGATCGGGTCGAAACGATTCCATTAAGAGTGATCCTCTGGTTGCGAACGATCGCCGTTTAAAGGCAAACGATGTGGAACTTGTATCTGACATGATTACGAAGGAACGCGACGTGATATTGCAGCGATTACGGAAGACAGGTAAGATCACGAGAATTTCGCTGGACTCTCTAATTGCGAGAGACGTCGAGATCCACGTGATAAACGATCCCTGCAATTTCAAACTGTGATACAGTAGACGACAAACGGAAGTGTAAATATAGAGTACGCGACAAAAGAAAGTTTATAAAATAAGGAATATAAAAACGTTAGAATGTCGCAAAATGGATTTATATTTGATAGGAGCAACGAAGAAATATAATATATAGGATGCATAAGATGACTGTTACCAATACGGTATATAATATTAGTATGGTACGAAAGATATTAAAATTCATAGTGCAACAATTTTTAAACTTCCATTTGTCCATCGCTGTGGAGATACAGAAAGTGGTAGAAAAATACCAGAATTTCACAAAACAGAATCATACGTGACAAGAGTGGCGAATAAATGTAGCATGTAGGCTGCGAACTTTTGCATTTATCAGATTCCAAAATGCAAAAATACATACATAGTGAAAAAAAGATATATATACTATCCGAAGTACAATATCGTTTACGATATTTAACAGATAAAACAATTTTCTGGTCAGGTTCCATCTTATAAGTAATATATATTCACAGAAATATGAATTTGCATAAATATTCACAGTTTAGCAATATATGTATATTCCAGAATAGATGACTGTCAGCAACATGATGGAAGAAATTTGTATAAAAACTGTCAGTGTCATGTGTCAGAATGTACACGAACAAATAACTTAGCAATTTTAAACTTTCCTCTATCCGCTATCGCATGACCATTTTGAAATCGACTTTCTTAGTATTTATCAAAAACTAATATTAACTTTCCCACCAGTAATCCAAAATTTCCCAAACTTTTCTCCATTCTGTAAATATCTTGTCGTGAGTATTTGTGCACGATAACTGTCCTTTAATGACGTACGCCACACCTGTTTGCCAGTTCGTAATATTTGTCCACCTGTCGGGCCTGCTAAACAATCCGAGTAACGGTTCATCGTTCCATTAGGAAATGGATCGTCCTTGCTCGTTGGGAAAATTCGGATTTTAGTCGTGAAGTTTCAGCAGACCGATAAAATAGAATGGGAACGAGCAAGAACGAACATCGATTCAGATTTCTAGAACAGAAAACTTCGCAAAGATATGCAAATTGCGGGCGGAGGTTCGCGAGATTGCGGAAATTCTCGGCGGGGAATGGTTCGAATTAAGGAAAAAAGGGGCTAGCTGTCTGGGTTAGGATAGGTATAGTATTAGTGCAATTAGGATAGACCGGGTGTGGCTTCTTAATTAACTTCGCTAATTTCTCAATTAACGCTGTCCTCCGCCAGTTGCAGGTAGACAGAAAAGAAACGTTTACTTTCCGTTTGATCCAAGCTGCTCGTGGGAATAACAGATTCAAATTCCATTTTCTGTGGCTCGATATCGATAGGCGTCTAAGGAAATACGCCTCGACAATTTCGCAAAATCGAATTTTTGTTTCGTAATTTTCTGAAAATTGTACCGCTGTACAATAAATATAAATTCGATTTAATCGGAGATTAGTAAGATCGTGTCATGAGTTATTTTAATGCAAAGCTATAACGATATTTATAACGTTAGAGTACGCTAAATTCTAAATGAAACTCCATAGTAATGAAATAAATAAACAGAGCGTTCCAAGAGGAAACCGAATAACTTTACCAGTATGTTTGGTAAGTCATTCTGAAGAAAAAACTCATATACACTATGGATCTTGTTTGATTCGTTTCCGAGGTAATTGTTGTTTACCTTGCTCAAGCGTGGCACAAGATACAAGGCACGTGGAAACAGCAGAATGTTTACAACACTTACATCAGTCCGTCGTCCGACTCTTGGTTTCAAGCTGTCAATTTCAGTTCAGTGATTCAATTACTATTCACGATGCCATATAAATTTTCTACCGTAGAATACGTCGATATGGCATTACAAGCAATACAAACAGAATGCAAGTGACAGTATCAGAAATGAAACTACAAGAACGAGCTGGCAACGATCCTGAAAACTTTGAATAAAATAGATTCGTGTTTACGGGAGGAAGGTCGTCGTATTGAACAGACTATATGAAAAATCAAAAAATAATTACTCTACGCCAATTATGACAATGTAGAATCTATCTTGTTGAAATAAATAAAAGAAAAACAGGCGAACCAAAACCCACAGTGTATATGACATTTTTCATTCAGAATGACCTGTTTCTTTTGGAACTCAACAAGTCGGATTTTGTATAATGTTACTTCGCAACATTGATTCAAGTAATATTTACAAATAATAATCGTAAGTTTAATTCTAGTAAAATATTGTATTATATTCGCGCGCTTCTTTCTGACGACGTTATCTAAATCATTCACACTGTTGGGCGTCAATTTATTTAGTTTAAAAACAATGTAACGAAACGTGGGTTACAGATCAGTATACCAGTCGACGTAAATCAAAAGATCACTGCGTCAAATTCCTCTGTCCGTTCGCTGAAACCAAGGAACGTCCTTGGGAAAAGTGAATTTACGAGGTAAACCGGCACGGTATAGGTGCAGAGGCGCGCCTATAAAAGCGGAACGCCAGTAAACAGCAGAGTATACGACGCGTTAATAAAGAAATAAGATTCCCGTTAATTGCGAGGACTGCCGGGGTAGTTTCGCGCGTGCGTCGATATATCGTCGTCTGCGTGGCAAGATGCCTTCCAGCGTTTATTGCGTCGCGATGCCTTCCCGAAGAATTCGTCTCGAGCCTTTAACACACACTGGCTGGCTTGCTGGGATGAAATTCTCGAGACAGAAGACAGGCCGGAAGTAAATATCCGGGGAAGGAAACCGGCCTGGGCGATGGAAAGTAACGATCTTTCTGTCTTTCCTGGAAGAGCCTAAGCAAGAAAGAACTGGAGAACACCTAAAGCTCCGCTACGTGTGCTCCACCCACGAACCAAACAGGAAAGCTCGTACACGACATTGGGTATCTCTAGCTCGATGAAATCAGACGGATTTTTATTGGCGATCGCATGCTGCCTGCCGTGATGGCGACCTATAGCGGCAGAGGAGGGAAACGGGTTGCCCTTCTGCAACCTGACTGAGCCATTTGACCGATCGATATCGTTTAGGTCGTGTAAATATTGCAAATTGATTTGCGCGTGACGTGGAAGATCGCGTGCGGATGAATTGGAGAAATTGCTGGGTTCGCGTGCAGTTTTGCGTATTCGAACGGCGAGTGCAGTCGAAGTTCGTTTGTTGGAACGAAATTTTAATTAATGTCCGATTAACTGAAATTTAATGGTTGCATTCATTCATGTGAATGTGAGCTCCTATTATGCGAACGAAAAATAGGTAGCAGGGAAATTTGCAGGGATCCAATTATGCAGATAAAGCGCTTGTCTCCTGATAAGTTCAGGTAAATGGGGTTTCATTGGATTTTCTGATAAATGTGACTGTACCACGAACATATTTGCCAACAGTACGCAAAGAGGTTACGAGCAGACGGCCAACTGTTTGCGAATATCAATAAAGCTGCGCCTTTATGTTACATTATATTTTGTACGAATATTTAATTGTTGAAACGAATCTGATTGTCAGTCGAGCTTGAAATGTCTGAGCTTGCCTCGGTTTGTTTAGGATCTACGTTGATTAGTCGTTGAAAACGTTCATTTCCGCAACAACGTCGTTCTAAGCGTCACGACTATCTCTCAAACTGTTCAGGATCCTTATATCTTTATATTTCAATCTCGCTGTCACTTTAGCGAACAGAATATACTTAACATTGTCAAGAAATATTTGAAATAAAAGATCATGTACACCAATAAGCTTAAGATACTTTCCAAGTTTATTTTTAAGTCAGAAAAAAGCAATTGCGTGGAAAGTGACGCAGGGAGAATACAACAAGGTTAAGGGTGAATATCGCCACTGTTTTAGAACTTAGAACTTAGAAGAGTGGTTTAACACAGAAAATGCAAAGTAGCACTTCGAAATTCATGGAAATTTCTGAGAAATCGGTGGACGGATCGGAGGAATTTCAATGGGAAGTTTGGCCATGAGAACAAAACAATTGCTCGTGGTAAGAGGCATGAACGACACCGAGGTTCCTCCCTATGGAAAGACAACAGGAGACACCACTCCTCGGGAGAGTTATCGATCAATGACCCCAATAGCGTTTCATGAAAGTTATCAGCTTTGCCGAGACGATACCCGTACGATATAAGATTACACGTTTGATAAGCTATTGTTCCTGGTCAAATCCTTGTCCTGTTCTATGTATCGTGGACCAGCGATAACGGATACAAAGCATACCATAATCGTGCTGCTTAATTCAATCTGTCGTATCTGTAATAAGCCATGTTCGGCTTATCTGGAATCATACGGGGCCGCATAGTTCACGTACTGTAACTGCACCGGCGGCCATACTAAACGAGAACACGAAAAATGTTGCAAAGTTCCTTCCTCGAGATCCAGCTACCGTACAGTAATCTTATACAGTCTGCTTAATAAGGACGCGTACGGAAGATTTTCTTATCTAGATGAAGGCATGATGAAAAAATTCTGAGAAAAAATCAGCGTGGTAAACTTCTTTTACGACGTATTAAAAGAAAATTTTACGTGACTGTCTGGTCTTTCCAGCGGGACGATGTTTTTAAGCGCGAGTATTACATGTGTAGAAAACATTTCGAAGCTACATTCTCGTGTAGAGGAAAGGAACGCAGGTACATGGTAACATCGATTGCGATTCTAGCAATGCAATCTTTTTCCCAATGACAGAAAGTTCAGAAAATCTAATCTTTTAGCTGGAGAAATAGAACGTGTAATATAACGTACATAATACAAACGGACTGCAATAAATAATTTTTATCTTTACCACGGAGAAGGTAGAATAGAGGATAAAATGAAATACCCTAAATTTCTGTAATCCGACATAAATTACTGCACTCATCTATAATCCAACGCGATATCATTCGAGCGTTAACTGCTAAACGGAGCATTCAGCAACACCGAACCCCAATCTATATGTTCCGAACGGCTGAATTTTAAGCTGAAATTTCGTACTTTAAATTCACTTCTCTCCGCAACGTATCAAGTTTCACGTTGCTCAGCCACGCAGTGTCACTCGGAAATACAAGTTGAAAATCATAGAAGCGACGAACAAAGAGTTGCAAGTTCTTCTGGAAGAGGAATCGGTAAAACGTAGCAGAAGTAGGTCAGTCCGGATGGTTCCCATAAGTCAAGGAAAATTCCTGAATAATTAAGCGGAAGGTTCGCGACACGCGCTGCCAAGCGCGACAAAGTGTCCTCGAAGATAAGATTTTGCGGAGTTCTTGAGATCGATTCCGCACGGTGGCTTTCTACTGGTGCGAACTTTGGTGTACGCCGCGGGTAGAATACGTCAGAAGGAAAAGAGCAGCCGGAGATTCAGTCGGGAGTTAAAGCTTGACGGAGACTGCGGACTTCCATGTCGTTTGTTAGCGCCAAGACGGCAAAGTGCATTTCGTAGTTTACCGCAAGTTTCGCTGTGGGCGAGGTTTGTCTGTCTGGCAAACCGAGTCTCTGGAATATCGCTAGGTGAATGAAGCCCGTGACGAACATTCGCTGCTACGCAGAGCAGAATCCAAAAAGAGAGAAGTCTAAAAATCGTTACATCGTGTCTCTTTGCTTTTAGCATTTTGATATCTCAAGTAATTCTAACGATATCCCATTAAGGGTAGCCGGCAACGTTATATCACTGATTTACGTAAAATCGATACGCGTCCCATAATGTGCTATCGGCAGGTTCAGGATAAACGTTGGCGAACTCCGGTTGAACGACCTCCTGGCAAATATATCTTCAGCACGCGTTGCAGATTCTTTGGATAGTTCCCGCTACCATGCGTACCCGCGTCTTATAAGCAGTCTACACATGCTATAACGCGTTCCACGATGCAGATTTCAACGTGTAAAGCATCAGTGCCGAATCTTCGGTTTCTTCGGATCGAACGTCATATTATCGTCGTAAGACCGTAGATGTTTATCCATTTATGAACAATTTTAGGGAAAAACGTACAAAATACAAATTACAAATATGTATATATAAAATATATCAAATATAGTATAATAAATTGTACAAATATACAGATACATATAATACCCAAAGTAAAATAAATCGTCTGATAGATTTAGTGAAACTTCCAGTTTCATCATCATAAAAGGCTCGCTGTATTTACTGAGCAAATATACACACACTTAGCAAGTTATTGACACGATCCATGATCGACGTCGGTCGACGAAGTAAAATTTATTCACCAGTTGAAACGACGCGTATGAAATTCTCTGCAGCGCAAACTCCTCGCTATGGTTCCCATATCTCGATTCAAATAACTCGAATTAGTATGTTCGCGGCGAAATCGCCCGAAGGACGAGTACGCGAATTAATTTCCGCCAGGACTGCGATCGCGTTGTTGCGCGTTTCCACGCGAATCGTACGATCTCCGTCGGATAGGGGACGGAATTAACGACAGCATTACGTTTATCCGACAACGTTGACACCTCCGCGACCAGTGTTCTATTTCCATGGAAATTCTGGCTCGGTAACAGGCTAACGACTAACGAAATCATCGCCCATAAGCGAGCCACGCGCGCGAACAGTCGTCGAAAATTCGAGTTCCTTGCGTCAAAAGAAGACAGACTTTTACGACCGGGACAAACTTCACTCTTATTCGCGTAATCATGCAAATTCCTGGCAAGAGAAGATAATGTTCAGCCGCAGAAATAATCCAAACTAGCCGTACGAACGTCTACCTTCGATGGCCAGACCGTACTTCCGGGGACCTTGTAGGAACAGTGATCCTGCGGGTGCTTCAAACCATTTGCCGGCCACCTGTTCAAGATTTGCTTATCTCCTAATTAAATTGTTCTTACCATCGAAGAAGGTTAATTAGCTCTTGCTGTTCTGGAGACGAGATATCGCGGGATTAATTGTACGAATACTTTTGTCCTTCGCTGTGAATGACATTCGAAAGCTATTTAAGCTGCTGGCATGATCGTGAGATATCGAAGACAAACGAAGTTATTGTAGAATTAATTACACGAATACTTTTTATATTTCACTGCGAATAGCATTAAAAAAGTATCCGATCTCAATGCTCTTGTCGTGATTACGAAATATCAAAACGACGAATACGATACAACAAAGTGTTGTAGAAAGCCAAAATTTCTGAAAGCGGCCTGGTTGGACTTGGCTTCGAGGTAATTTGAAAGCGCGGACGGTCGTTAGAACCACATCTCGCGGCCGCTCGCTGGCTGACTGCATTTTAACCTTATTCCATTGGCTCGCCCAGTCGAAAGAGATCCCTTTCTTCGCCCGGCAAAGTACGCACTTCAGGTTGCTTTGCCTCGGGTCTCGCGGTCTCACCTCCGCAAGCGCAGCTGGCTAAACGTTTGCTCTTGCTTTCTCGCGTTTTCGGTGTGGTAATGTACTATGTAATAACGGTTATTTATAGGCAGTAAATGCCGTATGCCATTCTCCGCGCTTTCCTTCTCCCCCGTTCATCGTTTCCTTCCTACGACCGCGACGGTCCACGATAATTCTTCACCGCTTTGGAATTCGACCGATTTTTATTCGCCTTTTATCCTACGACGCGATCCTCTACCCTCTTTGCCGGAATTCTTTTCGAGCCTAGTTTCCAAGTAACATGCGCGAGTTCAGAAAAATCCATAATTCAGATACGAACATTCTAAATATTAGATCGTTTTAATCGATTCTAATTTATTTATTATTTGTTTAATTCTTGACTCTTGGCTTTGAGTGGCTTCCAGTTTCCGCTTTTCCACCGTACATCATCTGTACGTTATAAACCAATACTATTTCCCTTCTGCACTTTTACTACGTTTACACCATGGCACTTATTTTCAATCAGCCGTAATTAAAGTTAAGAAGAAGTAGCAACTTGGGGTTAAAAGTTTCTTTCGTTTTATAAGGAAATAGTAGATGCACAACATTTTTTGTTTTATATTGTTTTATTCAATTACATATGATCCATTTTGCAATAATAGAACGATATAAAATAATATAAAACGAAAAATTTAGTGCATTTATTATTTTCTTATAGAACGAAAGAAACTTTTGGGACAACCTAATATCATAGGTCCATGATATTTCACGTAATTTTATGTATTTTACCAGCCATTAATTAGCCCCGTTATGTACAAGATACCTAAAAATCGTCACTTTTAGAATTAACAAATCCAACATTCGTTTATTTATGAGTAAAAAACAATGATAAGGCCAGAATCACGTGATATTAAACGAACGACTGCGCTATAGCGTCCAAGTTATCGATTCTCTGGAAACTGGAACAATTTTAACGAGTCGAGATATTCGCCAAACTTATCCCAGAGGGATAAGGGGACAGGCAACAGGATCGTGCAATCTGTCGTTATATAATGACGGATCACGTTCGAGTGGCATTTGAAACGTCGTTAATTGCACCTGGTGAGGAAATTCCTGTGGTTCGTGGGATCGAGGTAAAGACGCACCAACGTGGCCGGTTAAGAACAAGAGGATCCATAGACTGGCGAGGGAAGAAACTGAAAGCAGCAGCGTTTTTCTGGCGAGAAAACTTATTTGCCGGTCTACGAGGGGTAATTCGCACTTGGCAATTTCGCGCTACGGCTCTATAAAGCTGCAGTTCCTTTGAAATCTTTCCTTTCCTTTCGCACGTTTCACTCTCCACGGCTGAGTAATGGCGATGGAGAGAACCAGACATTTCAGACAACATCGACATTAGGCTATGGTTACAGTGGATTTTCGAACGAAATAGAAATAATGCTCCGACGAATACATCAGAGTAATCAAATATTGCACGCTGTATTTTTTTGCAAGCGCACGCAGGGTATTATTTTCATATAAAATCTATCTAATCAAGAGCTATTTCTTTATCAATTCTCATCTTTACGTTTTTCCAACAATTATTCTCGTAACATTTCTGACAATCGATAGGTACATCAATGAAAAATAGAGAAATTTATTGCTCGATATATACAATTGCTCACGAAAGTATTCGAGTGCTTATAGAAGCGTTTAACGCGCGCAAGGAACCTGTATAAAACTGTGTATCGTGTACCAAGGTAAAATTCTCTATCGTTTTCATCTTCGTAATTAATTCAAGAAAATCGATTACCGTTTAACAACTGGCAAACAGCAAATAGGAATTACTTTTCACTATATTACGGTGTTTGCCGTAATTGAATAGAAATTCGTTACAAAATACCTAAGTACACTGAGAGAACACTGAATTATTCAGTCCATTATATTTTTCTAGTTTGGTTACTCTTTTGTAATTGTACTTTAAACGTAGATTAAGCCGTAGCGCCGATAAGTGAATTTTGAACTCGATAAAATAATTTCAAACGTTCGCATTTGGTAAGACAAAGTAGATAAGAGCGTGTTTTAATCGTACGAGCTCACCTTGTTTGCCAAGTCTAGCATGTTTCCAGTCCCCCCTGCGGCAGCTTCCACTAGTTTCTGAAGAGTATGGGGTTCCGGCGAGAGATCGCGTGCTCCGCTATCGAATTCCCAGCGTTCATGCCGTCCAGATACGGTACCTGAACATAAGTGAAATAGCGTATCATCTGTGCTGAACTGCGTTCAACGTCGTAAAATCAAAATCACGGCTGAAAATAGGAAATTTAGTGGCCCAAAATCGGATGTCTATTGGAAGAACGTGGATCGAACCGGCTGTCCAAATTGATTCAGATTTATGTTTATCCGAGATTGACGAGGCGAATGATTCTGACAGGTTTTGAAACATTATACATATATAGGGTGTTTTAAAAATCCTGGTATAACCGGCCGAGCGATGTTCCAGAAAGAAAGAAAATGAGTCTGAGAACTCGTTAGTTACGCGCGTACTAATACTGGAAGTTTCGAATAATGAAACTTCTGTTTCTGTGGATGCCTGCACTTTAAACATGGAAAATATTAAGATTTGCTTCGTGATTAATAAAGTGATTCTCAAGAAGTACTAATTTTATCCTTATTCATAAAACCGTCCAAATTAAATATAGAAGAAAGGACGTTTAATTGTCAAACTCACCTATTTCGAAATCGAAGCTTTAAATGAAAAAATGTTCTTATTATAAGATAAAAATGTTCTTCGACTTATTTTTGCACGCAGGATTACCACCTGGCCGGTTGTACTACGATTCTTGAGACATTCCGTATCATGCAATATTGCACGTAAAACGAGATATAAATTCACATCAAAAAATTGCAGAATCCACGAAAATAACAAAAGAATCCATCGTCGCCCGATTAACGCTAAACGCATAAAACGATATAACTGTAATTTTCTTTCTTTTATCTTTGAAATATCAACAACGAATATCTCTCGAATTTACTCTCTGCGAAAATGCCTGCCACTTACGAAAAGAAGGAAAAAGGAAAGAGCTTACCGAGACTGTTGTCGCTGCTAGTCGGTAAGTATTCCGGCGTGTGCGTATGATGAGGACTAGTTCTGTGCTTGCCAGACCTGAGAGCCTCGATCTCCGGTCGAAGAGCCAAGCGACACCTGAGGAACTCTTGATAGGAAATGCGACCGTGCTCGTCCGCCCCCAATTCTCTCATTAACTCCTCCACCGAATTCTCCAGATTCAGTTCTCTGCATACCGTCAGCAGATCCTGACTGCAATTTCAAACAGAAAAGAATAGCCTTCGTTCGAGCTGTTCCAGACAATCGCAGAATTACATAATCGTCGCGTTTGCCAACCTTTCACGATTCCACGCAGTTTAAATATAAAATACATTCTACTTCATAAATCACTTGCTAATTTGTAACTGATTTTCTAACATTTGTCAATTTCAAAGAAAGAGTTAAATTCTTCGGTCGTGGAGGCATTGTCTCGTCGAAGTTTTCAAGTATCGGTGGTTTAACGCTAACCTTGCCAGGCCTGGTCAAACGACCGCTTTCAAAATTTCATCTAAAATCGTGCATTCATTGTTATTTCTTCTGTTCGTCTAACTCTATGAAAATCCTTATAATTAACAAAAATCGAGAAACTGATTAATCGGATAGTACGAGAATTTACATCAAGTCCTGCTAAGGTCAGTGTTAACAAACGGGAGTGATTTAAAGAGGATGTGTTCAAGGTCTAACGTTTTTCGAATCGCAGAGCTTCGAGGAAAGACAAATTCAACTTTAAGAGATCAATTATTCAGTTACAAAAATAAATGATTATTTGTGTTATAGGTATAGTGAGAGGGCTAGAAGTATAACGAGTATACGTAGGTTGACTGTGGTAGGTCAGATAGCAAGTTAAGATACGATTTATCATTTATCATTATTATTTCAAGCTGTAGGGACAACGACGTAGAGATAAAGTTCGATCTGAAAAGGTTGGGCTTGTTCGAATTTCGATTATGGGGGCGATTTTTTAAAGATTTTCACAGCGGAGTATAAAGAGAAGGAACAAAATTGTAGTATTATTTCAAACGAAGGATTCGTATTGTAGTATTGTTACTATATCGATATTAAAATATTATTTCAAATTACAGAGACTCGAATTACCAAGGTTCGTCCGTAATAGTATGACTACCAGATATCAGAGATATCAACTTCATTCTATAATTACAATATTCATCGATGCCTGCTCTAAGTATACCAAGCGTCCGGAGACTTATGGACGACAGCATAAATCAGAGTAACTGTAAAAAATTCAAACGTCCCTGCGGCAATTCAAATTCCCTTCGATGCTCCCTTCTACTCGAGCAGTTTGTCATCCGCGGTTCTCATTAACGTCAAACCATTGACCCGACGGGGACGTGGTCTGAAGTCACCTGTTTTTCCAGGCGATCACACGTCTGGCGAAACGCGGCCACATAACTACGTTCCTACGGCCATGAATAATTTATTCCCTGAATAATTCATAGATCGAAGATGGTACTCTGCCGTAGTACTCGCTGGACGTTCGCGAGATTAAAGAAGCGTCGCGGCCGACGACGCAGAAACAACGGAGAAGGCAGCAGGCTCGCGCCGCTAAGCTACTTAATTAAAATCGCCACGCTCATAAACCGTATTCAACGTCGCGTTCGCGGTGTCCGGATGTCTCTGCAATGGCGGGTTCCTCTTAATTTTCCTCGACAGCAGGATGGAGTATCATCGGTGAGGCTCGATTAAAACGTCACCGCGCTCGGCGAACGCTGGGGAATCACGCGGAAGACGGACATACAGGGGCGATCGATAACGGGGAATTAAAGATTCATCGGCTACACGGAGCAGACACGGACATTCGGAGAAAATCGTTAAAACCGACTCTCTGTCTCCTTTCTCCGTGAATGCTGACGTCTTTTGTTGCGATGCGAGGGAAAAGGCGTGGTCCGGATGCGATTTAACACTAGAGTTACTAACGCCCGAAGTATAAAACTTGCCTCAGAGGAATTAAAGTGCTGGGAATAGGACGAAGCTTAGAACGCAATAAGAAATAAAAGCTTTCGTTCGTATATTTGAAAAAGACGAAGAATCATGAAAATCTATAAAATTTCTATGAAAATACGATTTGATCGGTTCATCGGCACGCTGGTAGTTCTGGTATTAACGTGGAAGTGTTACACACAGATGAAAACCGAATTATTGGTCGTGGCGAATAAGCGAATTATTAATGCGATTTCCTCGTACCTATAGATTTAAATGTGGGAATATTACAATGAAAGTCGCTGGAAATATGCAATTTAAACTATTTAATCAACTACACCCTCTGTTCCATTTAGATAATTTTATAATTTCTACGTTATTTTGGGAGCAACTGTAAATAAAAAAGTTGTTGATATAATAATAATAATAATATAATAATAAAATTAATTACTCGTTCGACAAAATACGCGGAATTACGCGGAATGTTACGGTTTTCGCGTTAATAAATGAAAATTCTTGAGCGAAAAAGATACCTTTACTTCGTTGTTCGTCCCTCGCTGCCTAATGTAATAAATTCGAACAGCAATATGGATATCACAATGCAAATGTACTAGTTCTCGACAGATCTTCGATATCAGTTTACCCGAAAATAGGATTTCATATGATAGAATGTCACTCTTCATATTCAGCTTATTTTGCATGTAGATTCATCCCCTTTTATGTTCTAGTAATAATTCCAAAACCTTTTATATTCTGTCGTTTTGAAGCACAGCATGAGATAACTTGGCCGTTAAAGTATCCACCGAGATACGACTTTCCCCAATGATATCTTGTAAATTATTTCTCTCTTCCAGATCTACTTCAAAAATACCATAGTATTCACGATTCGCAGAAAGAAGGGAACTCGATGGGACGAACAAGGGGTGACGACGAAAACTTTCTCGCTGAAACTTTTCCCTCGCCCTGCCACGAAACTTTTCGCTATTTTTTTCTTTTTTGGGACGTACGGCGGGTACGAGAAGCGCCGTGAAATAAGATACCGATCGAATAACGCGAGTTCATCTAATTCCACGTGCCTCTATGTTTGCCCAAGCACGTGTAAAACGCGAACACGTGGATCGTGGAAGGAATCGCATCGGTCTGCAAACTGCAGAAGCGTTATTATTTCCGTGACAGCCACACCTTGCGCTCTTCTATTCAGCATGTAGCGTATAGCACGCAATTTTAATCAACTTTCGTTCAATGGAAAGTCTTGCGGAAAAAGGAAGAAAAGAATCTGCAGGAGGTTTCACACTCGATCGTATTCATGGCAGAATGGACGTTGAGGCCAGAGACGAGCGAAATTGCAATCAAAAGGATGACGAAACAAAAAAGGGAAAGAGCGTCGACACGGAGATCCGGTCGTGATTAACGGGACGCAATCAATGCGTAAGCATTATGTAATTCACGTGAAGCCAGGCGAACGTTTGAGTGCCATTCAGTACCTTGCCGCCTCTTCAAACCATTGAACCGATTTCCTCGAGGTACCCGCGAGACGCTACTCAAGTCGGAGACATCGTGAAAAAGAAGCGAGAGAGCGCGTAGACGCAAGTAGCACACTCGAGATCTTCCGAGCCAACAAGCATCCGCGTGTACAGTAGTGTACACTGTATACATTGTACGATGTACAGTCAGAATGGAGACGGTTCAACACTCCTCGTTCTTACAACTTCGTAAAAACGGATTTGGGTTAACAGCGAAAACCTGTTACGTGTTTGGCTTAATAGCTTAACTGGCCAAACTCGAATACAATCGTAAAATCGTTCTAAGTGAAAGCAGTGGACTCTGGGATTTTACGTTTCTGAGACATCTATGATCTCTTTACGACCCACCTACTCGTACTAGTTTCTCCGAATATTTCAAGCATCGTCTCCAAGTGTTCGATCCACAGCTGGAAACTCTCGTTCGATTCTAGATCTTAATGGCTCGTCAGACATTCCATACTATCTGGGTTTGTCGCATCCTTAACTTTTGACCGTCGTCTACGACGTGATTTTGGAGAAAGGAATTTCGGAAGGATCTGTGACTAATTTCAGGAACAGTAGGCGTTATTGTTTGTAATTGAAATTAGCCGAATGGCAAGCTGATAATCGACATGGTCAGTGTCTTTGGTATTCTTGTTTCGCAAGCGTCAGATGATCTCCAACCTTGCACGGACGGAGTTCAGCTTTTTATCGCGAAAGGGCAGCGATTGTCGATACTTGCGAGGCTATCTTCGCTGCAAGTTTAACGTATAAAATAACTGCAAGTAACGTCGATCGAAGCAGACGTCTCTGAATTCTCTGAAATACATGTAGATCATGAGATGCGTACGAGATACGCGTTCGGGACTGAAATAGGGCCACATACGCAATACAATCCATCCATCCATACAACCATATATCCATCTATGCAATAAAGTAGTTGGATGTCGATCATTTGTTTCCTAGTTAAGAAATAGAGAAAGAGAGAGGCTGACGGACTAACACAAGAGACTGATAATGAGCGATACTGTATCTTTCGTATGAATGGAACGATTCGTCGCTATGTTTCGTCCGTTGCTTTCACACGCAATACACGTATCTTCGTATACCATTCTCATTTCTACGTATTGTAAAATTATGATTGAGATGCGTATTCATTCGTGGTAATTCGCGTTGAATGGATATGGTAAATCAAATGCTGCAAATAATATTTGTACTATTTACAGAGAAGCTATTTTATCCTCTCGAATGTACACAAAATGAGTTACTCTTACTTTTGATTCCAGACGTTTAGTTCAAATAGACAAAAACGGCATTGTTCAAAAACTAGCCTAGATGGAAGTAAATACGTGGAAGTGTTCGTTGACATTAAATGAAAACGAGCATTCGTTATACGCCATGAGAAATAGTCAAACTATTTTCCTATCTTCTCTTATCCTTTCGTTTTTCAACATTATGATTATAAGAGAAAATTCCAAGGACCTGTTTAATATCTTGTTTGGATGCTATTTCCTCTTATACTCGCTTCTACGTACAATCTTATAAGTTTCAAGAAATTCAAGTATTTATAGCGCTATGATAGAATATATCTTTCTCTTTTAACATGAAAACCTTCTCACTTCTAACGCACGTATAATTTTCCGTAAAGTACGTTCGCAAATACATTTTTATACCGAGACGACAGTACGCAAGTTGCTATATTTACATTTACACAACTTTTACCCATTATCCTACCGTTTGCCTTTGCTAGGTAAAACAATTTATTCAGATTACTCGTACTACGCATATGTTTCTTCAACACGAGAACGAAATTTACACGTAATTCGAGTAATTCGTTCGGCAAAGTGAGATACGTACCACCTCGACATTTTCCTTTTGAGTTTCCTAAGGGACAGCCTCTCCAACGTTCTAGATTCCCAGGTTTTCAACGACTCCATCATCCCCGTGATCGGGCGTGGGCCGCGATCTCGACCGATGACACGCGCAATCGGACACGGTTTGAAGGTCTGGTCGAAGCGATGCAACGAGTGCCACTGCACGCGGGTCGTGCTGCATCGCGGTTCCACCGGCAAAGAGGAGGGAAAAAAAGAGCCGGAGAAAGAGAGACGCGATTGCTCGCGAGCGTGAAACGAACGCGACTTAATCCACCGCGATGCGTGTCACTCGATGTCCCGTGTGCGGTTTTACGGCTGACACGCGGCTTTATTTTAAACATACTCTGGCATACCTCGTTTCACCTGCCCGCCTGGCTCGTAGTCAACTGCTCGACGCTTCATTAGCAAAACTGTGGCTGGTGTCGATCGAGAGATCATGCAGATACGTATATCGTAACAAATAGCGATCATACGATGTTGTTAGTTTGTGAAGAGAGTCGTTCAGAAGTCGGAAGCTACGTACATCGATGATGAAGTGTGGTAGAAAAGTGGAGTTGATGGTTTTAACAGGGAATTTCGAGATTGATTTTTCTCTTCAGTCAAAGACCATAATAGCGTGATAACACGGAGAATATTTCACCGAGATATGAGGAGAAAAATAGGTTAAGTATAATTTTTTAAACAGAATATGTTGTTACACTGTGTAACATACCACCATTGTATTTATTACGACGTAGAAGCGTGTTTTACTCGAATTAGGTCGAACATAATATTTGAAATACGATATGTTACAGCGGCTACAAAAGGTATTAATTATAGGATTTATAATGTAGCGTTTGTTGTTGATTAACAGCGAGATCCACGTATAAATAAATACTTTTAGGCGTGTGAATAATTTTACACGACTACGAGAACCGATGCTATAAATATGAAATGTAAAAGCTGATGTAAAGAACGATCTCAGCGATATCGAATAAGTTATAAAATCCTAGCAGTTTTCCTAAAAGTTACCTTGAGCCGTGTTATTCCACTAGTTCTAAAAGGGTCAAGGAAACAGATGAGATGGTCGTTAGAGAAGACAAAGAGTCAGGTTAGAAAAGCAAACAGTGTTCGATGCATGGCGGAGTGCAACGAACGAGGCTGCACAGTAGGAGCGTCTTGAGTCATTGACACCGCGTGCGTTTTCTCTCCGTGCATTGTCTTCAAAACTGGAAACGAATCTACCAAACAGCCCGCGTAATTTTCAGTTCGCACCATTGTGCATCCGGCGCAGTGACTCTGGACGAAGAAAGTAGTCGTAACTCGTAATCAGGAAACGCGGTTATTGTGAAACAATCGGATGTACGGAGAGAGAGAGAGAGAGAGAGAGAAGCGCGGATTCACTCTTCATGCGCGATGTCGTTTTCGTTGCACAACAACCGGGCATCCAATATGGCAGATGAAAGTTACATGATTGATTTTTATTCTGATAAGGCTTATGTATATCAGGCTATAGCAACCACGAATAATACAGCGAGATTCTGAATCGAAGCATCGAGTATTCAAAACTGTATGCGAGTGCTACTTTTTCGATAATGTACAATACGTAGGTTAGACGTCGATGGTCAATTAGGTCTACCGGAAAATTCAGACTAACATTTAGATCAAAGTAAAATTCATCGTAAAAGATCATTGATGTCGATTCTTGTAAGCGTGGTTGTAAGCGTGGTTACAATCCATTGCCAGCTTTTTCGTAATTTTATATCGTATCTATAAAATTGTTCGTTCTCTCGTTGCAACAAATTCATGCCGATACAAGGTTCATTGTCCTTTTTTAACAGACAAAAATGTAATAACATTGTATATAATGTATACAACGAGGAGCTAATCTCAACTAATCGTACATCGAGAAGATAAGACGATGATTAAATTTTCTTTGTTTAAAAACGTAACGCAACTAGACTCTTATTACCCCGATAAACCAAAGATAAAGGAACAATATTTTATACATATGTAGCTGAATTTGAGAAAAAAAACTGTTATCAAAGCAGATCGTCAAATAGACGCGAACTGCGCACGACAGATAGCGTGTAGATATATCATAAGCAGCGGATTAACATCAAACCGTATTATTTCGAGTCATCGATTTTTGTTTCTCGAGTCGGCTCACTCCGGGACTGGCTTGATAGGGAAAAAATTTCCGTAAGCAAAAGAGACGAGATAGTCGGTTCGGTTATGAAGCTCACCGGATGACCAAAAGAAAAACGAGTCTCTGGACAGGGTACACGGCGTGATTGGCCGAAAATCCAATTTCCAGCTTCGTCCCAGGGCACGTGTGATGTCGTTAAGAGCTCGTCGACCCTGTTACCGTCTCATCCCGTGACTGCCGAATCACTATTTTTATTTCGAAGGTTTAACAGCCATCAGGAGGCTGTTACACCGCAAGATGGACAAGAAAGATGCTAAATTAAATCTTCCCACCTAGACTGGCTATATGGATTTCCTTATTTTATCAACCGGCAATGGTGCAACACGGAAAGAAGGAAAGAAAAAAAAAAGGCAAGAAAAAGTGAGAAGAGTACGACGAGGGAAACAACCTGGAGGCTGCGAGTAAAAAGGGATTGAAGAGCGGCGAACGGGAGAATGTTTTGCCTTTGCAGAGCGTTTCCACGGGTGAAATGATTTCCATAATGCGGCGCACTCACGATGAACAACGAACGAACCCCATCTCACCAGGCAAAAGTGGACGTCTCGGAGCCGACGTTACACCGTTCGCCAACGCGACGAGCAACTCGTTACAAGCTCGTAGTTTCGCGTACACGCGGAGTCCCTTTTGTATCGGAAAGCTCTCCTCCGTCGGGTGAATGTCATCGTGGGCTGGGGCTTACAAAAGCAAGGCAGAATGTAGCTACCGGCCCAATAAGTGTCGTCTCATTGTTGAACCGCGCGAAACCGATGCCGAGCCCTTTCCAGAGAATCGTTCTGCCGTGAATGCGGGACTGCGAGTGATCTCTTTTACCAGATGTTACGTGATTAAGCGTTTTGTAGTGCTTCTACGACATCCTAATTTTATAAATGTCGGATCAAGAGTGGGTTCAATTTAAATTGGAACTTGTAACAGGGTGATACATATAACGTAAAGTATTAGAATAAAGTTAAGTTATCTTCGGTTATTATCATTGCTGATATTTATGCAAATTCACGTTTCTACGAATATAATCAGAAAGATGCGACATGGATAGAAAATTGTGTTATGTATTACATATTGTTCTAGAATTGGGATATTTTATATATTAAGAGCACTCTGTATACTTTTTCACCTTCAAATTTCCCATAAATGCTGAAAACCCGCAGTTGATTATCCATCTCTGTGATAAAGATAACAATGTGAATATCACAGGGGAGAATCTTCGAGTAGAAGAAGGATGATAATTATGATCTCCAACAAAATCTTGGAAAGTAAATATTCTTTGATAAGGATCGTCGCGAAAGAAGAAAGATCTTCGATAAAGATATAGGCAGAAAGAGAGTAAGAAGAAGAGAAGAAGAATTCTTTCCAGTTCAAAAGTTCACTTTCCCTCGATTTTACATATCTCTGTATAAAAACGAAGGACCAATCAGTCGGATGGCGAGAGCCACACGCTCATCCATATTCCAGATAGGAGTTTCAAGAACAGAGTTTATTCTCAACTATCGAACGTGCTTCCCTTGACCTCGCTGAGTCGAGGCCGTACTGGCAGGTCGAGGTTACACGCGCCCAGAGGGGAAGAGGCTAGAATGAGCCGCGGAAATGCCGAAAAACTGAGCAAATAACGAGGAAAGGGTTGCTGCCAGCTGATGAAAAGCGACACGGGTATTCCATGTTAAGCGCGTTCCGCTCTATTTCGTACGTACACGGCCTTGAAGAGGGCACGCCGTGCATAAAAGGGCTCGCGTCTCCTTCAGGCAATCCCTTTTCAGTTGCTCCGCTGTTCCCGCTGGATACGCTGCAATAGGTCCACCATTAAAAACAAAAAAGGCCCAAGGCAGAAGAGGGGGAAGGTGAGCGAGAGGTGGCGTAGCTTCCGCCACGTGAAAGGGAGGAACGTGGAGAAACGAAACATTACCTAATGCCGTGTTTTCACTGCGAGAACATCGCGCGTTTCGCGCACCCCAACACCAGCAGCCAGCCTACCCGTCTGTCTGTCCTTTGTCGCCCGTTATCCATTGCGTTATCTCCTTCCCTTTCCAGTCTATCTTTTTGTCCGCTTTCGAGGGGTTTCGATTTCCGTGTAATCAACGACGAATCGAGAGATAGACAGATAGAGAAACAGAGAAAGAGAGAGAGAGAGAGAGAGAGACGAAGTGGTTACGCGTTCGATGAAGAGCTTCAGACACGGGAGCCGGGGTTAATTGTAAGCTCGTCGGCCAATGTTGCGTACGTTCCTGATCGTTAACGGCGTGAAACGCTCCGCTTCGACTCTCGACTCTGCTGTAACGACTCGACGATCGTCGACACCCGTTCGATGGATTTTTAACTCGACGATGAATACTTTACCGCGAGCTCAAAAGAGTTCGCTTCGACGCCTACCGCCGTGCAGTGAAACTTCACTGGATCACACGGAGCTTCGATGGGTCCTCTTATCGATTCATTCTCGTCGCGAATAACTTTTCGAATTAAAAATCCAACACTTCGAACTCGAACCATACGACAAAGAAACCTTTAAACACGAATGCTTCGTCTAATCAACGACTGTGCCAATTTCCGCAAGGTTCGTTGGTCTCTCAGGCCAACATCGATCATCGTTAACAGTCTCGCCCGGATGAGAAACAGCGTGCGGACGGCCCGGCCAATTTTCGTTTCATTTTTTTCTCCGGTCGTTCGTCATGGAACAGGCAATCTTTTTCCGCGTGGAAAACTACAATACGTTTATCGTGAAGCCGCGAAGCTGTACGCGAGACGCACGTGGCACTAGTTGGTACGTGAAGTGGTGCACGAGGGGGAAATGTAAATAACGATAACTGGATGGCGTGGGCTTTCGGAATTTATCGCGAGAAAATCGAACCTGGTAACGAAATTACGAGAACCGACCATGAGACAGGGGAAAAATGGAGAATGAACCGAGAGTGCGACACGTAATTAAGCAAACGGGGAAAGGCTGGCCATGCGGGAATTCGATAATTATCAAATGGCCAATTAAAATACGGAATTTTCGAGCTTTTTGATGACCCACCCGGAGGGTAGCGTATAAAGAATTTTTAGTGAATGTCATGACCAATTTCAACCCTTTTATGAAATTTCTATGAAACGATAGAAAGTATCCAGTTACATTTAATTTATGTTCCTTGATATATGGGGTGTTCTAGATCTTTGCGATATTTCTTGTCAATATATTTCATGAGTATAAATAAAAGAAAGATGTTATACAAACATAGCTGTGATTTTTTCGCAACACGCATTCCGAAGAAGAAGAAGAATAAAAATATATTCTTCTTCTAAAACAAGCGGATTGATGAAGTTGCTTGACATCTGTTTTTATACGAAATCCATTGTTATTTGTGTTTCCTCTGACAAAATCAATATTTGTTTGATATACCTTTTTTCGCAATAAAATACGAGTATACACGAGAGTTTAGTAATATGAAATCGGACGATATTGCAGATTGAAGTCAATAAATGTAACAATATTAAAAAACATCGACTAATATTCGTTAACGCATAATATATACTTTATAACAGCCCGCTGTACAAATAAAAACGCTATTACGCAAATTGTTGATATTTTATTTCATAACTGCAATATCGAAAAACAAAATAACGTAGAATAATTGAAAAAAATATTACAATGAAATGTTACATATTATTCCCTTGTTATTTTATATTGTTGTTATAATATTTTAATAAAGCTTCAATGTTTGTATAACATACGTTTCGCCCATGAAATATATTAACACGAAGCTTGGCTGATTAAGTCCGGTACATCCAATATAGCGAACAATTTGAATGAAAAATATTTCTGTATGAACAAATGTTTGTTAAAATTAATAATTCCGTGCCGATAGCTGATCTACTTTTGGGGGATGGGCATCACTGGCCTTGGTATTGGTATCCAATGCATGGAATTCCTATGGAACGGATTTCTCGATGGATTTACATGGCAGGTTGCGTGCAGAGGTTCGGGCAGGTCAAGAATATCCCTACAGGTGAAGAACGGATGAATAGTCGAAGCCGACCGCAAGGATCCACACGCGCGTACTGCGTGGTTAATCGAGTGTCAAGGGTCGAGAGGATCTTTAAATTATAGTAACGAAAGGGCCAGTCATTTTTGTCCATTCGTCTTGGACGTTTACGAGCGTTGCACGATACGCTAGAAAGCGGAAGAAGATGCTTGTGGAAGAGAAATCTACTAGTGATTTCCAACTTCGTAAATCAACCACGAAGATACCATCTAGTGCTTAATTATCGCCTTGAAAGCGTCGAGCAAAGTTTTCCATTCGGAATAAAATCCCAATGGAACAGGGATAGCGTTCTTGTATTGTTGATTGATGTATGCAGTTTCATTGTATTTTCAACTATTCTAATACAAGAAGTGCACCAAGATGAACCTCCGTTTCTCATCGAATACTTAAATCGAATAAAGGGAGAATTCTAATCAAAATGCAAACATTATTCTTCTTGTTACAGTTTCAGTCATTTGAGACATCGTTAAAATAAATAAAATTTATTCCTTTTATACGTTTGTTCGAACAATGGAAATAAGAAATAATAAACAAATTATGAAAAATATGTTTCCACATTGAGAAACCAATTTTATCTTTAATATTAAGAAAGCGATACGCAAGAAACGAGTTTGGCATTCGATTCCGATACCTTTCCTCTATTCGTTTGCCAATATGCGATAGATAGAAAATGCAAAACAGGCTCAGGTTAGAGCTGCCTTCTTCGAGAGTGATATTTTCGAAAGGAGATGTGCAAACGTAGCCGAATTCACGAAGCAAGGCCAAAATAATCGAGACAGTGAAATGAAAGGAGGGTCTGAGACGAAGTGAGTCACTTGCCATAAAACACGATCACCCTTCGCGTAACCCTAGGGTACCGTAGATGTTTCGACAATATCCTAGGGCCTAGGGTAGCGTATACCAACCGCGACCCGTAAACATTTTATCCTGTATCGTTCGAAACTCTTTGAAGGGAGTGGCTTCCTTCGCTGTGCTTTACGAGAGTTCGAGGATGGAAAATTATCGAAAGTTTGCATCGCAGTAAACTCGAAAGCGATCGATAGATTCTATATATATTCTACGTACAGTGGCTCGCGAAAGTACAGAACTTTTTGAAATTTTGTTACAACTATAAAGTGATCGTAACAGTAAAATGTTTAAAACCGAATCCAGAAATGTACATAGAATTTACAAGACATTTATTGCAAACGTACGTTTAGCGAAAAATTAGTATAGAGCATGAATCCACCAGTCTTAAACACACGATTAGCGCTATAGATGATCTCGCTACGTATCGTAGTTTATTAATATAGCGAATAGTTGACTGTTGAAATACTTTGGTGGGCTTTACGAAACGCTTCTAACAAATATCTTGCAACTTCTAGATACATTTTCGGATCCGTTTCAAACTCTATCGACACAATCGCGATAGTCGTGTCTCTACGATACCAACGAGATTTCAAAATATTTTGTACTACATATCCATAGAAAGTTTGCAAGAATGTTTGGATACCTTCGTAAACCACTCTATACGTACGCAGAAATTTCTGCAAGGAAGAAATGCACTGCTCGACTTCTGCGTGAACTACATGGATACACAGAGCAGTCTGATAAATATCCACTATCTTTCACTGATCGACAGTGTAAATTCCGAGCTACTTCGAGAAATTGGAATGTCTTGGATTGAGAAACGAACGTTGCAGAATTCGGAAACTTTGATGGAAACGCGGCTTTATAACTGAGCAACAGGGCAAAACTCGGGCGTTTGATGGCGAAGTACGTAATTGGTCCTTCGACAGTGAGAACGTCTAACACTGAAATCAATAAGATCTTGGTATTTGAACTTTCGCAAAAGCAACCGCGTTCAAACTGTGATAGACTGTGGTAAAGGCGAGCCATGATTACAGCAACGAAACCGAGCAATGCTCGAGTGGTATGAAAAGCAAAAAGAAAAAGAAAAGAGACCAATTTCATCCAATGGTTCTCGTCCGATTACTGCGTAAACGACATCTGACGTGACTCGGTGATTATTCGATTTAAAATCCGTTGTAAACAATGGCTGCCATAAACCGGCTAGTCACGCGAGCAAATATCGCGATCCCCGTTACGTACCGCCTTTCATTACTTAATCGCTCGTTTGCCTCTCCATCTCGCAGACTTCGAGCAGACTTCGTTTTTCGATAACGAGATTCACCCCTCTTCATTCAGACGGTTCTCTTCTTCTAAGCCGATTTCGCCCCGGATCGTTTGATCTTGGCCTTGACTATGGCGTACTCGTGTACCAAACAAGGCACATTTACGCGAAACTGCTTTCCTACCAGACGTCCAAAGGAACTGCGTAAGGCGTAGAACGAAGGTAGGGTTAACCCTAGAAAGACGGAGGTTTCAAGCGTTATGTGAACGACGAAGGGAGAGCCGATTTCGGTCAAAAATATCCTTTAAAAGCAAGCGTTTGACGAACAGACGTTAAACCTGCTTCGATTCGTGAACTTTTACGTTTCAATTTTCTTCTCATTTTAGCAAACAAAACAGATTTCTAACATTCGAAGAGAACGTAAAGGTAAAAGCAGGAAACGTGCATATCAATAACAGTTTTTTCGTATCTTGCTCAGAGTCGATATATTTCTTAATATTAGGAAAATGATATCTGTCCAATCAAGGACTCGTAATAAAAACGATCCTTCCCTGTGTTTGCCTTTTTCCAGCAAAGCAAAGGATGCCTTCCCTTTAATCATTCCAGGATTCAAGTTCGGCGTAAAAGGAAGAGAAGAGACGATTGCGAGCTACATAGGAGCGAAGCAGAAAAATAAAGATAAGGGAGGAAAGGATGGATTTATTGGGCCGAGAGGACGAGCCCTAAGAATATAAAGTAATGACAACTGTAAAAGACAATTATGTCGGAGTAACGATAGACGTTCCAAGTAAGAGAGAGGGGTGAAAGGAGGCGGAAACAGAGTCGAGTTAAGGGAGAAGAAAACGAGAGACGAGCTAATAGAGAAGACAGAAGTAGAACATAGAGAAAAGAAAAAGGAGAAGACGAGAGAAGAACTGTAGAAAATGGAAAGAGAGTCGAGTAAGGATAAAGTGCGAGAGAAAGGGGTGAAAAAGGAAGTCGAAGGTGGAAGGGAGAAGGGGCAAGACGCACAGGCAAGTCACGCAAGTATGCACTTGAGCGTTCGGTTTCGTTCGCAATCTCGTGGGCATGCATCCGGCTGGATGCACACCAAGTAGTGCACGAGTTTCGAAAGGGGAGTCCGGTGCTCGGAGATACGGAAGCTTACAAAGCCAACGAGACGTAGCAGGGTGCCTGGGACACACGAATCTCGCCAGGCTAGGGTTAACGAGGCTGTGGAGAACGGACAATAATGAATCTCGAAAAGCAAAGGAAATATTGCTCTCTTGAATTTCGACTAATGGTGGCAGTCGTGTCTCTCCCTCTCTTCAACTTCGTTCCTGTTTAAGTAGAGTTTAGTATTGTTGCGGCGCATTAAAGAAACAGTCCTTCGGACCGTGTGCAAGGTACGTACGAAGCAAAGAATGTTTAGTGTGTTCCGTGCCATAGAAACGAATTTAACCTGAAGCACCCTTCAGTCTGGAGAGTCCGCGGGCTTAATTAAGTCACGTGTGCTTGCGTGGGATGAGTGAGAATCAGAGAAAATTGAGCTACAAAGGGCACCCGAGAGCTTCCTCAATTTAAGGAAAAACCTTTGATGATTCGGTAAATCGACTATGCTCTGTAACGTTTCCTTCTGCTCCGCTAGTAACGGCTAACTTTCCAATTTTCCTTGGCTATTTTCGTTCTTCCTTCCAGTCGGACAGACGTCGGTTTCTTGATTATGTTTCAAGAGCTATGGCAATACCATATCGTCGATAACAACAAATTGCTTGAGCTGTTTTTGAAAATACAAGAAATTTGACTTTTACACGACTACATTGCGCTGAATCGAGTTTCATACGAATTTTCATTAATTTTAATTACCACGGCTCGAATTAGTTTTGCATGAAAAGTATTCAGTTAGTTCGCTAAGCTGTCGGTCTACCTGCTTATGCTTTTACGCCACAGGTAACACGAAGGTACGGAATACATTAACAGCAGATTACGTTCCACCAAGATACCACGAAGAATTGAAAGTAGTGGAGAATATTGATTCCACCTCTCCGACGTACGCTCATTTTCACTTGCAATCTCGTGGCGCGGAATTTTCTGCAACTCGACGCGCGGAATAATCTCGCGAGTTATCGATCCGTGAAACTGATTCGCCGAAATAAAAAGAAAAGGGAGAAGAGAAAGCGGAGAAGAAAATCGCGAAGGCGGGTAAAAGACAAGGGCTCAGGAAATTCGTATTCCTATTGCCTATTTCTACGATATATCAACGCGCAGAAAGGGGAAGCGGTAATCGCGAGGTAAGACAAGGGGGAAAACGTTCCGGGGGAGCATTTAGAAGTAGTACAAGTCGAAGGGTGAGAAGCTCTTCGAGAACGAGAGAGCGATCTCTCCGAGGGTAGAGCACGGGAATGGCGAGTTTTACACACAGAGAAACGCGAAAACGTTCCACTCTTTCCACCTTCCTTCTCCGTCTCTTCTTTTTTCCTTTCCTTTCCTCTTCTTCTATTTCCATCTCGGTTCCACCAGGTCGGCTCTCGGTCCCGAGCCCCTCGAATTACAGAAAGCCTTTATTATCGACGCATAGAACGCTCGCTCTGTCTGTGCATACAACGGAAATTGCCTGAGAACGCTCGAATATCATCTTCGCGACGGAGAGTTTAATTGGCTAAAGTCACTTCTGCCCCTCGACAACAGCTGACACCGCAAAGATATGAAAATCGACCGCTCGAAAATAAATGCTTTTTATATTTCATCTTCTCTTTGTTATTTGGTCTTCTTGCACGCTGATTTTTTAGGCTATTATCAAGATGTGGCGATACACGAAGCGCAGTCGCGATAACGATCGAAAACGGTCCGATGAATTATAGTTGCTTAACGAATTAATTCCGCTGGTAATAATTATTGATAGCAAGGAAACCGATGGAGAGGAGGAGGAGATTCTTAACTGCAGGAGATACAGGTGTACAGTTAAAAACAATCGAGGAACTTGTTGCGAACGCATATCGAGGGTCATATCTACGAGATACTATCGGCCGATCGAGCTCGATAAATCTTTCGCGACGCCAATGCACGCCGCTACAAAGCACCGATGCTAACGAGAAGTTGCAATTCGTTCAAAACACAACAAGTAATTGCCAACTTTGCCGATGAGCATTTGTGCTTATACTTATATGGTAAATTCTTTTAATAGTAGTAAATAAAAACTCACATTCTAGTGCTTCCCGCCAGAATGCATCATGGCGCGAATCTACCTGCAATTAGTTACGACGACAATGGTCTTTTGTTCGGTTGCACGATGCGTGTTACTTTCTTTCCGTACTTCACACGATTTTTACGAAGATATTTTTGCTTATCTACTTTTTTAACAACTCTGGTCTGAGGTGTGAATAGTTACACGATCGCTCGATTTATGACAATAAAAAAGGACGTGGCAAAAATGGAAACGTGGAAGACGAGAATAAGAGGGCACTTCCGGTGGCGCAAGAAATATCAATAGTCTTGAAACGTGGATGTTTTTGTAAGAGCCTATACAAACGCGTCTGCCACGCCACGCATCGCTTGCGTCGAGATAATAAACTAATCGTTCTATTTATTTTATTTTTAAACTCACGATGGAATTATTGCTACTTGCAACATAAGATTATCTTTAGCATACAATAAGTATTAAACGATGAATACTGAAGCTTATTAATAGAATAGTTTTGTGATCTCTGCGAAATGGAACAAGAAACGAAAGTATTCATATAGCAGAGAAATATAGAAATATAAATTATTTTCTACATTATTTCACATATTCAAATATACCTATGTAACTGTATACTACATATAGTACTATAGGAATAAATATACTCGAGTTAAAATAAAGTTAATTACTTCTATAACTGCAGCAATCTGTATATTATACACTTACATACGTTTGAATATAAAATATTTAATGATACAGAAAATATTCCAATTGTTCGAATACTTTGTGTTTACTGTATACACTTGCACTAAATATCTTACAATCTCTATATACCAAGCCTAATGAAATTTCAAAATGTTTCATGCAACACACATAATATATTAATAAAAGGTATCTACAAGTGTTCGAGTACTTTCGTCAATGATTGTACATAACCACGAACGTATACATAGTATCGTACAATTGTAACGTATAGCATCGTGCAATTGTATCGCGAACGAAACGAAACTTCTGGAACGAAGTTTCTAACCAGACCAGGGTTTGGCTTTTGTCGCGAACGCGAACGGATCCGTGCTTTGACGGAGAAACTCGCTCGCTTTGGCTGGAAAAGAATGCGAATCGCAGGGGTGGTAGTTGGGATCCGAGCGAGGAATTGACGGCTAATTTTCGCTAAAAAGCGTTGAATAGTGGTAGGTCGCAGCGGGAGCAGGGCTTCGAAGAATGGAGGAACACCGGAATGGGGAGAAACGGAAGGAACAGAGGGAAATAGGGAAACGGTTGAATATCGGGGAAACGGTTATGCGTTTAATAAAAAACCGTGTGGCTGCATCGCGTGCACGTTCCCCTGTACTCGCATTATCTTACAAGTTTATTCATCCGGCGGTAGCGAAGAAAACAGTACGCGTTCCCGGTTTAATTCGCAGTATCGCGGCCGCGCTGCATTCAGATTGGCTAATTAATCAAGCTAATAATTAAAAACGTGTGCGTGCCGCGCGCGCCCGAGTCACCCGCCAACTTTTCCATTCGTGTTTGCCAACGAATTGTTTCACGCGGTCCCATAATTCCTACAGTGATCATTTTGTTCTGAAAACTATTATACTTGAATGCTATTCTCGTTGAACAACTTTATTTTCGAACTATACTATATGTAGCTTTAAAAATGTCTCCAAAATATCGGTATGTGATAAAGTTTAGGAATGTTTAGATTATTTCATGTTCCGCGGTCCTATGATTTAAAAGACAGAGTATTATAATTTATGCAAATTGTTTCGGCTCACCTGTCGATAAAACCATCTCCGTCGCCGTCGCATGCTTGGAACAGCTTCCTGACGCGTTCCTCGTCGCAGATGGAGCCTGCTTCACTTTCAGCATCCGCGGTTTGTGACATCTTCACTTTTCCTCTTGTTTATCCATTGTAACTAACTATTGGCGCACTATCCAGCTGCTTCGTGTCCATCTTTCTTCAACTGCTTTTCCCTGTCACGTTCAAAACGTGATGGTCACCTCTATACCGCTGTTCAATTTTCCTTCTAGGAGCCCCGTTACATACTTCAGAACTCGATTCACGCATCGATCACGCACCGATGGTCCGAAGTTCTCGATAACGTTCTCAGGTTCCTGAACTTGCGTCAAATACGTAGGACCAACACGGTGGATCGTTAAGTCACGTGTTGCATCGCGATCTCTCGTTAATCGATCCTGAGATGTAAACTCGAGCTGTCGACCGCCTCCGCGATTACGTTCAGGGAAAAGGTCTACGAACCTCGGTGGAAGCAACAGCTATTTTTAGACCGCTTAAAATACGTAGATTCCCTTGTTCCACAAGATTTTGTTGATACATAGTGCATAAACAGATCGACTAGATAAGCCATTCTCTCGCGAATGTATTTTCAGCGCACGAATTTTACGGAGATTTTACAACGCGAAATCGTGTGGGCGTTCGTCTTGTCACTGGATCGTCAAAAAGGGTGAGACAGTTGCGTTTTTTCCGGTGTGGCTGTGCACGCACGAGAACCTGTGTCCGCCGTTTCCAGTGTCACCGAGTCACTAACCCTAACCTCAAAACCGGACCCGAGACTCACCCACCCTCGCGAGCCGTACAGCGGCAATAAAAACTATCGATTGAGCGTTCCGCGGTCAAAAAACTTTGACATCTCGCGCCATCTTGAAATTTTCGAGCACGACGAAAACAAAGATGGCGGTCGCCGAACCGGGAGCCGGCAAGCGGAATGTTCTAGTTCCGTCGTCAGATGTCGTCACTAGAGGCGCCAAATTTATCGCTCCTAAATACGTAAGTCGTATGAAATATTGAAAATAAATTATCTTTATTATCAGTATCGTTGAACAAAAATACAACTAAAATGTTTTGTACATATAATGGTAACTTAAGTATATAAGTTGTGGATATTAATACGTATTCGTAGGATAATTTTGTTTAAGATTTTAGCTTCTCAGCCAGGGTAGGCACAAGTTTTTTGAGTTTGCCAGCGTCGTGACTGAATGCCCACATTATACATCGAGTATGTTCTTCGCTTGGAAAACCACGAAGTTCTTCGTCTGTCTCGAACCATTGAATATTCTTTTCTTTGATTCGGTCTACTAGACTTCGTAAATTCTTATTCCTTTCTATGTCCCAAGTAACACTCGAGTCTGGTACTTGAACGTTCCTCAGTTTCTTGTAATCTCCCTCCACTTCCTCATACGCTCTGTAGGATACACCGAAGAATGTTGCAATATATATTTTTACCATAAATAATATTCTATTCCCTAATAATAACGATATAGTATATATTAATAATAATCAGATTACGGATATTTACGCATATTCATATTTTTATGAATATAATGGAATTTGGAATTGTTTTATCTATTAAATATCGTAAAAAGTACTATACCTTCTATACTTCTTATACATTTCTTTATATTATACGCATTCTGTGTATTTTTGCACCTTTTCCCATAAACACGTACAAATCCGTAGTCTAACAATAATTATACATGTATATATATAGATAATAAAAAATGTACTTACTTAAGAAATCCATTGTCTTCGATTTTGTATCTGTCGGCCAACGGCTTGAAGGCTTGCACCAAGTCAATGGGTAAATAATTGAAGTTCTCCTTAGCTCGGCCATTCACGTTATAATCCGTGATCCAATTCTCGAACACTTCCACGGCTTCCTTCATGTTCTTGATCTTTTGCTCGTCCTTTGTGCACGATATCACCCGCTCAGCCCTTTTCACCAGGCCAGTGATCGCATGATACTGATAACTTACGTCCCTGCCCTCCAACGATTCTATACTCAGCAAAGCTTTCTCCTTATCTTTGAAACTGAGTCCGCTTTCCTCCTTTTCAGTCTTCTCTTCTTCAGATGAATGTTTCGCTACCTTTTTTTTCGGTTCGTTGTCCTCCTCCTCTTCGTTGCTGGACGAACTGCTGTATCTTCTTTTCACGCTTTTACCCTTGTCATCTTTATCAACCTCCATGTCTTCGTTATTCTCAGATGGAAATTTTTCTTCCACCTGGGTCATGAGTTTCTTCAACTTGGTCGGCTCTGGACTATAGCCCAGCAGAATGCACTGAACGTGTTCCTTGGTTGGGAGTCCCCGGAAGAGACCCACATCGGTCTCGTACCATTGCATGTGCTTCTGTTTGATCTTATCGATGATCTCCTTCAACCTTCGATTCCTTTCGATGTCCCAAGTGGTCTCTCCGCTTGGAATTTTAACAGCACGCAGACCTTTGTAATCGCCTTTCTCCTTCTTGTACGCGCTGAAAATTCAGAAACACGTGAAATACAGAAATAGATCTATACCGAATACCTAGATATTGAATGAATCAAAAAGATATTGAAGTAAACGCAAGTAAATGATCACGTGTAACATTGACATTAAATTAAGGAAACACACCAATGACCTCTTTCTTGGATCATACTTGATCACAATAATTTACTTTACGGTACTTAATGTTAAAACATACACATATTTTATTTTTGCTTAATATTGTATGGTTTTTGATAAAATTGATCATTAATTATTTTCACCGCGTTAAATGTAAAACGCTAAACAATCTAAAAGATACTTTAAAAATAAGCGTTCTATTGCAACGGTGCCAGTAATAAACAAGAAGGTAGTAAACAACGTAATAAAACTGAAAACTGCTAATATTCGGTACCTTGAGTTACACCTAGATTCTGGTGTAATCGAATTGGTGTAAAATCAATTGGAATCACGTTGAAACAAAGCTACACCGAATCAAATTAACTTTCGAGAACTAATTCGTATTGTGCTAAGTGAAAAAATAATCGGTCATTCAATTTGAAAAGACTCGCTGAAAGAACTATACTTGCGAAGAAAATGTTGATATTTACTTGTAGAATTCCTCCTCCAGAACATCGTACTCTTTGGCAAGATTCCTGAAGCCTTTTATAGTCTCGATTGGCAAATAAGCAAGGTTTTCTTTGCTGCGATTGTTCTCCTTGTAATCAGTCAACCAATCCTCGAACACTTTCAAAGCCTCGCGAAGATTGGCCAGCTTCTCCTCGTCTCTGGTGATCTGCAGCGTCCGTTTCGAGCGACTCACGAAACTAGAGATCACGTGGTACTGATAACTGATATCACGACCTTCCAAAGCCTTCAGCGTGTCCAAGGCCTTCTGCTTGTCCTTGAAGCCCATCGCAGACTCTTCCGGTTCCGTGGATTTGCTTCGGCCCATTGCTGAAAATCGACACGTTCATCGTCCTCTATATACGTACGTATAATCGAGCGAGATCGCGTGCAACGCGTGGCAGGCACGTGAGACGCGACGCAAATTCACGCGATCGATTGAACGGTATGGCCAATCATTAGGTATGGCAAACAGAGGCGGAGAAACACTCGACGAGAGTGTGACGCCAGCATGTCAGTTTTATCGTTGACGTAATTATTGGTTTATGGAAGGATCGATACAAGCCGGACTATGGTCGAAATTGTATATTTGTGCAAACTGCAATTTGAACGCCGCGCTTTTTTGTCGATCCAAATAGCAGCGTCGAAATAGCACCGCTTAAAAAATAGCTGGCATATCGTCCAGACTATTCGATAAAAAACAACGCGATGAGAAAACTTCGCGGTTTTCGTCGATCCAAATAACAGGGTGGAAACAGCGACGATTAGAGAATAGATCACGTGTGATCGATAGTATCAGATAAAAGATAACGAGATAAGAAAACTTCGACAGACACTTACCAAAACTATGCAGGCGATATCAATTTCCTTTGGTGTGCAATTAATCTGATCGGATCAATGACACTGTTCCTAACACGACGATAGACCGTATCACGTAGTAGTTGCAAGAAACCGAATGGACTTTTAGATTCTAACGTTGAAACTGCGCGACTGACAGTGGCAGACAGATTTACCGGGACCCGGCTTTGGTCGGCGATGTTCACCAACGATACAACTGCTCACGGATGAACAAGGATAGACGATTTGCGAGTCGGCGGAAAAGAGAGGGGCCGACATAAACATATCTACTGTGTGTCACAGCCCGAAATACGCAGCCGACCTCAGTCCGTAGTCTTTGGTTTGCGTCACTAACTGCTAATACAACGGCGAAAAGAAGGATCGACATGGAAAGTCTCTGCGCACGATCACGTACGATTCGTCTGTGTGTAACTCACGCTCGCATAACCGTTTACACTCGTACTAATTCGCATATCGAGCATTCCACCGCATTTACTTTTAGTAAGACGACGGTGATTTCTTGCGCATCTTTCTCGATAATACAGGAAAATAAACTTGCTAATGACACTGTTTAGGAACGTTGGATACATAGACTGCGTTTTTACGTTTCGATAGATTTATTTGGTATTTACAGAAGTTACAGTATCCTGGTGAACTACTCGGACACGCGCAATGTAACAACGATCACAAGCGATTGGATCTGCCGAGCTAAAGGGTTCTTAGTCGATCCGAACCATCATACATACGCCTTCGAATTTCGCTATTTACAAGATTCGTGGTACGCGCGATTCGAGTCTCGATTCTGAAATACGTTTGTCAATGGTCGCGTAATGAGTCGATATTGAGCGTCTATTTTTAGGAAACTCAGTTCTATTTTTCTCCGATATTGCTATTAATTCTTGATTAATTTAAGACATCGTGGCATATTGTTACCAAATTTTGTCTGACCATATAACACGTACATCGATAGATCGTTTTAGGCATTGATTTTTATAAATTCAAATTACAGTGTCTTATACCGAAATATGCATATTTATACCGAAATATGTATATGTATACCTTACGAAAGATGTATCGTACACACAGCTTCATTTTCACCTTTCCTTTAACAAGAAATTCGATAAGTTTTCGTTAGTCAACCGATGGAAAATTTGTGCTTCAAGAGGTTGAACTAAGATATAGTATGAGTTATTGCGTATATACGTATATACGTATTAGCGTAACTATTGCTACTAATTGTTGTTTAAATTAAGACATTTAGCGACATTGTAAGTAATTCTTGTTTAAATTAAGACATCGTGCGTTATTGCTACCTATCCTTGTTTAAATTAACATCGTACAACATTATCATCCGCTTAAGTCAAGTTATTGTGCGATGTTGCAACTAATTTCTGTATAAATTAAGACACTGTACGACCATGGACGAACGCTGCTTGACATTCAAACCGTGCGTTCCATTAACACCTACACGTTATACTTAAGCCACCTATACAATCGTATAACGTGTAAGCACGTAGTACGGGGTAATCTATGACTAGAGATTTTCTCGAGAGTCAATTCTCGATGCGTATGACTTTCCGTCTTCCGATAAAGTTGAGACTGTTGAGAGAGATTCAGCAGACGCAGCTGCCTACGCCGAGGCAGGCGTACGAAGTTTGCTCGATCTTCGAGCTGGTGGTGGTAGCGTCTAGCAAGGTTGGTTGGGAAAGCGTTGGAGCAGCCGGTAATTGCGTTCTCTGCACGCCATCGTACAAAATCGATGACGCTTCTCGTTCTCTGCCGATACCTTCTGTTTCCTGTGCGTACGGAATTCTCGCGAGTTCTTGGCTCCTCGATTCTGTCGGAGCATCGTGGGACGACAAGCGACCGTAGTTTAGGAAGGTCTCTGTGTAGCTCGAGGGCGGATGGTGGTGACTTCCGTTGTACTCATGCGAGTAATGGGGATGGTATCTGTTCGATGGTGCCTTGAAACCCTCGTTGCCACCGAGGTACTGGTGCAGGTGATGCAAACTGGATGGCCCATACACTGTTGATCGCAAATCCAATTTTACAGATTGATCGTTGTTTGCAATTTTTATCACTACAATGTGTTTATTTAAATCCCAATAGAGACTTTTTTTCTTTTTCATTAATTCTAAAAGGTTATCGCGTATAATAACATACATTGCTATTTCATGTAATGTCTTGTACAATTAGGAAACTGTGTATAGTATGATAGTGCGTCACGTTTCATCCGTATGTGAATGGACTAAGAATCGTTTAATTAACTGCTTAGTGTCTAGAGCTCTGTAATTGAACCAACGTAATATGTGTGTCAGTTCCAACGAATGTGATATGCCTTTTGGTATACTATCTTTTGAATGAACTGTGTTACGCATCTACGTGTTGCTAGTTGTTTGCAAAAAGATGACCACATCATTGACAGATATAATTTAAAGCGTATATTAGATGGCGATCTGCTTGCAAACTGTTCGCGATAGTAGTGTAAACTCGATATTAATTACGATGTATATATATATATATGAGCTACCGACCTGCTGCGGTATTCGAGTACATGGCAAGAACTGCATCACCGTAGCCACTGGTGGGATGCTTTGCTAAATCAGAAACATCGTTCGTAGATGAGATCTTGCTGGATATCGATTGACTTCGAACGCCGTTTTGTACTTCGCTGGGGAGACCAGCCGATCCTGCGGAGCCGTATGCCATGTTGAAAAGTGCTTCCGGATCGCACACGAACTTATACACGTATCTCTCTCCAGCCACCTTTTGCATTATCCCTTTCTCGTAATAGTACCTCAATGATCTGCTTAATTTATCGTAATTCATTGCCGGTCGATTCTTTTGAACTCCCCATCTTCGAGCTACCTGAAGAAAATGAAATATATCACTTTACCGTTTGATGCTTAAGCGAGACGTCCTTTGTGACTAGACTGTTGATATTTTTACCTCAAAAAATTGATAAAAAACCGAACGATGTAAAATTGTGCAGAATTCACACATAGGAAATACTAAAGAAAGAAGAAAGTGAATATCGAATACCGAGGAAAATACTCGAAAGAAAAATACACGTTACGTCTAATAGACAAATAAATCTAAATACACTTAGGTTTCATATTTTTTGGGCAATGATCGTAAAAATATAAATTGAAGAGCATTAAATTTGTAATAGCAATGCAATCTACCTCTTCCGGTTCGATTAGCTTGAATTCCATTCCACGACCAGTCCACGCAATGCAAGGTGCGTTCGCAGGATCGTCCAACAAGGTGACTAAAAACTGCCACAATTGAAGAGAACCTCTTCGTTGTTGTTGATAGCCAACAGACATTTCGCTCCAAGGTGACACTCCCGTCGCCGAAGATGGCCTCTTGCTACTATACTCTGTGTTCCACGAGCTAGGAGATCCTTTCTTTTGATAACAATTACTCTGTCTCTCCCACGATGGATTCCTGCCTTCTAATTGAACTCCCAGCTCGGTCCATGTGGGCGTCACGCTTCTCTTGCCGTACACTTCCGAGCTCCAATTCTCTTGTCGCGGAAAGAAAGCTTCGCCAGGAGCTGGAATCGTCGATTGCCATTGAGAAGCTGCGGAGGAAGTGCTGGCTGGCCGACTAGGCGATGGCGAACCTCTGGCGTTTCTCGTTCCGCTTCCGTATTGCTGCTGTTGCTGGTAGACCATGCTGTTGCCTGCGGGAATTTGCATCATCGAGTTGAAGAGATTTTCAGGTTTCCGTATTCCAAAATTTCTCATTCTCGTTTTGGAAAACAAAAAACAAGGGTTTTCATGTTTTAGGAAAATGTTTAACATTTAACTCGTTAAGTTGAAAGAGAAATGTATTACTATAATTTATATCGATAGATGTTCATACGGAAATATATTAATTTATATGTTAACTGATGGGATTTTAAGGTATTCTAATGAAAATTTAAATTTTGATTTGTAGTTTATAATGATAGGATTCAACCTAATCGGAGATTAGTGAAATTCCGCATTATGTGTACGTTTCTGTATGTGAGGTATTCCAGGATGCCACAGTAGCAATCGAGAGTTCATATGGTATCGCAACGAGTAATCGTATATACGAGTAACAATTTTTTCATATTTTCATCTTCGATATATCCTTTAACGTTAGAAAGATACAATTATTATATCGAGGATGAATGAACAGTTTCTAATTTCGTCGTTTCGTTCGTCTGAACGACAGTTCATCGAAACACGCTGACAATATCCAGCGTAAACATAGTCTACGGTAGAAGAAGAACGGACAAGGACGAAATGGACAAGAGAAATTTCTCGGATGCACGAGAAAGAACGAAACGCAAGCAACGTATTAGCGATTGCACTCACGCGCGGTTGCCGGTGAAGTGCTCGTCACACAAATATCGGCAGGAAATTGGTTGATATTCAAAGCCCACGGGGTTGTCGGGATGGCGGAGCTCGCGGATAGCGGCACCGCCTGAAATACCGCGTAGAGCTCGCGCGATATGTATATTAATCGGGTGCTCTCCTCACAGGGAGCATCCACCACCGCCGGCATCCCGCTGATGCCGTGGTCCCTCGAGCCGAAAAAGCTATTCTCGAACCATAATCCGGTTACGTTCCAAGTCGTGTACCGGGAATATTGAAAAATTGAGAAGCCCCTTGCCGATACCGAGCCGGAACGCGACGCTGTCAGCCGTGATGCAGTCCATCTTTTTGCTCGTCGATTAAAAAACCTGTAACTTCGTTCGTTCGTGGAAAAAGAAACGTACTAACTTCGCAGGATGTGCAACGTATGTACATGGAATATTCTATTCGATAGGGCTTGCGGTTGGAAATCAAGGTATACACCGTGTACCCGATATTAATGGGAAATCTCAGTCATCGAGGTGAAATTAAGAGGAGGAAGGGCCGGGAAAGTTAATCGTGTCGGCAAGTTAGCTTTAGCTTCCTAGCTGGCAAACGTCGGTCGGATCCCGATCTCGTGTAGACGAGACAGACAGGAATCGCGGGGAGGAGGGTTGAAAGCTACGGGCCAATCTGGCACTCTCTCTCTCCGAAGAGGGGCGAAAGGGGTTGACCTCAACGTGCAAGCGAGGGCAGAGGCTTTGCGGGTAGTTTTAGATTAAAATTAATCGCGAGCTGATGAAACCGGTGGCGATGTACCAAACAGGAAAAGGGTTGAAGCCAGGACTGGTCAGGGGCGGCGCGCAGAAGGGTTGCACGGAAAAGAGGACGGCCTCCACTCGTCCACTCTCAGACGAGGAGCTTCGGTTCTTTTCTCTCTTTCCCTTCTTCCCTCTCTCATTTACTCTCGCCATCTCTTGTTTCCCTTCCACTCTCTCGCTCATCCTCCCTCTTCTCTTCTCATTTTCTTCTCCATCCCTGTCTTTATCCTGCTATCTCTGTCTCCCTGAACCCCGAATTCCGGAGTAGAGGCTGGTTAATAATGCAAGGTCCATTTTCCACCCACCTGACGCGCTGAAATGACCTTCTTTGCTTTCTGCTCATTCACGGGAGGCAGATTCTGCCGATCCTGGGATCGAATCGATTCGCAACGACTGTTTATTCATGCATATCGTTTACGTTTAACTCTAAGTTGTTGAATAGAGCAGTATAGAATACAGGAGGACCGATTGTAATCCTCGTGAGCCGGGTACTGGCATTAATTAGCGAAATGGTGACCAATCTGCCTCACCCATTAACAGGTTATTACTATTCCACCCGCTATATTGGTCAACGACTGGTCGATTTAGTGGACTAGGGAGACAGAAACGTTTAACATGCTCCCTTGGCAGTCTGCATAAGCGATCATCGGTCGTTTCGTTGAAATTTTCAAAAAATTGTACTTTCTTAAAGATTAAATTTAATTAGAGGGAACAAGCGACGATTGTGAAACGAGTTTCGTCAATGGAAACTGATCATTTTATTATCAGATTTCCGACGTACGTAATACCGTTTCAGGAATTAAATTCATTGAAGAGGAGCACGCGTTTCACGAGTGAGAACGCACTGAAACTATACGTGTCAGGGTGTATCAATATCGATAGGTATGGTCTTATTATTAACCTAAACTGCGTGTAAATAATTGAAACGGCTTAATGGGAGGGAGAATTACGCGAAGAGACGTAGTAGAAGCATAATTCCCGGGTGACTTGGAAGTAAATGGGTATACGCGCACGGTGTCGGCCAACGAATATAGCAGCGGAGTTCCTAAAGGATTCGTTTGGTGTACGTGCGTGAATAAAGGAAGACTAATCGGTCTGATTACAAAGCATGAGCTTGCAAACCCTTCGTCGGCTCTACCTTTTACGTTATACGTGTAGATTGCATAGCCTCGAAGACTATTAAGCAATGCTCTATAAATCTAACGTGAAACTTCCCTTTGAAAGCTTCGAGAATTTTATCAAGCTGATCACTGAGCCTCGAAGAGTATTTTTCATTGAAAAATCTGCGATATCAACTGTATCCTGAATGCAAGAGAAAGCTTTCGCGACTTGCAATCTCCCTCGGGAGAGAATTCTATGCTCTTTCCTTCGTTTAGCAGCTTTCGCTGGATTCTACGAAGTGCTTCTCCGTAGCTTTCGAGTTGAAAGCATTCTTCAATTATTCACTTACGTATACTTAGTCACGCGTGAGCGAGTCCAGTGTACCAGCGACGAACTTCGTCAGGGATTATTAAGGAATTTCGCATTAAAACGTCGCTGAAAATTTATTAGCCGGCTTCCGTACGAATCGTTTGACCCAGAATCAAAATCGTTCCCTCTAGACTCTACGCGAAATCAATCCGTCGTGACTCTCAAATTAAATACAACAACAAAGTATGACGAGGTACGATCGATATGATCGTGCTAATGCAATTTCGAAATGATTCGTATAACACAGATGATAGAATCACGAAAGATGTCTACGTACAAGTGGTCGAATACTTTTGCATTACGTCAAATAAATTAAATCATTGTTACACATACACGATCGTTTATATGTATACCGAGTGACAATTAATTTATTATTACACCGTATGGAAGAATACCTTTGTATTCGTGATAAGGCAAAACGTTTGCAATCTACTTAAATCACTCGTGCGCTCATCGTTTGTAATTTAGGGAAAAAATTCAAGCTGTTTAATAAAATAACAAAGACGTTAGAGCAGTGCACGCATGCTGGAGAAAATATGAGCTGTAATGAAGACAAATCGTAAGTTATTAACACGTTTGTCTGTAAAACGTTAGTAACTCTTGTTCGAACATTTTGCTATTTGATTTCTTCGATTTTTCTAAAAAACCAAGAAATATCGGAAGTTTTGAATGGTCCTAATTGGATGAACAGGAATTGTAATGATAATGAAGAGGGAGATAAAATATAAGACGATGAATTTCGGGTCGCCAAGGCGCTCTAAAAACAGAGACCGGAAGAGCAACTCGAGCTAGAGCTCGATTAATGGATGGAACACCGAGTACTTCCCTCGTGCTCCAGTTATTTATGGGATCTATAGGGTAGTAAAGCGCCACGTGGATCTATTGTCAAGAGATTTGTCACGGTGCACGTTCGAAAAGAGGGTATCATCGGTTCGGAAATCTCGTTGTTCCAAACAGCTCCTGAGAGCGAGCTAAGAATATTATCTATCGAATTGTACGTTCCATTTGTCCAACAAATCATAGATTTCTTACTATTTCGAGTGTCCTGAGCTGTTGATGTGGGGATGCTCGTCACGGAAATCGGCTCCCCATATCCTCTGTCCGCTGGTTCTTCCTTCACCGCTACGTTCTTCGTGGCCTCGCTTGTCCTCGAGCTCATCTTAGTATTTCTATACACGAACAAATACAAACGACTCTAGATTTTCAATTCATACACAATTTACGCATCAATTTCTTAATTTTTGTAAATAAAAATCTATGCGAATATCTATGCGAGTACGTATCTTCATAGATGATCAAAAAATAATTGTGGATAACTAGAGATAAGAAAAGAAACGTAACCCAAGTAGAAAATTGTTTTATACGTTGGATATCATAGTGTATTTCGGGTATTTTATATAGATACATTAAGCTAGGCCAGATATTAGAATATCTTCCGTATAAGAATAACGTGTGTATTTGGTGCAAGTTTTTTTACTTTCGTTACTTTTATTACGCGTTTATTCGCTTGTTTCGTACATTTTATATACAACGTAAAGTCTTAAACAATTAAAAATTTCTCAATTTCATGAGAAACGTGCAGCGAATAGATGTTTTAATATTTACGAATGGCAGTGTGTCTTTGCATACTACGTATACACGCTGCATGCATTTCCGTGCTTTCAGATTGCCCATAGATGCACAAGAAACAGCAGGTTATTTGAAATTTCCATTGCTGGATATATTTGTCCTCCTTACCCGAAGCAATTACTGCGATTCTCCGGATCGAGATCGAGGAACGTGCTACCTTGCGAATGTGCATGGTTCATTGGCGTTTGATACTGTGAGTAATTAGTATCATCGATTCTTCTGCAATTCGCTGATTCCTGTTTGACATTGGCGTCTGTAAAAACCAGTGTACCGTATACTGTAACATTTTAACGATCGAACGCTGAACATTAGTCAAAGACGATCGATATCGTCGTTTCTTAAAATTATCCTTTACATTGCTTGTTGCTCTATCTTTAAACAAAACAGACAATCAGCGCTATATAACGCGGTATAACGTGTTAAAATTCTAGTTACACTTCGAAAGTGAAAGTTAAATTACACGTTGAATTTTTATATACGTCGATCGGTATCAACGTTAAATTTTATCCTACGAAATTGCAAGAATGCGAAGCTGTACATTAGCCAGAAGCAGCAAGGGTGAATAGACATTTAGATGCAAAAAATGTCTTTGGGGAGGGACAGAGTCGCGGATGTACAGACGAACGGTCAATGATTTTAACGATCGAACGAGGATCGTTTCTTGGGACGAAGATCGGCAGGGCGAGGATATAAAAGCGCGTGTCGTTGCGGAAGCGAAGGCGCATCGTTGCAACGGCACGTGGGGATAGATTCGCTTCCTAATGGGGCTGCCGACGATTTTACGCGGCCGGGGGTGCGCCCTCGATAAATCAAACAGGCTCTGGCCGTGGGAAGCATAAGTCAGAGGCCTCGGGCAATCATTGTATTTGCAAACATCGGAAGTTTACTCGCTGAGAGAACAGCCGCGCCGACCCTACGGTACGAAAAAATCGCACGGTTTCACGTGGAACTTATGAACATCTCGTTTCGCGGCGGAAAACAATGTTTACACGACTAGAAACGATGTTGGATAACAGCCAGTTTCAATCGAAGAGTATAAAGATGCAAAACACACGAGAAGATGATTTTTGTTAATTTTCTCATATTTCTGTCATTCGATAGCTGAAAGAAATTAGTGGTATTTTAATGTGGAATATTCGAAGAAGGGAAAGTAGTATGACAAATTCGAAAATATCTCTTGAAAATACAGAGACTCGCGAAAGTATCGCAATACTTGTTGACGCTTTTACGAGCATATTGTACGTGCTGTACGAATTTCTCCATTTCGAAGTCTCATCGATACTGTCACGAGACTCGATTAGTATAACCGTATTGATAACGTCTAGAACAAATTCGAGAATATACATAGGAGTTACAAGATGACACAAGAATATATTTAACCACAGGACCAAACGCAAAGATAGCTTCTACGTGCAACTGGTTGGCAACGTATCGAATTTAAAAACTGCTCTACAAAAGAGTTTTTACAATCGTATTTTTCACCTGTAGTCTTCGATCGGATAACTACAAAACAATTGTATTTTTCAGCCTGATCTTTTTTCCATAAAGTAATCAACACTCCATGTATCCCGGTTTATGACGATTATTCACTCTGTTCCGAATGAAGCTAAATCTATCGTTTAACGATAACAACGTGAACAACCTCATCTCATTTAACGATGTATATTGACCCAGAGAGAGAGAAAGAGAGAGAGAGGGAGAGAGAGAGAGAGAGAGAAAGAAACACGGACAGTCTTTTTTCCAACTTTACACTGATACAACGGGCGTAACAACATCCGGTAAACAAAGCCTGGAATAAAAGTTTATTGGCAAATCTGAACCCGCCCATCGGCCTGTGTACCTCGAACAGGGTTCCCTCTGATTGTTTGCATACGTATTACGTGTGCAAATGAACGAGCTGAATCTCGCGCGAGTCCAGCAACGGATAAAATTAACAGGTGAAGAGCAAATTTGATGTACGGCATCGTACGGGAGGCTGCCAGGTTGCAATTGTGCAAATTACGGTGGAAATTGAACGAGTCGAGTTGGCAAGTGTATCGAGCACGATATAGAGAACGATATAACGATCGTGTGCAATACGAAATTTTCTTTATCGAGTTAACACACGAACGATAGGAGAACACGCGTATGCATGCAAGTATATAGACATTATCCGCCATTCCCCCTGGCCGTTTGCTCGCCGATTCGACGCGTCTCGAAATATTTGCCAGATTTTCCAACGCGTACACATACGGATAGAGCCTGGGAATTTTCTTAAGAATTTCGCGATAACCGAACGAATCGGATCGTTCCGAGAAACTTAACGAAAATTTCGAAGTGATATATTTTTATTAGAAATTTATGAAACTAAAACTATGTGGCTTCGTGGCGGATGTTCGAAAAGTTATTTTCCACCGCCAATTATTTAAGGTAGTTTCCACAGATGCCTGGGTTATTGAATTTTCTATCATTGGACCGCGGTTTTTTATGAAAAAATGCATAGATTATTCAGAATAGAATACTTGTTGTAGTAATTAACAAACGAAACGTGTGCCTATTTCAGTTCCATTCTTTTTTCGTTATGTCCGTAGAAATGTGAAATTGCTTAAAAATCCAAGGTACACTTTTCGCGAATAAATTTCATAAAGACCAAAAACGCAACGAACTTCCGAGCAACCCAATAAGATGAAGAGGAAGCTCCTTTTTTTACGTACGATATTAAAACAGCTTTGATAAACGGCGCGGTTGTGTAGAGAGACGCTAATCAGCCAGAGGTTGAAGAAAGGGGAGAAAAGAAGCCTTTAAGACTTAATATAAAGTGCTTCCTCGTGTAATGCGATATCGATAATCGACGGCAGTTTTCTGCTCACTCTATCTTGCTGCTTTAAAAACACTGGCCTCAGGCGATTTATCGGCTTTTTTTAATATCCTCGTCAATATTGCCCCTCCGAAAAAATTTCATTGTCAACGAACGAAGATTGCAAGATCTTCAATATGATTTTCAAGATATTTTGTAATAATTAGACTGCGGATTTTTATGCATTTACCTTAACTAATTAAGCATTTATATATTTGCATATCTTCCTATAGAAACTTATACACGCATAGGTAAGAGCGAAACAAACGATGGTACAATTTTTCAACAAAATTTATAATAAAATATTATACACTACTGGAAAGTTATTTATTTCCAAACTGGCTACAGTCTCCGAGATACAGGTGAGATAAAGAAAACTCTTCCAAGCTTATGTTGTGATTAATTCAAGCAATAATGTTTAATTGAAACTGCTGGAAACATCGGTTAATCGCGTTTAAAACATTTTATTCTATAAGAAGATGATAAGTACGATGCGTTACTCTTGATCATTCGTTTCTCATTGATTTATACATTTTATCGCGTATCCTTCCTACAAATCGGTTAAAATATTCAGATTCTTAGCGGGGGCAGTATGGAAAATATATAAAATATGCAGATTAGGGTACTCGTTATAATATTCAATGGGTGAAATTTCTGCTTATGTTGCATTCATAAAAATTTGTCTCTGCATAAATATCCTCAGTCGAGTAATAATGTTTCGGTACTGTATGATTAGAGGTTTGTCATAAACGCGAGTCGCGAAATCGCAAGAGTCGTGAGATCGCAAATTCGTAGTTTCCTATTCGCGTAAATTGTATCGAGCTACTTTCTAAATTGACACTTGAATTGCATATGTGATACATTTCCGTGCAGCTTCCGTTTCGATCGAGATTGACTTCCTTCGTGTTACGCGGTTCGTCAAGCATTTGACACGATTGGAACATTGCACGTAATTAGGTGAATCTCGGGAAATCGCGAGTTGCCTCGGCTGATCGAAGATGTTAGAGGAATAAATTTCTGCCACACTAACTTGTCATCCGATGGAACTCTGGCACGTACTGTTCGCTGTCCTCCGTTTCGCAGCTGCTGCCTGTAACATAATAATTTGCAAATTTATCGTTAAGAAACGATCGTTCGCGTGAGAAAATCGCTAGAACTGCAAATGAAATAGCGTTATTCGATACTAAATTGCTGCATAAATTCTGTCAGCCTGTTCGTTCGTACGGAACAGTTCCCCGAGTCAAACACTTAGACTGCACGTCGTTTCTTTAAAAAGTAATTTCCAAATTATCCGAGATACTTTCTCAGCAAATATTTATTATTCCATATTTATAGGAATTATTAGTTTTAAAATTCAAGAATTTTTAGAATGGAGCAGTTAATAGCTTATTTACAGATTTTACAGATTATTTTATTTACTGATTTTTATTTACAGATTTTTAAAAGTCATTGGCAAATAATAAAATATAGCGTGAATGTATCTTTTGAACTGCTTTTCCTCGAATAATATCACGGAATCAATGATTGATAATAATTAATACTCTGGCGGATAAAACTTGAATTCAAACTAATATTAATAGGAGAGAAAGATCATCGTAAGATGTAAAATAATGGTTCGCTAGGTTCGCCTGGTGGGTAGCTAGTCGCTCCACTGACAGTGGCAGAAGGTCCCCTCGTTATCGTGATTATTACACTGCATCCATCGTGCATTACATTCCAGTTTGTCAAAGTAATCAAAATTAATGTTCCGAATAGTCAGGCCACTGCGTGTAATCATCTTCGTGGAAGATTTACGAACTGTTCGATAAATGGATAGTTTCCCGGTTCATTTTGCAAGGAATAACATTTATAAGAATTTTACCGTGGGTTTTTAGTTTACGGAAACTCTGGGCTGTTCTACTGAAAGGAAAGTGGAACGGAAGCCGAGTATTTCAAAGCGGCTGTACTCGTCTTTGCTCTTGTAATTCAATCAAGTTAATGGAACCTATTATAACGATTTCTCTGCGAATGAAACGATATAATAATTTTTATATTTTTAGGGCAATATTAAATGATATTGATTGATTTGATGGTAAAATAAAAAATAAATCCGCCCGAACAGGGACTCGAACCCTGGACCCTCAGATTAAAAGTCTGATGCTCTACCGACTGAGCTATCCAGGCTGTTGATACTTCAACCCTTCGCAATTTTAGAAAACATTATTTTTATTTATAGCAGGATTTTTCGTCTTTTATATTTCTGATAGAAGTTATTTATAACAAAACTTACCATCTTGAAGCCATGGCTCTTGTCTGTATTCCTGTGTGGGGTATATTTCATTCTCTGAAATCAAGTTTTACATTGATTTTTTAAGTGACTTCTTTTTTAAAACGTAACAATATTATTGCAAATTCTTCATTTTCGAAGAGCAATGAAATTTTGATTTTATAAATTAATATTTTACTTGAATAAATAGAATGTTTAAAATATTCTACTAATTTCTTATCTACAGCGTTACAAAGATGGCCTACGTTTATATAGGTCAATCGATAAGAAATTACGAAAAGAATGCTATATTGTTATTCTATACTGACAGAGATGCGACAAGATCTAAACGTTATCTTTCTTATTTCATACATTTACTTTACGAGCCAAGCAAGGAATTACTTGGTGGTATAATGATTTATGGTTACTCGGGGATAATTATCCCAGCCTGAAATTAATGCCTCACATATTCTACCGTATTACTTCGTCAAATCCAATGAACGTCCATTATCGTCAAAAATAATACGAGCATGTTAGATGATAATTATTCGAACGATGTACGATGCTCGAAACATCGAAAGAATTGCTTTCCCTGTCACTTTGATTTTTATTCTCGGTACTTATATTTGTATTTTTTTTTTACAATTGTGTAAAAACATATTTTTATTACAATATGGTACGAACACCATATCCATTAAGCCTATAAAATTTCTTTATTTCTATTTATTTTTGACTCACAAGGAAAGGTCACGATTGATTCCGGCCCGATTTGGATGAAACTTTATAAGTTTGAAGAACCGCCAAAAATAATAGATACTTTCTTTTTAACTGCAGTAACACAGGTTGGAGGGGTGTGAAATTACCCGTCGAAATTCGACCCCTGAAGAGCTAATTCAGAAACCGTTACAGATAAAGGAAAATCTATCTTCCGAACCTCCACCGAGACTTTCACCCAGACTCTTGACCAGCCCTTCTTCGTCGGATATATCCGAATTTGTTGTTGCGTTTTCTAAGATACATACGTTATGCCTTTATTAAAGGTTTAAACTTTTGTATTGTTGCTAGTTGACGTCAGAAAGATGAATCGTTCCAGAGGATATTGGATAATATAGGAATTGCAAAATATAAAATTACCTTTTAGTCATCCTTCCGGAAGGGTAATCAAACGAGTTAAGCGTATATTCTTTGGGGTGTAAAACGATTTCTGGATAATTATGTCATGATGAAACACGATGTCTGAGCTGTAATAAGATTCGGCGAAAGAGCCATAAGACGGAACAAAGACTGAATGTTGGGGGATGAATCAGTAGCAAAAACAACCCCTTTCAATGCAGGCATGTACATAAGAATGCGGCAGAGATGTATGTTACGTGGGGTCTGTTTAATGGGCCTCTAGGATTCGCCACGGGTAGCCACTTGTCAGTAACCTTGTTTTGTTCATAATCACAATCCAGTCTGACGAATCGAATTTACTTGGCTTCATAGTTCGTGGGTAATAACGCGTTTTGTCGCGAGTTGTAATAACGATGCGTACGACCCAAAATTTGAGAAACCTATCGAGAAATGGTAGACTCGAGATTGGATACTTATAGACGAAAAATAATATCGTTAAGATATATTCAGCCACTTGGAAATTTTAAGACATCTATCTTTAATAAATCTTTGCTATTTTTGTCGTAGATTCTGAATTATAAATTGCTATATATTATATATAACATATTTTCTTTGTTATAAAAAATGTCCCTTTCTGTCTCCCTCTTTATTACGTTTGAAATAAGTCGAGTTACGACAAGGATGGTTTCGTAGATGACGTAAACTTTTATCCGTATCGATTGCCTTATTTAGATACAGACTATTGACGGCACCGGCAAGTTAATTACTCATTCTCTTTCTTTTATTTGTTGATATCATTTTTCTATATCCGTAAGAAGAAATAAAATAAATTTTATAAGTTTGCGTCGTATTTTAAGTCACTCTAATAGCTATCGTCAACGGAATATTCCTGTCGCAATTCTGCTTCCATTTCTCGCGAGGAGAAGAACCGTTCGAGTCTCGAAAACGAGAGGAGAAAGCTAGAAGGTTCGTTCTTTCGTGTCGACGTTTCAATATATTTCTTCGCGACGAATCGTCGCCGAAAAGTGGATGGGGAGGCTGGGTAGGGCGTAACGTGATTACGATAGAGAAATTGCAGCATTATAGGCAGTGATTGAGTTAGGTGGAGGCGGACCATCCTGACTGGTGGTTCACACCACGGCATGCCAATGTTAGATATAAAGTGTCAATCACTGTGCCCAGACGCTGCTAGGGTGGTTACGAATCCTATGGGGGTACGACTGGCTCCAACTACCCCATGGGGCTCTTTGCGGCGATAACACGTTGCTTATTGAATTCGTCCTGAGGCTTCCCGTCGTGGTGTCACGTTTCTAGGTCAAGGCTGCAAGTAAAACTGCCGACACCGGAGGGATTAATTGACCGATGGTGCAAATTTCACTCGTCCTCTTCATTAGGTCATCGAGCAAATTGATACGACTCTGTGGTCATACGTTTCTATTAATTTCAAATCTTAATTCACATTTTCGCGATCAATTAGAAATTTATAGAAGCGTATACGAAACCGTGAGTAATTATTATGTAACGGTGTAGATATTCATGTTATCGCACAACGAAGTAATGTTCTGTATTTGTTAAGAGAACAAGATCAACCTTATGGCCACAGCTTTTTTTCTTTCTGCCCCAACGTAAGCATGAGAAAATTAGTGATAACTAGACTGGAAATTTTTTCCATATATTTATACGAAATTTAAAGGTGCACAGAATGCATATTATACAGAAATACTATATATAAAGCATGCAGAATAGAGTGCCCGCTATAGTTTCTAATACGTAAAACAAATTTCTATCTAAATCGAAACTATAAAAATGTAAATTTGTATAAAAATTCTCAGTCCAGTCGTAACTATATCTTCCTCCAAAACGTTAAGTCGTAGTAACACAGAACAAAGAACGTCGATTCATTACAATTCCTATGTTAATCGATCTGTATTGCCCTGACAAACAAAGTCTAGAAATCGTCAGCCCCTTGAAATACTTTCTACCGTTTCGTGCGGCCTTAAAACGTAATTGCACCGTAGAAAATAATATCATCCCTGATCCGACTATATAAAGATATTGACTCGACTGCCTGTCGGTGACAGGCTCTCTTCGGGGGGTGGTTCCCCCTTCGCCCCGTTGTACACAGTTCGCGAACATCCTGCACGTGCTTCGGGCCGCGCTACGCTTTCTTGCTTGCGTGGATCTCTTTCGTGTACAGTGTACGTGTACGTGTTTGCACGAAGACGCAGTCGAGACTCCATGTCAAGACGGAGGCCCGGTGTTCCCGAGCAACATCGTATCAAAGAGCTTCAAAATCGTCGAGCGGGGGATGGTGACCCGTACGGACCGCCCTCGACTTTCTCGTCTCTCGATTTCGTTCAGGAAAAGTCTCATTGAATAATTCGAAACTGATCGAAATATCGAACGACTTCCATTCGCTATAGCGTTTGATGTCTTCTCTATGTTTCATGCGTTTTGATATGGTAGGTGGAAACGATATATAGTAAGATAGTAAAATCGGTCAGTAGTAAAAGTTTACAAGTTTCGATAATCGAGACAAGATAAATAAGACAGATAGATAGAAGATAGATTCATTAGAACACATATTCATTACATTGGGTAAGTTTTATCTGGAATGAAGTGACAGATTTATAATAAAGTAACTAGGAAATATAAAAGCAGTGAATTCGTATTAAATATCGTACTTGTGACCGGCAAGTATAATGTTAGCTCAATTCTTCGTTTGCAGTATATCTAACGAAAGTCTTCTTAAAAGAGGAGGATGGTTTTCTATCTGATTTATACATAGAATATGAATTGATACCTTCTCGTTTCTAACTTTTAAAAATTCGATGTAGTCGTAGAAAATACGTACGGCTCTGGGTACGGTTAGATCAATTAGTGACCCTACTTAGTGCTTTACTTTACGACCTTGCTATATCGCTCCCACCTAAAATACATGTTCTACTTACCAGGGTGCAGCTTCTCCTCGGTACTTGGTTGTGTCACGGAGTAGTTACTGGGACAGTATCCTGTGGTAACTGTTTGAAGTGGTTCGTTCAGCCTGTTGAATTCTTCGTTTGGCTGGAAAGATAGATGTCTGTGTTAAAATAGCGCTTTGTAGTAGCAAACGTTCGTTTCTATACGAAGTAGTATTAATCGGATATTTTTCCTGTGATCCTTAAATATTCTCTTCGTTCAATTTCCAGTAGATATTATTTCATTTTTTGTTAAACTGTAAAACGAAGACAGCGATCTTTATGTACGTACGTACTTGACTTCAATCGTAGTTTAATATTTCCACATTTTATCGTAGAAAGCCAGCGTTCTGCATTTTAATTTCATCATTTCAAATATCGGGAGTCGGGAGTGAAAAGTCTTTCTCGTTTGCGAGCGTTCTATCGGGCGAGGAAAAAAGACGAAGACAATCAACGCAGAACTGATGTAAAATTGCAAGAAGAAAGGAAAGAGAACGAAGCGATTTGGAGCAGAAAGGAATAGCGAGGAACGAGATTTTAAGTAAAGTAGTGTATAGCAGGCACAATGAGAAAGAGGAAGAGAGAGAGTGAGAACGTGCGAGAGAAGAGGCAAGGAGGACATCCGGTGAACGATTGGATGGTTTCCTCCTTGCGGAGCAATCTAGTGGTAAAGCCGGTTACCGGTTTTGGAAATTCCAATAACGCCGTGTCGCCGTCTGCTTTTCCTTTATAAAGTTTCACTGCGGTCTCTCAGCCGATCGCTTACACTTTAAAATCGAAAGACATCGTACTTGATTTTAAGAAAACTTCAAACATGCTCAGTATCCTCTTCAATCTTTTTATTAACTTTGTTGTAGCCCTCGGATTTCTCTGTCTCAATCTTACTCTTGTTTCAACAAATAAAGGGACTTTCAACGTCTTAAGACAATTTTTAATATGAGATTAAAATAAGAAATCATGTACATCGATTTTTTCATATTTTAATCAAATTTAGAAGATATAAATTTAGGAATGAAAAACTTGATTGAGTGGGAAATGATTTGAAGAACGTAATAGAGTTAACAGGATACCTGTTTAGATAGCTTCCCGTTAATTTTTGAAATATATCTAATCGCATAAATTCACGATAAAAATATATCGTTGACGATAAACGTAATAATAAAATAATCACTTTATTGCTAAATTATCCATCATTTTTCTTTTATAGTTAATTCGACAGGATATTATCATTTATAGAGACGTAATCAACTTCCTCTTTCACAGTTTCATAGGTTAGTCTTACGTTCATTGCCTCGTCCCTTGGATTTTCCTCTGATTGCAATTAATAGTCATTTATAATTAGTCGCCGTGATGGTTTAGCACTTGTAATCCACAAGCTGTGCCCTCTAATATAAATTTTAATTACATTCCCCGATATTACGTTCAATCTTTAATCCCGCCAACCCGATATCAAATGATATTTAGCGGCACGACAGCGTTAAATAAGGGATAAAGAATGTATCATGCGGTTTTATGCGTAGCCCACCCTTTCTTATCAAATTTGACCAAATTTTCTTGTTCGAAAAGTTCGTAACATATTTGACAGTGAATTGTATTCTGCATTGAATTTGATTGTATCAGAAAATGAATATTTACCAGAAATTTTTGCCAAGTACGTGGATATGATATAATTATTTGGACGCTAATTGGAATATTACACTATAGCATAATACCATAATTATTTGATTCGTGTTATTATAAAATCTTTTCTAACATCTATTTGGAGAAGCCTACTTGATCCATAACATCAAAAGAAACAGGTCATATATTATTCCATGAAATGTTGCTTCTGTTTTTCTTTATATAAAACCTACGTTTATTATTAATAATTAATAAAAAAATTTCTCCACAGCAAAAAGCATTCGATCCTAAAAAAAATTGAATCCTTTTTATTTTATAATCTTTCCGAACAATTCAATATATTTGCACATTCTCGATCTTCGTCTTATTTTGAGTCATAAAATTTCCCTATCTTGACAATGTGCGCGTTTTACAGATCCTCCAATGCTACTTTAGCCGATCAGGGGTTAATCGAGTGCATTCACGATGCAATGACTCGTAAGGAAAACGCGCAAACACGGTCGCGTGTCGTTTAACTTTTTCCGTAGGTTCACCTTTCTTCACCATTCCTCCCCCTGACCTTTCCCATCGGGAACGCGTCTCCGTGTAAAAGACGCGCTTGTAAGTGGATCGTTTGGGGTACGTGTGTCATGTACGAACAAACGCACTCGTACGTTTGTATCTAGTGAAAACGAGATACCCATGAATCGTGGGGAACGCCCCATCGTTCCTGATGATGCTGCGAGGGGTCGTCACCCCAATTCCCTTCGTACACCACCCTCGTAATTGCGCACTTCGGTTCGGTTTATAATAAAGTCATCGAGCAGACAACACGTTCCAAACAGACTCCCCTTTCTATCAGCGGATCTTGTCGATTTCGTTCATCGATTTGTGTAAAAACCGAAAAGGCTCTTATGAGATTTGATACACCGGTTTGGACGAGGATCGTTGGATTAAGACGCGAAACTTTGATTTGATGAAGTACAGAGTGTATTCTTTGGACGTAGCAAGGATGAAAGTAAGATTTTCACTTCATTAAAGATCGTCCAATTTCAACAAAGAGTCGTCGTCCAATTTGATCAATTAGGAGAAGCGAAAGGCGTTGCCACTTTGACGAGAAAACCTCGCCCTTTTTTCTTTCCGTCGCTTTCTTCGACGAGGGTGCGAAGACAATGATGGTTTCGAAGGACAGAATACGAACAATACCGTGGATGACAGCGGGACTCGCAATTACAATGTGTCGCCGACGGAGTCTATCTACTAATTGCTCTCTTGATACACGCATTGACTTTCCGTTTTTCCTAAGAAAAAAACAATTCATCCATGTATCTTTGTACTTCGCAATGCAATCCACGAATATTATCCATAATATTATACAATGCCGTGGTTTATGGTTGTAATGTTAGGCTACGGTTACACTGCATGTGTATCCTGATGAACTATCGTCCCGGCGAATGAAACATCTGACATTTAGTTGCTCTAACGTAATTGCCCGAATAACAATTCGGCAGAATACGCATCCGCTGTAATCATAGTCTCATACAATCCCAGAATACTATCTTCGTATTCTTTGAAAGAACAAAAGTATCTTGTATCATCGTTAAACCGCGGTTTTATGGGAAATTAGAAAATGCTAAATTACACAGAACACATATAATACGAAGAAAAATATCCAAAGAGCAGTGCCGTCTATAATATTTGGTAGATAAATCAATTTTCTACCAAGATCCTACTTTTTAACTGATATTCTCAAAAATATGAATTTTCATTAGAATCCGCAATCTAATTCATCATCGAAACGTCCCAGGTAAATTCACATGGTGGTAAACGCGCCCCGTTGAAGAAGAGGCTTTTAATCATGGGAAACTCGAGTGTCAGCATATGTTGCTGATACAGAGGAGTAAATTAAGCGGCGGATCCGTGCAGCGGGGCTGGTGTGTGGGAATCGAGTGATTTTTAGAATCAACAAACATAAATCAAGTGTTTCCGCGAGCGAGTGCTTCACGTCGTCTCTCCCTTCGTTCTTACGAAGGGTGTCCGACGACCACCCACGGCTCACCGGTGTCATAGTCACGGTGGTAGCCCCGTGCACGGGGGTATCCCGCACCGGAGAGACCAGGAGGGTTGAATGGTGGCGACAATTACGTGTTTAGGGGGCACAAAGGGGTGGCACCCGTGGGACGAACCATCGGAGCGTGGTGGCGCGTGCCAAGGCAATTCGACACTCGAGGATCATCGCGCGAGTACGATGCATTATGCGTTCATTGACTTTGACTATGCTCACTGTCCACGCTTACGACTCCATTGTATCGTCATGGGGAGAAAACCGGAAATGGGAGTCACGTTGATCAAGTTGTTGTCTATCTGGTCGACTTTTTAACTTTTACGATGGACAAACACTAACTGTATCTCGTAATTATTGGGTTGTTTATGGTGTTGTTTGAATATGTAATGATGGATACAACAGAGCGATGAAACGTTGATGGGCTTGAAGTATACTTCGGTAACAGAAGAGTTTCACGTATAAAATAGATCGTTAATAATTATCATTATTCCTACACTTGGCAAGGGAAGTATCGTTTCTTCTTAGACATAGAAGAGCAATTATTGCGTTGTTTGATTGAAGTAGCACCTGCCTGTGTATATCTGCCAGTCAGACACGCGGATCTTAAGATTACCAGTGTAATTATTGTATTGTATGATATAAATAGTATTCGTCCGTGTGGGTCAGATACGCTCATGTCTTAAAGTTATCAATGCGATTATTGCACTGTTTAATCGAAGTTGTATTTGCCTGTGTAGGTTAAATACGCGTATTTATTATTATGTAATGAACGTTTCCAAATTCTTATGTATAGTGAAAGTATGGAACAACAAGGTAGTACCATTGTATATTTTTTATCTTACCAGCCTAGCCAAATCTGTAGTCGTGGCTGGTACTTCTTGATCCTGATTCATACTTGTTACCCAACTCTTCTTCTGATTCCTTTTTGTCGAAGAAAAACGTTCGTCACCAGATTCCACGAAAATGACACGGGTAAAAGTATTGATAAACGAACAGATCACACGAACTGTCGCGTAATTTTAAAGTCACGTTGCTGCACCGTCAAGATCAAAGATAGGACTGAGACGAGTGATTTGATCTCGCTGAACAGTGAAAAGACAGGGTATATGCATCGGGGGTTGTGTCTACGGTACGTCTACGCCCACAACGTGGTATAGAAATCAGCCCTGCGCGAGCTACTCGAGCGACTAGGGGTTGCTTCCAACCCCTGCTTGGTAGGCGGGGCCTCGAAATCATTGGTAACCTTCTCTTATACCAGGAAGCTTTGTGCTTCGATAACACCTACGAGAACACCTCTCTTCGTTGAGATTCTTTGCTTTCGTAACTCCGTGATATTGCATGTTCTGAATGGCATTTCTGTGGGTACCGACTTTTACAAAAGGATTTGAGCTTCTTTTTAATAAGTGAATTCTTGGTTGAAATTAAATTATCAGGTTTTCAAGTATTTCAAAAATGTATGATATATTAAAAGTTTCTATGAGAGAGATGATTTTGATGAGTGTTGAATTGAATATGTTAGAATGTTATGTGGCAAAGTAATGACAAATTTAATTTTTTCTGATTTTGCAATACTTTATTGCACTATTGCCAGAACTTGTACATGTTGTATGATAATTTAGGAATCCTTCTGAATATTTTCCTTTAGCTGATAAGCCTTTATTGGAAAATTCATTCTTAATTGATTAGCTTTAATCAAATGATTTTGTATGAATAGTGCACATATTAGAACGTAATATCAATAGATAAGAAAATATAAATAGAAAAGGAAGATAAAGAATTATCACATGATATACATACATACTAAAATTTCCGTATCCTAGATATCCTAGTTTATGTTAAAACCATTACATGGGATTTTGTTTCTCTCGTTCTGAAATACCGACCCTGAAAAAGATCAGTGTATTTCTTACGCTCTCTGTAATTTGCTATGGCCTCCTACGACGAATATAGGAATTACATAATATGCATTTACTAAATACAGGATAGACCAGACATTATGTATATTTATATATCATTGCAGGACACGAAAATCATTACATGTCACGTCGATCTTGTACCTCGTTTGTGTCGTGACACATGTTCTGCAATACCGACCATTCAGAGGTTTTATTACGCCCTCTACGATCTATAACGTTGTATAGAATGTAATTAATCCGTTTGAACAGGCTCCATTTACTTAAACAAAATTTTAATTAGTGCTTGGTTAAGAAAACTTTTGATGATTGAATTCATTTATCCATGAACTACTATTGTATGAGCGAGAACTCGTATATATTATAGTAAGAAGAATTGTAATCTTATTATATGAAGTATTTGCCCCGCGTTCAATATTTCAATTTCTCGTGCCAATTTCGATCGAAAAGAAACTGCACCGCCTCGACCAATCAGAAGTTAGTTAGTCGAATATTTGGCGGGATAAAGCATCAGTTTAGTGTCGGAAAGCATGGCGTTTGCATGTATCATCCCGTTCGAAGTGCGATATTCACCAGGTAGTAATTCTTCACTTTTTATAAACTACTATCAGGTTTATTTAATTAATATACGTTTATTTAATAATTTGTCGTCAGACAGTACTATATCAAAATTAAGTAGTTTCTTAAATTCGGCTTATTCGTGTTTCGTTGGTTTCCTACTTGACTGTCAAGATCACCAATAGCTAGCATTGTAACCTTTCGCAGAAATATAATTTGAGTTTAGATATTGCTTTATATTAATATGTGGTTGTTTCTTTTGTACAAATCATTCATTAATTGTGAATGATAATTCATAAATTGTCTGTTGAAAATTTTATTTATTTTATTTATAGTGGTCTTGCTCTACTTTCATAATTTTTTCTCTTTTCTCTCATCCCTCTTCTCATTTCCCTTTTCCCTTTCTCTTGCCCTTTACTCCTTGTTCTTGACATTTCTCCTTCCTGACTTTTCCCTGTCATAATATAATTTTTCGATAAAAATATTATTCTATTTCGATCTAAAATTTATCATCCTTAGGCTTTCTATATATTAATTCATTTTTATATATTATATTAAATTTCTAAGTGCAGGTATCTCTACGTTTTAAATTTATACATTTAGTTCGTTGAAATTATGTTAGGCCACAGGTGTTTAATAGAAAGTAAACATGTGCATCTGATCTTTCAGTTTGTTTTTCTTTCGAATATATTATGCTACTGAATTGCTACCGAAAACATCTCTCTCCAGAAATTGGACGTGCTCGTTCTCGATTTACTGACGAGATCCCCTCTCTTTCCACTCCTCGACTTTGAAATTCGTAGGGCAAACTGCGGTGAAGGGCGTCAGTTTAATGTTGAAAATCGGAGTGATTAGATGTGTGTTCATCACTCATCCGCGACAAGTGTCAATATCCTTCTTAAGTAATATTTTCATTCACATTTTCATCGCTTAAATCGACGCTGTTGTTAACTTCGTATAATTAACGTACGTTTTTATTTAATAATTCATTACAATCTAGTATTTAATTATCTTTTTTCTTTGTTTACTTTCTGTTTGTCCCCTTTGTTGATAGATCATATAATAAACTTTCGAGGTAATTTGATCTTTATTATTGTTTTATTTCCATATAATTTATTCGTTTTATTGGATTCTCTGTGATAAGATTGTCATTTTGTCTTTTTTAAATAATTTCTATACATTCTAGAAAGAACGTTAGCATAGATAGGTTTGAATGCGTTCTGCGCATCGAATATTTTTCGTACTGCGCAGCTTTATTTAATGTCGTGAAAAGTACGCCATATTTTGTTATTACAAAGTCACGTACGAAGCATGTCGAATAGGTGTATATATGTATTTCAAATAGTAATGCCGGACATTTAGTTTGGCGGGCAATTTTTATAAATCAGTCGTGAAATATTTATAATTACGTAACAGTGTAGTAGGAAATACTTTGTAATGCTCAAAAATATTTGAAATATATTAAATATATATTTTTTGTTATAATCTTAATATAATATCTTTTTATCTGTGGTCAATGAATAATAATTAGTTTTTTATTTTTGAAAAGCAGTATTTTCATGAAGACTCGATAGAAGAAAGGAGAGAAATATATAAAATAGCCCTAAAGTACCACCGTTATCCCTTAATAAAGTTCTTTCCCAGAAAATTTTTGTGATCACGCGCAATGCGGTCGGAAGAATCAGTGTTTGATGCGGTATGTGTATAATTTTTAATATTTGTTAGAGCATAATGTCTCTCATTAAAGTTAACGGTAATGCTCAGGCGCGAAAATAGAGTCAGCGTGTTCGCCGATTGTTATTTAAACGAACGCGTTGATAGTCTTTTATTTTTCTTTTTTTTTGTACATTTCTTTTTTTAAATATTCGCTTTCGGTGCTAGAGGTCTCACAAGAAGATAAAGCCTCTCCTGGAGCTCAAGAATGTAAGTACTTTCTTATATTGTACCCTATTTTAATATTCGTATTTTGTTTAAACTGTTATTAAACTGAAATAAAATTTTTGCTATTATTAAAATTTCAACTTTAAATAGACTCTTATTTTTCACTATCCTAAACTTTATAAGCAAAAATTACTTTATTTTCGAGAACAAATTATAATATTTCACATGTTTTGTTTCAGGTTTTTCAATTTCCACTTTTTTCAGATTTTCGGGAAGGATGTAGTGGTGCTTCAAAACTAAGCATGTAAGAATTTTTACATATTTTACTATTAAATGATTATTATTTAATTGTGATATTACGTTAACTATTATTAATTAAAAAATAAGATATGATTTTAAATTTTATATTAGAATTACTAGCTTTTATAGAGTTTTATATTTTATTATTTGAAATGCTTTGAACAATAAGCATTGTTTTTTTCAAAACAAATTATTATAATCCATATCTTGTTAAAGGTTTTTCACTCCTTCCTCTTCTTTCTGTTGCCTGGAAAGGATGTTGTGGTGCTTTGAAAGCCAAAAATGTAAGTAACCTTGTATTGTATTTCATTTAATTTTATTCCTCTATTATGAATTAGAAAACATGATTTGAACATTTTTAAAAAAACTTTTATTATTTAAAACTTTCCACATAAGAAACAATGTCTTTGAAAATTAATGGTAATATTCTCTGCTTTGTTACAAGTTACAGGAATTGCGGTTACAACAATATCGACGACAACGTTCTTCGCATCTAATCGTGAGTTGCATGCATTTTTGTTCCTCTGGTCACTCACTCATGTCGTAGGATGAAAGGTTCGAATCGACATGGGTGACTAGTTGTATTACGTAGATTTCTTAACGAGCATAGTGACCGCAGGTATTTATTATATTTGCGAGTAGTAACATTTTCTTTTCTGTGTTTTATTTATTAGCTCAGGATAGGTCTTCTTGCATATCGCGTTTTTTAATATTAGTAATAATGCATTAATCATTAAAATGGGTGTAATATTAATATTGATAACTCGATTATGTATATATGAGTGAAAATGACAATTTGCATTTATTATACATATTTGCATACAACTTGTATGCATAAATATGCATACAAGTGTACGTATGTAATGGATAAATAATGTATGAATATTGAAATAAGTAACGAATATCAGAATGACTTAAGTATTTTGTAGTGAAGAAGTCTGACACCATCAGACTTTTTATTATGAGAAATTACAATCATGATAGAAATTATTATTATTATTAATGACGATACTTGTTATATATTTAATTTTATTCTATTTCCTTTTCTACGATAGTATGGATCAATTTGTTATTCGTGTTCATACAGAGTATAATTTTAGTAAAATTAGAAATGTGCAATATAAAGATATTTAAGAGTAACTTCATTCGTCCAAGGATGTATCAAATTTCATGTGCAAGAAGACACTTCGCGACAGGCAGATTTCAGAATCAAAGCAAGTTTTGAACGCTTTTTTGTTTCCAAAGATAAGTTTTGATAAAGGAATCGCCTGAGGTTATTTATATTAATATTTCATTGAGACTATGTTTATTATTATACATTGAATTTATTACTATTTGTATTATTATTCTAATAATATTATTTATTTATATATATTATATTTTATATAGCTATACTTTATATTTCTTATAACTTATACGTTATTTTTTATTTTGCGATTAGAAAGACTCGAGCCTAGATTTAAGTTTCAGCGGGCATTGCGCCCGAAGAAAGAAGGAAGAGGCTATGTGCGGAAGAGGCCCGGCAAACTGCCGTTCAAGAGGGCAACTACCAATACCTCTTCATCCTCTGGGTCATCCAGAGCATAGAAAGTTATTCTCGTTACTACTTTGTCACTATGCTTGCTTTTAGTATTTGTAGTAGTAGTAGTAGCTTTTTTTTTTGGCTGATGTATATATCGGTCCATCATCACATTGGGCAAATCGCGGTTTCTTTTTATTAGTGTTGCGAGAGGTTAATTACGGCTTGAATTAGGGTTACGAAATAATATCGCGGCTTTCTATTAGTATCGCGAGAGACTGATTATGGTTCGAATTAGAGTTGCGAAAAAATTATAATCCTGTTTGTTTTAGTGTTGCGAATTATGACATCGCGATAGTCCTTAACAATCTTTATCATGAATTGTCAGAATTTCTTAGAGAGTAGTATGTACATATTAAAGTCTTTCTTGTTTCCTTTAAAGTTTCTTCCTTTATTCAAAGTTGTATGTAGAAATATTAACATTTCATTAATTTTATAGTATTGCAGTTTGTAGCAACATAATATTTGAAATATCTTTTTTTCATATATGTATACATATTAATTTAATTTTTGATTTAAGAATTAGTGTTGCGATTGTCTATCGCGATTGTTTTAATTGCTTTTCTAAGTAGAGTTGCGCTGATGAACGATCGCGTTTTTTGAAGTAGTGTTGCGTCTATATCATGCTCAATTTTTCTCCACTGGACTGTGGAAGCAGATTCCTGTTTTTGGATGGTAGTCTTCCATGTGGCTGCCTGTATATTCTTCGTCATTTTATGGTAAAATTTATTTTTAATTCCAACTATAGCTAATATAATTTTCTTTAACGAGTTACTAAAGAATTCATTAGGTGCTCTCTTGAGCTTATACGTTTAATCAATGAAGAGCTTTTCTAGTTACTGGTTCCATTGCGTTCGATGATTGAGTTGAATATAATTTTTATGTTTGTTGTAGCAAATTCGGGTACGTATCTCAGAAAGTGAGACGCGAAGTCTACATGATATGTAGTACATATATTTGCATAATGTCGAATCTATCTTTTGCTTTAATAAACCTCTACATATGTATTTTAGTCAATGTTGCAATTTAAAGATACCACGAGCGGCATCTCCCGGTGTCTTTTGATCTTGGTACGATAATGTTTCACAAGTTCACTCATGGATTCCGCTACTTGCTATGCGAATATTTTTACACATGCGTAGAATCATGAATCATAAGAAAATTTAGATCAGACTATCAGATTTTCATAAACACTTCTTTATCTCATGCGTTTAACTTTTTACTTATACCAATGATTATAAGCTACTGATTGGAACTAAAATAGTTCTACGCATTGCATAATATAAGAATGTATTTGGTTAGGATAAATTCATGATACGCTGGAAGATTGTTATTTCTATTGTAATATAGCTATTAATGATGTTATGACCACTGGAAGAGTTCCATTATTATATCAAGTATTGCATCTCTGTAAGTTATAACAGTGTATGACTTTCTAAACCTTCGTCGATTGATAATTTTTATATTTATTTTTGTTGGCAATGACTTTTCAGTTGTGACTATGGTAGTGAAGTTTTTATTCAAATATATTTATAATGTTATCGTTGCATTGTGGTTGTAGTTCATTATAAAATTAACTAGAGACTTTATTTAAATGAATTATCTCTGTTCTCTATATAGTATGACAAATTGGATATATGATAAATAGATGATAGTATATGAAACAGCTCTGACAAATTTGAAGTGCGTTTGTTCTATTACTACCTCGTGTGACAAAGTTTCTTGGAAGGTTATTTTTTTGTAGTGCTAAATAATTTTAAAAGCATAAAGTAGAAAAAATATACTTACATAAACATTTTTCTCTTATCAGTTTTGTAAATGATTTGGGTATTAATTCCCAAAAAATATCAATGAGATATGCAGCATCAAATTAAACAGAGGAACCCACAATCCTTACTGCATAAGTGTTATAATTATAGTGGATTTAATAGTGTCATAAAATTACAAGATGTCTGCAGTAGAAACGCCACATTTCATACGTACCATCGAATGGGAAATGATGGATAAGACCAAATTTTTCCCATTGAGCATGCTCTCATCATTTTCTGTGCGTTGCTGTCTATATCCCTTAACAGTAATTAAAACCCGCTTACAAGTTCAGAAACATAACAACATGTACAATGGTAAATTTTTAAATACAATTTAATTAAAATGATAAAGTATTAAATATCAACATCTTCCAGGAATGCTAGATGCTTGCAGAAAGATTTACAAGGTAGAAGGTATAGGTGGTCTGTATAGAGGATTTTGGATAAGTTCTATACAAACTGTATCTGGTGTATTTTATGTATCTACTTACGAAGGAATGCGTCATATACTTGGACAGAACAATGTTATAGGTAATATAGACTCACGAGTAAAAGCACTAATTGCTGGTGGAGCTGCTAGTTTGGTAGGACAGACAATAGTAGTTCCCTTTGATGTTCTAAGTCAGCACTTAATGGTTCTGGGGATCAATTATAATAAACATGGAAGATATATAGATCAGGTAAATGCGAGGATAAAAATATGAATATTCATTTATTTTATTTTTTATCTTTCACATGTCATTTACAGATGGGTATAAATCCATTGGGTTTAATTCTTGAGCCAGGAAAATCCCGGACTCAAATTTCGACAGATATTATCAGGTTAATTTATCGGAGAGATGGCTATAGAGGTTTTTATAGAGGATATGTTGCATCATTGTGCGCTTATGTTCCCAATAGTGCTCTTTGGTGGGGCTTATATACATCATACCAGGGTAATTTGCTTTAAAATGATAGCATGAAAAATAAATTGAATTTAGATAATAACTTTTTTCATTTTTGTCGATAGATGAGCTTATAAAATTGTTCCCAGAGTGGGTCTCTCACTTGTTTATTCAAGCTCTTGCTGGTACATTAGGAGGATTTACCACAACAATTATTACAAATCCTTTAGATATCGTACGGGCAAGGTTACAAGTACAAAGATTAGATAGTATGTTTAATACATTCAAAGTTTTATGGATGGAAGAAAGATTGCAAATGTTCACAAAGGGACTTTCCGCGCGCCTTGTACAGTCTGCTTGTTTTAGTTTTTCAATAATTCTAGGATATGAAACTATTAAAAGATTCAGCATAATTGAAGAGTACAAAGGTTACATTAGATGGTGAATTTATTCTTTAAAACTTGTAATAGTTGTTTTCTTGTCATGCATTTTTCGACAAATTCTGCTGTATTTTAAGCAAAAGCAACTGAGATACGCACCAAAGAGAAAAGAACAAGATCATTAATGATCTTAGCGATTTATAAACTATATTCATAATAGTACATTTTAATGCAATGTAATTGCAATCGTGGTTAATAGGTATGATGAAAACACGACGAAATGTTTATTTTAAATAATAAAAGTAATTATAAATTTTAACGAGAATATAATTACGTGTTAATCGTATTTGCAATATCTTTCCTAGTGTTTATATATCATCCAGAGCTTCCCAAGATCTTTAAAAGAATACGAATGTATTTTGTATTATTTTTTTTTTTCATACATCATACAACGTATGAATTTTGTAGTTTAGTAAGTGTCAGACATACTGTTGTGATAAAATATAAAGAGAGTATGTTTCTATAACATAAAATTAAATATGTGAAATAAATAAATTTGTTAGCTACGTCGAATTGTACGTGTATCTTGTTGTTCATCATTTATTTTATTAATTCATGATAAAGGATAGGTAAAAAGAGAATAATATCTTTCTCATTTCCATTTTATTATAAAGGACAGCATATTGATAGACACATTTTTTTCGAAGGTACTTAAGTGGTCTTGATAATGTGACTCTTGTATATGAACTGATACTTTTCGAGTATGCACGTTATCTATCTCTTAAAAATTAAATATGACGACGATTCATCACATTCTCTATATTATGTGTACAGGCCAGGGAATTCTTAGTCTATACAATATAATGCGTAATGCATACGCATTCACATTCGTTCAATCTCTTCGTTCATGCTTATATGTATGATGATTTGGTAATAGTTTGTGAAATGCAAGTTTTTATAGTGTACTATTAAACGTAGTATCCAGTTTCTGAATAACAAAAGTTGCGTGTACATATAGAAATACTTTGTGAAAACAGTGTTTTCCAACGAAAGTATTACGGATTAATTAAGAATTTGCTATTATTTCATGCATTTTTAACACAGCAAGAATATGTATATGCTTGAATCAATGACGTGAGTTTTACAAGTAGAAAGTTACGAATAGCGTTTGAATTTGACGCTCAAATTTCTAATATATACAAAGCGCCCTCTATTCAAGGCTGTGAAAAACACTTTTAGAGCGGGATTTACGATTTTCTTTTCTGATTATTTGTTCCATCTTTTTCTTTTTTATTAAATTTTCGAGCTTCAACGAACTTACAGTACAGTATGTACAATGACTAGACTTGTTAAGACGCCAACCAATTACGCGCTATTTTCTTCGTGCGAACGAATTTTCTAAAATGAAAGGGATTATGTTAGCAGACGTTCTTATACCGTGATTTTGAAAGTTTATAAATGAAAATAACTATAATATAAAATGTTGCTTCGAAAACGGAACTTAATGGATTTACAAGAAAACAGCATAATCACTATTGGATGGTACAAGACTAGACTAGTTTTCGTTGGTTTGAAATCCGAGGTAAAACATTTGTTTATTTTAACATTAACACCTTTTAAATCTTTTCTTTCTTCTATTGTATCGTACAATATTCAGATTTTTAGTTTTACATGCAAAGAGTTAATATGTCACAGCTAAAACAAGCAGATGACATAACTTTTCATGAATAGCGAATGTTCGATCTGATTTTCTTCGTAGTTTCTTTTTTCTTCTTTAGTGAGATAGGATTATTGAATTAATATTGAATATATTTTTTACCCGAGAAAACGTTTGTATATATTCCTACCGATACACGCATTGTTACAGTTTCTCATACATTATATACGTTTCACATAAGTTGATGTCACAATGTTCTAATATTTACAATTGCACGATAATCGTTTTATGTACAACAACAAATGCCTATGTTAAGATAATCTTTGTAAAATAAATAATCGCTCTGCAAAAATATCCGCCAGTGAAAGTAGAGGTATCTATCTATCGAATAAAGATTGTCCGATACGATGTATTACGTTGAATAGATTTTATGAATGGAGGAAACGACTTTGGAGTATTTAAATTAACAATATGTATACAGAGCTTAATTCGATCAATTAATATCCAACCGAATCAAACTATTTATTTTTACTTTTTGAAATTGGCGATCAACGTTTGTGAATTTGAAATCGTGCTTTTTTAAAACATTAACCAGACTATAACTTTGTTATTTTATTCATCGATTAAGTTACATTGGCCTTGGTATCAGTTTAGTTTCGCAGAATCCTGTTCGTCAATTCGAGGAAAATACTTTTCGATTTTGTCAGTCTTGTGTCGGTCGAGGAAACTTTAAATTAACTTTCGTTCAATCTAGACAGTGGTTACCACACCGAATCCATTCGAGTATGTGTATTTAGCGATCAACGTTACTGGAAGAGCGGTACAGTAGGTACGCGCATATTGAATTTTCGCAGGTGAATACAATTTTTTCCGAGGGAACGCTGTTAATTTTTCGCAAGTATTCTATTTTTTTCACGTGTTCCCTTTGTTTTCTCTTTGTTGATCGACAGGCAGCTTCGAGCGGTAATATTCGTTCCTCGTTATTTTAACTTTGTGCATACTTTTCGTTCATACAGTCGCCTGTCAATGCACCGACACGAGAGATCGCCGGTCCCTGGAAATTCAAAGTATATCAATCTCATATTACGTTAAACGTTTCCAAACGTTCAATCGTCAGTCTTCTAAACGCGCAACGCACACAGGAACAAAGTGTATTATCGTGTATTTTCTATCTCGAAATTCGGCTCACGATCTCCAGGGAACGGTAACGGATTTAATTGTATCGAAAGAAAACGGTATACGATTTGCTTGGTGCATTGAGATGGAGGAATCGAGGAATCGAGGAAAGATACGCTAAACTCGCCGTGTAACCAACGGCGCATCGCCGCTGCTCGATTTACGATTCCGTGTACGGAGGTTCGTTAAAAGGCTACAAAGTATCGAAGGTATCCGAACGTAAAAACGGTAACGAGCCATCTGACTCGATATACGGTACTGTCCTTCCCCGCAATTCAATTTTCACCAGATCTTTCGCCGGAGGTACAAAACGCGAGATTACTGTTGCTTTTTCTATACAGGAAATTGTTGCGGGTCGCGCGTCACGCTTCTTCGTGGTCCACATTTCGTCACCGATGAAGCTCGACGATAAGGAGGAACGGAAACACGTCGCTTATCCTTATATCCTTATCCACGACGAGATCCACGGTTTGTTCTATCGGAAGCACACACGGGGGCCGGTGAACGGTCGTCTTGGTTTTCCTCGTCTCTTGGCTCGATTCTACTTTTGAAACGAGTACTTCCGAGACAAAATGATGAAAAAATCTATCCATAAGCGAACCTACAATCACGTGTCCCGGAAACGGATGGCGCGTTCTCGTCGAGGCCCAGACCGGGCCCCCGTGTGTCGTCACATCCCGCCGCTGGGTAGTATAGTTCCAGCACCACCATCGCTGCTTTGACTAACGCTACTGTAGCTGACGCGGCTCGCCTCGCCGCTGGTATTCGCTCCGGAAACGTACTGTAATCAGAACAATTATATTCTCAAAAAATATATGTCGTTGCTGAGAGATACGTTCACCGTGTGCTCGGTGCGCGTATGTACAATTGAGAGGTAGAATTGGATCGTGATCGAGTTAGCCTTAATCCGGTGTTAGATTAGAAAAGGTGCCGTATTTTCTCTGCCCTCTAAAGCCTGGGAAATATCCACTTCCTCTCCCTTTAAATCCGATCTTTACATTACGCTAGCCCGTAAAGTATGTTTGTAGTGGTTGAGAGTACCTACGAGACTTACATAGAAATCATGGAGAATATTGTTTATACCACACAGAGCTTGTAAATTAGCTGGTTTAGGAAAGGAGGATGTAGGTCAATCGGTTTCGGATGCGCTTGGATGTTTCAGTTGGAGGAAACAGGGGAAAATGGACTCTAGAAGAGAGTAAAAAATGAAATCGAACAATGGCGCAACGAATGTGCCGGTTAATGCTTCTCGTGCATTAGGACGAATTATCTTGCATCGTTCGTGTAACTCGCGAACGCTATTGATGCATACAAGCCCGCATTGCCTGCTTTCCGTAATCCGTTGTGTTTGTTTTATCGGCCAGTTATACGCTCTATCTCTTCATCGGTTTTTATATATGCTCCGTATCATAGATGGCCTTTCCTTTACGTTGGAATTAGAAAAGTGTTGGTTTCCTATGCTGGAAAAAGGGCAGATCGAATTTTCTTCTCGTTGTTTGCTGAAAAGAGCGTTGAGAACAACTTTATCCGGTATTTTTATGAAACTCGAACTTCCACCTTTCTCAGCTTTTACGCATCGATCGTTTTCCTCTTCACTTTTCCTCTTGGAATGCATCCAATTCTCGTAAGAACGAAACGTTATCTACAGAACGTATTTATCACTGCCAAGTTTCTCTTTGATATTCGAAAAGAATCGTTCTTCTTAAAACAGATTATTCTTTTGTCGCTCGATGCTTCAGGACAGAGTTCTGTTTTAATCTCGAAGAGAAACTCGCGATCGTCGTCGAATCGATAGATTTCCACGGAGGATGTAGCAGCCTTCGTTTCTTTTTTAAAGGTCACAACGGATCAACGGAGAAAGGTTTCCGGTTCACGCTCACGCTCAATGTAGTCGCGCCTTTGCGTCGAATCCGGAGAGGAGAGAGTCCGGATGAATCGCGAATAGGCGGTTCGATAGAGCAGCACATGACAATGAAACGATTTTCGATGGCTCTGGTGCCCATAAACCAAATAACTCAATACCCGAGCCGAAGCGGTGGGCCATGGAAAAATTGTCACCGCAAATACCGTATCGACTAGCAGGCAGATTTCGCGGATGAAACATTGCGCTGAATTTACCGCTGGTTTTGTCCCAATAGGGGTGTCTTTAAGTGAATTAATCGCTCAATTTTCCACAAATTCAGTTAGCTTTTACGCCTCGCTTATATACACTATTGTTCATGGGTATTAAACTCTTGGCTAAATTCATGGCTGTGTAATAAATTCGTCGCCACTCGATATTTCCTTTTGATGATACAAAAATGTTGCATGCGCTAGTTGCAATGAACGACATAGGACAGATATAATGAATTGTTTGTAATTGCGACATTTAGTAAGAACAATGAAAAACGAACGTTATGAGTGTTTGCTGCTATAAAACAGATTTTATTCATGACACAGCAGAAATATCGGATTTACCAAATGTATTTCAGATTATTGGAACATTTGTTGTATTAATAATATCGGAATATATTCATTATTCCAATATTTGTAGGACGTTTTTACGACTAGTCATTGCATAATGTAAAAAATGTAAAAATACACATATTGGCATCTTTTGATAGAAGAACAAAAGTTTTGGAGTAATTCAACAAGTGAGTTATTTAACCTGCTTGTAAATAAATAAAAAAAAATTCCTTTTTTCAGTCTAAATTTAACACATTTGATCATCCCAGTTATAGCAGGGACTAAGAATTTGACAGCGAAAAGAGAAACGTTCTTCTCTCGTAGAATTGAAAATATAATAAAAAAATCAACTTTTTGATTGAATTATACCTGATGTACAAATACTCAAAACGTTCATACTTGTCTTTAATTCCAATTTGTTATCCGCTTGAGTTTATTGTATGAAAAACACGATAAGTCACGTTTTCTATTGGCTTTTCTTTTTCTACTATTTATAAAGCGAGTTTTAAAATCCATTATGCTCTCAATCAATCATACGTTATCAAAATTGTCTTTCCTGGGTTTAGAGGTAACGATATATTTTTCCGTCCTCTTCAAAAATGTCAACCATCAAAATCTTAATCAAAATCAACAAAGATGTACATATTATGTTTTCATCCTGTTATCTTCACATGTAATATCGTGTTCTCTAGTTATAGTGCCTTGATCTTGAAGATTTTGAGGGAAATTTGTATGAATTTATAAATCTTGAGAAAAATTTGTGTGAATTTGAAGATCTTGAGGAAGATTTATAAGAATTTGAAGATCCCCATGACTTGTTAGTAGTTTCTTTGAGGTGCACTCATTTTACTCATTTTACGAGGTGCACTGTTGCCTTTAGATTCTGTTTCTTGAGAACAGTCGAGCTGGCAGTTGTCTACCGAAGAGAGGATAATTGGAATCTCAGCGCGACACAAGAAATTCATCTTCGCAATGATGTTTCATTCGTTTGATCTCGAGGGGTGACTAGCGTGTCAACGCAAAAGTTTCCTCGTTTATCTTATCAAACCTTGAAATCTCCGGAGGATTGACCGGATCGGTTTCCTGTTTCTTCTCAGCTTTTTCTCTGGGTTTTATAGTTCCGTCTTTCATCCCCTGGCGGTTTAACGAAACTAAAAGTATCTAGGTCAACTTCCACCCAGATCTGGTTACAATCGGTCGCGGGATCGTTTCTGTGTTTTTTTTTTCGCGATACTTTCCTCTGTTAACGTATTTTATCGGTATAACTAGTAGTAAAGCTCGACGTTTTTGTGCGTCTTTTTACGTTGGTCACGATCGATCGCGTTACTGAACTTGAGGAAGGCGTATGGACAGCAATTGGTTTATTAAATCGTTTAGTCAACGAATATCGAATCTCAGGGTTTGTTGTGATTGTTCTTTCATTTTGAAGGGATAGTAACATGGAAAAAAAGAAGAAAAATTTACAAATATGAACACGAGCTGGGAATGTATAAAAAAAAGCTTTTTCAAATGGTGTGCTAACGGTGTTACATGTTCCTGTCCATTTCCCTTTCGCGCACACGAATAGAAATCGAGATTTCGCGTGATTGAATTTATAGTCGAAAGCGAGAGGGAGACAATCAAAAACCTGGCCTGTAGGTGTTAAATCGTACAAAATGCAACGTCACGAATTTTCGCCGCCTCTCGACGGTTCATTTTCGTGATTACAATGCCGCGTCGAATCTCGACCGAGCCAAGTTGTCGTCGTTGACTTCGTGCTTATTTCCGGACAATGCAATTCGATTAAAAGCGCGTTTCGTGCCTACATCAGCTCGCGAGGAGCTCTCCGAGTTCTATCTCGTCATTGTACATATCTTGTCTTTATTTCTCTATCGTGTCGGTCTCAGGGAAATTAGTTAATTAACGGCAGACGGATCGATGATTCAAGCACGAGAACGTCGAAGCACGAAACGTTTGACCAAGAGTTTTCGAAAAAGTATGCAAGTCGATATTTAAACCGGTACAATAAAGGAATTTAATTAAAGTCAAACGTCCTGGCCTCGGTAATTCTACTCGTATTCCGACGCCTGTTACGACACGCGTTACGGGAAAAATTCATCGTGAATAATGGGGAAACGTAATTAAAATGCGACAAACATGTGTTTTAATTAGCCAATCGAAGCAACATGACCGAAATATGATTCGTCGAGGTTCAATCGATGGGAAAAGAAGAGGGACAAATACATCGATGTCGAAGAATTTCGTGACACGTTAATTAGAGTAGCAGTGGTAGTTGGAGTAGTTACGAGTAGCCAGGCTAGGCCCGTCTAATTCTGAACGAGAGATTTAAACTTTTCTCGATTTTCTATTTCTATTGAGTTCGCGTGAAATGATTTCAAGTCGTGGTTTCCTAGCCATCGTTGAATTTATATTTATATTACGATAGACATTTACACTTTGACTAATATACAGTACAACTTTGACTAATTTTCAAATTAATTTCAAAGATCAATATAATCGCGACACTCATGCCACATCACAGTGATAATGTAATTTTACATTTCCTATAACACGATATGGACATAAGAGATTCCTAGGGCAAAGTGTTCAAATACTAATGTTACTATATACAATATACATATGTATATGTATAAGCGTAACCGGACATACGCGCGAGCGATTTACAATCGTGAATTCCGCTAGAAATATGTATATATATTTATATTGTATCACAGCGTAGACACCGTGACTGACCAACGTTCAACACGATAAACCTCCTTTTGGCTATTGGAATAAATCACCCCTTTTCTACCTGAAAATCGAGCAAAGCGTTATTCTATTTTTCGTTTCCGTTAAATTGCCATGTTCTGTGTCGCAAGTTCCTTCGAGCGAACTTTGCTGGCCGACGGCGATAATCCCAGTAGCGACGCCTCGTTTCCTTTTTTTCTCTCCGGGATGGCAATAAAAATCGCGAGAGGAAAGATATCGACGCGAAAATACGACAGGCCGTAAAGTCGACGTTGAACAAGATGTCCAGGGCAATCGGGCGTCGAGCGATTGATGAGGATCCGTAGATCGCCTCGGTGATTTATTATTCTTTTTCTAAATTGTTATTTGGAAAATGGCGATCTCGAGGGTTATGGAGTGGGCCGGCAAGGGATGGACAGCTCCGCCCGTTTCCGACATTTATATCTCTTCCGGCGACAGACACTGCTCGTAATTCATGTCCCCTTGCTTTTCGGGACTTTCATGCCGACATTCGCAGTTCGTACCGTTATACATTCCTTGAACCCTCGTTCATGAGAAACGGCACAGCCGTGTCACGTTTGCCTGACATATTGTAAAGTTTCCCAGGGAATTGAGCTAATTCACTGACCCGAGATGCGCCAATCTCGCGGTTAAACCGAACTAGATGGCTATCGGTTTCGATGTTTTCGGAAACTAGTCAGCAGGATTAACTCGTTCGTTTAGATCGTGTTCCTCTCTGAAAGTAGTTTAACCTCTTCAGCACGTCGCTTACTTCGTCACGTACTGTCACTTACTATCGACGGTAATCGTAATGCGTATTTCAAGTGATTGGAGTAATGATAATTATTTAAATTGAGACATTGCGCAAGAAGCGATAAACTAATGGAGACAAAGCTGGAAAGACGACTAGGGTACTCACTGGTCTCTATTGCTTATCGTCGCGCGTTGCTGTACATATTGTTTTATTCGTACACGTGATATTTTCGGCCAATAATCATGATTATCTTTGCGATTGTGTCGAATCTACCGGAAATAACCAATCAGATCCGCATTTCTTTGACTAGTCATCTTTTTAGCTCTCTCTCTTTCTCTCTCTCTCTCTCTCTCTCTCTCTCTCTCTCTCTCTCTATTACGTTTATAACGAAGTGCTCAGGGCGATTAAAGAGGACGTAAAACAGTCGAGAGATGTTAGAAAGCTGTTGTGTTTATGTATGTTTTTGGTGATTATTGATTCTAATACAATAGAAAGAAGTGAAACTCGACTTGCGACTTTTGTTCTCAGCAGCTAATACAGGGTCAACCTGCAGCTGTAAGTTTCCCAACTGGAAAGTTGGACGAGTCGCAGGAACACGCGGTGCCGCGTTTCGTCGACGTTTTATGGAGGTATGTAAAATCTCGAGAGAGAGAATGGGTGTATGCAAGCTGGTGCTCCGCGTCTAACGAAATAAGATAAGGGCGAATTTCACAAGGGTGGCTTGAAGCTCTGGGAACGTTCGCTCGCAAAATGAAGTAGCGCAGATGAATCGTAAACGCGATCGTGATTGCACCCAGAAAACAGGATTAATGCGGCGAATAGATGCGTTCGAGTTTCAAAGTGGTTTGCAAGTGTAATGTATTGGCTCAGCTTGAAGGAACTGATCGTTTTCATTATAGTAGCTGGCGCGTGGTAAAATTCATCAAAAAATATAAAAACGATTTTTTAAAATATTCCGTACGCTTCTTATTCAGATCGAGGATACCATCGATCGTGCAGGATGTTGCAGTTTTATCGTTTATTTATACATATTTTCATTTGTTTGCTTTCCTGGCTTATTTTGTTTATATTCTATTACGTTTATCTATATATTTTCGTTGAATGAAGGTTTCAGCATATATCCGTTGAGTTTTCGTCGGTGAATTACTAAAATCACTGGATTTATTCGAAAATGGCAATTCTAATTCTTGTTAATGCTATTTATTTCTCGGTGTAGTATGATACGAGCATTTCATTTGATCCGATTACACGCTGTAACGCAATTGCACGTTAATCGAACATGTGCGCCGCATCCAGCTCGGAATTTTCTTTTCGATCCATCATGGAAAAAACGTTCGATCCTACGGCAAATTCCAAGCCAGGAGGAGACGGTCCTTACTCTATTACTTCGGGCAGATCGATTACATTACATCGTGCGGGTAATTTAATTTAGCTGCATTGATAAATGAACGGCTGCGATCGCGAGACTTGAAGCGAATTAGGTGATTGATTTCGAATTGTTACGCGTTGTCTGCCAGCGAACAGTAATACGCTTGCTGCAAATTGGATGATAAATTAAATGAATCGCGTCATGCGCGAAGGGTGCGCCAATCCTTTCAGAGGGTCGCATTAATTGTCGGCCATTTGGACTTTCTTTCGTCCGCGGCCAAGCATGTTCCGCGCATAGAAAATTTATGTACGCGTATTTTTGTGGCAGAGAAGTTGCGCGACATTCGTTGCATCGATTGCAGGAACGTCGCTTCATCATTGTTCACTAGCCAGATGTTATTCCCTTGCGAGCAATGTGATATTTCTCCTATTTTCTCTCCGCATCTTTTTTTTTTGCGTTTTTATTTTTTCATCGTATCACAATTTCCGCTCGAAGCACAAAAACTCTAAATAATATCCCTGTAATTTTTATCAATGTCCTCGTGCCAGTTGCGCTTTTCGACTCTCTCGCCAAAAATTGTTCAAATGTATGGCATGAATCTTCCGAGGAAAAGGGGTAAAACTTTGTGAGATGTCTTTCTATTCGGGATAATCGTAATCGGGGGTGCACAGATGTCTCGAAACGTACATAGATTGGAGGTGCTACGTGTACCTAAGCATACCAAACACGTGCACTGTCGTCGCATACGGTGCTACTGGTGCAAGTGCTCGTATACGTGTAGCAGATGTGATGTATGTGTGTGTGTGTGCGTGCGTGTCAGTGATCGATAAATCCATTCACTAATCAACATACCGAGACTATGTTATATGGGATGGTGACAGAGTCCTTCGTCGATAATCTCTGTACCAAGTGTCTCCGGGCGATTACTGGGTTAGGATTTGTCTCAGGGAGGACGATGCTTCGATGGTAACGAATGGAAGGACAAGGAGGAAGCTAGAAAGGTTTCGAGGAGGTGTCCAACAATTGACGACAATCCACACCGCGGCGATATCCCATCGTTAAATGTAGGTTTGCTCGCACGAACTCTCTCGGCTGCTTCGCACGTGGTGGAGCGAATAAGCGGAGTAGTACCTTCCCGATGCGAATCTCTGAAAAAACATTAATACACTCGACTCCGTGTCCATCCGTACCCTTTCATCTTGCAGCCTTCTCCTTGCCTCAGTAGCATACTCGTTCTGCGCTATACATTGAACAGGGTTAATCGATCAGAGTCGACGAAGTTATAGTCGATCTAAAATCCTAGGCTGTTGTAACTCAATATGCGCAGACCCTTTGTTTCGAATAAACGGTGCATATTTACGTAGGAGAAAGGCACGATTAATAGGTTTTCTGTGAATTCGAGATTCGTCTAACGCGATATAAAGGTAAACGATGTAGATAAAGTTTTCACGAACGGCTTTCGAGGAAACCACTAGTCAGGAAACGGGTGTACACGAAGTAACTAGTAAAGGAATTATATCAGGAATAGAACATTGTTGCGTATACCTAATCGAAGTGGCTTCGAAGCTTGGAAGTTTTCGACCTGATATCACGACTTGAACTCGCGCAAACTACATATTTGTTCAACCGTACCAGCGGAAGCGCCACACGAAATGCGGCATGATATTATATGGAAATCGAACGCAAACAGTAAATTTAACTGGTGAAAATTACGTTTACGTGTCACGTGAACGAGCATCGGCATTTTTCCTTTCCTTTCTTCGCCGTCTGACTACTTGAAACTTTTTCCACTTAATAAACAAGAAAAGTTCCGCCCGCAGACTGTGAACACGATGCGTCGTGGGGATGGATGAAGTTTCGTGAAGTAAAGAGAACCAATATGTTTCGACGATAGTATCGAACAACTTCATCTTTTTCATCTTGTATTCGCATTTTTTCCTACGCATCGGACTCGGCCAGCGAGCCTTCCATATTTCCCTTGACAGTTCGAAACGCATTTATATTCGGTGTTGATAGATACGTTTACAGAGATATTCACTTGAATTCCGTTTCAAAAGCGAGGCCTGTCGTTCATATGGAAAATCCACGAAATAGCTCGCATGATTTTAGGAAAGAAGAGGCGGCTTCAGCTAGTTCATTCAATAAGTTCGTGCTTCGATAAGTTCATGCTATGATAATTCTTATGAATACAGAACGATGAACGATCAAGATGGCCAATCCAAAGACTAGTGAATAAGCATTTCAAAGATTAAGTGAACTGTATGAAGATTGCGAGTTAGAAACGAGATGAGCCTCATTTTCCGTTTTTTATAGAAAGCTAACGTTGAAATTCGATAACGTTGCCAATCAATTCCACGTTAAAATTATTTTCACATTTGATTTTGGAATTAAATACGTGTTACGTCACCTTAATATATTTTTGCAGTATATTACTAAAGTATTATTATATACGTAGATTTAATATTAATTAAGTTGAACTAATAACAGTTAAATGTAAGATTGTTTGCTTCTTACAAAACATTGTGAATTTGTTATCTATTTCCAAAAGATTTATAACCGTTAATAAACGAATAAATAAATAATATTAAAATGAGAATGGTATCAAATTTAGAAGTTTTTAGGTAATGAAGACATGAAAAGCGCGTACTTACTGGACGATCTAATACAAAAAGAACCGTTTATTCAAAGCAGAACGTAGACGTTCTTAAACTTGTTCGTAGGTTAAGCCGACGGCGTTATCAGAGAAGACTTCAGAGGAATCTTCTCGAGATGAAAACTTTAGCAATCGAAATAATAAATTTCTTCCTCTTGGCGAGCTTTCAAAACCGCGTTATGCGATTATATAACTCGATACAGCCCTTTACCGCATTCCCTTGACCGCTTTATACTTGGCTTGAAACCATTCTCTCGCCTTGGCGTTGCTTATTGTCCTAATAAATCCTGCGAATTGGTTTGCAACACAGTCTCGAAGGGTTCGACATTTGTCTTCGCCTGTTGCTCCCTCGAGCCTGAACGTGCCGGGAAAATGGTACAAAAGCAAGCCTAATTTCTTCTGGAACTCGAAGCAAACTTACAGAGGTTGTTTCCATCTTTGGAAAAATCACGGTCTCCGTGCCTTCACGGAGATGAATGATTCATCACGATATGCTGTGATATCGTGACATAGTTTAGAAGGTCTGAAATTAAGCATTCATAGAAAATTCATTGATATCGATCAGCGAGAAGGAAGCTCGTATTACTCGACGATCTCTATCTCCGAAGTTAGTCCACCTAGCTTAATGGATCGCGCAGATGAGAGAGCTGGATGTTTTTGTCATGGTTCCGGAATAGCAGATGGAATGATAACGAGATTTTGCTCGTGGAAAGGACGGACTATCTTAGTCGAGCGTTATGTATCGACTTTGAGAAGAAATCTAATCGTTCCGACATTCTGTAGCTTCGTACAAATTACAGGTGAAGACAACAGAGCGAATGGCTATCTAGATTGTATGTACAAAATGTTTGCAGACCTGGTGGAACTTTGAACGATGTTCTTCTTAATAAGTGAGAGAGTAATCGTGGTCATGTAATAGCTGGCTTTGAAATAACTGACTTCCTCTTTTTCTGCTCATGTCAAGGGGGAGGGCGCTTTCGCTGAGTCGAATACGAATACAACTGACCGGTCATTGCATTTTCCGAGATAAAACCGAGGAACGTGACTCGGTGGCAATTTATGGTATCCTCCAACAGGGTTGTTTTCCGTAGATGGGGGTTTCGGGCCGGTAGAAAACGGGAACAACGAACTGGCCGAACGGGCACATATTTTGTACGCGCAAATCGTACACAATTTGTACGAGAGGTATGAATATTTCATACTCACTTGACTTGGTTTACATCTGAATGCCGGCTGATATCGCCGCCTTACTCGCCCCGGGCAGCAGGCACACAGGATCCTCACGAATGCTCTGCAAAAGAAAAGAAGTGCGTGGCTGAGTCAGATAATCATTATTTTGAACGTTACAGTTTTGTCTTCCTCATTTTTAATCCACCGTGATATCCTTTATAAGTATTTAAATACTTCGAAATTTCTGGAAAGAAGGATAGTGTACAAGATGTTTTCTTTATCTCGCTATGCTGGATTATCTCGTGCGGCATTGAATTTATCAAAAAGCTGTTTTCTTGAAAAGTTGTTTGGCGTAAAGAGGGGCATCATATGGTGCAAATTATTTTTTTACAAGTCGAGTGATGGCGTGGAAATTTCAAAGTCGAATCACTTTTCGAATAGTACTATATGTGTTTGATTTCGATTTCAAACTTCGATATAGAACAGCCTCGGAGAAGATAGACTAGAAAACATTAGATTATCTTGAAATGTAATGGCCGAGAAGTTCAAAGTAGGCATCCTCGTTGATCCAAGGAAATACACGTCCAATAATACGACCTCGAAAGTTGATCACGTCATGGTGCGCGTTTTTAACGTTATGATTGCATGACTGAAATGTTGTTTCGAATATCGCTGGCGCGCTGCAAGTATTTGCATAGGCTCTATTGCATCGTGGATGCGACATGCGACTGCTACGCAAACAGAGGAATTTCATTTTCGACTGGGAAAATAGTCTTGCTCCAGGGACCGGTCCTCCGACTCGTTACATCTACATCGACGGGAGATAAATTTTGTTTCGTGGACAAAATGAGTCTTCACCATGTATGTTGATCAAAGTTCGTTATCGTTTCACGGTGTATTGTGTAATAAGTTCACGGTCGCTTTGGCGATTGGTATCTGACAGAGAACATGGAGTCCTTGATTATCTTGCTTGCTCACGAGTGAACCACTCACAAAGAGCAGTACAGCCTTTGTCCTCGTGGAAACTTCACAGGAATGTCGCTCTCTCGGTCGTGCCTTCGCCGTTTTACCGTGCTTCTCTTCGTTTTTACTTTCTTACATCTCACGCGGCCCATCGTCGTACCTCAAACCTATTCCGACGTGTACGAAAAGAAAAATAAATCAGGTCATCGAAGATTGATCATCGAAAGTCTGTTAGACGAGGAGAATCAACGAGAAGAATTTTTAACGTCGATACCTTGCATCAACAGTTTCTTGGAAAAGTACGTACAGAGACCAGATAGAATCTCTTTCGTAGCAATAGATAACGAAGAAAGTATCCAGAACATAGTTCAGTCGTTCGTGAGAAGTCTTCACAATTATTTCGCATTCTTCGAACACACTGTAGACCTGGACTTCGAGACACACGAATCCGCCTTGAGCACGATCGTCCTGATGCAGAACGCTAACAGTCTCGAGGACAATCATTACATACTCGAACCTTGCGATCGCGCTTGTCCTTTTATTACGATATTAATAAGCTCGTTTCAAGACGAAGAAAGCTTCCTCGAGCACGCTGACGTTGTAATGCAATCGATGTGGTCCCGAAGAATCGCTACTGTCGTCATCCTAGCAAAAGTTGGTGATTCTGTTCTCGCTGCTGGTAGCCTCACTTTTCAACCCGGTAAAATATGCACCGTATCTCCTCCAGTTATCTTGGACAAATGCGAAGGAAATTCTTGGAGTAAATTGAAACACATCAGTGCGCCGAAGACGAACGGTTGTGTTTTGAAGGTAGCCTACTTCGAACAGTCTCCATATGTGATAGTTGGAAATGATTCAAAGCGTTTATCGGGGTTCGAGGGAGCATTGACAGAGGAAGCGTTAAGAGGCCAGGAAATCGAGCGAGAAAAAGTCGTGTGGAACGATAATACCAGCTATGCGGAACAGGTGCAAATGTACATCTATAACGATATTAACGCCGACTTCGTTATTGGACGTATTCTACAGCAGTCTTACGAGGATATAGATTACTCGAGCTCGTATGACACGTCGAAAGTGGTGTGGCTAGTCCCAAAGATTCCTAACGTGTCACTGAAAGGACTGGTTCAGCCATTTCAGCAGTACGTCTGGGCAGCAGTAGGAGGATCTATACTATTGGGTTGCGTCGTCAAAATCTTCTTATTTCGTGATCTCTCCTTTTTAGATATATTTGCTCTGATAATTGGAGTCTCCACTGCGCGTCAGCCCACCAGACTTTCAACTAAAATTCACTTCCTCGCGTGGTGCATCTTCGGTTTATTTCTCACGCAACTTTACGTGGATTCTTTGGCCGATCAACTGATCAATATGTCCGACCTGAAGCTCGAAACGATGAAAGAGCTGATCTCATCGTCGTTTCAAATCGGCGGGACAGCGGCATTCGCGAGATTGTTCGAAATATTTGACCAGGATGAAATTGTTGAAAGTGTACGAAAAAAATTTGTGATATTTGATCAAGATGCGTACCTAAAGCAATATTACGATCTTTTGGACGGAACGAATTCCTCTTTTGCGTTGGTCATAGTGTTAAATTCTTCACGCAGTGATGCCATCGAGACGACACAGGCGTACACCATAACCACAGATGTGATATGCAGTTTTCCTCTGGCTTTGGCTACCTGGAAGGGATCCCCGTATTTGGAACACCTCAACGAAGAGATCAACAAATACATCGATTTTGGAATATTAGATTTTCTGATCCAGAGTGCTTTAGAAAAGAACTTGCGCGCTATGTTATCGCAAACTGCACAGGACGAAGAATACAAAACAGAACTTCACTTGCAGCAATTCGTTCCAGCATTTTTATTAGTCGCCATTGGGTTCTCCAGTGGTTTCTTGTTCATCATTCTCGAAGTCGTGCTCTATCCTTCCAAGCTTCTTCAGTAATCTCGGAAGATGCGACAAAAAGAAGTTCCGACAGTTTGGAATCTCAATATTAAATTATATATTTATCGATAGACGTTCATTTGATATGGGAAATTGTGAAATCGAGCACCAGTCAAATTGTCATCGATCGCAAAAAGTGTCGAGTGGGTGGATATCGTTCTACCGTGGATTATCGGCTTTCGCTTTTTAAATTATAGATGGATATTGGGCTGCGGCTGGATGGGCGCGCAAATTAGATATAATCCTCTTGCTGAATCTATCAAAATAGACAATTTACGTCATAGATTTATGTCTTAGTTTTAATCGCGCAATACGTAGACGTCACAAGCGGTTAGTGTTTTTCAATCCTTTTTAAGTTGCGATACCCTTTCATGATAATTAAATATCCTCTCTCTCTCCTATCCAAGAAAAGCATTTTTATGATTAATTTTACATCTATAGTGTAGCCATAGTATACGTTTGACAGTGTGGCCTAATAATTGTACAAATAGTAATTGCAGAAAAAGATGTGGAACGCATTATTTTGTTAGATTTGATGGTTGTGGTGTTAAAATATACAATTTAATTTCAAACTTTTGTATGTATGTTTGCATTCTGAAATAATCTTCGATAATAAAGGTTTGAAGTTTCCGTTTAATTCCTACGTGCACGAAGTTTCAGTTTTCTTGCGATCTTTTCGAAGAATAGCAAAGGAAGTCGGAGATTTCCCGGAAGAATGTGTCAATACTAAACTTCATCCCTTATCCAACTCCGAAAATAATCCTCGTACAGTCATTTGGTTCATTCCTGATCGGATCGAATCATTCTTTTCGTAATCGAATGAGAGTTAACGGTCCTAACAGGAGACGAACTGTCGCGTATCGTAAGGTGAATTTCTTCGATCGATTAGCTACAATTTATATGGATAAAAGCGGATCATAAAGATCTCAAATGACGATTGAACGTATTACGTTCTTAGTTGGTGGTATTTCAGGCAAAATCCGCGAGGGGGTAACGTAATTACCGTATTATTCTCAACGATCCACGCGGAATTTCGAGCTGTTAGTTTTAATTTTACAGGCTATAAAGTTTGGCTATTTCGTTGGATTATACTGTCGATTGTATAATATGTGGTTAAGGTTATATTGCATCATATTTTTATATCATCAACTTTGTGCATCAATTCCATTCCAGCTAATGTTATTCTCGAATTCTTATTACTAGTAGAATGTTGTGACAACCTGGAATTGAAAGTTGTTTTCATTTGAGAAATGTATTGGAATATTCGATCTGTCTTTATATAGCGTTCTATCGTGTGTTGAAAATTTAAATGAACCAAAACGTACAGAATTTATATAACATGTCAGAATATAGGGAATACAAGTTATAATATTTAGAGGATAAAGGAAATTTCTTTAGTGATTATTCATAACAATCTAAATTTAAACAAGCATCCGCAATATATGAATAAACGAACACGATATCAACGTCGCAAATGTATGATACTTTAGGATTAATTTATCTGTAATTTTCAACTTTGAAATTACTTAATAAAATATATTATATTATCAACAGACTACGCATCTCTATGTAATTATGGGAAATTAAAGGATGCAAAAATGACTAAGCTGGGTATAACATACAAAAATACATGAAATATCCAAAGTATAGTACTCTTTATAACGTCCAGTGAATAAAATAAATTTCTATTTAGGTTCCATTTCTACAGTCTGTTATATATATTTTATTTAATATAGTAATATATGTACATACGTGCATGAATATATAAAGACACTTTATACAAAGAAGGAAACATGATCTTGATGGACGTTTTGCCCCAATTCGTCATTGTAACGAACGTGTTAACAAATCTTAATAAATCCTTTAAACATCACAGTAGATATAAATCGTATGAATGCATGGCAGCAAATATTTGCATTTCGTTCTTATATCACGATTATCAGCTTTTCGAAGGAATTTGTTCGTCGCGTCTGGCAGCGTCAAGCTCATCCTTGCGGAACTAAAAATCCGCTTACGTGACTCGTACGCTTATTCCAAACATGCAGTCGACGGAATATCGCGCCGACTATCCTTGACGTTTCATCTCCTGTTTTCGCATCGCACTTGGATTTTCGGGATGATCGTCGTTCATGCTATCTAATCGTTCGGTACACGTTTAAATCTTAATTTGTTCATTCCCTGAAATTGAAAGAAGCTCTCGAGGCTCTGAGACACACAAGTCGGGAAGGCAACTGAATCAGGCGAAAAGTGAGTCGTCAGAATGGGAGTCTTAGCTTTTTGCAATTGATGCCTTCATGGATGAATGTTAGTATCGGCTTGTTTCTTGTCGTAGACACTAGAAATTGTTGACGCTTATTACTTGAAAGCACTAACGAGCCTCTAAATTGCTGCCATTGAACGTCTTTTTTAGGCCTCTGCAATTTCGTTCAGCTTAATAAATCTCGTTAATTTTTTACGCGAAACCCCGTGCAACGGGTACGTTTCCTTTTGGATGAATTTTTCGTTTCGCGAAACACGAATTTATTTTTCATTTATCGTTTATTCGACGATAAGTCGAGATACAAATTATGTCTTATAATGCAGTCCCTGGCTATCAAATTGGAACTGGCCAGCTGCGATACTGTGTCATAAATGACAAACTGTCGTTGCCTAAAATATTCGAGGAGTAAAAAAAGGTAAAAAATTTGACATGCTCCAAGACAAAGTTCGACGTTTTTTGTTTTGAGTTTTCGTCGCAAATTTCTTTCGAAAGATAATCCGTCGATGTATTTACGGTCGAGCCAAGGAACAGAATTTCGTACTCGATCCGGTTTCCTTTTATTCTCTTTTTATTTCTTATCTAGAGCGGCGAAGGGATAGATTATGTATTCGCGTGATCCCATTACTCCAGCCGCCTATAACCGAAAGGAAAACTGTTTTCGTGCTCCGAGGGAAATGCAATGAAACTTCATTTCGGTGCTAGATTATCGTGTTATCGTTGTTTGCCGAGAACTTGCTACGTGTTGCGAGAAAAAAGAACGATCCTCGGTTTTGGTTGGATTTTTGCTTCCAAACAACGAGTTTATAATAATTATCGACAACCATGTTTGGTACGCGATATTGATTCAGTAAATTTCTTCAATCTGTGGCATTGCATTTATACGATTGGTCTGAACAGGATATGATATTTTCCGATTGACGTCGACTCCTATTGTTTGCAACTAGGCGGCACATAATGAAACGATGCTGTCGTAAAAGCGACGCACGACAATTTGTCGGCTACGTATGCGCATAACAAACGCCGAACATAAATGGTACAGGGTATTTGTTTCATTTCTCTATTTATGACGGAAATTGATTGTAAAGCGCGATCGTATAATATTGGGTTGGCAACTAAGTGATTGCGGATTTTGTCATTAGGTGGTAATGACAAAATCCGCAATCACTTAATTGCCAACCCAATACATAAAAATTGGAATTCAGAAGCCGTAGTATAGTATATCAATACTTAATGTTGTGTGTGCGAAAATTTCGATGTGTTTTTAACAATATATTTATTCTATTAGTATATTTCGTGTATTGCAGATTTATTATTTGTTACGTACTTTCGCGAACTGCTGTTTGACGAATACCGTTCTCAGTTGGAAATCAATCAAAGGAAGGAATTTGACAGTGGTCAATAGGAGGAATGTCGTTTTCCGATAAAAGGGATAGAAAATTTGTACTCGACGAAATATTTATTGAAGCAAGAATTTATCGAATCGTCTGTGCAAATATCGTGCACTAGTGTGGTTATGTATTCCTTATTTATGCAAATATTTATGCTGTACTCTAGTCATGTGCTCTTTGTGTGTAGAAATATTATCGATGCTTGTGCAGCTAAAATGGAGCTTGCACGAGGTTTCAAGTGCTTAATAAATGAAAAAGTATATGCTGCGAAACAGCAATCATCGAAACGAAGCAAAGAGCATTGGGATTCACCGCCCACGAACAGCAAACGCGCAGTGAGCATTTGTTTATTCCTTAATTAAATTATCGTAAACGAGAGACTCGAAGGAAATGTAATTTGTAGACGCGGCTTCTTTATGCGATCGCTATTACGGGATTGCCAAGCGGCCATGAAAATTCATCTGGTCCGTGAAAATCTTGTTAAGGGCGAGCGACGAATTTGGATCGCGCCAGTCGATAACTTTATATTCTGGCTGCCAGCGTCCCCTCTGAATGCTTATGTCATCTCTCTTCCTATATATATATATATATATATATATATATATATATATATATATATATATATATATATATACATAAAAATACACATACACGTATTTACACATGTACATGCACATAGACGTGTACATATATGTGACCATATTTCTTTTCTTTTTACGGCAGCATATTGAAATGCAGGGCAATACGGTGCATCGATTTTCGCGTCGTTGGTTGCATGTGGCCTACGAGAAACATATCCACTCACGATAGACCGTGTCTCAAAAGGACCCTTTAAATCGGTTCTCGCGGCGTTTTGCCGAGAATCGTTTACCTCTTGACAGGCACGAAGCACAGAGAAGGCAGGAACAAGGGGTAGAAACGTGCCTTGCGTTTCACGAGTATCCACCGTCTTCCCTCGTTTCCCACTTTGGACGGTTCGTTCGTCGTGATCCTGGCTTCGTCTGCTAGAATCACCGACTTCAACCCACCATAATATCATTCGTATAAAATTGAAAACTTTAGACGTGGTTTGAGATTTTGTGCGAACGAGGAAATCGCATCTGCTACTTGCGCCGTTTCTTCCACTGCAGCAAGCTCTTCGAGAAATAGTTGCGTAATTGGCGTCGAGGATAGCTACGTGGAATCATTTATGAGAGACTTTCTTCTTTCGAGATATACCTACATATATACTTATATTTCCATTCATATTATAATATTGTAATATTGGAACATTTGTCAGTCTCATATGAAACGTGATAATCGATCTAGATTGTCAGGGAAGTAAGTAATTGGTTACAATTTTTCAATTTTCAGAATTGTTAAGGAGCCTGAATCTGCGTTATAAAGTCGCTAATGTATTATATAGTATATATGGAATCGAACAACGAGAAATACGAATAATACGAATAATAATATGAATGTAAAAATTAAGGAGAATAGTTATCAAAAGACGTAATAAACGTTTCAATAATTTGCCAGATTTACTGAAATTTTCGCAAGTATTGCAGTACTTACTTATGAATGGAGGTGAATATATTTTATGAAACTACTCGGGTTGCGCGGGAAACATGTTAATTCGATAAAAGAAAAAGCGGCTGTAGACACAAGGTATAACGATGGGATTCTTGTACCGCATTATAAACGATAAGTAGAGTGCTCGTTAAATTCTATTTGTGTTCTCGACGATACTCGAACCTACGGAGAAATTCTTGCAAAAAAACGGAAAGCAGGTGCGACGACGTAAAAACTAAAGCAGAAGAAACATATTGGTTTCATGGAGAAAACACGAGCAGGAAATTTTGTGCGACGGCGTGTAAAGCATTCTCTCTTGTTCTGCATTTTTGCAAGCGTTTGACATTGGAAAAACATTACTAATTTCTCTTACACAGAGTTACACCTTAATTTCTCAAGTTTAATCGAACTTTATTTATTATTTATTCATTCTGGAACAATTTCTCAAAATCGTAAGCGTCACAAATAGACTGCAGATGTATACCCATTTTTATGAACGTAATTAAAGAATTGGGAGTCGAATAGAAATTCGTTCTACAATAGGCAATATCCATTCTGCGAATGTTTGCACTTTGAAATTTCCCAAAGATGTAAAAATATCCGCGATTTAATCGTAAGACGAAATCTTTTAGAATGTAAAAGTCAGTTTTCGAGGATTTCCGTTCTTTTTCTAGAAAATCCGGCAGTTTAATAGAATTCGGCCTGGAAACTTTGCTAATTAACTCTTTAATGCTCGATCTCTTTTCACGATTGCACCGGGTCGTTGTGTTGGAGAGTTCTTTTCGAATCGCAATCGTTTGATTACGAATCGTGAAGAAGTTGCAGCTCCGATTTATGGGCTGAGAACATCAGCTTCTTTCTTCCCTTCGAAGCACGAAACGAGAGAAATCTTTATAAAACAATTCAATGCTCTGTGTATTATTCATTCCGATTTGATTTTAATCGATAAGTTGTTGAGCTGCTACGTATCGGAAACTGATCTTAGCGGGGCAGCTTGCATTATTCAAGTACGATTTTAATCGTTATTCGAGATCTTGAATTTGAAGGAGAATAGAGGGGAAAATATTTAACATTTACGATGAACGAACGTTTGTAAAGCAAATCCAATGAAAACGAACATTGACATTATATTACGGTTTATGTAAATTACTCGTTGGATAATAGTCTCTTCAAACTGACACGGTGTATTAATTCAATCTTTATTCTTCGTCGAAGTTGCACATCGTTTCGAATAAACATTAGTCGATGCGTTATTTACTTTTAACGTGCTGGTTATCAATGATGCTTCTTATGATTTCTGGGCTTTATATTTTGCAATATTATATCACAGTTTATTTGGAGATTTCCACAAATTAAATATACTTTAATCAGCAGAACACAAATTATAAAAAAATGATGTAGTAGTATGAAAAAAATTCAACAGTAGTGAAATAAATTTGAATAAAAACAACTGAATCGGTGAGTTGAAATGTAGCACGTGTCCAAAAACGACACTTTGAAACGTTTGATAAAGTAGGTTTAGCTAAATTCGTTCCTAACTTTCTCTGAAATTAATTTCAATTATCAACACATTTTGATGTGAACCTAGTAATGCCTACCCGGATAAACCTTCAAATATATCCAATTATAATTAAATCCTTTTCATACATTTCCGATGATAGAAATAAAATTACATCGAAAACTTGATTTTACCGTTACAATTTCTTCGATCGATTCCTTTCCTTCGAAAGAAGAAAAACGATAGAACTCCCCAGTGAACCTAATAGTTGTTTCAGACACGATCACGAGCTAGAAATTATTGGCTTGTACTTCCACGTAATTACGCAAAAAATCTTTCGTGCATTTTATGACGTAAAGGTGCCCAGATTATTATTAATAAATTTTTATTATTATTAAGCAGAAGCAATTTGTAATCTGTCTGTGTTTTTAACGCGAAACAAACGGGAGATTAATAAAACGAAGCGAGGTCGGGGACTATGGTAAAAGGGGATTTATCAATGCCTGAGTTTACGTGCTGTTGGCCAGGAAGTCGGGCTATATAGAAGACGACGTCTTTAGGGGAAGTTTCTATGTTTCCTCTGCACTCTCTGAACTGTTGATTAATGTTACCCCTTGCACTTTCTCTTCCGATTCCTTTTTGTTTCCCTGTCCATGTATTCATTTGTTTCCACGAGCTCCAACTCGTAGTAATCCGCAACTACTCTACGAACAATTGTTGAAGTATGCCATTGACCTTCACCTCCACTAATCAACCAAGAACGCTTTCATCGAATTGCCAATTTAGTATAGCAAGTCCATATCCCAGATGGAGAACTTCTCCCTCCTTGATCATTCTATTTATATCTATGCAGCTCGCTGCACACGAGAATTAAGATCACTGACATCGTGTCATTTTTTTAATACCTTTACTTTATTGCCACGATTATTCTCAATGATGTATAGCTTGGGTCGAGACAGCGAGATCGTAAATTAAAGAATCATTCTCAAGGATTGACATGGACTTGATCTTACCGTAATTAAGACTGTCTTTACACTGCATTGGTATCTAGAGCTTCGCATAATAAACGAATGACGCCTATAAATGGTGCCGTGAAAGAGAAATAACGCACCAAAATTTCAGACCAGTTCAATTTCAGACCAATTATTAACTTAGCAAATAAATCATTTGAGCAGGATTTTCGAAGATGGAAAGAGAATAGATAGTAAAAATCCCATATATGCCGTTGAATTTTTGTTATTAATTAAATTTGTAAACATCTAATTATATTCAATTAACGAATTCAATTTTACGTACATTTCTGACCCATTTTACAATCTGGTTATATCGTGAAGAAAGATCGAATCCCGTTCAAGATGCCAGCAAAGTCCCATCAAGGATGAAAGGCCTGGTCCGTTAACGAAACAGGAACCGAACGTGATTTCCGGTCATTGTTGCCGCTAGAGGGGACGGTTGTAGCGAGGGTCGAAACGAACAAGCGGAAGATTCTCCTCTGATTGGGCTGACGCTCGTAAATGAGCTATCGGAGTTTACGTTCTAATGACAGCGAAACGTGCGCCGAATGCATTTCTGTTTGGCAATCGGGTCAGCGTGCGCGACATGCCAAACCGGAAATCGATGGCCGTTCAACAACGGCGCGGCGTCGGGGTGAATTTGCACGCGGGGAATCGGCGAAACGCCAATTGCCGAGGCAGATCCACGTTAAAAAGTTTATCGCGGCCTGCTACCGTCCGATACGCGACCGGAAATGCACTCATGACGCTCGTACTCGTTCAAACGAACGGCATTAAACGATCAATCGCGTTACCCACCGGCGCCCCAGATCAAACACGAAAGAAGTCGTGCGCTTTTTCGATATCGTTTCGGAAACTGCATGATTCGAGCTCAGTGGTCGACGATTGATGGCTTTAGTTACAATGGAAGTCAAGATTTTGAGAACTTCTGTTTGGTCACACGTATTTCTACTTAAAGATATCATTTATTTTGTCGAGTAATTAAGTTTCCCGTGATTTGGTAAAGGGTAATGAATTTCTCATAATAATAAATTTAGGAATTTTATGGAAAGTAGCCGTGAACTGACCCGTACGATTATGGTAGTGAGTCCTGCAATCGTAAGAAATAATAGGGAAATATTTGATCTCGACCAAGAGGTATAGAGAATAATATTTAGAATCAGGTACGGGGTGATTCTTCGTGAAAAACTAAGAGAGAAACATAGAATAATAGAATAAAATTCTGTGAAAATCCACTGCGTGCATATACTGTTGTCTATAAGTATTAGGACACTTCTTGTCACATATTTGATGCATTCGGGCGATGCTGTAAAAAGTGGTGGGTCGATAAGTCAATAGAGGAACGAGCGAAAAATCGTGCACCGCAAACGTGATCAAACAGAATCATCGGGTGGCTTTCTCAGAGCATCGCATTCGCAGGCACATCACGTTAAATTACTAAATGGGGAAAAAGGCTTGGAGCAACTAATACCTCTGATAAACTGTCGAGGCAATCTAGAAAGGGCAAGAAATCTCATTATTGCTGGAATCCTAAAACGTCATCGTAAGACAAGAAGAGCTTCGTTTGACGTCATCGGTGTTGCCCACCGAATAGAATGCCCAGAAAGTTCGTCTTCTTCCATCGGTTTTCCTATCTTTGTAGTCTCCTTTTATGTGTGACGTAAAATGATAGATTTCCTTTTTCCTTCTCTTCTATCGGCGACGCTTGATAGTTCATAATTATCCAATAGCTAGAACGTGGTGCATAAACGTACCGCAAGGATTAACGTGACGTCTCTAATCCATCATCGTCGCAGTTGCAGCTACTGCATCGTGGTCGACGACGTCAGTATGTGACGTCAAAGACGGCAACACGTGGTGAACGCGAGGCAGTGTGTACGCGAATGCGGATGAGTCAACGAGACTCAACGACGAAACGACAGGGAAAAGATGGGGACTCGTGGCAAAACAGTTGCGTGGCTTGCTCGATTTATATCTGGCTTTGGATACGAGGTAGAGAATCGTCTACGGAGAGCTTTCTCTCTGATGGTCTTTGGAGGTTTGCAGACGTCTCGGCGCCAAACGTCCCGACGTCGGGGCAAGGCCTTGGCGACCGGTGACCGTGTCTTTTCTCGGCGAATTTACGCCACGCTCTAGTTTCCGTACGGTCAATGACGAATGAAAATACCAATGGGGTTGAATGGCTGGGGACAAGATTGCAGTTAACGCGTTCTCCTTCTGTCTATTCTCCTCTCTAAAACTATACCCGTAATTGTGCAATCGTTAAATGGAAGACTAAGCTGCTGTTGCAGGGATGTACAGTGACGGAAAGAAGAAAATTTCAGTTTTGTACTCTCTGAATGCCGGCAACGATAATCTATTTTAGTGTGTAATTCACTCATTATTCTTTTCGAATATAATTCCACTTTGTAAAATTATGGTATCCTTTGGTACCATTTATCTCTTAAACTAGTTTGTCCCATCACAAACTTTAACTTTTCCTTTTTCCCCCCTATTCATCTTTTATCGTTTTTCTTTCCTCTTTATTGTTACTTGTTTATTCTGTGTCTTCTTACGACTTTGTATGCCATACTTTGTATACTAAAATGGGTATTTAATTCGCTTGATAAATTAAATTAAAACATGAAAGTAACTTGAAAAATGAAATGAAATGAAATTTCTTTTCGTACGCTACTGTAAATGCTTCGCGCCCGATTTTATAGCATTTGGTAAGATTAACTTTTCTCGACTTTCTAGGAATCTCGACAGATAGTCATTTGCAACACTTCACTAACACACGTTGCTCCTTCTGCGTTTCTAGCGAGGATAATTTATTGGTTATCACGCATGGTCGACGATGAATTAAACGTTTAATATGGTTACTCGGTGGACCAGAGATAGATTTCATCCTTTTCATGCCGGTCAAAGATCCGAGGATCGTCCACCATAGACAAATTCCTTCAGAATAACCGCGCGAGAAAGGAAGATATTGATAACGTGTCAGAGGCGGTCAGAGCAAAATGCAAATTTGACTTTTCGCGCGATAACAAAGGGATCGTTAACAGAAAGCCGATCTACACTCGTTCCGTGCCTCTGCTCATCTTTTTTCCGTTCTTTCTTTTGCCTTTCTCGGATCATTTGCGACGCGGTGAATCGTAATTTACTTTAATGCACGGCTTTGAGCCGTAATTCACCCAGGGCCAAGAGTTTCTAACCCATTCTTCCACGTTACTCGAGTAAACCATGGTTCGCGGATCCAAATTGCCCTCCATTCCCTGTCTGAATTTTGCTTGACGACCGATCAACTTTATACCGAGATAATTTGTTACACCAAAGAATTATTATTCTCTTCCGCTTTCATAAGGCTACGGCTTCTTTGACCAGATATGTAGAAGAGTAGATTTTGTTGCAATTCACGCCTTCGTATAAATGGAGATAAGCTGTTATGGTCGCTGGCAATCGAAAGAGCATCATACGAAACATTCGATGTTTTTTGTTTTTTAATTCTCATGTATGCAGATGTATTTTATGTTGATTACTTCCTAAATTCTGTTTGCGTATTGTTATTCTATTGAACTGTGGTTAATTGCTGAAACGTCAATAATTTGTGTTTTTCTTTTGTCTTTATTATAGCTCATATTCATTTCAATAAACTTCGCGTATACTTGCGTTAGAAACGTTTACATTCTCATTACTTTGGGAAACATTTTAAGGCTTAACTGTCCGTAATCCGATTCTATGTATATTTCCCAACCTTTCCTCAAACGATCGTTAAAATGTTCCTTTGACGCCATATGATATTTGCATATCACATGTGCCGGTGATTATGAAAGTGGCCTAAGTCATACATTTTTCGTTCTGAGTTATTTATAGTTTTGTGTATGACGCAATTGAATTCTATTTAACGACGCAACAAACAAGTCAGTCCAAAGGTTTAGTTTCTGCTATTTTGCAATAATGGTTTCAGATTATTGCAATAAATGCAACGAAAAATAGGCGATGCACTTAGTTTGGTTCGATTCCTTACTTTTAGGATACTTTCATAACCATCAGTATACATGTAACAATTACGTACATATATTTGAGTAATAAAGAAAATATTTTTCTTTTTACGTCTACAATGAACTAGCTGTACGAATACTTTTGTTTCCCGCTGTGTAACGATCGTAAAGGACAAAATCATTGCAGTTTGATTTATTCGTAATTTTATATATGTATATGCATTTTAAAATGCATCTTGTCTTGTCGGATACTTTCGAACGATATAGGTACATACGACAGACCATAATTCAAGAAGTGAAATTTCTGCATGTGATCCTAATGGCCAGGAACTACGAGTTATTCAATAAAAAAAATAACAATAATATATAGCGTCTTATTATGTTCTCGTCAAATATCAAAATTAAAAGCTTGCTTTCACATTGCGTTCATCGCCATGAGATACTGCTTTGTGACTTCAAAGCGACAATTGCACAAACGCGCGCGTCGCTCTGACAAACAAACGCGCGCACGAGAATTTAGTAATACTAAAGGTGAAAATTTGCGTAGAATTGGACACGCGTTGGATTTATTTAATTTACAACAACGCAGAAACCACGGAATACGTTGAATTCCCCTGGAAATTGCTGCTCGACCGCTACAACGGAGCAGGGGGTCGCGTTAAATGAAACCGCCGCTCTACTAAATATCGAATTGGCCGTATAAAAGCGAAACGCCTCGTTGATATCGTTTCTTTCTAGTTGATTCTCCACGGAAGTTGTATATATATAGTTTTATTTCGAGTTGTTTCGTTATCTTTGAAACATATTACGCGGTACGTGTCCGTTTGACAAGTTATTTCCTATGTTTCTTGGATGCAAGTTATCAAACTTTGCCCCCAAGGCGCAAGCGGTCTGAAACGCACTGTACCATGACCTAGTGCAAGAGATATTACTAGGAAGCAACAAGCATAAAACAACTTATGAAAGACTCTCCGGCTCGTTCTTGGAAGCGTACACTTTACTAAAAGATTTACTCGATGGAGCAACTAATCAAAGTTTCTTCAATTTAAGTTGTTTTTACTTTCGACGCCTGGACCCGTTTGCAATAATTTATCAGCTAATAGAGAGTTATTGAGTTACAAGTTATAGGTTATACGTACTTTTTATACGACTTTGCAGCAACAGAAACAACCCATAGATGGCACGAAACATAAAAGGAAAGTAATATAATGCTACGGAATTACTAATTTTTAAAAAAATTTCTAACTTGTCAATTGAAAAAGATTGGAAGGAAGCAGGATTAGAAATTAATTATTATTAAATTGATTATTGAAATTTATTATATTATTAAATTATAGTAAATTATGTATCTTTATACATGACAGGCAGCAATAATTTTAGTCGTTCAATTATCAGAAAACTTGGATTCTCCGGTATGCCCCAAAATTGATTAATATTGTTAATCGAGATCTTATTATATTTGTACAGTAGACATCTCTTGTTCATATAACAGAATATTCAAATACTAGAACGTTCGGATATTGGGACATTCAGATAATCGAGGTTCGGGTACTGTACAGATAATTTATAAAATGTCAGTAATATCAATTCAATCGCAAGAGGACTTGGCTAGAGGAACAGCCATTATACGTAAATTTTCATCTGTCATTCAACGATTCAATCTTCGCAAAAATTAAACCTTCTTGAATTCGCCAAATTTTGTGACGACAGTGTAACACGCTCATAAGGAAGACGCATCACTGATGAATTATTCATCTTGAAAGCTACATCTCCATCCCGCTTTTGAGGAGAGTGGTAAAGCGGAACACGGATGAAAAATTTTCAGATTTTCGGATGTGGCCTCGCTTAGATTTTCGACCGGCTTCCCCAACTCCTGCAGAATTAATCTCTGATCACTCTGTAATGCTCCCTTTGTGCAAGTAACCTTTAACTTTTGCGGTGGTCGTTTCTTACCATTAGATATAGCAACGTATACGTGTAGTCACGAAACGTTCACAGAAGTTTACGGTAAATTTTCAGACCCTAGGGAACACGGAGAAATTTAAACTATCCTCGTGTATATTGCAAGGATTATTCACTCTGTTTGGCAGAAACCCGACCAGTGCAAGTATTTTTAACTGTTTCTGCACGTGTCTGATTCTGTCATTGATTTGAAACTTTTAAACGTTATAACTGACCGGCAGCATCTCGCTACTCCATTCAATATACCGAATCATCCCCACGGTCTAATTTTGATTTCACAGCGTGACCTCTCTCTTGGATTTCACATTAAGGGCGTATTCTAATATAGAGTATCATTTTTCAGATCTACTTTACGATTTCTTCCTAAATAGATCGTAGAAGCTTTTGGTGCCAGATTTTATACGTGTATTTACCTATTTTTGAAGAATATTCACCATTTTCTTTGAATAAAAATAGTTACATTTACGCGAATCTTGACGCGTTTCTTGAGTTGTAGTCGATATCGTGTCTCATTTCATTCTTTTTATTTCGGTGTATAAAATCGATTACTTTATACCCAGACTTAATTTGATTGAGACACAACAAAGTAGAATTTAATTTAGTTTAATTTAACCGACGGAGTATGATCCAATTGCGGTAAAATGTCCAATATAAATCGAATTGCAAAGGGTTAAAAGATTTTTGCTTGCCATCCTACTTATCTAAATTGAGAAAAGCAAAAGAATTTTTAATTAGTATAAGTATAGTTATGTAATTCTGTTACATAGCTTCAAGTTGTGGACTAGAATATCCCCTTAAGAGGCCGTTTCCTTTAACTTCTATAGCTTCATTAACTTCAGTAATGTGAAGAAATCCTTTTAAAGACATGGTTTCGAAAACTTGTGTTTTAGGAAAAGTATAAAAGGAAAAACAACGTTTTGAAAGTTCTACGCCAGAACAGTTCTTTAAAATTCCGTTTCATTCACGCGTTCTCGTCTTTCGTTTATTCGAATGGCCCCTTCCCGTCCTTCTGCATTCTCGTCTAAATACTCGCCATTCTCCAGCGTACCGTCAACATTTCTAATATCAGCAAATATGAAGAGTGTATGCGGGTCATTCTCCTTAAATAAACGCTTGGCAAATTCACGGATCGTTCCTCTTAAAAAACAAGGAGGTGTCGAGATCCAAGACTCAACGATTAATTCGCGATTGGCTGGAATGGTGCGATTAACTCGCATAAGCGGAAGTTGGGAAACGGTAGTTCACCATCTGGTAATAAACCGCTCGGAAGCTGCTAGGAAACTCTCGATAGTTCGCGAAACTTCTGAATGATCTTCGATTATCCGTCGTCGCGTTCCTCAGGCGAGTCAGCTGGATGATGGTCGCGATGCCTGATCCCATAAATCAATCTGCAGTACCTCGAGGAAACGATTTCTCGCTCTTTTTCTCCATTACGGTACACTGAGATAGACCGAAGGGTCAAGTGGAAATAAGGTAGAATTAGATCGAGGCTGAGGAATAGAGGAAGAGGTATGCATAAGCAGAAACCGAGTGTAAAGTTTTCCTAAAGAAATAGGAATAGTCTGGGCAAATGGAAAAGGGAAAGAACAGGGAATCGTTGTGAAGAACACCTAGAAGCTCTAGCCGAATCGCTGCGAGGTATGTAGTTGTATTTTCTTAGCAAGGAATCCTGCAGTCCCACAGTAGTTAAACTTTTAATTGAACGCCAAAGGAAGCGTGTAATTTGGAAGCAGGCCGCCCTACAGATCGCTCGGTCGATCGGCGAACGAGCTGCTGTCTGTATAGATACCTGGACTAGTCAAACAAAACGATATCGGTGGAATTGATTTAACTGATGTCCCTGAATATGTATTGGATTTGATCCTGCCATTAAGCGTTACGAGGACCTTTTCATGGCGGAGAGGGGGCTGTAGGGATCAACGGTACGCCCGACATTCGCGTTAAATCCGACGTGTAATTCCTGCGTGCAGCCGCTAATGGATTCGAAGTAACCGTTTGGCCTAATTATCATTGATCGCAGTCACAGCCAGTCACCGATCTCCGATCCCCGAATTCTTGCACTCGAATGGGAACTAACTATTCATGATTTTCCTATTGATCAGCCTTGGTGACCGTATGCCACCGTTCAGTCGACGATGTTTGCCACGATTATGTAAACTGGTTAACAACGAACAATTCGGGACATGGAAAATGGTCGCGAATAGGCGTAGACCGAGCCACAAATACGAATCCAAGGGGCACCCGGGACTTATTTACGGGAACGAATCGACCGTGATTCGAGCATCCTCGGAGCTTTTCAGCTTCTCTATCCCACGATTAAAAGGCTCGAACAAGTTGCTGTCCCTTTTTAAAATGGCTTGGCTTTTCATCCAGCCCCGCGACTACTTTCGAGCACGATCGATTCGTTATTAATAACCATTTGCCACTGGTGACATCGAGGCTATTCAGTTTTCGACCTCGAGAAGCCGATCCACCTTGCCCTGCACACCATGGAGAAACCCCGGAGACTATCGATTTTGCATTTACCCACCGACAAGCAGCCGTGAAGCGTGATAATCACACGTGCGATTGCTACACGTAGGATTGGCGGACGTTGCTGTTGTCCCTGTGATTGTTATTCTCTTTCTATCCCTCTGTCTCTCTCTCTCTCTCTGTCTCTGTCTCTCTCTCTCTCTCTCTCTCTCTCTCGTCCTTCGTTTCCTAACATTGTAAGGTTTGTTCCGGGGCACACGATTTACGCTTTATCGTGTCACCGACTTTAAACTATGTTAGCGATTATTCGCGCATCTGTCGTCTTCGAAGCGATTTCCATCGATTTCAGCTGTCTCCGATTTTCTTTCGTTTTTTGGGGCACTGTCCTTTTACATGGCGATATTTTTAAGCGTTTTTGTTGGTATTTGATTGATCAGGTACATGGATCGAAGTATTCAAGTTTCAATGCTCTCATCCCTATTAATCAAGACACTTGTCTTCGAATAATTTGAAACATTTTATCAACATAAATTCATTATTTTACTTCATCGGTAATGTGTTTGCAACTCTCATGAAAATTTAAGGTGCTTTTAGATATCCTTCGATTTGAAAGAAACAGCGGTTGCTATATTGTCCTTAGGTCCTGTCTCTAAACCAAGTTATCTTTCTCTGAACTTTGTATTTGTATTGTAATTAACGTTTTTCACATCAACATTAATTAATCGTGTTCTGTATAAATTTCCCTTGTAGCTTAACTCTGGTTGAGAGTTACAATACAAATACAAATTGTTATAATGTTTTTATTGTGTTTATAATTATAATTCACATCGTAATTCCTTGGATGCCATTTCTCATTAAGCGTCTTGTATGACTTTATACAGCTTTATAGCTTTATACAGATTTATAGCTTAACCATCGTTCATTCTTATATATACATTGTTGCAATAACAGTATTTCGGTGTCGTTAGTCTTGAGGGCTATCCAATTTACGCTAGTTCCGCGGCTAGTACGCCGCTCTTTCTGAATGCAAGCACGTTACCGGCACGCATAGGAGAATGTATGCGTCCACTTTGTCAGGGAAGGCGTAATAAGTGGACTCGGGAGGACGTTACACACCTACGTATATCGCTAATTCTATTTACATAACGTCCCTTACGTAACACGAATTACTCGTGAAACGACGGCACTAATTCTCTACGCGTTTCTCGCGTGAATATGAGTCATGGCAAACTGTACGTGTGCCCCGAAATTAAAATTAACCCGAGTTTGCTCGCTTCGAATTCACCGTTGACTGAGGTGACGTGGAAAAATCGTACATCACGAGAACAAGTTAAATATCGCGTCCTGGTTCGGTATAGAATGAGCGTACTGATTGAAATCTACCTTCGAGCCAGCTTGCTCGCTATCGGATGCATTATGTACGAGAACTCGTAGTGGATTCGAAACGAGAGACGTGCGATCCATCAGCCACGTGTCACCGAGATTTCGCTTAACGTGTTATCGAAAAGTGAATTCTTCGATCGTAGCGCGTCATGAAAATACACTAGGGTTATTCCGTTAATTGAAAGTTCTTGACGCGGAGAAATTGCGAGTATCAAGTCGTTGTAGTCTGGCGTTTCTAAAGATAATAGTAATCAGACGGTGCGATATCTGTTCCTCGTCTTTAGTCATAAAATGTCTTGTTCAAAGTAATCAGAGAAACCCTAATATGAGAATGCATCACTTAGGCAAATCTATTAACAGTGGAATTACCAACGGCTAAAGTTTGAAACTTTTACCAAGAAAGTTATAGTGCAAGGAATAAGACAAAGTTTATAATGCGGTAATAAGTGTAAGTTTCGATTCATATATTTTACGAAAAACTATCTAAACCCTTAAAAATACACCGTTGTAAATCTATACAATTACTACGAAGAATTACGAATCGATTTTTTTGATCACTTTCGTAGTTCTAGGTTCAGAAAAAGAAAAAAGAAGTAAGATAGATATTATTCATAGGGTAAAGATTTTCATTAGAACAACGATTTAAGTAACGTACGGACACTAAAAGTGGATATAAAAATGACAGCGACACGGAAAGCGAAATTCATACGGCACTCGTACATCCCCATTTTTTAAAATGATTATGAATTGTTGATTTTTTGCATCTTTGAAATTGATAAATTTCGTGTTCTCTGTAGCAAAGTATTTTCTTCTCATCTGAGAGGGAACAGAACACTTTTCATCATCCACGTCAAATATTTCTTCCTTGAAAATGACCAAACTATTTTCTACGCGTATGAGATGATTTAGAGTCTTTTCCGTAAACATACGATATTTGCTGTTATTATCGTTGTATTTCTTTTCTGAAGCTCATATAGTATGTATTTCCTAGTTGCTCATTTTTCCTCCGTCGCTGTTTTAAACTCACAATTCAGAGATCTCATGCAGTCATTGTCAGAACTTGTTTGCAGATAATTCTGAAACATGAAGCCCGACTAATCCCGCTATGTATCTTATCGTTCTTAGTTCAAATTTTCGTTAACACGACGTTTTAAGCTGTATATTTCATTATCGCCAGACATACGATTTTTTGCTTTTTTTCAAAAGCTCCTTATTCTCTCTGCGGAATTCCGTTGCGTTTTCTTTAAATTTATACTTTTGCAACGTTTTCGCACATCTTTATATTTTCTCAATGTTCCATCTGTTTTACTTTGCAACAATTTATTTTCCTGTTATAAACAGAATCGAAATCATAGCACACGTGACACTCACCGTGAAAGCGTTAAAACATAACGCGAAGAATTTCTCGGTTAATCTAATCGGAGCAGAGAAAACCGAAGGAATTTAAAGAACGATCACGATAAAAAAGAAAATCGAATCCTCAAGTTGATATTTCCAAGTAAATATCTCTGACGATATGCGTACGGCAAACTTGCTCATTGTCAGTCCAATTAGTTGCTTCTCGTTCATTGTCAGTCAAGTTAAATAGTTCCTTTTCTCTTGGATCGGGAGATTAGGAAAATCAGCTCGTATGAAATTTCGTTTAACTCTGTGTGCCCGAGACTTTGATATGTTTAATCTAATTCGAGCAGAGAGAGAGAGAGAGAGAGAACGAAGATTAAATCAGTCCCGACCTCTTATCCGGTTTCTCCAAAAGAATTTGTTCCCGATAGCGGAGCTTGAAATTGCGAGTAGTCGAGATAAATGGATGTTAATTCGGCCCGGATTATTATTATTTATCCAATCGTGGCTCAATTTATTGGTGTCTGACACGAAAGGAGAAATCGCTCTGGGAAATCCCGGGTTTACAAAGTTGCTATTAAGTCAGCAACGCGTTTAAGACGACGAAATTTTTTATAGGTCTCCGAGAATCTTCATCGAGGGCAAAGAAGCTACCGGAAGAGCTCTCTATACGGCTTCGAAGTCGCCTGGACTCGTTTCACGGGAATGAATAAAAGTAATTTGCTAAAGAGCTTCGGTTCTATCCATCTGCAACCTTGGAGCCCACGGTTCTCTCCCCTTCTGTGCCTATCCTGTAAAAACACCATTTATGAGTCGTCCTGTATGCGGGGTGCTTCCGCAATCACGATATTTACAGTCCGTGACCATTGAATTAAGCCCACGATTTCATTTTTCCAGCTACAGTGTGTAACATACACGCGTACTATGCGAGATAAATGGCAAGAAGTCCTTGGTTGTCGGCTATAAATATTGGAAAACATACCGATTACGTTTATTAGAAGACTCTAACAAATTTTATTTTTCTTAATATTTGAAATTATAGGGCGCACGTGGCTGCGAATGAAATAACTGATTTAGAATAAAATAGCTACAAAACAGCAGCGAATAGCATTCAATTTATTCATCTATTTATTTATTAGTCTAAATATCAATAAGTGTTCTAATACTTATGGTCGGCAGTGCATGTAGCAATTACTTGATTCGTAAATTACCGAATGCAAAAATTGGAAAATTTTGAAAGAAATTGAAAGGTAGCAGAATGATGACTTAATTGCCACCTAATTTCACGTGAACTACGCTACGTATCTCGTAAAGATACGCTCATAATTTATTTAAAATATCAGGAACAAAGATCCATTATTGGAAACTTACATCTGGTATACTGGGCAGATATGCAACATCGTTTTCTTTGAAAACGAAACCTCGCACGAAAAAACGTTTTGTTCTAAATACTCGACTTATTTTTTCATGAGAAATCATCCCTTGTTTTACCGCGATTAGGGGAACAGCCAGTACGTGTGTACGAGCAGAGAAACACTCGCGTAACATTCAGAAGTGCTTATCTTCGTATCTGTTTTCCAGAGAAAAGGATTCTTGAAGAATGCTGAATTCCCTTTTTAAAGTCGAACCACAATCCCGATAGGTATCTTTTTCCTTCCCTCTCTCTTTATCTGTTCAAGAAATTATGCCCTCGCCGTGGTCTCGTCCTCTACCGCCCACTGATTTCGCATCCTCCAATTGAAATTCTTCCTCGGACGTCCCCATTCACTTTGGATACGAAAAGAACGCGATCCCTTCGTACAAGAGTCGTTTGAGTTGATCGTAAAGTGCGACCTTTGATACGGTAAATGAGAGAGATCGATAGCAGCGTGAAGCCGAACGTTCTTGTCGAGTTTGTTTAATGCCAGCAAAGTTAATCGAGTCGAGACAGGGCTTTAAGAAATTTGTGGTTTTGTTTAATTAACGTAGTGGAAGCGTATTTTTACTATGATTATATATAATCATTGGTAATACGATTTAGTGATAAAAAAAGCAGTTTGTTCCTAGGGGATTACCTTTGCACTGAGAGACGTACAGTATTGCCTGAAAGTATACAGCAGAACTTCATTTACCTGAACTTACTGTGGCAGCAGTTTATGTAATAGAAATTTATCAGTTTCTGTATTACGTATCTTATATTTGTCATTTATACAATAGAAGTTCAAGCGCAAATAATTAAAATAGATTATAAATCAATAATTATAATTGATTAAAAAGCATTAAACTTCTATTCCTGTAAATGAATGAAGCTCAGATAAACGGATTTCTCGAAGTCTGCCTAAATTAATACTAATAATTCAAACTAACAAAAACAGTTTGAAACTAATTTAGCCATCGAATCGCGTGGACGTTAAATTGATCGAATATATGAGATTTGAAAAAGTTTACGCGCAGTTAAAATTAATTGATATAACGAATATAATATTAATGAATTTGATAAAACTAATTTCATACAAGATAATAATTTTAACATATCATAATAAATAATCTACATTTCATATGACATATGTTTCTTAATTCCACAAGAAGGTAAAGAGGATAGGATTTTTAATCGTGAGTTTTCCATTAATTCATAGCTGTCACTAAAAGCCATGTATTAATACAAATCGAGCGGTGTCGATATATTTATGGTCGATATTATTTTCCCCCCTTGATTAATTCTACCTCGTATGATCTCATTTACTCCATGAGAGGGCAAAGTTACACGCACCCCTACGTTTTTCATTCCCTCGAGCTATTTCGAAGCGCTACAGACAAATGAACTTAATTATTTTTCACTTCTTCTATTCACCAACGAATTTTCATGGAGGTTCATCGACAGTTCTGATAGCTTCGATTAATTCCAAAAGTTGCAAAGGAAGATCCTCTCTGATCGTGTCGTCCAATCTCGGAGACATCCCGTACGTCATATCGGATGAACTCAACGAATAGACGGATTATCGCTGGTCGATGTGAAAATGTAAACTGAAAGGTGATGCTCGATGAAGACGCGTCGTTACGCGTAACGACGAGCCTGTTAATTGGGCCTCTGCAAGAGGAACTAAGGAAAAGAGGAGAAGCTGTAGTTACACCTTCGAGAAAAAGATAATAAGCTGCTACCCTTGTTACAGGATTCTCGGAACTTGCGTATTACGAATGCTGCAATTAAAAAAGTCCGGTATGTAGTTACCAGAGATAAACCGCTTACGACGAAGTTACCTTAATTACCAGGGAATCTCGTAAATTTTCGCCGCTCGAGTTATTTCTGCTGCTCTGATGAATTTCGTTATTCAAAATGGCGCAGTCTAGGGTAACTTTGACGCGCTTCTTACATTTGAATAATCATACAGAGGGGGAGAACGTGGTAGCCTGTTTCAGCCGCTTATTTACCAAATCGATCCAACTCCACTGAACAAAAGATTCAATCAAGCACTCTGGTGCTAAAATTTGAAGAAGTGGAGTAATCATTTCGGCTTGTGTACGGTACATTTATCGAAGAGGGATACGGTAAACTATAATCGAGGCTAAAAGTAAGTAAAAGTAGGGGAAGTATGTATATAGGTATCGATGAAGTTTAATCGAACCGGTGCTAATGTTACATACTGAAATTTTATTCATTATATATCCTTCTAGTAGGTAGATTATTTGATAAATAATTGAAATTAGTATCTACATTTTTGTGTAAATACGACATATATAATGAAACTTCGTCGATGCCTATTTTTACTACCTATCCATGTACGTCCCATCCACTTATGTATGTGTACTGTAAGAGAAGGCACAATTGTGAACCGTTTCGTTCGTCTAGATATCGAAGGTACGAGATATAGGTTCTACATTATGGTAGTGTATTTGTTTTCGAATGGTCTATTAAATACGCTGGGGATGTTTATCGCTTTTCAGACATAGGATACCTTGTATGTGTCCAACTTTGGGAATAATTTACCTCGCGAATATACGAGCGTATTGCAACGGGGGTTGGGGCTAACTTGGCGAACTATAGGCAATGTATCAGTTTTCCTGCCACCGATGAAATCAATAACGGCTCGCCTCTTCGATAAAATTTCAAACCGGCACGCGCTTTCTTCTCCATTAAGAAGCTTTTCAAAGGAATGACGGAAGTTGCAGAGCTCTTCGAACAGTGACGTTCTCTTCGAAACGCGCTTCAATCCCTGTCAGTGAAATATCACTGAATAGATTCCTTTGTTATTAGTTTTATTCTTCTCGCTTCCTTGTCCGTACGCAGGCCGTACAGACGTACGTTCTTAGTCTGGTTATTCTCGGATCCTCTCATGAAATATCTTTCCGGCAGTGCTTTTGTCCCCGCGAACGCGTTATTAAAAGTTTAACAAGTTCTTTGCACGTGGCGATGACTCGTTTTCCGTGAAATCACCACCGACATCCTCCATTATGTCGAGCTCTTTGATCCTATCCTCCAGGGTGGCATCGAATTATAACGTACTGTTGCAGCGAATAAAATTAGGCTAATTGAAGCGTAACATTAGTTGGTCCACCTTATTTTCATTTGATCGTATATCAGATTGTGCCAAAAGTTTCTTTCGTTTTCATATGAAAATAACGGATGCACAACGTTTGTTGTTTTATATTATTTTATTGAGATATGTATGATCCATTTTGTTCTATTGCTATAAATTTTCTTCTATTGCTAGAAAATGGATCATACGTAATTCAATGAAATGATATAAAACAAAAAATGTTGTGCATCCATTATTTCCTTATAAAACGAAAGAAACTTTTGGGACAATCTAATACATTTTCCTTTATTTTCATTTTTATTGTTTGTTTATTCGCATCCTTTTGATTCGTTGATTTACATTTATTGGTTCGTTGGTTTACATTTATTGGTTCGTTGGTTTACATTGTCTGATTCGTTTATTTATGTGTTACATTTTTTAAATCATTTTCAATTCAATCGTAGCTTTTCGTCGTTAAAGAATGTTTTAATTTTGTGACGGTATAAAAAGATCGTTTTCTCGATTTCTCGTTTCAATCTCGCGTACAGAGATTTTGTTAAAATATTAGAGGTCACTTTGTTTGCTGAAATTTAACATAAAAATTCGTGTTTCTTTTAATTGGAAATGTTTTGTTATTGCTTGTTTGTGTATATTCTTCGGTTCATTTATTTATTTGTCACGGCAAACATGGCTAATTTAAATATAAAATTAATTAATCCTTTGTTTATGTATTTTTGTTTCGTTTAATCGCAGTTTTCGATTCACTAGCTTCTTTATTCATTGGTTTTATATTTTTTGCTAGATCGCTGTAAGGCAAATACAGTTAAAATACAATTTAATTATGATATTTAAACAATATACCCAACTTATTCTCGGCACAATTATTTACATTTTACTATTTGTTCATATATTTTTGATTCGTTTATTCAAAGTTTTTTGGTTCATTCGTTTACGTCCTTCGCTTGATCGATTTACGTTCTTTAATTGATCGATTTACATTTTTTGGTTGGTCGATTTACATTTTCTCACTAATTTGTTCTACACCTTTCGATTATTTAATATTTTTCAATGTACCTATCAACATTTCCTATTTCTTACGGCCCAAAATATAATAGAATATTCAATGCGTATCAAGATGCTTTAACGTGCTCTGCTTAATTAATACGCGATTAATGCGAACTGCGTTTCGCGAGTACCGTTTCGTAGAATATCAAGTGGTATTCGAGTTTGCGATAACTAGTTATGCCGACCGTTTTTGCTATATGAAATTTAACGAGAGTCAGTATTCGTGGGGAACAGTGGAAAGTTTTGGGCGAACTAAAAAAATTTATACGGCTGCGATCACCCCCCATTGAGCAACTTTCCGATTCGTATCTAACTCGTAAAGATTTGGTTGCTTGCAAGGTATTTTCCTTTTTGCGAAATTGGTATCAGTCACCAGGATATCTATTCGTTTGAAAGCAATGGACGGAAGCAAGGAAACCGACGATTCGTAGTGAAAGTTTTCGCGTTTATTGCGTTTTACGCGAACAACGCACTGTCGGTACAGTTACTCGAACTTTTGTTCTCGACCCTTTGAAACGTCCACGTGGAAACGTGCTACCCGAGAAAAGTCGTCGTCGTCGTCGTTTGTCGTTAAAGGAGAAAAAATATATAGTTACCGTGGACGTTTCGAGTCTCACGTTCTTCGTGAAAACGGAGCGAGTAGATGAAATCGTAAACGTAATTCGCCGTGGAAAAATGATTCTGTTCCTCGAGAGAAAGAGAAAAAAAGGGAGACGGCGTTACTCCGCACGACAGCTGTATCCTTAAACCATGGTGCGAGAAAAGTAATTTAATTTTCTATTTCGGCTTTTCTTTGGCGCGATGTTCAGGCTCCGTTGTATTTTTCCTAGAACAGTGATTTACACGGTCCAGGCACCATGTATAATATGCGCAGACATGCAAAATAGATGGAAATGCAGGTGTTTTTGCTCGCGAAGGATCCTGCTGTTTCAACCGTTTGTCCCTGCCAAGTTATGTGCCGTGTTTCGTTGAATCGGCTTGTTCATCCTCGAATAACACGCACATATTGTTCATCGATATTTCTCACCGTTGTAAACTACCCACATATCACCGTGGATTCCGTGAAAGATGTAGCGACGAGGAAAATTGCGGATGCCTCGGCTCGACGGCCGCTGGATGTCGAAACCTTGACTTAATGCGGACTTGTTCGCGTGACTGAATTTATTACGCTTGCCTACAATTAGAGGCGTTATTCCGCAGGGGTACGAACAAAGAATTCCGGCCTCTGTTGCGGAAGAGGAGGAAAGTAAGCGGAACGATGTGCCCGTGGAAGATTGCGAGGAAAGAACGAGGCATAAACTCCGTGAAATCGATACTCGCCGCATTGGAAGTTCGTATCATCTGATCCGAGGCCAGGCAATATCAATTGCACGGATGGAAATTCTCACGTAGACGCACGTGTTTACGGACGTAATTTAAGGGATGGTTGCATCGTTCGCCGTCCCATCCTAGATAAGTAGTGTTGGCCCGATAGTTTCTGCCTCGACAGTATTGCTTCTCTATCGAGGATTACCGAAACGTGTTAAACGGTTGGTCGGTTTCTAAACTATGATCGACTCTTTTGCAATTTCTAATCCACGGTAGATTTCCGTGCTTCCCAAACGATCCCATCGTGTGTTTCCTTCGTGGTATCTCGTAAAGTTTCTTGTTGCCCCGCAACACGCGCTCGAGAGCGTAAAAAGGAGGAAAGAGAGCCTTAAGCGTGTCTATTTTTCAACTTGAAGCATGTGCGGTTCTTTGGACGATTTTAATAGGAGAGCTTTTTTCAAGCTCGCAAGGACACGAATTCTGGTGCCGTACAAAGGAGCACCCGGGGGAAAAACGTCTCGTTGCTTCGTTTGCAGTTGGTCTTGCTGCCTTTCCACGGTGCAAACTTGTTATTTCTGCGATTGTCTGTCCGACGCTTGATTGTCGTTTATTGGATTTGAGTAATTTTAGAAACAAGCGCAACGAGGTTCGCGCGAGACCAAGACCGGGTTGTCCCTAAAATTCTCTCAGGGAATTGTATTAATCCCGCGGTGACCCACGAAATTTCATTTCGAATTAAATACATCTTTACGGGCTTGCCGAGACCCAGGCGTTACGAGCGACGCGTTACGTCACGTTAAATTTCTCATTGAGAGAGAAACATAATTTTCGAATGGTTAATATCGCTATGTTTTTAACATCGTTTTATCTTTTGTCGTTCGTTTTACTAGAGAAGAGCGCTAATTCATCTCGAAGTGGCGCGGCGCTCCGAGTGCTCTTAATTGTCTGCCAGCTGTACTCATTAATCAACAATAACAGTCAAACGTGTATCGACTCGGTGTAATTCGTTTTTAAACAAGTCATCAATTTACGCTAACAAACCTGTTCAACGTTTTCCCTCCTTTTTATTCCCTGGTGTTTTTTTGCACAATAGCCTACAAATTTAAAGGTACGAGAGACACCGTGTGCTAGATCTGCTCCATCGATATTGAAAACAACTAAAAACATCTAAAGGTTGAACATATGTTGTCGATCACAGGTACTAATTAATTAATTAATTAATTGATATTTAATATATTTGATTCACTACTTAATATGCTACTTAACATATAATTAATTACTTAATTCACTACTTAACATATAATTTGTCGGAGTTCTCCGATGAATGTAACCGGTAGGCGTATTAATATCTATAGATGGCATTGTGTATTTGAAGTTGAAAAGTATAGAGAAACATTGGCAAAAGCCTGTACAGCATCACATTTACTTCTAATTTCTTGTAATTAGCAGATAGATTGCAAATAAACTTGGCAAAGGGTGAAAAAGAATTCTTAAACGAATCAACTCTTATTACATTCGAACCTTTGGAATTTGGCGTCAAGTTAATTTCACCGGCGGCCAATATTTGCATAGAACTTTTCACGCATTTCCTTTTTTCCGTTTATCTTCCCTAGTAAGGATATCTCGCGTTTTCATGATAGACGCTATCGAGTTTTTGTTTCCCCAGTGTCTCTCGACGTAACGAAAAGAATTGTGACATGCTTGACGAGCAATTAAACGAGCTTCGTGATGTCGTCTGATACCACCGGCTACGTCGTCTCGTTCCACCGCCACGGAATTGATATTTCGCATAAATCACCCCTAAGACTTTACACTGCTGCTTCTGGTGGCTATAACATCTGGGTACACGATCTACGGCCAGCGTACAAGTAGGGAAATATTCCCTCGTAAATTTTACTAATTGTATCATGAAGCAGTTTATGGTTATTTTTCTTCTATTATTTACGATTTAAAGAATACATCTGTTTCATTTTGGAGCATTATGAATATACGTATAATAGAGGGCTTTGAAATTGTTATTTTAAGTAAATTTAAGTAACCGTATCATGAAGAGTTTTATCTCGATTTTTTACGACGTTTTTATTTTTAATAATACCAGTTAAATAAAAGATTTTCCACATTTATACCGAGTCTCAAAATACAGTGGAAAATGTAAAAAAAAACATTTTTGAAATAATTTCATTTAGAAATACATAATTATACATACAACATAATACCGAGTCAACAGAATAAAAGAAATTTGAAGAATTATGATTTACAATTAGAAAAAATCCAGAATTTATGATAATTGTTTCCATGTTTTCACAACTAATTACTACCACCTGTTTGGTTCTTTACTACAAAACAAAGGTACTTTCATGAAATCCTGCATTTAAAAATTACTAGAATGAAAGTCAGAGATAATAGAAAATGAGGGGAAATATATATAAAAGAGTAACGCCATTAATTATGTTCTTGTATTTCATGTTCCAAATATGGAAGCAAATTATGAGATGAGCAGAATGATAACTTTTATCAAATATACCAATAATTCGATAACGTACATACGGGCAAGCAATTATCGTAACTTGTTTTCTCGACGCAAGCCAAATATCTATCCTTTTTTAACATTTCATTGCTTTAGAGTTTTAATTATATATTTTTAGGTAAAAAGATGCTAAAAAATCTTTTGTCCTGCTGTTGTTTCGTACAGTTTTGCCCCAATGTGCAAGTAAGCTTGTTCTGTCATATAAAGCGTTTCACTTACCTCGGATTCTCGAATGTCTTATGGTTAGCTATACTTTTGGTGATATAAAAAATTGTGTCATGAGTTATGTCAAAGTTAGTCTTCATTCATGAGGCATAAACGCAAAAAACACTGTCTTGTATCGCTTGTCTCTTAGCGTTCCTTAATACATTTTTCTGCGGGATAAAACCATGTATCGAGTGGTATATAAAAAGATACGCAATTTTACTTAAAAGAATGTTGATGAGATTGAAAACTCATGGAAATGACGTGAAAAAAATCGGGAATCATACTGGCCGTCACTCTGGATCGGTTAACTTTATCCTGGCACAACCCCTGCATCGGTGAAGCTGACCAATATTAAGAAATCCACGAACAAACCACCCGATATATTCGCTTCTGTCCCTCGGAAACTTACTCGCGCATCTCATCGAAGATAAATTCTTTGTTTTATACCGGATGACACTTGGATCGTGACTTTGCGTTTCTTCCTATTCGCCACTTCCGTCTTGGCGGTTCTCCTGCGATATAAATCTTTTTTACTACCTTCATTCTGAATAGATATTCACGATGGTTTGTACGGAATAGCAAGCAGTTCGAGTCGCATAAGAAAGGGGTTGTTTCCGGAAGTTTGTTCAGTGAAACGAAAATTATGTCTCCGTAAGGGAAATGTCAGGATGACAGTGGACGGACTCGTTCGCATGTCGATGAACCGGCTAACAGTGAATGCGCGTTATGTACCTGGACTACACTCGCAAGAACGCAGAGAACAGACAGACCGCGGCGATAACAATGTGACCCCGTTTAGATATAATGGCGGGCCTCGTAAGTTAGACCGGTAGACACAGTGCTATATTTTCGTTATAACGCGCCACCAGGAGTTTTGCACCAGCCTTCTAAATCGTCGATTGCACCGTCGGCTAATGGTCGACAAAGTATCGTTATCGCTTCGTATTTTACAATAAATCGGCCAAATATGCATTGAGGGTGTTGCCCACCAGCCAATACAACGTATGAACATCATCAGGCAAATATTGGCACATTCATAACTACCTATCTATTCAACAGAAGAGCGAAACAATAACGTTCAGTAGTGCGTCAATGTTATTTGCTGACCACTTGAATATTAAAAGGGGAAATTTTGTATGTTATACGATGACGAACAAAAGAAAGTTTATAAAATAAGAAGTATAAGGAGATACGAGTAAATGTAATATACATATAACATAAAATAGGGACGATCAATATTTACGCTACCAATATCGTAAAAAGTTTTTAGTACAAAAGTTAGTAAAATTTGTAGCGTGTCGATGTTAAAGTTTCTTTTATCCATATGTATATCCGCGACCACACGTGTAGATAATTAAACATTTAGCTACAGGCGAATATTTCAATTTCCCGAACAAAGAGGCGATCCGTTTTCATTCGTTATTTTGATTCTATCGACCTGTCCTTTCTTCCACCTACGTCTTAGCACGTGTAATTTATTCATGAATATGATAAAAGATAACGTATGAAAAGATAATGTCTTTTAAGGCTTTAATGCGAAAGAAACTTGACTTGACTAAGAAATATCGGTTTCTAATGCTCAGATATCCCGAAAAATAAATGTGCCATGATTTTAATTCATGACGCATAAAAACTCCATTAATATTTTCGACAAATTCTACTAATTTTTCGTTGTCTATATTTTATTACTGTCGCGTCACCAACAATAAATCTCGTTGTCAATGTATGAATAGCATGTAAGTGGAATACGACCGTAGCTTGATTGGTAAATCATTTATGCCGTTGCCGAGACGGTATATTCTATTAAAATACGTATCATCAGCTTGCTGGCGATACAACGAGAAAAGCGAATTTTTTAGAATGTTCGAAGCAGAGAATTGTTAATAACTCGAACTATTTAGCGACGAACTGGGTTTCGGGGATCTCTAATTAAATATTGTTTACGTATATTCGTTGCTATTCAGAAAATGGTTAAAACAGCTTTTGAATTGTAAAATGTATCCTGTTACGTACAATAATTTCATTAAATGAAATAGGTGGTGATATTACTCGTCTTGGGATATAGTTGATATATAGAGTTAATTTGAGATGTTCAGAAATTTCATTGATTAACTTTATAAACTGAAAAGTATAGAAATTTATATTTATTTATTTCGTCAACTTCTTATGATAAACCAATTTCTGGAAGTAAATCATTTGTTTTTAAAAAGTCGAATATTAATCATCTATTTATATGATTAATAAATTAATGAAATTAATGAATTAATAAAAGAGTGGAGTTCGTTAGTTTGGTTTTTGAGAGACTTGTATATATCGCTCATGCATTTTAGTGTTACATACGGCTGTCTTTACCTCGATCATCACTCCACAAGCATCGAAAGTAATTCCCTTAACTTTTACGCGCGCAAAGCTGAAAATGAGCTAGAAAATTATTCGACAACTCGGATAGAGAAGAAAATCACGCCATACGCGCGAGAATAGTGTTTTTTTTCGCGAAAATAGCAGAAAGAAGCAAGAAGAAGCTCGAGATTGAGACAAATACAGGCCGGTACGCTCCATCGAGTTAATGTTCTTTCTGCGCCACCCTTTGCTACTTTTCTTCTCGCTCCGTTTCCAGTTGCTTTCATCTCACCTTTTTCGCCCCTCTGTTTCACTTATACTCTCCGTTTTTCCCGTCACGCAGGTATCACCGTTATTTATCCTCCGAACGTTGTCATCATTTTTCACCGACCATATTATACCAGCGCGTTACCTAACCTTGCTATACGTTCGTATTTTCGGGCAAAACGACTTTTTGAAAAATCAGTTGGAGGATGTCTCGTTTCCGCGCTCGAAACCGGAAAGAGATTGATGGGACCGAACTGCGAGGGATAGATCGATCTCACGATACGCCGGTGTATGTTTAGTTTCCCGGTGAGGGGGTGGCGAGGGGGGATGAAAAGCGAACATTCCGCTTTAACGATACGCCGCCTGTAAGTAGGATTTAATTAAAGGGACAACGGTAGCCGTTAGAATGGTGTAGATTCTTTCGTGTTCGCGCGATTCATTCCTGTCAGAGTTTCCGCGTTCCATTTTAAACCCCTGCTGCACCTCGCGAACGCGTGCGGCAACGCGTAATTAAATCGCGTTATTTGCATACCTTCCGTTTTCTCCTGAAACTTTGTCGCCAATTATTCAGCGTATTCATTTGCGAACTCGGGAACGACTGATATAGCGGAAGTTACGCTCGGTGATTTGTCACCGTGCAGTTTAGATGCATTCAAACAAAATGTACATTTTCCCGTTCGCTAACAACTCCGTTAGCCCACGTGCCATTTTCACCCGGTTAGAAAAATGGAAAAGTATTTGCTGTTCGATCGTACAGAAACAGCGTTATCGAGAATCGATTTGTCAACGCCAATGGTCAAATTGAATCGACTGTATTATACTTGGAATAATTTTTAAAAGGATCTATACCCTTCGTACGAAAATTTGTATCTTACGGCTGTTTCGGTAAAATTGATTATCGATACGGGCTCGTGTTCAACTCATGTCGTTCTAAGATTGCCGTATTTTACCCGAGATGAATTCAATAGGACCCAAGTGACCTCCGTTCCGACAATTATTAGCCACCGGACGGTTCCAACTCCCTCGCGTGCGTCTAGGATATTTTTCCGACTAAACCGTCACTTTCTGAGAAATATTTCATCTTTATCGTATTTTAAGTCGTTTTTCCGATTCACTCGCAGTCTATATTTAAGCAGACTTTTATTCGTATAGCCCGAATTTTGGAAATATAGTACACATCGCGTAATTTACTTAAAAGAGATAGGACACGACCATTCTTCCACTCAGTACCGGATTTCAAGTAAACGTGCTATTTGCGTGTCAACTCGTGTTGAAGAACACGACTTGTTTGGCCAAACGAAACGCATTTACGTCCTATTTGCGCCTTAGCGGTTCGTCTCTCTTTGCTCATTAATTCACCGTCGCGATCCGTAACTGTCTGGCGTAGTTACAAGCCCATTAACGTTGGTTGTGGCATCGAGATGCGTTTACCGATGTCTCGCCAACCAGTTAGCAGTGGGATACCACTTTACTGATAAGTAAACTTACTCTATTTCGAGGACAGAGCTTCCAAAATCAGAACCGATAATTCCTCGTATTTCTACGGAAATGAAATTTCATGCAAAATCTTCAGTGGATAGAATAAATCTTAGACAACAAGAGGCTTACCTACGAAAGTCTCTGCTCCAGCAGGCGTATATCACCGGATTCATACCGCTGTTGATCCAACCCAACCATGTGACCGCGGCGAATACGATTTTCTCTTGCCATATGCACTGCGAGCAAAAGCCTGACCAGAGATTGACGACGAAGAACGGCAGCCAACAGATGATGAAGACACCCATCACGATGCCCAAAGTCTTGGCTGCCTTTTTCTCCTTGGCGAACTTGGCCAGCTTGCGCGACAAAGAGAAATTGTTTCCCCGATGCTGCTTATTGATCCTTGTCGAGGGCACTCTGGTTAAACAGTTGTTGTGCATGGTTGTCAGAGGCTCTTCGAGATCCTGAAGATCTTCGGGCGTGCTCGAAGCGGTGCGAAACAGGTGCCTGGCGTCGGTATTTGTTCCGCCTCCTCGATGTATCCTCAGAGTGAGCTCCAATTCACCCGAGGCCATTATAACTTGTTTGGTACCGAGCTTGAGGCTCTTGGTCTGGAACACGGCAGCCCGGTAGATCTTGTAATAGGTGAACACCATCACGAACAGAGGTAAGTAGAAACTGATGGTCGACGAGAAGATCAGATAACCCAGGTGCTCGGTGAACGGACACTTGTCCTCTGGCACTTCCTCCGTGCGTACAGCCCTCCACCACGCGATGGCTGGAAAGGAGATCGCGCTCGAGCAGACCCACACGATGGCTATCAGGATGGCGGCACGTTTCCTGCTCATTTTGCTCGGATAGGTGAACGGATCGGTGATTGCCCAGTAACGATCCAAGCTGATAACGCAGAGATTTAAGATCGACGCGGTCGAGAAGAGGACGTCCAGCGAACGCCAGACGTCGCACCAGTCCGTGGTGAACAGCCAACGGTTCTCCAGCACCTCGTAAATCGCGCTGAACGGCATCACCACTAGTCCGACCAAACAGTCCGCAAACGCCAATGACGTGACGAAATAATTGGTCGCCGTGTGGAGATACCTCTCCCTCACCACCGCCAGAATAACCAGCGTGTTACCGAACACGGTGGCGACCGAGAACAGGAACAGGAGTATCGCTAGACCGGCCCTATCGGTGGCAAGGTTCCAGAGATCTTCGTAGGTACGGTTCTGGGGCGGAAAACTCGCGTTGTAAAAACTTCGATTCAATTGATTACTCGATACGTTTGCCTCTTCTTCCGATCCGAGCAGGTAGACCGCGCTTTCGTTCATTTTTCGTGGCACGCGCAGCCAGCTTCGCGCGCTCATTCAATCAGAGACCCGGTCCTATCAGGTCGTCGATCCGTCGACGCCGCGTTTTCTCCTCCCGATTTTCGTCTTATCTCTCATTTTTTAAATCTAACAAGAGATCCGTTGATGTATACACGGATATCTACGATGTCTATCCTCCTTCAATTGTCTTCTTCGCGAGTTTCTTTGCGTTGATTATCCGTGTTTCCTTAGTTCGTTTCAGGAATACGATAGTAGTTGTTGGGATTCGAACGATTTCGACGTGGAAGGTTTCGTCGCTTCGACTAGACGGCTTTAACGAGTCGTCGCATCTTTCAGAGGATCTGAAACAGGCGAAGGAAGATTGGTAAGAAAGCTCGTGGTTGGTTAGTATGTAAGAGACTGAAGACATAAAGCTGCGTTTCTCCGGTATCATCGGAAAGCTGTCGGTTTTTATTGCAATTGCGTCGCGAAGCAAACGCTCCAGCATTTTCCTTCGCTTCTACGTAAAATCTTACGATTTTCTCGCTAGTTGAATCGAAAAAAATTCTGCAGCATTGATATTGTATATCGTATGAGTAGTACGAGTATATGCGATTGCTCATTAGAGAAGTTAATATCGAAATCGTGTGTGTAGAAAGTACGGATATGTGTGTGCAGAAAGCAGGTTAAGTATGGTAATTAACCAATGCTTTATTGAATATTATGATGATAATTAATGGCAAATACGGGGATTATACGATTTTACGATTATTGTACAGCTTTAACGACTCAAGAGACTTAATTAGGCTCAATGAGAGTGTTTAAGCTATTAATTGATACAAACTGCATCGAGAAAAATAACTGTTGAAATACAAGTTTCCGAACAAGTTCCACAATTCTTATCAAGGAGAATGTATATCGGAGCAACCAAGCTTCCAATTGGCATAGATATTCCATATATAAATTATGAAATTCTTGTTATAACAAGAATACTGAAGTCAACAGCAACAATATTGAAAATATTTCCGTAACGCGTTGTATATGTAAAACGAAAACGAAAGTAATCCGTCGTACGATTAATTAATAATAATAACTCTCTTTGTGTCAACTAGCGAAAGGAAAAATCATCTTATGTTTCGTTCCTGTTTCCTTCAGGCTCGAAATACAGAAGTGCGGTCTGCGTAATTGTCGATCATTTTGCGACGGTGTTCACAAGAACGTTTCGTTGCTACGAACGATTTAGCAATTTTTCGCCGACGTGCAGTATCCCGGCTCTATATTTAGTTAGGGGAAAAGTGTCATAAAGAGGCATGCGAGAGAGAGAGAGAGAGAGAGAGAGAGAGAAAGAGAGAGAGAGAGAGAAAGAGAGAGAGAGAGAAGAGGGAGAGAGCAGGTGGCGAACAGAGAGGTTTGTGATTTCGTGGCCAGACCGGAGGCTGGAAACAGGGCCGAGCTTTCATCCGTGACCTGGGAGAATGTTTACCGCTACTTGATCAAAGGGGTTTCGATCGTCGAACGATCGACGCTGGGATGTAGCGTGGCCTCCGGTCCGGAGCCTCGGATTTTGTCTCGTTCACACCCTTCCTACGTCATCGTAGCCGTCGAATCCGTAGTCGTAACACGTGTCAGGGCCGATAAACCTTGCAACGTCGTCGCGTATCGAATACCGGTCGAGCTCTGCCCGTTTACACCGAAAACGAACCGACCTCGTTTATTCTTGACTTTCAACGTTCCCAGGGCTAGCCGAATGCCACTTTGTCAAATTAGTCGCTTAATTTTCGAAGCCCTTGAATTTTCACGTACAGGGTGATGCAAGAGTAAACGAATGTTAACATTTTGGTAGCCGAGAAAGATCTTAAGAAAGACGACGAAATCGAACTGACCGGAAAAGTAATTATGCGATACGCCAAAAGATACGAACAGAGACTAGTCAATCACGTAGACTCCTACTCAAAAGTTTTAACATACTTTTTATTTTTAATGGAATTTTTTCCTTGTAAATTACACGCATAGTCCAATAAAAATATTGCTCGCATATTAGCAAAGTGTAATTTCTTTACCGTATAAATGGCATTTCTTCGTGTCTTTACTACGTACTTCATTTTTTACTGTAGTAACGTCTCTTTACACGAAAGCGTAGGGTTTATGTCACATAGTCTGTACAGTTAACCTTAACATGTTGAGAGAATGATATGGACTTTTGTATGGTTCAGTCTTTTTGGAGTACCTTTAGCTAGTTTCTTAAACAAAGAAACGTGAGTTACTGCGAACATAATGCTTCAGTGGTACATGAAATGTCCGTATGGCGATGAAGTTAGATGCAACAGAAGCCACCGATGATAGCCATTTTTAATCTTTACTACGCGAGTACAAAATATCGTTTCCACCAAATTTTTTGTAGACTTGTTAAAGTTTCAGTTTCGTTACTATTAATATATATAATCATTTTACTTATTTCGTTCGCGGATGAAACCGCGGACCACGGAGCCAAACCTGGCACTTTGAGTTCATCGTGGGTAGACGTACTAATTTTACACGAAGATTTGTTGGATACAGTTTGACTTTGAAGGAAATACGATCGAGCTTATGATTTCTGACACGTCTATGCCCCGAATCGGACTACTTGGAGAGTACTTGGCGGAACTTTGCCTACCATTGGCGTCTACGAGATTAGGGTATTAAATCGACCGAGTGTGTGCTTGAATAGATGCCTTGCGGTTTGTTCCGGTACTGCACTATGAATCGATCAGATCTTCCGCGGTTACTGTTCTTGTCTGTTACCAGTTCTGTCCGTTTAACTCTTCGCCAGCTGTTCGATAATCCCGATAAAATTGCAATGTTTAACGTCTTATGTGTTTCGGCTACCTATTCAGAGAACTGCATTCAGGGCAAGATGACGTTGCAGGGAAATAGATCGTTAGGTTTGAAATATAGGTTAATTGAAGAGTGTTTCGATGCTATGTTTAGCAGTACTTTATCGTATTTATCGATGAGATCGTTTTACGATATTCGGTAGTTCAATGATTTTGATTTCAAGGGTCTTGTCCTTATGCGCTTTAATAAGACGATTTTTTTATAGAAAGACAAATAGGACGACAAGCAATTGGTTTAAAATAAAAGTAATTAGTGATTGTGAATACTTCGGCATTTTAACCAAATTTTCCTTCGTATATTTAAAAGCTTCAAAAGCGCATATTTCGGGGGAGAGCGCATAGCAATCGCGGGAGAAACTTCACCCTCCTTTATTCCATTCGCGCCGCACGTATCAAGCAAATTCGCGGAGAATTTAAATCGATCGATGCACGCGTCGCTGCGAAATTCCTATCGTCGGCGGAGCTAACTAATTAAATAGCGATTAGAATGCCAGGGAAATTTGCTCGTCGTTCCATAAGCAATTCGGATCTATCGATCAGTGTTGCAACAATCGCGAAACATTTCCCTCAAAACATACAACGTCGGAGTAATTCTCATAGCGTGACATTACAATCAAAACAGTTCTACTCTGGAAGATAACTTCGGTTTCGAGTTGCTGGTGCGTCTAGGTTTACGAACGATATCGTGTCCGGGGGATGAGAGGTTAGAGGCAACGCGGTGTCGTCTCGGAGAACAAAGCGATGGCGCGCGAAAGGAATGCGTTATTTCGTCGCAATTCTATGCCAGTCGGTCGGACAGTATCCCGTGTTAGGCAATTCGGCCTTGTCTTTTGCAAAGGATATTCCCGATGCTTGGCAGAGGCCAGCGATGGCTTTGTTCGAATGTCAAAGATATCCCATTATCCTGGATTCGTGCGGACAGAGTGCATGGTTCGCGACGATATCGCACCCTGTTGTTGTCCATGGAGCCATTAACGTTCGAGTCGTCCGTGGTGTTTGACCTGACCGATTCGAATTTATCGCTTAGTCGTGATAAATGGAAGCTGGATCAGGCATCAGTCAATTTTTACCAATCGTTGAACGAATGGGAATCGGTTTGACGCGAAAGAAAGGGGGACGACGACAAGAGTATGGAGACAGAGATGTGTTTTGACTGGGACAAATTAGAAACCGTTATCTTCCGACTCTTTCCATCAGTTTCATCTTCTTTCGATTCCAGATGGAGGAACTACGTCCGTAGCACGATCGCAATTTATCAACCCAGAAACCTGTTTAACCGGTGAAATTATAGCGAAGGTGCAGGTCTGACGTTCCACGATAAACGCGATCTTTTATCGCCTTTATAGATTTAAAGGATAAGCGTGATCGATTAGCCTTGTAGCTGGAATAGAAGGCGCTTTCGTTAAGGGAGCTCGGCTCTCCTCCACTAGACGTAAACGCTGACGTCGCTTCCGATCCATTAGAACGTTCTTCTCTCTCTCTCTTTTTTTTTTCCTTTGATTCTGTTTGAACTAACTCGAACGCGTTTTTCCACGAAGAGCTCAAGCAAAATGAATAAGTGCCTGAATTGAAAATGCTAGAGTAACGTGGTAGCGCGAGAACAAACAGCCAGGCGAGCAACTTTCAATTCCAGCTGCATTAGCGTTGTCGCTGACACGCTAATCGAGCTTTCCTTGCTCGGTTCACGGTTCTGCTAGCAACCATTCTTACGACTTCGCTCGAATCTCGCCACTGATAAATCGCGATCCTAGTAGGATATCATTTCCGAGATATGAAACGTTAACGGCGTTATTAAGGCGGTGCAGATGAAATTGTAGTTAAACTGTAAAGTTCCAAATGCATACGATTATTACCTACTCGTTGCATTTGTAACCCGTTAAGAGCTAACGTCGCGTTAACGTAACGTTTTATTTGCAATTCTGTTTAACCAATTTAGATCGTAATGGAGTCTCATTATATAATTAGGTATTATTATTATTATTATTATTATTATTATTATTATTATTATTATTATTATTATTATTATTATAGAAATAGTACCGTTGTTATATACGTGTACGTACTTCATAGTATTTTCGTTATTATTTCTTTCACCTAGGTTCTACCATTTTTTCCGAAAAGTGAAGAAGTTGAAGAATTTATAACGTTATGATAAACTATATACGTATATCGTTTGATCCTTAATAGATTAATAATAAATACGAATATCGTGTTCCCCATTGTTTTACATTTTCGATTTCTAAGGTAGAATCAAATTCCAACTGAAATAGGAGGTGTTTTCATTAAGAGAAGCTCAGCTTTCCTCCATTAGACGTAAAAGCTGACGTCGCTTTTGCTTTAACTATAATCTGTTCTAGAATCAGATAAGGAAGAAAATTACAGTTAGCAATTACAGAAGAATTACAAATAACGTTAATGCAAATATCAAAGTGTAGAGAAGATACCAAGAACGAATTTTGTCATATATACGTTGGAAAAATATAGAAGAAAGGAATTGAATTTTCCTTTGGATTCGATTCATCATATCGAATATAGCGTAAGATACGGCGAGTCAAGATCGGTCCTATTGGCAATAGAAGACTTTATCGTAAAGTAAATATTACACCTGTAAATATTACCCGAAGTACATTTTTCACCTGTACGGAGTCAGTTTGTGTTGTACGAAACAGATAGTGATTTTTGTTGCACCGAATGCAAACATTTTCCTGAGTGCAAATACAATCCGAACTCGCAACTATGCAGCGAGAATCTGTAAACAGGCGTGGTCGCGCGGAACTTTAACGTTCACCGCTTGGATTTGCCTCTTGATTTTATCCATCCGGGGTAACGCGTGAAGAATGCAAGCAAATTAACAGGGAAGTCCCATTGACCGTGCCATTTGCAATTCATTTCGTCTAGCTGTACGAATTCCGATTGGTAATTGAGTTTAACGATTGATAGCGATTCGATTCAATTCGATTTGCAGCTCCGATAACCGAGCCCAAGACGCGGAAAATGAAGTTGGAGTCGCGAAACTTTTGCGACAAGCTGGTATTTTGCGCGAATGAAAAGTCAGAAATGGGAATTTAATTTCGGGACGGTGACTGGGGAATCCTTTTCTCGATATCGAGAGACCGTCTGAGAAAAAGATAGTGGGAAACAGGGGGTAAGATCCGATCGGGCGAAAAAGAACAATCGACGTCTCAACGAGATCTTCGCTCAGTCTTGATATCAAACTGACTATTCCGTCGGATATTGTCGGATACGTAGGTGTCGAACGTGAAATCGAGCGTAACAGAGTCTGATCTCCCCATATAACTATCATTTTGCGTATGTGTCTCGGCGAATATCTCGAAAGGGGGGAACACTATTTCACGCAATCGTGAAGTAAATGTAAAACTCGCGAGTAATGTCGGAAATTCAATTACATGGGATATTTCGTTCAGATCGTATTGACTTTTCTTCGGTCACGCAACGACAATGTCGACGACGACGACACGGTTCCGCTTCAGTGGATGATTTAGGAACACGGGGGATGAATCGACTCCGAGTATTTTTCTCGTCTTCCATCGCGTTCGCTTCGATCGTATCGATTTCCTTTTCACGAAATTCCAGCATCGTCCGACTAACTGTTTTACTACTCTTGACCACTACATTAAGAAATTCAGTGATTCGCTGCAGTGTATTTTAGAATAAATTTCTATCGAATATTTCAATATCGCATCAAATGATTAAAGAAAAAAAAAGACGAGATTCCTATTACATGTGACCGTAATTCGATGTTCGATTTAAGTTCATTTACTGATTGTCATATCAGATTACCGATATTGATTATCGTATTAGGAATTTTAGTCATTCACTGAAAAATACGCATTTTGTAGTCAATTTCTATCGAAAAACATTTTAATACGGTGAAAACTAATTATCAAATAGTCTCCGATTTAAATTTATTTAGCCGTTCCGTGGAACAGTGACTTTCGAATCTGAATAACGCGGTTCTTGCAGCGCAGTGACACTTTTGTCGCATGAAAATATCGATTCGCTCTAAACATTGTCGAAAAGTTGGCAAGAAACCTTTCCGACGAAGCGTATTGTACGCGCGTCCGCACGACCGATGACTTTTAATTTGCCGTGTAATTACGCGACCGCTTTTTGTCGGGTTTCCCGAACAATAGCGATATGTTTTGCGTGGATATAAATCTAATTTCGCGCGAGAAGCTGCTGGTGTAACCCCTTTCCCGAACGTCCATAATTTTCGTGGAAGTTGCGCAGCGGTTGGCGATCACTTTTTTACAGGAAAAACGATTGCAACCAGAAGACAATTGGTTACCGTTACACGGACACCGTTACAGCGACGGTGGATCTCCCTTGAGGGTAAAATGGTGTGCGTTCGATTCGATTTTCCACGCGGCACAGGGGTGGCTGTGCTTCTTCGAATGAAAGATAATTTCATTGTTAGCATCCGGCTAAAAAATAAGAAAAAGGAAAAATGAGAGGGAGAGCATGGACCGAGGGAACAATGTCGTTGTTGCAACACAAATGCAATTACGGGTTGCAACGAAACGAGTTTATCGAGGACGCGGAGTGATTGGCGTCACGGTCTAATAAACTTCGACAGTGCGGATGATTTTCCAGCGAGCTCGTAACGTATTCGTCTTGTTGATTCCTGTTGTTCAATTTCTACTCGGTATTTTTTTACCTTGAGTGTACTCGAAGAAAACGATTTACGACGAATCACGGAGGTAGTCGAAAACTTACCACGGAATTTGCTCACGAATATATTACGTGCATAACACGAAATTTTTTAGAAATTTCTTTAGCACTGCAATGAGACACGGCTACCGTGATTATAAAAGTCAAATTTGAAACTGTTTATTAGTTAGAAGATTATTAGTGGAATCACACACTTTGCGAAGATCATCGAGGTATTTGAGCAGACAATTATTTACTATATCGATAAGAAACAATATAGTGAGACCATCTTTAACTGAATGATTAAGACTATTATTCATGTTGTATAGTGAAATAATAATTGTATTTTCCATTAAAAGTATATAAAAATTATATACAAGTATAAATATCTTGCAACTTCTATATCCATTCCAAATTTTATCAATTTCAGTCGTTCAATTTTATCATTTAATCAGTCCATTAACTATATCAAAAAAGAAGAAATTTGTTTTTAAATAATACGTACTTGTTAAGAGTATCTACAAGGAGGAAAGAAATTCGATGTATTTTATCAAATCATAAATCTGCTATTGCAGCAGAGAGAAAAATAAAATCTAATTAATTATGGAAATAGAGGGATGATGCAAACATCAAGATTGAAATACGTTCTCAAAATCTTAACCTACGCAACCATGGTTTTTAGTCCGCCAATTGCTGACTCTACTTAACGTTTCACCTTAAAACTTGACTATATCGCTTGCTTCAAGCATACCAACTTCTTCTACCTGCTTCTCTCGAAATATTTAACGTGTCTTTTAACGTAAAAGCCACGATAGTTGAAAAATATATATATAAAAAAAAAAAAAAAAAAATAGCGGTAGCGAAATAGCGAAATAAAAGAGTCAAAGAGAACCTATCCGATTTCTCCTGGCAGAAATTGGTTGTCTCCATGCTCGGTCACGTTTATTCTTTGAATCGTTCCACGTTATTTTTCGTTATTTTTGTGTTAAATCACGCGTGAGCCAGAGAATACTGGTCAATGAGCGTGACATATGACCATTATTTTAATTGTGTCACACGCCTGAATGAGACACTGTCGAGGAACCTTTGCTTGTCACGTTCTAAACGTTTAAAGCTTTTCGCCTCGCTGATTTAAGGTCTCGATACATCGAATATCGTTACATGCGTGAGCGTAATTCAGGAAAGGAGGAGAAAAGTTCAAGCGACAATTGAAACGTGTGATCTTAGTGAAAATCAATGGGATGACATTTTTTGAGAGAAGCGAGCGAAACGAAGATACTTGAAAATTAAGTTATATATTGAAGTTGTCCTTTCTCAAGTCTTTGGCTCTTTACTTTCTCAACTTCCTGCAAAATTAATGAACCGAGCTTGGGGTAGACTTCCTTGGGGTAGACCTTGCATAAGAAATTACCCGATCATCGATACGCGTATTAACAGCCTGAAACTCCAGGACATTCTCAAAGTGTAGTCGTTTTTGTTCACGGAAATAGAACGGGGTTTTAGGAATTCATGACCTACGAAAATTGGTCGATTTCGGATTACGTATTTGGAATTGCATGTACATTACTATTCATTAGTATTCGGAAGCTTTAGTCGATTTGTAGCAACAGTACACGAGTATGACAGTAGAGTATACGAGTTAATGAGAAAGTTACAATGGAAAATAATATCTAGCATCTTCTTTTGGACCGAAGAAATAATAAATTTCATGACTTTAGAAAAACCTTTCTTACGTATCTAATTTATATTTTAGACGTTAAATAATCTGGAGATGAAGAACAGTTCGTAACTCATTTCATTCCTGCGCGTGTTAATATCTTATTGTACGTCTGTTGGTCTCTTAAAATCAAGTTTATCGGCTGGTATAAAATAAAATAACAGTGCAGAACTTAATCAACAGATTGCGGATATTTGCGTAAACTAACATTTTCGTTAACATAATTAAAAAGGTGGAATCCAACCAGAGATTTATTTCACTCATTAAATATTATGACACGTACTTTACTTTCGAAACTTAATGTATTTTTGCGTATCATGTACATTTTCGCGTCTCCAAATTTTTCATAAACGCATCTTTTCAACGATTACCAATCGTTATTTATCGACGGTACCTCTTGTCATTTTATAATTAAAACAGATCATCTTAGAAATAAGCAACCGTCCTTACTTATGAACGGGAGTGTACGTGTCGTTTGCGTCATAGTTTAGTCGCAAACGTAGTGCGTTCAATCGAAACACGAAGATCTATCTACCGATGGTGCCCGTACCAATTCTGTGAATCTTGATGTTGCATAGAATTCGCGGTATACGTCCTTCGTGGCGCACCACGTTCATCGATAGCAGATGAAACGAGTTATCTGACGCCAACATCGTCGTCTATCTAAACGACAGCCTTTTCGCATAATGCGAGCAAGAGATGTCTGCAGAGACTGTAGCACAAATACGATTAGATAACGAGGATAAAATCTGAAATTCGACTAGGAAAGGCCAAAAATATGGCACACAGAGAATCGTATACGTAAAATTCGGAATCGTGCTGACGAACAGCGTTTCTTGCAGAGTATCGGCAAAATCCGCTAATTAAAATAGTCATTACCGATTGGTTCTGACATGTGCAAAAATTCGAGACGAGATATTTCCAGCGATATTACTGATGGAGCATCGTAGATGGACTGTGGGAAATATTCTCGCGAAATGGTACGAGTACGATAAACGATAAACGATAGAACTATCTTCGTTCAACGACAGGGGCAACTTATATTAATTTGAAACTTTTGTTTATTCGTATATATTGGCTCACAAAACTACTCGAAACTACTGTAAGTACTTTCTATTAATTGTATTATCGGTATTATAGGAAACAGTATGAAATTTCATTAGCATTGTAGTGAGACTCGACTATCATAATTACATTACAATAAATCTGAATATATATATAGAAATTACAAGATATTTAGTACAAGTGTATATTTCGTGATATATTCTGTGAAAATCTCATTGAGAAATTCTGAAAATTGTCAATTACAGCCCAAATTGCACGATCAGTGTTTCGTTGAAACACATTTGCCTTTCCCATTTTTCTCGAAACTCAATTTCGAAGTCCATTGACCCGATAACTAACAATTTTCAATAATTTTTCAATCGTATACACGTAGCTCATAAAACTATCTTCGACAAGCTATTTTTTTATCTTTTTGTTTTCCGCGTTTTATTCACTAAAAAAAGGTGGTACTTTGCACGTAAAATGTCACTTTCTCGTTTCAGATAGCTTAATTTTGTCACTTTTTTTTAAATATAAAAATACCCTCGACATGCATTGACGTATGCAATATTTTTTATTAATATTCCATTCTTTTTTTTAAATCGAACAGCCAAAATCGGCGAATCAAAATCATATCGATGGTGCAACTATACCTATAACCGTTGTACTGATCCGTGAGAATCAATTTATTTATTAATTTATGAATTGGACAATTTTTTTGATAATTAAATAGTATGCTTTTTGTGATAAAGAATGAAATCTATTTACTGAGTAGTTGTTCCGGGATAAATTTCTAAAAAATATTCGTATCTTCGCGCGTTCAAAACACGCCTTTAAAAATACATAATCTTTAACACACTAGTAGTTCAAGTCTCATTCGATTTAATAGATTTGTCATAAAACGTGATCATATGTGGGTGTAAATGCTTCAAATTCAGCTACATATGTATATTAAATCGACCTGCCGAAATTACTTAGAGTTGATTAAAACACGTGTTCAGGACAGCATGAGAAATTGGTGGAAACGTGAATCAATGGCTGACGACCTTCTCTAATTGAACGACGTTGCTTGAAACAAGGTATTCTTGCCTCTTTCTCAATAGATCAAAGATAGTGGCGTGGTCAATAGAACGTTTCGCCTCGTCGAGATAAATTGGAACCTGGGAAGAAGATCGCTCGTAATTTGTAGCCAGAGAAGTATTGTTTCCCCGCGAGAGATTCATCCAAAGTATAAAAAAAGTTTACACTTCAAACTTACAATCCTATCGACTCTCCTTTATATCTGTTCTTTCTCTTTTCATCGCTGTTTATTCGTCCATCTGTTTTATACGACAGCTTTTCAGCCTGATAAGTTAGGGGACGCTGAGAACCAACATGTGTAATTGTCGATACGTTACGTTCATCTCGTAAATCGTGTGAACAGATGTTACGAATTCTTGTATCATTATCTTGTACTGAACGTAAACTCGTTAATTGTTTCCTCGTAAGTTTACATCAATCGTTACATTTTATATAACGATGTGCTAATAATTATTGCACGTCTATATAATTGAGATGGGGAGTTTCTAGAAATTCTCGATCGAGAGAGGGTTGTTAAGTTTCAAAGTTCGAAGTTGGATCTTGCCTTAAGTTCTGTTTAAAAGTACGTCGAGGAAAACTCGAGAACGTCCCAAAAGGATTGGCCGCCCGGTGGCTGTTTCCACTGTATACCTATAGCTTGTATTTGTCTTCCACTTTGCTCGAGGATGAAGTTCCACGAAGAAGGAGATGCATCTATGATGCCTATACCAAAATCATGGAAATAGCGGGAAACGCCGTGCTGGCTATAGAAGCAAAAGGAGAATTGAATTGGAATACGTTCTCGAGAAATTCTCCGGGAAACGAAATCAGTCGGAGTAGGAACGCAATCGTCGCGCTGAGAAAGCGGATTCACGAGAGGGATGAAGTCGAATGCGCGGTCTGCGATGGTCGTTTAATCGATATGGAACCACACCAGTCGAAGAAGCTCGAATAAATTAGGGAAAGAAGCGTTGATCGTCGAAGCGTGAATCGGATAACTGGAATGGTAAAAGGCGCGGTCAAAGGCAGTTCCTCGAAGACGCCACTGCTCTTTCGCAAAAAGTGTCACGAATAATTTGTAACAATTACTGCGGCAACTATGAATCCAAACGCGTCGTTCCGTTCCAGCTTTCGTGCGCTTTGAGCTGATTTTGGAAAGAAGCCAGCGTGTTCCCCGACGTCTTACTATGAATGTAACTAGCAGCGAGTTGAAATCTACTAAGAAAATCTTCCTTTTTCCTCGGCCAGCGTCTTACTCCGTCTAGTAATGACGGAGAATTAAACAGATAGCACGGCGGTAAGTGTTTCGTATTACATTCGTGCGCGTCGAAAATATCGATTCGGACGATTCTACCGATATTATTTTTGTCCGTCGTGCCGCGCGAAATCGTTAATTCCTAATCCGAAATACGTTTCGACGAGTTAGGAGGACGTTTCGAACACTCGAGCAGAAATACTTCTCGCGGAATTTCGTGCAAGCTAAAATTTTATACTGCCTCGTGATATTGCAGCGGTACTTTATATAGAACGTCGCTGTCGATCGTACACGATCCTTTCTGAAAGAGATTCAGTCGAAGAAATGTCTGAAGAGTGGCACGTTGTAAATGTACCAGAGTCCAGAGTAATAAAATAGGATGAAAGAAATAGGATCGATGAGAGAGTAACCCATAGAACTTGTCGAGATCTGAGACTTTTGTTCCTTTGTCGGATACCAAAGGCGAGTTTTATAAAAGGAATCGTCTTCGCTCGATGCGAAGCAAAGAGGAATCGATTGGCTCGCGAGATTCTAAGCAAACAATTACACGATCAGGTCGCTAACGAGTTTCTCAAAATATCACCTGTTGCGTTTCGCGGGCTTCCGAAGACAGCGGCTCGCGAAACGAAGAAAAATTTGCCGACCTCGAGATTAGATAAAGCGCGCTAGTAAAAAAAACCACGTGAAAATTTACGCTGGCGAATTTATCGATAATCGATGTCGCCATAGATGCTACGAGAAACGAGAAAATCCGTGTCGTCTATTTTTATTTCCGGCCCTTTAATTGAATTGCCGCGCCGCGCCCCGTGCATCCAAGCTTATTCCGGAATCGTATCTCACGACCGTATCGTGACGCCTTCGTGAAAACACGGATGAACCACTGCTGTGAACTTTTAATAGGCAACATCTTTTTACGACGATGGTGGTATCTCCGAGTACCTGGAACGGGTCTAATCGTTTCGAAAATTGAACCGTATTTCGCTTCGGACAGCAGATAGAGGTGGAAGTTGATTAAAGCTTGAGATATACAGTGCAATTCATAAGTGCACTACCGACCACGAGTATTTGGGCACTTGGAAATTATCGCAAGTAAGAGAGAGCCTCGTCAACTCTGTCTGCTACTTTGAAATATCTTCGTAATTTTAAACATATGAACGTATTTCGCAATGAAAGTGAATAATAGGATGAACAAAGACAAATATCTGACGGATAGTAAGTTTTAAGGTAAGCGTATCATACTGTTTATTTTGAATAAAGCTTCGGTATTTCGTGTAAATTAGAAACTTTACATCAGCTTGTATTCTTTCTATTAATGTTTTATGCGTCACCTTTCTTTTTTCTTTGTTATATAGAATATCAAGTTAAACGATACACAATCATATCGTTTTGCTGTCACTTACGTTCGTCCAATTTTGAAGCAAACGCAATAACTGTCTCAAGATTTTTGAGCAAGGATGTGGGTCGTTGTTTCTATCCTTAGAATTGACAACTTTACTGAACAATTCCAGCACAAAATATTGGGTACTCCGTCTAAAAATACAAAATTGTCTTTTAAATCATATTTATACCGCCACTCGCGAAGAAATCGTTTCTACTAGCTGAAGTCGTTCTAATTTTCTAACTATATCACGTTTTATCAAAAATGAACAAACACCGCATGCTTCCGAACAACAGCGTGGCTCACGTGTCGATAAGGCCGTATTGAAAATTGGCTTTTACCGCTGGAAAAATTAAAAGGTTCGAAAGGGTGGCTCGTAAACGTAGGTCACACGATGCCCACTCGAAAATACTGTTCGTTTAACCTTTTACAGAGTGAAAACCAGTACGATCAGGCGGAACGCTCACGTGCGACGATATCTTCCACGATTATAAATCTCAATCGCCATTGCCTTCGAGAGATAATGCGGTCCAACCGCGGGGATTCTGGCGCCGCCGCGCCGGTACGAATGTTCATGCCTAACCAAACGTATGATGCAGCCACCCGATCAGATTTCGGGATAATTTTAATTAAAACGTAATTGTCTATGCGGAAGCTTAAACCTGAATGAGCCCAACACAACAGTTATACACGGGCCAACAACTATTTCCATTTACGAACATATCCCGCAATCCCTGCGGAATATCGGGGTGAACGTGCAAAATCGTAGCCACGTTGTACCGCAATGTGTTTCTTCGATGCAAATATTGTACGACGCCGCTCGACGCTATTGCAACGACGGAAAGAATCGATCGATCGAAACCTGCCGATACGACATTTCCACCTTTGTCATGGCACTGTTGTCCGGATAATCCATATTCATTCGCGCTAACAAGCTGACAGGACGTTGCATATATCTAAAACATTCGCTTCGATAAAGTCTCGGTAGTAGGTAGCAAAGTACGCTCGGTAGAAATAGATAAGTGTAAGAGGTAATATAGATAGCGTAGAAAATGGTAGCTGTCGTTGGAAGAACGTCCCTCATCGATCAACCTCGGCCCTTCCTCCGATCTTGATACCAGTGACAAGTTAAAGAATCGACGGAGAAAAATCTGAACACTTGAGAAAGAACTTTTCAAAAGCGGGTAGTCGTCTGGATCGTTATCGGTATAGTGACTGCTAAAAGCATTTGTTTGTATAGATTTTTATTTATTATAACACGTTAGATTGGTATCGCGATACACAGGTTATTCGGATACATCAGCCTTACTTTCGGCAACTATAATTGAAATATTCCAAGTAGCACACTAATTAATTAGGTCTAAGTATATTAAATTTCGTATCGCGTAGTAGTGATTTTCCATGTTTGAAAAAATTCATATCTAGAATAAAAATGAGATGCAGAAGCTGATAAAGAAAAAACGCTTCATCGGAAAATAAGGATATGTGCAGATATTCCTTGTATGTTTGTATATTTGGCCACTGTATATGTAGTGAGTGGTGCATTACGCAGATGTAAAGTAGATACAAAATGACAGCTACATGGTTGCATGAACGTGGTTTTAATTAGGTCGTCCTTTAATCAGAAACTTGTGTAATCAAAAAAATTAAAAATTAATAGATACAAATCGATATTAGTTAATTTTAGTCCTTGTAAATGTATTTTCATTTATTAGAATATTTACAGAGAAATGAGGTAAACCCCATGAATCATTATGAAGTAATTAAATATACCCTTAAACAATTATTATTATTTGGTTTGTAATCTTCGCTTGAAAACTTCATTGTCGTAGTAAAATATAGAATATTCGCTGCTTTAATTAATTTCGATAGTAGCATTGGATTTTCAATTATACGTACTATATTTCTTCTGCTATAATCTATCATGTTTCATAAGTGGTTATTTTATCGAATCCTGTTAACGATTCCATAACGAATCGTTATCTTGTACGAATGTAATCGTAATACAACATTCCACCCGATTAATTATTTCACTAACAATATTCACCATCGTTTCTTATTGCCATACTTACTAAACTGTTATCGTTTACAATAAATTTCCACAAATTAGTAGTTTCCATTATCGTCGTATCCATTGCAATCGACCAATTATCCTTCTGTCAAATTAACGAAATCGAATTGCTCCTTTGCCACAATTCTACCAATTTTTTGCTTCTTATAATATTCTGCACGGGTCGAAACGGAACGAACAAAAAGTGATCCGAGAAGTGACCCGAATCGGCGGCCACATCTGTTTCGTGCCCTGTGGGCGAATGAAATCTCGATGGAGGGGATTGAAAAGAATCGGGTTAACAACCAGACACACAATATCGTAGTTGCTTTTCTTCCCCGACGTGTACAAGTTGTTGACGTATGTGTTATTTACGGTCGGTCCTTTAGCGCGCAGCTAGCTGGCTATTTGCAGACGATCGTCGTTTAGTAGTGATTATCGTTGGCATCTACCCTTGGACGCTCGATATCGTTGCTGCAAGCGACGAAGAAGGCCTTCGTTGAACTTGATCCTTACGGATGAACGAGATTCATCGTGATCGATACGCGGCAAATGGTCAGAAAAACTCGATACCTTAGCGCGACTAGCATTTTTCCACGCGTCGAAAAATTTCTCTTTCGTCCATCGTGCTAGAGGACGCTTCCTAACAGGAAATACGATTTGTTTGCATCGAATGTCCTCGGATAAGAGTCATTAATCTTCTAAGAATATCCAGTATTTGCGATCTCGCAGTATCTTGCTCGCATGATCTTTACCATTTCCTTACTTTTTTTCTGCTTCTCCCCTCGCACTCTGTGTTTTATACTTGGCACAAGGTTGAGGATGTTTTACTTAAAATAGAGGTAAAAAGATAATAGAATGTTACTTTAGAAATATTTTCGTTTTATTTTCATTGTAGAAATAACGTAGTGAATGTTATAAACTTTGTTAGTATTTTAGTTAACTCTTTGGAATAAAAAAGCAAATAATTTGGATTTTAATATTCATTTGAATTTTAAATATCCTCTTTTGCATACATTCGCGCCGTGAACAATATGGACGCGAATTATTTTACAACATTTACTCCGAATTGCTCTAATTCCAATTAACCTTGAATAATGTGTCTGAGCTTACGTGTATGACACACTGCGAAGAAATCGGTATTTCTGGCACGCGCTAGTACGATAGAATCAGAAATTATTCGAGATATCATTTTGGTAAACATTTATGCAAATACAAAATACCAAACAAAGTAAAAAATTCATTTACCTGATAACTAAACGACATAATGGAATAATTTTTACAAAATTCACTTGCTTGTTCAAGATAATATCTAATCAAATAATATCGTACATTATTCAAATAATCATTTCTCAAATATTTTATTCGGATAATACCCAAACATGACATTTAAATATACCTTACGATACCATTTTCTTCTGATATCCAATAAAATTTATTTCAAACATAGATTTCGTATGTTTTACTTCCTCTCTGTAGAAAGTTTGAGCAGTAAATTTACTCGTAGGTATAAAACTATATATTTCTCGTAATCCACGGCCGAATTTTTACGTCGAGAATCCTATTCGATCCATTCGCGACCATAGTGAAAACTATATTCGCGGAAATCGCCTAACTCCACTGATCTCCATGAAAATTACGAGCTTGGAACTGAGGATAATTGAAAGATCCTGCTGGAATTACTCGCTCCGTAGTCAATCCCGTTTTTGATCTACTGTTTCGGCTTAGTCCTCCGCCGTGTAACTCGCGTATTTCCTTTTCTGCTTTCGGCCAAACCCGACCATAAATCCTTCCTGGGCCAAACAAGAAGCTCTAGTCCGCGATTTTGTCGCGTATGCGAACGATATACGAGCCCCGATAAATCCTTTTAGCCGTGTGCTCCAACCTATTATCGGCGCGTCGAAGAAATCCACGTTGGTATCTCGAGGATTCTCCTATCGCTTTAGCCGACGCTATTGAAGCGTCACGCCGTCAGCCAAATTATATAAATCATGGTCTTTTAGATACTGTTATTGTCTGTCAGTATTTATTACTTCAAACAATTAAGTTGTGTGATAAATAGAACGCGGATTTTTATGCATTTCACGGAGATTTGAGGATGCAAAAATTCACAGAATGTATAAGGACATATAACAATAATAATAAACTAGTTCTTAGTTGTCTTGGCATACAGTACATACACTAATTTTATAGCGAAACTTTATAGGCTTTTTTATTGGGATAAAAGTGTCTTTTATGTGAATGTTTTATGAATGTTTCTTAGACTCGTAAATAATTTTTTTTGACAAATTTTTTACTATACAAATACATGTTTTCTGGTCGTGTACGCTACGATTCTAAAATGCGATTTTTGACTTGTAGATATCGGATGCTCGGACACCGTTTCGTCTTTGTCTTCAATTAGACTTTAATCTGCTATAGCTTATCCTTCGTCCGTTTGCGATTGGCAATGAGCATCCTGGAAGGCGTAGCTCGCCGTACGTCGCGAGATAAAACTTTGGTTTACGACCGGCTCGCCCTCACCAAGTTACCAACACTCCAGCCATCCCTTTTCGTTTCCTACGAGAAGGTAACGAACGATCAGCGTTCAGCGATTGAAGCGTTTTCGTTTGTCTCGAAAAATCCATGCCCTTCGATCCCTTAAACTTACATGAAAGGTAAGTTGAACCAATACGGTGGCGATGAAGTCTATCGACTACGAAGAAATATTGCGACTAAGTCTCGGACTTAAAGCTCGGTTCGCTTCACGACGCAAGCCTCTTAGGCGAATCTTTAGAGTCCGCTCGGAGAGAGCAAACTTTGAAACCTGTAGTCTAATATCAATAGAAAGATGGGGAGCTGCCCAACTCGAGGGCATATCGGCACGATTTCTAGATCATAAAGTCAATGCAGACTCGCTCGGACATTATCCACGAAAAAAAAAATCTCTGACAAGAACTCCCCGTAATCGTTGTGGACATCCTCGAGAGATTGATAATCCGCTTATTGTAGCCAATGGGGGAGACGACTCGTGTCGACGCTTTTTACTAACGGTGGCCTCCTGCCGGGGTGAACAACACATAGGATTACGCGTCGGAAATGGCGCAATCTCAGCGGTAAAAACAAGGGTGACACGGGTCATCGTAAAAATATATTAGAACAGCGATTATCCATATTAATGGGAGAATAACTTAGTCTGGCAAATTGATAATGACGTTGGTGATGGGATGTTAGTGGCGGGATCAAGTTCAATATGCACTTGTAAATCTGAATCGAATCCTAATGAACAAGCTTCATTTCGTAGGGTTGGGATATTACTCGTAACGTGTAATGGTTCGTTCGTTGCATCTAATTGAGAAATATTCGACGATCTTCACAAATTGTTTTTGAACCTAAGAATGAGGATCGACGGATTATCGAAGGGGAAACAATTTATACGTAATTGGAGTTCATATAATAGAAGTTCAATATCTGCTGCTTCCTATTATTTTTTCGTTTAGAGGTGCTCGCATCCAAATAAGCGAATTCGACTCGCAAAAGCTCAATCAATCGAACAAGAACTAAAATTTCATTTCGATAAGTGGAGTTCGGGTAAATGGAGTTCGACTTGCAAGTTTCGTAAATCTACTTACAAGCACTTCGACGTTGGAATGAATCGAAACTCTTACGAGTATGTACGCGTAATCGAGTCATAAGAACGATAAAGACACCTTGTTTTATTTTATTTTATCGCTTGCATTTACAACTATTTAGAAACAATGTTTGACGTAGGATATTTTATACAAAATCACAATAGCGGTTTTCGATGATAACCAAGAAGAATGACCTTAAGAGAATGAAGAATTTCTGTTAAGATGCTCATAACGTCTCGAATCTATTCGACCAACATATTCCATTCTACTTGAGAGTATTTTTTTCAGTTTTCAAAATACTCATAAAAGCGACAGATTCGAAACACTTAGATCTTAGTACTGCTTCGTTTTATCGAAATACTCACAGAGTATTCTAATCCTAGTTCTAATCTAGCAGCTACGTGCCACGTACTTGAGCTCATCGTTAAATGACGCGTCTGATGGATTATTTGCTCGACGGACAAACGAAAGCCGGGGCCCTAAGATAAATCGGAACGCTACGTCTGACCAGTGCCGGCCTATTTCTACTGTGAGTACTTGGCGTACCGCTGTTCGGTTCAGTTGAATAACTCATGGACCATTAGCGGTTAGAGATGAAAAATTGTATCAGAGATGCTCCCGTGGAATTGGTAGTAATGGCAAACACATGGACGAGCTGGTATATACGCGTGTCGCAATGCAGCAACCATCAGTAATTACAGAATGTATTATTTAACAATGTAGATTTATTACGCGATCGATTCACTCTTGATTAAAAGCGTTTTGTTTATACTTTTAGCCATTTATTTTTAACATTTTGTGTTTAGTATTTAAAATAGCGTGATATAAAATAGCATGGAAAATACGTGTACGGAGAAAAACCCGAGACATTGGTTTGTCGACGATCTTGCAGCACGTCGGGGCTGCGAGGCCAAGATCTCGGTGACCGAGGTAAACAGGTCTCCATTAGAGATGTAAGATCGCACGCACACCAATTGCTGGCGTTAACCATGAAGCGTGTACGCAATTACTTACACGTTAGAAGCCGCGCTTTTTATAAACGACCTTTCTTCCCCTCGCTCGGCGCACAGAGGTCGTGTGGAAGCCGTGGCCGACGTTGGAAAAAATATTCGCCCAGGTAATGAAGTAGGTGTACGCTCGTCACGTAAGTCGCGTACCTTCGCGCCAGCAAACCGTGCCAAAGTATCGGTTTATGAGAAGATTTATCGAGGCTTTTCTCACCACTCGCTGCTAACCTAACGAATTTACACATTTTTTTCTCGAATTCATCAAGCATCCCTAGCTCTTGCTACACTTGTTTACACGTTTGTAAGCTATCGTGCGGATTTCACCACGCGTAGGATTAAAATAATCGATTCTAGATCTTTAACCCTTTAACGCCCTTAAGTCGTTATTTAAAAGTGTTCTATTTTGTTATTTTAAAATCCACGATGCTGATATTAAACTGACCTGTAACTTATTTGCCATTTCAACGTATGTTCCATGCTATTATTGGATTTTATTAAACGAAAAAGCTAAATGCAGTCAGTTTTTATAGTTGATCGATAGAAGTAATTAATGTCGTAGTGAACCGACAAGAGCATAAACCTGTAAAACATAATCGGACGTTGCATTTCAGGGTAAAAAAGAAAAAAAGAGAAAGAAGAAAAGACACATGATGACGACATGGAATATTCGTTTTAGAGAGAATACTCGTTTAATTTAAACGTCTACTCGTCAGAATTGAAGCGGAAGAACGCTATTGAAAGAAGTTAGTTAAATTACATATCAATCAGATTTTGGTAGAGTTATGAGCGATAATGTAGTATTCTTCCAACTAAATAAGTCGATCCAACTATAAATTATGCGATACGCGTCGACAATTGTGATTCGCCATTGTAGTAACCGAAATGCGTTCGAAATTAAGGAAAATCATCGAAAGAAATGCTTTTCTAAACACATTGACATCAAAGGCGCCATGTTTCTATCTAAATTTCTGGACAAATATTTGAAAAGGGATCTCAATCCATGTATCGTCCTTTAGGAACGATAAAACGTACGTATCGGCGACGCGTAGTCGTAGGGAGAAGAAAAAAGAAAAGGGAAAGTGTTCGGAAAATGTTGGCGTAGAGACCTAATTCCTATTCTGGCTGCGTGTCAACCAGAGAGATCTTATCGGAATTCTCCCATAGGATACGGATAAAAGCGGGAAAAAATACAAGCGAGGAGAAAGTGAGATACCGAGTCAGAAATTCGACTGCATTTGCATGCAAAAGTTTCTCGTGAGCTGTCACGCGCTGTCATACGATGATATATATTTCCTTCCCTGTGTGTGTCATTCCGGATAAATTAGAAAAGGGTTGCTTCGTTTCTATCGTGTTACACGTTACGCGTTATTAATATGTTAATCGCGTGTAACACGTTTCAGGAAAAAATAGCAGCAGCCAGATGACCAGAAAATAAAAAAGAAAACAAGGTGTAGGAAGAATCAGTGGGTGGATGTCTACGAGAAGTTCCGAATGTGTTTTATATGATCTCGAACAATTTCTAGGGTAAAACGTGCGATAAAACTGGACGTATACGTGCTTTTATCTGGATCGCAACGAGAAGGGGTTGAACTCAATGCATTTATTCATCGCGGCGAGATCGATACGCAAAATGGTTAAACGTGTGTTATCGATGCGTATGGGACACTATAAAACAGGCGCGGGGTCAGTGCCGCTTGTTTACCCTTAACCGTGCGTATAGCCAAGGAATTTATTGCGACGTTTATGTCTCCCCTCGTACATCAGATTTTAACTGCGTTTTCTTAGAAGCCTCAAGGGTTTCTGTCTGCCCCGTGTTTATCGGCTTATCTAGACATGTTTGCTCCCTCGCCATATTCCATAAAACGTGCTTTTTGTTTTTCTCTTCTCTTTAATATTTCCCCGTACGATCACCTCTTCTCTAGCCGATTCTATGTTGTAACGTTGAACCATCGATCGCTATCCGTTGAACAAATACGATTAATGGTCGATGCTGTTCTTGGCACGGCCAGATCGTTAATCTCAGATAGATTAGAGAGGCCAAAGCCCGCGATCTCGTGCCGTCGAAAGACTTCCATGGGCGATTATGATGGCGTTGGAAACTGGTAAAGTTATTGCTTTCCCTCCACCGTTTCTTGAAAACGACGTTCGTCTACCATTCGTCGATCGTTTCTAAGTCTAGCGTAACCGATATCTCGAAGAGAAATAGCGAGAAAAGACACTGGGATCGTGCTGCGAGCGAGATAGTTCCGCTGCAAACGATAAAGGGTTTCAAAATGGTTTCGTTAAGAGCCACGTGTTTTCCTGTATCCGCGTTGATCTCTCGATGTACGCTCCCATGGAATTTTCATGAGGATCGAGAACGGATTCAATCAACTAAACGTGCTCCCTCGGAGCTCGATTTTATCCATCGAACATCTTTTCTCTGTCCGTTTCCTCTTCCCGTATTGCCACCAGACGGAATAATTTATTTGACGAGTTTTCGGCCATCGAATCGATCCACGGGTTCAGACGCAACTTGGAAAAGGCGCCATACTATTCAATTGGCCAAAAGAATAGCCGAAAGAATGGTGCGGGTAAGCCGAAAGAAATCCCTCCGTTGTCGAGTTTTCGTCGAACGATACGTCGAAAGGAATCCCGAGATTAATTTAGCCGAGAAAACTTATAAAACACATGGACTTATGAAACCGTTTCCGTTCAAAGCTTCCAACGTGTGTACTTTGTCCCGTTGTTCCGTGATACGAGCCAGCTTGTGTAAGCCCTGTTTCACCGCTCATGTTAAAAGCTGCCCGTTCTGCGAACACGATCCACGCGAACCCTCTTGCTTTCACATTGTCGAATTATTCGTTATAAACATTTTACATGAAGCAAACTGGAACCAGAATTTTTCTCCCTGCAGTGCGCTATACAGTTAATACACACAGCGAAACACTTTTCAAAACATATAAAAGGAGTAGCGATGGGACTAAGTTTCATATGTATTTATAAATCTGAACCAAATCGATGGTTCGTTTCATAGGGTTCGAACAGTACTCACGACGTGTATCTAATGGTTCGTTCATTCGTTGAACTTGCAAAGTACATATTCGGCCTCCACAAGCTGTTTTTGAACCTCAGAATCAGTATAGGAATGTACTTTGATATTAGAATAAATCGAAATTCTTAGAAATACATGTAGATATTAATGGAGTTATGAGAATCAGAAAAGTACTATATATCCTATAAATTGTACAATAGTTTATCGTTTGTACTTACAACTATGTAGTAAACTAAATTATATTAACGGATCTCTCATTGATAACCAATTAAAATGATCTTAATAGAATGGAGAATTTTCGCTAAGTTGCTCATTCAGTTTCAAATCTATTCGACCAATATTCGATTCTACGAAGTGTTCACAGTGCTCACAGAATACTTGAAAGTCTTGTTCTTTTTTCTCTTTTAATTTTTATGATATTAACAGAGAATTCTAACGTAGTCGGCTAATGTTAAAATCTACTTGCGACGTACTTGAGCCCATCGCTAGTAACGACGGTTCTTTGTGTCCTTTCGTCGAAATGTCCGCGTAAATATTTCATAAAAACGCGCTTAGTAAATGCGTTTAGTAAAAATGTACGATAATGTAACTCTGAGGAGGGAAATTTTCAAACTCGCAACTAAAGAATACTTAGAACGTCTAACCCATGGAAAAAGGTACTTTGAAAAGTTTCAATGCGCTACAGGACTTGGCTTAAGCGTCTTTTCAAGGTAAGAGGAGATATTACAACGTTCTCTGCGTAATCCGACCGGCATAAAATTTCATGGTACCGCGATACGCGTTAGAAGAACCCGCGCTAAACTGCGCGTTCATTACTATGAATCCGTGTTATAGTAACAGAGCTGGCTAAGAATCAACGATTACTGGCTGTTAAGGGAACTGTTGAGGACAACGAGGGATCTACGAGCTGCTCAATTACGGCCGGTGCCAATTGAAAGATTGCCGGCTGATTGGTCAGCCGTTCCATGTAAACCGGAAGTCATGCAGTGTCAGTGGCCAGCCATCGGTTCGTCGTCGAGTGCCTTTTCTCTCGCCGCTGTACTGGTGGCCAGCTTCCGTTTCCGTTTCGATTTAGGCGAACGATTTAAAGTCGATCTCCGCATGCTGCAACTGTTGGGAAACTGGTGAATGAAGCACGCTTGGTTTTTCTCTCGACTAATGAAATACGATTCCCGATAAAGCGAATAACAGAATCGATCCAACGCAACGTTTGGTAACTTCGTTGGATATAGGGTGTCTGATACATCATAGTACATAGAATCGACAAGGTGAAAAAATAAATTGAAGAAATAAATCGAAAGTGTAGATGATATAAAATGGCGTTTTGTTTTCACACGACGCTTCCTTTCCAAGAAAATTAGGCGTTGCGAGTTTACAAATTTATCGAGTACACACGAACTCGGCTAATTGCGGACTGAACAGGGATGAACAATGCGTAGTCGAAAGATTATCATACGTGTGAAGTTTGTAACACGATTTTTTTTTTTTATTTTAAACCATGTTCGAGAACGTTGAATTCGAAAATTCGTCGAGAATGCATTCCATTTTCGTGAGAACGTGGCCCTGACCGAAGAAAATATTATTTTATATCTTTTACTTATTTTCACATACCGAATAACATCCTGCCAATTGTTCATTCGTATTCAGCCAGGAATTAAGTTCATCTCTTTCATCTTTTTCAAACACGACTTTCTTAAAAACAAACCATCGTATGGAAACATTCTATTCTATATTTCCAATTCCCTCCTCTCCTCTTGCCGATCATAACATGATTATTGCGACACCCTGTAGTCCTCTGTTTATCACGTGTGCATTTTATCGAGTTCCCATACATTCTGCTTGTTTCTTCGATAGCAAAACGACAGTGAAAGGAAGGATAGGAAAAACGAGGGAGTAAAAGCACAAGTGGCTGCAGTTCCCCTCGTGTCAGTGGAGATAGGAATTTCAAGTTGCGCACCGGAGAATCGTCCGTAAATCTGAACACGTTCCTGCGACCCGATTTTAAAGGGCGCTTATTCCAGAGATGATTATTGAAAGAACTCTCGAGGCAAAGTCAGTGAAACCTGGATTTTATTCAACTTTGCCCGAGCCTGATTTTGCGATGTTTCATGGAACGGAGGCAGATTGAATGTCGAATTTGTATATCTTTTCGATGCTTTTTATTACCCCAAATAGGAGAGTCTTTGATGAAAGAGCGAGATCGGTGAAAAAGCGTGTACAGTAAAGAGATAGGGTGGTATAGGGGCAAGGGAAATCCTGCTCTCTATAACTCACCGCCATTCGTTGCCATATGATCGTATTAGTACAGTAGCTTGGAAAAGTATTCGAACATTTAGCACAGAATTCTTGCTGGTATACACTACGTGCATCGTACAGAACTTTTTGAAATTTCCTTATCACTGCAACGAGACAAGGCTGTTCGCGATTATGATAGTATAATTTGGAAGCAACCCGAAAATGTACGTAAAAATTACATGTACATACTTGATAGAAGATTAGTATACAGCATGAATAGTAGTTTTAAACATACACCGAGTTCTAAAGATAGTTACATTAATATGGTGGATAATTAGCTATTAAAATATTTGATCTTCTCGAAGTATGTGTTTCAAACAGGTATCTTGTAATTCCTATATACATTTTCAAATTTGTTTGGAATTTTATCAATACAAATACCGTAATCATGACTCGTGATGCAATGCTTATGAGATTTCAAAATGTTGTGTAGAATATACGCGTAAAAAATGTATATGAGCGCGCGAATGCTTTCGTTAGCCATAACATACGCATCATATCTCAATTTTGGATAAGAACAACATTGTGATCGATTAGGCGTTTCCTTGATAACCCTTCATATCAGACCAGCAAATATATACGTTTCCAGATTTGTTTCAAAATTATCTCGTGTAATACATATTCATGAAAATATTCTCTACTAGTGTTCGAATATTTTCGTACGACACTGTATATGTGACACTTCCGGCCAAAACGCGTACTTATTTTCATGATTGTATTAACTCTAGCAGAAATAATCAATCAGACCCGCATTCCTTTGCCTAGCCATGCCGTCATCTCTGCAAATACAGCCGCGTAAGGGAAATCGTACCGTTTAGTGTCAGACACGCCGTGCGCTCGATTCGGAACTTTGCTCCTCTGTAATTTTTCACGATGCTCGAAAAATTGTTTCGAACGGAAGTTGCACGGATTAACAGAAGCTCGGGAATTATATGGAAATATAACCGCAGTTTTAACTTTGGGAAGTTTGTAGCTGCAATTTCAGAGAAACGACACAAAGGGAACGAAGAGGGAATACGTGATTTATTTCGTTGACGCGCGTTTCCAATTTCACGGCGAACGATGTATTCGAGCTTATCGTTTCCAAGGATGATTCCAAAGTTAATTTAAAATTTTCTCTGCTTTCAATTTCGGTCTTACGTTTCTCATGCTGCACGCACAAATTATCCCCCGCTGTCTTATGCTAATGCGGCCGAGGAATAAACTCTCGAAACGGGATCCTTAGGAATATTAAACGGAAGATTAGAACGATAAATCAACCGAGTCATTGGGAAGTGAACGTTCTCCCGTCTCTAGAGCGCAAACCAGAATGAATCATACGATTTCGTTAATTGACAGTCACGCCAAACTGGTAACTGACTGGAGAGCTGAAATTATTACGACGCTACTCGTCGTCGGATTCGCGAGATGATCCTCGTTAATTCACCTGACGCGAGATGAATTATTTGGGCGAGAAGTCAGGATTTTTATCCGCGCTCCATCCCGCGCCGTCATATTTCATCGTTTCTCGACACCCGCAGAAAGTAGAAGGGTGGCGAACCAAGTAACCCAAGAACACTGGTTACGCAGTCGCACCGGCATGTTTATTAACAGCAATTATCCTCAATTACGCGTAGTTAATTGAAAGTGCCATTACGATCTGGTTGCTCCCAGCGAAATTGGTACGATGTATTAAAAACATTCTCTTAAATATTCCTTTGAGAAAGCAACGAAAGAGTACAGGGTGAACCATAAATACATGTCTATATTTCAGGGGGTGAATTTACACGTTAAAATAAGTCAAAAGCGTCTTATGGACATATGAATGGAATTGATATATTTGGCCGACGAAGAATTTCCGTCGCGAATATCTCATACGGGTATATGAATCTCCATAGAGGACGAAAAAAAAGCGAAACGCGTCAATGTTGATTATTAACAGTTCGAAAAACGGCCGCCTGGATAACATAAATCTACAGTGACTCAAATTTTGGTTCTCCCTCGGTGGCGTGTTTGCTCCCTGCAACGAGCTGCGTGTATGTAGTACGCTTTATCGGGCGTCGAATGAGCCACAGGACCTTGTAAACTCGGGATCTCCGGCACTACGAGGCATCGGGACCGGCTAATCTCGCTGTTTGCCAGCCAGAAAATTTCACCATCCCAGAGATGAGCGGAAATTTTGCTATGAATTTGCAGGTTCTACGGATACATTTGCACTGTGAGAACTGTTTCGACATTTACGTTATATGAGTACGTATATATAATATACAAGTAGAATCTCGTTTATAAGCATCAGGACATTAGGCTTCATATGAGATATGTTAATTATGATTTAGCATTAAAAATGTATAAAAATACGCTGCACAAAAGGAAGTCACTGTTACGAACGATTTTATCGTATCGGACAAACAAACCGAACTAAAGGATTTTATAAAGTCGAAAAATTGATATGATATATTCGTACGATTTTATAATAAAAATTGGCTTTGAAACTGTCGCTAAAAAAATCAAGATTGTATTAAAGGAATACATTTGCAACACTTGCGAGAGAAACACGATGCATTAAGAATTATACGTATTAGTTGCCACAGACTCGTAATATAAACCTTGTTGAGAAAATTTTGTACGAATCAGAAGCGACATTCGGAGAAGTTTAATAAACAAGAGTTAAATAAGGAAAAATACGATAGAAAGATTAATAATACGACTGCCAGAGTTGATTAACTGAGTGTTTCACGAGAGAGGATCAACGAAAGGCAGCACACGGAAAATTTCGCGTATCGAACGTCGTCATATGTCACGAAATTATTAATATTTATTTCTTATAAAAAGTTGAGAGTATGTATCTTCCCTGCTTGGTACTAGAAATGGTAGAAACCTTGACGACAAAGAAGTGATTAATCTTCAAATTGTTAATTCCGAATTCTTCGCCATTTTATTACACTGTCATCGAGATAAAATAATGATCCAGAAACATAGTGGATATAAATGAGAAAAAATTTTAACGTACTACAGATAAGCATGAGATTTTTATAACATCGAATATATGAATTCTTTATGTATCTTAAGATTCCATAATCTTTACCTATGTTTTCGTAAGATTTCAAGCAAGATAAGGATTTTAAAAAATTTCAATAATTCCCAACTATTTCTCGGGTTGATCTTACATTTTGCAAAAGGTCTAATATTTAGAAACGGTGGTGAATATTTACAGCAAATTCTGTTGAGAAATTATTGTTGAATGGATCTTTGTGCACGAGATTCCCTTAACCCGATTGGCGCTACGCCCACGATATTAGACTGATCCAAGCTAATGGAACCACGAAAACGATTTTCCCTATCGCTTCGTTATCAACGCTATCGTCGCAAAAAATCTGGAACGTCACCCTCAAGAGCACTCGTCGGTATGAAGCGTAAAAGATAGCATTCCTCTGTTTGGAGCGGCGAGCTTCTCCTCTCTCACGTGATTCACAGGCTTCGCGTTTCCTATCGGTTCCCCAATTCTTGGATAAAAGCCCCTGTCTCCTTTGCATAATGCAGTACAGGACCGAGACCACCGATAAAGATAGAATTATGCAGAGAAATAAAGTTGTTTATCCAATATAATCTAGCCCGAAGATAATACATCGCGATCGAACAGAGAACATGTCATTTAGCGTTAAATCGTGTTTCGCTAATCAACACGGTGTGATCTATGTAGTTTAACTCCGTATGATTTTCTACCCTTTCAATGGCGTGGAATAGGGTGCGAATTCTCATTGAAATTCATCGGCAAGGGTTTCGACCAAAGCGAAACGAGCCATCGTTGGGGAAAAATGTCGTCGCGCCGCAAAGGGTTAACGGCACGCGAATAATTCAGAGACTCCCTTGAACGATTCGCGTGAACCTCTGATCGAGGATAATCACGCAACGACAACGATCCGCGACGCACGAGAACGTGCAATGAATGTTATCGCAAAGTATCGGAAACCGAAAGTGAGAGAGCGTAAAGGAGAGAACCGGCTGAGAAAAAAAGATATTCTTACCTGACGTTAGAATCCCATGCACGCGTTTACAGCTTCGCTCAGCGTACAGAGCCTTCCGTGTGGTAGCCAGCAGCCGTTACTTCTGCCACACGGATTTATCGTTCCTTAGGGTCCAATTAAGAGACTCACAATTAAACCCGAAAATAATTCAGTCCAGGCTAATCGGTCCTCCCATCCGTGGATACGTTCAATTTGGAACAGTTTACTTAGCACAGAGAAAACGCTAGCACTGCAGTCACCGTAAATGGATGATCCTTAATTAACACGTGAAACCGGCTGCATACATCCGCGTTCCGGTTTACTCTTCTCCCATGGTCGATCATTCACCAGAATAACGCGATAAACGAGAAACTGAATCAGCGTCTTGATTCGGCGATTAAATACACCATGTATAAACCCGTATAAGCCCCGTAAGGGATCGTTCCTCGGAGAGACAAGCGGAAAGAGCTTCACCACGAACAGAACGAAGCTTCTTTCTCTTCCGTGATATCGATCGTAGCCAATCGATGCCTCCACGTTCGAAACAGTTTCGTGCTTCTCCCTCGATATTTTCCTTGTTCAGCGTCTCGTGCGTTTTCCCTTCCTCTTCCCGACCGGTTCGTTGAACGATGCGTCGCGAACGTTTGTCCCCCCTTTAACAAACGTCGAATATTATGGAACGTGCGTGTTCGATCGGACGAACAACGAAACGACGAGCAGGGGATGGAAGGTGAAAAGGACGATTCTCTTTCATGGGAGGTGGGGGCGGGAATAAGAATGCGTTCTCGATATAAAGGCGCGCCAGGGACTTGTTTCGAACGGAAACGAACGAGGGACGGAAGGAAATGTCCGGATTATCCGTCGACAAGATTCAGCTGGAAAATTCAGAGCGCGCGCGTCTGTTTCGGGTCTCGATCGGTCGCGCGCGCGACTCGCACGAGCAACGCTCCTACGCGTCGTTCCACGCCGGCAATCTTCGAAAGATAATTGACGTAAAGCTCGGGGAGAGGCAATTTTAGCCGCGTACCGGGGATTCCTTCGGGTAAATAGGATCCCACGAAAGGATGGCGGCGACGTTTACCCTTTTCAAGCTTAAGAAAGCTGATTCTCCGGGCGGTCGTTCCACAAAGCCCAGGTCCCGGCTTGGGAATCGAGGAAACAGAGTTTCTCGTTAACGAAGTTTAGCTATTTTGACGGCAAGCGGCGATACCGGTCGGTTTCGAATTGATCTGTTTTTTCTTTCTTTTAGTTTCTTTCGAACGCATCGTAGGCGGGTTAATTGGATGGCTAGCAAGAGTTTCCTCCTTCTCCCCCTCTCCCTCCCCCTGCCCCTCTCCTCCCCGAATTTCCGAACGATTCGTTTCATCAACTTATACCAGATCTATGTTCAATTCGATCCGGCGTTTACCTCTTCGATAGAAACTCCACCGGAAGAATCTTCGATCCATTTATTGGCTTCGCCTCTGAACAAATCCTCCGACCCTCTTCGCAAGCGGAACGCCTCGTATAACGAGAAAACAACGGAATTTCGCGGGCAAGTGGAAAACTTTTAATTAATCGAGGTTCGATCGCCGTTTACCGATAGATCGACCGGAATACAAGATACGTGTCCCTGTGTAAAACGAGCCTCGAGTTCTCGTTAAAATCGCCGGGGACAGCTATCAGACACCGTTGAACACTGACAGAAACTTTAATTCCTTCAAAGACCGAAGTATAAGTAGCTAACGAACCGCCAACCGCCGGTGACTCGTTAACGATTAATACTTAATGAACAGCCGTGGTCGTGTCCTCGAGTAACGTACCCTCGTCGACTCGAAACTCGCACGCGCGCGGGCTAATTTCCACCAATCTACCGGAAGAGTAAATTTACGTCTCGACAAACCGACTAACTACGATTCCAACAGATCGTCGTATGCAATTTGCAAGACGATGTTGATAACGGTCTATTTGTTTGCAATTAACGAAGTGGCACTAACATTCACAACGGGCTCGTAACGAAAAGGTCGATCCGTTGGATGGCTAATTAACTTCGAAGGTTGCTCACTTCGTATCGGAGAAGTTGCAAACCTGATAGCTTCCTTCCAGAAACACTTCTCCGGTAAGTCTTCCTACTTGCAACTTCCTCTGGAACAAAGGCATCTATCGTGCTTCAGCAGAAACGAGTGTCTTTCGAAAGTTTCTTCTCCTCTTCGAGGGGAACACTGAATCGGGACGTCGAACGAAACACGGAGACACGTGTATAGACATTAGCACTTCGAAGACGCGTTAATTACCGTGTAACTGTGGCACACGCCGGTTCCGGTGACTCAAAGTTGTCTTCCTCTGTACGACACGCACTTACGGTGGCCCTACGCTTCGCTGAATCTCGTCGACGAACGGAACGTCAGGATCGTCGTGCTCGTCGTCGTGATCCTTTCGTTGCCGTCGTCATTGTCGGGGGGCCCGTACGAGCGATAGAGGATCATGATACCAAGAGACAACTTCCGGAGATACGGATGAACGCGCGATACAGGAACTCCTTCGAAAACTACTCTTCACAGGTATACTTTCACGGTTAATTGTAGTAAGAAACAAAAATGTAAAAGAATCAATGGAGAGACATAGAGACAGAGAGGGAGAGGGAAAGAAAGAGAGAGCTGGCCACTCGCGATTCTCGTCCTCGAGGGCGCCGGGACGTGTTTCGCGGTTTGAGAGGAGCGGACTGGTGCCGCCGCGTGGCCCCAAACCTCTGTTCCCGTAGCGCGTGCGCTCCGCATTCAACGGCACCCTCGCCGCGACGCCCTTCCGATGCTCACGCACTTCTACCTACGTCCAGCCACTGTGCACAATCGTTGTGCACCGTTCGCAACTGCACGCATCCGCTTCGCACACGCTCTTATCATTCGATTTATCTAGCAACGACGTTTAAAATTCCGGATTCGGCGAGTTCAGGATGGTCAATGGATTTTTCTCGATTTCAAGGGAGAATTGTTTCGATAGACGGAGGATAATAGCAGTGGTTGCATAAAGCATGAAGCTTCGAAGCAAATTGAAGCTGTCGCGACAGTCTGTGGCGGGAATCAAGAGCGAAAGCTTAAAGTATGTCTGGCAGAGATAGCGGGTATTTCGCCGAGAATGCTGGTCTTGCGGTCTTCCCCCAGCTCCACAGCGACCCAACGTGACGCGTGTTTCCCCGACTAGCAAATTAGAAAATCAAATGCGATGATTCCGGATTCCCGACTACGAGGCGAAAGTGGGCGATGCATCGGAATATAGAAGAAGGTTGAAAGATCTGGCGAAAATGCGGCACGTATGACGTCCTGTTTGCAGGAGATACGTCTTGCGAGTTGCTGTACGATCGCCAGTCGTTACTTTGGCCCAGTTTCCGCTTATTTTGGAGTCGATAAGAGGGTCTTGTGCTTTGATGAATGGACGGCGGATGAATTGGGGCATAGCTTTGAGTGAATCTCGCCGAATGAGGAAGGTGACATCGCTTGATGATTAATTCTAGCTTCGTTAAAAATGAACACACGTCGACTTGCAGCCGAACAAAAACGTCCAGTTTACTTTAACTTCGCTTTATGTAGAGGGCAAGAAAGGAAGGCTGTAAGAAAGGTGAATCATTTGCTTGGTTAAACTACGTTCGCGTTTATTACATTTAATTTCAGCTTTGTTAGGGAAAAACACGCGAAAGATTGTGGCGGAACGAAATTTTTCGTTTTTGGTTTTTCGTTTTTCTTTTTCGTTTCATGTATAAACCGAGAAATGAAAGCTGTACGAAAGGTAAATCATTTGTTCAGTTAAACCACGTTTGAGTTTATTACATTTAATTCTAGCTTCGTTAAGGAAAAACACGTGACAAATTCTTTTCACTCGTTTTATTTTATATAGAGGCCAAGGGAAACATAGGACTAAAATATGTGTATCGCTTATTTAATTAGCCCACATATAGTTCGCTATAATTGTTACACTATATCTACGCCTAGTTTTATCAAGGATGTACACACGTCGATGGACGCACAAAAATGTTAGTTTCTCTTTGGTTTTATGTATCTAGACGAAAGGCCAAGAAAAGTATAGGCAAGACGGATCATTTGCTCAGTTAACCCATGTTCATGTTCGCTATACAATTATGAAGCGCCTACTGCTTTACGACAGCTATTACGATCATTTTACGTCATCGTTATCCTTTACGCGGCTATTTGCCTCGTTAGAAGATTCCAGAAAAAATTTATGGAGCGCATCGAGGGATATCGAAACCGAAACGTTTCCTTGTTAGCGTTTCATCAGATCCTTTGTCGCGACCGTTTCGCAGATCGTGCATAACAATATGGCCAACGCTAATATAGTTTTAACTCTCTGCAGTCAGAATGCCAGCTAACGTGATTTATTTGATCCAAGAAACGTTGGTACAAATAAGCCGCTTATTCGCCAAATCGGTTAACTCCGTGAAAGAAAATGTGAAGAAAGTCGGAAAAATTATACAAGATAAGCATCGATCAAAGTGCCTTGGCGTTAAAATATAAAAGATATCCGAAAGTGGAGTTAGAATCAGTTTGATCTGTGAACAGTTCAGATATAGTTGATCGTGAAAGTATATGAATACGTATAGAAAGTTTTCATACAAATGGTGGAATGCCAAATATGCTGGCACGATTTTTTCGGTTACGAAGATATCCAGTTTATTAAGCACGAACGTTGTATTCAAAAATATCTCCTTTCATCTTCAAGATATTGTCGTCTGATCGATTCATGTAACTTTTTTTGCGTTATATTGAGGAAGAAATCAAGCATGAAATAGGAAGACGAGGCCAAGGATTCTGATAATCAGCGACCTTTTTGATTCACTCCGCATTTAGAAACTCATAAAGCAATTCGTTCTACGAAGAGATTTATCAATATCAACATCTACAGCGAAATTCAGAGAGTGAATTTCTTTTTGTAATTACTCTTTCAAGTAATCATACGGGCATAGATTGTTTCCGAAGATATCGGACTTTAAAATATTATATTTTAGAATTATGAAATGTAAACCTAACGCGATAACGTTTCTTGACCATAGAAAACAAACGATCGTAAATCTTTTCCTCGTGAATTCATTTTTGAATTAGCAAGTTGATGGAAAGTAATGTTACAATACCCCTAAATGGAAGCAGTTGCAACATTGAACAAACGGCAAACGCTCGAACAAGAGGTCATAGAATAATTCAGCCCGCAGCGAAGTTAACAGCTACTACAAATATAATTATTCATTCCTTCTAATACATCCTTTGTTCTTTAACTTCCACGAAACAATTGCTTTTTACCTTGCAATAATCGTTTAACTTTATACTCGCGAAACAATGGAGAACGGAATCAATTTATTTCATTTTATCCCTAGGGAAATTTTATTTCGCCCCTCAAAGTATACATGCGAAGTAGGGAGCCAAAGAGGAAGTTTCGCGTTTCACAAAGAAATAATAATCGTTGTTGGGAATTTTTTGTTGGAATTTAACCACGTCACTTGTCATTTTGGAGGTTTTGTCTCGTTGAGGAACGAGGTCGTGCTCATTTAATCAAGATTCTCAGTCGAGGCTAATTCCTTATCGCTCCGATTGCCTCGGTGTCGACTCGTTTACGTCCGGTTGGCCTGTGCATTCGGAATCTTGGCAGTCGCCTCCGAAACACATAGGTAGCTTCTCCTTGCGCGTAGGACACGGCACTCTGTCTGGCATCATGGCGCCTGATAAGAAAAATTGTTTAGACTATCGTAGGAGTGTTGAATTTCAGAATGGCTTTTACTCGATATATTATAGTAATAGTATAGCGTATAGAGAGTATCTGTCATATATGGGAATAGATTGTTTATTTATATATTGTTGCGCCACATATCTGGCTATTTACGTGTATATCGAACCTATTAACTTTGATTATTTTAATTGGACCTATCTATCGGGTCTTTTACCATTGACTATTTTAACTGCGGCTATTTTACTTGTTTATTTATTTCGACGGTACATTTTCTATTACGGCGTTGAGCATATAAATTCTTTACAGTCCAACGTTCCAGACGAGGATCGATCATTTTCTAGCGGTGTGTCAGGTTTTATCCCATTCTTCTGTAAGTGCCCTTATGAACAGGTGTCACTCGTTATTCGTACGAATTCCCACTTTCACTCTACATATATACAGCTGCTACGTATAATTCAAAGAATTCTTTTCTCACTGATCGATCGTCATCGTCACTGATACGATTTGGTTAATACGATGAAAAAGGCGGACCGAGATTAATCGATTGGCGATTCGACGAGGTTGCAGTTAACTCAGCCGGCTCGATACTCTGCGTAAATCGATTCCGGTTCCTTCAAGCTTTTGTCGAATTGGCTCGGACCTCGTGATGATTCGCGTAACTCCATTATCCTGGTGGCTAACTCGCGAACAGCTTGTTCAAAAGCTCGTTTGAATTAACATCTTGGCATCGGCGTCGACGAGCCTATCGGAGTTGCATAGCGCGTGAATTAATTCCTCCCTTTCCGGTGCTCCGATGTTATCGCTACGACGTTCCGTGGGCAAACTTAAACAGCCTCGAGCTTTCTCCGTGGGAATACAAAAGAAGCTGAGAAAACTTCCGACTCCGGCAGAAAGATTCCACAGTTGATTTTAATTGTAAAAAGGGATGAGAACGAAAATGTATGTTTGAAGTGGCAGACCGGCGACCCAGAAACTTCGTTTCTTCTCCAAGAAACCGAGTCAGAGTTCCTTGTACGTTCTCTGAGAATTGCAGACAATTTTTAATACTAAGTCTTTGATCCTTATAAAACCAGGTCCTTCGCAAAAAGACGACGTGAACGTAAGGGAAAAGCTAATTTCCCCTTGGGTCTACCTGCGAACTATCCCTCTAGAAGGTCGTCTCCGAAAACGACGAAATGCTCAATTAGGAACACGATTTTGGCCGACGATTCCTCCGAATTTCGGCCAGAGAGACCGGGCATTAACGGTGAATTTGTTGCAAATGTTACGACACTTACCGGGCGTTCCGACGGGATAACTCGCTATCGCCGGCTGGCCATAATCGTAGCCATAAGTGGGCACAGGTTTTTCAACCGGTCGATACCGAGTTTCCGATTCAGGGACGCAGCAGTTTCCAACGCGATTGCAGCACACTCCATCGCAGCAGGTCCGCCTCCATGAACAGCAACTTCTGCTGGTGACATCGGACGGCCTATCGTAAATAGCGAATGTTTCTATTATCTAGGAACCAGTTTTTCCACGTGGAAATGTCACCCAGTATGGAAACATTGTACGTAAAATTCATTTTGCGAGGGAACTTAGAAAGAATTGGGGCGCTTATGACGAAAACGACCCTTGTCAAAGTTGTGGATTTTTTTATGTAAATTATAATGCGTTATAGTAGAAAGAAACGAGAAGAACAACATGCGGAATCCGTGTTATGAAAAATGATCCATGACCTGAGTTATCGTGAGAATGAAAATTCTCGTGCGTTTCTTTCTGTGTTCGAACAGGTAAAAGGGTAGGATCTAAATAGCGGTTTGTTTCATAGTTTGAACGTTGTAAATACTTCGTTTTGGATATTTTATATATTTTTCCGTATTACGTTCATCCTATACATGTTTGAGTATTTCAATTTTTCACGAACGTATAAGCATCCACATTCTGCGATAAAAATTAGATCAAGGATCACTTTTGTTAGGAACCCTCCAATTGTAAGGAGAAGTAATCTCACGATCGAGGTGCCACGCTATTTCGTGGTGGCATCACGCTATTTCTTGGTGGTGTCACGCTGCTGATAGTTGGTCTGTCCCTTTCATAATATCTCGTGGTATCCGCCCCTTCAAGCAGCGGTTTGAAAGTTCTGAAAGTTTAAAAACGATTTACGATTTTCCAACGGTATGACACATCGTAAAAATCGTCAATTTGGAAACATTTATTAAAAATTAATTCTAAGTTTAAAAGTCCGAGGGCACGAGTAATAATGAAATAAATCAAACAAAATGATCGCGGCGCGCTCCTCTACCAAATCGCCCATATAGTTTATAAAAGAAATAAAGTATACCTGCAGTGGTCACACATTATACTGGAAGAATTTGGAGGTTCCGTAAAATCTCAATGACGCGTGCTGCCGGATAATTTCGATAGTAGTTGACTGCGTATGTTTGTACAAATTCATATTTTTATTAACTATAACTATAGAATTTAGACATATATATATATATATCACTTCACTTTAGATACTTTATACATTTTTACATATTGCTTCTATTATGTTTAATTTTCTATCTTCCAATTTTCCACACATGCATAAAAATCCCCAGTCTACTCATGCGTACAAGGTTAAGCTTCCATAGTAACAAAGATGCAAATAATCGTAAATACATATATCAAAGCATCGTTTATTGTTGAAGAAGTGATATTACATTGGTCGGTATAGAGACTCGGAATTTTTTTTATTTATCTACAGAGAGATATCATTTACGATCTGCGCAACATTTCGAGGGAGCTTCCGGTTCCTTCTGCTTCGCTTTATCCTTGCAACAGCCGGACATGCAACACCCACCGGCTGCCTCTCTCGCTCTGAAAAACGAGACGAATTTGCATCTTATTTCCCTAGGAATGGTAGAATTCGTAAAGTCAAAAGATGTCCTAATTCCAATAAATTCGCAGTAAACCTCCCCCGCTGTTTTTTTTTTTTTTTTTTTTTTATGCTACGGTTTCGCTTACCCGACATTTTCGAATTGCGAAAGTATATTTATAGTTTGTTACGTGAAGTACTTTCTGTCGATTCGTGTATCCGGGTGGAAAAAATTTACGATGGTGCGTCGCGTAAATTCAATGATTCCCTTTGGAACTATTACCGTGTACCTATATGGCCGCCGAGCCCGTCGCTTAACGCTTATAATGTTTACCGGTTGGCTCTTCCCCTCTGAAGCCAGCTCTTTCTTAAAGGCTTCCTTAGGAAGAAAACTCGGTTAGTTTTCTTGGCCACAGCATAATTTCTCCTTCGGTGGTGGCGATATACCTCCGGTACAACACCCTCCTTCCTCCTGCGGTCCCGCGCAACATTTAGCTCCGCAACATCCGCCGATTGTCTTTTTCTCTCTGCACATTCAGTCGGGTAATTCGATTAAACGCACGACTTAAGTGTCCGATTAAACCACCGCTCTGCTGCCCCAAACTTCATTCTGTTTTTTAACCTATTTCATTCTTAAGATTCTAGATCTTATCTTTTTTTTTTTTTTTTTTGTTTTGTTCCTTCATCTTTAATTTTCTCATGCTGGCGGCCATACAGGAAGTATTCATATAATATCGGAAGTACGATAAAATGTTGAAAATACTAATGGCTGCAATAACGATTAATAAATGAGACTTTCGATAGCCGAACTAATCAATTTCGTTTTACACGAAGACCTTAATTTTAGTAATCAGGTACATAATTAATATTCAACGTTTTAGCGATTTAATCGAAGGACTTGTTTCCAATAATGTAAGCGATACAAATAATTGGAAATTTCAAGCCATATTTTGCAAGATAATGTTTGTAATTGTCATCTTTCTGTGCGTTTCAACTTATGAAGTTAATCAACGTGGCTCCTGAGCGTATAAAATACTAACAGGTTGCGGATGTTTATGCAAATTCTTGTGGAGAATATGGAAATAGTAATGGAATAATAATAATTTTAAAAAATGGGACCTGAATAGAGGTTTCTTTCGCTTGATATTTCATACCACAAAAGTGTACATTTCAAAAATGTTACGATTCAACATAATTCAACCCTGTGCTAGAAAAACATCAAAACCGCAGTATCAGAGGGAAATTTCAAAAACTACGAAAATAATGTTCGATCATTGGTTGCAACGATGTATTCTTTGTATGTGATGTGAACATTGTATGGAAAAAAGTAATTTTTTATAAGCTTCCAAATAAATTTTCGTTTTTGTTGAAAAGCTCGTTTGAGTTGTGTCACGTTTGAAATATAGTACACGCGAGATATATATTCGTATTATTTATATTCCGTACATTTCTACATCTCTAAATTTCCCATAAACACTCGCATTCTAGCAATAGCTACATTTTAAAAACTATTAAGGATGTTAATAGAAAATATAAACATCGTACTTCTTCGAGCAACATCCACCGAAATCCTTTTCCTTGGCCTCGCCGTTCTTCTTCTCGCCGCTGTGAACGTAACACACGAAAGTTTATTGCAACACGGAACTTTTGAACGATCAAGGAATCTTAGAGAGGTATATATATACTAACTGGTCGCATTTGCACGTCACTTGTCCTGCGTATCCCTTTTGGCTCGTAACTTTTCTGTAGGACGAAAACAGGCTGCTTAACTTTTTAGTTTTTACGCATTAAGTGGCTCTAAACAAATTCTGTCATTCTTAGAAATTCAGAATGCAAGATAAGAGCCGGCATTGCTCGTTAAATCACCCTAATAGGTTTACAATCATTTTTCGATTAATTTCGAGACTTACGCGCAATGATCGCACATGATGGATTCGTTTGGTTTTCAAGACAAACTAAAGAAGATGAAGAATTTGTGGAATAAGCCGTGAATTTTGAAGGTTTTGCGGGAAAAAGTCCAACCGGAGATCGTAATACGAACAAACGCACTGCCGATCGAGCCTCTTCATCTTTTTCTGTTGGCAATCTGCTCGCCAATTGGCAGCCGCTCGATTTCGTCTCGGGTCACATGCTCCACTCGAACGAACCTCCGCAATCAATTCAATTAAAATTGTCACACAGCGAAAAATTTGTATTGCTAAGCAAATACATCGTATGCGTTTCACGGAAATCAGTTACCTCGAAATAAGAGGCAATCACATTTACCATATGTCATATTTTGCCTTCGAATACGGGGGAAAAATGCATTTTGTCGAATCGATATAAAAATCGATGATCTTTCTCGAGGTCTCAAAATATGTAAATGATGAAAGAGAATCATTGAATGGCGGTACGTGGAGTTGTCGTTGAACCATGCAACGACGTACTTGAATCAATTTTCGGTATTATTGAGACGGTTCTGTGTATGCACGAACCGGTTGGTGAAGTATAGTTCTCGAGGATCTTGCGGTGCATACGTATATTCCGTGTCCTGTACAGGATGTCCCGATATTTAACAGTCAGACTTTGTCAGTAGGGTAAATTACGGTTATTTGAGTCGAGCTAACAAGCAAAGCTCAGGATTAAAATTTGGCTGAGAATTTAGATGGAGGATTTTAGATGGAGGATTTTGGATGTAGGTGTTTTATACACTTTCGAGAATCGTTCGTTGACTAGTACTTTCTCCTAACACGTTAAAGAACATTCTATTTTTATTAATAAATATTTTCCCATCGGATTCCCATAAGGGATCGGATATTGGAGGATGGTTTCACTCTTTAAACTTGAGGTGCCGCTAGTAAGAAGAAGCGCGTTTTTGGCTGTTCTTTAAACCTACAAAATTTCATCGAAACCGGAGCAAAATTGCGGTTCTTGCTTGTAAATAAGTAATTTACCTCGTGATTCGCCAAATTCGGTTATGAACAATCGTTAAGTTCATTATTACCGACGTGATGAACGATGTTATCGTTGTAATTATTTTATTACAGCCATAATTATTTACGAGGATATAATTCCTATCGATCGAAACAAAAGAAACTTGCTCAATGTTAATATCATCAGTCGTAATTATCATACTTGAGCCTGTATATACATAGCGTGTGTATATTGTTTTATTCTTGGAAGGTAAAGAACAGACGTACAAAGTTTGGCTGTTAAGACCTAGGACACCTTATGTAGCCCGATATGAACATTTTCGAACAGCTGACTGCCGCGACTTTCATCCCTGAGAACCAGGTCACAAGGTTGAACCATTCGGTGTGAACCACTTGAGCGAATCTATTATTAAATTGCTTTTCACGGACCGATGAAATCTTTCGTAGCAAGAAAAGATACGTGTATATCACGTGAACATCTTCTGGGAAACGTGACTTTCAGAAATCGATGGAAATTCGTAATTTACGAATGGTCGTTCGAACGCAATAAAATATTTTAATTACACGCAAATTGAAGATGTACGTACGTATACACGTGTGTATATAAATCTTTGCACGTGTGTACATGATATTATTTTCCAGTTGGAATATGGTCGGATGAGAGGTAGAATGTTACGATATCGGGAAAGTGCAACGAAACGTTTATACCAGATGGAATGAAACACGCGGAATAGCCGGCATGAGTGGAACCAAGTGGAAATACGAGCGTCGACAAAAAGAGGCAATTACATTTTCGATGGTTTGCAGAGGTTGAATGAACGAGAGGGCATGAGTTTATGGGCATCGTTCGACGAACTTGAGAATTTCGCCGTTAAGTTTATGGCCCTATTTTCAGGAGCCGGTATCAGGTAAAATTCGCAATTTATGAACAATTTATGAACATTCACCCTGTCGTAATCGCGGTTGATTTGGCAGATTAAGTATTTTTAGACACATTGTACAGTTCGTCGACGTCGAGAGTAGCGAATGATGCCGTTAGTATACTATAATAAATCCTTATGTATTCATCGCTTGAGATTGAAAACGGGAAAAAAATGGGAGAGAAGAGGAACGGCAAGAAGGTGTGGGAAGGGTGGGAAAGAAAAAAAGAGGGAAAGAAAAGGAAGAAAGATGGAAGGGTGAAGAGCAAAAGAAGGAAACAAGAGGAAAAAGTATAGGAGAGAGCTAGAGGAAAAAAGGAAAGAATGGAAATGAGGTGTAACAAGGAATGGAAAAGGGAAGAAACTAATGGTAGGAGGGTCGAAAATAGAAATGAAAGGGAGAAAAACAAAATGGGGCAAGGGAAGAAAGGGAAGAGGTGGAAGAAAAAGGAAGGGTGGCGGCGTCTAAGAGAAAGGAAGAATAGCAGAGACTAAGAAAAAGGAAAAAGGAGGAAGCGGCGAAGAGAATCCGCTAAAATAGCAGTATATGTATGTTTGATCCTGCTCCTATATGACAATGGATCGCTCCCCTTTATACAACACACCGAAACAAAACCAACAAATGCGTCTCAAAAAATCCCTAAACGAAAATATCCATAAAGTTACTTCTAAATCTTGGTGGATTCTAAAACGCTAGAATCCTGTGAATGGAAACTTTAGATGGCGCAAAATTAATGTTCACGATTTCCGACATGAAAATGTATATAACACGGATATACGAGCCCGCGCACATAGCAGGGTTCCTTCTTTCCGTTTCTCCTGGTTGTAAATTGCACGAATTATCGTCGCTTCATCGGACAACTCGCGAAACCGAATATCTCAACAATTAGAAAACATTGGGTCGAACTTCGCTTTTACCATCGTTCCTGATCTCGAGTGGCGCACGGTTCGACTGTTTTCTCATAAATAAATTCACCGACCCCCTTTTCGGAGAATTTGTTTTAACAACGTTTTAAGAATACTCGTAAAATTTTCTTCAGAGTTTAAAGGGAAGAATCGTGTACGTTCGACCCCTCGTTTCATCGATACTTGTATATCGTAGTCGGGTCATAACCGAGCGGTATAATAAGCGAAATATTCTGGAAATTTTGGAGCTCTCGTTCGGGAAATGAGGTAAACACGATAATCGTGCTAGGATTAGATGGTCGTTCGTCATTAAGGGCGGCGGCTTAATGAGGCGTGGTCCCTTCATTAATAAAGTTTAAATTGAGCGTTGTAGTTGAGAAAAATTGTTAGGCAGTTAATTACCGGCGTGATAAAAGGACAGTCGCGTCCAGCGAGATTGAGAAACTTCCCGTACAATGGGGAGAATTTCATTTTCCCCTTCATTTTCCCCGACGATCTTCGACGTGGTCTTCCGCTGAATTACCTTCGAAGACACGTCGAACCTCCTCGAACTAAAATAATCTAGCCGATCGTAATTGAAGACAGAAACTTTACTTTTCTATTTTTTTCCAACGAATGCGCCTCGTTTCCGCAGGATCAAAGTGTCAACTGATTATTTTGCGCTCTGTTTGATATTTGTAGACAAATGTATCGATGGAAAATGTTTACAATTGCACGAATGACGCCAACGGGTGGTTTTGGTTTACGTCAAATGATTCGACTCCGGTTCAAACGTAACCGATAATCGAACGGATTCCCATCCAAGTGCGATTAAACACGTGTCATCGATGTAGATACATCATGATGTACTTCCATCGCGGGCAATTGACAAATGCATAATATTCGCATGAATGAAAAATCGAAATTCATTAGAAGAATCGGGGTCGCACATGCGATACTGCGTTTCGCTCATTAATTAATGAATCGTGTTTTTATCCAATTAGAATTAAATTCTAGTAAGTTACAAAGCGAGAAAAAGAGAAAGAAATTTGAACGTATAGTTATTATGGAAATATTTGAACATTTATGAAATCATATTATGAATGTTGTATGTTATACAAAATATATTAAAATTTCATCAGCGCTGTAATGAGATACGCTGTAATGAGTAGGATGACTGTATTTGGTAAAGGTTAAAACAAAACCGAAAATGTACATACACATATATATCGAAGTTACAAGATAGTTATTACAAACATATTATACATTTCACAATGTTTGCTAAAGTATTTGAACAGTTAAACGTGTATTACATTCATAAACGTCAATGTTTTATAGAACAATCCTTAACAGTAATTGCTCGTTTAAGAGGATTATTTATATTATAAACTATTTTCTTTTTTTTAACTTGAGAGACAAATTTGATACATATCAAGAATCGGTAGAGCGACATACAAATATTTATTCTTTAGATATACGACCCTAACCAACACCATTGACCAAGTCAAGAAAATCCCTGATTCGTTCTTTCGCCACATTTTTACCTGCTGTCAGCTCCACGTCCCTTGCTTTTTCACCATAGTCGATTAGTCAATAGGAACCTTTCTGTAATTAGTCAAGACCAAACAAAAACACGTTGATCCATTCGTATCATTTTTTATTTTCACTTCCCCAAATGTTCATGCACACACACATACACATGCACAGTAATCGTTGTGTGAAGTACAATAAATCTTCAAGATGTTGAGAAACTTACATTCTTATATTAGTATATCTTCCGTGACGTATATTTTCAGATTGATTTCAATACCAGCGCGATCATGATATTCGAATCTCATTACGATGTTATTGAAATTTCAAAAGGTTTCATATAACACAGACATAATATATTCATAAAAGCTGTCCATGGCAAGTATTCAAATGCTTTCATGAGTCACTGTCTAGTGGCAAAACTAGATAACGATACGAATCTTGCTTGGTTTTCCTACTCCATCTTCAACGTACGTACATGTACATTTGTAGATACATTTGTACATACTCTCGTTCCAATTCTAGAACAGGACTAAGGGCAGAACATGAGTCCGATATATGATCTCCCCGACCTTTGCGGAAAATTTGAAACTCAGAAAATACACAAAATGTGCATAATATGTAGGAGTATATAAATTATGCCAAAAACAGAGTACATACTCTCGTTCTAATTCTAGAACAGCACTAGAAACGTACAAAGTCCGATATATGATCTGCTCGACCTTTATAGGCAATTTGAAACTGAGAAAATACACAAAATGTGCATAACATGTAGGGATATATAGATTATGGACAAAAATAGGCTATTTATTATAATATTCAGTAAGCGAAGTATATCTCTCCCCAGATTCCATTTTTTTTTTAATCGTGATTATAAAAATATAATTTTGTATAAATATCTGCAATGTAGAGACATAGAAACAAATTGCAGAAACAAATTAAACCAAGTACGTCGTGAATGGTCTAAAAGTCGATGTAAATTTCAAGTTAAAGCAAACATGAAAAGATATTGAGAACGTTGACGCCTCGGCTATTGCGAGTTTTGAGTACGCAAACAGAACTTGAATATTTAACAAGAGGAAAACATTTGGATTTATTGAATTCTTTATGAAAATCATCGAAAGAAACACTTTGATTTCATTCTACTGATACAGGATAATGCTTGAAGTACTTCGTGATAACTAAAGAATGTAGCTGATAAAAGCCATCTCAAACCATCAGAAATAATAGAGGTCTCTTCAAAGAGCAATATAAAAATGGTAGAAGAGGGCACCGCAATAAGATTAACGACGCAAAAAGGGACAATAAACTCATAATTTGCAAAGGACGGAAAAAGGAAGAAATTAGACGGTGAGCAAAATTAAACGACCGCGATTAAACGATCAATTGGTCTTAACGAAATACACATGCACACATAGATAGGCGGTGGGTCCGGACAGCGCTGAGAAAACGTCAGGCAATCGACGTAGTGGGGTGCGGCACATGAATTTATCGCGGAGTAAAAAGTGTGAACACATTGTTGGAAAGGCGCCAGGTAACGCCACCATCCCCGAATCGCCCGCGAATCGAATACCATGCTCCATTCTGACCGGCCATAAATTCCTTTTTTTTTAATTCTGTTCTTCGCACAAAGCAGGTTTACGACCAGACGTGACGCGTTCACCGTGTCACGGAAAGTTTCGCTCGACTTTTTCGCAGCTAATTGCAGGCTAGCGATTTCTTGACCATCTGTGGGACACGTAGTACGACGTATACGCCTTTCTTATCGATAACCAACCAGCCATAAATCATTATCAGACCGATAATTCTACTTTTTCTTTCTGGTAATCAAGGAGAACTTGGGAGGTAATTCCAGATGACTATTTTTTCGAACAGTTATTACCTATCGTATGTTATATCGTTACTTCGCGAATAGCGATAGACTATTCGGGAAAACAAAGATGATCGGAGAACGCTCCAACGAACGATAAACTATGGTGGATTGATTCCATTCTTTTCGAACTACAGCGAAAATACGCTCACCAACTCGCAACAATCGATCCTTCGCGCGAAATGCTCGCGGTCCAAAACTTGAACATTTTCTGACGTTCCCAGGAACGATTATAATTTTCAGTAGCCATCGTGGCTGTAGCAACCACATCTTGGACAGTTGCAGAATTTCGCAGTTTGGAGATTCCCTCAGGACTCTCCGATACACGGTCTTTCAAATACTGAGCGTAATTCCCTTAGAATCGGGGATTATTTCTCTCTCGATTCCGTAAACATTGATCCATCTTAATCGGCACGCCTGACCAAATCTTCGTCAACGTTTGCTATCAAGAATCCCTTGGTGATGCACGGAAAGCTCTTTTAGAGAATCACGACGATCGGATTCTGTCCTTTGATCGATCGTGTTTGACGACTGGGCTGGTTCTCGCGGGCGTCGAGAAGATGTTTTAAATAGCCGGTTACTGCCAAGTTTCTGCACTCTCACGGCCAACGACAGAGATAAACGAAGCCTTAATGCAACGTCATCGACTACCGACAGGAAACTCGGATATACTTGATGGGAGTGATGCGGCAAGGTTGATACAATTGGTCGATTGTTAAAGATTCTTCAATCTTCGTTTAGCACAACGAGTAATTAGTTCTTAGATGTACTTAGGGCTTACAAGAAGCAACTGTTCTTCCTTCGCAGAATTTCCAACTTATATTTTAAAAGTTCTGATTTTATTATGACTCGACGGTTGAAGTTCACTGCCGACGATTATAGACGTTGGTTTCAAAAAAATTGATGCAGAGTGCAAAATGTGCGCGTAAGGAATAATAGTTCTAGTTATAGCTACAGTGACTACACAAAGTATCGTTACATACTCTTACTTTCTAACGAAAGGCTTTTTTATGGAGTTCTACGTTTCATTTTTGAAGTGTCAGATTTTTTGAAATCATACAATAGTACTATCGAATGATACAAAATTTAAGAAACGTAATTGATGAGGATTTTTCAGTATTTCGCGTTTTATTTTTAAATCTTACTGTATCACTTCCACCAAATATACGTTTCTCTCCGGTCGCTCGAATTTTCGAGCAGAGTCGAACAAAATTTTTTTCGGGTTTATGCCACAGACATCTGGATAAAAGGATAACGGAACGGCGGGTATGAAGGGAAATGGCCGAACGCTCCTTTTCTCGACGACCGTGCACCGTCGAGCCGGAAAATTCGGTGAGCTCGGATTAATCCGGCCAACGAGGATTAGCGGCTAGATCCCTTAGATCACAGGGTTAGCTCGCCACCTAACTGTCTTTCTCGTACCGCCACTTTAATAACGGTATTTTGTAAAGCAGACTCAATGTATCTGAAGCTGTGAACCTATCTGCAATCTTACATTCCGGGCGCAACCCCTGCAGGCTCCAGCTCGATTTTTCCGCAGTATTTTACACTCTACCCACGCGAAACTTGCAATTTTCTGAATATGACGCGCGAGAGACAATAAACAGCTCACGTTGGAAAATTCGCTTATTTTTCCGACGTTTATCAACATTGACTGTAAAAGTTATATCGTCGTTCATGAAACGGACGATTAACATTCCCTTGAACGCTTCCCCTTTTTTATAGTCGCTGTAAGTAGAATTTATCGTATTTATTATACGATTTTCAAATTTTGAGTCTCAAACTCTTAATCCATTGAGAACCAAGCACACGCAAAAAATAGTTCGCAATGTTATAAATACTTCAATTTCTTTAAACTTGATAAAAGAAATATTTCGATAGTTAAAATACTATAAAATAGATATCGATGAAAATTTACAAACGAGATTTTGCATTAACGCTTAATCCGTAAAAGAAAGCAAGATTGGAGCATAAAGATTCGAGATCCATAGTAGGATTAATTTAAACACTTACGACAAAATCGATATTTCTACCTTTTATAGCGACCGCTCTTCTATTTTCCTCCATTAATTGCCGAAAAATAAATTGTTTTGTCAAAGTTGGAGACCTCAACTCGACGAAGTGTTAAAAATCACGACCCCACAATAAAGGAAAGATAATTCCGGGAACTGTTAAGGGGTGTGTTCTGTAACTGTACACACACGCATCCTCCGGAAAGGAACATTCAAATCGTCGCATTGAAAAGCCCAATAGAAGCGAAGAAACAGGAGGACGCGTCGACTGGTGCATCATTATCTTTCGTCGTTTGCCTCGAGGTTGTTTAGCCCCTTCGCTTTTCGCAGTACTTTTGCCACTTATAACCCCCGTTCAGCAGCACCACCTTCTTTTTTTCCTACTAGAGTCACCCTTGCTCTTTCTCCTACGCGTGTTGTCCGCCTCCCTCGGTGTGTTATTTACCCCTTCCCGTGGCTGACGCCCACCGTTCCACGCCACCCCTTGGCCCCCGCGCCCTTTTCCGGCCGCGCGCACAGCTTAGGGATTGTTTTAATACCCCGATGGGGCAGAACTGTGTGACCTACTTCCACCACGGTGAATATAGACGCGACCTAAGCCACGTTTTCAGAAGTCGGTTAGAGGTACATTCACGTTGCTGGCCCGAACAAACTAGCCGTGTTTCTTTCGTCCGTCGACTACATTACCGAAAATCCTATTAACGATAATTTTCTCTTAGGGAGAAACGAGTTTCGATGGTATCTTTCATCTGCTCGTTGAATGGCTGGCTCTATCGAGACTCGTTCAGATTAGTCGAGTTATCAATTTAGTGAATTATCAATTTAATTGTCTTAGTTATATCACATGACTGTATTTAGTTCACTTTAAACAACCATCGTTTCCTGTTTAATTCACTGTAAATAGATCCATCTATCAATAAATTTATCGTATAGGGTAGAAATCATTGGAAATCCTAATTTCTAATATTTCTGAATAAATAATCCTATAATAGTGTATATCCTTTATCCTATAATAGTATATAAGCCCTTTAAGTATCGAACCCTTCCTTTTTTTAACATCCTGTATGTGTGAAATGTTAATTATGATGTTAACGTCATAACTGATGTAGACGAGGTACACCAACGATACAGAGTCGAGTTTTGGCTTAGGCAACCAATATCAGATAAAGCTGGAAGTAAGAGTATTATCATAGACATAATTATTACCTAATCAACCGCTGTTTTGAGATTCGTAAATAACCGCAGCATTTTGGTTGCTTACAGAGAGGTTAATACCGACCCGTAAGAGACATCGACGCGTAAACGAGGTTGTAAACTTACAGAGGCAAAGGTAAGAAAAATAGCATCGTCGAGGGAAGTTAATTTCCGCCAGACGCCAATATCTCGGTGAATATGCTACATTGTCGGAAGTTTCGAACGTTCGCTGAATGATTTTCCTTCCGCGTTCCTGTAAGGAATAAACCTCATCCGCTAAGCCGATGAATACCTTAAGGGACGAAACTTTCTCGAAGTTTTGACAGTTTCGAAGAATTGAAGGAGCTGAATTCGCGTACGCGATTAACCCCTTTACGGTCATACACGTATATAGCAAAAATAAATAACGTTTCCACCGCAGCTAAGTTGGTACAGTAAATTCAAGGTCATACCCTAACGTTAGCATTCGAGCGTTAAAAATATAAGATGTAGCGATATAATTACAAAAGTATATGTATCATTCGTATATAGTCGAAAAACAATTACGCTGAGGAGGATAGTGCATCTTTAACCGATTAGATTGAGAAAAATCGTACGTTGAGGAATTAAGACTATCGTTTTCTTCCCACCATTTATCCCGTGCTACATCTCCAATTTTATTTAACGTTGAACCATGCATACAGCACTATTTCGTTCTTTTGTCTCTCATCGCACAATGATTACACGAAAGCGGAGTAATATCGTCTTCTTTCTTTTAATACTCGAGTATCTCCCTGCGGCTCTCCTGACGAGAGCTCTAGAGGAAAGGTACGCTCTGCAAAATCTGTAACGCGAATAGGAATGAGTTCGTCTCTGTTAAACGAAGAAATTCTGAACAAATGAAAATGTATCTACCTCTGGGTGATGTCCTACGTAACATTTGATCATCTTGTAAGCCTTGTCGCAAGGATCGTCACTCTCTGAAAGTAGGTAGTTCGATGTTAGAATCATAATAATTGCGCACGAATGATCATGACCCGGTAGAGCAAATTACCGTCTCCTATTTTGAACAAAACTTTAGAATTCTCAGCGATCGTGTATTTGAATCGTGTTTAGTGGAACGCTGTTAACCTAATAATCCTAAGAACTTAATATCCATCTACATAGCACAATTTACATGGAGAACGAAAACGCGTGAAATACTCACGAACAGATTTACACTTGTTAAACAATTTCTTAGACGAGTCTTGCATGCTTCGTGGTAGATGTCGAAGCGCCCTTTGCACATCTACCTCCGCGTTCTTATCTAAGATACCGTGCCTCATCATGAAGCACTTGAGGTAGCACTTTAAGTTTTGATCTTCCTGTTCCAAGTCTCCGGCTTTCATCCGTCTTAATGCGGCTGAAACGTTCAAAGAAAGATAGTAATACTTCATTACCGAAGCCTTTGGCTTCATAATTACAGATGCTGTATAGCATACCCCATGAAACCTTCGATTCTCTGCGACAGTCCTTCCTAATATCTGCCTTACCAAGATGCTAAAAAAGAACAGAAATAATTGAAATTTTTGACAAAATTTGTATCATTGAATCTTCCTTTCTTAAAGTACAATCGCTTACCAACAAAATTAGGATCGTCGATAGAACGAGAAAGAAACGACAATTTCTTAACATGTTTCTTCTAATGCTCTTGATTCGCAAGGAACGATTTAAAACCACTTCGAACACCAACGCCTCAACTGGAACCTTATCAGCCCAATAGCCAGTTGTTATTCGACCATTCGTATAAACGTCAAGATTTACGTAGATCAAAATTATGTCGGGCAATTAATCAATAAATGGAACTCAAAGCAATTCGATAATCAATGGCAAACGTATCAATGAGTCTTACTAGCGCTCCATGCTAAAACAGATGTCAACTTGTCAGATTTACTTGTCCGTCCATCGTCGACATAATCGATCAGACATAGCAAATCGAGCCACGATAATTCAACTAAGGAAACGTTCGAGCAATGCATTAATCATAAGTTGTCTAAGGGTCAATCGGGATGCGCTAAGTATCGGAAATGGCGCGTGTCATACTAGAAAGATTCTAACATCAAGAAAAATCCGAAGATTTCCCTTTCCTTTTTTTCTTTCTGCCAAAAAGTCGGGAAAAGAAGAATTGAACGACAGCAAGTTTTTTTCCAAGAAAACTTCCAATCCCATGAATATTTCGGTATTCTGTCTGTCGCGACGCCGATCAATTCGTCTCGGGAACAAAAAGCTCACGAACTTTTTCCTGGCGACCGGCGTTGAGATACGTTTTCGATCAACCTAGATATTCCAAACGACCGGGAATATTCTATTCCCTGGAGCATCCCGTTTCTGGTTCCTTTCGTTAAGAATTTCTTACCTTTTCCCTCACTTCGGAAACTGGCGAATCATCGTCAATTTCTTGACGATTGATCTTGTCCTGCCAGATGTTCCATAAATATTATGCTCTGCCTGTTGAAAGATAGCAGCAATATTTAACCTTGCGACAATTTATCTTAAGTGGACACGTCACGTACTGAACAGTACCGAGCAAGTGTCGGAGAGAACCTCGAATACGACACGATTACATATTGAAACTTACAATTAGTCTACTATAACGTATTTACGCTTACTATTGCACGAATAGTTAGCTCTTGTTCTCTTCGTCTCTATATAAAGTTGTATTTTGTCCAACATCTAAATTAGAAGAAATGTTGCGTGCATAATTTCTCGTTTCTATTACGCTAGAATTGTTGCTAATTATTTAGAAAGCTGCCGTCATCTTGGATTTCGATGATTCTACTAATATGGTGTAGAAGTCAACATTTCGGGCAAAGGTTTTCTCTGCATGTTACAACCTCACGCCTAATCCAATCCTATATAAACTATGAACAAAAGATAAAAATTATCTCCGGGTTAGGTACTATTTTATCCAGCCACCGTGAGACAGCCGGCAACCCATTATGCTAACGCATACGCTGTCACGGACACACAATAATAGGTAGAATAATGTATTCTACAATGTTATATTGTTACTGACAGTCTTTTACAAATACCTCGCAAACTAAGAGCATACAACAATATATAGCATATATGTAACTCGCATACAGCGTTATGCAGACAAAAATACATAGTGCCATTTAAAAAGATCAAGGTATCCTTGGCTTGTCATCGAAGCAGAATCTTTTTTGAAATTCGTAATATTGCAATTTATAGTCGACTGCAAGCCGATTAACTTTTGATTGCGTATTGACCAGTGAGGACTGATTTTTAGACCACCCTGTATGTGTAAATCGTCAGATTCCTTTCAAATTTTGTCAGTATAATCACGATAGTTGTATTTCGTTCTAATGCTAATGAAATTCCAAAATTTTATATAGCATTGTGGCGGCACTCAACGACTTCGCGACACAAGCATAATGTCATCAAAGTGTAAGGCCGACATGCCTAATGTCCAATCGATATCCCTACGGTCCTTCCGCCGAATATTCGTAAGAATGCGTACGCGGCAACGGTCGCAGACGTCTAAAAAACGCGTGCATAGTGGGAATATCGAGAGGTAACAAAAGAAAAGAATCTGTTCAAAGATTCATTCGGTTTTGAACAGCAACAGAAGTGCAAAGGGTCAAGTGTAACAGCAAAGTGCAAAGGGTCAAGTGTAACAGCGAAGCAAACATAGTCGAAAAGCGAGGATTGTTGATTGTTGGTAGGTGACTGTCGATTGTTAAATAAATTATATTGTTGAACATCGAGAGTATTTTTTGGGCACCTTACATCTAACACCACATCAGCATACATAAAAAGTTTCTAATAGTGTTCGTATACTTTCGTCAACCATCCTATTTCTAGTAGACTATCCAAGAGTTAAAAAGAAAAAGTTGATCATTCGAACTCATCGGAATATGAACTGTGCCAATCGTTCTTATGGAATGATCAAATTACAGCAACCGTTGTACAAACTTATTGCGTCAGTTATATCTTTCTCTTCGAATGAATAGGGATCGAAATGGAAAAACTCTGTGAACCATTATCGTTAAAACAAAAAAGACGAACGTACAAGTTGAGAAGTACGACATTGTTTCTTTGATTCACGTATTTTTCCAGTATCCAGATATTAGTCATCGATGATATCTTATACAGGGATTCCCTGGCGGTAAAGTTTGCTTCGGCGTGTACTTAAACCGTCGTGAGAGGTCACGACGTTTAAAATACGAAGAGAATTACGATTCGCGACTTCTACTCCACTGAAGAAGCTTTGAAATTGTAGAAAATTGAAAATAATCACGTGATGGGCAAGAAAACGGGAAGAAAATTACCATTGATGACGAAAACAACGGTGAACATCTTTTTCTGTGGTTTTGCATGCCGCGCGTGTGCTATTTTGTATCTAATAGCTGTGGTTTTATTTATAGGAGCAGGAAAAGATACTTCTAAGGCGGGTTAAAGTTTTCGTATGGCGAAACTACCTTCTGATAAAAATACGTGAGTATCTCGAATTTACCATTTTATCGCATTCGTAATGTTCATTATTATTCGAAGATATGAATGAATTGGTATTATAGTAGCACAATTAAGATGATACATGTTCTGAATGGCAAATATACTACATATGTGCTATTCTTTGCACGCGTAATTGTTATGTATGTAGGTTATAAAAATGTGAAAAGAAAAAAGAAACGGATTTTCTATGTCTCCGTGATAATCGTGCAATGCTATTTTTAGTCATTCTCGTAACATAAAAACAGGATGTCATATCCATCATATACATCTTATGTAAACATTCATGTGTCTGTCTACGTTACACCTTAAACTTTTCATGCATCGTTACGCTGATTCTAGCGCAAGAGTCCCGTCGACTCACTTATGAATCGACTCTGCGCGCGAGTTTTCTTTGTCGTGTGCGTACTGCTCTGCGCAATAAACAAGCTGCGCTACTTTGAACAAGAGGTGTGTTGTTATATCGGACTGATTAAAATCCGCATCCACGATTGCCCGTTTTCTTTTTCTTGTGTCCGTATATCATTTTCTTAAAAAATTTGCGATGCAAATACGCGCGATAAATTAGGTTATGTCGAGACTAGCAAAAAAACAGCAGTGGCGCTGCGGACATATCGTGACACGAGTATAATTAAAATCAATGTAACGTACAGTGCTTCAAGACAAGATTCTTTTCCAGTGCGTTTTCCAACGCATTTGTTGGACAAGAAATGTCGAACGGATTAACGGTGTTGCATAATGACAAAGACTCTAACGAAACAAGTATGAAATTCAAACATTGATCTTTTATTCATCCATCGCGTACACAATTTTCATAATCGTATTCTTTTCATTTCCGATCTCCAGACTGCAATGTATCCACAGTCGGTGCTAGCACTGCTGCATCTCCTGCGGAAGGATTGCAGGAGACTCACTTGACAGGGGTGAGTTTCATTTAATTAAGATCATTTTTGGAATAGATACCTGTTTCAAATCCATAGCACTGGCTTGTTGTTGTCCTCTTCACAGATGGAGCAGCCAAATATCTCAAGATCAATCTTGAAGAGACCTGCCGAATCAGAACCTGAAGGTCAGTGGCTGGTTGCACGATCTTATATCACGCTATTGAGCAGCACTTAGTTGTTACGCATGTGCATATTAAAGATGATTTGATAGAAACAAGCAGAACATGGATCATCTTATAAGTCTTTCAGGTTCAAGTTCTTTTGAGCAAAGGAAAGCCAGCTAGAATACACCAAGTAAATTAATCTGTTTCTATTATTTTTGTCAGGTACGACCAGTCCAAAGAAGCGTCACAAGAATCCACAGCCCAAAAATGCGGTGTGTGCCCTGAATGAATTGAAAACTGGTGCGGTATACAAGGTAGTTGACCAAACTGGTCCTACACATGCTCCAATATTTACGATAGCAGTACAAATAGATGGACAAACTTACGAGGGCAAAGGACGTACCAAGAAAATGGCAAAACATGCTGCTGCTGAGCTAGCTCTCAGAAATATTATACAGTTTAGAAATACACCAGAAGTTCATCAAGCAATTAACACTTGTCAACCTTCTATTCCTCTTGAACCAGATTTTACAAGCGACGTTACGGAACGCGATAATCATCTAGTAAATGCTTTCAAAACTTTGACCCAAGAACCAAAGAGCACAAATAAATTTTTAGAGAAAGGGCCTGTAGCGCTTATTAATGAATTATATCCTGGTGTAGTGTATAATTGCGTATCTGACAATGGAGAAAGTTACGCAAAATTTACGATATCGATCACAGTCGATGGAGAAACATTTGAGGGAACTGGACCAAGTAAAAAATTAGCGAAAGCTGCAGCTAGTAAAGCAGCGCTAGCTAAATTAAGGAATGTTCATAGTTCTTCGTTCTGTATACCTCTTCCGGTTCGAGTATTGCCAAACTTTCCCAGTAGCGGACATTGGCAAGATCAAATGACGTTACCTCAAATGTTAGCTGATAAAATTGGCAAGATGGTAAACCAAAAATTTAGCGAATTAATTCAATCGAAGCCGCAACATGCTCGTCGTAAAGTTTTAGCCGGCATTGTTCAAACTAAAGGATCGGATGCAGAGTTAATATGCGTAACAACTGGTGAGAAATAACTTTTTTTATATAATTTCTTGTATAAAAACTGAAAATGTATACAAAGAGATTATATTATTTTCTTTTTTCTTTTTACATAAAAGGTACCAAATGTGTTTCTGGAGAGCACCTTAGTGTTAGTGGTGGTGCTTTGAATGATTGCCATGCAGAAGTAGTTGCAAGGAGATGTTTGTGCGAATATTTGTATAAACAATTGGAGCTTCATACAGAGGATCGTGGTGCGGAATCTATCTTAGAACCGGCAAAAAAGGGTTTCAAACTAAGACAAGGAATTCAATTTCATTTATATATAAACACTGCTCCTTGTGGAGATGCCAGAATTTTTTCACCTCACGAAGAAAATGAGTCTGTCGACAAACATCCAAATCGAAGAGCAAGAGGTCAGTTGCGAACCAAAATAGAATCTGGAGAAGGTACCATTCCTGTAAAGAGCTGCGAAGGTATCCAAACATGGGATGGTGTACTTATGGTATGATGTATTCTATGTCGAATACGATCAAGTAAATACTCTTCATTTCCATGCAGACTTTAGTGCAAATATTTATTTCAACTTATAGGGCCAAAGACTGCTGACGATGTCGTGTTCGGACAAAATAGCTCGGTGGAACGTACTTGGTGTGCAAGGTGCACTTCTAAGCCACTTCATCGAGCCAATTTACTTCCACAGCATCGTTCTTGGCAGTCTATTGAACCCAAGCCATATGTACAGAGCGGTCTGCGGACGTATCGAAAACACAATTCAAGGACTACCACCACCCTATAGACTCAGTAAACCGCTAATGAGTCTTATCACATCTTCCGAAGTTAGACAACCTGGAAAAGCACCTAATTACAGCGTTAATTGGACAATTGGTATGCAGAGGAAAGGAGGGTGATTTAAATACTTCATTGTAATTTGTTGTATCTTATAGGTCAACCAGAAGCTGAGGTAATAAACTGTACCACTGGAAAAGACGAGTCAGGTAAACCCTCTAGAATATCCAAGCAGGGGCTCTTCAGGAGATTCTACAATTTACTAGGTAAACTTGATACTATAGATGACGCTGATAAAAATCAGTGCCGCCATTACTTGGATGCGAAATCATCCGTACAGAATTACTCGGTAAGTCGAAATAATCTCATTAGACACCGATATAAGAGCTGTGTTCATCATTATTTCGTTTAATTTTCCCCTGCGAACAGCTTGCCAAGCATCAATTGAAGGAAGCTTTCGTAAAGGCACATCTTGGGAGTTGGGTTAAAAAACCGATCGAACAAGATATGTTTGAAGTCGATATCTGACTAAATCAGGGTAATAATAAGATCTCTGCAGATGATACAGTGTTTCGGTTATCAAACTATGTAGTTCCTACTGCAAACTAGACCGCTCGTTCAGCGTGTTATGATATGGCAGAATGTGGCATCAGTAAAGCATAAATCATAGGTTCTCACGCATGTCTGGGACTTTGGGTTGTACGATATGTTCATATACAGAATCGTGTTCAGAATGTGAAGAAAAACGAGCCATTAGTGGCTTATCTAGTCTTCGAGCCGTCGAAGGTTTTACGATTCGATAGTTGCTCAGTTTAGATATAGGGTTATCATAACTTTCGATACTTCGAATCTTAATCTTAATCGTTAGTATGATGTCAATTTCGACAATTTTTATAGACTGTTAGATGAGTAAAAAAATTTTCGTTTCGCAACACAAATCATGTTGAAAAAAGTGAAAAATTGCGTAGGTATTCACAAGTCGATAAATTTCCACGTTTTGACACATATCTAAAAATTAGTTTAATGATTGGAAATTCTTGTACTTATTCTATTTAAAAAATGGAACAAGTAATAACCAACAGGTAGTTATTTGAAAACAATCGTGTAGGGGGAAGGAAAAATCCAAATTGACGAATATTTCGGGATTTTATTCGTGCCTGCAGTATTTACTAGGCTTTAGGAATAACAGTGATATAACATGCATCAAGTTACATCCCTAAAGGCTGTGACTACCGAGTATAGGATCTTCATGCAAATTAAGTACTCTGTTGCAAAGTTTTAACGAAAAATGACAGGAATCGATTCCTTGTCGGCGTATTCGATTGTTTCGAGTTACAAATAATTATGTTTTTTTAATTATCAAACTAAGTTACATTGCGTTAATATTTTATGATACTCGTCGACAAAGAATCGGCCCTCGACAGTTCGATGTCGTTATTATTGGTTTTCATAGGGAACAAATGGAAGAGGAAATGTGTGAGTAAGAATAATCGACATGAAAGTATGGATGAATTATATGAGTCAGTAGGTGAATGAAGAAATATACATTATATTATTAACAGTTTTAGAGAATCCTAAGGTCATTGCCTCACTGTGCCAGTATTATACACTTACTGCTATTCTGCCGTAATGACACACTGCCCGGTGTCGGTCCAGTTTTGCGTGAGAAACTCGACAAATGTACAAACTAATCTCATTTCAAGTATTACATACTAGTATTAGAAGCAGCCATTACGTCGAAAGGACTATAGTTGTATATAGTACAACATCGGATGTTGTTAGTTTGATTGTTATCAATTAGATTGTTATCAATTTGATTGTTAACAAGTATTGTTTGTTATGTACTTTCTTTTTTTTCCTGTTGCAATTTTCTTTTCTTTTTTATGCAACAATTCAAAAAATGTGTACATGTTTGTGCCAATAAGAACTGGAAATCAAATGCAATAATGCCAATGATAAGCTAATTTAACCGATGTTTGCTATGTTTTCTAAATTTTTCATGAACATTTATTTAATATGAAATAATTCTTTGAGTTGAACTTCTCCAGTGTTATCAACGATTAATTCTTCTTCGCGCTTAAAGTTTCAAACAAACGAATTCTACTATAGCCGCCTTTTTCTGCTTGCTTCTTGCCATTTGCATAATACATATATTACACGTGGATCCAATCTTTACGAGCACACATTCAATTTACATATTTACAAGTGTGTATTGAACCTTTTGTGCATAATAACCAAACTAACTTATACAGATACTCACTTGATCTGGGTCGGCTATGTTGTTCTCCGTATTACGGAATTATTTTACGCATACCAAGAAAAAGAAAAGAAATAATACTGAGAGAAGAAGAGAGAGAAAACGCAGGTGTACACAAAATTCGTAGTATTATAAATGGCGAAGAGTCATAAGAGAAATAGATCGCCGGAAATGTGTGATACAAGTGACGAACGTGAAGTCCACGTTGTTTATCGTTCTTTCATATTACACGAAAATCAGTAGTAAGTTTTATGACGAACTAGTTTACATTCATAGGGTAGTGTTTTTATTAAGTAGAGACTAAAGGGGTGCGCATCGGTTTCTCTTGACTTTTCCGTATTTTCCTCGTATCTTTACGAATTGCATTACGTATACACTTTACATATATACCTATATATGTATAATGATATATTATTATATTACATCACACACGCATATACACACACACAATCACATACCGATCGGTACCTATAGAGAGAAAAAGAAAAAATGAAAAAAAAAAGACACTACTTAGTGGTCAATGATCAAAACTCGGAGTGAGCATAATAGTTGTTAATCAATTTACTAGTCCTATCTAGTCAATCATTGATGCAATTTTCGATTCTTCTCCGAATCATACTTGGGGGAACATAGCTTAGTATACCGATGATAATACGAACTCGTAGTCGGCTAGAATTTAAGCTTGACTAGTGCCTCTAGATGTAACTTTGTCCAAAATAAGTAATACCGATATAGGCAAAAGAATATCGAATAAACCTTTATTTACCAAGTACTGGGTGTTATCTTGCGATCATTCCCACTAATTCTTACTGTATCTTGAATAAAAAGAAACGAAAACGAACAAAATGTTTGCTTATTACGTCAACTTCATATCGCATACCTGGAATTTCCAACTGATATTGCGTCATTTTATGGAACTTTTATAGAATATTTTGAACAAATGGCTACATAAATATTGGACAGAAAAATTTAGCGAGTGTTCGTAATTAACAAAATATTAATTCATTCATCCGTTTTAAGAAACGCATGATATTCGCCTCTTGCTTTACGCCTTTGAATGCATCCTATTGCTTGCGCAGGTTAAGACCTCAATTGATTTCAATGTGAATAAAATATTATTTATGAATAGCTATAGTGGCTAGAAAAAGTATTTGTACACTTTATTCTTCCAGCGAAGCATTTTCTATTAAGTGCTAAATTTCACTTTTACAATGTCAATTTTTTGCAGTCATATGAAATTACTTAGTATATAGAAATTAATTATATAATTAGCATGTAAATGCCATGATAAATACAAATAATGATGTACAAATACTTTTTGTAGCCACTGTATATGCATGTTACGAATTTATTTTACGTTTGCAAACGGGCAGGTTAGCTTAGTCATGGAAGGAAAGCGTAAAAAAGACACGGTTCTCTTTTGTTGAAACTGTATATTAATTACATCGTTACTATATATTATATCTTTTCTCTGTTAATAATCTATTAATGACGCTGTACCTATCGTACAGCTATCGTTTATCGCGCTTCGCACATGAATCCCTCGACAGGCCTTTCTCAATACGAATACAATGAATTCCTCAGCTCGTCGATGAACAGCTCGAATTGCGAAATGAACCGAATTCTATGTACGTTACTTCAGTCATTTGAACGCGAGAACGTATTTAAAAAAAGAAAAAAAAAAACACGAAATGTATGTACGAATTGTGATCGTATGATATAACAGAAGATATGATCTCAGCCCGTTTGTTCGCGATCACGTCGTATTCCTTTATCGCGAATCGTTCTCTCTCGAGAAGTATTAGAAACGAAAGACGTGTTATCGGTCGTTCTACCGACGATACCAAGCGAGACGAAGTAATCACGTGCGAAGCGGCTGTTCCTCGAATGTTACATCGATTTTTCTTCAACTTAATCGCTATATGATATGTATCGAGTTCGCCAAATGTTCCCTGTCATGCACTTTTCCTATATCCTCCACTTTGGTTACGGTGACTATCACGAGATACGCGTTGGTATGGGTGAAAAGTATGCTCGAGCAAAGTCGCTCAAAAAAGAAAAAGGTAAAAGGTACGTCGAAAGAAGAGGAAAGAGAAGATACGTCGTGTGAAATATTAATAGAAGGTGAAAGTAAAGTTAAAATCCACCGTATGTTTTGTTCGATCGCATGACGTTGGCTACATTATATTACGCAATATGTAGCGATTCCTCAGACGTTCCTTGCTTTCCTGCTACTTTTTATTCCTGCTTTTAGAATTCTTCTCTGACAGAAATTTCTGATCTCTTAATAGGTCTACGTGATAGGAAGACTTGGAGTTAAATGTCATTAAAAAAGTGTTCTGCCCGGTTGGTAACGACACGCAATATTGCTTGTTGCGAATCGTACGATTATTATTAGAGAGCTAGTTGTCGAAGAACGCGAAACAAATAATTGATAACTTCATTTATTTCGAGCACGCCTTTCACCGGATGCCGTGTAACAAATCTAACAGGCTTGACAGCGATTTTTCTTAAATCTACGAAAGCAAACTATAAATGGGACGCCAGAAGCATTCGTTTACGCAATGTCCAACAAAGTATCGTATTCAAATTATTAGAAAATCACATGCATCGGGAGTGTGACCGACCAATTGCAAGCGCTAGATCTCTATCCAATCTACTATCATTCGATATTTGTCTTTCGATGATTAATTAGATAAGTGATCTCATTGTGTATCGTGCACGTGTGCATGTTAGTCGCGAGACAATGAGGTTCGATCCACGTTGTTCGCTGTCTTATTACGTCCATCGGACATTCTGATGGAAACTGCGTTTACAACATCAGCTACTACATTATGATTATCCGTTTCGTGCTTACGGGCGCTGTTGGCCTAATTCTATTCGATTTCGGTGGAAGGTGTCCTCGAAAACCGGTGTTCATACAGGGGAACAATGAGAAAACGAAACACCCCTGTGACACGTGTTCATTCTGACGCACACACATACGATTAATAATAATGTAACCGTACCGACTACGTAACAATACTGAGCTAAAAAGCACTCTGATACGTACAACGCTATGCCTTAGTGTTTAAATTTCATTTAAGGTAATGTAGGTACAACATTACGTCTAGCTTGTGCCTCGGGAAACGAGATTCCGCTTGGTTCAGGCTATTCGCACACTTAGCCGAACCAAATCGAACAAAAATACCCCATCGAGTGAAAAACATTCCGGGGTATGTGCTCTCGGATCGCTTTATCTTCGATTCGAGCGGCTTCGAATCGAGCTTTCACTTCGAACAAGATCGAATTGAGTGCGTTTAAAACGATACATTGTCTGACTGAAACTAAGTAGTAAGAAAATAGCGATGGCTCGAGAACTTCAACGTTGATTCGGGCAAACGCACGACGTTAATAGTTTTATTGAGATTCCCACGATAAAGACCGGGTTACGCTTTCCATCTTTATCACGAATCCGCTTAATTATCTCTCATTATTAACAATATCATACACCTAACGCGGAGAAACGTGGTTTCCAGTTCACATAAGAAAACAGTATTTGAATTAACAACTCGATAGTCTACAGTAATTACAGTACGTGTGAAACATTTTACAGATACAACACGCAACGAGCAACGTTCAGCCTAGAAACGGAAAACAACGGGCGAACGAGAGAAGAGTCAAGGGTCATTCTTTAATATTCACACGCGAAGAGAAGCAGAGAGAAAGAGAGATAATAGTATTTACAATGATCTTTAGCGATTCACGACTTTCGTCAAAGAATACTAGATACGCAATAGTGGAGAGAATCGTAACAAAACGAGAGAAGCGAAGGGAGTAATACGATTTTGCACATCAAGATACACGTAATAGTTACATCGAATTGCTTGCATTCGAGGGCGCGGCCGTGACCCGAATTTCATCGAATTCTCGAATTCGTACGATGAGAAACTCGCAAATCGATTTTCTTCGGCCGATTCTGTTTCAAATCGCGAAAGTCTCGACTGACCGGTTACAGAAGATGGAATCTTTGAAAATCTCGTTCTCGTCGATTCGTGTTTGACAACCGATGAAAATGCACTCGAACGCTACCATGGAATGCAAGTCCTTGTATAGGATATGAGTTTTCGTTGAAGCGACCCCGCAGATCGTGTTGTGCCGTACTACACGTGTCAGGTATATTACGTACATAGATTTCAGTCACGAAAGACATTTGTTTTCTTTGCTGTACATCGTGGCCTTTTATGCATATACACGAGATGATCCGTGTGGTACGTGAAGATCTTGTCTTCACTTGCGTCTCAAATTTGTTAAAATAACGTTAAAAGTGGATTCTACGAGACGATCACGTATCACGGGACCAGCACGTTTATATCCTAACAAAATATTTCTATCGGATGGCTTTCTTTCGATTCGCGCTTGGACTTTCGTCTCGTATATTTCGCAGACGTTCCTCTCATCCGATCGAAGCTGCCCTTCGGTGCCCCCAGCGAGCGATCCTCACCTATTACGCATGTTTTTTCGAATGTTTTTCGTCGATTACGTTAGCGTTACGAAACTCGTAATCCCAGCAGTGTTCAACGGTAAACAACAAGATCATAGTGAGCAGGCACTTTTAAATCATCGTTCCATCGATCAGTCTCATGGTCAATTCTTTTTTATCTTTTTGAATGTTGCGCTTTATCCTTTCGATGCTTCTCCAAGCTTGATAATCGAATTGTTAGCATCGGAAAGAATTCTCTCTGTTTATTTGCTCTTTATACCGTGATTAATTTGTCGCAATAGTTTGCATCGACGCTATCAGGCGTTTTTAATGCGAGTATAACGAACGGTGTTGCTCCAAGGAGGCACCAAGGGGTTTTCATCGAACTTTTTTAACCGTGTAAAAATTCCTTCTGCCTAGCACTCCGAAGCTGGTTCTTCGTTTTCGGTTCTCCAGAGAACATGCCGGTTATCGACCAGCGTTCCATGAGCATCCTAATCACCTCAAGTGGGATCGAACGTCCCGGACTGTTACCATTCGTAGTCGTGCTGATGGAAGGGGTTGGTGCATGGTTGTTGAGCGTGTAGATGGGTCACTATCGGCGGTGGTTTAACCAGGTCGAATTCCCTGCTAATCACCTCATTGTAAAGCTGTGAAACAGAAGAAAACGGAATTTTAGGGGTAATCAGCTGGCACGACGACGGTGTTGATGATTGTATAAAAATAAAAGCACGAAAAGAAATAAAGAAAAACGTGTTTTTCGTTCAGAGAGTATAGCCTTGCGTAGAAGTTTTCTCTCTTTTTTTTTTATCATTTATTTTCCAACAAACGTCTTCTTTGTGGACGTTTTAGTTAGAATGATTTTACTAAACCTGGAAGCTCCTACGGATATACTCGTCCTCGCCATTGCCAGTCATACCGTAATTATATCCACCTCCGCCGCCGCCTCCAGTGTTCAGAAATGGATTCGTCGGGTTTACTGGGCCTGAAAATGTATTTCATCGTGTACACGCTCGAATGAACAATGCAAAAACTTTCTTTAGAAAGGCCCGTAATAATTATTATTAGCGATGAAAAGATCTTCTCTCATCGACAATGGCTACCGGCAAGCATTTTAATCATTTGATTCATTGGGAGTTTGGTAACATATATACTGGCTATAAAATATATTTGCATATATCCTTATTTTCCAATGAAGCGTCTTTTTTACCGTTTCTGCATTTCGTTTTTATAGTATCAAATTTTTGTAGTCATGCGAAAGTATATATTATTAAGTGATACGAAACTTGATGTGAACCTAATTAATTGATACATAAATTCTGTAATAAATACAATAGCGTGCAAGATAAACTTCTTTAAGGCTCATATTGCAATTATTAATTGAAACGCAGCTAGTAGTATTGAAAGACTAGAATTAAAATCTCTCACCTATTGTGAGATTCTTATTTATTTTGCAAATATAAGAGCCATTATATGTAGTTAATATTGATAAAAAGCTATAAGTAAATCTTTCAACGCAAATTTACTGAGTTTATCATCTATCTTGCGGATCCTTTCTCTAGGAAGCTTCTCAATTACGAACAGAGAAGCGGAAATCTCACCTCCATTCGCACCTGGCACGTTGAGAGTATCGCCAGATTGGTAAGTGGCGCCGTAGCCCGTGTCTTGATTAGCCAATTCGTGCAGTCGAGTAGAGCTGAGAGCTCGAGGAATGGCGTTGCTAGGTACACCGTGCGGTGCCAGATGTGTCGCTTCGGCTACTTGACGAGGATCCTCCGTCTGTGGCAGCTCGGAGACGAAGCCTGTATCCTTTCTGTAAAAGTTGATGAACACGAACGCGCCAAGAACGACGATGCAGATGAGACCGTAAGCTCGGAATGTCGCAGTTGTTCCTAGGAAATTGTACGAGAAAGAGTCCCATTTAATGTAGGAGAAGTACAAAATGCATATAAATGGAAAGACACAACGTACGTAAAAGGATGTGTCTTTGTGAAAGTCTGTGAATGAAAATTCTGAACACGTTGATAGAATTGAAACGCTAGCAGGAATATGACCAGTCTTAAGACGCAAGTCAATCAATTTAGAAAGTTGCGAACGACAGGCAGTAAGTAAAGTTTCATCAATCAGTTTCGACAGGAAAAGTATGTTAGCATTTCTTCGATGTTTAAGAGATTTTGTAATACATCTTGCGCAATAATCTACCAATCAATGATATTGATGTATTGATATGTTACGAGTCGTAGGTCATAGACATTCGAATAATTAGGATTATCTACTGACTTGTAACTTGAAAACTTTGTTCGTAGAACTTGATTTGTTTCATTAGCAAACTTGTTGCTGTTACGTAAGGGAGTTTATTAATTCTTACAACCTGTAACTCGTGACTTAGAAAATTTCACTAATTAGTATTCTCCCAACTTTCTGAGAGAATCCGGATTTGGCAAATCGATGTTGCATAAATGTCGATGAGACACGAATATTTTTTGGTGAATTTAGCCTTGATCGATTTATTTAAGAAACGACGTAGGCAACGTTGGAAAGCTATTAATAACGTAATCTTGTGAATATTCCAAGAATCAATATCGAATTACTTGCATTTCTCGACACGTGGTCAACGTGAATCGATAAGTCATCACGCAACACAGGCTACTAAGAACTCACCGTAAGCGTCGACGAACATGCCACCGATCACAGCTCCGCATCCCCTGCCAAGACCATGATGGATACCTTGAAGAACACCCTGCGCGCTCGTACGCAATTGTGGAGGCGTATTATGAGAGATGTAGCTGCAACACGCGGCCCACACAGCCGCATGGGTTATTCCCTGGATGAATTCGAAAGGCAGCACCCACCATGGAATCGTCAGATAAGAAATATAAAGGAAACGAAACACGTTTCCACCCAGTCCCATGCACAACACCTGAAATTGCGCGTGTGTATTTACTTTAAAAATAAGTTTCGTAATCACTAAGTGGCCTAAAGGTGGTGCACGCGATCCATGTTTATTATTATGAACGTATGTTGCAAATATGATGAAAAATGAAGTTAAACACAAATATTCTACTGTATCCTATGTATTCTATTGTATAAGAAGTTACCTTCTGCATAAATTTACTATGAAGATTATTTTCATGTTATGTCTAACATAGATAGTTCTGTCCTGGCATATGTTATCGCGTTAACATATTCGAGACAGATTTTTCTCAACCACGAACACAAGAATCATGATACATCCAGATTTGAAAAAATGGAATAACGTAAAAGTAACTTTTGAAATAGGATACGTAGCTTGTTCTAAAAGTTTTCAGTAGATTCGGCAACAGAGAACCGTACGATAATTCGGCAATCTTCGTAAAAATTAATTTCAAAAGGATTAAATTTAAGAGTTCTTAATGAAAATTAAATGAACGAACTACCTTCACGTGACCGATTTGACGGATCAGTTTAAAGCTGAAGAAGTAAGCGAATATCTCGGAAATGTGATTGATCACAGAGGCGACACCAAATAGAGTCGGTGTGCCATTGTAGTCCTGAAGATGCCAAAAGAGGAAGGTAAAAATCAGCCCGATACCGAATCCCATGAACCACGCGACGAAAAGGAAGGATGCGCACTTGAGGTCTTTGAATTGCTTCAATACGGTCACCCATTCCGGGATCTCTCGCGTCGTTTGAGCGAACATTTTCGTCTGGAACAATACGAAGCTCGTTTAAAATGCATAATAGTCTCACGGGATCGATATCATCAACCCTTTGCGCTCCAGAAACATGTTAATATCTCTTTCCATCAACCTGGTAATTAAAATGTAAATTCATGAGAAAATGTGTATATTTCAATGTATTAATGTAAGTACATTTATATTTTATAATGTCTCAAATGTCATCTGAAATAATCGCACATATGATTTCCTGAAAGATAAGATTTAAAGAAATTCATCCCTTTCGAATTTTATTGTAGACTCTAGTAAAAAATTGATAGATATTCCTCTGGAATGAAATTTTCTGTGAATTTCACCGAGAAATCGTGTCAGTACCACTTTGTAGTTCCGAGTAAACACTTCAAATCAAGAATACATTACCTTGCCTTCAGGCGGTTGTTGTTTCACATTCAGATTTACCCCTGCAGACGAGTCCTGAAGACTGGGCAGATTCAACTGTTGAGACAGTTGACTCTGCAGCTGCTCCTCCCTTGTTGGTTCTGCAGGAGGCTTCTCCACTTCCTGCACAACGAGACGGGTTACTTGATTCGACATTTGGTCCGTGATATTGGTAACCATGATATTTGATCACTCACCAGTTCCGTGACCGGAAAATCGTATTTAAAGTTGATCTGCGTGGCAGTGATCAGAGCGGCACCCATGAGGACGCTGAAGATCGCGAAGCAGATCGTATAATTCTTCTCCATTGCATCTGGACCGCATGGATGCTCGGAGAACGCAGTGCTGTGATCTAAAGCGATACCGACGAAGAACATAGCGAGACCCCAGCCTAAACTACCGAACATTCGCTGGTGACCGTACCTGTACCAGAAAAGAAGCTCGAAATGCAAAGAAATAATTAGAAGTTCGATGTTAAACAGGCAAAATTTACTTGTCCGCGTCTTCGCCTAATAAAGTGATGACGGCAGAGTCAGCTAGAGTGATCGCAGGCGCCGAGAAGAATTCACCCACTATCACCAACAGTAACAGGAGGAAGAAAGTTTTTTGGATGTCCTAGAACAGTAATTGCTTGTTAAGCGATAACACGAAAGTGAAAGAAAAGCAGCTGCAATTGTCAAATACGAAAGCGATATGTACCGGCAATCTGTAGACAATCGAACTGTAGAGAGGTTTCACCCATCCTTTGTTCTCCTCTTCGTTGTAATTCGCAGCATTGGAAACACTATGAGGACTCTTGCCGGAGTGAGGTACATTGACGTAACGTTTGGTCCTAACCAACGGCATCTGGACATCTTCGTCATTATTTTCGTCATTTTCGTTCGCTTCTTCTTCTTCCTCTTCGTCCAACAAGGATACTTTACTTGGAGAGTTCACGGTGACCGTTTGAAACTTGGATAGAGACTCCTTCTCCTCTGAAATTTCATCATTGGCTTCTCTTTTCACCATGACCTTCATTGGTGGTGGTTTCACTCTCGTCTTGGTATGCGTATACGCCTTCTTTGGTGGTCTTCCATCGTCCAAAGGTTGGTTCTGAAATTAATGAAAATTAAACTTGATGACTCTTTGATTGAGCTAAATAGTAGTGATAATTAGACTGTGGATTTTTATGTATTTGTGGAAAGTTTAAAGGCCCCGAAAAGCACAGAACGTATAGAACAGAGCAACGTATTTGAATAAACAAATAATAATTCTGTGTAACATATTTCAGTGCCACATTCTTCATTCCGTCATTTTCGCTGTTTTGTCACATTTTGATACATTTTTCTTAGTGGCACTGAAATTTTTCAATTTTGTTACGCACTTGTAGGTACCTCTGAAACAGAGAACAGAGCTTACATTTAGGAAACGTTTGTATTCGAGCACATCAGCTGGACGGTTTTTCCTTTGCAGAGTCTCAAAGTCGATAGTCTTAGCTTCGGGATCGTTTTCTTCGAACACCAGCTGTTTGTATTTTAAATCTTCGACAGGGCTCTCTTCCGTTGAAGTACTTGTTCCTTCTTGCGTTTCTCTTCGAACTCTATCGTTATTGAGATCGTAATTTTCTCGTACATCGTTCATCGTGCCCTGATTCATTTGTAAACTGAGAGCCGCCAGTGGATTTAGCTTGCTGTCTTTACGCAGCCTCTCGAAAACGACGTTGTCCGCTATCTCTAAACATTCTTCGTCATTTCGATGATAAAAATCGTCAAGATTGGCGGACCGTTTAACTATTCTTAATTTAGGGTTCGGTGGTTCCAGATACGGCGTGTTGTTTCGTATAACCCAACACGATGTGGCCGGTGGTTGCATGAAGGCCAAAGGAAGAGTGAAGATGATCCAGCAAGACAGAGAGGCTAAAAAAATCACCTTGCCCTTTTGCCACCTGAAAAAGAAACAACCATTTCCTAAGTAAATTTGGAACTGTGTGATTTGGCTTGGTCAAATCGCGTTTCTTTCTGTCCTCGAGGCGGATAAATCGATAAGAGGTTGAAGCTTTCTCTCCCAGCTTTGCTAACCCACGCAATATTGGATTCTGGATAATATCCACTAACATTAACCGAGCAAACTGTTTATATATGCAATCCAAACATACGTGTATGTAATACCAGTTAAAAGGGCAAGTAAGCAGAGACACGTAAAAGGAATTCTATACTCGTGTCATTCGTCCAACTTACATTTCTTTAAAACATATTCATTGATATTTGAACTTTACCACTAGCATTTTATTTTTCTATTTAATAACATATATACATACACATAGTGGGTCGAGAAGGTATTCGTACACTTGTCGACATTCTTTATGAACATATTGCGTGTGTTACATGAAACGTTTTGAAATTTCACTGGTACTGTAGCTAAACACTAATATCATGGTTATATTTTTGGTAGAATTTGGAACGATTCTAAACATTATACAGAAGTTACAGGATATTTAGTACAAGCATATATCCTGCAGAGATCACGAAAGTATTTAAGCAGATGGTCATCCGCAATATTAATAAGCCTCAGTATTCGGAGGGACAATTTGTAACGCTTATTATATGCTTAAAGTGGATTATGTAAGTACTTACGAGGTATCAGGATGTCACGTTATTTAAAGGAAAACGTAGGAGCAGGGACCAAAGCATTATAGATAGAATGAGACGTGGAAACGTAGAAGAGAAGAACAGATATTAGAGATAGGGACAGGAAAGAAGGTGTAACGTCTGTGAGAGGAATATTGAGACGTTAAAATATTTGATAGAGGACTGTGCACACGAGTAGAAAGAATAAACACAGGTGTGGACAAGATTTTGGGATATAAAAAATTGGAATAGATGATGGAATGACTAAGGAAGGACAAGGAGAGAAAAGATAAAGAATAGCAATAGAAGTGGCTGATGGAAATAATAGCTCTAAAATAAGAAAAACTTCTAACGTAGACTCTTAATATGCAGTAACTAGGTTAAGGATATTGAAGGATAAATGAGAAGATCGGAAGAGGAAGTGTGTGATTCAAAAAACTATAACTAAATCGCATTTATTGACCGCGAGGTTGAAATCAAATAAATCGTTACTATTATACTTAAAGTGGCTATTTATACTGAACTTTTACTAAATATAAATTTGTAGCAAATATCTTGCAACCCCTGTATATATTTTCAGATTAAATCCAAATTTTTTCAATATAGTCTTGCCAATCGCGATCTCGTTATAATGTTAATGAAATATCAAAATGTTTCATATAATACGTACAACATGCACATACAAACTTTCTACGGCAGGTGTACAAATACTTTTGCGAACCATTGTATAAGCAACATGTGCAATTTACTACGAAAGGATTCGAAATATAGTTAAACCGAAAGATTTAAAGCTTGTCAAATTCGTCGATATTTGAACTTTGCCACTTTGGTATTCTTTTTTTTAATAACATATATATACAACATGTACGATATGCCACGAGAGTATATAGTACATACAATTTACCGAAAAGACTTAAGATAATTGCCATCGAATTGCACGAGTAACTCTCTACTGAGAGTTACTGTGTTTACCAGTCTAGTAGATCGAACCTCTCACCTGTCAGCCAACGAACCCCAGAAGGGCGCGCTAAGGAACTCGATGAAGGGTCTTAGTCCCATCAGGAGACCGCACTGGCCGGCGTTCATGCCCATCTGCTTGAAATAAACTCCCATCAGAGGAAAAAGGGAACCAAAGGCAGAATAGAAGAAGAAGTAGAACGTTTTCACGGTAAGCAATTCCTGATCTACGGAACCAAACAGGTACTCGATCACGTCGCTCTTGCCACGAATCTTGTGCGTCGCCTCTTTTGGTTGAGGATACAAGGTGGGATCGACCTCTCCTTGGGCTTGTGGGTCCACTATGGGCCTGGCTCCTGGCACCTGTTGTATCGTTCTACCAGGACCCTCCTGCGATGTTCCATCGGCTGCCCCATAATCGTAATCCTCGTGTGCACAGTAATTCGGCATGACTGGAGTCCAGGACTGTGGCTATCCTATCCTCGGATCTACGCTCTTTTTCCTCTGAGACACTTAGATTGAATCGAATGGAGGAATCGACGACCACCGTGGTATCCAGAATTGGAGAAACGATATCCGACCGATTCTAAGAATCGGCCCCACCTTGAACTATTCACGAGTGTAGTTGCTCGAGTAAGTTCTCCTTCGAGCGTCTGTCGTCTTTCGGGGATCACCAGCTACAATCCTTTTAGACGAGCGTCGAATCGATGGCCCAGCGTGTGGCACCTTCTGCTCGCGAAATCGATAATCCTGGCAGTGCGCCCGCGCAACTTGCACCCCCTTGCGCACCCTACCGACGACTCGGCCGGTGACACATCGCTAGCGATGGACGCTCGATCCTATCCCGTACCAGCTTTCGAACAAGTGGTCTAGGTGCTCTTGGAAATCGTGTTGTATTTCTTTCAAATTCGATATTTGACAAAAACTGGAGATCTTTGGTAAACGAAGGTTTAATAAAAGTGGTTAATAAGAGTTGGATAGAAAGAGTATGTAGATCTTCGAGAATTATATCATTAGATAGTAGAAGAGTTTGGATATATGTAAAGCGTAATGGAATTTTTCATTACTTAGAGAGAATCTCGTGGGCAGTAGGGATTTAATAGAACGTAGATTTTGGAAAATTATGTAATTAGATAACGGAAGACCTTTTAGAATCCTATTGTAGAAATCCTTAAAACTTCAATACGTATTTGAATATCTTTCACGAGTGAGAGACCATCTCTTGTTGGATATAGAAATTGAATAGAGAGAATACATAGATCTTACGAAAGTATACGATTAAATAATGGAAGATAATAATAAATAAACAGCGAGTGATGCAAGAACTCGAACACTTATCGCAGAACATTTTTAGAAATATATTATTTGCATTACATGAAATATTATCAATATTATGAGTCTCAGGACTATCGTGATTAAAATAATAAAATTAATGACCAGTGAGAACGTATATAAAAAGTGGAAGATACTCATTGCGAAAGTACACGTGAAAATTAACACGCAGTATGAAGAGTATTGTATCGGAATTTTCCAAAAGTTATTCAAAGGCTAGACGCGTCTCAAACCCTTCGCTAGAGTTGGCACTAGTTTCTGACCAAATCTCGAAACCCTTGGCTTTTTCCACTTTCATCAACCCTCTTCTTCTGCGATTCTTGCGCAGTTGACAGTACGCCGGATATCCGGCTTTCAAGCGTAGCGGCCTGATACCATTAATGATTTTATCCCTGTTTTTTCTTTTCGCCATTATCTTATCGCTTCTATTTTTCTTCGCGCGTTTTCTTTCTATGAGATATCGATTGACCTGTTAATTGATCAAACGTAATAACCAAAAAAAGAAAGATCGTAATAATCTAAAGGAGCTTGTTTATTTTTTGTTTCGAAGAAACAAGTTGTCTGGAGGTTATCAGTTGGATGTGAAGCGTGAAAAAGTTTCGCCTGGTGAGTAGAGTAGTCTCCAGACTGTTTAGGGAAACCTACTTCATGCTGAACGAAGACCGTGCATCGAATGTCGAAGACCTTGACCGCAACTTACGTTCTTTCCTTTATCTTAGTAAAACCAAGCGTTCCGGTCGATTATTCTTATCGTGGGCGGCACAGGGGGTTGAAAGTTTGTCGTTGCATCCTTTTTATTTACGTGCAATTTCTAAGGCGTTCTATCAGCTTGGATTGCATCTACATAGGTCACAAATATTTATTAATTACCAATAATTATACAAATCTTTTATGAATCTATTATGTTTGTTAGAGGAAATATTTTGAAACTTCACAAGTTTTGCAACGACAGCCAGCTGCTATTTATGATTACACTGGCAAAGTTTAAAGCAAATCTTAAAATGTACAATGAAAGCTACAAAATATACATTAGGTTGCTCCGAAAAATTCGTAGAGAGAAGTAAAAAGGATTTAGCTGGGGTTACACCTTTTACCATCACTATTCCTTACGTTTCCTCTTATATTCAGCATCCTTAGCCCATATCTTCTATCGCAATTTCTACAGTACATATTTCCTTTTCATATCTTATATTTAATATGTCCACGCCCTTCATTCTATCGTCATTTTTCACATGCCTTTTTCCACATTCTGTTTCCAATGTTTATTAAACCGTGCTCCATAGCCCATTTATCCTCTACATTCCATATCCTGTACTTTAGTTCCTTTCCCCTACATTCCAAATAGAACTACCAATTTCCTCGAACTCACGCTCCATATTCCATGGGGCGTATATGTCCAACATATATTCTCCATCGCGTATCTAGTGTACACGATCCAATACTAACATCCCATATCCAATATTCTCTACCCCATGACGCTATTCCATTCTTTTCATTCGACATTTTTCTATGTCTCACATCCTGTTTCATCCTATGTCTCCTGTTTCTAGTTCATTAAATCTGCCATTCCAAGTGAGACGCAAGAGAAAACCCAGAGAATGCACACAATACGTAAAATGTACCTCGCAAATTGCCTACAAGACATTTTCACTTCTCGCAAACGAAATCCGTTGTCCGCAAATTCCACAAGAAACCGACGCTTTCCACGACCAAAAGTCGTCATCCGACAAAATGAATTTCGTTGGCCACGAGTTTTAAAGTATGGGATACTGGGAAATGGATTTAGAAAAATTGGTTATTTGAATTGGGATGTAGAAAAAAGGAAATAGAATGTTGGACATGGAATATAGAGTAGGAATGTATATGAATAAAAGATATATGAAATGTGCGAGAAGATATGTGATGTGAGAATTATGATAGAAGATATGGGCTAGCCATACTAGATGTGGACTAGAGAATATGAGAAACTGGATATAAATTATTAATTATGACATGAAGAGATGAAATAAAGGGAAGTAAAATGAAAAATGAGGGTTGGGAATATTAGTTATTGGACATAGGATATAAGACAAAATATACCATGCATGGAATGTGAGATGGAAATGTAAACTGTGGAATGGGCTTGGACATGGGATAGTGGATGTAGCGATACGTCTCCGAAAACTTGATACAACCTGGAAGAAAGCGATTCCTGGTGTAAAGCTAAGTCGAAAATATAGACTAAAATTTTTTCATATGGAGCTGCGTTCTCGAAAAAGTCAAGTTTGAATGTTCGTTAAGTACGCGTGCACTTAACCCGAGCTTATCGTTTACCCGATACTATCCTGTATTAGCCCGGAGAATTCACGTCAGCCCAATTCACATCGAAGAACGTAAGTTTCCACTTTATATTTAAGACTCCGCGAGTCGTAGATGGAGAAGAAAAAGCACGCTATTCTCTGTAGTTTACATTTTCCATCCGAGATGGTCTACGGTTAAAGGATGACGTATCTGATATCGTTGAATCAGAACAGAGCACGATGCATGTGCATGTGCGTGATCGTAAAATTTTTTCTCGCGATAAAACCGGAACTGGGATTTTGCAAGAAGTTCACGCACGTAAAAAATTTCATAATCTTCACGAAGAGATTGCCTTCAGTCGAGAAATTATTTTGACCCGTCTATACGCTGCGAAGGGAAAGTTTTACAAAAGTGTACACTAAGTGCGTATTACTCTGCTCAAATAAATTGAGTTCAATGAAATTGAAGTTTGAAACGCAAGATCGCAATATTGTTGGGACATTTTTCTTGCTCCTTTTATGATCCAGCATCGATCGTACCGCTGTTCACGGATAAAGAGACCACGCTTGTTCATACGATTAATCGTTATCATCTCCAACAATTTACGATTGGCATAAAAGGCTCCTATTCTCTACCTAAGAAGAATCAGTGACGCAAACCCGCATGGCCTTATTTCAAAGTTCAAGTATGAAAGCTCGCAGAGGGAGCATTCATGCCTAGCTTCACCTAGACGCATGGCGATAATTCGCGTGCGTCATTATTTCGATGATACACTCATTGACTTCGCGATTCGATTGCTAATGGAGCTTTGCACAATGATGCGCTAAAGAAATTCACGAAGAACGCGTAAATATCGATAAACGAATATTCATCAGAGTATTGAGTTCACGAACTCGATGATTATAGACAGGAAACAAAACATGTAACTTACGAGATAGAAAATAAATATATTTTATGCTATAATTATATTATACAAATGAAACTACGACTAACATATACAAATATCGTTTTAAATTATTAAAAACTATTTACAAAATGCAGTCGCCAACCCCGAAGATCTTTTTATTCTTCCACCCTCCCTCCCGTAACCCCCGGTTATTTGATTCAGTGTCATGTTAATTGCCACCTAATTTCTATAGTTGAAGATGTCTTTTGATATAGGGTCCATATGGGATTGACCCTCGAACGCCGTCTTAGCGGACGTCGAGGAGGGTGCTGGTTTTGGAGGACCTTGGAACATGCAGGTTTTCGCTGTCTTCAACAGGCGACCATCACTCGCCGTTCGCCAATAAATTGTGCGAACTGCTTGTTTGCCAGCGACGTAGCTTACGGCTCCACCGATCAGCATCTGAAAGTGAAATAAAACGGAAGATTGATTTATGGATTTCAACGATCCACTGGGAAAATGTAACGATTCAGTATTGTAGATATTTATGGTCTACGATCAGAAGTTGGAAGTTACAGTTGGAAAAAGGAAGGAAATGAATAAGTAAATATCGTGGGCATTTGTAATCTGAAATCGAAAGTTGGGAAGTCAAGAAGAGAAAAAGAATCGAGGAAAATCTTGCAAAGCAAAGTCTTTTACGAACGAATCATCTCGTATAAGTAAGCACACGTATATTTATATAGAATAATATAGAGTAATGTAATTTTTGGAAATATACGTATACCACAGCGAAGAGTGGAAGTTAAAGTTCCGAAGCAAAGACCAGGAAAAAGAAAGAACGAAATAAACGACACCAAATAGAAGCGCTCACCTTTGTTTGCTTTGCTCAAGTCGATATACCGTGGACTGGATGTTGGAGATAGAACTGTGAAGTTCTATTTCGTAGCTGGTCGAAAACTGGTGGAAATAACGAGTTGAACTTGTCGTAAGTGTCTCTACCTTATGAGTACACGACCGTACGAGGAGGAAAGCTGAACTGGCGAACTGGTCTTCTCCGGTGGATAATTTATACGATAAAGACGACGTCACGGGATCTCGCGATAAGGGGAAGTTAGCGTCATTCACCGTGATCACCGAATCCTGAGAAGACAGCCACTGGTGGGATACTTTTAAACATGGCAGCGCAAGATTTAGATAAACGCCGCCGCGTCGTTTCCACTTACCTATCGGTGCATCGTTATCGAAGCTTCTAGCGTGTAAAAGCAAAATTCGATAAACAGTCGGCCACTGTGGCGCAATTGCGGAATGCTCGGTCGGTTTACCAAAATGTGGATTGGTCAAGTAAAGCATAACTAAGAGAAACTATAAACGCGTGGAACGCGTTAATGCGGTCATACATCGATATAGTAAATCGGATCGTGATAACGTGACCTTGTATCGTTACTTCCGAACGATCTTATTTTTCATACGAAACACAGTAATTACGTATTATGTATGAATACAGAGAAATGTTAGTAAATAACGGCGAAGTGAAGCATACGAGGTCCGTAAATCATCTATACGAACGATACCTTCTTCTAAATCATTAAACAGTTTTTCCTCGATCGCTTGCCGCACATGGAAATTTATATGTGACGACACGCGGCTCGTATCGTTGAAAAAATAGTCTCCTGACAGAGATAACATTTCGCATCATCTCGATGTACTTTGTTTCTGACGACAGTCGATGTACAGTTTCTCACGAGAGTACTCGACACTTGTAGAAACCTTTCATGAATCTGTTATGTGCATCATACGAGACATCTTGAAATTTCGTTAATGCCGTAACGAGATCCGACTAACGTGACTATATTGGTAACGTTTGGAACAAATTTAGAAATGTATGTAGTTGCCAGTCTTATATGAAATGCGATATTAACGTAAATATTAACAATTGACGTAGATTATCAAGGAAACGATCAGTCGATCACAATGTTGCACTTATGCAGCAAAACTTTTTGCAACATTAGCACTGTAGCGAGACACGACTATCGTGACGATATTGGCAAAATTTGAAACTGATCTGGAAACGTATGTGAAAGTTGCAAGATATTTATTGGAAGCATACGCTTCCCAAAAATCGCCAAAATATTTGTACGGTCAATCAATGGCTGTATTAATAAGCCACAATATTTAACGAGACCATCTTTAGTACTTATTGTATGTTTAAGGCTGTATGCTGTACTATTCATGCTGCATTTTTGATTTTCCACCAAGCGTATATTTGAAATAAATGTCTTGGAACTTCTCTGTCTTACAATTATAAAAGAATGATAAAAAAGCGATATAAAATATCGCTAACGAAATTTCAAAAAAGGTTTTTATGATAAGAGTTCGGATACTTTCGTGAGTTACTGTACGTACGATTTATTCATATGTCGTACATTGTACGCGTCGGAATACACAGTAGCGTGTTCTTCCTGGATATAGTACAAAGGAAAACGCGTGCTGCTCATCTGTCATTGTGTCTGGGAAAATCACAGATCATTCTCGTGCGCGAACACTACTTGTCAAACAGAGAAAGAGCGTTTCTAAAATTACACGGCTACATAAACATAGATAGGTTGGAAATACGTCCTCTTGTCGGAAATACGCGAATTCTAATCACTATGTAAATTGGAAGAAGTCTAGAATACCTCTTACTTTTCAAATGAAAATTCTTTTTTTTGCAAAAGAAATCATTTCAGAGAATCTTCCCATGCAAAAATTCAACGATTACGTGTATTGAGTTTAAACTATTTATTTAAAATCGCTATATGTATAAATTCAAATTTTAAAATACGTTCCAGTTTACAAACTATAGCAAACTAACTATAGCTTGTGAATTACACATATAATTCCAAAACATCTCTCTTATTATCTAACAATTCTACGTAGCGAGCTCTAATCGTTACTCATTGACCAAAACTGACGCGGAAGTTTGCGTCTATTACATCTGCCGATCACATGTTCGGGATGTACAAAGATCTATATCGATTCTTTCAATATCGTTGATCTATTAGATTGGAGAGTTATTTTTATCCTTATCACTAAAATCACCAGGTTATAATTTGTAACGAGTCTCGTCTCGATAATGTTCATTCGAGTAACGAGTGCGCTTTTATCGGTTAATTGTTGATACAACGTATAACAGGGGCCTAATCTATTGTATATGATTTTCCTGGAAATTGTGCTTCATTTATTTTCACAAAGGCTGGAAAATTCTGCCAACAAACGTCGTTCTACACGATAAAAAAAATTTATTTGCAATTTTATTATATATATTTTTCACTTTTATTAGTTTATCAAAATTAATACTATACGATATAACTGCTCAAATATTAACTCTGCCGAAGTCCTCGAACTTTTCTTATCTGAATCATACTCTCGTTTTAACGAACAAAAATAAGTTTACTGTTTCCGATGTTTGAAACTGAAACGTAAAAGTTACGTAGAATTTGAGAAATTCGAAGAACAATATCACTGGATTTTAATATCAGAATGACTCGAAGAATATGACAAAGTTAAACCCAAGGAAAAGACGAGAAATACTCTGGAATAATGTGGTCGACGATTCAAATTCCTCTTTCCTCTTTTCTCTTCATATTGACATACACGTTATATGCACTTCAGAGATACTTCTGAAGAATCAACCTCCTACGATCTTAAAACAATCGATGCACGCGCTCAAATAAAATGTTTACAAACGATCACTTAGATCATGATTTAATGGAATGTTAACCGTTTTTTAATTGCGATCTCCTCTTAACCTAGTAATCTACAACCTCCCCTCTCGTATATAAAAAAAAAAGTGTCAGCATGTTTATACGATAAGTATGAGAAAATAAACGCGTAATACATATCACGTTTAGCGAAGCGTAATTCGATAGTATAATTTGAGTATGATTTGATATATAATTATATCGATATATTCAATGTACATATTCCTATAATCATGAAATTAAAAGTTAAGGACGACTAATTTTAGATAGATTGACTTGAATTTTTCCAGATATAAACGTAACTTATTCTCGAAAGCGAAAAATAAAAAGAAATAGCAGGAGTAAAAAACTATGAGATGCGTAAATAAAGAAAGTATTGTGCGTTCAAGGAATTAGAAATCCGAATAATCGACGACTTAGCTCGTCTTTCCCGATTATCCAGTTAATGAGATACTTGGCAAGAAACTATGGATGCGAGATGTAACGCACTTTCGAAAATGTTATGATCCAAACGATCGATGGAAAGTTTTCCCAGGGAGGGCAAGCGGAAAAGAAATCGTGGAGTTCATCGCGTGCTGCGTAACCCGAAAACCACTTGAAACGATGGAACAGATAAAACGATGCGTTCAACGCGCAAAAGCGCGAAAAACGCGTGCATACGATCTTTTACGAGGAACAGAGAAGTCGTGTAATTCACGTGAAGCCTTCGTGGCGTCGCGGAGAGAAGCGGAGAGGGGACGACGTGATCGCGATAGACGATCGTCGATTTCGATAAGAGCGGCTCGTGTGTTGTCTTAGCTGCCTGCGATTTCCATTTGCACATTCACCGATGTGAATGACAGTCGCCGATTACTGTCACTGAGCTTTCTGCTTACGCCTCTCGAGCCACATCGGTGACTGACAAGCGACAAATGTTTCAAAGTGTATGTACAAGAGGTAATTAATTACACATTCCGAAGATTATTATCATTATTTATTAATACGTTGAACGCGAAGCTAGTTCTATTCTACTTTCTATTTAGACGATACGTAAATGCAGGGAATAATAGAAAATCGAATACTTGCGGAGGATTTTTATTTGATTAAGTTTTATATAAGACGTTTCGACGAAATCCATTAAAAAAGTGTAAACATATTTCTTAATATTACACGATTATAAGATATCTTTTTTAATTTGTTGTTGTTGGTTTCTCGAAACCGTTGCCTCCTAAACGGAAAGTTTAGCGTTGGTCTCTAAAGATGTAGCGTACATATGGATATAGCAAGGAAGACATAGCGTTTGGCGTGTTAATAGTACTAACATCCTATAATAAACAAAGTGCACTGTTAGATGATATATTTTTGTTTATGACATCGGGTATATTGCGATGAGGGTTGTACTAGTGCCATCTTTACAGAATGTAGTCTTTTAAATTTTTTTCTTTTTTTATATGCTTTTTGCAATTCTTCATAGCATCTTTCGCATTGTCTAATTTACCACGTGTTCTCATTTTTACTTTGTATTTCGTGACGTTTGTAAAAAGTGGAAACATAATAAAAGACGTAAGTGAAAGATTTGTAAAACGCAATTGGAGGTGAATTTGTCAATGAGCGAGCGAGACCCCTTCCATCGCATGCTTGCATCGTTCGTGTGCAGTACATATGTATATACGAGTGCATATGTAAAAAATTCAATGTTGAACGATAATCGAAAAACGAGGAAAGCGAGTAATTGCTTTGAAAGAAAATTATATAATCGTAGACAGGCCATATAAACAAGTATACTATATTATATATGCGTAAATGATAAGGTTTCTGGAGTGGACGTACATATCTTCGCTGGGGGGCATGGTACTATTCAATTAATTATATATCAACCTTATCGAGCATTATCGTGTTCGTGTTATCGCGAGCACGAGTCACTCGACCGAAATCAATTTTGGGTATCTCCAAATTGAATCGTGAAACGAAGATCTGGGAATTCTGAATGATCCACTAGACTGCGCATTTTACAGAATAAGTACATTTTTATCTCACTTTCAAATTTCTATGCCTGTTATGTAATCTTGCGATATTTTGTTATCTTTTTAATGCTATTATATACTACGCCATTCAATTTTCCTACTCGCATATAACGTACAAGAGCATATAGAATATATCCAATATCCATAAAGTATTCATTCTAATATCTACTAAGTATTTATATACTTTTTCTTATACAGAATATATGTTATATTCTAATACAATCTATAAATTAGATTGTTTTAATGTGTTATCTAATATAATCAATAATCTCGAATCCAGAATCTATAAATCATAGGTGAAATATCTGCTTAAGTTCCCCTTCTTTGAATGTATCTATAAAAGTATAAAAGCGCATATACGTCCAGAGTCTATAAATGACTATATATTCGCGGAAAACCTATGAAAATAGATTAATCGACGGATTAAAAATAAATGAGCCATTTATTGAGCTTAGTCTATTTGAACAAAAGAATATTGCTGTGATAAGGAAAGATGGGAAAATTACTTTATCGTCAAGCTTCGGGGCAATACATTTTATTTATTACAGGATACACTCGACGATGCGAGATTTATCTTCCTAGAATTTATTTCGATGACTTCTCGGTAATAAAAGATAGGTGACCAATTATATCCAGAACAAAGCAGATGATGTTGATACCGACAGGAATTACCAATCGCTCGATACCGCTTATCAGAAACACGTTGTTACATGAACGAGACCTAATGTTATTATACTGGTTTGGCAGCTCGTGGTTGTTTCTACGAGTTAGAATCGAGAGGAACGTGACTCCTTGTGGGCGTATGCTCGCGCCAAGTATAACAATGGGAACAAATATGAACCGTTCAGAAACCATATCGATTGACTCCGCAAATTGGAAAGCGTAGAAAAGCTAAGATGTTATAATCACTATGAAATTTATCTTGGAATTTACCATCACTAGACCGCGGATTTTTATTAAAAATTTCGTAATTTGATATTTCGTACACTTTCGCAATTTCATATTCTTACGAAGGAAAAAACTAAGGGAACAGAATCTACATAGTAATTTGTTTCACTTGAGATGCTTTACATATTTTTCTGTATTATCCGCGTTCTCTGGATCTTTGTACCTCAGTTAAGAGATTCATAAAAAGAGGAGTTAATTAGTTCGGCTTATAAAAGGCTCATATTACACGATCGCTTGTATCGTGCCAGTGGTGCCAGCGAGTCTACACTGTTCGTCTGCTTATCTTCGTGCGATTCTCCCTTATCTCGTGTAATCACGCAATTTGTTCTTTTCCTCGCGTATGAAAACAAACGACGGCTTCTTCGAGACAAGAGCAAATATGGAAATTCTTTGTTTCTAAATCATTTTTCACTTTGAAATCGGAGAAAGATAGAATTTAATCTATATACAGCGGCTGATGAAGTTATTTGAACACTTACCATAGAAAATTGTTATGTATATTTGGAAATTTAGTTTGTACTATAACGAGACACGACCATCCCGATTATATTCGAAACAACCGGAAAATGTGTGTAAGTATGAGTATATAGAGCTCACGATATATTTACTGCAAACGTTTAATTAAATATCGAGACTTATAGTTACGCCAAATGTCTTGTGATTTTTACATGTATTTTCAGACTTGTTTCAAACTTTAGCAACATAACCATGACAGTCGTGTATCATTACAAAGCCGATAAATTTTTAAAATATTTGATACAACACATATAGTGTATTCGCAAAAGACGTCTACAAGAGTTCGAATACTTTCGCAAGCCACTGTATATTCATATAGTTTTCTCATCTTAAGTTCTTCGTGATTGTTAGAGAAAGGAAGTTTCAAGCTACAGAGCTTGCCAATTTAAAGATCACTTCTCGACCTCCTTATAATCGTCAATCAGAGCGATGACGTTGTCGCGAGCTTCACCGAAGGAATCTTCCTCCATGCCTTCACCTACGTAATGGTGAACGAAAGCTCTTTTCTGGAACATCAAGTCGAATTTGCGAACAAGCATCGACCATCTATATCTGATAGCGGTATTGTTGCTGGCCATCAATACCGTCCTCCTCGTCTTCGCCAGGTCACCTCCGGGAACTGTTGTAGTTGGCTGATAGTTAATTCCTACCTATGAAAGTAATCATTTGAATTTCAGAATTCTTAAAAAAATAAAATATCTTGTTCTTGCCGTCTCTACGTTTTAGAAACATGCTTTATACCAATTTACGTAGCGATATTATATCGTCTACTATACGGCGGTTGGGATGAAAATTATTCGAAGATTTTTCATTTTTTCATTTTTTAGAATCGAAATCGCGATCTAAAATACACTGTTACATTAGAGGATTTATGTGTATATACATATATAGTCTAAGAAGGGAATTTGGGAAGGGACTAAACTAGGGGATAGAAACTAATTAAACTATTAAACTATATATTTTACCTTACTATGTAACTTACAAGATATGGTTGGTGAAGGTTTGTGATTAAAGCAGTTAAAGTTTGAAGGAAGGTGGAAAGTTGGATGAAAGTTTATGAAGATATGAATGATTCGATGGTAAAGGTTCGGAAGAACGTTAGTAATTCAAGAAAGGTATTTTGCTCGACTACCATAGCGCATCTTTGAAAGCTTTTGACATTTTCCATGTGAGATCTGAATACTAAAGCTCCTCTCGGTAAAACTTCGTTTAGTCTAGTCAGGTTGCTCGAATTTAAACGACTTGATGTCAAGCGAAATGAATACAAATTTGAGAGAATATCTCAAATAAACATGTAAATAATAACTTTACGCCAGAAAAATTTTCTGCCTGATTCGGGTAACCAGGCTAATCCGAGAAAAGTTTAAAGATTCAGAATTATCGAGAATTCTATCTTTGTTTATTAAATAGATGATGCAAATCGTCTTAAACAAGCTCATGAATGATCGTACAAAATATGGAATTATCTATTTAGAGTTCAACGTACCAATTTTTGTTACTATCAGACGTCAACGTTGTGCGTATGTTAAACAACGAGCTAGAAATTCGCTGCATCATTTAACAACGATCCAGTTCCTTGTTGATCGCGAGTAATCGTTTGTTGCAAAATGAGAAAGGAAAAATGCTGCGCAATTACCTTGAACCCAGTCGGACTCCAAGTGACGAAACGAATCGACTTCGCCCCCTTCAACGACGCGATCGTTCTATTGACATCATTTGGAGCCACGTCTCCACGATACAGCAAACAGCAACTGGCGTAAGCTCCTACGCGTGGGTCACATGATACCATCTGAAATTTATGAAATGAGATGACGAAACTTTGAAGGGATACAGTTGTGATGAACGAATCGCGAGGATAAGTAGGAATAATAAAATTTGCCTGTACACCGTGAGCTTAAATTCGTGGCACGGAAGAAGCCATGGAAGCTTCTATCGCTCAAAGTGGGACGAAAATTAAACATAAAATAAAATTGTACCGCAGGCTCCATTCGCGAAGAAATCCTGTTTAGGAATTTCTCAAGTATACGCGAATTTGCCCGAAGAAGATTAGGCAGAAGAAAATTCTATATACGAAAATAAGTCGAAAATGTAATATTCGAAGATCATTAACATATTCCAAGTTACTTGACTGTCAGGATTCTTAAGGATCTTTTACAGAACATCGATTATCCTCGAGATGTTATCATTTTTACTTCACCTGATTGGAAGGTTCGAAGCAACTGTAGGTGATCTGTTGGGTGGTAATTTCGGAATGCATGGCTTTTCTGGGAGAGATCAGCGGAGCGTACGTAGCCAAAGTGAAATGAATTCTATGATAAGGCACCAAATTTGTTTGTAGTTCTTCGAGACTAAGATTTATGGCACCCTCGAACCTCATCGAAGCTGTGATGCTCGAAACAACTTGAGCCATCAGGCGATTTAAGTTGGTGTAAGTTGGGCAATCAACATCCAAGTTCCTATAAGGAATAAACAACAGGGCGATGCAACAAGTTACTGATTTTTATTAGTTTAACGGTTTCGCTGCTTCTCACGTCTGTTTTAGTCGAATAGACGAATCTTTTTAACAGCGAATGCGTTGATTAATATACCTGGCGCAAATGTTGTATAAAGCTTCGTTGTCGACGAGAAAGGAACAATTCACGTGGTCCAATGCACCGTGGGTAGTATGGACTGCATTATAGGGTTCCACGATAACGGTGGCAATGTTAGGTGATGGAAAGACGACAAAGTCTAGAGTGATCGTCTTGGGATAATTCTGTGATAGATGTTCGAGCAACAGCGTGGCGAAACCACTTCCGGTACCACCGCTAATTGACCTTTACAAACGTTGAGTTTTAACCAAATTGAGCTAACACAATTCAACGAGTAGCATATCTTTCGTTGTGATTAGACTACGCATATTTGTTTATGTAAATTCATAATTTTTTGAATATAATTAAAACGCTAGAACCTAGATGAAAAATTGTTTTACGAAGTAAACATTATAGAGAGTATTATACTTTGGATATCTATGTATGCATTTACAAATTTCTCATAAATGCATAAACATCCGCATTCTAAATCCGACAAATCTTGAGCTTTTATATAATTTTTACTCCTACTCTTTCGTCAAAATTCAGTAACCTGAATACGATAAATCCAGCTGGCTTCGAGCATGTTTCCCATATTCTACAAACGCGATCCAACACAAGGGCGATCGCCTCACTACCGATGGAATAGTAACCCCTCGCGAAATTGTTCGACGCGTCTTCTTTCCCAGTGATCAATGACTCGGGATTGAAAAGAGCTTTATAAACGCCAGTCCTAATCTCGTCGATCACAGTGGGCTCTAAATCGATGATTAACGTGCGTGGCGTCAATTTTCTTGCCTAAAAATGAATTTCCATGTAGACAGAGTGTTTGCATTCACTTCAGTGATATTTTTTTATCGAAATTCAATAATGCATAATGCACGTAAGACGCGGCAGAAGTGAAAGATAACAAAATCACGTTGAAGGCTTTCAAGCAGTATTAAAATCAAAAAATCAATGAATATATATTTATTACATTTTTTTACGATTTTCGAACATAGAACAGCTTGCCGTCAGTTATCTGTATCTACTCGAGAATCAGCCAAGTTCACGTATACTTGACAAGTTTTGAAACTCAATTTTCTCAAGAGTAAAGCCTTCAATGCAATTTTTACAGATTTTATATCCTTGATTTTTATTTCATTTTGAATAGCTTTTTATCAGTAGTCGTAGAATCTTCTTTCAATTTCATTTCCAACACGAATTACAGTATGTAACGTATTTATATAAGCCACAGTGTATATTAGTATTTGAACGATCGCTTATTATATATTTTCTCACTTGTGTCTCTGAAAAAAAAGCATGCATAGAAGGGTCCATTGGATAATAGCCCTGACGAAGAGAACCGTTTGGGGATACACCATGTTCCAGACAAAATAATTCCCAACAAGCATTTGCTATTTGCGTGCCAGCCTGTCCTATGAAAATCGTTATTATTTCACTTGGTCCTTCCATCCCTTAACCATACTCCAAATTATAAATTTCCGATGAATTTCCATTTGCGATGAATGAACAACGAACGCCTCATGTTTCAAGTAACATGAGATTACGCCAGAAATTTTGATCATTATCTTACATTTTTTTTTCTTTTTTTTTCTTACTTTCTAACGAAACATTTTTATTTATATATCTGTCAGAGTGACATGTTCAAAAGACAGTGAACCTGTTCGTTTATGAAAGAACGTCAAATTTTTCGTCATATCCATAGCAATGTGAAAAATATTTGAACGAATCTGTAATGATAAATCAGGGATGAGTGTCTGATTCGGGAAATGTTTATTGCGTGACATTACATAATAAATAACAAAGTTTCTCAAACGTTACCTACATCTTCGACGATAATTTTTAAAAGTGCGCAATTGCAACAAGATTGCGGATTAACAGTGATTAGGTACATTTTTACATCAACTCTGTACAATCTCGTGGAATATTCATTACTGTGTTACATATTTACTTCTAGTTACGAACATCCAGCTGGCAGTACCATAACCGATAAATCAACTACTTTATTATTCACATACATGGACGCATGGTCTTTGTAAATCCACTTTTGAACGAAATACACATTTTGTGTTTCATTGATATGTATTTTGATCCCTTTGAAGAACCCCAAATGAACAAAAATAAGTACTGATATACATTAAGTTTGGATACGTTACATCATTTCTCCTCGTGTTACGAAATGTTAATTGTAATATATTTGAACTTCAAATTCTACGGTAAGAAACTCAATACTGTAGCAATTTGTCATGTTAGTTTTTGTACTATTACAGACCTGACTTAATTTTGTATACAGTATCTGTATCTTATTTGGCAAAATATTTTAATAAAAGAATCACGTTTGTTGTACGACACCTTATGTCGACGTAAAGTCAAAAAGTGGCATCTCAAGAGGAGTTAAAGGTGGCAAAGGTGCAAGTCTTAAGGAATGTGCATTATCTAGTCTAGTTTCGTCATTAAGGTTAGCAGACACTGCATGAAGTTGTTCGGTCAACTGTCTCACTTCCTCTTCCTTTGTCTCCAATTGACTTAGCAAGCTACCAACCAGATAACGTAATTGGCAATTAACAGTTTTGAGTTCCTCTATAACAGTGCCTGTATCCTTTGGATATTTGAAAGCTTTGTCCTCATTGTTAGGTATTAAGATTAGACTTAAAAGACTATCCTGCTCTTCGATGGTTCTATATATAGCTTGCCGTAGAGATCCGTCAAATTTATCATTTGCAAACTCAGACGTATCTTTCTCAACCTGTTTAGCTGCCTGTTTGCGGAGAAGTTCCCTTTGTTGATTTTCCAATGTAGTTTTGTACTCTTCGTATTGTGCTTGTTTCATTCTAAAAAGTAAATTTTCATAAGAACAAATATCCTTTGCGTCGTATAGCAAGAAAAGAGACGATTATTACCTAACTACAGCAGCTTGTCTTTTATGGTAATCACATTGAAGGGCCAGAGATTCTAAAGTAATGAACGAATGGAAAGAGGAAATGACGATTGGCTGGGTCTGACTAGATAAATTGGAAGTCTTCAACTGAGCAAATCTAGATTCCAGTTGTGCGTGTGCCTCTGCTAAAAGACTAGCCACTGTTTCATGACACTTGGCTGCCTCTTCGAAACGACCTTCTTGCAACAATGCCTCTGCTCTCCTTTGTCTTTCGTGCGCCTTTGGTAGAAAAAATTTCATATCAATATTATACAACACATTAATCAAAAAAAGTCCAAAGTCTAAACAGTACCAAACAAAATTAACATATGACATTCGACAACTCAATATCAAAATACGACGTAGCTTGCACAGTCGTATGTTTTTGTAAAACTCAGTCAACTGGCTGATGCAAAAGTACATTGTATATAGCGATTAATATTTGAATAATGCATAAACTACGCGCATATGACGGAGGTAAAATTATTAGTCACACATGACGATAAGATATTGAAGAAAATACAATGACATTTACCGCGTTTAGGATTGATGTCTCCATAGTTGATCAGCTGATTGAATCACAGAATAAAAACAGAGAGGCAACATGTGGGTTATTTTCTGTTACGGTAGAAAATGACGTACTTACCGACCGAGCATACAGAGTAGTGTGCAACAAGTTCAAACGATACGGGCGGTATTAGACAGAGAGAGAGCGATAGTGTGCCACAAGTATAGAAAAATTTTAGATCGAAGCCTCCTGCGTTATCTGTACATTCAAGACTAATGCATTTAGCTCTCAAGTATTGCTCTTAATGCTATTTCATCTATGTTATACTAAATGTAATTGTTTATACGTTAGTTGTGGTATGAATGTAGAAAATGGAATGAGGTTGGAGGTCACTCTGGTAGAGTGTACTTCATTCTGGTGGATCCATTTTCATCCTCGAGAATCGAAATAATTTATTAACATATAAGTATGTACTAGATAATTATAGGTGTAAGTAAATAAGTATACACATCCATTTCCGATCACGATCGATGAAATTATGTATGTCTTTTATGCATCTGGATTTCCACGCAATAGATATTGAATTCCTATGCAATTATACTGTAACTAAATATCGTATTTCTTACAAAAATGTATTGCATAGAAAAGAAATGAAAAGCTTAGCATTGAACTTCAACTAAGGCATGCAGATGAAATGTCATACATACCGTTAAAGAGATTCAGGAATTTTATATAAATCACTTAGTTTCCCTATATGAGTGTACGTATGTACATATATATGCCTATACTTTAGTGAATAAATATTAAAAAATAAAGTAGTCTGCGATATTACCGATCGATGATAACGGTAATTTTGTACATTGCATTTTTCGTTGTTAAGAGATGGCATTGTTATACATACGTGAATGCAAAATTGAACGATTTAAAAGTTTAAACTTAAATTGAGCTTTGTACGCAGTAATATAAACGCGAAAGAACTTTATATTAATACTTTGATTAAATTTGCTTACATAAGTAATTTTAAAGCATTACTCGGACTGTACGCAACATTTATCAAGGTAAAAAGCAAGCGAAGATTAACACATCTGCTAAAACGATCGTGCATAAATCAGCCAATCGGTGACCGAAATATAAAGTGCGAGAAAATGTGTCAAGTAGATAACGAGTTATCGTTTATTAGTAACGTAATAATCCTTGACGAGTATTACACGCGTAAATTGAGAAAACATCATTAAATTCTAAAACGGCTTTGCAATCACAGAGTCCTAGTCACACAAGAGTCGAAAAGGAATTGAGCGTAGGCGTGAGCCCGATGCCTTTATAGGAATACGAGGATCAACGTGGAAACTTAATTATTCCAACTATCAGCGGTGTATGTGTGTGGTACCGTCGAGTGTTTCATCTATTAGAAAATAACGTTGACCTCATCTCTTCCGCTGGAACTCGAAAAATTTCTCGGCCTCTTTAAGGTACGACGTCGGTCTCGTAATCGATCCAACACATGATCAACGATCACCGATCTGGACGTGAGGTTGAGCCAATTAATATTATCGATCTATCGTAGGTATTAGTATATAAAAAAAAAGGAGTTAAAAAAAAGATTAAAAATGAGAGAACTAGGGTAACTCGTGTCATTTAAATCCGAGTAGGTGTAACCTTACAAAACTGACAGTACTTAATCCTCGTTGAATCATTAGAAACGTATTATGAACCCGTGGCATTAAGTCGATTAGCATAAATTTTCATCGAGAACGCGAGCAAATTTGCCATGTAAATAACTGATCGCATTCTTCATTAAACGAGAACGCCGTATACGGCGATAGAAAGCCAGTATATTTTTACGGTCCACCGGCACGAATTAGTAAGATCCTCCCGTCTGTTTCCTTATGGCATCAAGCGAATTAGCGCCCGATTAGTGAGCGCCCCTTGGGAGCCGAAAAAATTCTCACGGTCTTCGAGTGTATCGAGAGGAGTCGGTGTGAGAAAGTAAAGAAAGAAACGTTCAAGGTACACTACACGATACGTAGACAATTCTTACACATTTTTAAAAAAAGGAGAGAGAGAAAAAGAAACTTGTTAACGAAAGATTCACAAAAAAAAAAAAATAAAAAATAAAAAAGCGGTACCTGTATTATCCGCGACTATTCACTGCGCAAGCATTTTGTGACAACTATAACGTACTATACGACCAAAGCGTCTATACGACCGATTACTTACATTTTCTATTTTGCAAGAAATTAACCAACTTGACAAATAGGCAAGCGACTCGACCGATCCTCCGTGCGCAAGTTTCTTTTTACTAACGCGGTGTGCAACGTGGGACGTTCGGAGCCGCCAGGTCCTGTTCTCAGTCTCCTCGGGGCGTACAAAAAATCTAGAAGTATTCGTGGCTACTTGTCAACGCCTCTACCATGATATCCAATGGCTCTTAAAGTCACATATTTTAGAATTCGTTTCGAGAAAAAAAGTCCAAGTTTAAGCAAAATTGCGCGAGGAAACACGCGACCGAGAAATCGCTAGGGGCCGTTAGACCGTCTGTTAACGTCTCGCATTGCGCGGCCAGGGTTAATAGCGTGCAGGCTTTTCGGAATCTCCTGCAACGCTGTCGTTTCCATTTCGTCGAAAGCTCGAACATTACGTAACACCGTACGGAGAATAGAAGGTATAGGCGAACAGACTCACGTGTACACGCATAGAAACACAAGGAATATATCTAGCGTCGATGTTACGCAACCATATAATCCTAGATTACGGCAATTACATTTTTGCCCGCAGTGCACTTCCATCCGAATCATATATGGAGGCGCTATCCTATCGGATAGCCATCGGGCGCGAGCGATCTGGCATGCGCGGCCGTTCTCGTGAATGGGCACGGCTCGTGGTCCAAGCGGCGGCCGTATGAATGAAATAGTAAATATAATTGACAGAAGGGCAGGCGTGGGCAGGCCAGTCAGAACAGGCAAGCAGAAACAGGCGGAACGAGGTGCAAGACGGGAACGGCGCGGCGTTTTATACGCGGCAGGCGTAGGATCGAGGTCATCACCTTTCTATCATCCGAAGAGCCTAGATAGCATTTTTTTTTTTACCTCTCTTCCGTTTTTTTTTTTCGTATCCCGCGCGTTTCGACACGTTTTCAGATACATCATTGATATTCTTTATCGGTAGGATGTTTCCATCGACCCATCGTCACGGAAGAGCTTTTCATGTAGCGGTATGATTTTTTAATTCCGTTCGTTGTATAGGAAAACAAGTAGGAGAAGAGGCGGAGAATGCCGAAGTCGAACTTAAGCGAATTACGAGAGCAGAAAGAAATTTTGACATGTGATAGCGGGAACAAGGAACATTTTCATTCGGTTCTTTATTACGATCATTTTGAGAAGTTGATTTATTTGAGTCGCAGTGATGCTCGAAGCGCAACGTGATAATTGAAGATGATGAAAGCCATGAGAAATAACGGAAAGTTGTTCGAAGAGCAATATAAGTGCGGAACAAAACAGAGTGGGAGGTAACAAACTCGCAATACGCTGGAAGAATCGTTAGGTCTCGAAATGAATAGGAATGATAAGAACGTACTAGAATTTTTACTGCATTTGTGCGAGATTTAAAGATACAAAAGTGCATAGAATGTATAGAGTGCGTATGACTTGATTGTGCGTATAAAAGTACGCGTGAACTTGCTTCCCAATTCCCGCTGAAAAGAAAAAAAAGAGAAACCTGCTCGTCCTGGGACTGTTATGTTTGTCACGGAATTAAAAAACATATCAGATAATCGTTAATATACGAAGAAATAATTTAACGTGTTACTTCGTACGATAAAGGAGATAGTTTACGTATAACGTGTATATTAACGCGTTGGATGTATTAATCTACACGAGTGTCAAAAGTGCATATAAAACGTACTTTACGATCTACGCGAAATACCGAACTTCTCTTAAAAATATTACGTTTCCCGAGACTTTCGAGCGAGAGTGTACATGCAAATTTCATTACCAACGCGAAAACAATTTTTACGAAACAGAGCCAGTGAAGAGAGTACTTTGGCCTCGAGCGTATTATACCATAAACTCGTGATAAAAGTTTCGTTGGTCCGTCATCGTTAGATCGTTAATGTCGCAACATTAGAGCGTGTAATTAATTAATCGCCGTTGAGGAAACGGAAGAGTCGAGATCTTCATCTGTATCGGAGTGGTGGATCGGTAAGTAGGAATCCCTGTAGGGTCTCTTGGTACGTGAAAACGTTACGTGACGATGAGGACAGAGATCCGCCCTCGGCCGCGAGTAAGTACTGGCTGTTGTGGAGAACGTTGAAGGAGAGCTGCGCCAGTTCTTGGCCGGTCGGTCTGCCTTTTCTCTCTCCTCCCTTCTGCCCCGGGTGCCCCTTCCCCGTGTAGTCGTCGAGTGACGACCAAAGACGGTAGGAAGGTACGGTTTCCGGTCGCCCACGCGACAACCTAGCCGGAGCTCTCTCGCGTCAGCCAGCTCCGTTGTGAAAATCCTCTCGATTCAGGTGTCCGGATAGCGCTCACGGAGTGGTAAACCTGGCGCAACACCCTGCATCGTGGTGGGGACGCGATTCAGGCAAAATGGAGAACAATTTGTAGATTTCTATTCTGTTCGAATGCCGTTCCCTTAGCCCCCCTCGCGGTTCCACTGATGCTTGTATTTTATGGAGATACATCGGCCAATAACTTTGCATCAGTTGCAGTGAAATTCCTCGATTATTCCAGACACCGATGCGGACGTGGAATTTCAGAGTAGTCTTTGATTTAACCGTATAGCTCGAAGTACACTGCCAGTTTTTCTATCTATTTAGTTGGGAAATTTGAACGCGCAAAAGTGTAGAGAATGCGCACGATATAAAGGATAAAATATTCCAAGTAGGATATTCCTCGTGGTATTTAACAAATGAAAGAGGCGGTTATTTCGATGCCAGGTTCTTTTAGTTACCTTCGTGACAATATGAATTTGCAGCTGACCCGTTATTCCTACAGTTTCTACAATTTACTCGAAGATCTTCGTTTATCTGATTATCGAACTTGGTGTGTTTGTTACGCAAGAGAATTTGTTAGCGTCGATAACTTGTAACTTGCGTCTTGCAAAATTTCACTGCGTGTAGTATCGGTTCGATTTCCTCTAATCTTTTATAATCGTAGGAAACTTTTATAATCGTAGGATATGAAGTTGGTGAAACATTGCCAAGCTTCCATTCAGATTGATTTTAAATCTTGCGGATACAAGTAAGGTGTAGTTAATTGTTCAGAGCAACGGTGAACACGCGAGAGGAAATGCGAAAGAATCGTTATTGATACGCATATCTCTCGTTTCAATTTCGTAGTAAAGATTTTCTTACGTCATTAAAAGTCGTGTTGCCGGTCGGAACGAAAGCCAGATCGAAGCATAAAAGATTGGAGGATCGCAGCAGGGTCTTTTCCTTTTCCAACGACATTTTCCTTTTGCTCGCTTCTTTGCTTGAATGGTAATTAGCTTTCCTTTCAACCGGTCGCTTTCCAATTCGATTACTCAACGACTAATTATTACGTTTCAGCGTTAGCCAAGTGGCCGAAGCACGAGAGAAAAAAGAAGAGAAGATAGAGAGAGTAGGTAGACTAAGGGTTGATTCGAGTCATTGTGATCGAACGTGTGGCCGTTGTTGCGCGACTGGGCGCAGGATTAATGATACGTTTCATACTCATTTTCGTTCATTGTCGATACTAATCGATTATGGGCCGCGCACGAGTTCCAACGCCATTAGTTAAGATCGGAATAAATTTCGGGTGAAAGTGGTCTAGGGCCTAAGGGACGATCGATCCTCCCGGTGATAAATTTACCTGTCAATTAAGTTTCATTTCAGCTTTCGGTTGGTCCGAGAAAATAGTTCGACACACCGTGTTCATGTCCAACGGATCGTAATTAAAAACGTACGCGCCCTGGTTCATTCGTAAGAAAAATCGATTGACGCAACGACACTCGGTCACACACGCCATAGGATAATACGTGTCCGGTTCGATCATCGAACATTCTCCTCGACTTTTGAAGAAATCCATCGTTTACGTAATTCCTGACTCGCGTAAAGCACCGTCCAAGAAACCGGAGACATTGTCGCTTAATTAACAGACTTCGTCGTGTCCATGGAATCCGGAGACCCGGCCGAAGGTAGAGGAACTTACGTGCAAGTGCTGTTGGTATCGATCGAGTCGCTCGCGATTAAAAATATTTTCTTTAAAATATTCGCGATACCCGAGACACGTCACCGTTCATGAGACGCTTAATACACTTAGGATCGGTTTAAGTAAACGAAGATTACAGTCACAAGATGAAGTTGAAACAGCCAATGTCAAAAATACATATATCGCTTATTTCGAAATTGAATATTTATTAAAATATCGTAGAACATCGTTTAGTAACAAAATTTTGACGAATTGAAAATATCTATGTATTCTTACGTTAAGTATGCGGAATAATTTGTGGAATAAAAAAAAGATGAGAAAAACGTATGCGTGATAAGTATTCGTAGAGTTACGGTTCTGCGGGGAAAATTACCAAGAATTAGACCTAGTATTTAGTAGAGGAAATCACTAGGTTGTTTAATTATTAGAATGCTTCGTGGTGTTTCTTTTCGATTCTATTGTGGTTTGAAACATTCGTGACATTGAATTTATCAAATCGACGAGTACTCGACATGGAACGTCTTTCCATTCTTTTAATAGAATTCTCCTTAAATCATTCTGTCCCATATATTTCCAATAATGTTTATATCTGAGGATTGTGGAGGTGTTTTCAAGTGTTTCCGAACATTACACAAGACCCACGCTCGCGTATTAGTAACATTATGCTTCCGATCGTTATCTTACATCAGAATGAAATTGTCTCTCAAACCCATCTTTTCCTGCACTTTGATACAGAGTTTAGTTTTCAAGATATCTATGTATATTTTATCCTCCTGCAAAGCTGCAACTGCGCGAGTACTTGTTACGCGTATACTTTTCCCATTTGCTAAATATTTGTTAACATTTTCACAAGCGGAACAGACGGCGCATTCTTGTTTTTCTTTTTAACTATTCCGCGGTCTTGTATGAATATTTTACATATTTTTTATTTGTTAAAATTTTGTCAAAGTCAAGTATCGTAGGAATACTTTCTACGCTGACTGTACGTCGTAGGAGAAACTAAATTACGCTATGTTTGGAAGATTTTATTACAGAACTATTTTATTAAAGGTCGCGTATAAAATTAGCAAACCATGATTACAGAAAAAAATGCAAGTATACTTTTGTCGATTTTACGACTTTAATGTCGTTTTAATGTCACCGACTAAAGAGGAATATCTTTTAAAAATGGAAAATGTGATTTATGGTTTCGTAGTCTCGTAGTTTCCGATCGAAAGGTTCGTGTTTACCAGAAAAGCAAAGAGATTACTTTAAATCTCTACTCGATACGTTTCAATATCTCGTAACAAAATCATAGCAATCAATAACAACATCGTAGCACGCAATTGCTACCAGTGGCTACGCACATTTATACTTGCATCGCAGAAGAACTGTATTTAAGAAAATCTGCTCGCTTTTCTCGCGATAAAATTTATTTTTCTAAACTTAGTCCGCCTAATCCTCATTCGACGATAAATCAAGATATAGATCATTTCTTACAATGGTATTTGCTACGAGTTCATCGAACGTATCGTGACTTATGGATGTTAGCGCGGTTAATCGACTGGACGGTATTGTACCGTGATAAAAATATTTCCGTAGAATTGTACGCGGTTTTTGAGGACTTGTTGTTGGATCGGAGGGACGCGGCAACACACGTCGTTCCCTCCTCCTTTCTCTTTTCCTCGCGTTCTATTTTCCTCTCTCTCTCTCTTTCTCTCGGTACTCCATCTCCGTTCTCTTTGGATGCTGTGTTCTTCTCTGAAAGTCCCTTCGAAGAGGTAGGGCACGCGAATGTGGGAGGGAGAGTTTCCGGTCGCCCACGCGCCTCCGCAACAACCACTTCGCCGAGGTATCAGGGACAAAACACGGGCCGGCGGATGTCTCTTCTCTTCAGCGCAAATGAAGAAGTCGCCTCGCATTCGGCAAATATAATGAAAGCCCCCCTTTTCCTTTGGCATGCATCGCGGAAGCGATCCTCTGTTAGCGTTCCGCTTCTTGCGCTCCCTGTTTCTGTCTTCCGCTCTTTTTTAATTCGCGGCCCTCGATGTCGCGCTTTTAAACGCGCTATATCAACGTGTTTGCGATTCCTCGGCTTTCAATTAGCACGTTGCGCTCTGTTTCGATGTTTCGCGAACGTTCCGCTCCACCTCTTCCATTTAATCATCGTGAAGCTTTACAACGTAAAACGCGTCATATTCGTCGATGAAACGTTTCTCGGTTAAGTCATAGATACGAAACGTCCGGAAGACCGAAATAATCAGCCGAGATTTTCAAGCTTCACGAAAGTTGATTGATTCTAGAATATTAATCTCTCGAGGTTTGACAGCGAGTCGCATAAAGTTTCGAACTTTACGGCGATTGCTTCCTACTGAATAGAATAAATTCCAAGGCTATTTATAATTCGTGTGTATATAGAAATTTATAATATCGTGACTAATAACTACATTGTGAATATTTATGTGTATATATATACGTAAAAAATTAGTATAATATGCAAATCCTTATGTAGGTTATATCTCTTTCATCGTGCTTAGAAATACATGGATTTGTATAAACAGCTGCAACCTACGAATCCAAGCATGTCTATATCGATATATTTTTATTCAATTAAATCCTGACTGGAGACATGTATTTCGTACGGAGACCACAAGTAGAGACTCGACTGATTTTACCACACCGTGTCGCTTCCGTCTACATGTCTTTATATCGAGAAACAGAAAGCACGATAAAACGATGTCCATCTTATCCGCGAAAGATCGCGTATAATCTCAATACATAGCCTTCGCGATCGAGACAAGGATCGAAAAATATCGGCTGCCAGTTATACACTGTCCGCCGCGTACGGCTATCCACGAGCAAGTGAACTGGATTTAATTTCCATGTTTGTTAATTGCGCGTTATCTGTGTTCGAATCTTTGCGCGACGCAGAGAAAAAAAAGGAGAGATTGTACGAATCGAACGTGATCGCTCAATCGAAGTACACGGTACTCGCAACAACCAACAAGAATACGTGCCGTGGTACCAATCGAATGGGTTGCGCGACGAGGATTTGCGAGGGGTGGTTTACGAGCGTGTTCCCGCGGCGCCTTGACCTGCCTCTAGCAAAGCCTACGACAGTCGAGTCCAAACCGATATGAACCGATCGGTGTGCACGCGTGGACGGATCAGTCGTCATTGCTATTTTTAAGCTCCGCAATCGGCGCTACCTTTCTATTGCTTCATGCCGTTTCAACGTGATTCCCTTCGTAGGACGTTTCCGTTTCCAGTTCAGTTCCTGTGATTCTTGCGAATTAATTTCTATCTTTTGTTAATTCCTGTCCATCTATTTTTGTCAGAAAGATGAACACGGAGATATTATCATCGATATTCATACAAAGAGAATATTCTTTGCGGTAATAAATCAAACCGGACCTTCTTCCTTATTTCTCATCTTATTCGTTATTTTCATCGTTTCATTTGAAACATTTATTCGTCGTTTCGCAAAGACTTGAAAGAACCGCGTTAAAAATTACGTACCATAGTTTGTAAGAACTACATGCAGCTATGTTACGGAGAAACGATAAATAGATACGAACGAGCAAGCTTTACGAGCTTCTGCTCTAAGCTTACGATGCATGGAATACGAAACTTTGAGAAATTTTGCCCGACCAAATGCAATAAATATCGAGTAGACGAAACAATTATCTGCCTGAGTTCCTTCTTTCTGGTAATATTCGTAAAAATGCAAATTTACGTAAATATGTACGGTATAACAAACCGTATTCGTGTTATCGCAAATGTCCTTATTTTCTTATGAAGTTTCTTACGAACAGGAGTGTACTTACGCGTGCGTGCGGAATGCGGAATGCGTACGATCCAGCTAGATCAATTGGTGACTCTAGTTAACGTTTTATGTTACGACCTCGCTATATCGTTCCCACCTACTATACGGGCAGATGAATATTTTTCAACACGAGACTCTAGAGCGGGAAATCCTTTAGGCTCGCGGTTGCGACCGATTCCAACGGTACATCGGAACCACTCGAGAGAACGACCGCTCTGGCCGGTGTAGTACGCACCACCCACCACGAAGTACTCGAGGAACGAGGATTGTTCGTCCTTCGAGAAGAGAATTCGGCGTTAAAACGATCTCCTGCCCCTTCATCTCCTTTTTTCATCTCTCTTTTTTCACCTTTTTTCTTGACTCGGTTCGGGACCATCTAGCTGGAAAAAGAAGATCACGAAGGGACTTTTAGGGGCGTTCAGACGACCGTGCGAAATCGACTTCACCGTGAAGATCATGGTAATATTGAATAATGATATGATATAATTTAATAACCGTGCCGCTGGATGATGCTTAATGACGATAATGCCGGAGTACCGTGGCCACCTAAGATCAGCAGGGAAGCAGGAATTTGCAAGTTGTTCCGTTTAATCGATACTTGTGTGTTTACGCGTACCATTACATTTTTCTGGATTAATCTTACGCTTTAATGCCTTCGGTTTGCTTCATTAAAGGCCAGGCACTGAAATAATGATTCAAAGTTGCGTAAATGCAACAGTATTGCAGGAGGTGAGTAAAGTAACTTACATCTCACGGTTTCTACAGCTACGAAGAGTGGATTATTAACAGGTTTTCAGAAGTCGATTACAAGGATCAGCGATACGAAACATATTTCGAATGATATTCCGATTTCTTCGGATCAGAATTAATTGACAACGCACTGGACGTTGATATTCATAATTTAAAGGATTAACGAGCCTGTCAGACGATGTTATAGGTATTTACATTTCTTGGAATCTCGTAAAATTGTTGCATCCAGTAAGGGACCAAAGTTGCTTTAACGCAATATTTCATTTCGGATTACTCTTTAGCGAATTTGCGTTATTAAGTTCCGTCGAGTCCTCGTTGCAATTGTGAAAATGGAATCTCCTCCTCTGTCTGTTTCATACGGTTTGTATCACCGCGAACTAAACTATCTTCTTCAGATTATAGAAATTCTTGTTGTACCTCTGATTCGTGTAACGAAGTTCTGCGATATACCTGTTATTTGTAACGTTTACGCGCAACGAAGTTGTTTGGATCTCAATGATCAGGCGACAGAACAAATGATAACGAACTAAATATCGATTATGTACATTTTTCGAATTTTCTCGCACAATGTAAAAAGAACGAAACGTTTGGTCGACGCTCTTTCAATGGATTAATACGAGTTGTTCCGTTACATAACTTTCGTGGCTATCGAACGGAACCAAAATATTCGAGAAAAGACAGTCGATCGACTACGTCGCGGATTAATAATGGCCTTGGCGGGAGATAAAATTTAACTTGATATCGAGCTCGCTAAGGATACGCGTGCTGTTCCACGATTGTGAAGATAAACAATAGATCAGAGATTGGCTCACGGGCATCCAATGCGGTTATATTAAGTAACCGCAAGACTGGCTCGTAATCGCGATCGTATCTGGTCATAGGATGTCCCAACTTATAGGCGGGATATCCCAAGAATTTATGTCACGCGTTGCCTTCCGACAATCTACGCTCGACTCCACGAGACGGCCAAATTAAAGAAACACACCTCGCTTGCAAATCTTTCAAAATTCTTGTGTAACCAAGGGATAATAACGAAGAAAAATCACACAAGGTGTAAGGTGGTATTTAGGCCACGAAGGAAAGCGACCAAGTTCTAAGAAGAAAGGATTTATGCAAAATGGTGCGCTTAATTGCATTAAACGATACTTATCTCGAAGACCGTCGTCAAAGTTGAGGTCACGATACTTGCGATTATAAGGGGGCCATCGAACGAATATCAACGAGGATATCGAGCCAAAGGGGCACCTGGACAAAGTTTGGATAAAAGCGCAAACTAGTCGCGTCGTTGTCCGGGAGATCGTCGCGCGATGGATTTATATTGGCAGTCGATTAAATTTCTCCGGCCAATTTACATCGACTGGTTTATCCATCGGATCGAGGCGGCCGTAAATAAGTGTACCGTGGTCCGTGCTGCGCCTCGAATATCACCGTTTACGACTGAATCGCCAGAAAAAAGAAAAGGGAAAGGGACGAAGAAGGGAACGGTTTAGGGACAGCCAGATAGAGAGAGGAGGAGGTGAAGGAGGAGGAGGAGGAAGAAGAAGAAGGCAAGAAAGAAAGGAGAAGAAACGAAGGAATCTGGAAAGCGACGGGGCTCTACGAGGAGTCGTAATTTCGGTGCAAATCGCGAGGGTGAGGATCCGCCGTGGAAACGGAGAGGAACGGTGGACAAACCGTCGCTGGACTTTGGATCGCGCTCGCGTGCACCCGCGACGACGCACCGCGAGCTGAACAAGGAGAGGGAACGCGCGGGGGAAAAAATATGAAAAAGAAAAACGACCGGGTAAATAAAGATCGACCCGTCTCCCACGCCCGTGACCATTGTTATTATATATCCCGTGGGGTATTGTTCCCATGGGAAAACTGGACAGGCCCGTTCTACCACCTATAAGACACGACGCCGGTGAGTGAGAGAATATGCACGCACACACGAGCTTTTACCTGAGGCCTCGCCAGACTTCAGGTAACACACACTTTCTCCTTCTCTCTCTCTCTCTCTCTTCTCTCTTCCCAACGACGTGTATGCTGCTCGCCTAATACACACACTCGCGGCACGGTTAGGTGGCGCGTGCGTGTAACCACACGCACGAGACAGGCCGCACACTCGAGCGCAGATTTGAGATATTGTGGGGGGCGTTCACCTCGCATCTCGGTCCTCGTGGTTCGTTCGTGTGAGTAACACTCATACACGGCAGACAAGCGGCGTTACACGTTCGCCAGGTATACGTCCGTGTATTTCGTCTCCTCTCTACGTTTCCGTGCAAGGCGTTGCAACGAGTATCCTCGTGGCTCTGTTCGATCGTATGCGAACGATCCGTATACGTACATGTATGTATACAGCCGTGTATACACACGACATCGTCTTATTCCACTGCGAACGTATACAGATACGCGAGGCTAGCCGCTTGTGCGTATATGTAGCCGTGGTGGTACCTCGTGGTGGATGCTTGAGGAACAGGGTGCGGCTCAACCCACCTCGCTTGACTTACCTACCCGTATTACTGTCTAGATAGGTATATCCAGGCGCGAGCCACGCACGGCCCAGGATACTATGCCATATTTGCATCCATGATCCAGGACACGTGTGTATCCGCGGGAGCGCGTGTGCGTCCTTTTTTTCCTTTCTCCTTCTCCTTCTTCTTCCTCTTCCTCTTGCTAGTTGTTTCTTCTTCTATCTACCTGGACCATTGCCTTCACCGATGCACCACCGTGTCGTGATCCTTGCTGTCTCTCTTCTGTCTTCTATAACCCTCTCTCTCTCTCTCTCCATCTCTATCTCTGTCTCTCTTTCATTCTACCTCTCCCCACCCCTCCATCTTTCCGTTTATTTTTTATCTGCTCGTTTTTATCTGCCTCCCTTTTTGCCGCGCTCTCTTCTCTTCCCTCTTTCACCCGGAGCCTATCCTATCTTCCTCGACGTATCTCTCGCGAGTATGCGTGTCTCTCGCTCGGAGGGATGCGTACGCGAGTACTGTTCCTCCGGGCGCAACGTCGGTTCCGCAGGACGACGAAGGATTATAAATCCCGGAGGAAGAACGGGCATATCGATACCGCGTCGTATGATCGCTTACGGACCGGATAGACACCTTCTTTACCCGCCTTTTTCTTCTTTTTCATGCGTTAGTTATGGTTAGATCGCAGATGTCTATGTAAATTCATATTTTTATGAAGACGATTAAAAGCGTAGAACCTGCGTAGAGATTTGTTGCACTTTAGATATTTCACGGATTTTTCCATATTTTGCATATTATCGATCGTGACGAGTTCCTTTTTGTTTCCACGAGCTTAAACCCAACCTTTGAGCAACCGCGTTATTTATGGGATGACTTAATATTTATAGTGATCCACACTTGGATACGATCCAATAGACCACTATCTACGTGTTAAATAAGATCGGACATAAAAAACAATTTCGTTAGAATAAACGCTTCGCGTGTTTACATTTGAATTTGAATGTCGAGTGTTAATCGTAAAACTGGAATCATTTAATTCTCGCTTCCTAAGAGAAATAACTCCAGGCGGACGCGTATCGATATATAATAAATTGCAGCGGAAAGTCTGTCCAGGGCTATTTTTATTTTCAAAACAAGCATTCGAGCCTCGTCGAGTTGATACCTTCGCGATTTCAAATTTACCAAATGTTCAAGCAGCCAGATCGTAAATTCGGCACGAGATTCTGTACCTAAAAAAAAGAATGACTTGCTCTGCCTGTTACCGTCTCGCCAATCTACTTTTTGCCTCTGCACGGTACATATAGTACGCGGATGAAAATTTTCAAACTTCGTTCGAATGGATCGCAAACTCTGACGAGGTTGCTGTTCGAGTTTGTTGGAAAACCGAGAGTGTCACGGCCGCGTCAGTAATCAATAACGATAGACTGCGAGAGAGCAGGTCCGGTAAACGAGCTGGATACGCAAAAAGAAGATCGCGTGGAGGAACAGTCGGAGACGAGGAGCAGTGATTAACACGTGGTCGATCCTGGAACTGGCCGACGAAGATCGATGAGGATCGGAAAGGTGGCCGAACGGTGTATCACGGTAGCCGACTCGTTATTCGAATTCCTGGGATTCCTGGCGTCGCGTCTGGAGCGACCGGCACGCAAAGTCTCACCCGGTACGGCCGATCCCCGGTCTGGCCACTCTCCTTGTCTTTCTAGCTTCGGACTTACCGAACCGGATGGCACGATCACACGGGGACCAGGGGACCGCGTAATTAATTGATATAATAATCGCGACGGCCAGTCTTAATTTCATCGAGACTCAGATGCCCGTGCACACCGCCGACGCCATTCTCGTCCCGCTGTATCGTCGTCTCTCTTTCGTCGTTCTTCTTCCCTTTCCACCCTTCTCTGTCCCTTTTCCCTTTCGCATCAACGACTCCGACGACGGCGACGACGGCAACGACGGCAACGACGACGACGACAAAGACGACGACGACGACGACGACGACGACGAATCGACGTCCGCCGGCACAGTCTCACCAATAAGTCTCTTCAAGGTTGCCATCGTTGGACTACCATAATCCGCCTCGTAGATTATTATCGGCGAGAGAAGAAACTTGCGACACACACCGGTCGCGCTCGTTCTTTCCTCTTTCGTCCATCCTTCCCTACCGTTCTGTTTCTCGATTCCTCTCTCTTATGCTCCCCTGGTTGTCCGCTTCTTTCCCCCCTCCCTCCCCTTTTTTCTCTCTCGTCCACTCGGAGAGCACGGAATAATAAACCCGGCACGGTGATCATTAAGAAGAGGCTAGCTTATAGTCGCGGCATATCTGTGTTTGATTTGCGTTTGGCAGGACGACGTATAATTCCTTATCTTAATTGACCCGATTAGCATATTGTTAGAGGCTGCGAAGGAACGCTTTAAGACGCGCGTTGCACGCAATTCTGCGTGGCCGTGTACCGCCGGGTATCGCGTGCGTACGAGGCCGAAACACACGGCGCGGCGGCGACGTCCCGGCTACTGGAATTTCGTTTCACGAAGCTTCCTGTTTGGTCGATTAATCAAACGGGACGTAACGATCGATGAATATCCATTTGGAAATTAATTTTCGTTGGCCGGGACGGCCGATCGATTATATACGACGTGGAGATGTTGTCCCGTATGGTACTCGCGCGATTTCAAAATGCTAATAGATCGCCTCTATTCGTTTTAATTCGTCTCGTGCCTCTTGGGCTGGCTCGAGACTTGCTTGATCCTTCTCGGAACGATCGTGGCTCTCTGTCGGTCATACAGACCGAAGACTTTCACCGCGGCGCTCGGTTGTTCATTCATAAATTGATTATTAGAGGCTCGCCGGGCCCGTTCCAACGCGAAACATACGCGCGTACGCGGTGGCACGAGCTACGCGAACGCTGTTGCTTTTTCATCGTCGATCTCTCTGCCGGACGAATAAAATGAAGAGAATGGTGGTACGGCGCAGGAATCGCGAAACAGGCTGAAAAACCAACGAAAAAAAAGATACTTCCGCGTTCGAGCAGCCGGCTATTAATTTGTCCGCTGTAAGGAGTACTTAGCCGCGCGAACAAGAAGCTTTCGTCCATTGGTTTTTCATCACGCGCGACCCGTCACCGTGTTCTCGGCTCCTCTCCACCGCCGGCGTCGCCATGCTGTTATTAGCATTATCCACGTCCGAGAAACAGGCTTTTTAACGTAAAACTTACTATTACGCCGGTGGAAAAGGAAGAAATGGAAATAAACGCTTGTCCGAACGAAGATCGAGTAAATACATAGTTACACAGTCTCTATGCAACAAGTGGTTAAACCCGGCTTCACAATTTTTATGTCTCAATCTCCTGTTCCGACCAGACTTTTCACGCTTCCAGAGAAACTATAACGTAGAATTGAAACGAGATAGTATTCGTATTAACGATGATTCTCTCGATTCGTGTATATTTTCGTTGAATTTAACAAATTGTTCAATGATGGAAACACGTCGCCAGGTTGAAAACGATCCAGCATCGCAACAATGTTGAAAAGGAATGTTCTGTTTCTGTAGAAAATCTCTGTCGTTTTCATTTCTCGGAATATTTATTCGACTGGGGAATGCCAGATAAAAAAAAAAAAAGAAGAAGTAAAGTAATTCTTCCAATTATTTGTCTATCGAACGAAATATCTCGACGAAAAATCACTTGCTTACTTAAATAAACTAACGCTTAACTATTTTTAAGATAACATCCGATCAAACGAAATAATGTATCGTTTAAATAATCAAACGTTTTAGCCGAATAACGTCCGAGTCTGACTTCTCTAAAGTAAATCGTGTTGCCTTTTAAAAATATGAAAAATCGTGTTACTCGTTGGTAACATGGAAACATCGGCTCGGTATCTGGAATTTCCGGCACAGATTTATGAACATATTACGTTTTATGGATGCTGCATTTCCGAGGAACGGTTCTTAAAACGGTTGCCAGCGTCTTAATTAAAGAATATATCGGCTATTAAGCGCGCCCATTGAGGAACGGAGACAGGAGATATCTGGTGGATCGGTCCCCGTGTTCTTCGGCGTGACAATTCGTACACAAGCACCAGACCGGACACGGCGCGGCATAGGCAGCGCGACGATCGTTTCTCCACTCGCCGGTTTGACCTGTGTCTAACGAGTTTGGCCGCGTGTGCACGCTCCGTCGTGCTAGTTTCCAGTGGCCAAAGATCGTTTCGATGCATTCTTATCGAAAACTCGAGGGTTTCTTTTTAATCCTGCGACGACGAAGGCTGGGTTAGTCGAGACAAACGCGGATATTTTAATACTTGGTGTTTATTATTACCTAGATTACGTTTGTACAGTGGTTGGAAATAACGTTCGCACGTAGCCTTATTTTCCAACGAAGCGCCTTTTCTATCAGGCTCTGTACGTTACATTTTCATAGCGTTAAATAAAATCGTGGAAGTTGTACGACAGCATCGCTAAATGATACGGAATTTAATACGCTTAGTCGTGATCGATTAATATCTCAATGCTGTAACACGTACAATGATGAATACTTTTTATAGCAACTGTACTACTGTGCTATTATCCTAGCAAGCTATTGTAGTTGATTATTAGAGAAAATCGCGGACGAGAGATGAGACGAGATAAAGTTCACCGGAAGATAAAAGAAGGTATAGATTTCGTATCTAAAAGTGGAAAATATTGATCGACTACGAATCTATAGCACGTTTCAAAGAGTAATTTCATTTTGATTGATTTCAACGTGTTGTCCGTTTACTCGGATTAATTGGAAACTACATAGATTGTCTACTTTTATTCTGGAAGATCATTTTAATGTCCACTTTGCTGGTATCGTTTGAAATTATGATGTACAGCTTGCAATAAATATCGCGAGAAAAGGGTGAGGTTAGCACCGTCGAAGGGACGGCGGAGGGGCGGTTAATCTCGAGAAGGCGAGCGGATCTTGCGACTCCAATTAGTACTTTGTCATTACTTATCGGGAGGAACGCGTGTTAGGTGTTGGTCCCATCGCGGCGCGTTATCGTGGCCGAAAAAGTGCCGGGGCTGGTCTCCAATTTCGATCGACTTATCCACGGCCGTCGATCTCCCATATTTACGTGCGGCGATCTGTCCAAGATTCAGGATCCTCGGCGTTGGCTTATCACGAGACCGACGAAACTCCACGACGAGTTGCTTGGCGAGAGGACGCGAGGGGAATACGCGAGTAAATCCAACGGAGGCGCATAAAGACGCGACGAAATACGAGCGAGGAGGCTTGGTGCCGATACCTCGTCGAAGCAGAAGGGATGTAAAGAAGGAAAAGAAGGTTGAGGAGAAACGAGAAAGACGAGAAACGAAAAGAAACAGAAGAAGAAGAAGAAGAGGAGGAGGAGGAGGAGGAGGAGGAAGAAGAAGCAAGACGAAGCAAGAAGAATAAAGGAATAAATAAAGCAAAGAACAAGTAGGAAGAAGAAGAAGGAGAAGGAAGAGGAAAAGGAAGAGACAACGCAGCGAGGGAGAGATCTACTGCAAGGGCGCGGCGAGGGTCCAAGATGGAAAAGAAGGAAGAAAAGAGGTGTGGCACGAACCTCTCTCCAGCATTGTCCGCCCGTACAGCTCGCGCACGCCGGGACTGGTCCACGCACCATCCGAATCTATCTACATACGGCATACCATACGCGCTCACGCATAGGAAAAGAAGTCTCTCCTCGGGCCTGTCGTGGTACTGGTACGCGCGTGCTCGTCTACCGATGTGTTGGTCCGTTAAATCGTACCTATGAGTACTGTTCCTATATCAGGAATACGTGAACGAATGTGTGCGAGTATAAACGCGTATGAGGAAACGTGCGTGTAAAAGGGAGGACGCGTGTGAGTACCGTGGTTAACTCGACGACCGCAACACAGCCGCACGACAGACCCGACCGGTATTCAAAGTCAGAGCTCGCGGGAGGGACAAGAGGGAGAAGAAAAGGCAAGGAGCAAGGAAGAAAGAGGATTGGTAAGAGAGGGAGTAGGCACGAGCCTAACTGCAACCAGCATCCCACGCGCTTGGACCAACATTTAGTAGGCTCTTTCTCTTTCCCTCTCTCTTCCTCTTCCTTTTAGGACTCTTTGCCTCGGTCGAGCTCTCCCGTTCGCCTCTCTTTCTTCATCTTACTCCTCGATCTGTCTCCGTTGGACGCGCGTACATGACGAGACATACGTACACGGTCGACCATTAGACGCGAGTACGCTGCTTAAGATCGGTCTCTTCTCTTCGTTGGACGCATCTTGGTCTATCTTCCTCTCTTTTTCTTCTTTCTTTTCCTTCGGCTCGTTTCTTCTCCACTCGATCTCTGTCGATGGTCGGAGCGCGACCACGAGAGAATGATTCTACTCGGTCGTAAAGAGAGGCAGCGTTTCCATACGGGACGAAAGGAAGGCAAGAAAGTCGAAAATTCGTGTCGAGATTACGTGTTTCGGACCGTTACGCGACCCCATGCACGTGGACGATCTATCCAAGCACGCGCTCCGTATGCGCGAACAGTGTGAAATTAGATACGAACCGGCTATTAACTAAGTCGTATCGATGTCTTGAGGTTGGATCGCTTAATCGTCGATCCCCGTCCGTGTCGTAATTATACTTTTCCGTGCTGACGGCTCGAATCCACGTTTCCCTTTTACGGATCCCGGTTTTATGATTCCAGCACGAATAAAGCGCGTTCGCTTTTTGCCGAGAATAGACATTGCGTATCGCGCAGACACGCGTTGAAATAAAATTATACCTATCGTACGAGTCTTTCAGAAACTGATCAACTCCGCTTTTTTCTCAATTCTTCGATTTCATTACGCGATCATTAATTTTCAGTCCTCGACGAACACACGTATACGATATATATATATATATATGACTTACTTCTATAAATTTATTCATTGTAAAAGCATGACACGCAGTTGTGGTCAAAAGAAAGTTTAAACTTGGAACTTGCATATGAGTATTAATAACTTCGTGCTAGGTATTTTTCACCGTGCAGGTGACAATCGTCTATTTCGGGATATACGTTACGTCATTGCTCGTATAACATGGAGTTCCGCTTTCTAAAATTACAATAAAATTAAAATAAATTGATACCTTTTAAACTTGCTTTCGTCACTGTAAGTAATAGTAATTCCTAAGATGGATTTGAAAAATGGAGCTTTCAATGTTACTACTTTCCTCCACGTCTCGATTTATGGAGTTGATCAATTCGATCTCCGAACGGCTGTAATTTGTAGACTACGAATGTTTACGTATCCTTGGGAAATTTAAGATTCCAACAAATTTACAGAACGCGCCTAATATGCAAAAATGTATAAAATATTTAAGGTAAAGCCCTTGTCATGATATTTATTATATATAAAATTATATCATATCGTACGATTAATAATATTACGAGATAAATTTCTACTTAGATTCCATTTATTTAATTACGTTCATAAAGATATAAAACTACACAAATATTCGCAGTTTCGTATATAATTTTCGTATGAACCGTCGTGTGAATCGTCGTCATAGAAAGATTCGGACATCGCTCGATCATCGTTGCATAGGTTGTACGTGCGTAGAGGAACGCACGATCGGATCGGTCTCGTCACGAAGCGTTCCATTGACCCTGCTAATTGTTGCGGAGGTCGCGAGAGTCAAGAAAGTCGAAAATTTTGAGACAGTGTCCGCGAGCACTCGCCATTTGTAAAGCTAGCCGGTCGTACGAGGATGTCCGCTATATAACGTCGAGAAAATTAATGGTCGTCGTTATTCGACTCGTTCTCGGGCCCCGGCTAAGATACGAGGATCAATGGCGGAACAACGAAGCTGTAACGTATAGGCTTAGAGAGGTGAGCTCGTCGAATTTTATTTCTTTTCTCTTTTTTTCAGAGTGATGTATTACGCGTGGCGCTAGTCAGCTCGCGTTGACGTATCGGTGACAAGATGTTGGAAGAACCACGGTTACTATCCTTCTCGTTCGTCGACCATGTACATTTTAGAACGTACAGAGGAAAAGAAGCTTCTTGTTTGTAAGGACACAGTTGTACGGCCATTCATTTGGCGAGTCGATTCACCCGTCGTATCTGTTCCGACCGATTGATACCAGTGAAACTGGTTTTCTAGAAAAACTATCCCATCGAAATTAATTCTTTTAAGTGTCGTGTACGGTTTTGTGAATTTTATGACATCCGTATTTTTTATCGATTTGCGTAAATGTATGTGGCAAGAAGGGATATTCGGCGAGAGTTTTATTCAAAGATTTTGAAAATTGATCAAGTTATCGTCGGAGAATTCAAACGTATCCTTCTTGAAACGCGTTCTTTCTTCTCCTCAAAATAAAAAGGAAATTAATTTATGGAACAGTTTCTCGAAAATACATTTCTGAAAAGGTTTATCCTTTCGTGATAAAGCTATACCTATTCGCTCGCGATACTTTCACTGTTCACTGACGTATACATTTGGTCGATTCAATTATTCTACTCGTACGACTTTAATTGTAAATAACACCGTTGAAATATGTAGCTATTAAATTTGTGCGTTGAAGAAATTTAAGAAAAAGGACGAAACAGTGAATAGAGTGTTACACAAAGTCGTATTATTGGAAAAGATAATAAACGAATAGTGGAAGAGCGACGATATTTTAGCAGCAACGAATGTACGAAACGACGATACGAGTTCAGATCGTGAGACCTCTGCGTAGTATAAAATGATAATGTTGAAATAATACTGTTGATATACGCGACCATTAAATTTGTACTTCTGAATTTGTCGCGTCGAGAATGGACCCAAGGAAAGAGACAGAATGTGTTAGACGAAGTATAATACTTTTAAGAAATATAGCGAGATAATAACCATATCTATAGCACCGAAGAGTGAATATATTAAACGACGACAGGAGTTCAGACCTCCTCTATATATTATACTGCATATCTTTTTACATACAAGAAAAACCTGATTAAAAACTCAATCTTCCGATGACCGTCAAAACGTACATCTCACTTTCCCACACGATCGCGCGGTAGAAGCGCAGTTTCGTGAAACAAGATCCGGAGTGTAAATCACGGTCGATCGTCTCCCTCTTACGAGATCGCTTTCCCGTATGCTCGAAACACGAGGAGGATTACGATTTCGATCGCCACGACGACGCGTCGACGACGACCAAACGAAAGGGTTACATCGACGAACTCCACGAGAATTTCGTGGCGACGGTGACGATCACGGGAACGACCCCGTTCTCGTGTTGTCTCCGAAAAAAGAGAGCTTGTCGTGGCCTGACGCGATAAGGAACCCAGAGGAACGAAGAGGTGGAGGAGGGATATAATGGCCAGAACGAAATCGTATTAGGGCACGAGGGAACGTTCGCCCGGGTTTTTATCGAGCCGGATACACCTCGTTTTCTGTCTGTTGGTTACACCACTACAAGGCCGCGCGTACTTACGTGGATACCCAGGCGGGGAAATTAGGTAGACTCGATTTTTTTGTTCGGCCACCCTGCACGCCGAGGGTGATTTACAGGCGCCTCGGTAAACTTATTGTTGGAAGACCATCTAGTAGGTTGTTCTAAGCGGGAGGGGAGGGGGTCTTCCTGAATGGATACTTATGAAGTGCTTGCCTCTTTCTTAAACCGCCGTTTAGGTATTTCGAAGATTTATGGAAATTGTGGAGAATCTCGTATAACCCCTACATTTTGGAGTTACATTATATTCGTCGACTGAGAATCGAATACTGTATATGGTAAAGCTGAGAAAGGTTCAACTCTTTGACAATGTAATAAAACGAACGAGGAATTTAGGATTTAGAATGATTTAAAGAATATGTAATTACGATATTTGTTCGTCTATGAGATTTCTCGCGTTTTTTGCTTCGATGATTTGTAGGAAATTGATATTGATGATTGAAGAGAGATGAGCCTCTGTTGGAAAAAGGAGCATCAGACAAAACTGTAGAAACGGATTTTACGAGAATTATTATTTGCTTATCATACGTATGGTAACGTTCAACGTGTAAAGTCTATACCGCGATACAACAGTATGAAAATGTTAAAGACTTGTTAAAAAGGATCTCTGCTACGATCGTTAAGTTTTTCCACGCCTGTGTCGCGTGGAAAATCGATTAAAATGACGGACAACCCGTGTGAAACAGCCGACACGTTTCGCGTTCCCAGAAGATACTAAAGAGAAGTCGATTATCATAGCACAAGGTCGGTGTGGTTACGTCAGATGAAAGATATCAATTAAGTAGTTTATCGTGCGTGTTCATCAGAAATCAGAGTACCATGACTTTGATAATAACCCCGATGTCCGGATTTTAGATTAACCAAATCCATTGCTCGCTCGGTGGTTGCTCGATGTAAATTTAATATCTGCCTTCTTAAACCGATTACACCTGAACATAATTGAACTATGCGTCTTGTACAATCCTCAGCCATCGAATTAGGATTATTCGAAATTTTCTCAATATCTTTCCGCATTTTAGAGGAATAATTTGAATAATTTAAATAAATGAAACAATTTAACAGAAATATTCGTACAATACTATTGGATTAACGTTTGTATTATAGTTCAGAATTTCGCCTTTCTATCTGTTATCTGTCGGGCATAGATAATATTAAATTTTTAACGAAATCTATATTTCTAGTTCTATATTTTCGTACTAAACAAAATTTATCAAAGTTCCTTTGACATGTCTTTCTGACATTATATGGTATTCAAGGAGTACCATCTGTACATTTAATTTACTTTCATAAATTTATTATTTCGAATGTCTATTTATTATACAGAGTGGTTGGTAACTGGCGATACAAGCGGAAGGGGGCGATTCTACGCGAAAAAATAAGTCGAAAATATAGAATAACAATTTTTCGTTCGAGGCTTTGTTTTCGAGAAAATAGACTTTGAATTTTCGCTCGGTACGCGTGCGGTGCGTTATAACGGATCTCACTGTAGATCGTTGTCTCATGGAAAAATTAAAAAAAAAATTTTTATTCTATATTTTCGACTTCTTTTTTCGCGTAGAATCCAGTTACCACCCTATATATTTAAATTTGTTCCAGTCAATAGGTCCTAGCTTTTACGTTTATGATTTTGAGACTAACTTAGATTTTAAACAATTGATGGTATCCAAAAGCTGTAACGTGCGCATGAAGAAATAAATATACGCATGTATATGTGTCTAACATATACATACTTAAATTTGTATGGTTCTAATTCGATGGTCAGAAGCTGTACAGTAGCATGCATGGTCAAACTAGATCTCGTAACACAAGAATTAACTAGAAGTTGTTGCGACTTTTGACGAGGATCGATTTAACATTAACGCGGTGCGGACAAACTTAATTTTTCACTGAGACACGAAGTTGAAGGAAACGGACGCGTGGAAAACGAGACTAACCGGCAGGAAAACGAACCAGTGTGAAAAATCGACCAGGCCTCGTTTACCACTCCAGACGGGGAGACGACGACGCCGATAAAGGAAACCTGGGGACCATTAGCGGAATACGATCAAACGGAATATGTAATTGTGTAATACGTTCAACATTAACTCGTGGCGGTATCCCGCAAGAGGTAGTTCAGTTGGATTCCATTGCGGTCGGTCAACGTGGTTTCAAGCGTCTCAATGAACCAGCAGTGAATTAAAACGTTGATTCGCCGTATGTACGACTTGACCATGGAATTCGTCACCTCAAGAACGATTGCCCTCTCGATACGTACCATTCATGGACGCCTCGGTTCGAGCGCACGCATCGATACCTTTGAACTTGCACGTAACGTACTTATCGTTAGAACCGAATAAGAATTCCTCTTGTCATTCTATCGATCGTATCGCTTCGCAGCTCGAAGACCAGAATCAACGTTGGGATCAAAATCCAATATGTGCTTATAGATTCGAATCGAATAATCAATACTCACGGCCGATTGCGGATCTTTATACATTTATGGGAAATTGATCTTTCTTACGGATATTTCCATTTTCATTTTCATCATATATAAATTGACGAGCGAGTGAAGATATTTGAATGCTTTCTGCGGGAAATATTCTACGTTCGTATCTTGAATTATAAATCCGATTGTCTCTCTTGTGGTCTTTGAATTTGCATATCCTAAACTCGCTTCTGTTTCGACAAGCGAAGACAAAGTTTTCATGCGTTGAGAGATTCTTGAATAAAATTGAAATAAGAAATTATGTGTACCATACTTTCCTATTTTGGAAATTTTTTATCCATGAGAAAGTATTAGGTTGAAAAAAGCAGCAGAATTAACAACGTCGACGACGTTAATACAAGTAACAGTACATCGCGTATAGCATATTATAGCAAATAATAAAGTCGTTACGTTTTTTAACATGCAACTTAAATTCATAGTCTGCCGGTTCCATGACGAAACGCTAAACGAGCTTCTCAAACTATTAATTCGCACACTTTGTTCAACTTCAACCATTGTTCCTACAAATTGACCAAACTGTCCAAATACATAGAAACCTTCAGTAGCCACGTCTCCAAACGCGTTGTCTTGATCTCTATCTCGTAATACCATCCACGAATCCACGTGTAGTGCTACACGTATACTCTTCGATCTCCTCGCACTAGCTCGTAAAATCAAACTAAAAGAGTGTAAGCTTAATTGTACGAATCATCGGTTCTCTTCGTGTACAAGAAAGAGACGAAGAAGAAACGAGGCTGTTGTACGGAAAGAGATGCGGAGGATGCTTGAAAGAACTGGAAAGGTCTGGAGGCACGCGTCTGGGCGTTCCGGACGGTAGCTACATCACTGGATGATCCAACGTGCACGGGAGCAGCGAAAGAACATCGCCGGTAGTAGCAGGCCGGTCTGAATTGAGCAATTTTCTCCAGGCGATATCCGTCACAATATGCTTGATACGTGAATAGGATCCCGGTCCCGCGGCGCTCACAAATCAATCTTACCACCGTGAATGTTGCACCGCTTTGTTGTCAATCGCGAAACGTTCAGAATGTCGCGTTCAGTGCTGCCCAGACAGCGGTTGTGTTCGCTGCTTGTGGCTGGCTAGTTCGTTTCGCCCCGGTCGTTTTTACTCTGAACGCGCACGTGCGGGCCGAACAATAAACGATCGCCTTTCTAAGGTCGCGCGTTGCACTGTTAAGCAGCGACTTTTCTGTCCTCGCCATGGATCTGCATAAAACATAATAGGGGTGTAACGCTCGCGTTAAATCGAACTATTATCGAACCATGCTGCCGCGTTTCCAGACAGATCGTGAACACAAGAGCGACATTTGAAAGCTCACCTATGGCGATTATTAGGTGGACGGCCTCAGCTAACCGAGTCTCCAAACTACTACGCTTTTATACCGTGATGCAATATCCGACAGATCAACGTTATCCTCTGAAACGTCAATGGTCTTTTAGAGCATTCTCCTACTCGTCTCGATCCGATTTTGTTGATCCCTTTTGACGATCATGCGCTCTTGCTGGCTCCCACAACCACAAAATTCACCTTCTCGCGTGAGAAATATACAGCTCCTCGTAAAGGTAAAGGCATTCTTACCGTAGAAAAATTTTATCCGCATACTGCGTGCGTTACGTAAAACATCTTGAAATGTTATTAGAATAGCAATGAGACACGATTGTCGTGATTATGTATGTCGATCTTTTATACCAATCTGAAACTACATGTAGGAATTACAAGCTATTTGTTGTAAATATATATTTGGTAAAAGATTAGAGTAAAAGATGAATAATCGTTTGAAGCATATAACAAGTGTTACAGATTGTCCGATTGAGTATTGAAATTTATTAAGACAGTGGATAATTGTTTAGATACTCTTTTGGTCTCTGTAAGATGTATAGTTGCACTATATCTGATAATTTCTGCATACATTTCCGGAATCGTGAAAAATTGTATCAATATAATCGTGACAGTTGGGTGTCGTTACAGTACCAAGGAAATTTCAAAACGTTTCACGTAACGCAAGTGACATGTTCGTGAAACATGTCGACAAGTGTACGAATGCTTTCGCGAACCACTGTATATAAATGCGTTGAAGACCACGTTCTACGATCTACTGTCTCGATTACTCGAGTGCCGTTTAACCGAGTTTCCGTTCCGTATTATCCGAGGTGCTTTGAACTTTAACTTCAATTTTTTCGGGAACTTCGACGTAAGAAGCGCAAAAGTGTAAATAGCCGGATATCGTTAAGGCAATTAATCGTACTTCCAATCGATTAAACAGTCGATTAAACTTTTGAATACACGTACAATATTACGTTATCGAAATGTTTCTATGATTTTATGATTCGATCTATAAATACACATTCCGTATTATCTGAGTCGTCGATCGTTCGGTACACGTCACCTCGGATAATCGACACTCTCTCGAAACTGTAATAATCGAAACTGTATCTAAAAATAACGTCTAATTTTTCTGCCGATAACAAGTGTCTCTATGCGTAATTTAAATTCTATTTTATTCGCTATTCTCTCTTTATCGTTACTTGTTACTTATTTATTTCATATTTTTCTATCTTCCTCGCTCCCTTACGTTTCTCGGTTGTACAACTATGATGTACGCGTTTGTTTCGACCATTCCTATGTAGGAAAGTGTGTACGCGAATCTACGTAACAAAACTAAATTACAAATTCATTTTCGAAATACGGTATAACACGATTATGCAGCCTTTATTGCGGCATTAAACCGAGTGATTCGTAAAACCGATCACACGGTCCGATCGGGTAAGAGGACGAAAGGGTACAGTGGCGAGAGCTGTGGAATTTACGCGAAGGAAATGCCTTGTAATAAAACGCGATGTCACGTGACACGGTCTAAGTCCCGGAGAACGCTTCAGGAAATTCGCGCCGCTCGCCGAGCCGAGAGAAGAATAGAGCGAGTAGCTGACGAACAGAGTACAACGATATCTAACTAATCTTAAGGCGAGTGTGGAATCCGCGTTGAAGTTTCGGTGTACGAGTACGTTTATGGGATACCGCGCGATAGCCGAGAAGTAGCCGTTTCTGAGTTGCAAGATTTGTAAACGAGATTGCTAACCCTGCGCTTCTCCGATCTTTTCCGATCTCGATCCCGTTTCAACGAGCAAGACGACCTGTAACATTGGAAGGAAATATTTGTGGATAAAATTGCAATATAAAATAACACGTACTAACAGCGATCCCCTCGCTTCGTAATTGTAACATCAGTAAAACGGAATATTCCGATATACGGGAATCGAACTCGGGCTAATAAAAGAAAATCGTAGCAACGACTCTTCACAGGCTAAACCGCTCGAATTTGCACGCTTCTAACCAGATTTTTTCGTGCCCATCTGAGATTCCCAATCGTCTTACACAGATAGTTACATGTTTTCGCGTCGAATTTTATTTTAGACCTTAAAAATCCTGCTGCTCGAAATAATCAGGTGATCAACGTCAAATAGCGAACGCGTAGAATTACCGAGCTACATATGAAACGACGAGACGAAGAAAGCAGACGAGACGAGCGCCGGGGTGCAACGGATGTAATTGAGAAAACAGACGATTCCCATGGAGAGAAAGAGAGGAGCCCTTGGCAAAACGAACAGCGAGGCGATTAGAATTACAGGCTTAATCCTGAGCGATCTGCAAGCCTGTCGCCGAATACGGTAGGAGGTGAATAAGACGGGTATACACATTCGTCACTCAGCAAGCGTCCCGCGGTATAAGTCGTAGGCCCGACCCTCTCGGTCCCTCCCAAGTCGCCGGTCTCCCTCCCGGCTTCGGTTCGAGCACGGAAGCCCAAATAAGGGGAAATGTACGGCGAATTAAGGTTCCCCTCCTTTCCTCTTTCGCCTCACTAGAGGCGCCGGCTTCAACCTCGGTCACGTGGCGGCCCGACACAATCGGCGCAGAAATTGATCTTCCTGATAGGAGTAAATTAAGAACGACAATTGGCCACCTCGTAATTATCCCCGTCGATATTACGACGAACACCCTCGAGAGGTATCCGGTGCTGGCATGTTCTTTTCAAAGATTACTCGTGCAGTAAATGCAGTACCGAGTAATTTGTATGTAAGTGCAGCATCGAGTAGGTATACAGGGTGTTTCAATATCGATGGTACAACCGAGTAAAAGGAGCGCGATTCTACGCGATAAGAAAAAAAGGTGGAATATTTGCAGTCAGATTGTATGTATAGTAGGGCGTTTTGTTCTCGTGAAAGTCGACTTTGGAAATTCGATATACTTGAGGTTGGCTAAGTTTGAGCTGGTCAGCAGCGAATAATCGATAGGAGGTTATCGTACGCGTACGTACGCGCGAAAATAAATGCAAAATGTAGAATAATATTTTTCCGTTTAAGGATTCGTTTTCGAGAAGATAGAGTTTGAACTTGTTCGCTTGAGAATTAGCCCGGTGCACGTGTACTTGATCAGTTCTCATATTTTATTTTCTCCCGAACGATTCTCTCCGGAGCGCCCTACGAAAAAACGTTATTCTACATTTTTTATTTGGAGAACAACCCGCTATCCATTATTCGCTCCTGCTCGCGATTGGCCAAGTTCGACCGTACTTGACTACTTTTCAAACTCCATTTGCCCGAGAACAAAGCGTCGTACGACAAAATTTTCTTCTACATTTTCCATTTGTTTTTTTACGTAGAATTAGCCTACGCTCGGTTATATCGTCGATACTGGGACACCTTGTATAAGTAAGTACATATATCGTGTGTACGATTTTAATGAAACGACGCATATACGTACCGAATGATTCAGAGTCAAATTGGCCGGTGGATCGATCGAATGATTGGTGGACGATGGAAGAAAAATCGATGGCGCGAGATCGAGGGGGAAAAAGGACGGCGCCCACGCTGGGTGCGATCGGTCGAAGATCTCTGGCGATCTCTGGAAACGGCGTCCTCTCGGACGCTGCTCAATGGGAGGAGCTGGTCGGTCGCGGATTTTAATGGCGGATTTTTGCGACTCGCCAATCGCACACTACACGAGACACCGTCCTCCGTTTCCCGCTCTGTGATTCAACGATTCGACGATTTCACCGCGAAGAGAGGAGAGATATACATCGTGGCGAGTTACGTGATTTGATTTGAGGAGAGCTCCTCGAAGCAAGCGCGCGTGGGACACGCGCTCTGCCTTGTCGCGTGCCTCGCCACGTTCACGCTGGTTCTCAACCTGCGCCTCGATACTCGATGCATTCGATTAATCGCCACCGTTGCGCGGGAAACTTTCGCGCCATTATCCTGTGGTCCTATTACCGCACGTGTTTTTCCAAGCGCAGATTACGAGGGGAAATACGCATACGATTTCGTTGATTTTCTGACGTTGATGTTATCTCATGGTTGAAAACGTGTACTATACAGATCCTACGATCTTTCGGTCACTTTCGATCCAATTATACTTCCTTTCGTCTTAAAGAATATATTCCACTTAAACAGAATTTGAAAAAAGTCTGATCGGTACGCGTTATTCTCGTTTCGATTTTCTGTTAAAATATCGCGTTGGAACGTTGTAAATACTTTTTGTGCGCCGAGATGAAAGATGAAAATATTGGAATTTGCGTATCATCGTAGTATCGTCGATTGGTTATTACGAGATTATCGTAGTTGGATAGAGGAGCAACGTATTCGACCGAAGAACATAAGCTCGTTAGCGACAGACGATAAATATACGAAGTTCTGTGAGAGAACTAAGGACGCATATAATAAGCAAACTAAGCAAAATAACAAGAAAAATCAACACTTTTAAAATCAATATTTCTCGAGAGAGAGTTCAGGTCAGTATTTTTTATGTAAATATTTTTCGAAAGAATCCCAATACCAAAAACTTACGAAAAGATAATTTTGGTAATACGCGTGATTGGTTGACAAGATGTTGGATTTTAAAATCGTTGTCATATGAAAAATAAAATATCTGACGTATCTCGTCTTTCTCCTGTTCGTATAACGTTGATAATATCCGTATAAAGTGTGGATTTTTTTCAGCCATTCTAATTTCATGGAGCTGCTAAATATGTATGAATAAATACAGAGATGGATCGATGGATAGTTAAAACGATTCGATGGCTAATGGCGTTTCTGTTTTATAGTTTATGAGTTTACACGTTAAGAAAGCGCAACGTTCTAACGGAGCAAAAGCCCGCGAGAGATCTTGCACGGGGTTTGGCACATAATACGAGAATCCTCATACCGTTTCGACATTCGAATGATATCATCGCCCGCAGGAGCGGATTCAGTCATTTGTGGCAAGTCGCGTTCATCTCCTCCGTGACGCGGTAAGTGCTTCTGCGGCACAACTTGCAAATCATCTAATGTTATGACATTTGAAAGTAATCGAAGCATATTACCTCGTAACTCGGACCGTATTTCTCCTCGTCACTTCCATAAAGTTCAGATTAAAAGAACGATTTCATAACGATACGATCGTTTACGTTTTCATTGAAACTGAACGTTGCATGTGACTCTAAAAGAAACGTCGTTCGAGTAGGAAATCCTTGAATTATAATAACAGTTGTATTCGACTGCTTAACCTTTAACCCTTTGCACTCGAAATGGCAAATGCGCTGATACGATTTCTCACTAGGTACGAGAATATCCGCTTTAAGAAATCATTGAACGTGTGCTTCGTATTGAAAAATATATTCTTCTTTCTCAAAGCGCGATTCTATCCTCTACGCGATCGACTAAATTTTGAATATCACGGTTAGAAAGAGATCAAGCGTGAAATACGAGAGACAATGACGAAGATTCGGCAGTTTTCCTGATTTATTCCTGAGGAATTCGTGGAACATTTCGTTGCAAGAAGAAGTTTATTAGTTTCAATGAGTCTGCAACGGGATTTTCTAACTACTCTCTCGAGCAATCATTGGTGCAAACGTTTCGAAGATACCACGCTCTGAAACATTGTATAATTATAAAATATAAATGTACAGTAACAGATTAATGTATAGATTAATATATCTTAATCATTGGGAACAGGTAGTCGTAAATCTTTCCTCGTAAGTCCGGTTTCTACTTACCAAGTTCATGGAAAGAAACTTTAAAACACTTTCAAGCGGGAAGGATTAGAACCTCGTGTCAGTCAATAATATCGTTACCAGTATTTTCGGCTATACCGGGCGAATTATCCAGCGAATATCCGTGTTACAAAGTTGCTCTGTGGAGCGTGTAGAAACTAATGGCGTAGGAATCGAGATAGCGTAGGTACTTACTCGGATGCCTACCGTCGGAGAACAAAGAGAAAGGTACGCGGATAAATTGCCTATGCCGTTTACAGGCGAGTCGGGCCTGAGAACAGCCTAATTACCGCGTTTACGCACTGCGTAACGTGCACGAAGTATCGCTCGATCGCTTGGACAAATTGGACACGCGTGATGTTTTCATTTTCACGGAGCAACGCAGAAACTGGAGGCGTACGATTCCTTGAAACGAAAGTCGTTCAGTTCGAATTTCAAGGAACTGAAAACTTGAATCGAAAGTTTAAAAATTCGAGTGTTCGAGAGTTTTCGTACGAAGGTTCGAGAGGAAAGTCGAGTCAGATCGAATTTCAAGATACCTAGCGGAAACTTAAATCGAAAATTTAAGAACTCGAGAGTTTTCGCAATTTCGTTCGAAATATCGAAAGGAAAGTCGTTCAGTTTGAATTTCAAGGTACGGAAAGCTTGAATGGAAAGTTTAAGAATTGGAAAGTTTATTACACAGTCCCATTCGAGGCACGTGGAGTACGGTTTTCACGACGATAGACGCACGGCAGTTTCATCAAAATCTCACGCCACGTCGCACCATGTTCCGAGTATTCTAAAAATGTAAATGCAACAATTGAGACACGGGTTAACAATTGAGTCCAATTTGTACAAGTCGTTCGCTGATGATGTTCACCACGTGGACGCGTTGGACGCGCGTGGAATTTTGCAAGATCTTGAATTAATATAGGTTAGTGATGCGTAATTAGAGGCCGACCGATCGTTTGCGGTTATGGTGCGGTGTAATGCCGTAAATTATATTCAAGACCTAACCGGTACGTTAACTGATCGCGTAACGTTTCGGTTTACTTATCAGGAAGCGATTAACGACACCGTACGCAGGTTATAAATATTCACGATTGCGAAAGCACGTGTGTAAAAACACCACTGAAAGGAAAATCCGCTTGTAGAATGGCCACAGCTCTTTCTTACGTTCCTATATCCCCGGTTAATTTGCCGAGTGAATTGTTTTTCATGTTGTTTCAGTGACAACCATAGGTATTTTATGCCTGAAGATAAAAATATCATGGGGTCGTAAAAATTAAAGCTTGTCCGATAAGTATCACAAATTCAAGAGAAATACCTTTGAACGCGTGAAAGAATGGACGTAGATTTCCTTTAGAAATTTATTCCGGTGGAACTAGTCGATGAATTAATTCACATTTAATTTGAAAAAAAAAGAAGATTAAATATCGTCACTAAAATATTATCTTATTTAGAGAACAGGATTATTTTATAATACGAACGGATAAAATGGTATTAATAAAATAATTATTAACATTGTACGATGGTTGGACTGCGAATGTTTATGCGAAATTCATAAGTATACAAAATATATAAAATAGGCCGCTCTTTGTAATATCTAACGGGTGAAACAAACATCTACGCGAATTTTTTTTCCTTTTTTTTACTAGATTCGTAAAAATATAAAATCGTTTAACCATCTGCGAACTAACGATAGTAGTAAAGTCATACTACCAGAATGTCGTTAAACGTAAACTCTTACCATTGCAATATCGTTAAATATCACCTGTTCGTTATTTCATATGAGAGCTGATTTTCAAATCGTAAGTTTGTTATCGATGAGAATCGACAAGAAAATTTGTTGATGAGAATCGAGAAAGGAAATCTTCATCGTGTTTCACGCTGAACTTTTCCGGTCCGATGAACCGCGTACCTAGATATCAAGTACGAAAGAACATAACAGCGTTCGGAATCCGGATGACGGGATGGGATTTCAAGCGCTCGGCGCCAGATACATAGAACGAATTCGAAATGATTTCGAAACGTTTCGTCGTAAACGTCGCCTCGTCCACGCCACTACCGTTCGACACTCCCAGTTTCTAATCTCGTCTAATCTTCGAGGATCTACCTGTATGCATGCGCGTTCAATCGATCCGGCTGAAACGAATCGATTCGCCGTGTGTACCATTAGCTGTGTTGAACGCGACACGGCAACGCGATGAAGATGGGTTACGCGTTACACATAACTTTCTGCGTCAATTAAACGTTTTGCGCGTTTACCAAGTTACCACGATGAATGAAGAAATGGATTTATGCTTTTGTCATTTGTTCTTCCTGCATAAATGTAACCATCGTGCATGCTATATACATGAGAATTATGTATATTTCTATACACTACCAGCCATAAGTGTTAGGCAATATTTCTTGATATTTAGTCCAAATTGGATGCTTTTCTCTGCTTCTGTTCTCCAGCTATTTTATCGTAGACGTGTTGTTTCATTCGCATTGCACGTATTTCATAACGTCAAATACTAATTGAAATAAAATTTGCAAACGTAATAGGCAAACGTAACGAGTAAGTATCGCGATACGTATAGCAAGCTTGTATATTTATATTTATACGTCGATAGAAAACTTTCTTAAGAGATTATCGATAAAAAAATGAAGATTTAATGCCGTGCGTAACGGAAGCTCGGTTCTGTTGACACTGTCCAGTTCCCTCGTGTTTCCGGGGAAAGTATCAGATTGTTGTATATGAAGTGGCTGCGAAATCATTTAGAATTTATTGACTGGAAGTGTTCAATATATATATATCGATCGAAGATTGCAGGAGACAATTATGATTATCTATATATTTCATTGTCTATAGTAAGTTTGTATATTCAACACGCTAGCAACTGATTGCTAGAACATATTAATGGAACCTTTTACTCATTGGATTTTGAGATTAAGTGTTATTCTGTCACATTTTATAAATATATAGACTGATTGTCATAATATTATTACATTTTTAAAAGATACTTGGTCATCGTTTATTCTAACTTATTATTATTTGTTTGATAATTTAAGAATGCTAGTAGAAAACATCGTAAGCGCCAAGGAACGAGATTTTCACGAGGAAAAGGAAATTTATTCATCGATGTAGTCCAAATTCATGGAAATGGAAAGTGTATCTGTAGAAAATCCTGTACGTGTCACCTGTTAGTTGCAGAGAAAACTCAATGTTCCGTTGACTCGGATAGATGGCATAAACAAAAGCCAAGAAACAATGATCTAATATTTATTGGCATTATTAACAAGTATTTAAAAAGGGAGATCGCGCTTAAATTCTATACTGCGGTATTATCATTGGTACGTAGAACATCATGCGATAAAAGATGAAAATTTAAAAAAAAAAAATCAATTTATCTCCCTAAGGTTCGTACGTACGAAGCTAGCAAAGCATAATATATTAACATAATATATTAACATACACAGTGCTCGCATCAGGATTAAGAACTTAGTCGTTTCATCCGCAATAATCCAATGATCGTTCTTCTTGGCTATTTCTGTGAATCAACCGATTGCGTTCGATACAGCAGAAATTCGCTTAAACCACGCGAACTGTGGGTGGTTTCGGGTGTTAGAGAAACGGCGAGCTGCCGCTAAAATACCGGTTTACCCTTATTGTCATCCCACCGTGGAATTATACCCCCACGTGCACGATTCGTCTCACCGGTGGCCGTTTTACCATTAATTATTATTTTTTGCAAAACATCCGGTCATTACGGTTGTAAAGCGGATAGAAACGAAATAACAGATCGGACGCGTGCGACACGGGCCGCGTTAATGGTCGTGACCGGATTGCGTTAGCTGAAACCAGCGTTTAAATTCAATACGTACCTCGAGGTGTTGTGTTGTGTCGTTTCGAGGTTTCTACGCTTTTCAACGGACAGCCAAGAACAAAAGGAATTTCTAGTGAATCTGGCATAAGTGGCAGGTTAATTTTTCACCGAGCCTAACGATACCGAGAAACTGGCCGTATGGTCTCGCAGCCGAGCCGAAGATTTATCGTGCATTTTGCGTGTGCAACAGGCTACGAGTATTTTTAGGTGTAAACCCGGAACGCATAACGTTATTACAATCGGCTATCTCGGTGTGTGAGCGTACGTAGGGTACTTTATTCCGCATTATCCGAAGCCATTGTTCTTGAACGGCAATCGGGCATCGTGGGATCAGCGAATCATCCGTTCGCCGATGATTTCTATCCACGGAAGTACACGATCGACGTTGTACCAGTATTTTTGTTAAGAAGACCTCTTTATTCGACTAGTTCGGCCAGACGATTACGTGGCAAACGATATTGCTCGACGTCGAAACTCGGGAAAAAGACAGGTTTCAAAAGAGTCGAGCGTTGAAAAGTGGGTGGGGGGGGGTTGTCGGATCTGGTAACGAGCGTATTCGAGTCGCCTATTCCCGATGTAATTGGACATTAACGGCGACTCCTGATGTAATGCGTTTCGCTTCATTTCATTTCGCTAAATCGGCCGACGAGAGTGCCAGCTTCTTGATGATATCTGGATTATCCGTGTCGTGTATTCGTTCAAAGATTCCACTGCGATATACAACTCGTAACACGCGGATATCTATACGGCCTGATAAAACGTACATCTTTGCGTGTATCGCTTATTGCAGTATGTGGACACTTTGGTCGGTTTGTAGCAATAACGCGCAATTTTAGCAGAGTGTTGAAATTGCGATGAATTAGTAATTAGGAGGAGATTATTAATACCTTTTCGTGGAATCGTCAAAGCATAAATTTAAGCTCGATATTTAAAAATCTAGCGGTAGTATATCTTACTGTTTGCTATTGTACGTACTACTACGTGTATTTACTATATAAATATCGCTATGTACCTGTACTACTGACGTCAGATGTTTTCCTATTAGTTTAGGAGAACCTTCTTAACCCTTCTGCATTCTTCGGTCATTTTCGACCTAATATTTTATTCCCAATGTGGCCAACGGAAGAAAGATTTCTCCAGTTTCCGAGTTTATGTTAAATATTTCCTCGGTATTTAGTTCGTACAAAATATTTTCAACGCGTATGATTCTTGATACGTTATCTTCCTCTGGTAGCTGATAGAAATAGTTGTTAGAAAAACTTGCATCGTATCTTGCACGAACGCAAAATCATGGTCGATTAATCGCTTCCTTAACGATTTAAACGAATCATCGCGTCTTTTACGAAGCCAGGAGGTGTCCTGCTCTACCGCTGAACGAAGGATGCGAGTATATTCGCAATACAAAAGGACGATCGACTTGCTACAATCCCAAAAGAGACAAAATAAAAATCCAATAAGACTCCGGTAGGATGAGCCACGAAGAAACGAAGCCAAAGGTTTAGAGACAAGCGTTAGGATCGAGCCACGGCCCATATTCAAAAGTCTCGACTCCAACCGTGTTGGTACTTCTCTTCTCCCTTCTCTCTGTCCGACGTTGCCGCGCTCGAGTCGCGCTTAACCGAAAACCAGGTGTCTTCCGTAGCCGGCGCGCGTACTGTAACTCGTTCTCCACCCACCGGCGGATGGGGCGAGGTAAGCAACGGTCCTGGAACCTGTTCCGAACCGTTTGAGAGTCTCTGCCCTACCTTGTCCCGTCGTCCATCCACCTTCGTCCCCTCTCGCCTCGACGACTCCCTTTCCCCCGTGCCACCGCCCCCGCCGCCGCCCCTTTTCATCTTACTTTTCTCTCTTTTCCCTACCAACCGTCTCTTTCTTACGCCGATCTCCTTCTTCGTTGCACTTTCAGGGATTCACGTTCGCCAGCCGGCGTAATATCACGCACATCATCGTCACGGCGATGTGTACGCGTGCTCGGCTGAAATCGACGGGCCAACGAAGACGTTCGCGCGACGAGAAGAACGAAACTCGCGCATAGAACGTCCGCTGGTGCGACAGAGATGTGTCTGGTGGAAAGCATCGGTGATAGTCGAGCGAGGAACAGGGAAAGGCGAAAGAGGAACGAACACGATCGAGGGAAAAAGAGAAGATGGTAGAGGAGAGAGGAGAGAGGAGAGAGGAGAGAGGAGGGAGAGAGAGAGAGCAGGAGAGGAGACGATGTTCGAAGCGTGCAAGAGAGCAGCGAGGAGGGGAGAAGGCGCTGGCAATCAGGGCGAATGGGGTACGGCACACGCCACACGCCATCATAATGGAATAATGAGGCAAAGACGATAGCAATCGCGCAAAGGCTCCTTTTCCGCGCGACACGTCCGTGCCTTGGCGCGTTGATGCGCGCGACCGCGCACGAGCTCTCTGGAACGTCGTGGACGAATTGAGCGAATCAGAGCCACATCCGATGAGGTCACTTTGGCTCTCTCGGCTGCTGCAGGACCGCGTCAGACTTCTCTTGTCTTGTCCTGTTTCTTTCTTTCTTTCATTCTCTTTCCTCGTCGCCCTTCGTCGTCTTGTTAGATCTTACGAATTCCTCCTTCCTTTCCCTTTCTCCATCAGCCACGCGAGATATCCCTGATAGTACAGACGTTTAGAGCTGCTTCATTTCATCGAACCGTGTTCGTCGATAAGATCACCGACGGGAAATTGAGAACGGACGTGAAAAGTTCGGGAACAAGAAGATGGAGGATTTAGATACGAGTTCACGTGATTCGGCCGTTTCCCGGTCGATGAAGAGATTTTTAATGGCCGTGATAACGAGTTGAATGAGAGGCTACGAGCATCCAGGAGAGACCGATCCGCTCGCACAGGGAGGTGGAATCTCGAAGACCACGCGAGGAGAGGCAACGTCAGAAGAAGTAAAGAAGCCGTGGCACGTGACCCCAGAGACCGGCAGAGTCAACTCGCTCAAGTAGCCGGGCTCTGCCCTTTGACCCAACCGACAATTTCGAATTATGTCTCTCCGAGAGAGCGGATATACTCTCGTCAGGGACGTCTTGGCCGGGAGGTGGCTCGCTTTGCTCTTCTGAACGGTGCTCCGTCCACCGAGGAAACATCGATCAACCGGCACACGAATTTCGAACACCTTTGTCTTCGTCAAATACCGATTCACGTCTATACGAACGACGGCGAACGACGCGAACGAGAATATGAAACGCGAGAGGCTCGTTAATCACGTTTGAAATAAAAGATTTGCTTTCCGTCTATTAATTAGTCGTACTATCCCCGAAGAACAATCGCGGTAAATTTTATTCAAATTTCAGAACACACTGAGAGAGGCGAGCATCTCCGTGTAGAGAATGGCTCGTGCCAGCCGACGGAGAATCCCTGGAGTCCGCGATATGCGCAGTTGTTCTTCCCTGAGGAAGACAAATGATCCACTCGGACGCGAGACAGTTAGCGTATCCGCGGGGAGGCTTGAACGTCGTCGACGAAAGAGAAGAAGAAGAAGAAGAAGAAGAAGAAGAAGAAACAGAAGAAGAAGAAGAAGAAGAAGTTGGAGAAGAAGAAGACGAAGAGGAGAGGAGGTTTGGTCTCTCCTTCTTCGTTCCTCTGTTGCAGAAGATGAGCGCGCGCCTTCAGGCAGGCGGACTCGTTCGCTTGATCCCGTGCCATTACGATATTAATGTAATGCCGCTAAAAAGGTGTGTTTGCTCGGTTAGGAGGAGAGGGAGAGGCGAGCCGAGGCGAGGATCGAGCCCACGTAGAATAGTCTCGCCAGATATGGCGTGTGCCTGTGCCGCGGCCACCACCACGGTTATCGTCGTCGCCACCATCGCCGTCACCGTCATCGTCCTCTTTGCTCGTTCTCCGTTGTGGCTCTACACCCGGCTGATCCCCCTGCCGGTTTAAGGAGAACGATTAGACCAGTCGCGAAACGGGACCTGGATCGACATTTTTTTCTTCGCCTCAATTTGGTCCTTGTTTCTCGCATACAAGCGCGTATACACGACTCGTTCAACGTTCTCGATCATCGAGAACGCGCCTCGTATCTTCGGACTATCTATTGTTCCCGCGGTATCGCTACAACGGACCTGTCGGGTCGAAATAACGCCACGAATCTTTTGTTCGTTTAAAAATCGTACAAACGCCCGAGGGTACACCGGTTAATGGAGAACTCGGTCCGCAGCGAACGCGGAGAGCAGGGAAAAGGTTCTACTCGAGTAATCGAAGACCGAGAAATTATAGTGTCAGATATCCCTTGTTGCTCGCCACTCGTGGAAATCATTATCGTTGGATTTATGATTCTTTAAACGATCGATCAGGTGAGACGCGGCTGTACGTGTCGGTTCTTCGTTTCAGTTTCGTCGTGCACACCGATACGATACCGCTGAATTTTCGTCCCGCCTCACGGTGACTGTTCTCTTCCCTCCGGTGTCCGTCGTTCTTTCCTTGTTTCGTTCAGTCACGGTCGCTCGCGACCTCGTATCTTTATTCGGTCATGAAGGCAACGAGAGCGGTTGCGTGTATATTCACGCCGGTGATCGGTACGACGACGCCGACGCTGGTCGTCGCTGAACGTTCCGGGGGGAAGTTGCAACCCTTTTTAGCTAGAGGGTATACACGTCGGAATAGTCGTTTTGACATAATTGCGAAAACTGGACTGACCTGTTTCGATACCTCTATGCTCGCTGGAGGACATCTTCTGCCGGTCTTATCTTTCGAGCATCGCATGCAATTCTGCCTCGACGTAATGATAAAATTGTCGCGGCGTAGAACTAGAGGGAAAAAGAGGAGAATAGAAAGAGTAGGAGAGATTAAGATCGAATCGTATCGAACGTTGTGTCTGCTAGCGCGAAGGACGTCGTTAGCTTTTACAGTTGCAGCTACCACGCTCGTAAACGCGGTCTCGTTACCGGCCACTGCGCTAGGATTCCATGTTTGAAATTTAATGGCTTCAATTAAAGAATAGGATCTTTGCTTTATGGGAACTCTCGAGGGACATCTCTCCGTCCTATCTCCATCTTAATTCACATCGAATGAGTTTATCTTTTGACAGATTTTCTTCGCCCGAGCTATTTCTAACTCAAAGTTTTCACAGACCGTGGCGAGGAAACGAGTCCGTGCATGTGGCGAAGGAAGTCTCGATGATGTCGTTCAAATGGTATAGTGTAGCGGCCAAGCTAAAAACGCGTCTACAGTTTCCGAGTGTGTAGCTTTTCGCTCGAGCATCGCTTTTTGCGGTTTCTCTTCCCTTCGTTTAGCCCGAAGACAGAGCATCGCGCTGCCTTTCAAACCGTAATACGCGTGACGCGCTTCTGGCACGCGTCGAAACCTGCACTTAACGAACCACTTGTGCCCCTAATATTACGTGCCAGCCAAGCGGATATTTATCCCTACGCGCGTAAAGATAATGCATGCGAGGCTCGTGCCGAAATACGCGTCGCTCACATTCGCGCTCGTTGCCATCATTTCTCCGTTATTCCATGTACGAACGAATCTCTGTATCTGTAAACTATTCAGGATTAAGTCCGTTAACTATATATTTGCAATTGTAACGTCTATATTATCTATATTTTCTCGTAGACAATCAGTATGTACGAAGACAGACGCTGGATTAAGCTACGATGAAAGCGCGAATGCTCCTTCTTTCCTCGTTTTAACGCGATCAAAGCGCATTCTCGCCTCGTCGCGAGAAACAGCTCTTCCGATGTGAACGAATCCTATTTATTTGTATGTACATTGTACTTTTATTAGCAATCAGAATATGACGTATTCTGTGGTACAATGGTGGTATCTTAAAGAGCTGCTGGTATCTAAAATCTCGTCGACGAGGACTTCTCCAACGAGTAGATCTTCTCGTAAATGAATGTACGAACGGCGTTTAAACTAAACGAACACGAGCGAACGCTTGCTCGCTTGTTTTAAACGCAGCTTTACGAATCAACCATCCGAGAATCGAAATGCGTACACAAATAAGAATCTATGTATATAGGTATTCGATTGCTCTCGAAATGACAGTTCGTCAGAACACGCGCACCCGCCGTAGCCTTGTCCGGCTAGGACAGAACAAAGACGAACGAAATTTGAATATCCAAGGACCTCCTTATTCCACGAGGATGCTTTTGTCCGACGGGAGAGACGAAGGATCGACTAGTCGGAATCGAAGGGAGGAACGAAGCGTGGACGACGCGGGGGCAGCGTGTTTACGGTAAAAGTCATCCAACCCGGGAGAGTATCGACCTCAACCTTCTCCTCGCGCGGTCGTCCCTCTCTCTGGACGCTCCAATTTCAAGGTCGCGACGCGTGGCAGACCGGACCGAAAATTTCCGCGAGATTCGCGTACTTCCGGCGTCGAAATCTGCCGCGTCTGTAACGACGCGGGATCGGGTAGGTGGTTTAGTAGAGGCGCGCGAGCGAGCAACGAAAGGAGATAAGTCGAGGCGAAGTTACCAGGACGAGCGCGAAGCCGAAGAGAAATGCAAAAAGAGAAGAAGACGAAGAAGAAGAAGAAGAAGAAGAAGAAGAAGAAGTGGAAGAGGAGGGGAACAAGTACGAGGCAGAATGAGAAAGAGGAGGGAGGAAGAAAGAAGCAAAGAAAGACGCGCTCTCTCTGGCGTGGGGGTGCGCCCACGCCAGTGACGTCACCCGGCGAACGTTGGCAGTGTTACCGGCGATGAACGCGTTGGTGTTCAAACCTCCGCGAGAGGAAACAGGAGGGAAGACCAGAAGGGAGAGAAAGAGAGGCTACGTATAGCGCGCGCGTCGAGGAAGGGAATCATCGCGCGAGAGGAGCAAGAGGAACACACAGGAGGAGACGGTGTACGAATAAGCGAGACAAGGTTAGAGGCAAGACGAAGAGTAGGAGAAGGAAGGAAGAAGCACGCGAGGAGACGAGTCGAAGCGGGAGGATTACGAGTGGAAGAAGAACGGACGAAGAGGAGAGAGATGAAGGTTGGCGTGCTGTCGCGATGAAGAGGGGCGGCGGTGAGGCGGGAACAAGGGCGGGGGAAAGGAATGAATGGAAATCGCGGAGAGACACGCGGGAGAGACGGATGATTCGAAAGGAGCGGAGGAGACGAAGACGGTGCGCGTTGCCGTGTGCGTTTTAAAGAGAGGAGTAAAAAAAGAAACGTCTCGGACGAGGAGAGGAGGCGACGGACGAGGATCAGGGCGTCTCGAGGAAGAAGGAAAGGAGGGGAGGCCGGCGTATAGGTGAAGAGCGTGTACAGTATCGGGAGTATGCACGGGGTGATGTTGACGACACGTGACGCCAGCGAATCTCGTCTCGCCGGTCGCGAGGATCGCCGCCGCCGTCACCGCCACCGCCACCGTCACTGCCACCCGCAGCAACACCACCAGGAGCACCAGCAGCCGCGGCAGCAGCCTCCTCGCGCGCTCTCTCCGCGCGCGCGAGCGCTCTCTCGAGGCGACCGACCACTTCCCGCGCGAGCCGCTCTTTATTAGTCTACCGCGGACCATCGCGAACCCCTTTGGCTGCTTCGCCGGCTCCAGCATCCACGAACCGTTCCTCGACGTTGTACGAGTTCCTAAAGTCGTCGAGAGGAACGTCGCTGGTGGACCCCTTCATCGAGGGAGAAAGAAAAGAAACGAACTCTCTCGGGGAGAGTCCGCCGGTGATCCAGACCGGAAAACGCTCGGTGAGCGACAGAGACGGGCGGGCGGCGGCAGGCTGGTGGTACGGGAGGAAGGGAGAATCGACTCGGTGTGGAAGAAGAGGAGGAGAAGAGGACGGACAGAGCGAGAAAGAGCAGGATCCACCAGTGATACGATACCGGGCAGCACGCGCGCCGGTACGTCGGTTTATCGGGCGCGAACTACGAGCGAACCTTTGACTTCCGACCGAAGCGCGGAATTGAGAACGCTCCAGTGTCAAAGTCGTCCTGTTACTCCATCGAGGCAATAGTTTCTATTGGATTTCTACGAAGACGTCGACGGATCGATTACGACACTGGGTCGACCGGATCCACCGTAATACGTTGGACGCTTACGAAGTTTGCGAGTTTCGGATAAAGTTTTGGGCAACCAGCATCTCTGTCGCGGAAAGATTTCTCCGACGCTTTCTTCTCCTCCTGATTAACAGGGAGAAATTTGATCCACCAGTGCCGCGCTTTCTACCTGTCGTTCGAGTGGCCAAAGGAACAAAAAAAGAAAAAAAGTATCATTCGACGATTCCGTTGGAACACCGGCCGCGTGAAAATCTCTCTTTATCCGTTGTCCCCGAGAGTGGAAACGCAAACATCTCGAGCGGTGGCTGTCCGCTGGCCTGTCCAAACGCTTCCGCGAGTGTCCTGTTCGTCGAACGAGGAACTGATCGATCGCGACAGTGATTTCGTTGACGTTTCTCTAACGGCGACTTCCTGCGGCCGGTTGTCGCGTCGAATCGCTCCGTTGATCGTCCGTCGCGCGCACAGAGACCGACCGGACGCGACGGTGACGCTCGCGTCGTCGGTGACGTCGTGACATGTGCGATAGCCTGGCCTCCTCTTCGTTACCACGCTCGTGCTCTTTATCGCGGCTATCGTCCTCGTCCTCGTCGTGGTCATCGTCGACGAGAATAAAGGAGTACAGGGTGCCGTCGGTGGTTGGCGAGCAGCGGATAGAAGGCAAGAGGAGCGAGAGCACGTGGACGACTGGCACCGCGACGAGGGCCGGCGGCGCGACAGGTTGAAAAGATGCTGGCACTGGCGATGCGCCGCGAACACACGACCGGGCGCAGCAATTACGAGCCCGCGAATCCGCTCGCGGGTTTCGACCACTTGCAGCATAACAGCGGCAATCCGTTCGCGGTGGTGCCCTCGTCGGAGGGCCGGCTACGCGAAACCGGCCCGGAGCCCGACGGCGAGTTGCAAGAATTCGTAGACATCGCTCAGGTACAGCAGCTCCTGCAGCAGCAACAGCAACAGCAACAACAACAGCATCAACAGCAACAGCAACAACAGCAACAGCAGCAACATCACCACCACCATCATCAGCAACAGGTGGCGGCCGCTGCGGCTGCGTCCTGTATCTGGGGAGCGGTTTATCCTCCGCCACCTCCTGCACTCGGATACCATCATCACCACCATCACCATCACCACCCACCGCCACCACCTTCAGGTAACGTTATCGCTCGGTTTGACACCTTAGTAAGTCGAGGCCTTTTAGGATTCATTTCACGTAGACGATTCCAGGAGGTGTCTCCTCGAAGATAGAAATAGCGAGCAGATCACGGTGATTTGTCGCCACTAAATCTAGAGTGCAGAGTCTAGAACCTCGAGCGTCGAGTGGTCCACGATACGGCTACGTGCTTCTTATCGGGAATTTCTTTATGGATCGAATACAACGCGAGGATGGATACGCTCAGCGTAGGCATAGCTGCGCCTCAAGACAGTTTTTCGTAGGATTGGATCGCCTCTTGGTGCGCGGGCAACACGTTGCTACCGGTATTGGCGCCGATCTAAACACTCGGTGATAATCGATCTTTACGAGCGACACGTCGAAACCTGTATTTCAAGACCGGCTATTAAGTTTCTTGTCACCACTCGAATGTGGCTCGAGGGCCTTCGGGTGTATCGCGCCAACGTCGACGGTGTTGGCCGCGAAACGTCGAACCGCCGGCCCCGTTAAGATCCTGTCGCGATTAACTTCGCCTCCGTTCTGAAATATACTATGAATTCTCGTTGGCACCGCGGATTTTCTCGTTCGCCGGACCGATACTCGCAGACAGAATGTTTCCTTTCCATTGTCTTATCGTGGACCGGTAGACGAAGTGTAAGAGATATTCTCTTTTAATTTAACGACAGCCTGGAATCTTCCGTGTGATCGTATCGATGACAACGTCGATGGATCCGAAGACTCCAGCATGGACTAATGGCTTTTACCTATTTCTCACCTGACTGTATTTTACGACGAGGTATCGAGAGCAAAAGTGGACTAATAAACCGAGTAATTCTCTATCGCCGACGTAATATTCAGTGTAACTAATTTCGTTATATTATGTGGACTTGATTTGGGAGAAACGAGTTCCTCCACTTTTATGCGATTAACCTGTTTTCAACGAGAATGATTTTCATGTAACAACTTTTGTATTTGCGAATCTTTTATTCCTTGATATGTCGCATCGTCTCTGGTAAAATTAAATTATATTTATACTTGCCAAGACCGTCTTTATTCGTTCTATAATTTCGGTTCTCTTCTATCAATTTTTAACTCTGTAATCGCAGAAATGCTCGATTCAGCAACTACTCGGTTAACAGATTCAATAATACGTCTGTATAAATTAACGCAAGGGAAACTCGTATTCAGAAAAATGTGACTTCAATTTTGCTCTCCGATGTCTCGAATAGTCGCTTGCACCTTGTTCCGCTTCGCTTGTCAAATGCAAAACGCTCTGCTTTTTTTTCGCGATCTTCGCTGGTGACGGGTATCTTCGATTGGCGTCTCAACAAACAACGAGAAAAAGAACGATGTATCGGCGAATGAGAACGCGCGAACGCGAGCGACAGATGAACGCGATGTTGCCGTCGGACCGCGACAACCGCTGGCCCGCCATCCATCGAGAAAGATTTCACTGACAACGAATAAAAGTCGTTTTAATCATCGACGATCAACGATCACAATGTTGATTGTTATTTTATCGAATAGACTGGAACACAAGGGTGAATATTGAGATTATTGCTCGAACGAACAGCACGCTGTTGGAGATAAGATTAACGATAACGTTGACCGGTGATTAATTACGCGATTAACCCTTCGGACGTAGCTGTCTATTGTTTGCGAAGTGTGAATATACGTGTTCTAATTTTACAAACGTCGACGACTGCATACCGTATAGGTACTATGAGAAATAAGCGCGTTTAATGTTGCCCGTTATATCTTTTTTATCGTCAAACGCGTATAGACTGTGCTGTGAAAAGGACAGCAGATTAATACGGCTATGGTCGAGGTGGTTGGTTAAATAAAAAAGTGGAACTGTAAAAGGAAAGTATCGATACTTGGTGCCCTGTGTACGACAACCTGATGAAGGATTTTCATTTATAAGCGAACGCGAAGGTCATTTGCGTACGAAGATAAAAGACGATAGATTCTAAGATATAGAAACACGTTAAAGTTGAACTAGGAAGAAGTGACATTTTCGTAGGTTTCCGTTCATTTCTTCGTTGGACGTGTAAACTCGAACGTCCGATCGATCTGTTAATTGCTTAGCTTGCCGCCGCGAAGATTATGCGATACAGCGTTTACGATAACGTGTGATACATGGAATGTCCGATTTTTATCCTACTGATTTTCCAAATATCCTCCATTGTTCTCTACGTTATAGATGTGTAATTATTTTTAAGATTCGACGAACAACGAGTATAGATATAAAATTCGATACAAAAATCTGTATAAATCCGTAGAAATCGAAGGTTTCGTATACCTACGGCCTAGTAGAAACGAAGATAATGAAAACATCGATAGTCAAGATCAAACGACATAAACACGGAGCAAGACCGTACCAGAATACGAGTGGAAATACGGTAAACGTGTTTTAAGATGTTCGTGAAGCGCACATTTCTGACATTAAAGGGCACATACGTTAGAAACTTGAGAATGACGGCTCTAGGTAGGGTGACACGATATACCCGATCTATATGACTGGTGCTATAGATATACGCGTGCGGACGTTAGGGGTTGATGCGAAAGATAGGAGAAAAGAGGTCAGACAGCGCGGTCCTCGATCTTCTGACGCGCTGTAATGTCATTAAGGATGCCGACCGTGACGATTAATGAAAGAGGCTCGATCGTCAGTGGCGTAAAAAAGCTAGCGAAACGAGCTCGGGCGTGAGCGTGTCGTTTAAAGACAATGGCGAGAAACGTTGACTGTGGCGAGAGGAAAGGAGACCTGCGAATCGTGATTTGCCTTTCAATTTAAAATTGAAATAAATCTTTCGTGTACAGTACGGATGTTCGTTCATAGGTATCAGTTCAAGTTGAAAGCTTTGCGCTGTTTTTCTTGTCGCAAGTTTGACAATTATAGGAAAAATACAGCGTGTATAATTTTGTCCTTGTTTTGTTTGTCTCTTTGTTTAAACAAGAATCTCCCTCTATTTCATCTTGAGATTAAATACAAGTTGAACCAGCTCTCTAAGTATCTTCAAAATATCGATTATCGTAGCCATCGGTCCTTTTACGGAAGTTTCTTCTTCGTCGATTTGTCGTTTGTTTTTAAAAAATGTACGATATTAAACCTACGAGTTTCTTCCCTTTTCAATTAAACGAGAAGTTCAAGAAACCATAGCTTGCGATGTTCACTTCCATTGTAATTCATTTCCATCGTAGCGTGTGTCTTGTAACGTAAAATATAAAATATATTGTAGTAAAATTTGTTGGAATTTTCCAATGAATGCAACGAGTAGGTTTCCTGGTATTCGTGACCAACGATGCACTTTCGTCTATTCGTATTTTCGTCTGCTTTCGAAACTTTCCTCGTCGACTTTGATCGTTCGTGATTTACACTTCTGAGACGATTTTAAAGGAGAATCGGAAGGAAAAGTAAGGGTGCGATCGGTGATGTCTTTTAGGAGCAATTTGGGACACTCGAGCGTAGTTTATGTGTAGTGGCTTCGGTAAACCGAAGGGTCGACGCCGTCGGCCTGAATTCGTACGAAAAGAAAGATTAGAAGTCCGAACGATCCCCCTCCGAGAGGAAACGATTAGAAGGACGGTTGTTGCTGGACCACGCCTAACCTTTCCATCGTACATAAATAGAATTATTCGTTCCTACATGGAGTTTTTGATATGTGTAACACAAACGAGGATCTTCGCTCGGAATCAATCTGAATCTTAAACTGGTCGAGCCTTAAAAATTCTTCCATAAGCTTGCCATCTTGATAGTATAATACGTACACTGGATCTCATAACTGTTCGTAAGTATAAAACCACCGAAGAACTTTCGACTTACGTTATACGTTTACGTATAAATCTTGTTTTATTTATTAATTTTCTTTTAATTAATTTAATTTTAATTAATCTTATTTTATTAAATGCAATTTATCATTCTCTTGCCCCCAAGAAAGGATCGAAAAGATCATCGGAAAGGAAGGAAAACGGTAGGAAAGTAGTTTATACTTGTTTCTTTATAGACTACGGTTATTTATACGCATTTATATTTTTAGGGAGATAATTTAAAAAATGAAACCTGCACATAGGTGGAAAATTGTTTCGTGTACCAAATATCGTAACGAGTACACCATATTTTGCATATTTTCTATGGTTCCACGTATCATGTGCACTCTGTACGTTTTTGCATCTTTCAGTTTGCCAAAAACGCGCAAAAATCAACAGTCCATTCGTAACTATAGAACCTGCGTAACAGAATGTTTTACTACAGCAAGAAATTGAACTTTGAGCTCAAGATACGATAAAGTGAAATTCGTGACAGTAGCTTTCGTAACTGCTCGCTTTTGCATATTTCTAATTATATCTTATCGTTGTTTTTAATTACATCTTGCATTTCGTGCTCGGGTAAGAAACAACAATTTGTTTAACGCTAGAATTACCACATCAGTCAAATTGACTGATTTTACAATTTTATTTTAAAATTTCTACTTCATGTTATATTTTTTTCCACAGTGACGTAATGACTTTCGCGACGATAACTAAAAGAATAACATAATGAATTTTATTTCGTTTTTTATGTATTCAAACTCGAAATAATTTTGTATCAAAGCTACTTGTACCAACACCAGTCTAAATGGCTGGTACTCGTCAAAGTGTAAAAGGGTCCTGCGATCTGTCTATCGAACCCCAATTAACCAGATTCCTCGTTTTGTACAACTTGCCACACGTTTTTGACATTTTTACCGCGTATCGCTAGAAATCGCTAGAAATACCACACCAGTCAAAATCACTGACTCTACAATTTTATAAATGTGTCAATCCTCGTTTAAGGATCATAGTCGTAAATGGATTAACAATACCAAAAATATACTACGTAACATGGAATTCCTTCTGTAAGAAAGTAATAAATCAATAAATATAAAAATATTCCATTATTACGTATTTTTTAAAGACCAATTATTTTGACTAAAATAGGTTTTGGTAAAAATAGCTTCGTGTCGACTATCGATAGTTCTAGCGTTAAATGATATTATAGCTGCGAGACGCAAACTCGTGTGTCTCGTTCTTTCTAGTCGTTCATCTCGTCGTTTAATTCTTGGGATTTGAAAAAGTTGCATTGAAGTTCGATGCGTTAACAGGTGGTCGGTTCGCGAGGGTTCGCCTCCCTCGATGCGTTTGAACCCCCGTTTAACCCCTTCGTTATGCAATCGACGCATTGAGCGTGGCAGACCTTCCTGTCAAAACCAACCGACCTCGACATTTTCAGTTCGTTAAACTGTCACAGTTGTCTTCTTCGAGTTCCAATACTACTATCTACCTACACAGTTTCAGCTACTTCATTGAACTTTTTCGAATACAATACGTACAATATGTTCATAGAACGAGCCATCATATCCTTATTACGAGAATAAATTCCTCGAGTTTGAGAACGGTCGACTCCATAGTGCCATTCACAATTTCCCAGCGAGTTCGCAGGTAGCCAATGGGAGACGAGATTTTTTTCTCATTCAGAATCAGTGACGGGACGAGACGTGCGGGCAGCAGCTTTCATAGATCATTGTTTAAAGTGTCGTGGCTTTGTATGGTAACGCGAAGTAAATCGTACGTACACTCCTGACATTTCGTTATTATTGTACGACCCATAAGACAGGAAATCGTACATCATGCACGAACCTACGGTGGGCGGGTAAAAGGGAACGAGTCACCTTCTTCTCTCGGCTCATTGGCGTTCCCCGCGATGTTAAGTGTTTATACGCCCTCCGTCTTTCCCTCTTTCCCTCGTCTGGAAACTGTAAATTCTTCGCGAGCCAACATTTTTCACCCGGTTCCTTCGTTCTCATTGAAAACGTTCGATTTTCGTGTTACAACGTACCAACGTACGATCGACGTATACGTAGCAGAGCTACGAATGTGAACAGATTTGCGTAATCCGCTGTGAACTTTGTAGAATATATTTTTGCGTCTTTGTGTCTTTAGAAAACTATACGAACGTACAGTGGCACGCGAATATATTCGAACGCTTGTTGGCAACTTTTTTCGATACGTTTGAAATTTTGAAATTCTATTACATACACTGGAAAAGTTTGAAACAAATCTGAAAATGTACATAGAAGTCGCGACATATTTAGCGCGAGTATATTTCTCGCAGAGATCGCAAAACTGTTTAAACGATCGATCGTCCATCGTCAAGTTTCGTTATTATTATCGATTGAACCGATATAATCGTGAAAATCGTGTAACGAAGCTTGAAAACGTTTTACACCACACGTACGATATACAGGGTGGTTGGTAACTGGTGGTACAAGCGGAAAGGGGGGTGATTCTACGCGAAAAAAGAAATCGAAAATATAGAACACAAATTTTTCGTTCGAGGCTTTGTTTTCGAGCAAATCGACTTTGAATTTTCGCTCGGTACGCGTGCACTTTATCGCGTTTCGTTATAACGGATCTCACTGTAGATCGTTGTCTCGATGGAAAAATTAAAAAAAAAAATTTTTTATTCTATATTTTCGACTTTCTTTTTCGCGTAGAATCACCCCCTTTCCGCTTGTCCACCAGTTACCAACCACCCTGTATAAACGTGAAAGCTTTCCATGGTAAATATCCAGATACTTTTCCTGAGCCAATGTAATCGCGTTTCTGTCTCAACAAAAGTAAATATCGTCAAAAATATTCGTATGATTTTAGCAACTGCAAGAGTAGAAAATCTGGCTACGGTAATTTTGGCTGGTTGCTGGAATCGACGTCTCGAATCTCGCCGCACACGAAAGGGAAACATGTTGTGGAGAGCATGGAAATCGCGAAGCGTTACGTAAAAGCCGCGAGCCAGAGAGAACTAGGCTCCCGGGAAATTTGGCAAACGCGACGAGTCTCGGGCCAAGATCGACGAACTTACTCGAACGTGTTAACGCCATCCGGTCTGATAAAAACGAGTCGGCCGGTCTGGTACGATCGTTCATCGATCTGTTTCCACTTGACAACGAAAAAAATCTAGAGTATACTTCTTGAGAGTTCATTGTCGTTCGTGGATATGGGTCACAGACGGAAAGTGGAATGCAGCTTGACAGACGGTTCGCTATTTCACGTACAGCGACGACTAGATGAGGGAAATGGGCTGTGGGAGGCGAGATGTCATTGTTTCGAGAGACTAGGGACGATCATTTCAATTGATTAACACGTTCGCTGCCACTAAAATACAGCCATTTCTCTGCAGAAGTTGCTTATCCCCTCCTTATCAGAAATTGTTTTCGGTTTAACTTTAATTCAGATCTACTACGATCCTCGAATTTCTGTATTTCGAAGAAAATGTTCAACCCACACCAGTGACAATTTTTTCACCTTTCACTCAAACTTGAGATATCTTTTAACGTTAGAAAAGTACAATTGAGCGGGAAACGATGGAGAGAAGGGAACAGGGTTAAACCTTTCTCGACTGTACGCGACGCTAAACAAGAAGCTGAACCAGTTGACTTAGTGAAATTTTGCGTACCGCGTGCAAACTTGGTGACACAATTACGTAACAGAGAAAATTCCATCTGCAGAGTTTCGAAAATTTCCAACATTCCGCGAAACTGTAATACCTACGATGACGTTGATCGTTTGATCCGAAATGCGTTTGATGTACACGTCAAGAATTATCGAGATTGGTTTGATAAGAGAGTTGACACGTGCAACGACGTCGTCGATGACGACAGCCATTAGACGTAGAGCCGTATTGGCCTGTTATCTGTAATCAAACTTGCGTATGAGTCGTTCTAATTTTTTATCGGCTAGTAAAATTGTTCGATCGATTTCGCACGCTTATGTTAACCGACGTGAGTCATCGTGAGAGATTTCGAGCCAAAAGCCTTTTTGCACGTTCCAGTTGGAGATGCTTCTCCTTTTCCTCGCGCGATTTCCGTCGCACAATTTTGTTTTTAGTACTCAAAATGTGCCAAACACGCGGTTAAGGAAGTAAGCATCGATTCCAAAGCGTTTCATCGTATAATATGTACACGTAATAACTCGAAACATACACGGCTCGCGGCTTGAGATTATAAACACCCATTCGTCATACTTGGCCGGCGATCCAACGATGAGCCAGTCGGTTGCTATTGCCAAAACCACTGTGGTCGTCATCGATGATGCATACGTCACAAAGTTGGATCGCGCGTTGCTCGTACGTCGTCGAACAATCTGAATCAGTGAACTGAAATAAACGTCGATTCTTTTCCGGTTTAATCATAATTTCTCGCACTGTTGGAACTATTTCTGCAAGTAATAACGGATGCCTTTCGGATGAGATTATGTTCTGCGTAGTAACTACGGTGAAAATTTCACTAGTTTGACCCGTGATATTTTAGTGTTGCAGCTTTCGTGCTGAAAATGCAAATTTCGCTCGGGTGAAAGAATTTTGTCCGGCGCATGTTCGAGATATCCTACGTTAAACTAGTACCATTTCGGTATACATGATCAAATACGCGTGCTGTATCGGGTTGTGACATACGAAATTTCAAATTTTTAAAAAACGATATCTCACTGAACTTTGAGAAAGGCGTTTCCAAAAACCGTCACTTCTAATCTTGTAGGATAGAAAATTGTGTTAATTTCATAACAGTTGAAGATCCTTCTTAATTATATACTTAGTATAATATTTTAAAAACATTTTTGTAATCCATAGAAAATCAATATCGACAGAAAACGAATAAAAATGTTTATGTATTGTGCAATAGTGATTTCAAGAAAGAAAATGTTATATCATAATTCAATATAAGGCTTCGATCTATTTTTTACAATATTCAACAATATTCTATGTGACAATCTGAGCATTTCAAAGCTGTTAACAAATAATTTCCTACCTTAAACTTTCTTCTTCGAACCTGGAAATTTCCTGGAAAATTTTCTTTCCCAAGCTACGTCGCTCTTTTCGCAAATACAATATGTAAAGTGAAGAAATATAACACAGAAAATTCCGAAATTTGAAACGATATATGAAATAATTTCTACAAAAATAATAATAATAATAATAATGCTGTTTAAAGAAAGGAATTAAAAAATTTGATATTATTTAATAGAATAACGTTTAACTCGGTACGTAGAATCGAATAGTTAATTACGATATTTGAACGAGCGAACAAACGAAAGGAAAGATCATTGAATTGTAAGAACTGCGAAGGCAGTAAAACCTCGTGAGAGGAGTGCGAGACCATAAACGCGATTCGTCATCCCCTAACGCATCACGTAGACCGTGAACGTGGACTACCGTTTCTCAACCCTTAATTAAATTTTATCTCGCTAACGCAATAAACAACAATAAACAACAAATGACGATTGAATGTTATCTTATTCGTACAATATGAATAAAAAGGAGCAGCGTTAATAATCTCAATTGAAACGACGAAACACGATTCTCCGCGCATAAACTCCGGGAGAAGGTTGTACAGTGGTAAACGCGATTCGTCACTCTCGTCTACCGTCGAAGTCGTCGCTCGTCGCTCGTTACCGGATGTCTTAATAAACAATGCTAACGATTTCCCGCTGAATTACACGCCGTTGTCCGGTTGTCACGAACGTTGCGCGAATTTGCGCCAATTTAATACGAAGATCTTCAAATTTGCGTAAAAATGTTGCAAACTTTCGCAACTAATTCTGAAAGATCGATAGCCGTTTGGCAAGTACTTTTCGCTATAGTACAATTTTCATCAATAGAAATTCATTACGAAACACGTGAATCATTAAGTTTCTCTTCATAGTTTCTCTTACGATCTCATTTTCGACGAGATTCTCAAAGGTATCACAGCGTTTTTGGTAATCGGTAGAGTTGTCGCAGACTTTCATGCGTTTATCGGAAATTTAACGTTACAATTACAAAATTACAATGTTCGTTACAACGTTTACTGTGCGGAGGATCAGTCGAGGCTAGATATCGTGAAATAACGAGAGCGAGATATTGCTATCGCAATCCGTCAAATACAGGGTGGTTGGTAACTGGTGGTCCAAGCGGAAAGGGGGTGATTCTACGCGAAAAAAGAAATCGAAAATATAGAATACAAATTTTTCGTTCGAGGCTTTGTTTTCGAGAAAATCGACTTTGAATTTTCGCTCGGTACGCGTGCACTTTATCGCGTCTCGTTATAACGGATCTCACTGTAGATAGTTGTCTCGATGGAAAAATTAAAAAAAAATTTTTTATTCTATATTTTCGACTTCTTTTTTCGCGTAGAATTACCTCCTTTCCGCTTATACCACCAGTTACCAACCACCCTGTATATTTCGAATAAATAAATAAATAAATGTACAGCCATATACGTGAGTCGTTAGTACGAAATATAAATCGTTAGTCGAAATATAAATGTTCGTCGCGTAACTCGATAAATACTCGGAGATACTCTGTAGATACTATTCGATACTGTTCGATACTCGATATATACTGTGTGATACTGTATCGCTCGCGATCTCGTCTTCATTCGACGGTTGTACGCAGCGGTGATATTGTTTTGCCCGGAGTTTATTTGTTGTTATGTGTCATGCGTCAAGGTTAAGACAATGTCCTGAGGCAAAACAACAGCACGAGTCGCTCTCGACTCGCGTCGTCCTTTGATTGCCGCGCCGCTACAACTGATTATTCGTATTCATGAAAATACATCCAAAGTCTACTAAATGATAGATAAGTTAAATGGCGAAATATATTAACAGTATCTATGTACATAATATTTTTTCGTCTGAAATTGTCGTCTGAATATCTAGTTATATCTCCATCTCCAGTTGTAAGGATTTAGCAGACAATGTGTACCAGGAGAAACCGAGGTAAAATCGATATTTAAAAGATCATATTCGGAATGAAAGATTATATCCTCGCTATTCGTAAATTATTAGCAACAGGCTAATTGTACACGGCATCGAACGAGATTAACCAGACGATAAAAATTCCATTAATTATTAAACACGGTTGTAACAATGAAAATCGCGAGACATGCCAGAATCGACGACCGAACACGCGTGCTGGCCACCGTACTAATTAATAATTAAGCCGTGCGCAGAGTCGACGTGCCCTGTTGTTCGTCGAGAACGTTTCGTGCGACGTACTTGTGAAAAGCTCGCGAGTAAGAGTGAGTAACGTCTGCCGGGAGTTGTCGTTCGTGGAAATTGGTTTACCTGCGATGGAACTGGGAATAACGCGAGCCCCTTTGAATACCCACGGGTCATTACGTTACATGCGCAAACGACTCGAGTTTTACGGTTCATCGTCGGAACGACGCGCGTCGCGACGTTTCACGTTGAAGTTGACGCGACCGTATCTTGTGCAACGTTCATATTCGTCACGTTCGCGACAGCGTTCACATTCGTCAATTTCGTTTCTGACAACGAAATATCGACGAGCATCGAAAAAGGAACAGGATTGTATCGATCGACGAAAGACAATATTTTAGATCTGACGAGGATGACCAACTGTATTCCATCGATCATCTTCGCTTCTTCTAGAAATCAATTTGATCGCTCAGATACGTGCTCCGGTCTTTTAGAAGTGAAACTGGTCAGAGATAATATCTAATGATCTTGTATTAGGTCGTTTGGAAAATTTATAGCGAGTATTAAGAAAGTATCAAGTGGAATTAGACTTTTAGTTTTTCTCCGTATGATTTTTCCAGGCTTCTGAAGCGTTTCGTTTCTTGCCTATATCTTTCGGAAAAGTTTCATAAAGATACGATAATAGTGAGCAATAAACAACAACGAGAATAATGAGAATAATTCTAACGAGTAAGTGTTCATAGAAAACTGTAACTGTCAATGCATGTACATAATACACGAGTATGAAGGACGATTGAACGTGTTGGTGTACCTATCGATGAGACGAGTTGATACTTGGTGTAGTCAAATATATTAAAAACTGTTTGTAGTACAGAGTTCGTCGTCGTTCGCTAAGTGTTGCTCGTTATGCGTATACACGGTAATGAGTACGTTCGTTAGATGATAATCGCTCTAAGATTGCTCGATACTCACTAATTAACCGATTACTGACTATAAAAAGACTCGATAACTGACTCTTCCAAAGACCGACTGTCTTAATTATCGTGTTCGTATATCATAACGGTGTTAATAATTCGGGGGCAAACCAACAACATGATTCGAATTGTCCTACGACTCATGTACCGCTACACGAGTATGTATTTCACTGTTGGTTTGTTATTGATTTGTTATTTTCAAATAACTAGTTTCCAAACGTGCATCACCGTAGAAAATTGTTCGTAATCGATTTTGATACATTACAAGATAAATTACTTAGCTTCGTTCAAATATCATTCTTTTTTAAATAAACCAACCTTGTCTGTTCTATCATCCAGACAGGACAATATTCTTCCAGATTGCTGAAAAATCTTACTTGATTTTACCGAATTACAAGGCAAATTACTTTACTCGATTCAAATAATCCTACCGTACCTTGCCTTATTTCCTTCGCATAATGTTCTTCTAGATTGGTAAAAAAAATCGTTCATTACCGATTTTGCCGAATTACAAGGCAAATTACTTAACTTAACTCGAATAATCCTACTTTACCTTACCTTATTCTATTCAAGCACGACGACGCTCCTCTAGGAATTGGTCATAACCGATTTTACCGAATTACAAGGCAAATTACTTAGTTCCAGTGAAGTAACCCTGCCTTAGCCTATTCTCTTCAGACAGGACAATATTCTTCTTATTTATATACCTTCCCTTTTTTTTCTCTCTTGTCCTCCCTTTCGCCGTTAAGCGCACTTAACTTTCGATAATAACGGTAGTAAGGCTGAATGATCGACAGGGAGCCGTTGGATTACATAAATCAGCCTGTGTACACTGCGCGAGCCGCGTGTTTGCGCTTACTTCATCGCGTCGCCCGTGCATATTTCTTCGCTCGCCACGCGAAAATCTTTTCGCTCGTTCACCGGTTTGTCGTCGGTCAATGACACGGACGAGTTGCTCGGGGACGGCGTATCGGATACGTTCGCGAATCCGTGAAAACGTTTCGCACGGAATAAAACCAATCTCCGGAAATCGTGGATCGGCAACAGGCGTTGAACATCGCGCGGCTCCGGCATCGATGCTAACCGGGATCGATCGTCGTTCCGTGTGATTTTATACGAAACACATTGTTATGCAAAACGGAGGACGATCGCTGGGAATGATTCCTGGTCCCTTCTCCTTGAATCTCTCGCGCGAATGCATTCCTCGCTAGAGAAAGAAATAATTCCGATCTTCGTCGCGTCCCCCCGCTCTCCTCCACATACTCGGATCCTCTCGACGAGTTTCGTTTTCTACGGATTCTGTGGCGTTACAGGTATTGGTGAAGATAACATCGTCGAATTTGTATATTACGATCTGTACCTGTTTATCGAGTTTTTGTTTACGGATTATTGATGGTTATTGACAGTAGAGACACACTTTTTGATAGTTTCTTAATGAATATTTAAGGTAGAATTTTTTTGCCTAGTTTTACTGGAAGATGTACATTTATCATTTTACCGATATTACCGATATTCGTATGCGAAAGAATTACAGTGACGGCAACAAGAATTTCTACAATATCGTATTTATTTTTCGAAAAGCATTCGCGTTAATTGATTATTTCCTGGATCGCGTAGAATGTAACGATCTTTATCTAACGCACATTTCACCGCGTAAAGTTCTCTGACTTAGATGATAATTATTATTATTAATGTAGACATCTTTGGTGTCACGCCTACGTCCCTTATCACAACATAATCGTCTAATTGGTAATTAGTACCGTTTACTACGTTAATTAATATAACTGAACAGGTACAAGTATATTAAATTTCATTACTACAATCTCACGACTACAAAAATTTCATGCTATGAGAATGAAATATGAGACCCGGTGCAAAAAAAACTCTTGTACTATATCCATCTTATACCTCGAATTGCTAAACCATTACGATCTGTGCATCTTTTTATTATTGTACTTATATACAGCGGCTAGAAAAAGCGTTAGTACGTACCGTTATTTCCCAATGCCTTTTTATAGCCACTGTATATAACTAGAATTATAAAAAGATACGAAGATCATCATAGTTCGACGATTCGAGGTATAAGAATAAAGCATTCTCATTACATTTAGAACGGAGCACGTGTGCGCTGATTTTTTTTAAAACGTAGAATCGCTTCTTAACATGTTCCCTTAATATTTGTGCACGAGATATCGAATCGAGTATTCTATCGCGAACAGGGTTGGTAGGTAGGTAGGGAGGAGGGTGAACAGGGTAATGCAGCGCGTAACGCGGAGAGCAAAAATAAGCCTGCACAATGTAAAGTCCAACGTTATCGTCTATGAATGGTTTATAGAGGCGCGAGCTGCTTCTACGTCAGCATCGACCGATAAGAGAGCAGCGCGTTACACACATCGTCGTTGACGTCCAAGTGCACGGGCGAGACGTGCCCACGCCGGGGAAAAGGGAGAAAGGGATGAATCGATAGCGGGACAGAAATAGATACCCTGTTCCGCCACGCTGTCCGGATACACCCCATCGATTCGGATCGGTGTTTCTCAAACCTTCGAGTGTCAAGGCGAAATCGATGGATTTTACGTAATTTTACGAAAATTGGAATATTTCCCGCAAGATTGCGTGAAACGATAGAACACTGAAAAAAGGTTGAAATTTCAGCCCATGCGAATTTTGCTTCTCCATCGCGACGTTATTTGCAACCATTGCGAACAGTCGCCTCTATTTTCTTTTTCGTTTAATATCGAATAATATTCGTATAAATATTAATATAATAATATAACGAAAGAATCGAGCTTGTTTGACTTTAACGTTATCTAAGATGAAAAAATGCGGTGATATCTTTGATCCATCGATAGCATCGACGATAGCTTTTAAAGATTAATACTATGACAACACTAGTGACGCTTTGTTAACGTCAAATGCGTTGATTAAATATGTAAATGTAAAATACAAATATGTGCATATTGTACATTCTCGCGTACAAATTTGGAGCAGCTTTTGCTCTTTAGACGAAGCAAGTTCTTTCGCTCGCTAAAATCACAATCATATTTTCTGTATGGAAACTATAAGCTGAAACCTAGTCGATCGTTGTGCTATCAGGAATAAAATTAAATCACGATAAGAATTCTGCATATTTGGTGTACGTGACCGTTTTATCGTAAAACGATCGAAGATCTTCTGATCTTGATTCTTTCTACTTTCTGACTCGATGAGACGTGTTTAACAGTTTATTTCGCGTTTTACAATGGTAAAGTGTCAAGAGGACAGAGGGTCGCGGAGAGTATCGAGAATTGAACCGTGGCGCGTGTTCAGTATTCAATAGGAATCGGTTGAAAATAGTTGCAAGATTGACGTCCGCGGTTGAATGTCACGACGTGCTAACGAACCGCGCTCGAAACAACGAGCTTTCCAAGATAATCGTCCGTATACATACTCGGTGTGACGCAAAGCTGGATTTTATTAGCACTTTCGAAAGGCATCGGCAGTCGGCGTTTCCCGTTCGCTCGTTCGCCGGCAGATTGAAAAAAGGAACAAAGGAACTCGTTAGGTCAAGGATCAGAAATAACCCCAAGTACAATACGTACCGGTGTGGATCGTTAGTCGAATTCTTCCGGTAACTTGGAATGTGCGGGTCCTCGTCACTGTTTCTACACCCTCTAACGCGAAAATCAAGCTTCCCTCAGTCGAAAAATTCGCCATCTCTTGGTGTATTAACCCTTTAACTTCAACCATTAAAAGTGAGGAGCAAAGTGAGTATCGTACCAAGCGATTGTGCGTCATAGTAAACGAGCACGCTTTAGGAATACAATAGAATTCTTGGCAGGACTCGAAGAGATAGCGCAATTAAGCGCTATTTTCCTAGAATATTTGATCCATCAAGTAACAACGTTACATTTCATTCGCGGTCTTTCCAGTCGATTGACGCGAATTTCTTGTCTTAATATCGTAACCAAGAAAGGTTTCTTAACTTAAGATTTAGGAAATTTTGTATTTTACTTCCATACGCATCGTTCCTTTAGTTTCATAATTATACACGTTTCCGTGGCTTGAAAAACTATAATCAATTTTCTATAACGATAAACACGGATTACTATTTTGTGAAAAGTAACAGTGGATTGTCTTGCGTCACGATTCCAAGTAGACTGATTTATACACACTTATAGAAAGTGTACAGATGCCAAAATACACAAAACGCAATAATACAGAAACTATGCGGTATAGAGCGTTCGTTATAACGTTAACCAAGCGAAGAAAATTCCTATTTGCCTTGCATTTCTTCGATTATATGAATTTGCGTAAAAACATCCTCTTTGGACTGGTGTTTCGATCCTTCATGTCTGAGTTGAACGCGATCGCATCAAAGGGTTAAAGAAGAAACGAAGCTTCTTCGTGGCAGCCACCGAGTCTCGAGTTCACGGTGGAAATCTATTCGTGGCAAAAAGAGGCCGCAATGTCGAGGTAAACGACGCGTTTCCCTGTTTTATTTCATTGCCGTTTATTAGGGAGAGACAAACCCGCTCACGTAGCGTTGCGAGGGAAACAGGCGTGCAGGCGAGTCAGAGCGAGAAAGATCGATAGGACTCGAGTCAGAAATAGTCTCTCGGGACGATTGTGTGTGCCGTTGGATCGTCAGTCGAATTCCACCGACGGTACGTGCCTCGTCGATTGATGCTGTGTCTTCGAAAACGCAAGCCCGACCCCGGCTATTTAAACGCGGATCCAAAGATCCTCGTGCCGTGTTTCGGTGAAACCAGTGCCTCCATGGAACTTCTTCGCGATCGAACAAATGGGGTGAATCGTAGCAACTTGCGCCACGAGCCCCGTGAAACTTTATCGTGCCCATCGTCGCTCCGAGACGCTTAATTCTCAGGTAACTTTCGTTTCTCATCGATCGAAACGACGGTCACCGATATTTATTCGTAGACTGCGGATTTTTACGATTTTATTGGACATTTGAAGATGTTAAAATATATAAAATAATAGAAATAGTAATAAAATACTCGTTATATTTAATAGATGAAACGAGTCGCAATTTGTCATTCATTTCTTTATTTCAATTCAGAAGATAATAGAAAAGATAAACATCCGCAGTCCGTTCATTAAGTCATTCTGCGGTTTTTGCTGCGTTTTACTTCAACACCGCGTAAGTGTTGCAGATACTGTACGAATACATCTGCTTGTATTCCACGTTTGATTATGTTTCATTTAAAATAGATAGTTTCCAGCTGATTTAATGCTTTGAGAATTAAATATAAAACTTTGAAGAGGATAGCGAAACTTACAAAGACCGAATCAATGGGATATCGACGTTCTATCTCATCCTTCGTATTCCTCTAATTTATTCCCAACCGATTTTCATTTTTCCACGCACGTTCGATAATTTTCTTACGCAAAAATAATTTGGGAAACCAAATGGTATATGCACGAACGTTCTTGCAGTTTCTTTTCCTTCCGGATTAACGTTATTGCGTACATAAAATTAATACATATCGCCAGAGATACTGTTGAGCATAAATTCGACGTTTCAAATAAAAATGTACAATTCTAAAGAAACTGTATTCCTCAAAAGCGACTGTGTTACAACTACGGAAACTTTTCGGATGACTTAATGCGAATAGCTTGCGATGACTTGATGCGATAGCCGGGGTGAATAGCTTGGGATGACTGTGAAGTCTGTAAACGAATCAACTGTCGAAAGTAAGGTCGAGTTAGGTGAACGATAGACTCATTGGTCGCGACAAATATATCTCTGTCGCGGATAAAAGTAAACTGGAACAAATATAGAATATTTATACTTGGAAGGTGTTGTGTTAAAGCGACGAAACTTAACTTCGATCGAAGAAATGTCGGATCGAATTCGGAAAACCTAGGTATTTCACGTTGCACTCTTTCGTGTTTGAATCTTCTCGCGTCGGCCCTATTCTCCCTCCAGTTTCATCGTTTCACGCAACACAGCTATTTCGAACGGCTTATTTTTAAACCGTATTTTACATAAAGTATTTTCATCCGATGTATCCTAGAGCCATTGTATTTTTAGTGAGTCCAGTCTTTATTCCCTTTTTTTAACCTGACGTTGACGTTATCAGAGGTTTATTAATACGTGATCGCTCTTTGCTTCGTCTTATTTCGCGCACAGCCCGATTTGTTCCGCCGCTTTGTCGCGTTTATTTATTAATAGTGGAGACGAACGGGAAAAAGGAAAAGATCGCATAGGTTGTCGCATTATAACATCGTCGATAGAACGTGTAGTAAGTTTTACACGTACCTAATATCAAAAGTACACACTCTATCAGGAAAATATTTAACTTTACCGAACCTTTAACCCTGCTTCGTTTTCTCAGCCATTTTCCATCCAATCGTATTTTCCCAACGTTAAGAAGTATCTCGAGCCTGAGTAAAATATCGTGAATAAACGAATCGTTATTGGTACGTGTGATTTCTTCCGCTATTTCACGATTTCTCTCTGCCTCAACTTTGCCTTATTTTCTTAAAGCGTTATATTTCATAAATAAACCTCCATGCCAATTTTGTTATTATCGCATCTTAGATATTAGATGCATCGTCGCGTAATAATATTCTATAAATACAGCTGTAACGACGATAAAGTAATCTCGTGTTATTAAATCGCATGTTATCGAAGAAAAGCAAGGGATACTTTTGAACCATCTCGTATCTGGCGTTCGTACAAGAACCGAAAATTTTACGGGTATTTTTATAGTTATCGAATATATCGCGTATCATAGCTTCCTGATGCTGAAAAAAAACCAATTAAGAACGAAGGAAAAAAAACACGGCTGATTCTAAAACTGATTCAAAAAACAAAGCAGAGCTGACGTTCTCAAACAAATCGCAGCGTGGTTACGGTAAAGAAAGACAAGCGAGCCATAGTGTTGGCGTTGGGCAGTGCCGGCGAAAGCTGAAAAATGAAAAGTAAAAAGCAGCAGAGCGCGATAACGAGCGCGTCGATTCAGCGTGGTGGTTGTTTCCCTCTCGTCTCCGGCTCATTGTAACGAGATTACGCATTAAAAGGTCGAGAAACGAGGAAGTATGATGTAAATTACGGCTCTGGAAACGCGCGCGGTTCTCCGCTCGATAGTAAATTCACCTCTACGCCTCCGCGACAGTAAATTTACAGACTCCTTGGAAACATCAACTGTCACCGTTTTAAGAACGCGCCCCGTATCCCAGCCCGTAACGCTAATATCGCCCGTAAATACGTATTAAACGTATCCGTTGAAGTATTCGTTGTTATTAACGACATGTTTCCTATTGGACAATTATGTTAATTGCACAGATTTTCTCGTGCAATTCTCTTTTCTGCTCGATTCACGGCCGCACAGCCGCGCCTCGTATCCGCGGGCACTGTTCTTCCGCTTATTTTCCACGCGAACAACGCACGAACCAACGACTTTAAGCTTCTCCGCTCTGACTCGCGAACGACGTTGACCTATTTCCTGCAAATAGACGCGGCCGCGAACCGAACGCGTCTCCTCCCGTGCGCTCGCTACCGGAAAAAAAAGAAGCTGTCGATTCCACGATAAAGCTGACGCGTCCAGGTTGCCTTCTCTTTCTCGCTCTCTCTCTTCGTCTCACTCTATCCTCGTTTGGTCGCGTGCAGCCCACGTAATTTCCTTAATGGGCCGGCGATTAAGACGAAAATCTTGATCCTCGCCGAAGCAAGCGCAGAGCGACGCTGATGGATAACGGAGGCAGCCGGCCGCGGGCAACGATTTTACGAGGGCCCTTGAATAGCCTGCGTTTTGTTTGATCGTCTAAAGTACTTCGTTCCTCTTCTTCTTCTTCTTCTTTCACGCTGACGACGACCTTGTAACCACTGCGCTACGTTACATCATCGAACTGTCGAAAAAGGAATCGCGCGAGGTTTCGGAAATCGATCGATATTTCTTTTTCTTACGAAGAAGTTCGTTCTCTCTTTCAGCAACGATTGAGTCGTCCGTGTTGCCGAGGATGAAGTCATCGGTATTGTTAGAGCGATGCAACGAAGGAGTTTCAATGATCTTGGCCCTATTGATCCGACGAAGAAAAAAAAAAAAAATAAAAATAAAAAAGAAAGGAAAGAAACGAATGTACGTGCTGGTTTGGAGTTGTCGACGCTATAAATAAAGTGGAAAAATCGTGGAAGGAAAAGAGCAATCAAGACGATCGATGCAATAACGTCGCAGTAAGGACGCGAGTGCGCAACGCTCCGGAAGCGGGCGCGCGACCAGCTACGCGGAATCCTGAGCAAACGCGCGGCTTGACCGGAAACGGTCGTTAATCGGCGATCACCGCGGCATCGTGCCGCGCAAAAACGTGCGAAAGAGGTTCGCGCGGACTCGTCGTCGTGACTCATTTCCAGATCGAGTAATGCCAACACTCGAAGCCAGGAACGGACTTAAAAGGACGTTGCACGCGGTCACCATTAACGCCGCTATCGATCAGTCGGCCTGATCGATGCGAAAGTATTTCCCGCGATGACACGTCCAAATTTCGAATCGTCCCGTCGACTTCAATTTACGATGCCGTACGTGTGTGCGTTTTTACATGCAAGATTACTGCATAAAAACATGCAGCGATAATTCTTAATGAAGCCTTCATAAACGCGACAAACACCATTCACTCTGCACCGGTGAAAAATTGATTCGTGACACGTAACGATCCGATCGGACGTTGCGCTCTCAACGGATCGCGCATCGTTTTACTCGGCTCGCGATTAATGCGCCCCTGAAACCGCGAGCGCACGTACACTCCCGGTCATAAGTATCAAGATACCTCCTGCTAAAACGTGACAATTGCTTTAAATTATCATGGAAACGATTAATTCATTGATTAATTGATTAATCAAGATAACGATGCAAGAACTCGTGAGAGCTGCAGCAACGGAAGATTGGGTCTGCACCGAGGCAACAACGAGGCATTTTTCGTCGCTTTTTATCGCTGCATCGTCCAAAACGTTCACACCAACCAGTAACTTATGGAAACATTTTGTGCACACTGGCGACTTTCTCAAGAAAGAAAGAAAAACATGGAACAGCGACAAAAAGTTGCTCGTTAATGATTCGCAATGAATCGCGAACACTCGGCTAAGTATACGATCCCCGGAATATTTTGATCCAAAGCTCGTTAAATTCGAAGAAGTTTCGTATGAAATAGATGCGAAATTCAAAGAAGTTCGTCTCTAAGATCGATCGAAATTCCAAATGAATTAAGAGCAAATACGATAGAAGAATGAATAACACGATTGTCAAAATTGGTCGAAGCAACGGCCAAAAGACCATCAAACGTCACCATAGAAGACGTCTTGCGTTCGCTAATCAAAGTCAAAGATAGCGCGACAAAATTTGTTCTCCATACATCGTACTATCGTATGTATATGCCTCGCGAAATTAATTCATCTTTACATAAGTTTCAAGCCGGCCGGACAATAATTCTTCGATAGTTTGCTAATCATTTCTGAGGATAACCCCGCTTTCCGTAACTGACCTAATACTTATGCGCGGGGGTGTACACGTACACACGAGGAGAAACGGTGTATCGCGTACGTGCATCACGCACGATGGGCTACAAACGAAAACACGCTCGTCCCTAATTGCGTTCGGATGTGGGTTACAGACACAAACTACGACTTCTTGTTCTCCGTTCTGGCGATTACTCCCGCTGGACGGGCATTGAGTAATCAATACGAGCGTCTCGAATCAGCCGCGAGAGGAAAGGTTCCTCGAGGCCTCGTTAACGCCAGGATTAAACCTCTCTCTCTCTCTCTCTCTCTCTCTCTCTCTCTCTCTCTCTCTCTCTCTCTCTCTCTAATTTAGCGAAGATCCTTCGTTGAATGGTCGTGACCCCCAATCGAGACCGTTCTAAATGAAGAACGACTCTCATCGATCGGGGATAATCGATTTCCTCGAGGCGTTGCCCTTGACGCGACGATTTTTCCACGGTCGCGTTCTCAGAGGAACGAAACGTTCCGCTTTAACGAGCGCCAACTACGAGGGAAATCGGTTCGATCGTTGACGTGCTTTATCGTTTCCGAAAAATTATTCCAATTGGCGAGTTAATCGAGATCCAGGCCACCTGGCTCCGATAAAATATTCACGATGTGAATATTGCTATCTGTCTCTGTCTATGTCGCTGTTTTCGGTGGTGGAATTTATGCCGGCCACTGCCAAAAACACACCACAGCGATTCATGAAGCAGCGATTCGTGTATACTGGCCGTTACGAAATCTCGGTTGATTCGATGCTCGAAATACCTAGCTTCGCGCTGTTATAATGGCTAACAAGTTGTTAAGGAGCTTGGTTTAGCGTACCATCGTTATGCGGTTGCTCAAGACTGCTTGTAATCTTCGGACGAACCCACAATTCTTGTTCATGAATATTATATATGATAAAGGTTAGAAGACTTTCATAATCACGCATTGCTACGATTCTTCCACTATTTTCTTCGAGAATTCCTCGTACAAATAGTATAACACGTTTTAATCGTAGCTGATCACTATGTTAATATCGTTACGAAATCTTCCTTCTTTCTCGCTAATGTTCTTTATTTATAGTATCATTATACAGTGTCTATAGATAGACGTACAGATCTATCGAAGATATTTACGAAGATATCTCTCGAAAGACAAAAAACCGATCGACTGCGTTCTTCCCAAATTTCTCAATTTCGTTGCGTCGACGCGCGACTAACGTCCATCTTTAAAAAAAAAGATTGTTTTCGAAATTTTGCAAGTCACATTCACCATCATGCTTTCACTCTTTGGCTATAAACCACCTACTTGTGACGATATCGCGCGAAAACGATTTTTAATTTTGTTTCTCCGGTTATTCATTACTGGTATTCCATATAACCGTGTACCACACTGGTACCGAAACTCAAATTACCAACAGCTCCCAGAGGATATTAAAGAAATAGACGAAATTTGCAAAGTAGTCCACCGGATTGACTCTCTTGTATCGAAATCATCGCACAATGTCCCATGTAATTCTCTCCCTTCGAAAACCAAATATCAACAAGTGTCGAATTCAGTTTTCCGCCAGGCAAGAATCACCCACGGCCCACATGTTCATCGTCAACACTGCGCTGTCTCGTTGATACCGGCCAATTGAACACTCCTTCGTCATGTAGGCGAAACAATCGGGACCAACAAAGTGTACCTATCGGAGCACTTTGAAAGCAAAGAATCTAGAAGGGATGCCAAAAATTGTCTACATTGGTTGACTGACTCATCGTGGCCGTGTACGAGAGTTCTTCTCGAAGAGCGCGGTGCTAGTCATCCCGGGTATTTGGGGATGCTGGGCGGCTCAGGTGGTTGCGTGGCGGCCCGAAATAGAGGCGGTCGCCCGCGCAAAATCGCTGCGAGTCGCGCCGCGAATAGTGCGCGCCCACCGCCTTCCCGAGAGCCGTCGGTAATTTTAGAACGTTTTGTTTTCGTGCCAGAATACCGTGGCGGCCGGCACGCTACACGCACACGCGACCGCGTGCTGCCGCGCTCCTGCTGCCGCTTTCTTGCTCGTCCGCAGATTGCGCGACGATTACGTTCCGCGTGTCCGGTTTGGCCGCGTGCGCAAAGCGTCGAGATCGATGCACGCGCGACACCCACGCGACGCAACTCGCTTCTAGGAAGTTGCAGTTGGATAGAGTGTGTGTGTATGTGTGTGTCGCCTAATGTGTGTGGAGCCGGAAGATTATGGTTTTCGTCGAGTGTTGTGATGAGATCTCGAACATTTCCGATCGGTTTGAATTTGTGCGGGGTAAAGTAAGGTTGCTTGGGTCAGCTAAGACTCAGCGTACTCATCCTACTACGATTTTTATATTTTTATATTTTTATCTTGCTCTTACTTTAGTAACCAGAAAGGATTTGTTATGTTTGAGGAAAATGTTTGACGCAAGAGCGAATTTGTTTCGTATTTTGTTCGAAATGTTGAAGCTGTATTTTAACGTTTCCTAATGTAATTGTGTCGGATATGGTCGAAAAGGAAAGCAATAGAATTACAATCGAATCTCGAACTTGATAAGAGACGGGGCAATATCCATCGTGTTTTTTAAGTTCCGCGGGAAGAAATATCAAACCGAGGAAATGATCGAAGTATACTTACGACTGGGCTATTCGAGTCAACGAGAAGATATTATATTGTGGAACTATTAAAATGAACGACGAAATAACTTCCAAAAATAAAGTAATATCTATACACGTGTTATTGAATTATAATGATTACACAACTGAGAGTATGAAGATCGAACCAACTTCTTTCTTTCCGATCAATAGAAGTGTTACATCCTCGAAAGAAAACAATGTCGTCGAGGTACCAGTGTATGTATACGATATAAAATATTTCGCTGCTTGTCGCGTGCCTGATAACGAGTCAAATATTCCGTTTTCAAATGTAGCTCGTTTAACAATTGTTTATAAGCGAATTTCGTTGAATTGCAAGGCAAATCGCATAGTTTGACTGAAACGTCGTCACTCGGACGCTACTTCGAATTTTCAGAATGCCGTAATCTTTGAAATTTCTGTATTCTGGTTTCCACCAGCTAACATGTGCTCGTTCGAAGCTCAAGAGGCATTGCGTCGTACAGAACAGCTTTCTTGGCTCGAGTTTCTGCCGAGTTAGATAAGCGACTTGGCTTTCGACGCGGTCGAAAATTCACTGGGAAACAGATCGGTGCACGATCGCGAATCGGCCGCGTATCCGCTAACGTAACGCCTAAACGCGCTCGAAAGGCTTCTTATGAACTTATATATGGCACTGACTCATTATAATATCGCGCAACCTGTCGCCGCGACTATTCAACCATCGATTTGAAACGCCTGCGTTTTCAGGAAAAGTGTCGCGATAATGTGCAGAAAATTATTTCAACGTGATAAAATCGAAGCTAACCAAGTAAAGCTTTAACGATCTGCCAATTTTCCGAACAACAACGAAAACAATATGCATTTATCAGTTTTCTGTTTCCTTCTCCCTCTGTTGAAAATTTACCGGGTTAAAGTGCCTTTATCTGAGAAGTCACTGACAGCTTCCATCACGAGTGAACGCACGTTGCCCGATAAATGTTCTTCCGTTGTATGAAATCGCTTCCGATTACGAGTCTCAATTTCCATGCGCGCGTGTCGCGAGTTTGCGTGGTAAAACGGGCCAAGAATTAATACAACATGAAAAGACAACGATTTAACGAATGGACGAAGACGAACACATTGTATGGAAGAGAAATCGAAGTAGTAGAAGAGAACGAAGTTTAAGCAACGGAATAACAAGCAAATCGAGAAACACAGACGCGCTCGTTTTATATTCGATCTCCTGTCTCCTACTGCCTTGTGTCTTTTACTACCTGGCACCTGGGGATCGACAATGGCAAATGCAGCCTTTTTTAGTCATCGTAATTTATTCGACTCTCCGATCGTTCAGTTCCAAACTTCAACTCAGCATCGTTCGAATGGCGAAAAAAAAAAATTGAAGTGGTTGAGGCAGCTCCACTTTCCGATAATTTGTGTAAATCAACAGAAGCAATCAGGATTGGATCGCTTTTTTGAAAGGTGCTATAAACCGGGTCGCTCAAAGGCTAGTCGATTAACTCCATAAATTAAACTGTGGAAAAATATAACAGCAACGAACATTATGTTTAAGAATTTATCTTAGAATTTACAATCATGTATTGTGATAAAGAAATTTGTGAAACTAGTTCCCTCGTTGCTTGAGATATACAACGCTAATTTAATAAAATTGAAAACTTCATAAAAGGTGGACTTTATTCACTTTGGTATTTGTCAACTAAAAGTCGTAGCAATAAAGCTTTTGAATATGAAACCTATACCTCTCTCTTCCCATAAATAGCTTCAATTCGAATATTGTTTCTTTATTGTCGCAAACCCTTCAATCGAGAACAAGCCAAACAAAATACTTTGAATCGCAGCTAGAGGAAAGCTTTGAAAAGAGGGGTGGAGAGGAGAAGAGGAAAAGAGAGAGGGACAAACGGAGGCGTGCATGTGGAAAAGAAAAAGAGACAGAGAATGGTCGCGTGGCAGTGCGTGGCCCCAAATAGGGCATCAGGTGGTTACACGACGCCCGCGAGAAAAAGATCGTTTGCGCGTGCGCAGACGCGCGTGTGCCTCTCGTAACCGGACACACGCACGCATGTATAGAGGCGCGTATAGCTGAACGGCACGCGCGCTCTTACAGGTGGTGGCAACTGGCGCGGTGGCACAGGAAATTGCTCCTTTGCCGTAGCAAACCCAGTCCGGAACTTTGCGGGCCACCGTTCACCCGGTTTAGTTGCCGGAGCAATCGAACACCGCTTTCAAACTGATTCGACACGTGCGCGCGCCCGTGCAGAGAGAATAATCTCTCTCACCTGTTGCGCCTCTGTTTTCGCTTCCTTCGTTCGCTCTCAGCCCCGATATTAATCAAAAAATCGCTTCACCGGAAAGATCATTTATAAACTGGTATCTCTGAGTCCATAGTATCGTCCATGGTATTCGAAATATCGCGATGTTTGATTATCATTGATGAATTGAATATATGTAAATAGTTTCGTTCGATGCTACAGGAATCACATTGCAAAGAGAGTTAAGGAAAACAGAATAAAGTAAAGCAATGTTTTAGGGAAGTATTAAAGTATCTTACACATTCTTGAAAGTATAATGTTTGATCGTGCTTGATCAATCGAATATACATAAGTCGTTCACTGCTACAAGAATCACATTTCAGACAGATAAGGAAAACAAAGTAAAGTAACGTTCTCGCGAAGTACTAGAGTACTTTACATATTCTGGCAAACATCATTACGTTCGATTATTATTGATAGAATAAAAATAAGTAGTTTCATGCAGTGATATGTCAGACAGCTACACTAAAGACAATTTCACCGTAATTGATAGTAACCTGTGGCTCGAAATCTAACATAACCTAATATCGAAAAAGTATATAATGCTATAGCGACTAAATAATTCTCACGTTCGAGAATAAGCAAGAGGAACGAACGAAGGGAAGTTTCGTCTCTAAGCGGACGCGCTTCGATCGATACATGTTTCACGAGAAGGGACACCGGTGGTGGCCGCAAACTCTCGAACTGACGATAAACCAACGTCTGTCACTGAGCGAACCGTCGGTACGCCGGCGCCATCGGCGTCAGCAGCTATGAGCTTACGCAGGCGGAAGAACGAGGGGTGGTGGACGTAGCGCCGCATTCGTGATATTATCTACCACAGATCGAATACTCGACGGTATACAACGACGGGAGAAACTTCCCTCCCTTATCCCAGCTTATTTAAATATTTTTACATGTTCCCAAAATTCGCTGTATCTTTGTTCTATATTTCGTTTTTTTCCTTTTCCTCCGCGTGACTTCTTTCCTGGAAATCCTCGAACGCGGTCTCGAACGCTGTCGATCGCAAGGGAGACGAGCGCGCGCGCCACGTCCTACGTCACGCCAGTCTACGTCACTGGAGAACCGAGAAACGCCGAGAAGGGGGCAGGCTGGGGGCAGCGGACACGTGGAGGGGAGTTAGGAGAAGGTGGGAGCGCGCGAAGAGCTGCACGGTGGGGGCAGAGATGCCTGCGAGCAGTGGCGAGCAGTGACGACGTGCTGGTTGCGTGGTGGGAGTAGCGGCGCGTGTGTACGTAACACATACGCGGTCGGCTATATACGCGGCACGCAGACAGGCGCGCATTGATAGGGGACCGCAGAGCGGGGATTGGCTGGCAGTCGACTCGCCGCTTCCAAATATGGGACAGTCTCCGCGGTCCATTCATAAAACTACGGGGCGCGCCGTCGCTCGGCTCAGTTCGTGCGCGACCCCCACGCATCGCGCGTCCTCCGACGATCCGAGCGCGCGATCTGCTGCCTCCGACACGCACACCTAACCGCGGAGAGGTACATATCTACCGAGGCACACGATAAACCCGACGAAGGAGATAGAAAGAGAGGAACGGAAAGAACGAGAGAGAGAGGACAAGGAGAGAGAGGAAGCGGTGAAGAAAGAAAGGGACGGAGGACACGGAACGACAAATAGGCGCGCGGTCGCGCGCGCGCCTGCACCTACAAGACACTCGCGCGCGCGCGAGCCAAATCATCGTCGCGTACAGGATTCATTTCGCGAGTGAAAGAGTCATCACCTTGATATAATTGCGAATTCGTGAGCTTGGACTTGGACGACCGGCGTTTCGAACGAAAGATTCTAGAAGAAAAGGGAGACGAAAAGTGACAACCACTAACGTCTTGAAGGAAGAGTAATCGCGGTTCCGCGTTTCATCCCTTGACGCCGGCTCGAGCCGTGGATCCGCATAGTCGCGCATCTTCGTTGGTTCGTGGCGCGCGGGCGCGCTCGAGGGAAACGAACCGGCGGCAGTCCCTGGTGGTCAGACCGGCCGGCGTGGCGCGGCGCGGCAGCCGTTCCGGATCGGGACGAAGACCGAGACGAGGATCGGTCGCGATCCGGTGAGATTGGATTTTTCGAGAGTCTCCGTGCGTATAATTGGGTGGTGGTGGTAGTGGTTTGTGGTTGGTGGTGGTTGTGCGCTCGCGGTGGTGTATAGCTATCCCGCCGCCGCCGCGGCGACAGATCGCAGGCGCGCGCGCTCTCGCGAAAGAGAGTGGGATCTCGAAGGGAGAAGAGAGAGGGAAAGAAAAGGAAGGACAAAGAGGCGAGCGATCGCGAGACACGGTTTTTGCCGCCCGGCGTCCGCTCCCTCGTGTGTGTATACCTCGCTGAGAAAGAGAGACTCGGCGCGTGCCGCGCGACGGATAAAAAAGGGGGAGCGCGTGCTACGTCCGCTTGACTACTAACCCAGTGACTGGAGCTATACGGAGGGAAAGAGGGACAGATACGACCGATCTCAACGGACTTGACGTTTAGATCTATCCTGTGCTCGTGTACGAACCGAGAGTTCGTACCACGCGACCCTCTTCTCAACCCTTTCGACGTCGCGTCGGTGTTGTTGCACAGAGGACGAAGGGAAACTGATTCTACTAGACTAAGACTGAAAAGACGGATAAGGGCTAACTCGCGTAGAGCTTGTATATCCGGTGGGAGAGAGAAAGAGGCTTAACTGTGTCGGGACGACCGAGGAAGGACAACATTTTAACCATAATAATAGCGTTGAACGATACAACCGCAGGCGAGGACACGCAGTGCGGTACCGAGGAGGTTGCCACCGCCAGCCAGGGAGGCGACCAACTCCAGAGGATGACGATGGACGGCATGGAAGTGGTGGGCTCGCAGCCCCACGCGGCCACCAGCCCGTTTTTGCTCTCACCGCCACCCCTCGGACATCATCATCATCATCCTCATACTACCTTCAATCTTCAGACAGTGCAGCTTAGTTTCGACGCGTGTCTACCGTACAACGCGGCGACATCCTCGAATTCGATCGTCTGTGGTGTTGGCGGCACGTCAACACCAGCCGCTACCACTTGCACCTCGTCCACGAGTTGCAACAAAACGATTCCAACCTTGTCGCTGGCAACTTGCGCGCCCTTGCAAGCCCAGCATCAAAACAATACCGATTCCTCTGATCCCCATGGCCGACAACATCATCATCACCATCATCATCCTCATCAACGACTCGACGACCATCAACATCATCGACACGTCGATGCCTCCTCGCCGTCCAACGATTCCACCGACGGTAAAAGGCATCTACAGACTGTCAACACCGAGGACAAGGACTGTCCCAGGGAGTGCAGAGACGATCTTCAGGAGCCTAACGAGAAGGATAAACCAGGTGACCTAAACACGCCGGTTACCACCAGCAGCGATTTACCGTCCTTCTTCGGCCCTTCCGCGCTCGTCGAGCCACCTCCTATTTCAGGTACCTACAATCAACAGTCCTTTAACAAAAAAAAACAAAAAAACAAAAAAAACAAAAAAGAAACAAAAACAAAAAGTTCGATCAGGCAACGATAACTTCTTCTTTTCATCCTTCGTAGTCGTGACGTGGTAAAATAACTTTATCATCATCGAGTTTCCTATTAATCGAATCTTTCTCGTATGACAGAGATCCTTTGCGTATGCACGCTTCGACGAGGTCAAATCGTTAAAACGTGTTCCACGATAATCGAATAGCGGAATTCGAAACTCGTCGGACGCGAGACACGTGAAAATAAACGCTCGTCGAACAACGCGCACCAAACCAGTAGTAATCGGCTGTGCGATTCGAACTTCAGCGGCCTTGCACTTGCTGTGTTTCACGAACGTCCCAACTTTCGCTTTCTGCATATCTGCCAACTCCTGCTGCTGCTGTTACCCTCGTGGCTGCGTCAAGCACCCCTTCGAAAATCCGGCTTTTCCGCATCAATTTTCGAAAGTGATCGCGTTGCGAGATCTCGGTCGTCGCGGCCAAGTGCATGATGTGCCAGCGTGACGTATATCGGTTGGCTCTCGCGAAAACGGCTAATATCGAACCTGCCCGCCTGTCGCGGATCAATACTCAGCGACCCCGACATTCAGAAACCCTTCTCCGCCCGTCCCTGCATCGCCGCCGCCTCCACCTCCGCCTTCACCTCTGTCTCCCACCACCCCTTGCCAGTTCATTCATGCTTCCAAGAACCCCCACCTCGTTCATCCGGACCGATACAACCACCCTCCGTTACGCCGATAGTCGTCTTTTCCGTGACTTTCTCGCTAACGAAACGAAGCAGATCGTTCGTTCCCCTTTATCGTTCCGTACATCGTAGTCTCCTCTCTTCTCTCGTTTCCTTCCGCTGTCGCGTTCATTTGCTAGCCGATAATCTATCCGGGCAACAACTTTCTCGCGGTTATACATGGCTACGTAGAAATCGTTGATACATTCGGCGGATGACACGATTCGGAGATACCTAATTCAAACTCGCATCAATTCGTAGAACACAACCGGATGACCGCGCATTTTTCTCACTACTGGGAGTCTGCCGATTTGATTTTCGGTAGGTCGTAAACGATTGTGTATGTGCGTAGAAAGGAAGTAACGAGACGGCAGGATGCAGACGACAGATAGAGACACCCGGTATAATCTCGCTTCGCAGATAAAGTCATCCCCGTATCGCGCGGTCCTTCCTGTTGATTCGCTTAGGCCGCGAGATGCACGCGCTAACTCGTGCCCGGAGTTGTTCCTGAGCTTGTGATCACGCGCAACCGCGACCTGCTCCGCCCTCTTTATGTAGATTTTCGAGACTGATTGAAAATTTGATGGATGATTTGTAGGCAGCCTGGCGGGCGAAGATCTATCTCTCGAAGAGGCCACGGAGGACGATGAGACGGCTACCTCGACCGGCAGGGATCATCGGCACCACCATCACCAAGAGTCTCAGGAACAGGGCACGCCTGGAGCTCCACCCTCCACTAGTCCACCGCGTCATCATCAGGCTCAAGAGGACGCGGACCGTTGCAACGTGTTACAAGGCGGAGTGATACTCTACTCTTCCCCTCATTCCACGTCTTCGGTGTCTTCAGCACCAGCGTCGAGCGTTAACATCTGCAACGTACCAACGTTGACGTACCGTGGCGTCTTCACCACCACTTGTACGCAATCCTCGCCGCTGAACACTCTTCAGAATCAGCAGCAGCCACCCCAACAGCAACAGCAGCAGCAGCAACAACCAACCGGTCAGGAGCTCTGGGGTCCTTTAACCTCCCCGACCTTGACTTTGACAAATTCACCTTTCCTACACTCCACCCTTCACCCAGCCCCGTACGGCGGAGAGACCGTCGAACTTTTACCGGTCGAATCGAAGCCACCCCCGCCACCAGGCTACCACGATACGCCAACCACTACTCCCGCGGCGTGGTTAACGACGCACGACGACCCTTACGATCCGAATCTCCTGTCCCATCATCATCCCCATCACCACCATCAAGAGACGACGCTGAAGCAAGAACCCACGGGCGGCTACCCACCGGCCGTCCAACAGCAACAACAACAGCAGCAACCTCAACCCACTCAACAGCAGCAGCAACAAGCACCACCGTCGGCTGGTACAACGGGAGTGCAGCTAGCGGAATACAACCCCAGCACGTCGAAGGGGCACGAGATTCTCTCGCAAGTTTACCAGCAGAGTGCTCTGCCGCTCAGGCTGGTCCCGGTGAAGCCGCGGAAGTATCCGAATCGACCGAGTAAAACACCGGTGCACGAGCGACCGTACGCTTGCCCCGTGGACGGCTGCGATCGCAGGTTCTCTCGCAGCGACGAGCTCACCCGGCACATCCGCATCCACACCGGCCAGAAACCGTTCCAGTGTCGCATCTGTATGCGCTCCTTCTCGAGGAGCGATCACCTGACCACTCACGTGAGAACCCACACCGGCGAGAAGCCGTTCTGCTGTGATCAATGCGGCCGAAAATTCGCGAGGAGCGACGAGAAGAAACGGCACGCGAAAGTTCACTTGAAACAGAGGCTGAAGCGCGAAGCCACCCACGCCACCGCTAGAAATCACCCTCAGAGCCACGCTTCTCCGCCGTGCAATCAGTAAGAAGAATTTGAATGAACTGTGTCGCAGAATCGATCCACATTTTTCATACGACGATCGATGTCGATCGATCGTCGATACCGTCGATCTCCACGCTCATTCCTTTAATCTTGTCAATCATGCTCGTGCACGACGCAGCTTTTTCACCTTGCCAGGCGACGAGGAAACGACGGAGACCTTTAGGCGGAACAGACTGCCGTCACCGACTGATCCGTCATCGATCCGTCGTCGGCACCGTCAGCGATCGACGAGTGGGGCTCGACTTTAACGGATTAGCCTAGCGACCGAATCGACAAGCATTTTTGGCGGTATAACGAAGCGTGATACCGAGCCTCTCGGATAATAGTACGTAAGGAACAATCGCGGAGGATTTTCATAAAATCTTTGTAAATAATCGTGGATAATTTTTAATCGGGACTAGAATTTCAAAGCGGTATGTAAAATAAATGTCCGGTGTGATCGGTCCCGACGATGGGCTCGTCGCGTCTTACAGAACGGATCGATTCGAAGCTTTTCTCCTGATCTCGCTAAGCGAACCTTCGACGAGGAAACACGAACATTGCGGTAAATATATATATATACATATATGTATATTAGACTCCGGCGGTTTTCCTGCGAGCTCTCATCTCAGTTTATTTCTTTCACTCCCGTCCCTTTTGCCTACGGTTAATACGTTGCATAAGGAAGAGAAGAAAATTGAAAGTTTACCACGCCAAGTTGCATTTAGAAGGAGTAGGAACGAATACGAGTGAAAAATCTAGCTTTACCAAGAGGTACTGTTTCCTCGACAATTGTCGGTATCGGAATGCTCGTGCTTTTAGCGGTAAACGGGAAGAACGGGAGAGAAAGAAAAAGAGAAGAAGAAAGTCAGGGAGGATGCTCGAAGCGAGCGACGCGTCGAAGATCGTTATTTACGACGGTTGCGTTTTATACCCTTGTTTGCGATCGAGAACGAGATGCAGATGCGAAAATCGACGTTAACCGCGCGTAGATACGTACGCGAAATATTCCGGTGTCACGAAATATACTGCAGCCAGGTTCTCCGACGAATCGCGTAGAATCGATACCGCCCGCAGCTTCCGGGAATCAGGGAGGAATTTACCGATGGAGAAGAAAAGAGAGAAAGAGACGGCGCACTCTCGATCGCATGCAAACGAGCGCGTGAAAAAAAAAATTGCCATGCGCGAGCGCGCTTCTTGAAACGATCAGGGGATCGCGTATCAACTTTTCCCAGCTCTCTCATGATCGGAACCGGTCGATGTTTTTCGATCCTTTTACCCGAGTGTTCGTTCCTTCGGCCAATAATCGTGCAATTTTCGAATCGTGCCCGATTCCACAAATGTTTTCAGGATATTTTCTAAGTATTTTTATAAATTACGACACTCGACGAATGAAAAAGAAAAAAGAGAATGAAAATGTAGTTCGATATCCATTACGATCGGCATCGCGATTCTATGAGAGGGCATAGACCCTGACACGTTTGCAAGATGCGACCGACACCGACGGACGATCGGTATTACATACACACACACTACTTTGCGTCCTCGAACCTCGTGTCTTTCAATCATACAATCGTAATAATCGCTTCTTACATATTTGTTATCGTCCTCTACCTCTGAAACTCGTTCACTCGTTCCTACGACACCCTTCGTGCCCCGGACACGCTAAATCTCGGACTTTTCCCGTGTCCTAGGGAACTCTCTTGCCACTCCTTGCTACCCGTTTCCCCCTTGAAAATTCCTTTCAGCGTTAGAAGTCACTTCGTAGAGTCCCTAAGCTTCTTGGAAGTTAAATACCAGATGCGCCACCCTTCCCCTTGTGAATTAACCCTCTTTTAACCGCCAACAAACCCCAAACGAGTAAACTGTAATTAATCGCGATCATCGTTGTTGAACGGGAGTTTTCCTTTGTAAATATGTATATAACGTGTTATACATATGTACACATAGGTTACATCTAATCGAATCGTGCCGACAAACAGAGAGAGAAACCCGTAAAATCTTTCACTTTCCTCCTTTTAATCTTGCCGCCCTACTTTCCCCCCCTTTCCTCTCGTCCTCTTCCCGCCCCTCCCCCCTCTCCATCGTGATCGTTTACGTGTATAAAATATGAGTTTTAGCGGCGATTAATATTATGTATATGTTGCTCTATTTATTAACAAAAAAACAAAGTCTCTCTCCCTAGTTACATGTATCTATATTATATATATATGATATATATAATATATATATGAACAGAGGAGATATATATATATATATTGTTAAAATTAAAGGATTATTTTTATTATGATTATTATATTATAATTATATTAAATAACAGTTATAATTAATAACGAAACGCGCGGCAACGCGTACAGCTTTTATGGATCCCAAGCGTTCTTACGCGCTCTCTACCTACTTCAACGATGGTTGCACCGACGCGTATGCGATATTATCCGCTATTGTTCTAGATAGATCGGAAAATATGTAGGCAGAGGAGCGTATAACGCGCACGCGCGTTCTCGTGAAATAAAAAAGCAGAAAGAGAGAAAGAGAGAGAGAGAGAGAGAGAAAAAGAGAGAGAGAGAGAGATTATGCCTGTGTCTGCCTGTATGTGTGTATGCGTGTATAAATGTGTACGTGTATGAAAGAGAACGAGAAAGAAAAAACATTTAATGAAAGAAACGAAGATAATGAGAAAAGAGGAATAGAGAGGACAATTTTTTTACGAACGATAATTACACTATAATTGGATAAATTATGTGTAACTATTCCACAACATGGTGCTCCGAGTGTGCAATGCACAGAAAAGAATCTCTCGACTACCTGTATATTTGTGTTGTAATCATCGTTGCCGTTTAATCTGGCCGGTTCCCCACGACGATTATTAACAAAAATACAAAGTTAACATTGAACAGCAACGCCTGGTCGTTCTTATTTCCCCGTGGTACGGCACAAACTCCTTGAAACGATACGTCGACGCTCGTAATCGTCGACCGCAAGACCCGTTGAAATGTTTCGCCTCTTCGTTTTATCACCTTTAAACGCGGATAGCGAGGAACAGAGTTTAAAGCTGAAAGCACGTTTCGTTTTCGATGCTCTCGATATACCTTCCACTCTTCCGAGGCTTTCGATATATTAGAGTTTATATTTCGAGTTTATCGGGGTTCGCGATCTGTGAAAGCTATAACGCTATAAATCGTTCGAAACGCATATTTATAATATGTTCATGAACATAATGGTATGCAATAGTGTCGTTTGTCACGTTGAACGATTTCTCGAGTGTCGTTACATCGCCAATTTATTTTTCCCTTTTGCGCGTTAGCGTCAGGCACATTCATCGACCGCAGACATCTTTATCGATCATCGACAATTACCGAATAGGGCATCGACGATCAAGGATGTCGATACAGCGAACCGCATCCTACGCGACCGAACTATTGTTCCTCCGAGGTGTGCGTTCAAAAGGCAGCCACCTAGAGATTAATAAGGACCGGTCCCCGTTGCAACGAGACTAGTCGATCTCGATGAAACGCCGCTCCGTTGTGCCGTGTTTTCCATGCAACCTTTCACCATAAACACGCGGTTGGCGCCTAAACCGATTGGACTTTCCGGCTAACGCTTATCTCGATTTTTCGCTGCAGCGCGATACGAATCACGAACAACTGGCAATTAGTAGTGGTCGCGCGTGCCAATTTTTCTCTACCTCAATCGTCGATAGATTCTTTATCGATCGGCCATTGATCGAAGCCAGTTCAGCTCCGTCCGGTTCACTGCTGAAATTTCGTTCGTGATCGAGTTCCTTTTACGATTCCTTAAAGAGAGCGAATTATTATTGCTTGGTTTTCCAAACTCGAAAGGAACGACGAGGTGAAAACGCGTGATCGAAATCTGGTACATATGGTACAATATGTAATATGGCCTGCGTGTAATACAAACAACGTCGCTTGAAGTTGTAAGATAAAAATTTCCAGGAAGAGAGAAAAAAACGGTTTCAAGGTATGGTATGCTAAAACACGTCGGAATAAAAAATTCGTCTCGTTTGTTGCCCGGGGCGACGTTGTCTCTTCCAAAAAAGGTAATCCATATGATTCAGAGGAGCCGAGAAAGACGACACGCCGGTTTGTGCTACCGGTCACGACGAAACCGTTCCGTAATATCGTTTCCGTAATCGGCTAATTAACGGAAAACGATGATGTCTTCCAGAAGTGGATAGGTTTCTCTACCAGCGGTGGCAGCCAGCGTTTCGACGTTCAACAGGAGAGGGTCCACGTCATCGATTCTTCGCGCTCGGACGAACGAAGTTTTGGCCGGCTCGCTGGCTCTCGCGTGTAGAGAACGTGCAATGGCCACTACATAGGTGTATGCACACCTATATAGGAGAGACAGTGCAAGAAGTGGGCAGGAGTGAGGCTGTGAGAGCACGTCTATAAATAGGACCAAGATCGAGATGAGGCCTCCTCTGCACTTCGTGATACCTTCTATCCTTCTCCCACCATCATTCTCCATCTTGTTTCGATCCACTCTTCCTCTACCCGACGTTCTTTTTCACCGCTCTTAACCATCCTTCTCCCGCCAACGTACTCGTCGTATCTCCCTCTCGTTCTTCGCGATCTCTGTCTCCTTTTCGCTCCTTTGTTTTACTCTCTTTCTCGTTTTACTCGATGGCGCCGTCCTCGTCTCGACGCGAACTGTTTCCCGCTTTCTCTTTCGATCTTTCCATTTCGCTTCTACACCGAGCCATCAGATGGCTACATCTCGTTCTCGTCCCGTCTCCGTCTCGCTCCATAACTCCTAAACCATTTCTCCTTCTCCTTCCCTTCCCGGCACTAGACATCCCTCCCACTAACGACTGACAAGCACGACGATGCGCTCCTCGCACGACACATAAGGATCGCGTATACGCTGGCGCGCGTGCAGCCGAGCAAAAAAATTGTCGTAAAATATAGTTCCTCCGTGGATATGCAAGCTCCGGACCGGGCCCTCGAAGAAGAAAAATGCATGTTGGGTCGCGCGACCGGCCGGACGATCGAACGATGGGATGAGTCAGGTAACGTCGACTCGCAGCTCCGCGGTTCACCGTAGGTGTTGTTGAAATTTGATTCCCCGCCGCGACACTGCACCGACGCGACTTCCGATCATGCGCGCCAGCTTCATCCCCCTTACCACTCACCGTGTCTTCCTACATCTATTCATATCTCGATAAAACGTTCAAGCATTTTATATACTCGGATAATTTTTCCACGCTGTATTTCTCGATTTCTTTTCTCTTCGTTTCTCTTTATTATTTTCTGATTTATTTCGTTTAGGTTAGGAACGAGATAAAAGGAACGAGATATGAAATATGCGATAGGAGAGCAGACACAGGATACGTCGATTTTCCTTAGCCGAGCCAGAGAAAAAGACAGGCAAAACGCGATCACCGAGAAATCCAGCGTATTTATCTTCGTCCATCTTTTTCTTTCTTTTCTTTTTTTTCTAATTTCCAGGCCAGCGTCCAGGTTCTCCTCGGCGGACGAGTGGCGCATCGACGCGGCAAAACGAGCATTCCGCTTTCATTCGCGCCGCGCAACGATACCCAGTGTGTGTCGCATCGATCTTATAAACCAGCATCAAACGGAGGGCAGCCGAATGAGCGGAGCCGGCCAGCCAGTCAGCCACACCCCGACGCGATTAAACCTGTTGCTGCTTCGCTCGTGGCTCGACTCCATAGACGCGTACTTACACGTAGGTGTCTGGTTGCGAGTATATGCGAAGATCGGTGTGAAACTTTTCAAAATCGGTCACGGATGCTCTGTAAGTGAGCCGATATCTCGTGACGAGTTTGCGGTCGACGAGTTTCAGGAGACAATTTCTCAATGGGCTCTCGAAGATCAATAAAAGGACTGAGAAACAAAAATATGTACAACGCCTGAAATAATTGAGGGATCGATACCGGGAATGATTCTATCACGACCAAGTACATGGAAAGAAGATTTATAACGTCGATAGGTTGACACGTTCAGAAAAGCTTGATAAATTCATATGAAAAAGGCCAATTAACTGGCCGCGCTCAGGTTATCGGTTTTCTAGATGAAATAATTTATTTGGAGAAATATTTATGTGCTCCTGATCAACAAATCAGAGCAACTCTCTAATCTTTTACGTGTCTTCTATAAATTACATCATATCTACGATTCTAAGGACAGAGAAATCTACGTAACTGAAATTGATTTAGCTTAAAGAATACATTATCTTTCAACTGCACGATTATACAAATTTCTGACTAAGGGATGATCCGGTCAATAGGTTAATATGATGATTAAGATAAAAAAAAATACAGACGCGAGGAAAGGTTGTAAAAATGGAAATTACATGGAGAACGTTGTTCTAATTGTTTCCAAGAGCGTATACTTTGTTAAAATATTAGCAGTCGATGACTGAAGAAAATTAGTGACGACGTTAGATAGGGTTTCAATACAAACAAATGGAAGAATAGCACCATCGATCGGACGAGACAAAAAGAAAAACAATGCACGTGTAAGAAAAATCGAAGATATAAAAAGCCCAAGGAGAGACTCCCTGTTCCTCGCTGCATTTCTACCACCCCTCCGATCCATATCGCTTACCTTTGACTTACGGTTTTTGCCACTCTCGCGTTATCCGACGAGATCGATGCAAGAACAGCATATAACGAGCTGGTGAGGGTCTCGAATTTCGCGTCTCTGGTAACAGTATGACGCAATTCGGTAAGCCGGCCGCGAGGGGTGAAACGGCTGTTAGGTGGGCTGGTCAGAAGGACAGAAATTAGGGGGTAAGTTTCTCGTAATAGAACACAACGACACTATCGGTACTTTTAACCTGTCAAACGAGTCGTATGTGGAACAAAATCTTCTACAGCCACGAAATTAGAAATTCATTGATACGAATCAACCGATCGATGCTTTTTTTTATTTTCTAACGTATGTTGATATTTAAATATTAAACTCGTTACCTCTGATTAAAATATTCTACGAATCGTGCCGTCTTTAAGCTCTCCGTAAATACACAATCATCCGCAGTCCAGCTATGATTTCAGATCATCTTCAGAACAAAACCCAAACGAGTGAGCACCTATTTCTTTCATTAAAGAAACTCGTTCGGCCCGTCGTACTTTCACCAATTACATTTCTCGCGTATGCGCCCGCATACCGTGGCTACAAAAGCAATTCGTAGCACACAGTTGTATTTATTACAGCATTTACATACCAATCGATTAGCCTTAAGTACGTGAAATTTCCTATCATTTGCCAATACCTAACCGAAACTAATCGACGCTATGAAAATGAAACGTACAACCTCGTCCCATGAAAGTACTACTAACTGATAGAAAATTTGATATACTCGGAACTAATTAATTAACGTGTAAATGACGCAATAAGCTGTGCGGATACTTTTCACATATCCGCTATACGTCTACATGTATCAACGTTCGACATTCTCCACGAGTAAAGAATGATCGAAACCAGAGAGAGGTGCAGGGTCGCGCGTACGGCCAGCATCCGGAGAAGTCCTCGCTGGGGGTTAGGGTCACGTCAACGTAAAAGCAAGGTAGAGAGCTCGTGGAAGCGGCGTATGCGGTGCCGGCGGTGGGGAAGGGCAAAAAGGTGGAGTGAGAGAGCGAAGGGGGATTCATTGAGGAACGGCACGTGCAGAGGATGGAGCTCGCGACCGCGAGCTCGATGGAACGGTCACGGCAGGGGGTAGAGGCCGGCGGCTAGAGGGGCAACAACAGGGTTGCCTGGCGACCGTCAGCCAACGGGTTGCCCCTGGCGACTGATTGCGTCACTGCAGCGCCGTATGACGTCACGCGACGCCACTGCCCTTGACCGCTCGAGTCCGGGGAGAGCGTCCTGACGACCCTCTCCTCCCCTTTTGCCCCTCTGCCCGTCCCTTTCCTCCCCGCCCCACTCACAGCCGTCATCCTCCACCCGAGTCGAGGGAACGAAGGGGAAGTTCTGACGCCGTCGTAATCCGGAGGGGTAGAGTTATCTGTGAAAGGGAGGAAACTCTGCACCACGTACATGCACGTCGCAAGTTGATCGCGCTTCCTCTACCATCCACCACCACTTACCACGGAGGGTTGCAAAGGTGTTGTAAAAATAGTCGACTCGTACGTTCATCGTGGATATTTTAGGAATTACGTTGATCGCCGCTCCTTATTTTTATCGGCCACTTTCTGCGCCGTTGTAACGTTTGATTTGTGCATTAACCAGAGCCAGGGGATGGGGTGATAATGAATAGGCTTGGGCATATTTATGTAGAAACGTATTTTTATGAAGGATGATGCAAATCGATGAGCAATTAGCTTTAAGGTCAATCGATAGGGACGATCTTGGTTTAGAATATATATATATGTAGTATGTAGTTACGTTTCTGGTAATATTAATGTCGGCTCGTTTAATTATTTTTGGCATATTTCTTTTAATACCGTTTAACCGTATGCAACGTATTTAGATGTGGGTATATTAGAGGCGAGTAAGCGTTACAAAGGTAAGTAAAGAGGAATAAGATCTTTGCAGAGATTCGCTTCACTTAATAAATACGATACTGTACTTTGAATATATAGTACACACCCCCGCTCGATAATCTTAGGAGAGTTATATTTACTTGAAAAGTGAAAAGTAGAAAATATCAAATGATCGTTAAAAGTTACGAAGAATATAAATAATTTAGCGTGCTGCTTTACACGACTGTGGAAACGGTTTATGTATAAGGTATTAATGTATTAACGAGTTTTAAAAATGTTTGTAAAAGAGAGTTTATAAGCTAGACGAAATATCAAAATTTCATTAAGAATGTCCTATTGATTTTTTATAAACATGTCCTATAACTTGCAAGAGGAGTATATTTTTGTATATTATACGCATTCTATGCGATGAAATTTATTGTCGTGAAAGTTTCCATTAAACGATCATAAAAATCCTCGATTTAATAACGAGATTAGTCGTATACTAACATGACATCGATTAGAGTGATTACATCGTTTCAACGATGTCATCGGCTCTTTCCGTTCTCTAAGTACATTAACGTCAATGGGATTCCGTTCCTGTGAATCGATTTTACAATGAACTCGATGCAAATAACACCTGCCACGTGCGTGCATATTTGCTTTCCGCGAGGCGGAGGTAGAAATTGGAGAGATTGAAAATTTATGGCAAATGATTTTATCTCACGATTATTTACGTCCGATAAAATCAAACCGTTCGAATCTCACCCTGGCGAATGATGGAGGCTGCGAGTCAACCACTCGATCTTCCTGTTTGCTGAATGCTGTAGCCCGTTTCGCTGACTCGATCGCGATAAATAATTTGAAGGAAAAAAAGTGTAACGCCGAACGAACGTTACGACTTAATATCGAATGCTTTATACTTCATTAAAATATTTTTATGGCCCTGCAATGCAACTATTGGAACGGGATCGCGACTCGTGGGCGGGAAACGTACGCGTGTAACTTGCTGTTTCAAGCCCACTGCACAATGAAAAGCAGAAAAAAAAGACGGTTACTATCCGACTTTCTACCATTTACGTCACAAGTGAATCTCGTGAAAGAAATCGAACGTGAGTATGTATTTCGATTCTTGTCCAGGGCATAGGATTCAGTCATATTGTTTCAAAATCGTGAAAAAATACAAATATTAATAAAACGTGTGGAAATACGAGAACGTAAATACTTTCTATCTTTTAGTTCAGTCGCGTTATGCAGTTTCACGTGCTTTATTATTATCAGCCATTCCATGATGATATTTCACTTGCGATTGTTAAGAATATCAATTCCATATCCCAAAAAGTGACTCTTTCAACATACGCGAGAGAGAAAGTGATTCTAATATACCTTATATTTTACAGGTAGTCAGAAGTTGTCAAGTATCTCTATGTGTGCGTACATGTTCGTGTGTTTACCGAACCTACCCAGCTGACGTCTGTTCATTCACTTTGCTCATCCATTCATAAAATGCAGTGGAGTATCGCGCATGCGCGCATTATCGCTCCTTTTTATCGCTGCAATTTTATACCTTATCGATAGCCGAAACGATTGTTTCGATTTTTCAATAACATCTTCCAACGTTTTATCTGAGAATTTCGAAGGAATATGTTTATCTAGAAAAATATCACTTCCTTTTCGATCAATCTCTAGTGAAAAGTTCATTTATACGCCAATAGATAGCAGAAGTAGTTTCGGTTCCATTTAACGCGAACCGTGTATAAATTTAATTTTATTTCTCATATAAAAATACAATTGCTGATACTTTTTTCTCCTATTTTTATGGACAATCGTCTGAAATATATAGAATTATTATGAATTGTTAAAGAGTGATAAATAAAATTATCTTAAATTATCAACAGTTGATAAAAACTTTTCTATAGAAATCAATAGATAACAATTTTTTTCGATCGTTGAGGATAATTCGTTAAAAGCATAAGTGTCCGAAAATAATATACAAATTTGTTTTCCATATGTACATGTGTGTGAATTTTTAAATATTCAACACTTATAATGTTATACTTTGTCATTAACTAGGGACAGAATAGACGTGATATCAAACGGAACTTTGTGTGTCGGATTGTGAAATACCCACGCGTCAGAAAATCAGAGTGTTTTTCACACCCTCTACGATTTCTTACGGCGAACATCGAAATTATCACAAACAACTCATCAGTTATTATATTATCGACCAAGTACAGAATAGTTTTAACATTTATGACGGCGGCCTACCGATATCTTGCTGTTTTATCGATATAGTTACTAAGAATCCAGAATAGTATTTAGCAGCCAATGTATATGAACGTAAGCCCTATTATTACCCCTGATATCAGCAACCATCGAAAGGAAAGTTGCTCCTCCACGTAGACCAACCTCTCCCCTAAAGCGAAGACAGCATATAAAAAGGCCTTGTATCACTGAACCTCGCATCTTTATTTTTTCATTACGAAATCTCCTCGAATTTCCGCGATTCGAACAATATATAAATACCTTTCTTTTTGAGCTGATATTGACATTGTAACTGAACATGTAAATTGGATTTTTGATAGTATGCAATGAAATAATTCTTTTTAAAGTATTGTAGAAGTATAAAATTATACTTTCGTCTACCGTTATATGTAAAATAACCTGTTCTGTTATTTAAAATTTCATAGGAAAAATTAATTTTAATTTAAACCATTCTGATATCGAATCGATAATGTCGCATGTGATACGAAACTTGTAAGGGGCTTAGGTGACTCCCAAAACGTGAAACAAGAAGAGGCATCAAAATTGTCAGATCTATCATATTGTAATCATATCGCAACTGCATGTATGTTCGATCGAGTCGCATCGTCGCGTGTCACGGTGTACTATAGTACTATCGCATCGACAAGTAACGCGTGGAACGATTTGTTACTTGTCCGTAATGTTAATCGGGTTAAGCTTCTTATGATATTCGTAGTAATGTCATTAACAACAATGTGAATGCACCATGTTAATGGAAGGAATAAAATTGCTTTGTTTCTACCCAATTATTGTTCTCTTCAACATCGGGATATTGAATAGCATTGGTGGAGGTTAGTAATTAGGTTATATAGAAAAACGTTACTTGATAACGATTTGTAATTAAACAATTTTTCCTATGGCATTCTCTTATGGCACCCCTACAGGTTCTTACATCAATACAAGTATTGATCCGGATGTGTTTTTTGAAATTATATATCCACCGGAATTGGGATATACATATAAATTAAGGCCCGCGAAAGATTTTGGAGCACCATTTGTAAGTATTATAAATATTTTAGAATTGATCAAAATATTACAAATATTGCAATATATATTTACAGAATGCAAGTTTTTTGGAGGAAGGAATCCCTTTAGTTCCAAATGACCCTCCTCATGGCTGCCAAGTAGCAAAAAATGCCAAAGAATTAAAAGGTAGAATTGCATTAGTTGAGAGAGGAGACTGTAGTTTCTTTGCTAAAAGTATAATGGCTGAAGAAGCTGGGGCGAAAGCTGTAATCATAGCGGATTATCACTCATCCTCTTTTGATGGATTACTAATCAATTCTATATGGGCTGACTATTATTATATAGACATGATACGCGACGATACTATTCCTTCAACAAAGACAGTAAACATTCCTGCTGGATTTTTGCGCGGTATGAACGGCAAAATGATCCGGCAAACTCTAAAACGATTGAATCAACCATTTGCCTTAATTAATATCCCAGTAAACTTAACCTCTTTTCACGGACGCCGTTCGTTGTTTTGGTGATTATCAATAGGATTTTTCATTGATTTTCATATAATGAAACAAACGTATTGATTTACAAAGAATTAGAGTTTCAAAAGTACTAAAAAATATAGGATTACTTGTAATCAAAGTAATTATATGAACAATTTATTGTGCATTGTACTTGTAAAAATTAAGAAATGCAATCTTATACAATTTATTAATTATTTTATAAGAGATTTAGTTTCTCTCTCTAGCCACTTGAGTGCTTGAGCATTTTCTGGCCCTTGTAATAGAGGTTTTAGAGTATTCAAACATTTTGTATGATAATTATTTAGATATTGAATCTGAAAAAAGATTTACAATCAATTATCTTAAGGCGATTGATATACAGAAAATAAATCGAATCTATACCTCATTATCTGTTAATAAGGATACATCAAGTAGCTTAGTCTGTATAGGCACCAGTGTAACAGTTTCAAATGTAAGAAAGCCACGATTCTTGTGATTGTAGGGTGTGTTTGCCTTTACTACTAATTCTATATTTTCCAACCTAATGCCAAATTTCTCATCCTCATAGTATCCTGGTTCTAATAATTTTACCACATTTAATGACATTATTAGAATATACATATGTACGTGTAATGACAAACAATACTTTAACTTTGTACCATTTGATAGAAACATCCCAGGTTGTAAACCTGGATCATCAGGATATGGTTTCCAAGAAATACCAATTGGTCCTTCGTGAACATTTAGATACGAACCTATTCCATGTCCGGTACCGTGAAGATAATTAAGACTGTAATTGTACATTTAGGTATAAATAAATAATATTTTCCATTTTATAATCAAAATAGGTATATTTACCCAACACTCCATAAATTTTCCCGAGCAAGCGTATCGAGATAATTTCCCTGTATCATTAAAGGAAAAATGGTCGATGAAAGGCGACATTGTCCTTTAAATACTCTTGTAAAACATTCGCGCTCGAAACTCGTTGGATTACCAAAGTGCAATGTTCTTGTAACATCTGTGGTACCATCTCGATATTGTGCACCAGAATCGCAAAGATAAATTTCTTTGTCTGTAATTGGCACATTTGTTTTTGGTGTTGGTAGATAATGAATTATTGCTCCATGTGGCCCAACTGAAGATATTGTAGGAAAACTGAGCCCAATAAAATGTTCCTGCTCCCTTTTGGATAACATACATTATATATGTATAATAGAGAGAACTATAATTTTTATATCAAAATTTTGTAATGTTGCATGCAAATTCTCTTACTGTCTAAATTTTTCAAGTTGAGTCGCTCCAGATATTTCTGTGATAGTATTTTCCTTATTCTTAACCTGATCTTCCAACCAAGCGAAGTATTTTATGAGTGCAACTGAATCTCGTATGTGCGCCGCTTTCATTCCTTCTATTTCAGTATTATTTTTTATTGCTTTCATAACGCTTATCGGGGTAATTTTTGTATGCTTTTTCGCTTCTCCACAGTCAGCATGTAAAGCATAACTAGAACCATTACTTATCCATATTTTGTCATCATTTGCATATGAACTTGCAATCTTTCTCAAAAAATCATGTATATCTCCATACGGATGATAAACTGCATTTACTTCTTCACTAATTAATTGTTGCTGAGCTTCCTCTGCAAGTTTGTTTTTATCAATGAATAAGTGTAAATCGTCTAATGTAAGAATGATATATGCAAAGAAAACAGGGTTGTAAGGTATATCAGATCCTCTTAAATTTAGAATGTATGCTACTTCGTCTAAAGCTGAGATTACAAGTACTTTCACATTGTTTTTGTTCATTACTTCTCTACACATTTTCACTTTTTTTCCTGCACTACATCCAGAAAATTGCAATGGCTGAGGTAAAACAACATTAGTTGTAGGTGCAGGTTGTTCATCACCCCAAACTTTGTCAATTAAATTTTCCTCAAGAGGCATCAAACAATGACCAGCAGCAGCTAAACTGGTATGTAATACTGCCCATTCTGTGTAACTTATTAAATTAGGATCAGCCCCAATAGTAGACTTGGGAGGTAGATTAGAAATTAACCATGCAGCTCTGGTTGGTGTATCTAATAAACCTTCTTTCATTAAAGTCCATGCCTCTGGTGGATCGAATTCTGCTAAAGCTTGCATATAGTATCTTCCATCAGTCCACAGTATAGCTTTATTTTGTGTAATAATTGCAGTTCCAAAAGAACCAGTGAAACCACTTATGAAACGAATCCTTTTATCATACTCTCTTAAATATTCTGATTGATGTGCATCATCTGAACTTACAACTAAGGCTTGAATACCTTTCCCTTTAAGACCACCTATTTGAACAGCTTCCATTAATTTTCGAAGCTTAGCTAACTTAGTAACACCACTTCTTTGTGCCATATTGATGTTTATACTATAACAAGTTTTTATCAATATATGATGTACTGAAACAAAATAATATTATTTAATTAATATAAATGTAAATCTCTTAAATTATTATGTGTGTATTTAAATTAATATGATGCAATTAAAAATAAAATTTAATATACTTACGACTGGTATATGTATTGTATACACGGTGAATATTACTTAATTTGTCCCATGTATTTCGAATAATAACAATGTCACCTTGTCTTATCGTAACAAGATAATCTTATCAAACATTTTACAAAAATATCAAACAATTGTATTCTTATTCCTTATTATGAATATAAAATATAAATTGAATATTGCATATATCGATGTTTCAAGTTTGAAAGTATGACGTTTTAAGTATCGACTATTGTGTTTAGTACGAGGTTAGAAACGATATGATTCCCTTCAGGATTCAGTAAAGTACAAAAATAAATATTTGTCGGTAAACAATACCGATTTAATACATAATTCTTTTACTCCTATCTTTAGAATAAATTTAACATTTGTTATTCTTATAATTTAAAATAAAACTGTATTAGATATCGTAAATTTTGTGGTGTTATCGTAACAATAACTTACTTGATAATTCATAAAGTAAAATTTCCATTATTATCAGCTTATCAGTATATAGTCTAATGATCAAAAATTAAAAAGTCATTTTCTCCAATTTTTACAATTTCAGTGATAATTCATTGGAATACATATGCATTAAGATGTTAACTTAAAAAAATGTATAGAAAACATATGACTACTTGTTTATATTAATTGAAAAAGTTGTTAGCTTATAAAAGAACAGTATTATATTTATATACAAAACATAACATCACAACAATGTAAGTATATTTGCATGTTTATGTGTTAATATTACAATTTACTGCAAACTTGTGATCTTTTCTAGCATGTTGTATCTAACAAGGTATTGCATATCAACAATAACAAGAAACGGTATAACAAAATTTCTACCAATTAAACAAAATCTATATACATATACTCCAAAATCAGCAGTTACAAATTCAACCCTTACTCTTATAAGAAGGAATGTCATTTTGCATAAGGTGCTACATATTAATTTTATAAATTTAATGTACAAATAATAATAATAATAATATAACTTTAAGTAATTTTTGTGCGATATTATCATAGGATTTACTTAAAAATGGTGGAATCATAGCAAAAGGTTTCTCAACAAAATCAGCTGAAAAATCAAATAAAACTGTAGGCAAATGGCTCTTAACTTGCAGTGGCATGGTTTTTGTAGCTGTTGTTCTAGGTATAATCTTTTACTGTTTTTTTTACTACTGTGCTTGTACTATTATAAAAGCAATTGTAGATAAGACCTATGGAAAATAGTTTTAATAATAGTTATAAAAAAATACTTTTAAAAGTATACTATTTATAGCAAATTAATATATATGTGTAATATACCAATATATGAATATATAAACCTTTATAAAGTATGATATGTAAATAAAGAAATTGAAAGAAAAAACCATAATTACTCGTCCTTCCTTATTTTTATGCAGGGGGTATAACAAGACTTACAGAGTCAGGTTTATCTATGGTTACTTGGAAATTACTTGGTGAAAAAATGCCTACTACTGAAATTCAATGGCATGCAGAATTTGAACGTTACAAACAATTTCCTGAATATAAAATGTAAGATCTTTATAGTATAAAATAATTGTATAATACATCAAATTATATATATTTTATACAAATTTCTTTATAGCAATAATCAAAATATGACGTTGGAGGAATTTAAACGTATTTGGTGGATGGAATATTTACATAGAATGTGGGGACGTTTGATAGGTGCTGTATTCATAATTCCAGCAACTTATTTCTGGACGAAAGGTATGCTAACACCAGGCATGAAGATCAGGGTAGCTGTTTTGGGTTCGTTAATTGGCTTACAAGGACTTATGGGTTGGTACATGGTTAAATCGGGTTTGGAAGATCGTTTCGTGGAACCATCAGATGTACCACGCGTCTCACAATATCGCTTGGCTGCTCATTTAGGAATGGCATTTATTATATATACAGGATTTTTGTACAATGCTCTAGATTATTTAGTTCCTGCTCAGAAATTAAATCTTGATCATTCAAATGTTGATATTAGTAATCTGAAGTCGAAGCTAAAGAGATTCAGAATGTTAGTTCACTCGACAAAGGGACTGGTCTTTTTTACTGCTTTGTCGGGAGCTTTCGTTGCAGGGATGGATGCAGGTCTTATTTATAATACATTTCCGAAAATGGCAAATAAGTGGATACCGGATGATGTATTCACGTTATCACCTGTACTAAAAAATTTTACGGAAAATCCAACTACTGTACAATTCGATCATAGAATATTGGTATGTTTTGGGCATAATAGCCAAATTAATATACGGTACTACAAAATTTTCTCTTTTTTTACAGGGTATCACAACTTTATCATTAATAACTTACATTGCAATTGCATCTCGTAAATATAAACTTCCTGGTAATGCAAAAAAAGCTATTGTAGCTGTGCTCTGTGCTGGCTATTTGCAAGTACTACTAGGAATTTCAACATTAGTACATCATGTGCCCTTACCATTAGCTGCATCTCATCAATCTGGCAGTCTTATTGTTTTAAGTACAATGATATGGTTGACTCATGAATTGAAATATTTAAAATATGTCTTAAAATAAATTTATAATATTATACAACATTTTATTATTTTATACAGCTTGAAAATTAACAAAAAAATACTACAATAATTTCTCAACATTATGCTTTATTTGACAATGTGTTAAGTTATAATCAATAATAATCAATATTCATGAAAATTAATTTACATGTGTTTGTTTTAAAGTAATGTATCTATTACGATGAAATTTTAAGCATTTTTATATTACTGAAAATATATTTTTAATTTCATGTTTAAAAAAAAAAACGAATAAATACCTTTTTAAAAATAATATTAAACAAGTATCTGTAACAGTTTTTGGATCGTAGTTGACAAATCTGACTACACTCGATTATATCTCTAACATGTAAATTAAAAAAATTCATTACTAACATCAACTGTCCTTCCTTATGCTTAGCATATATCAAATATTTAATGATGTTAGTACTGGCACCTAATTTCAAAAAACCAGCTTTGGTAAGTAATATTATTTTGTTCAATTAGTTTAAAAAATGTGTAAACCCTGCTTAATCAATAATTGCTATCTAATTGTAATAATAATTTTCATTAACATTCCAAAGTTTCTTTTTTAAATGTTTTATAACTTCTGATTACCAATACAGTGGATTCAGCTTTATTTTTATTGGCAGTTGTTCTACCTCATCTCCAATCAGTCATTCTTTGATTTTTTGTATTTTTCACTTAAAACGTCTTATATTGGTCCAACATAGCATTATTAATATTAAGCAGTAGCAATATTTAATAGACGTTTTGAATTGCACTTTCGTTATTATAACGCTTTTTATTTACACTCGTCATATTTTCACTTTACTATATGACAATTGCGCCGCATCACATATTTCTGTTTAATATTATACAGACATGAGTATTAACGGAAAATGTATATTATCATTCATACAAATACAAATTATATCACTTAAAAAACGCAACATTTATATTAAAATCTTTATACGAACATGTGTGAAAAATATAGTTTAACTGATACTATACAAAAAATAATCTTCCTGTATTGTTTGAATATCAATCAAAATGAACTTAAAATGCAGTCTCTTGCAATATGTTGCAAATAACTCAAATCCTAGATTGCAAAACTAATATCAGTCTGACAGAATTTATTGTTCCATTGAGAATCTTATGTCTTTAGTTCCTGGTAACGAATGTCTCTCTATAAATGCGATATTACCATTCCCATTTTCGTCGCTATGAACTAAAGCCTAATTGCACATAACCAATAGAACAAATGGAACACATTCCATTTTTGACTATTTCAATTATTATACATTGGAGATAGGGCTTTAATCAATCACATGAGCTAACCGCCCTATACTTTAGTCTATTGTTAACTATCGGTCATTTGTGCTTAGGCTAAAGATCATTTAAAATAATACTTTAGACAATGTTACTGCTTTATCAAAGAAATCACATGTTGGATCAAACAAGAATTCCTTCATTGCATCATTACAGATTATTTTACAAGTTTTATTTCTTTGTATAAAGAAGTGTTAGTCCTTGAACACAATTAACACGTAAATAAAAGACTGATCTATCTGAAACTCTTAAATTTAAAACAAGTGCTCCCTTTATTTGCACTAATTTTTATAATATGTCAAGGAAATGCATAGTTAACACAAGATTTCATTTTTTTTTTATATGAACAGGGTTTTATACACTTATGTTCATATCTTTTAGTGGTTGCTTCCAGTCATTTTTTTGTCATTATAACTTGTATGCAATTACCCAATTTATAAATAAGTTACTTATAAGATTAAATATGTTTGCTTTGACACTCAAATTGAGAATAGTGGAACCAACGTATGTACCTGTATACATACATATTTAATATATTACGTATTATACATACACGCACACGCAATACTATATATTATAATTTTATGATCAATGCATATGAAAAACAAACTTTATCACTGCTGTGTTAGTACAGTCAATAAATTCACACGCATAATATGTCATTTTTTATAATTATACTTTATATCATTTTTGCTTTCTGTGTAACATGTGGGGCAGAAGTAAGAATTAGGTGCTATTAAAATTGAACTAGCAATATTGATTTTACTGTGTTGATCATTTTATCATAAGCACATATAACACAGATGTGAAAGTGATTGTGCTGATAAAATTGTATAAAAATTATACGTTCTGCACCACATGTAATTTAATTATTAGTCTTACATCTTTTCTCGTGCATTATTCAGCTATGTAGACCTTATATAATATCTTATTAGTACTTATAGGAAGGAATCGAAGATTTTAGGCCACTAATAGGCCAAACATGTACTTTTGTGAAATAATTCAAACTTATGTCTTATAGACATTCACAATACGTTTACAAAAGTTTAATGAATTCGATCAAAAGAAAAACATCATTGAACTGTATATTTCACACATTATGCAACAAAGGTTGTTAATAATCTTTTCTATTGATTTATCCTTAGAAAAATTATAGTTATTAATTATAAATCCAAAAAGCCTAGAAAATAAAATCTGTAAGAAACACAACAAAAGAATGCAATTTAATAATCAGCATATACCTTGTTCATTTTTTCACTATTGTCCATTGTATTTTTATATTCATCAATATTTCCGTAATTTTCTTATTATTATTATTGTTATTATTATAATCTTTTTTTTAAGTGTATGTTCTTATTCTTATATCATATAATTATGCAACATGGTTTAATAAGCAGCATAGAATAATTTTCTACATGTATACTTAGTTTCCCAAGTGTTACAGCACCAGCACCTTCGTTGGTAGTAACAAATTAGTATAACAACATTCCTGCTATGAGGTAAATGTTATTAATTACCAATCGTGTTTATACTTCTTTTTGTATAAGTATGTAACTTATGTTAATAAACCAATGTTAATAAAGACTCTTTAAGAGATTATTTCGGCATGTATTTAGCACTGTATTTTTCTTTTGAGCTAGTATATAAATTAATAAAAATTAAATAATCACAACCCACAATTTAAACGCAATATTATTTAATACTTATAACAATTATATATTACGAGAATTATGTTTTAAGTGCATTTTATTATAAAAAATCACTTCAAGAATTGCTGCTTTGCTCTTAATAATGACACAATATAAAATTAAAAAAGAAATATATTCTTACTTCGAATGCAGGTAAGAATGTGCTTATCAGAGAAAGATGGTTCAATATGACTTGTATATCTTGTATAATATTAGCTCAACTTGTTTTCACAGGACTGTCATCCAATTTTTCTGGATTTACAATTACTTGTATTACATAACCTGGTTGTATCTTTGCTTCTTCTATATGCATTTTATCACCTAATAACTTTCCACCAAAAAACCACCTTTGACGAGATGGTTCAAGACCTTCCTGACTCTATTTATATAAATTAAATCATAAATTAATGCAAAATAAAAAAAGATATTAATTTATATTATTAATTCATACCTGCAATTTCTTTTTAGCAGTAGCTATAGTGTCCTTACTGTAAACAGGCAATTTAACTTCTCCTAATGTAGTTGATAATCTCAGCTTCAATGTCTGCTCAACTCCACTATCAATAGGTTCTATAATTAAGTAAACAATGTTAAAAGTTAATTGCCTTTCTGAGAACATGCTTGAATTCCTTTACAATTCTTTTATTGAATTTAATTGCATTACCTGAACAATCAGCAGGAGAATCTCTTCCACTATCTTCTTTTACAATATTAATAGGATATGATAAACAATAAATAGGGACTTGATATCTGGTTCCCAATTCATCATAACATTCTGTTAAAAAACCATTTGGCACAGAAATATTAGCTCCATCTAATATAGCCTGTGCTAATTGATAATCCTGGGCCTCTGCTGCCGTTGCCCCAGCTCTTAATGCATCCCATATTTCTTTACGTCCATCAAATGCAGGTGCAGTATCCCAAAATTCATCTCTTTTACTTCTTAGCTGTCCTTCTGTCAAAGGTACATCTGATTTCCACCTAATTGCCTCATGGCATAATGGATGATTCTTCCTTGAATTTCCTGTGTAAACAAAACATTCTTTTATAACATAAGTAATACATTTGTTTTTTTATTCAAATTAAAAAATTACACAAAAGGCATATTACAAAGCTAATAAAAAATGGAGATAGTTACATGAAAACTTTGATTTGTGTTATACAATGTAACATGTATAATGATTCCAAAGTATAACAAAGTGACAAGCAATTTTGAAATTCTTATATTTTTAGTAATAAAGTTGGAATGACAAATTTGATGATAGGGGTAATAAGTATAATGATATTTTTGGTTAACTTGTTTGACATCGTGAATCATTATAGTACATACATATAATTGTTCGTCAGTCGTTTTGTGTAAGAAATAATATGCAAATTCTAATACATAATACGCAATAAACGTTAGGTAGGAAGGTAAGGAAAAAACCAGAACTGTCTTCAAGGTTAGCTGTTGTTGATTGCAATTTTTACGCAGATAATTTCATTATAATTTTTACCTGAATTTACTCTCGTGGAATTTCCCGTACTGTTGTCGACAGAGGCATTTCTTGCCCTCGTTATGCCTATGCAGCCTCCCATCCTAGATGGCTAGTGTAACCAAACATTTCACTGAAATTTAACAACACCTCACATGCCATTTTCGTCCATCTTATCCACTAAATTATAAATCAGTACCATTAGAGGCGCTATAATCGAATCTTCAGTAACCTAACCTGAAATGTTAACAGATATAAATGGGTTTCAAATCTAAATAAAACAAGTTTTGCAAACAATTTTTCAGTATATTTAATATTTCATTGACACGTATCCCAACAACATAACAATTACTGTCAGACACTTTCTGATCAAATTATCTTTTGTAATTTCAAGTGAAAAAATTAATTACGTTCGGCATTCAATAGAATTATATTTTATTAATATACTAAGGTTAAGTAATACACACACAGTACGAAGGCATGTTTTGCAATGGCTTCACTTACAAGTACCGTTTCTGAAGAAAGATTTCTTACTGCTTTTGAAGACGATCAGGCACTGGACACAACGTGCCAAGAGATCGCCTTAGGTATGTATTAATTACCATGATTGTTCTTCCTATGCATATTGATGATTGGCTTTTATGTTTTGAAGAAAAAACTAGACACACACAGTAATGAAGCCTATTTCTGATCTATTAAAATATTATCTATACTAATGCCAGTAAAAATGGTATATCTTCCCTCAAAAATATAGCTACATATTTTTAAATATATAGAACAAAAAATAAGTACTTTGTTTAACATCCATATTTTCTGAAAATAATTATTCTTTTTAATTTAGAAATACAGTCTGGTCATACAAAACTTTATGCAATTATAGAAGAACTTAGACCTTTTGTAACTGAAAAAGATGTTACAATACGAAAAAACGGCATCTCTGCCCTTTCTACTATTTTATTTCATTTACCTAAGGATTTTTTGAATGAAGATGAATTGTGTTTTATAACATCATTTTATTGTGACAGATTAAAAGATCACCATAGGATTATACCAGCAGTAATAAAAGGAGTTTTGACAATTGTAAGTTTTGGGTTGTATTTTACAATTATATTTAGATAATAGCTATATATATAAACTAACATAATTGTTCCAGGTTCAAATGGATCATTTACCTAAGGATTCACCTGAATGCTTACTTAGGAGTCTTTTTGAAAATGTGCAGTGCCAATCTCAATTATCACTTGATCGCAGAAATATATATTTTATATTTACAACATTATTGGAAAATAGAATAGAAGATTTAAAAGCTATGGGGCCAGATTTTATTTATGGATTCATTACTAGTATAGAAACAGAAAGGGATCCTAGCAATCTTATGATATTATTTGACGTACTTCCATATTTTATGAAAAAATTGTCATTAGGCCATTTAGCTGGAGAAATGTTTGAAGTCATTGCGTGTTACTTTCCAGTTGACTTCCATCCTGTAATTAGATCAACCAATCAAGATATTAATTGCTCATCATTTATGAATATAAATTGTAATTTGACTTGACATTTTTCAGCGTAGAACAGAGGGAATAACACGTGATGATTTGGCAGAGAAATTGGCACCTTGTCTTTGTGCCGTACCAGAATTTGCCGAATTTTGTATACCACTCATAATTGAAAAATTACTCTCCAATCTTAAGATTGCCAAGTTGGACTCTTTGAGTCTGTTATGTAAAAGTATAAAGACATTTGGTGTGAATGGCATAAAAATATATTTGACCGAATTATGGATTATCTTAAGAAAAGAAATTATACCAGGTGGAGATTTAGAATTAAAAAATGCAAGCTTGAAAGCAGTCACCACTATAATTGACACTATATCAAGTGATGTTGAAGTTCGTGAAAGTTTCATTAATGATATAACCACAGATCTAGACTCATCTTTATATGATGTGCAACTTAGTCTGTTTAGACCATCTGTAAAAATACTAGAATGTGTGGCAATGATCAATAAAGAATCATGTATACAAGTATTAAAAGCGATAGTACCAATATTTCTTGGCCAATATTCTACTAAGACTGCAATAGTTGATAAAGTAATTTTAATTGAAACATTAAACAATTTTATTAAAACTGCTTCTGATCATGGATTTACTATTAAGGGTAAATATATACTTTACATACTTTGAAATATGTATTTAAAAATGTTTTAAAATGCAACATAAAATCCTTTTTTAGATGTTCCAGAATTAGCATGGACAGATATACCAAACCTATATTTAAATGAATTATCAACAGAGAATATGGAATTACAATCAAAAATATTATTTGGTTTAACAATACAAAAAGCGTATTTAAATGAAGTACATCGTACTCTACTTTATGATAAAATTTGTAATCTAATTGGAACAAATTGTAATGAAATAAAAATACTCTGTCATTCGGCTCTTTTAAGTTTTGCTACATTATATTCAAACGAGATATCAACTCTGATCAAAGAAAAGTTTCAGTTAAATACTGGTAAATGCTTAATACTTGAATTTAGCGAGCCTGGTTGTTTTAAACTATTTATTATTTTGAATGTTTCAGATGAGGAGAAGATAGAAATACGAATCCGTAAATTAAAAGTACTAGCAACTGTTGCTAAAACATATAAATTAGGAGTTGAAGTTCTTCCACAGATTGTATTGCAAACAAATGTTGCGAATTTTGACATAAGCTTTACAGCTCTAACATGTCTTCATAGGCTAGTCGCTACAACAGCTATTGACTATAATATTCTACAGTATCTATATAACGAATGTCATATTATTCAAAAATTAGCTGCCCTTAATATCAATCCCATGGATGAAAGATTAGATTTAGTTTTAAATATTTGTCGACTAATTGTACGAAATCTTATGATTGAAGAGCAACAAAATCTTGTCAACAAGTACATTTCAGTTTTAAGTAAACAAAGTTCAGAATCTGATGCTGCTTTAGTAATGAATATTTTCATCCCCTTATACCAAGATGTTGATTTAGCAATAAATGTAAATTTATTACAAAATGTACATAATTTAGCACTTTACAGCCAACATCCAAATATAAGGCTAATAGCATGTAAATTTATTGCTGTAATATTAAACAAATTTGATGATAGTAATAAATACTTCCAACATGCTTTATCATATTTTAAAGAAGCAATAAATAATAATTTAAATTCAGATACTAATATTGAAATAATGCAAGCAAGTGCTTCTCTACAAATATGGCTAACAAAAGCTATAATTATAAAAGGTTCCCGTGATGTTGAAATATTTTTAGATGAGGTATGTAAAAATTTTTAGTCTTCCTCAATATTTCATATATAATATTTAATGTTTTTTAATATTGTATCCATAGCTTACCAATATTTTGAAACATGACCGAATAGGTCAGCATATGGTACAAGAATATAAGATCTTGACAAACAGACACGAAGATACTTTAGTGGTGGAAAATTTTTGTAATGTCAAAATTTTGTATAAACAAAGGGTATTTGAACACTTAATTAAAAAAGATTCTGAGTTTAAAAATATAGCAAGGCAGAACTATTTAAAGACATTAGTACAATTATTAGAAGAAGTACCCTTGCAGCTGTTACTTATGTATTTAATTAAGGTATTCAGTACATGCTGACATAAATATCACACAACACAGCTTATATCAACAATAAATTTTTGTTTCAGTTGGTCCCCCTTTTAATAGAATCTTTATCTCTTGAAAATGAACAACTAATTTTTTTAACATTAACAACATTGAACCTCTTATTGGAGACTAAACACAGTATTTTTTCTGATATGATACAAAGTTTTATTCCGAGGTTATTAAAATTATCTACCTACAGAATAATGGTAATATTTTATAAAATTGCTTGGTATCTTCAATATATATTCAATATATTCATTTTATAATTTTCATATCTTCATATATTGCAGAGAGTCAGAATAGCAGCTTTAGACTGTTTAACAAATTATTGTAATTATCCAACAATATTCATTAACACATACAAACAAGATGTATTGGAAAAATTAATAGTTCCAATTGACGATCGAAAACGCTTAGTTCGAAAAGCCGCAGTAAAAGCGAGATCACGATGGTTTTTAGTTGGTGCGCCAGGGGCAGTAAAAAGACAATGATCTGTTTATTTATACATTAATAATTTTTACATTTTATAACTCATAGATGAATACATTTATGTTTGTTTAATACAAATAGATATAAATTTTATTCTAATATTGTTTTGTATATTTTTAAAGTTATACACACAAGTCTACTTTTATACATCCATTTATATACATACATGTTAAAGCAAATGATTTCTCTTGCTGTACTACTTTTTCTTGTAAGAGTAAAGAAACTGATTCATCATATTGTACTTATCCTATATGTTGTATATAATGTACATAATTGAATAAAGAATTGATTTCTGTAATGGGATTGAAACCTGAAAGTTACTCTTTAATGCATTTAGTACACTAGAAGCATGGGTGATGGTAAGACATAACTTACTTTTCTCAATCTAAAAAATGTAAAAGTTGTGTAAAAATGTTGTGTTACATCAAAGTTTATTTATAGGTGTAGTAAAGAATGGTGCATACAAATATGAAGATGGTACAAAATATATTGGGGATTGGAATTCAAAGGGGTTGAAACATGGTGCTGGTTCTTTACTCCTTCCTGATGGAACACGTTATGATGGTGGCTTTCAAAATGGATTGTGTTCTGGCTTAGGAGTTATAATATTCCCAGATGGAGCAAAGTAAATATCATAAGATATTACTTTTTATAATTATTAACTTTCTAATGTACTTTATATATTAGATATGAAGGTGAGTTTATGCAAGGTTGGTTTCACGGTCATGGTGTATTTTGGAGGTCAGATGGGATGAAATTTGAGGGAGAATTTCGTGGTGGGCGTGTATGGGGATTAGGTAAGTAAGATTTTAAATGTTAAATTTTTCATATTGAATTAATAAATTACTGTTTCATCCAACTGTAGGATTAATTACATATGCGGATGGATCACATGGTTTTCCTAGAAATGAAGGATTCTTTCAAGATTGCAAACTTGTACGTCGTAGACATTGTCCAGATATAGTACAGAAGGCACAGAAGATTTCTATGATGGCACGTGCCCAATGTAATTAAATATTAAACATAAATATTAGTTAGTTATATTAAAACTTAATAAAGAGATATAATATGTCATACTATAATTTCTGTAATTATTGTGTTTATTGCTTGTCATCAGATATATGTATGTATGTGTATATATATATATATATCTTATATTACATAATACAAGTTTAATCTCTACTATGTAAATAAAATTATAATATTTATAATCTTATTTACATTTTAAATAAGTAGATTGCATGTGACCATGGATAGTAAAATAATACAAATATACACGTATATTAGGTATAAGAAATAATAGATTCTCTCATTCAGAAGTTTATAATGTAAGTATCTGGAAATGATTTTATGTATAGTAACAAATTATTATTTTCTAAGAGAAAGAGAGAGAGAGAGATTGAAGTTTTTAAATTAATTACAATGATAATAAAGTACTAGTGTAGTTTACAAGCTAGTGCGATGTACCGATGTGCGATACTTACTTACGATGCAGATTTTAGTAACATGGATTTATGACGTCAGTAATCTGATGTTATACGCGGGCGTGGGGATAAAAGAAATTAATATTAAACAGTTTTACGGCTTCACGTTCTTGATACATCATACGTCGTACATTGTACCTTGTTCTGAAAATTTAAAAGGCAAATAAGGCTTAAAGAAGGAGTACAAAAACTAGTTTTTAAGATAGTATTAACCAATAGCTATCACGCGATATTGCTAAACCTACATAAACAGTGATTGTGATGCAAGTTTTATGAGATTATATAAATTGAATAACATGTCTAATAATTTAGATACCTTAAGTGAAACTACGACAAATTATAAATCAATATTATAATAGTACTAGTTCATTAATGAAACAAAATTACTACTCAATAATAAAATAGTCAAGCGATCAACTTAAAATCAACCTAAAATTTAATCATTAAAAATTAGACAATTTCTTAACAAATTTCCTTAAGAAAAAATTAATTGTTGTTTGAAATGGCGTCTCCAGGTAGGTATTACTCGTTTTTCATGTTTTTGACTTTTATTTAGTGCTACTACGTGTAATACCGTACGCGATACAGTTATAATTTTCTATCGCTTTGTGTAGCGTTCATCGACATTCAGGTAGTGATTGTATTTTGTTCTCTTTCGTCTTTGGTCTCTCGTGTTTTAATTAGCCAATCGTCAATATCTATGCAGTGTTAGTGTGTTACTGCATTTTTTCTGAAATTTAATATAGACTCATCCGTCATAATTTCGTAAATATACATTATCTTTACATGTATTTGCGTACATAAGCCGCCGCTTCTATAATTCGTGATTTAAAATCGTTAGAAGTATCAGTAGCGTTACCTCGCAAGTACTATTAACAATTATTTATAATTCAAAATTAATTAACTGTATAAATATTGATTTAATAGCAACAATACTGTACACATTAATCTATCATTTTAATAATGTATGTCAATATAATTAATTTTTATTTGGCGCATTTGAAGTGGTTCTTTGTTAACCGAATGTATACAGCAATAAAGTCATAAAAAAATTCAATTTTTATGAATATAGTAGAGTTACAGTGTAATAAGTTACATGTAAATGTAAATCGAAATTTTTAGAACAACTGTTGAAATATATATTTTTGATATCATCAGTTTGAGTTCAGTATAAAGCACTTTTAAATGTAATCTACTAATGTTTTTAATTCATCTATAATTCGAGTAATATTTAATATTTGATACAGCAGAGAATGTGAATAGATTTTATAATTTTTTTAATTTACTAATTCATGAGGAATGTTTAATGGTTCAGAAAATAACTATGTTTTATATTGTTGATATAATTTTTTTGTAATTTTCAGTCAAGGAATTAGATATTATATTAAAAAGAACTGTAAATGACTCGAAGAACAGTAATGAGTCCTCAAACTTATAAAAATCATATTACAACAAAAGCTATGGCATCCAATGGTTATACTGATTCTGAGACTCCAGTCAAGGAGTCCAAAAACCATTCATCACCTTGTGAGTTATTCAAGTGTATGTGTGCTTAGAGTAGCCATTTTTATTCTTTTATTATTATTATTGTTATAATATTATTATACATGAGGGTATCACTTTGAAATGATTGATTAATAATTATTATTGGTTATATGAAAATATCTTAAATAATAATTGCAATTTAAAGTGATTCTCTTATATGCATATATTGCTTATGTATGCCTATGATTTGATTTCCTTATTATTATATTTTTATATTTTAATGTTTATGTTTTTGTAATTATATTTGTATTCTTTTAATTTATTTATGCCATAATATTATAGAAGCTTATTTGCATTTGTAATCTGTTATTGTGTACATAAATATATGTGTATATTGTGTGCTTTATATATTATTTACATTATATACAAATTAATCCATTCTTGCAATAGTTGCATTTCGTTTGATTATGCATTATTTAAATATTTCTGATCTTTGTACTTTTTCAAATTAAGGGTATTTAAATAATGGTTTTTATGTTTTTAGCAATGCCATGGTTTGGTATGGATATAGGAGGTACATTATCCAAATTGGTATATTTTGAACCGAAAGATATTACAAGAGATGAAGCAGATGCAGAAGTTGAGACTTTAAAAAATATTCGACGATATCTAACTAGAAATTCAGCATATGGGAAAACAGGTCATAGAGACACACACTTGCAAGTATGTTTCATGTAATTATTTCTTAAATAATCTATTTAACACATTCTTACAAAAATATGTTATGTTATTCTATTACAGATGGATAATGTTTGTATCAGAGGTAGACGTGGTACATTACATTTTATTAGATTTCCTACAAGTGAGATGGGAAATTTTTTAGCATTAGCAAGGTCTAAAGGCATGGCAAATCTTGTCACAACAGTTTGTGCTACTGGTGGTGGTGCATATAAATTTGAAAAAAATTTTAAACAAGTGAGATATTTATTTCTTTATATCCTAATATAGCTTAATATATAATATATACACAGTATAAATCTGAATAATGTGTACATTGTTTCTGTAGGAAGTAAATATGAATTTAGCAAAATTTGATGAATTAGATAGTTTAATACGTGGTATGCTCTACATAGAAACAACAAATCCACACGAATGTTATTACTGGTCACATCCTACAGATGATAGTAAATGTCAGAAGGTTCCCTATGACTTTTCTGAACCCTACCCGTTTTTGGTATGTTGGATTCTTTAGAATATTAAACTGTACATTATTTATATATTGTATATACATATTTTATATATAAATAATTTTTATAGCTTGTAAATATAGGATCAGGAGTAAGCATATTAGCAGTTTATGGGCCAGAAAATTATAAAAGAATATCTGGTACTAGGTATGTATCCCTTTTATAACAGTATAAAAATATGTACTATTGAATTACATTTTGATTAAATTTGATTTCATATTTAGTCTAGGTGGTGGCACATTTTTAGGATTATGTTGTTTACTAACTGGATGCAACACTTTCGAAGAGGCAATAGAATTAGCAACTGGAGGTGATAATACTAGAGTAGACAAATTAGTTAAGGATATTTATGGTGGGGATTATGGTCCATTTGGTCTTCCTGGCGATCTTGTTGCAAGCAGGTAGTATTTTTAATAACTAAATAAATATTATTTTTGGTCTTGTGTTTTTATAGTTCACTTTGTATTTAATGCGTATTATTTTAATTATATGTACAGTTTTGGACAGATGAATTCTAAAGATCGACGGAATGCAGTTAGCAAACAAGATCTCGCACGCGCAACACTTGTTACCATTACAAACAATATTGGTTCTATCGCGCGTATGTGTGCCGTCAATGAAAAAATTGAAAGGGTAAAATATATTCATAATTAATGTATCTATCATACTTAATTTTTAATAGTAACATTATCTGGTAATTTTAGGTAGTATTTGTAGGAAATTTTCTTAGAGTAAATCCTATATCAATGAAACTTCTGGCCTATGCTATGGATTATTGGTCTAAAGGAACGATGAAAGCTTTGTTTTTAGAGCATGAGGTTATATATGAAATAGTCTTATATAAGCTTGAAGAATTTAAAAGAATGTATTTATATTCTTTTCCTTTTCTAATTGTAGGGTTATTTTGGTGCAGTAGGATGCCTACTTCAATTTAAGGGTGAAGCAAACTAATATTATAGAAAGACGGATAATATATATAGCATTCCATTTGATATTCTAACTTAAATGAATCTTTTCATGAGGGTGGTTATGTAATTATTCAACATAATTATTTATTTTTGTTATGTAATATCAACTTTCTCAGGTAGTATTGTATATGTTGTATATGCAATGTTACATCAAATTTTAATAATGGTATAAAATTAAGGTCAGGATTGTATAATTTTGAAATGTGACTATATTTATTAATGAATGAGCACAGTATAATTATACACAATATAATCATTTTAAAACGCGTTACATGATTATTACATAAAGACCTAATGTGGGCACAAACCTTGCACGAGTTTGTATAAGAATTTTCAATGGACCAAAACGCATACAATTTACCACACAATATTCTTTGTATCAGTAAAATGAGTCTACCTCGTATTTTACTTTCTAAATGTTTTTGTAAATACGTATATACCCAAATTCTTACAAACAAGGCATGATATTTACTATTATTGATATTACACGATTTTTCAATTGTTCACAAACAAAATTGTGACAAAAAAAATTGCAAGAAAGAAATTGCATTAATGAGTACTTAATATGTGTTATTACTAATGACTTCATTATTGATACATTTTTATTTTTATCATTAAAAAAAATATAAAATTATACTTGATCTATGATGATAATGGTTAAAATTAATACAAAGCATATTGGTTGGTGGCGACTTTTATAGGTTATTTACATGCATTTTTTAGTTATTTGAAAACTACATTGAGTAATGTGCATTCATTATTATTAAATATTAACGCGTTATACATACAGTGCTTCAAAATGTAGACACGTAGCATATTGTTACACACTTTTTAATAGAATAATTTATAATGTGATAAGCAATAGAAAGATAAAATACCTATTATCACAATATTTGTACTATAGCACTATAAAAAGAATGTTTTTTCTAAACATATTTTATGATATGTTTAACGTTATAGCCAACATTTATATGAATTTACAAATACAAAAAGAGAACAAATTTGTTTATAAGCTTATTTTTATGGAATAGAAACAAATGTAATTTTCTTATATCAATAAATAATTCCTTATTGACCCCGATATATTAGGAACTTTAAGCTATTATTGTAAAATATTGTTTCGATTATGTTAAATACATTTGCATGCATTTAATGTGTTTTCATATTATTTCATTTATATACAATAAAATTATATGGTTAATGAGTAATAAAACAGTATTTTCCTTCTTATTATACTATAAAATCGTGCATATTCTGCATGCATTGACGCTATAAAATTTTGGTTACTTAGCAACTAATCTGACAAAACACTGTATAACTTCACGTTGGAAATATGTAGTTGTCTTTACGTTTATTAATGAAATTATAAAATAAAGATATCGATATTTTAAAGTAATAATTGATATTGATATACTTTATCACCTATTTTTATAAATTTTTATTGATAATCATCGAAATTGATGACAAAATAGATATCCATTTTCGTGATATCCAATTCTCGTGATACTCTATTCTTCTGATTTTAATTTTTTATAAAAATGGTGAGCCTTTAAGTTTTTGATTGCAAACATTTAATCAACAAAATCTGAATTATGCATATATAAATTATTTTACTTTTATAGGGACCTAAGAAAGCAAAAGTACCTGCTACTGTTGATGGTGTAGATACGTCGAAAATGAATAGAGAACAATTAGAAGTTTATGCACACAAGATACTTGAAGAAATGGAGCGTGAACGAGAGGAAAGAAATTTTTTTCAACTTGAAAGAGATAAGATTAGAACTTTTTGGGAAATTACGAGACATCAATTAGATGAAGCGCAGGCAACTGTCAGGTATTTTTCTACATTTAATTGTAAATTTAATGTTAATGAAATTTAACTGATATGTATATGTATTTTTAAAGAAATAAAGAACATGAAAAAGAAGAGTTATCAGAAAAACACGAAGCAGAGCTCAAATTATATAAACAGAAAGTAAAACATTTAATGTATGAGCATCAAACTAATTTGTCAGAAACTAAAGCTGAACATATGGTTGCTCTTAAAATGGCACAAGATGATCATACTCTTCAAGAAAATGAATTGATTAAAGATAAGAGAGAATTAAAAAGATTGCAAAAAGAACAAGATTTGGCCCATATAAATGAAATAAAAGCATTAAAATTGGTACGAAAAAAATATCATATACCTTTTGTTACTATTAAGCATTTTGTAAATTGAAATTTACTATTTAGCAACATGCAGAAGAAACAGATAAGCTGATAAAACAGTTTGAAACTGAAGCTCAAGAATTGGAACAAAAATATGAACAGAAGTTGACGAGTCAATATGAATCCCTTACTTTAAAACATCGAATGGAAATAACTGAAGTAGAAGAAAGAAAAAATACACAAATTGCAAATTTGATAAAAAACCATGAAGTTGCATTTGCAGAAATGAAAACTTATTATAATGACATTACTCTTAACAATTTGTCTTTGATAAAGAGTATGAAGGTATAATTAATTAAAAAGCAAGTTAGTCATATATATAATAACATTATTGGATTTGTAGGACCAAATGGATGAAATGAGAAGTAATGAAGAGCGTATGAAAAAACAAGTACGAGAGTTAACTATCGAAAATAAAAAATATTCTACTGATATAAAGTCATATGAAGAATCCTTAGCAAATTACACTCGCCAACTTGCAAATTATGATAAAGATAAACAAAGCTTAATTGTAAGTATTTAAAATTTTGTCACATATATTATGTGGGTTATTTTTTGTCCAAGACCTTAATTCTTTTAGAGTACTAAAAAAAGATTAGTAATAGCTACAAAAGAGTTAGAGAACTTAAAATGGGAAAACGAAGTATTAGAAGTACGTTTTGAAAAGGTAAATAAAAACATATATGTTCCTTTCTAAATAAAATTACGCTTATTGTGAAGTCATTATAACTTAAATTGAAAAGTCATGTTTTTTTGTTTAGTGTCAGTCTGAAAGAAACGAATTACATTCAAGATTTGTCTCAGCAATACTTGAGCTCCAACAGAAGACAGGTTTAAAGAACATTCTTTTAGAAAAGAAACTTGAGAAATTATCGGATTTATTAGAACAGCGTGAAGCACAGATCAGCGAAGTACTTACTGCTGCTCAACTAGATCCAATGGTTGTTATTAATGCTAATAAAAAATTAGAGGTTTGTAATTTTTTTCCTTTTCTTTTTTATATAAATGTTCTTTTTTGCAGAATATTCTTTATGCCCTCTCCCCTTTTTTTATATGCAAATGTCTTTTATCTGCAGGGTATGCTCTCTTTTCCTCTTTTTACGTAAATGTTTTTTCTTCTTCTTCAGAATCTGTTGAATAGAAAAAACAGTGCCATACAAGATCTACAATATGAATTAGCAAAAGTTTGCAAAGCGCATGACGATCTACTTCGAACGTATGAAACTAAATTACAAGAATATGGGATTCCAAAGAGTGAACTTGGTTTTCAACCATTGAGAGTAAAAGGAGTACCTACAAAGTTAGGATTAGGACCAGCTGGTCTTGTTACTTTAAATCACTAGTCTACTAAGATTTTAATTTTTTTATTTTTGACTGATCATACAATACATTTTCACTAACAATTAGTGAAATGTAAAAATAATAAAATCAGATTAATGCAGAAAGATTCAAGCAATTTCTGATGCAGAATGTTTTTATTTTGTGAAACAAGTAAGTTTTAGAACGCATCTGCTTTATTTTTTTATAAATTACATAAAATTATCACAGAATGTACAGAGTAGATCATATTGGTGCCTGATAGTTGTATACTTGTACAATTTCATCTGTTCTATCATTTACTTAATTTCGTTATCATTTATTTCAATTGTAAATCATCATGCATTTCCATAGTACATTTTTTTATAATTATTTAACAACTAACAGGCACAATTATACTGAAGATGCTTTATATATATATGTATGTATATATATATATATATATGGATGTATGTATATATATAGATTTTATATATAGATATTATAACATATATAGACATAGACACATTTACTATTCTAATTTACAAAATATTATAAATTGAATATATCAGGTCACGTGGTTAATAAGGTTCAAACACTTATATATGTGTATATATAAGTATATATATGTATATATACATATGTATATTGGGTTTATGTAAAATACCTTTCCTTCAAATCTATTGATTTTTTCTGTTTCAAAAACATTTGACTATTAAGTGAAGAAATAAACAATTCATTGTTATCTTTTTTTATGTTTTGTATAGCTATAATCTTATTATGTATGATGTATATACGCATACACGTATAAGCGAATGCATATACTTCTTTTGTGCAGACACACAATTATATATGTATGTATACATATATATTTTTTATATATGTATGTATATTAAGAATTTGGCACAATAAGAAATAGAATCACAGTTGAAATCATTGTACATCATAAGAGCTATGGTTTGTTAATACATATTTCCTTTTTTCTATATCTGCAAATCTGATTGTAACTTTCTTCACACTTGAAAGTCATCTTAAATATAATATATATAATGCAATATAACTATATCTTATTTTCAGTTGCTATGTTATATCACGAAATAAGTAATTAAGAGATCATGATTTCAGAAATAATAGTATAAACATCCAATAATTTCATCGCTTAAATTCGACCACTGTAAAGTCTTCTTGCAGATTTTTGGATTAGTCTCAGTTCATTGGTTCATTGTGTCAAAAGAATATTGAATCTATTTAATTTCTCAGAGCCGCATGAATCATAGATAGTAAAAAAAATAAGCATCTGTTTTAATTTTAGACATTAGTGGTCCATCGTTCCATTGTATGTATATATTCCTCTTCTATGTATATTAGATTCTTATATATTCTTCAAAGTATACTACTATTAAAGGTGCAGGGGTTGCTAACATTTTCATTTCATAGTGCCATAATTAAGTGAAAAACTATGCATACTGTTTCTAAATATGTAATTTGCCAGCGTTATACTTATACTATTTTGATAAAAATTTTGTAAAATATAACGCTACACTTTCATTTGGGTTTTTAGAAATTGTTGAAAAGATATGAGTATGCAATAAACCTTTCAATGGCAAACTTTACCTTTTATGATAAATATCTATAAGCTGCTTTTTTACTATATTGGAATAATAAATAAAAATTTTGGATGTTGTATTTAAGAAAAACGTTCTTCTAAGAAATTGTAAGCAGTAAGCAAAACGTTCGTGCTTAATAAAAAAATGTTATAGAAAATTTTGTAGCAATTTTAATTTTGAAAGAAATATAGATAATGTAATCTTTGCATTATAAAATTGAACGAAATAACTTCGTATAAAAAGTATTTTCAATAAAATATTTGTACACGATTACTTTTAATTTGAGATCCATAGAATAATTTTTGATTTTTGTTCAACTCATTATCTTCCAGTTTGGCAAAACTTCAGCAATTAATGTAGAAAAGTATGTTGTTACATTATATACAACGGTTTCACCAGCAGCTAGAATTGCGCCAAACGAACCATATGTACCATAATCTATAATACTGTGATTACATGCTGATAAAACTGCAAGATCTTTGCCTGGACCTCTTGCATTCATATCAGACACGAATTTAATTCTATGTCTTTTACTATTCAAATTATACTTGCACCAAACTATATTATCGCTAGTTACTACAAAAACTACATTACGATACTTGCCAATAAAGTAATCCATTGCCGCAAAATAATAGCTGACTGGTGCAGGTCTAATCTTTAATTTTTGCCATAAGTAATCCACATAATCTGTTCTTCGTATATGTATGCTTACAAATGTTGGTTCAGACAAATTAAATTCCTCTGCCACCTCTTTCAATACTTTTTCTGCATAAGCTCTTAAATTTGGCTTGAATGTAAATTCTCTTCGTACATCATCCAACCACACCAGAATAAGAGACCAATAGGCTGCATGTCTGTGAAGCAAAAACATTAAAAACATAAAATATCAGTTGTGACAAATGAAATAAAATAGCCTACCTTGGTATGATGATATTTTGTTCTGTACTGTTCCATTGTCCAAGAGAATTAACAACTTGACTAACATCTAAGTTACATCTTCCAATGTAACTGAGTGGTGGAATACTGAGATTTTCAAAGTATTCTTCAAGAGTTTTTAATATGCATCGTGGCATAAATGGTTCCAAGCCGGTCCTTCTTGCAGTAGCCCACACCGATACATATTCCCAGATCTGATTCCCAAGCCTACCACCTTGAACTGCAGAAACTATTCCATACTTGGGACAAGGATTCCTCCACTCTGGTGGTATTCTGATATTCTTTAAGGTAGTGCGACAAAGAGCTTGTTCATATGTTGAAATCTTTATATGGCGGGCTGGTGGGTTGGATGTGTACATGGGAAACAGGAAGACATGGATGCCAAAGACCACTATCAGAGCAAGAACTATTGCACTTGCAAGTACATGCTGCTGAGCGTGACTCATTATCCTTATATATTCCTGTATGATGTAGTCACTACGTATGGCTCAATTCTTTTTCTATCTTCTACTGCTTTCTGATTATTTATTTTCTACTCTTCAACTTCCACTAGTCCGGCATTTCGTATCTACAGGTGTGCCATGTCCTTTGCTTTTCGTCGTACATCTTTGCAATGATAATATTATTTTTATTGAACAGTACATGCTACTTAATTGTAGATGATTACAAGATATGGATTGTGTAATTAATGATGATAGTAGAACTAACTGAAAAAATGTTTATTTAAAAATGTTATGTAATGTTTTTAATCCAATTAACAAAAATATTGTTACTATCTCGATTAGGATGTCAATAATTTTTCGTTCGGCTAGAAAATGATAGGTAACGTTATTAAGTAGTACACGTCGATGTTGGTCAGACAGTGAAAAGGACATGGCCTAGCATATTTTGTTTAAAAGCTGCTAATTTAGCAAGGTTTTATTGTACAAAGCACGATACATATAAATGAGAATTGTTTATTAATATTTGTTTATTTTGAATCTAATGGAATTATATTACATGTTATATATGATACTATAAGGTAGTAACAGGTGGTGAGCTTCAGATATTACACGAACTTTGTTATATATCTATATACAAGAGTAATATTTACTATTCATATAGCTACATACAGCATGTAAATGATATTGTAAAGAAAAAAGATACTTACACTGAAGTGACAAAAAAATGGTTAAAACATATGATATATATAATTAAGTGTTAGAAACAATCGAATTACGTTCGACATTTGAATCGAACCATCTTAAATATAAACGACGACATTTTAATATCCACTCACCTGTCGCATACAATGATTGACATTCAATTCGAAATGCACTACCATCCATAAGATTTACATTCACCACTTTTTTATTTCTATCACTCATGTTTTCCCGGCAAAATCGATGCGTATCTCGTGCATCAACGCTTGTTGCGTATCTACACGGGATGTTTAATATTCGCTGAATTGTTACTTTTTTCGACGCGAATAATCACAGTGCACACATTTTCAATATTACGACGTTATTCTCGATATTTTTCGTAACGAATTTGTTCGGACAATTTGCTGAACGATCAACAATGTTTAGTTCAAGTAGAACTTGCATCCTCGGAACGAGGGATGTTGTCCCAATTGATGACGTCATGAGGAACTGTTACCGTCACCCTTGGATAGTACAGTCACAGACGAGTAAAAGGGTAGACTTATCACCTTATTCAATTTCGCATTTCATGCTCTGAAGTACCGATTGCGTAAAACATTGAGAATTTTTGATCACTGGATTTTTGTTATAAGCTAATTTTTAATCTTTGTCATTATATATTTTATTACAATTTATAAATTTTCTCAACCTAATTCGAAACATATATAGTTATTCATCAATTACTTCTTAAATATATAAATCGTTTATATAATTAGTCTGACATAATCCGTTCAGTTTTATACATTAATGCTAAATCTTTGATTATCTTTTATGCAGATCATTGCTTGACTATGGGGATGTCTTCGGAAAATAGTAACCTATAGATTTCATGACATTTGATACAAAACGTTTGGTAATATTTGATTTATTTTAACAAAAATGGATGTACAGATACGTTTATATAATTTTTTGATTAATTCAAATTATAATATTCGACGCTTTGTTACAGATCTTTTTCTACCCTCTCCTTCTTCCAGGGGATTTGATGATTCTTATTCGATGACAAGCTTCGCAATAACTTTTCTTAGGTCAACGACACCAATGATAACGTTTTTCGCACCTAACCGTGAGTCGCACGCATTTATGTCGCTCAATTATGTCGTAAGAGGAAAGGTCCGAATTGGCAAGGTGACTAGTTGTATATTGTATTAAAGTAGCGCGCAAAATTCAGATAGTGGAAATTTGTTTTAATCAACCAGCTGAATAGTTTTGGAGTAAATAACTATTTTAATAAAGACGAATTGTGAATGGGATAAAGATACTTCCAAAAAAAAAAGAATATGCGGTTATCACGTATATTCTAATGACAACGATCCTTACACAATATTATTCTACTTTTATCGTTACTCTTATGACAGGCTTTCGTTACAACTTTAGCTGATAATCGAAGTACACGTAATAATATGATAATATCATCGTACTACGCACTATGCCCGTAATATTTACGCTTGCGAAAGAAACTTTTGGGACGACCTAATATTCATCGATATGTGAAATGGTACTAGGTTGCTTCGTGTTTTATCCATGAAATAGAATGTTTTTGATTATTTGCACTTTAATCTTTATTTCATAATGCAATTCATATATCGGAAGAAGCCAGCTCTTTGAATGTAAGAGATAACATACTTAACCCTTTAACCTACAATTATGGACATAACCCGTATTAAATGAACGGGCACAACCCGTATTAGATGAACGGACACAACCTGTATTAGGTGAGCCCCATAGCCCTATCGGACATAGCCCGTAATACTCTATTTAAGCCTTTGGTAAGAATGTCAGTGACATTCTCAGGACTAGGTATATATGTATAATCTAATATTCCCTTCGACACGCGGTTCTTAACATAAAAATAACGTACTTGGATATGCTTAGAACTTTCAACAACTACTTCATCCTTTGACCATGAAATAGCCCCGATATTATTACAAAAAATCTTGCAAGGGCGAGGGCAATATGACAATTGACCCAACTCCCTTAACAATAAGGAAATCCACACAGTTTTCCTTGCTGCTTCCTGCATCACCACGAACTCCGCTTCGCATTGAGCTATAATTTTATCTTATTGAAGATGGTCGGTACAGTAGGGAAGCACGACGCTGGTACTATACCATACCTCGTCGGTGTTATAGGAAATACACGATGGTTGTTGGTAGAACAGATCCTACCCTAATCTAATCAACTCTTAATTCTCATACTTCAGGTGGCGCTAGTAACTCAATTTGAAATTCAAGCTACCCCTTCAACCTATCAACCCTTCAGCTATCAACCCTTAATTAGAATTTTTACATCATGATCCAATATTGAAAGCCAAAACTTGGATCTCTAACAAGAAAAAGAAATCAACGAATCATCTCACCCATACTACAAAATCCAATTCACTTAATTAACATCCCTACTCACGTAACAACTCAATTCAATCACACCCCCTCTAACATTACCCGTAGAGAAGTACCTACTCTAACTACCCCTTCCTCTATATATATTTCCTATTTAAATTCCAGATTGATTCTCTAAATATCATCGTCAATGAAGGACAAAACGAAATTTCCGTGAAATGCGGTTATCGCGAAAGAGCCGCTAACACGAGTTCGAGGCGAATCGTTTATTAATTTCATTTGCTATTGTAATTAATTTTGTCATATCTTTGAAGCATAAACGACGTTTTCTTTCCATTTTCTATAAAAATGTCCAATTTAAACTCTCTATTTAAAAAGCGGTCAAGGGACGATCCTTTGAAATATCGACCATGAAACGGTGCAAGAACACGGTACGTCCGCGATCCAAAGACGAATCCCGCAAAGAGAGTCAGAGTCTCGCGCGTGAGACTTCATCAAAACGCAGTCAACGGAGCGCACAACTCGGCGCCCCCGGTTGTCGTCGACAATAGGTCGCTCAATGCTACCTAATTCGCAACAATGGCCCCCGCGGCCATATATTAATGGTCCGTGCCCGTATATATTCGCCGGCTGGCATTATATTGTCCTGGAGGAGAGCGGGCATGCTCGCGCGCGTGTTGCCCCTCGTAGGTGAGAGCGTGTGGCACGCACACTCCTACGGGTTCCGCTTTGTCAGCTCGGAAGCAGAACGGGCCGGACGTGTACGGGACCGGGGGCAGATGCGACTCAATTTCGTGGATGACAAATCGGGCCCGTAACGTTGTCAGGCGACGATTAAAGGGCGCGGCCCCCGGCCGATTTAATGGCGCCCGTGATTTCGATTAGCCTCACGAATAGACAGGTTTACGTATACTATTATCGATAGGATTCATCGGATTCTTACGGTTGTAGGGTTTTCGAAACGAGATAGATCGATTGGATGATTAGAGATTTTTCAGAGAGATTCTTTTATTGAAATTTTCAACGCTATAACTTGCCAAGTTTGTACTTTTTCGCGATATCAGAGTATTCCAAGAGCTAAATGCAAAACTTCGAAATTCCAAGTCGATCCACTATCCCTACACGGTTTTCTTAAAATCATCTCGTTTTCATACACAATGCGAGTACTATCTTTTCGTAATAAACGTATCAAAAGTTTCCATATGATTTTGCCGGGACGAATATCAGAATATGAGAATTTGATGGTGGAAAAATCGTAAGGTCAGCGGTTGATCGGAGCGGTTTATAAAGAGCAGCCAGGCGGCTCGTTGACGGAAGCTAATTCCATCGACGTGTAATTCGATTTCGAGACGGGGCGAGCCGCGCATTAATAAGCGAGCGGACACCGCGGGTGATCGTTCCGCGGCGGCGTGTGTGCGCGCGTACTCTCGTCCCGGGGAAATTAATGAATTTCGAATCGAACCACCGCGAGTAGTTAATTTTCGTGGAAGCCGTCGCGGAAGATGGCTACCTGCTTCGAGAACACGCTCGTTTAATGCCACCGGGTACTAATGGCGTTTCGATTGGCCTCCGACCAGTGGCGTAGCCACTTTCTTCCTTCTTTAACGTAATAAAGTTGCTTCGCAATGAAATCTCTTCCAACAACCAAGATCTTCACACATATTTCCTAATTTGTTCGACATTATTTCGGTTTCAATTGAAACTCCGTGCTGTGGCCACGCTAGGTTCTCTTTTATCCCGACGAATAATAAGAAAAGAAAATAATAACGATTGTAATAACAGTTATGAAAGAATAACAATTAACACACACAACTTTCACAAATAAACATTCCTCGTTTTTCTGTTTTATTTCATTTTCTGTCGAATTTTTGTTTCCAACATTTTCGTGAAAGTAAAGAGTTTGGAAGACAACAAGTTTTCGTAACTCGCGGGAAATTCCACCGCTTTTAAAGAAATCAAGGATCGATTTTTATTTCCAGTTTCTGCGAAACTTTGCGTTCGTGCGCTTCTTAGATTAGCTGTTGCAAATGTTGGTTCCAATTCTTCGTGATCTTTGATCTCGCGTAAGAACACGCGAGAACTGACGGTGGGAAGTTGCGTTTCTGTAACACACTGTACGAGCAGGACATTAATCACAGTAGTAATTGAGATTTCCTCGGCGATTTCTTTTTGAAAGATTACAAGATTACTTTACCCTTCTTAAATGGAACGGCGCTATATTTGTTCCTTTAATATCGCGCAAAGAATTAAAACAAGTTCAGCGATCAATCAAACGCAGCACGGTGTAATTTTTCTGTACTTTTAATATTATGCGGTCTTCTTTCTTTTTCTCCAATTTTTCAAGATGGAAATGACTCTCGTTATACCGAATTTTTATTTTAGATTTATCAGATATCGCAACTATACTCTCGTCACGATACTCTGAACTTTTAAGTTTATTAAATTTTCGTTAAACTTTAGTTATACGTTAATCAATCTATAAATTCCAAATTATTATGAAAATTACCAATTACATTACGTTAAAATTATTTGACACATTTCTCCGGTAAAAGAACATATTATTCCACCATTTATAGAATGATATTTTTGGAACTTTTTCGCTTTGACGCGCGAATGAAATCCTCTGCCTTTGAAGAAGAATTAGCGTGTACGACAAAGGGCAAAATTAATTATTTATCCTTTCGCTTCATCGATGTTTCACCATCGTGTCCATTTTTTTTCTTTATTATTTAACTTGTACTTTACAATTTGTCCAGTTGGACATTCGGTAAATTTTTCTAGCTTCGTGTCAATTCGACACACGAAAGACACATCGAGTTGCGAAATGTTATTTCACGTTAAACATGATAATTATCTCTAAACTATTATAACTTTACATTTTGCAAAAATCCACGACAGCTCGAGCATATAAAAACATCGAATAAAATAAAAATTCCCAATTACTCCCAACCTAGTAGAAATCAGCAAGTCTAAGTTCGAAATTACCAACGAGCATCCCAAGAATAGGTGAATTTCCAATAAAATAAAAAGCCTGCAATAATTTTCCACGTCGTATCATCTCCAAAAATAAGTAAATTCTCGTTCGACACCTTGTACGGTTCCTCTTTACCTAATTTCCAACATAAACACGGTTCCTTCGTCTGATTCTTCGCTGTGAAACGAACGAGCGCGCATTCTTTGAAAGTAGATCGACTGGAAAAACCGAGCAGAGATCGGACATTTCCACAGAACTATCGGTGAACATACGGACGTGCTGGTTTCCCGTGGCGATACTTGACAAACGATGCCCCATAATGTCCCGGATAACAGGGCACCATTGACTCTGGCCATTGTCGTATGGGACATCGTCGAGCATCGGCCACCAGGCGGTCCCTGGCCACGGCCACTTACTTATTTTCCCCCATTGTTCTCGATCCTCGAATCCGCCCTTGTCCCTCTTCCACGTCCAACAGTTTTCACGCTCGATGTTTATGGCGCTTCGTTGAAACGGTGTCACGTTCCTTTCCCTCTTTGCCAGCCTCGGCTCTATTAACCGGTCAGGGTAGCCGGTCCTTTCTCTGTAATGAGATTATCTGCTGGTTACGATCTTGTCCATGCGAAATCCGAATAAAATCAGCCACGGCTAAATTGCGCAGGTTGCAGGCCAATCTTAAGGCGAGGTCCTGTTCGAAAATTTAGATGAGATCTTGAATACCGGTGATGCGGATGAGCTTCAGAGGTTTGATGTATAAGTTTAGGAACGATCGTGTACGAATCGAAAGTTTGCAATTTCGTGTTCAAAGATTCTCACGAGTTTCGAATTTTTAAGTAGCGAGCGTACAGTTTATTAGCGTGGAAAGTTTCAGATGAGATCTTGGTTGTCTTGGTGACGGTTATATCGGTTACGGGGTGAATGCAAGTTCGGGAAGTTGCGAATAGGAAGTTTAGAATTCCAGGTTCACAGACTTTGAAGTTTCCAATTTTTAAGCGAGAGTATATCGCAGTTAGGATTGTTTAAGGATTCAGATGAGATCTTGATTGACACGTTGCCGGTGGTTATATTGGTTACAGGGGTCAGTTCCAGTGCTAGCTGTTGAGGGCTGTACGTAGAAGAAAACTTGGAAAAATTGGAAATTACATATTTCCTTTGAACGTCTATCAATGCGTTCGAACTTTGGAATCAACGTTCGCTTGTTCTCGACGTAATGTCCACTCGACTACCTTTTTACAGATTATACATATTGTACAATTAATCTTGCACAGAAATACCTTTAAAATTGTTATTCTTCCTTCGTTACAATCTACCACCAACTTTCAAATCTTTTTACGCTATTTCCCCCATCGTCGAATTTTCCAAATGCTTTACATTTCAGAGAAAGATCCCCAATAATCTTCTCTTTTTCTCTTTTAAAATTGCACAACAGCCAATATCAAGTCGAAGAATCTATAATCGCACAAAGGTTAAAGTTTACCTACAATTTCACTGTCCCGCTTTAACGACTAAAATGCAGTCTCCGAAAGCGATTCGTGAGTTTCGTCGAATTCCACGTTTGACGAGACAACGGACGAAGGAATTTTAACAGCCGCTGAAAACACGTTCAACGCGATTTTACGCCGTTCAACCTTCCAGTGCTCGGCTCACGGTCGAAACGTCCATCGCGTAGGAATGTTAACAATCTTCTAACTACCGCCGGTTTTATACAATTCCATTATTGTTGAAACGTAGCTGAGGGCCATTTTATCAGAGGATATTGCGCGATTTCGCGTGTTTCTCCCCGTTAACGGAACCTTTCCAGACATTATCCACTTTTGTATTCGTACGACGTGGCGGCCATCAGGACCGTTTTACTGCTCGAAACGCACACGCTAAACGATCGTTTAGCTACGCGGCCTCCGCCAATTACATTATCTTCCTGTTATTAGAATATTCCACAGGGCCCGGGGTAATTTTAATGGCCACCTAATATCTGTGATCAACGAGGCTGTCGTTATTCTATTCGTCGGTCGTACGACGCTAGTTTTTCCATTCGATCGTTTTCACCCGATAGTAATCGCTCCTCATTTCCAGCTCGTTGCCGCTTGTCTCTCGTTGTCATTACGTTTGTTGCCGCAGGACCTTCCCTGTATCTTAACTATTCTTAACCGATTACGAGAAAATAGCGGAAAACGTGCGCGCGTATTCCACCGCGGCCACTTCCTGTTCTGAATTATCGAAGGATGGATGAAATAGCAGGGTCATTAATAGATATTTATCTGCGGATTTTTATGCATTCGCGGGAAATTTGAAGGTGGAAAAATGCGCGTATAGATATATAATTTGTTGTCTTGCCTCTCGGCCTTGAGAGGGTTGCGAAAGAACCAACGTGTGCCTTTCTTGCGATATTTATGATATTCTTCAAGATACCGAGCTGGCAAAATTCAGTAGGCGTTTTTATGTCGGGAATTTTCAAGGCGGAAGCTCTCAGAATTGGAATTCTAAAAGTCGGAGCGTTTAACTTAGAATTCCGCTAGTTGGAATTTTTTAAGCTTGTGTTTCTGTCACTTAGGATTCTCTCAGTTTCGCATCTTTCGACGTCCGGGCTTTTATAGTTCGCTATTCTCGTACAACTTGTATAGGAATCTCCGAAGTTTTCAGCTTTGGTAATTCAAGATCTGGATAACTTTTAAGTAAACATCCTTTAAGTCAGAATCTTCGGAATCTGAGCTCGCGAACTCGGGATATTTGTAGCTAGATTTTTCTAAAATCTGATTTAGAAATCAGAACATTTCCTGTTGAAGTAGCTACTTCAAAAAAAACTCTACATCTTTATTTATGTATATCCGTGACCTGCAGACTGCTATTACGCAGGAATATTCTAAATAAGGAGAGGTGCATATTATTGTACCCTTGAATACGCATTATGTTTTGGATTGCAAGGTCTAGGAACAAAGGAACTAATAAACAGATTTCTATTTATGTTCCCTGTAGCCTCCAGCCAAAGCTATAAGGTTAAGCTTTTTGGTAATGTCCTTTTGCTATAAATATATGAACGTGCTCCCTATCATTCCATTGTCTAGTAACACTAAGAGAGTAAGGATCTGAATCAGCATAAACTGTATACCTTCAATTATTTCAATATACTTTTCTATTACAAATTCATCTACTCGTTCTTCGATCAGTCAATCTCAACCTCAACATTTTCCAAATTTTCCCAAAAATTCTAAGGGCAGTGCTCTGTACATCTTGCACCTGTGACGCGAACAAATTCTTCAAGATCCTATTCACCAAACACTCTTTTTAGAAAAAAAAGGAAGGAAAAGAAAAACACATTTTCCATGATAGGATCGACGTATATTCCGAAAAAGAAGACCATAGGTCGCCTAACAGAACTTTCCTAATTTCTCTCAGTTATCCGGTAAGAATCTTGGAAGGATCCCGTTTCCAGAGGCACGAAAAGCTAACGGTTCCCGAAACGCGAAAAACCTGGACAGATTTACAACCGGCTACCGAACGCGTGGACCTAAGAAGAGCCAAGAGAGATCCAGCCAGATCTGACTACATCCCCAACTGTATTATAGATCTTGCAAGGGAACGTTGATTAACGACGATCTCGATCGAAACGATCTCGAAACGCATAATTCGTTTTCGTTTTTCCATTTCGTTGTTACCCGTTGGTCCAAGCGGACACCTGCAGACCCAGCGAGACCCGTTATGCTCATCGGACAGAGATTCCGGCTAATAAAGACATAATTCTAGGAGATAGAATCTACAGGGTTCGCGCGAGACCGCGGTGGCCATCTTTACGAGTCGAGTCCGATTCGAGAACAGATCGAATGTCGGGTTTGCTGGTTTCATGCATCTCTTTTTCTTTTCTTTTTTTCTTCTTTTTCCTCCTTTTTTTTCTTTCTCCCTGGAAAAAGCAACGCTTTCCTCGCGGGATTTATGGCCTCGTTAACGCGATCCCGCACTCGCACGATGCTGTACAAGAAATTGATTATTAAACCGTGACCGCGTAGGTGAGTCTTTCTTGATCATTCTTTCCTTTCGTACAGGCTTCTCGTACAGTGTAATTCTATATCTACGGGAATGCAGACACGTTTCCTCGATTGTTCGATGGCCTGTGGCGGAAACGCGTTTAAGCGATTAAGGGCGTACCGTGTTTTTGCAGGGGATGTTGTCGAACTCTCGTCGTCAAATTTCTTAATTTCTGAATTTCTCTATTCAGAGAATGTTTCTCGATTATACGTAGATAATTTTTCGGCCGTGTTTGCGCAATGATTTATCGAATATCGATATCAGTGAATTAGCAAGTTGTATCACGAGTTGTAATGTCTTGTAATTTTTCATCGAATGGAATAATTAGTCGGACAATTCAACTTATATCTTATAGGAAGACTGTCAGAAAATTTGCTCGCATTATCGAATTTATCGCTGCTATGAAAAGATATTTATTAACATCGGTAGATAGTAATTTCTAACTAGTGTCTTGTAAGATCTCACCAGCAAATTCTGTTCAGTTGTGTATCAAGGAATCTTGATAATGAAATATTTAAAAAATGTGAGAGTTAGAAGAAAAGAGCGTATTAATAGCTGTACTCCGAAGATAATGTAATTTATTTTTTCAGAAATAAAATAATAATAATAACGATAAATACAGAAAACAAAAAAAGGTATTTATCATGCAGATTGGAATAGATTGATCTTTCGGTTCATATCGTTGATGGTTTTGGTGGCAGATGGATTGTTATTGGAGATCGTCCATTTCTTTGGCTAAATAAAGAAATACGGAGGAATTTCAAAAATAATGATGTGAGAATGTTGTTGGAATGGATTAGGTTATATAACGGATATCCAAGATGTGTCTGTGCAGTAGAGAAAATGTTTGAAATATATACGATTTATCTTGGTCTTTTTTTTCAGAAGAGTTTAATAGATTCAAACTATTTCTTTAGGATTGCGATCATAAATTTTTGGACCATACCTTTCAAAAGTGAAGCTTTATAAATGCCTACAAATAATAAACGGTTTACTAGAATTAGATCTTACGAATGCCAGGAAACTTTTCGCTGTTGAAAAGATAAGACGAATCAGATTTTAAGCGAACTTTCTTGCAAAAAGAATTTACGAAGCAATTTTCTAAATCATTTCACGAACTTACTAAACTTTCTCATTGACTATTTTTTAAAATCGTATCTTACGTATACAACCTTTGCTGACAAACGATATTCAAACCACGATATTCCCAACAAATCTTCGAATTATTCAAAAAATTCGGAAGTCTGCTTTGCTTTAACTCAAACTTATTTAAAGCCAAGAAATGGCCTGCAGAGAAACAGATGAAAACGTTAGTCACGCGAAAGACAAGATTAAATATCTCAAATTTCAAAGTACAATTTTTCCACTCCTTAAACCGCCATCCTTTCAACGCATTTATTGGAAATCTTACCAAACTTCTATTAAAAAACGAAAAAAAAAAAAACAAAAACCGAGAAAGAATAGAAAGAGAAAAAATGGTGTAACGCAAGTGTCAAATTCGAGCTCGTTTGCCGTGGCAATTCCGCGCAAATCGCCGCGAAAATCCACCAGGGAGAAAACAACCACGGCCGATGGTCCGCGGTCCAATCGCCCGCAAAATGGCCTCACATTCCGCACGCTAACAACAACTTGATGAAACGATTAAAAGCGTAACGAGGGCGTCGTGCCGCTCTTCCATCCCTTTTCATCTTCATATACCATTTCGCCGCTGATGGCTGTTGTTACGGTAGCGTGTGCATGGACCGCGCAAATTTCCACGCGAGAATTTTCCCGATTCGCATGTATGAACGGTCGCCGTCCCACAGGACGCGTCGCCAGCCTCGTTGACAGAGCGTTCCTCTGGGAATAGCTCTGATAAATCTGTCCAGCCGATGTTAACTGCGATTTCCGTGGACTGCCGCGCGAAAACCCCGCTCGATTATGCGAATTCAACCCTTAGTGGCTCTTTACGAAACTGTCGAGAATTTTAGGGAATTTTATGAAATTTTATGGAAATTTTGGATAAGGTGATTAAGTGATAAGAATCTTTAGAATTTGGGAAACTGCGCGGAAAACTTTTGTTGAAAGAAATTACGCGCATTCGCCCTTTACTGCTTCTTTTCTCATCTCTGTGTAACGTTGAAGAATTTTGGCAAAATTTTATGAAATTCCCAGGGAATACTAAATCTTGGTTCTGTTCATTGTTTCGCAAGTGAACATTCTTGAATATTGCTAATTCTCAACTACAGAAATTTCATATTTCCTCTACCTTGCATCTTCTATTTCCTCTAATCTTTCGTCCTTCATTTTCTCCAATCTAGCGGCTGGGAAACCTTCGCTATTTTTTCAACTTCTTAAAAACACAAAAATAATAAAAACGATCCAAGAATAAGGAAAAAAGGAAAGAATCTAGATTCTGCGGGAAGGATAAATCAAAAGATATCGCGAAGAATTCCAAATCCAGCATCGAATCAACGCAATCATTGTATCAATGAATCATTGCGGGCAGCCAAATTCCTGCACCAAGACCAAACGCGTTATTATTGTTACAAACAAGCCGGGGTTGCACGCAACCGAACCGCGAGTCATCAAAACCACCCATAACCGTATCCATCGCCACCGCCATTACGCGAAACGAGACGTGAGCGTCGCTCAAAACAGGATGTTAACCCGTCGACTTCCACCGAAAAGCTTTCCCGTCGTGGCATTAAGATATCGACACGCTAATGTTCGTCCATTAAACGCTTACCAACCGGAAACGATTTAATCGTTCTCAGCCTTAGAAACAAGCTAAACGTGTTCCATCGTTCGTGTAATTCCATCGTCTACGTGGTTATCATCGAGGTTGCTCTATAGCATGGAAATCACTCGTCATCGTTGAAGAAAACAATTTTTCCCATCAGGTTCGTTTTCCATCAGGGAGGCAACGTCGATCTCGTCGCCAACCGTCCCGACCGTATTAACATGGCGAACCGTGTGCGGGGGAGACTAGGCGCGATAAATAAACCCCGAGCCCATTGAAGTAAGTGGTTATGTTTTTAACACGTGCTTCAGACTAACAGTTCACCACCCGCGCCCCTTCAGCCCGGTATAAACCACAGGAGAACGCGCTTCGCCATCTCCATAAGCCACGTCTTTCCCAATGGCGTAGCCTGTCAAGATTTTGTATTCCATAATTCTTCGCTATTTTTTGGTCGCATTCTCGTGAATTTGTGAGTATTTCTTTGCACCATTTACTCTATATTCTAGGTTCTTTGGATTTTTGTCGATTTACTGGCTTTGCCAACAGTTTTGGAAGCTTGTGTTTCAGACTTTGGTCAATTTGGAAGTTTCCATGTTACACGTACTTAGGTTTCTCAAGATTTTTGTTAATCCGTTAGGTTTGCGAACATTTCTGGAAGTTTGTCTTTTTTACTTGGCTTCTTTGGTCAATTTTGTAGTTTCTGTATTATATTCAAGTTTCTTAAGATTTTTGCCAATTTTTATCGAGCTCGCGAACACTTTTGCAAGCTTATATTTTATATGGACATCCGTATTTAACCTTCTTACAGTTTTTCTTAATTTATCGAGCTCGTAGACGTTTGACAAGTTTGTATTCTATGCTTAGATTTTCCGGGATGAAGATTCTGAGGAATTTGCATTTCACATTCGTCGATGAGTTAGTTTCGATGTTAGACAGATTGTTTTCGATTGATTGATTGGTTTCATGAAAATTCTTAAGAGTTTGCGAGGAATTCGGGGTAGCTAGTACCTTTTGCAAAGACTCGATAAACTCAGATTGGTGAAGCGGATGCCAATGGATGTTTAAAATATTTTCCAATGAAGAAATTTCGGATCCATTGAAAAATCACGATAATAGGAAGAATGCCGTAAACTTACAAAATTAATTTACAATTTTTTGGACGACCAAGAGACCTCATGACCGACATCCATAGCCCATTCTCCTGAAGGATCCAGCATCGCGTCATTTCCCGGATCACAGGAAGCACTTCTACGCTACTGGTGTCCAAGCAGGGCCACAGAAGTGCTACGCGCGCGAACATCGAGCTGACAACGAAGAGTAAAAGAGACGAGCCAAAGTAAGAACGAAGAAGAAACGCGTATGAAGCGAGAAGAAAATGGAAGAATGGTGAAGGAAGAGGAAGAAAGGGACAAAGAGAGAGGTTCTCTCTCGTCGAGATGGGAGATGCGCCGACATAACCGATAAATAACAACGGCAACGAGCCTGTCAGACCCTTGTTAAACCATCGTGCACACGCTCGCTCAGCCTAGCACGCATGCATTCACGCATTAGAATACGTTTTAACACATCCCTCTCGTTCTTCGTCTTTCCTCCTCGTTTATTCGAGAGAGAAGGGCGTCTAGATGTTTGCCCCTCGGGGGTTGAGACGCCATTGACGAATATTACTGCGGTCCTTGGACCGCGAGCAAATGCTAATTAATTCCACTTCTTCGCCGCAATTAGCATCCGCTCTTCGGGATGGGATTGATCGTTCAGCTGGCTGCAACCTTTTTTCAATTGGATTTTTTAAACGTGCGATTTATTTATGGCTCGTGGATATTGTTTTGGAAGAATCGGGCTAATTGTTGAATAATTTGGAAGCAACGCAGAGCACTCCGCGTGGTTTGCAAGATTGACATGGTTTGTGGATAATGGAAGCGGATATCGTGGATTTTGGAAGAAGCGGACTAGTTATGAAATAATTGGAAAGCAATGGATGCTCTGTATGATTGGGAAAATTGAAAATTTGAATTCTTTCCTTGTTATTAGGCTTTTCACATTTTTCCATATTCTTCAGTGGAGTCTTTGTGTGGATTTTTATTGTCAGATTGCATGGTCAACTGGTATCCCAAAATGTAAGACATAAGACGCACGACTAATACCACAAATAAAAAGCGTATAGTTTAAAATCGCCCAAAAATTTCAAACGCAAGAGAGAAACCATTTGCAATATGACGAAGCTTCTCGATCAGGGGAAGGACGTTTTTATGGTTTCCGAGCAGACACAGAACGGGTTCCCGTGGTCCCTGTCGATGACTTTGCCTCGAAGATAGGTTCAAGAGGAACGGAGGAGACAGGGATACACGGTATGACGTGCCAAGAGTTGCACTTACGTGGATGCATCTGCCTCCGTTCGCACGAGCCATCATTTTATCCGGTCGACTTAACGCAACGCCCGTTTACGCTGAAGTTACGAGCTCCCTCTCCCCGCCTTGCTCATTCCTCTCCCTCTCGCAACCTCAAGAGGGTCCCGTCTATCTTAAGGGTACGTTTTATGAACTGCACTTTATGAATTTGTCGAAGAGCGCCTCGAGATGGTATCGTTAACGCGCCTCCAGCGTTCCAGCGAACAACCAAATGGAAGAGAGAGAGAGAGAGAGAGAGAAAGAAAGTTAGTAGAGGAAGAGGTTCTTTCTTTCCTTTCGCAGAATGTTTCGATCTACGGAGTACGAATCTTTGTTTTCTGGACAGAGGTACGTGAAAAGGATGGCGGAAAAATTGTTTATAATTGGGCAGACGAAAATAGATCTTTTTAATGAGCAAGATGGCAGATCTTCATATAGAATACGGCCGAAACAGTTATAGATATGTTCAGAATAATTTACCATAGCTTTGCTTATGTATTTTTTAAAAAAAGTTGCAGGAAGAATAGCAGAAGATTGTTTTTAAATATTTCTTTTACGTGCCATTCGTTTGGAATTTATTTCTTTTTAGAAATGATCAAGTTAAATAATAGAACGGAGACAAAAACAAAATAAAATAGGTTAAACTAAGATAGCTGGAATAAGAACTAAATCAATAAGTGTCACAAATGTAAAAGAAAATTAGTATCGTTGTACTGTGTGGAGTTTATGTACGGTTGTAAGTCTGACAGCTGGCAAAGCCACGAATTCAATGAAAGTGAATATAATAATAAAATAAATAACGGAACAGATCTTCGTATTCTCGTCTAGGGATACGTAGAAAAGTTAGAGAAAGAATTATCGACAATTCGGATATAAATAAACGAAAGATATTTTTAGTGAAAAGAATCCCCAATGAATAATACGTCATTTTATCACACACGATATCATCTCCTGCAATTATAAAGACCAATTCTAAAAAAGCTGAGAACGTAATAAAAAGTTAAGAGCACCTAAACTCTCGAGGCACCAGAAAAAGAAGAAATTCGGAAGAAACTTTCTCTCTCAGCCACATGAGTACATATTAAAAAAAAGAAAAAAAAAAGAAAATAGAGAACAAAATATTGGGCACGTGCTTTTCTCCGAACTGGAACCAACTTTCTTTCGAGGAGTATAAATTAGCGACACGACAACGTTGCTCTCACCCTTATCTGCCGGCTTATTTTCACCAGTGGAGAAAGAAGAGCCTGGCACGCTCTACTCGCGATCGACTTTCGCTGCGCATCTGTCGGTCGCGAGGAAGAGAGGACCGTGTAGCCCTTATCTCGAACACGCCCGTTGTCGAAACACTTAATGTTACCACTCGAACGATCGGGTCGCCTTTGATTTCGATGGAAACACGGCCGAAGCGAAATCCACGCCGACGGAACACCGTGTTCCCGCCGGTTTGCCCGGCAATTAAATTTCCTCCGACAACGTGCGCCGTTTCTTTTTCGCGGTACTTCGGTCCTTCGTGGAATTTCGCCGGTTCTCTTTGCATCTGACAGAATTTTAACTTTTTAGAAATCTTTCTCAGGGTTCTTTTAGGTTTCCCTTTTACGTTCGTTTGGCGGGATTTCAAGATTTTTGTATGTTTTATGCGACAAGCAGGAGATTTGGAAAGTTTGCGATTGAAATTGCGAAAGGGGTGGTAGTTTAGGGAGCTGACAAGAGGGATGATGCTGGCTGAACTCTCTTGTACAGTCGAATTTATATCATCAGTGAAATATTAGCTTGTAATATAAATTCGTCTTACTTTTATATTTGTTACAATATATTATGTAATATGCGCATAGAAACGGCACGAATTTACATTACAATTTGATATTTGATGGAAAATCGCAAGTGAGAAGCGTAAGAGTAACTTATGATTTTTGTAAATGTACTTATTATTTCGTTGAATCATTCGACTGTCAAAATAATCAAACGTAAAATATTATCCACTTCTTTGTAATTCAAACTACTTCGCTTTCGTAATTTTATTTGCCATTCTAAATAATAATCGCACATTTATTTCGCATCGATCCAACAACCCTTTAATCCCTCAAACTGTCAAACATAGAAAATTATTTAAACCGTGATCCTTTAAACCATTCATTTACCAATTCGTTTATCCATCTTCTCATCTTGTGAAAAATTTTACTCCAAATACATACATACCAATCTTCGCTAACTAATAACACTACTATTCTTCTTGTTACATTAAACTATAATGTAACGTTACTCAGCTTTTAGTCCCCAAGATCGATTCGTTGTTATTTTTCCATTATTTCGCCATTATTACTCCCCATTACTCCAACTGTGCTCCCTCTTCGTCAGGTTTCTTCTACTTAGCCGGCGATATTTTCTTTATTGGCTTTAATGTTATCTACAAGGCTCGCCACCTGGCGCCGATACAAAACGGTGTATCGCTTTCACCGGCCCTCTGAAGGGTTCTGACGGACCCTCCTTGGAATAATATTTTCCCAACACCGAGACCCTGTTTATAGTGTCAACGCAGCAGCGACGGATTATTCGACTGGCTTCCGGTTGATCTGCGAACGCGTCTATCATCGCGCAAAAATTTCTCTTGTATACGCCATTAGAAGGTTTCGATAGCATCATGAACTTTCGAACAATTATTTCTAGTACTTTTTAAGCATCTTCTTTAAGTATATGTTACTTTCGATAATTATACAGAAGTATTGGCGCCTCACCGTTTCGATGATTTTTGAATATGTTGTAGAAATCAACATTTCGAACAATTTTTTCCTATACGTGTACCTCGTTGTAAGGTGGTTAGCAACCAATACTAACGCATATATTAGTGTAGGTTTTAACAGTTATTATTAGGAGGTTTATTAAGAAATCATCGAAATCTGTGAGCTGACAGTATTTTTAAATACATCTAAGTAATTGTCGGCTATTTTTATATTCCAATATATATAATTTCATCCGAGATTTTTGTATCAACCTTTGCGCAGTATGCAAAAGCGTTAATAAAAATCGGAAGAGGAGTATCTGTATAAGAAAAACGAATAAGAAAATTACATTCTATCGCTAGAAATGCTTCAACATAAAGGATTTTCAAAAGAGACGATTCTGTAACTGAAACGAGATTGTAAAAAGCGAGGATATCGATATGCGTGAAAAATTCGAATCGTTTCCCCGTTTATGAAACACTTTTAGCAATAAACGCGCTATTAATTAAAACACTATTACACGCATTCTGAATCTAGAAACCTGACAAAAACCCGCGCACTCAACCCAAAAACCACGTTTCCAAATATACCGAGGTTCATAAATCCTACCAGACGCGTCTCTAAATCATCCTCCTCCGAACGGTTCTCCTAACAAGCGATTCGATCGAGCTCGTTAATTAAACCTCGGCGAACCTGTCCTCGTTTTCCAAATTCCCTCTGCCATTCGTCACCTGGCACGAAAAGCCCGGCCTCTCGTTTTCTAAAGCTACAGTCCGAATCTTTCCGAAAACCACGCGGTTCGTGGAAAGATAAAAATAAACGAGAAAGTTTGAAAGGGGAGGAAAGAGGGAAATTGGTCGGAATAAGGGGTGGAAGTTTCCACGAACGAAGAAAGATGGCAGAAAGGGGAAAGGGAGAAGATCAATTCCAGGCAATATGTAGAACGATTTCTCTCCGTTTCTGGATACGAGTCGTAACGAGAATTCACGACGCCCCCGCGGTGTATCCTTTATTCCAGCCGACGATTTATCCTCTGTCGGGGGTGCGCGACAAAGGGGGCGAGGGGGTGGACAGAGGGGACAGGCCATCTTCTCGCTCGGAAGAAGGTTTTATTGGGCTTTTTATGGGCCGAATAAACGGTCCCGTTACGCGGATTTGCATGGAACTTGTTCTGTGATTCACCGCCAACCCCGTCTTCTTCCTTGTCATACAGTCGAGGAAAAGGGTGGATTATGGTAACACAACGCTTCTTCCATTGTTTGTTACCAACTTTGTTCGGTGGTTTTAGAGAATCTAGGTATCTTTTTGAGGACGATTGAGAACGTCGGATTCTGTCGTATCGAATTTCTATTATTTTTTACGATAAATAATTGTCATACATTTGACGAGAAGGGCGGTTCGTGGCAACAGAACATTTCTTCTATTGTTTGTTGCGGAGTTTGGTGATTTTAGAAAATTTAGTTATCTTCTTATAGTCGTCAGACTCTGTGGTATCGACTTTCTATTATCTTTTATAATAAATATATTTATCTTCGTGGATGTGTCATGACATATCATTTCAAAGCTGGGAATCATCTTACTGCATGTAATCTTTTAACATCTTATATTATAGCATTCACATCCTAATTAACATCTCCAATGTGGTATCGATACATGTATCGAGGAGGTAGAAGACCTTCGCTGAGCAATATCGATACATCATACCGACATTATTTTCCTTTTAATATTTCTCTACAATACACAGTGTGTTCTAAGCATCTTTTAAGTAAAACGAAGTAAAAGGAGATTTTTCTCAACGTTTCTCATGGAAAGTAGCAATCGCAGAAACTGTTTGCGTTGAATGTATTAATTTACGTCGAAATAAATTTTTCTTATCATTTAATGATACTTTCATGTGACCATAAAAAGTGGATATTATGAAAATGAAATGTAGAACCTGAGAAAAAAAAATGTCTCATTAAAAGATAAGGATATGTAAGAATACTTTTTACAGCCAGTCTGTGTCGTAACGTGAAATTTGTTTAGTAATTGAAGTTTCTATATCGATTAATGTCACTAAATTTTGCTAGAACGTCACCAATTTTGAAACCTTCGGTAGATATAAATATATACGTAAACTGATAAAAGCCCCCTTCTAAGAAAAAACGGACAAGATGAAGAAGAAAAATATGGACAAAGTATTAACCAAGAAACAAGACAGAAAAAGATTATCGCCTGCGTAGCTGATGTAATTATGATGAAACGTTGTGGAATGGCGTATTAGATTATCTATGGTTCCGGTTCACAGGCAGCAAGCTGTGCTTCTTAATTGGTTTATTGACGCTTCGACCGCCTTAAATTACCTAATTAATATCAACGCTCACTCAGATTGTTTTTTCTGCTTGGAATTTCGCAATCGTGGGGCGCGAATCAAAACGTACTTGTTTTTCGTTCGAGTTGCGTACAGAAATGGTGTCAATGTCCCTTGATCGACGCCATTTAGGCGATCGAATCTCCAGCACCGTTGATAAATTCTCACGATTCAATTTCCCGATGTTTCTTTTACGAACCTGCAAAAATGGAGTAGCTGCATTAAAAAAAAAAATGTTTAAAAAGATTTTATAAGAAGCATAAAACGTATAGACGATAAGATTGAGAGTAGCAAACAGATTGGTAATTGATTGAAGCTGATTGGACTGGTCGGAAGATTATGTATATGGGCTATCGAATGATGGAAGCTTTCTTTTACAATGTCTGGCAGCGCGGAATTTGTATAATAAAGTCTGAAAACGCGTATTACAATAAATGGACCGAGTGATTGAATTTGTTTGCAACGTTTGTTGTTAAGCAGGTATACGCTGGAAGCGCAGTTTTGCAAAATAGTTGCACGAGGAAGATCTCGCACGCCGTTTCACGCGGCGCGTTAAGCCCGGTGCACGCTTGCAATTTTCTGCCATAATGTAATCTGATCGTATACGACGCGGGCCTGGCTGATTTAATATTACATCACGTCGTTTTACGCAAATTCGAACTTCGCGCGAAGATTGGCTAGTTTTGGAGCCACGAGTTAAGCCACGACCACACTTGCGCTATTCGACCATACAGAAATAGAATTATTCAACCAAGTTGCAGTGGTATTTATATTTTTTGATACGAAATATTACGACTAAAAGAAATGTAGCTGATGTACTAATAAATTAGAACACGCTATACGCCATTTATTGTATGCGTGGTTTATATTAAAATAGATGTTCGCACCGTGTGAAATGTCTTTTTATTCTCCATATTCGGTTATCGATGATCCCAGTAAAGGAACTTCCATTCTTATTTCAGACAATATACTTAACAAGTGATTATAACGATACAGTGGAGGTTCTTCTCGAACTTTTTAACTCCTCAAACACTAAAGAATTTAAAATCGCATACGAAATAATTTAAGAAATATGCACTATCTTAATATTCTATAGAAAGATCATTTAAATAATTTAATATTGACGACGTTCTTTTTTGAGATCGAATTGTCGTAGTATGCAGAAGGTTTTCAGCGAAAAGAACGTGCTAATGAATGTGTTGGAGTATGATTTCAAGGTTGCATTACGTATCAACTTTCAAGTGCGAATGAGACTTTAACCCGCAGCGAGGTCGTTACGATTTTTTCGGTCGCGCGTATCGAGAACGTGTAATTTCGAGCGATTCTTCGAAGTTGCGAACATGATGGTGAGCAGTATCGACGTTAAATCGTATGATACTTAACTTCGAAGGTGCTGCAACATCCAGTGAAGTCACGTTCCATACCTAATCACACGTTAACTCAACGTAAAAGACACGAACATCGAACTATGCACCCTATTCCAATTTTATTCCACGACTTATCTGAATCTTACAAAAATTTCTTCCAACATCGAACGTTAAAATGACCGTTAAAATTCGTAGAAGGACGTTGAAGTTTTATTGTTTGCTTCTCGCAATCGATGATTCGTGACCGGAGTCTAAGAGATGATTAAAATCGACGATTCCTTCCATTTCCGAAAAGAGAATCGATTTCGAATATTCTGTAACAAGCTCGTTTCGTACGGTTCACTTCATAGAGCACAAAGAGGCGAAAGAAAGTAAAAGGGCGTCACGTGTCATTTGATTTCAATCCGCTAGCCTATGGGCTACGCAATAATCCCCATTAAACAAATAGACCCGGGGATGCCCCATTGCGTACCACCAAGAGCGCGCGTGTGCGCACACTTCGCGCCTCGTTGCACTCGAAATTAACGCAATTTGAGTAGAGATCGATGAGAGCTGAGATTAATCAATTTTCGAAACGAAAACGCCACTGTGTATATTAATTATAGATATAAAGGTTTAATTATAAATATTTTAGATTATTTTAGATTATTTTAAAGAGGGAGATTCAGTTTAGAATGGAAGTTTGTCACTTTACTTTCTAATGGATTAGAATCTTTGGACTTAGAACTTGTTCAATTAAATGCTGAACAAGAATTCGCAATTAATAGCAGAGAAGGAGGCAATTAATAGGAATCGAAAATAAATTTAAAACGCACGCCACCTAACTTTGATTAAATTCATTTCAATCTTTACAAATGTAGATCGATTACTATTATATAAGCAATGATTCAACCCGATAATGTTACTTTCTCAGATTAAATTATCCCAGTAGAAGATTCATTGTTTAATTATTAAATATATTATTTTCACATGATCTGTTTTTTAAAAGATAAATTAAAAATGAAAAATCTATGCGTTATAAATCCTCTGAAGGAACAAAGTTATAACCAACGCAATGTAGCCAACAAATGAACTCATCTTTTACAGTTAATAGATGAAATGCCGAGTAACCGAGGCAACGCAATTACAATTATTTCACCGATTATGCAAGCAAGCGGGAAAGAAATCACTTCTCCCCTCGCGGACAACGCCATTATCATTTCCATGCGTGAAAATTAGTTTCACAGCCGATGAGCCGCGTTATCACCCCCGTTATCACGATCGATAAGGACGGGGAACGCGTGCAAATACGGCTCGTTTGTAAAGTGCACAGCGTGTTACGAGGTCCCCGATGATCGTGAGGGGGTTGGAAAGCTCCAGCCCACCCCGCAATCGGCCCCAGAACGCGACCAGCCCTCCCATAATGCAATTTGAGTTAACTGCCGGGGGATAATCGCCGGCAGCCACCCTATAAACTGTAAGCACACAACGCGTAATGTACTCGGCGCGTTGGGACTCTCTTTTCTTCCACGACGATGTTATTCTTGCCGCCCCTTTGTGCGACACACGGGGGTGAAACATCAAGGGACGCCTTTGTGGACTCTGGACAGACGTGTCCTTTTGATTTTTGACGAATCTTGCGGAATTGTTAGGGTCAAGGTGCAGGTCTGTGGAGGTTGGATGGAATTGGAATTTTCAGATTCGCATCGAAAAGTTGGGGAACTTAAGTTTGACAGATTCGCGATCTTCCGAATTGTTAGATTGGAAATTTTGCAGCTAGAATTTCGATTGGAAATGTATGAAGGCCGGAGATTCCAGTTCGACAGATTTTTATGATTTTACGAAGCTTTTATGATTTTACGAATTTTTAATTGGAAATTTTAATTAATTAATTTTTTAATTGGAAGATACAAATTTTAAGTTTCTTTACGTTAAGAAACGTCACGTTGCGCGAACTTGAAGCATTTATTATCTGGAATTTTTAAATCTAAATATTCGCAATCGTAAAAGGTTTCAATGCTTGATAGAAAGTTTACAATATCAAGTCTCAAGGTTTTGAGACTCATAGAGCTCAAAGTTCCAAAATTAAATAGATTCGAATTCCAAGCTCAAGAGACATCAAAGAATTCCCAGAATGGAAAGGAAAAAGGAAAACGAGTCAAAATAACTGTTATCTGTAAAATTTTATTCATAACTGATCCCTGCGTAACTAACTTCGTTTACTCGAGATTACCTATCCGATAAACGCTACACAAGCGATAGTCCCTGTTGTAATTACAGTAAATCAAACTAATTAAATTCACAGAAAAACGGCTCACTTCATTATCGAGTAATAAAAACCATTAAAAAAGAGAAATAAAATAAACCATAGAGATGATAAGGATTTTATGAACAGTGGCCACGACAACTTGTGTTTAAAACAAAATGGACGCGTACTACGAGCTTTTTATCGAGTTTACCAACACCTTGACACGACGCTATTCCGCGAACCTCGCTAATTGCCGTAATTGACGCTGTTTTCGCGTATCTCTGTAATTGTCGACGTTTTATAGCGACGTGACCCACGTTTTCGAGATCCGACGGACCGATCTCGTCGGTTAAATCGGTCTACGAAATTAGCAGGGACATCCGTGATTCCAGTTGGAATTTATCGTCGTTACGGAATCTCTATGGAGATTAAACCCCGCGAGATTTATCGTTGCGACGATGGAAATTTTCATGTAAATCAGGTCGACGTTTATTGGGAAATTTTAATGGGACGAGTAATAGTGGGAATTTTGAAATGATGCAGCTCTAATTGAAGAAATTTGAGATTTTTAGCGTATTTGGATCGAGCATTTTCGAGAGAATTTGGAATTTTTGAAATTTTGGCTTTGAAACTTTGAAGCTTGAAGCTCGGGAAGTTGAACATTTTGCAAATTTAAAAAGATTATAGAGAGAATTCTAATAGTAAGAATTTATGAATTTTTGAACTAGTATAAATACGCAACCATTGCGGTTTAATTTTAAGCTTTAGAACTTCGAAAGTAGAAACCTACAAGTTTTGTAGAGTTTTTTGGTTCAAAGTAGATGCTCGATGTTGCAATATTCGCATGGTCCAAGATTTGAAGCTTTGCTCTTGTGAATACACAAATCTCCCAACGTAAAATTCTCTTAAATTTATGAAACTACAATTCGCCGAGAAGTAAAATTCTGCGTCCTCTAAATTTACAAAGCTAAAATATCGCAGAATAAAACTTCATATTCCCTTTTATATTCCTATTTACGGAGCAAAAGTTTTACAACATGGAATCCACGTGAAAATAACATTTCGACATCCCCCATCCTTTAAGCCTCCTACGAGTGGAAGAAACATAATTACCATTTACCATTGTACCAGAGAACGATATTATCACGAGCGTACCGTGCGTGAAGTATCGCCACGGCACGACCCACATCACGATCCGAAAAATTAACAACGCCATTGATTTTTCTTGTTTTAATTAATGTTTACGGCTCGGCTGTAAAGCGGGTCGGACACGGGCATCGATTTTAATGGGAAGCCGGGTATTGTCGACTTTTATGCGCCAGCATAAATCGCTCGTAGAACCGGAGACCCAGCAATCGCCACGACTCCTTTTAATTCGACCTTTTACGCCGCTTATCGTTTTCAAATCGAGTCCCGCCGCCAGCCCGAGGATAATGGACAGAAATTGAATTACTTTGCCCATATGAATGGCCGCTTTCGTACGTGTGTATGCAACACTGATAAAATAGTGATCGAACTCGGCTCTATAAATGGCTGCCGGTTTACGAGTTATTCGTTTAATGTTTCTTTAAATCACTCGCGGAGTAAAGTATAATTTATAATTAGTATTCTGCGTTCAGAGATTGTGATTGATAGACGAAAATAAAAATTTGGTTGGTTTTAAAGAGATTGTATTAAAAGATTGTTGCTAAAGGTTTTAGTATTGAAGGATATTGGTCTTTTGGATTGTTCCATTTTTTAATAGTCGAAATGAATGGTTTGCGGATAATAATTTGTTGATATTAATTTTATATTAGCCTTCGTGATTATTTTATATGTACCGATTTTCATTAACTTTGTATTGAGTTTAATGGGATCACGGTATGCAATTATTAAGATATTCTTTTAATTTTATTTTACCAGAGTTATATACTTTATTATGATGGTATATTGATTCTTTACTGATATATATAATATTTATATGTGTATTTATATCTTCAGCAGGAATCTATATTTGATTTAATTACTAGGAAATCCTCCTTATGCATTTCATAAGAAACAAAATGTAAACCTATATTAAATATTGTACATAGATACACCTACATATAATAAGGAACAAGTGGATGAGGGAGCCTTATCAAGATTTTCAAGGATTAATATACTTCTGTGTTGTTGTACGTAGTTGATTTACCACAAAATTCTTCTCATATTTATGCGATCAATAAGAAACAGAATATACGAACGAAACTTGCATTAAATTGCATTAGACTCTCTTGTTCTCTGTCTTCTACTTCGAAGAGGATCTTTCTAAATAAATCATACTCCAAAAGAAAGTATGCTTGCGAGTATATTCGCAAGCATTCGATATAAAAGAAGATAAAAACGATGAAAGATAAAACGACAGAAAATCCATCACAACGGTCATAAACTAGCGAATCGCCTGATATCCACGGGAGCGAGTCTCGTGCAGTCTTCTCACTCCATCAGGAGCGTCCCGGAAACCATCGAGGCTTCCTCCATTTTGGCGAACGTTACTCGGACCCGCGAAACCTCTCCGCGTGGCAGTAAACCGCGCTGCACGGAATTGCAACCACAATTTCAACTCGTTCTCCCGCAATCCGGTACTCTCGATCTTCGCTCTTCCTCGGAAACCAACGTACCGACCGAGCCACGGTATCGCGAATTCTAACAAAAAGAATTGCCCTTACCTCTTCGAACTGAACTTAAAGCGAACGAAAATCGAAAAAGACGAAGAAAGACTAAAAAGAGAATGGGAGAAGAAAAAACGAGAAAATAGCAGGATCGCGCGTGAAAGAGAGCCTGAACGCGGCGGAAATTGCGAAAATCTTCGACAGGGTAGTTTCGTTGGGCGGAGTGGCCGGTTAAACAAACAGTAGTTGCCGAGCAATCACGTAGGAAGCGGAGGATCGTCGGAGAAGGCGGCCGTGTAACATTCTGAAGGGGATATGATCGTTGGTAGAAGAGAGAAGGAAGTGCAGGCTGCGTGGAAGGTGAAAATTGCCGGTTTGCCGTGGCGGGACGCGTCCTCGGGATGGTAGCCACGGTTGGTTCGGTTTTATCGGCGCAAATTGGCCGGAAAGTCGGCGCTTCGCCGCGGCGCACGTGTGTATCCACGCGTTTTTACCTTCTACGGGCCGCTCTTACACCCTGCTAGCAGAAAATTGTTTGTTTGCACAGAGAAATCGCTATGAAAGATTACGCAGAGGGTTTTCGAGTCGAGAAACCGAATCGAATGTATCTGGTTATTGCTGGACGAGTCGTTGAGAAATTGTGGAGGATGAATGATGATGATGGATACTGAAGCTGCGAACAGTGTGAGATTTAACTGACCTGGTTCTTGGAAATTTGAATTTTTTGTTTCAATCCGAAGTAGCTATAGATACAGGTTCAATTTGTGAATATCCTTTGGAAAGGAGTTCTTCGATGAGACGATAAGTAGATAATAAATCTTGTCTAAGTAGTTGATATATCTGTCAAGTTAATTCATATCGTTACACTATTCTTTGAATTATCCACTCTTCTCTAAAGCTTATCGTTTATTTAGAGAATAACAGAATAATTCGTTGTAATAGAATAAAATATTATTGAAAATATACTTTGAAATGTGTAATATCTCTGTTAGAATTTTCATTATCCTTATACCTTTTCATATTTAATGGAATATTTTTGTATTTAATCTTTTCAGATGTGTATCTTACAATCGCCCAAACATCTACTACTACGAAAATCCCACCAGACAGAAATACAAATATACATAAATTCCAAAACTTCAAACTCTATCAACAAACTTTAGACATCTCCAAAGATTTCCTTCTTCTCAAATAACTTCTTCTCCCACAATCAACGCCCCCTTTCAGGCAAAACCACAGACATAAGAGCGAAACAAATCACCATACCGTCACGCACAAGTCGACCTTACAAAAAATTTTCTGATTCTAGGGACAGGAAGGAAAAATAGTTTCAATGTAACCAAAAAAAAAAGGAAAACGCCTCGTGCACCCTATAATACTACTTTGAACGCACACGGCTCATTAGCGTCGAAAGTCGTTGGATATGGAAGAAAGTTTGAAAAGAGAGTAGTCGATAAGAGAAAAGTGTCGGCTGAAACTTTTACGATCGCGGCTCTTTTTTACGGCAACTTTCGTTGAAGGACGCGGCCGCAATAAAACGACCGCCATACGCGCCGCGATATCTCGTTTTCATCCCCTTTCATCCTCTTTCATCCCCTTTTCTTCCTTTCGGTGCAACGCCCACCGTGTTTCGACCAGCCGGCCCCGATTACGTTTCGTTACATTTCCAGCTTTTACGATTTTCCAGCTGGTTTGCATTTCACGTTTTCCACCCTTTTCCTCGACACCATTTTTCCAACACGCTCGGCGATCCTTCGCTTTTAAGTACCCTCCATACGATAATACCTAGCCGCGTGATTTGAAATCAAATCTTACGATTGGATTCATCGGAACTAAGTTTCAGAAATTGTTCGACCAGTAGATCGATATAATCTGAAAATGAGAAAGTTGACTACTACGATTTTCAAGTAATTTAAAGGGTTTTAGAAATTACAGATATTCCAAGGACTCGAAACTTATCGAGATTCGAGATTTTGTCAAGGCTTACGAAGAATTTCAAGATTCCCAACAATCCCAAGGCTTACTAAGACTTTCCAGACTTTTAACAATTTCGAGATCATATACAAATTTTAAAGACTGAAAACTGAAAATTTATTCGAGCCTATCAAGAATTTCAAGATTTATCACGATATTTTTCAAACTTACACGAATTTTAAGTCTTCTCCAAACTGTAAAGATTCCTGTCGATACCTAAGAAACCTCTCAGTAGTCGAAACATATCGAAATTATTCAGAATTTAATACATATATTGAATTATGTTCCAAATGATTCAATTTTATTGCCAAATGTGTGCAAGGAACTTTATTCAGTCCATCCTGGAGCAAGGGGAACCTTCGTTTCTAAGTGTCGGGGTGAGAGAATCGTGAAAGGTGGGGTTTTACAAAGGATTCCATTTTCTCAAATAATCCCGAAAACGCGATAGAAAGCTCGTAAAACGGGCAGGCAATCTTGCATTTACGAGCTCACACTCGTTTCCGCTGTCAACGCGAGGCCGTTGCTCCTTGAAATACGGAAACCGCCACTATGGCGTTGCTTCCAGATCAAGATTATTTCTTTTGCGGATGAGGTTGGGTAGATGGAGGATCGAAGGTGGTTAGGTTTAGTTTGGGGGATATTGTTCTTGATTGTTTTCGTCGGTTTGGATGGTTCGAGCAAAGTTATTGGACATAATGGTTTCTGGGACCAATGTGTTTGACGCAAACGATACGAAGTTTGAGCAAGTTTTCTTGAAGATGATATGTTTGTTGATACGTAGTTTGTTATATTGTTTGAAATTTAGTTTGAGAGACTCTGTTGGCTGGACGTGATCGGTGTAAATGGATTTAACGTTTAAAGAAGTTTTGTAGTTTGTAACATCGTTTGGAGAAGTTTGAGCAAGTTTGATCAAGTTTGACCAAGTTTGAGTAAGTTTAGGTAGGAATAATATGCTTGTTGAGAGAGATTTTTCATGCTGTTGTTTGAGGTTGGTTGCATTAGAATCTTTGTGGATTGTGTGTGAATTACAAATATAATTTCAGATTTCAGATAATTACGTATTTCATAGATTCTTCTATTATTTTCTTTTTACGAAGAATAAACAGAAAGTTGAAACTGCCTGAAACAATAGAAGGAATAAAATTTCACCGTGAAGTATGGCCAAAGGTACTTATTTTCCGCATGACCGAAGAATTTGGGTGTGCCTGGCCACCAGGAACACGTTGGTCGGTCATTATGGGCCCATTAGTCGTGTCAAATGACGAGCCATGAATTCGTCTCGGATTTCATTCGGTAAACTGAAGAAGCGGCTTCAAAAAACACAGCTCACCCTTTCCCTTCTCTAAAGAAAGTTAAAGGAGACCGTTGAAATCAATCTCGAATCTCTCATTTAATTTCATTTCTTCACCGAAGCTTGTCACGCCAATCATTATACAAAATTCAACGTACAAAAAAAAGGAGACTCCAAAGAAGAAATTATTCTCTTCCATCGAAGACAAATATAACGTTAGACGGAAGAATTGGAGAACGAAGACGAAGATTCGTTTAGAAATTTTTCTCGAATTTTTTTAGAATATCGTAGACTGATAGCGGGGTCGTTGAAAAATCCCATAGTAAATTGTGATAAATCGTTGGGACTAAACAGGATACGAAAATCTGCAACGTAACGAGAGACCGCGCGCCTCTGTCTCCCGCTTTTTCTATGTTCTTTTCTTAGTGAACCACCCACGGTGAGCTTCCAACCTGGAACAAGAAGAAAAGCCGCGCGACCGCCCGATTTATGGTTTTTCAAAGGAATGGGAAACGAAATCGGAGCACGACGAATGTGTCGGTTCTAAATGGAGCCACATGTCAAGCCCAATGTTGTCGCTAATTTCGGCAATTAACTAAACGTCTGTCCAGCTCGAACCTCCAGCTTGTTTAATTATTATTAATTACACGCGTTGTTCGAGTGAATTCTTGGAAAAGACCAACGAAGCTTGAAATCGTACCTTTTGGTATTTCCAAAGATTTTAGAGAAACTTGTATGATGATTATTAATTATATTCACTGTCGACGTAGAAATTTTGGAAAAAATACATTTTGAGAAGAAGTATTTTCGTGTAATTCTTATAAATTCTTTTCCTCGTTGAAGTTTCGTTAAGATCTTTTCTATCATCTTCGATTATAGTACAATCAATTTCTTTTCAATAATTAATTTTTGCAATCGCTCATCTCAAAGTTTATTCGTTTATTCAAAAAACAAAAAATTGACCTTTTGTACAGGCGAATCTTCCTATTCTCTTTACATAAATAACATCATATCTTTTTAAAGAATTAATTCGTCTAAATTGAACAATATCTTATTTATCTACTGTATAAATATAATTATACAAGCTGATCCATTCGTCCCACTATATACCTTATTTTTTGTTATTTAAATAATGATTAATAATAAATCCTCTTTGTCATTTGATCTTCAGTCTTTGATCCAATTACATTAACTCTTTTATTCCTAAATTATTTAACAGTCACAATCTGTGTATACTCTTTTCTCCCTGTTACACGACAAATAAACTTATAAATTACGATTTTTACAAGATCAGCTTCTGATCAAAGTGACACCTTACGATTCTATTATCTATTTCTTCTTTTTTTCTATTATTACACTATTTATTTCGTAGTTCCACTTTGGCCGCGTCGACAGGAACGAAAGGGTGAAGATAATAACAGTAATAACGTATCTCTTTTGGTCGAAAATGTAGGGTGTTTTAGTGTCTCTGGAGTGCTCGGACTCTTCGTTGCATTAGAGTGTGTCGTCTCACATTGCCAATGTAACCGGAAATCATACTGCTGCGCAGTATGGCTGGTCGTTTTACCGGACGTTTGGCGTGCAGGTGATGTACCATTGGTTCCGGTGGTTTCTTCTTCGTCAATGGCGTTTCCCAGAAAGTCTGATCGATTCCGAATAACTCTCCGTCCTTTAACAATTAACTTTCAATATTGATATAACCATCGTAAGAATAAGCTATTAATATATTATGCATTCTATATGAAACATTTATGTTTCATCAAGTAGAGACTCTTACGAGTTTTGAGCATACTCTAAGAAGGAAAAAAATATTTCAGAAGGAAATTGGAAGGAAAACACCCGCATCAACGATAATTCTTCAAACTTAAAAAATTTTTTAGCAATTATAGAAAAACACGATACAGTCGGAATTGATTCGAAGCACGCATCCTTAAAAAAAGACGTACAATATCCAAAGCATAGTTAGCACCGAGGCTCTACTTTCTTAATTTTTAGACTGCAGACGTTTTCACGGTGCCCTTAAACTGTAATCGCGAGCCTTTCATGTCCGATGCATTTCTCGATAGATAACGCTTGTTAAAAAAGTCCCCTAAAAATTCATATAACATTTTCGAACGTTCTAAATTATGGTTATCGTAAAACTCGTGCCAAATAACATTTTTTAGACGCAAATAAAATAAAGGTTTCATACCCACTACCTTGCGAGAAATTTTCAACCCGGTCGAAATAATTCGGCCACGAAGCACCCACATTTACGGTTTAAGGATTAATTATATTGTTGAAAATAAGTATTTGCATAAAGAAGCACAGTCGAGTAATCGGCATTACCATCATCGTTTGGGGTAGTTGTTCCATCAGTGTTTCAGGAAGGAAGAGACTGAGAGATCCAGCAAATATACAGCACGTGCCAAGGATGATCATCGGCAGATTGTACATGAATTTGCTGGAGAAGGCGATGAAGGGGCTGCAGATGGAAGTAACGTATCCTGTCATGTGTATGAACGCCACGCCCTCGCCTCGTATCACCGTCGGTAGTAATTCAGCCGCGTATTGCATCGCGATGTTCGAGGCGATATTGATAAAGAGTCTGCCACAAATCGCGAAAGAGACGAAGACGATCCCTATCGAGACGCTGGATGCGAGTAGGCTGAACAATCCGGAGAGTATCACCGCGACGAACAACGTCCATCTTCGACCAAACACGTCGAGAGTGTAGATGATTACCATCTCGGCTGGGAATTCGGTCGCGGATGCTATGGTAAATGTAGTGAATATATTCATGCCGAGACGGTCCAAGCATCTTATGTGACCATCGTAGGCCATTTGAATGACGCCCCATACCGCAGTTAATAGCAGCGTGATTCTTCTGTGGAGGATTGCATCCGAATTGAAAGGAAGATGTTAAGAATTGTTCAGTTTTATAGCTCCTTGCGAACGAAAAATTCTTGCAGGGTACCTAAGCAAAGGTCCAAAATAACAGTTGTTTTTGACATTTTTTTAGGAAAGAGGTACTGAGTGAAAATTAATTTTTCTTTAAACAGAAGCTGGTTATCAGTGAATCACAGAGAAATTTGTCAAAATATTAATTTCTACCACTAGATTATTGCTATGCGAGGACAATAGGCAACAACGATCTTGTGATATTTTAGATTCATACGATTCGAAACTTCGATTGATTTACCACTAGGACTCTTAGGGGATTGTAAGTTTAATCATTTGCCACCTTTTAATCTTTGCACTTATTTCTTTCCACTTTCCTATATTTTGGATAAATGCTAATAAATATTTTTTATTCCTTTAGAGATGCTCCTAACGTCCTGCAAGAATTTTTCGTTCGTTAGAAGGTCAAAAAATGGCCACTTTTTAACATCCTCCTCTTCCTCTCTATTTCTATCGAATTTCAAATCATATCAATTTTTAGATCTTACTGCTATTGCAGAGTATTAGACGATTATAGCAGTTCATATAACAGGAAGAATTTCTACATCGAGATTATCTACATTATTTATGTTTTCTGGTTAACACAATAGCAGTCCATGTTTCGACGAGTTAATTTGAAGAAGAACTGATTCAGTTACTAATTGGCAATTTTTGTATATTGTGTAACGCCTGACGAATGAATTATACAATTTAATTAAGTGTAAGGGTATAGTATACAGCGCAGAAAGCATAGTGCAGCGCTCAAGATAAAATATTGTAAATACCTTAAACGTTTTGTTTTAAATAAATCGAGAATGGTGTGTTCCTCCATAGCCAAGGTTTCCGCAGTTCTCCCGCAATCTTCCAAAAATTCGTTATATACATCGTTAGGTATCGTGCGATTATTTACTTTCTCAATCTTCGAGATGATTTTCATAGCTTTCTCGATATGTCCCTTTCCAATTAACCACCTGTTTCATACGACTTTATTCCTTAACTCCCACGAAAATTATATTAAATTTTCTCTTAACTGATGTTAAAAAGGTCTTAGTTAGACTTACAGAACAACGTTATTCAATTTCACGCTATCTAACAAATTGAATTCAAACGAAGATTTGTTTCGCCTAACCATGTATTATTACGAATAGTATATTTTAGATATTTTCACCTGTAAATTTCCTATGAACGCATACACAGCCGCATTTACGATATAAATGGCGGAATAGAAATTACCTGACGCTCTCAGGAAGAACGAAAGGTGCGGCTATAACAGCACATATTGGAACGGTCGTGATCAGAGAAAAAGTTTGCCAATTGGCGACCCCATAAGCTATCCATGGTATAGTCATCGTACCAATAGTATAAAATATTCCATAGGACATGTGACCGATAAAAGTTCTCCATCTGGGGCCCACGTATTCCAAAACTAGTATATAGGCCATCACGAAACTGTTGTCATAGGCCACACCAACGATGAATCTACAGATGCAGAATTCCCAGAATTTGGTTATGTATATGGTACAAATGCCACCGACAAACGCAAAAACATTGGTTGCAATTAAGATCGGAACTCTTCCGTATTTGTCAGCTAGCCAACCAAATATTATGCCTCCAACAATCGAACCCATAAAAAAGATACTCTGTGCTAGTGTCGCTTTGTAGCTTTCGTCGCATACCTGATTTGGTAGAAATTTGTGTTAGAAAGTGAGAAACATTAAATTCAAGTTATATTAGTAGACAGTAATTTTGATAATATTTTGGATAATATTTGATAGAATAATATTTGCAAATTTTGACAATGTTTTGAATAATTTTTGATAAAATTTTGGATACTTTGTGACAGCGTTTCGATAATATTTTGAATAATTTCCGATAAAATTTCGACGATACTTCAAACATTTTGCATTATATCTCGGATAATATTTCAAATTATACTCGATAATATTTGAAATAATTTTCGACAAAATTTCGAGAAATTTCAATAATATTTCGAATAATCTACAATAAATTTTTGTTAATATTTCCAATAATATCCATAACAAAGTTTCGTATAATTTGCAATAAACTTTAGATAGTATCTTGAACAATGATCGATAAAATTTCCATAATATTTCGAATAATTTACGATAAATAATTTACGATAATTTTCAAATGACTATTTCAATAGAAACAATTAACGTTAATGAAAAATTGCTCGGTAATTTAATATTAATTTTATTATTACCCATTTCTGTTCTGCGGCTACTGATATGTAAGGCACGTCAGAAGCGGACAATTTAAATTCCCATTCGTTACATTTCTTCACCGGCCAATTTGCATCCGGCTTACGTGCAGCGATCGCTTTTTCCACTGCTATATCGTATACCCAGCATCGGGAATACGCTAAATGATGACCTTCGTAAGGGACCATTTTCGCGCTAGGTATCATGAAATCCCTCAATTGTTCGGCGGTAAGGTCTTTCACTTGCGGAAGTTTGCACCAAAATTCCGTCGGTACCACGACGAGAAACGCTTGCGCGAGATAGATGAACGCGATAAAAAAGCAGGAGGACATTAGCATGACGATAAGGTAGTTTTGATAGATGCCAAATTCGCCTAATAGTGGAACAACATTGTAATCGAATGCATTCAGAATCGAAACCGAAGAATCGTTTATAATTAGAAATGAGAAGTGTGCTTTGATCAATTAGATCTATCGACAATCAATAAGAATTTGTAGAATTATACGAAAAAGAGAAGAAGAAACGAGATTAGCGGTTTCGTGTGAAATATTATGTTTTTTACGCTTGCCTAGATAAATCAATATATCGTCGAGAGTCACCGCCTCGTTCGGTGGTAAAGCCCACAAAACCGGATGAGACGCAGTTTTCATCTGTGATGAAAAATATTCCACGATTCTCTTCCAGCGAGGAGTTTGACAGATCAGCTATGTATATAACCTACTCATCGATGGACTGTGTAACTTAAAGTACACAGCGAAAGAAATCGAAAAGTATTGGCACAAACATCGACAAATATTCGGACGATTTTCGATCAGTGCAATACACAATATTCACGTTGGTATATTTCAATGTTATTTCACTTATTCGTAATTCCAACATCTTAAAGAGCGAAGGAATCTTCGTTGAAACATATCCCTGAAATTTTATGCTTTGCAAGATGTATCTTTCTACCTATAGCGCTTTGCGAGAATAAAAATGAAAATAGCGTACCAGATATTAATTTCTATATCTCGAAATGCTCAATTTTCCACAAAGGAGAAAGATACAGGAGTACGAACAAATTAAAGCAACGGAAATATATTTTTAAAAAATCTGTTTTTGCATATGCGGGGACGCTAACAAAAGATATTCAAAAAATCCTATAAAATTCTCAACATTGTACTATACTATCAACAAATCTTTCGAAAAATCATTGTCTTCCCTTCATCTTTCAATCCCCTATTAACAGTTGGGGTGCAACTGGAATTAACCCTTTGGCTGTAAACGCAAGTGAATTTGAGATCGCTCGATAACTAAACGAGACACGTTTCCATTGGCAAACTCAATACTCAATGAAACTCGCCCTTTACAACCTAAGGAGATAAGGAGATCGTCCTGAACTTTACTCCGCACTCCCAGTCCCACCCCAACTGTTTGACCTTAGAGGGTTGATGAAGGCGCAGCTCGTAGAAGGGAGCCAATCAGAACCGCCGTTTAGCTAATGCGTGTAACGCGACCCGTGGGACGATCCGACACGATTCTGCGCTTGTTTCACGCTCCTCGTTACGCTACGGGCATGGTTCTATCTTACACTTAACTCGCCCTATCTCGTTTCATCGCCAGACGTTAAGGGTGGCGCACCCTTCTTAGCCATGGGTGCTAGGCATCGTCTGCTCTGAAATATCTTGGCATTCTCTATGTGGTTCGAATGGATTTGTGGGGTTTTTGAAAGAGTTTTAAGATGTTTGAAAGTGTTCTGGAATGTCTGAAAGTGTTTTGGAATGTTTGAAAGTGTTTGCGTTTTATCAACTTTGTATTTAGAACAGATGTCGTGTGCTCTGAGATATTTCGATATTTTCTGTATGATTATTGAAATGGATTAAGCCTGATTCACACTAGCAGTCAAAGTCATGGTCGGATTAGGATCCACCAAAAGCTAGGATTTTACCGAGATATTCACACAAAAAGATCACAAACAGTCAAATCTCGGCGCAGTCTCATTTTTATTCTATTATTCTATCTCGATTCATAATTTCATAATTTCATCATTGAGATGTGTGACAGTAGTAATTGATTGTGACTAAATATGTGTGTAATATGATTGTGACTAAAATCATATAGTTCGTCGTAATTTCCTACAAGTTCAATTAAACGCACGTTCTCCACGTTCCTTTTCGATTGTTGACCGGGGTCTTGATTAGCAAACCGATGTCACGGCCAATAGATTCTCATTTGACTCGCCGAGCCACCTACCGTGAATGCTCTCGTTGGATCACGTGTGAGTGACCTTGACTCTGTGTCTGACTTGATGTGATTGCTAGTGTGCATCAAGCTTTAGTAACTCGTTTGGAAAAGGTTTCGAAGGTTTAGGAACACTCGTATTTGCACTGTTTCCGATTCTACGAAAACAGTAATTACCATTTAGGTATCGATGAAAATGTTGCAATAAATGAGGTTTTACTAAATTATTGATTTAGTAAAATTTTTTCTCGTTACATAATATTAAAAAATAAGGCGATAAAGAAAATATACTGTTTAATACGGAGAAGCTATTTTTACTTGTACTTTGTACAAATTTCTAATTTAGAAAGATGATTAGTATTTTCTAAAATTCTTCAAGAACCAGGAAATATCTTGAGCTTTCTTTACCGCGAATATTACCAAATTCGCATGCAATTTGTAATTTTCTATAAAGCTCGACGAGACGCTCTCCCTGCAAGTTTATCAGGACCACACTACCTTCAGCCATGTTCTATTTCTAATTTTCAGGGACCAGTAATCCGACGATTTACATAACTTCATAGTAACGATAACGCGATCTTACTCGAGAAATCGAGACTCTGTCTTTTCAAGGGCTCACCAAGGGGTGGATTCCTCCGGAGAATACAAATGGCCGTAATTTAAGACTCTCCTCATTCAAGATTGCTCTTTTCTCCACGAAATTGGCGAAACCTAATTTACGACTAATTTCACGATAATTTTCTCGTGACCTATGACACCGGAAGTGTTAACAGGGGTGATTTAGTTAATTTCACGCTGTACATGTTAATTTGACAAAATTAACCTAATTTAAGCTAAAGGATTTTTTTAGAGAATCTTTATTACGAATAATTGTTACGCAAAAACGTATCACGTGTACTTTATTCTTTATGTTTGTTGCTCATAGGGGTAATTTTGTTCATTTTGTATGTATATTATATAGTAGTTTAATAAAATAGGTTAATCAAGGGTAGGACATATGTAGAATAATATACACCCTTTGCTTTCTTATAAAACTTTTATCACCAATAATAATTGCGCAAGATAAATTTCTCCACTTACGTCGTTTACGTTTTATTCTCTATATTTACGCCTGATACGAGTGACTTTGTTAATTCTACGTGGTAAATAGTAATTTGAGAAAGTTACCATTAAGGGTGGAATGTAAAACGCCTGTGATTTTTTCCCCACTTGTAATCTATGAACTTGAGAGGGTTAATAAGGGTGATTTTGTTGATTTTATGAGTTTAACAATCTGCCTGTTATAAAATCTTTATTACGAATAATTACGAATAATTGTTGCGAAAAAGTATGATAAATTCACCCACTCGCGATTTATAGTTTACAGCTATTTACAGCTATTGTAATTTATTCTACGTAATATGATACCACGCATATAATATTCCCTCTCGTTTATTGTATGATAATTGTGTTTCAAAATTTAAAGAATGCAGAAATAAGCTCGTCAATCGTTTAAAATTCTACGGTTTCAAAGCACAAACATTTTCGAGGTACCAAGACTCGGTACCAAGACATAGCCCCATCGGGCATAGCCCGTGTCGGGCATAGCCCGTACCGGGCATAGCCCCATCGGGCATAGCCCGTATCGGGCATAGCTCCATCGGTCATGGCCTATGTCGGGCGTAGCCCGTATGAGGCATAGCCCGTATTAGATGATCGGGCATATCCTGAATCCAAATTTCTAAATTTTAATTCTGTCCAAATCCTAAAATTCTGAAATTTGCGAATATCTCTAACATTGATTACGCGTAACAAACGAAACGCGTAAGACCTACCTGTCTATAATTGCTAGCACGTAAGTAAGAAATTACTGTGATTTCCACGTTCCTACAAAGCGGTTCTCGTTAAAATCGCTGCCGTTTCCGCTTCGTTTTAGCCAGAATTAAGCGTCCTGTTGGTGACGTAATTCGCGTTAAGTTTCCTCGTTTTTCGGATCGATCCGACGACGAATCAGGGCGCAGTTAGCTAATGCGGGCTTGTGTTGGCACAGCCCCCGAGGGGGTGGCTCGTTGTTCCACTGGCGTAGTCAGGGGTGAGTCGTGGCCGTGGCAACGATCCACGGAAACGCGAGCCTGGATCAGACTTTTCTTACACTCACACATGTATACACACGCCAAACTTCCAATTTTCTTTCGAAAATTGCTCCCTCGCTGCATGTTTGTTTCTTCATAAACAATTTTATTTTCTACCTTTTCCCTTTCTTTCTTCCACTATATCAATTTGTTGTTTGTCCATATAATTTACTAATTTATTCTCTGTACGCGTTACATAATATATTTCTTGTCTCTCTTCTTCAAAACACATTTTCTTATGTTTCTTCTCTTTCGCGTGTTTTTTCTACGGGAATAGAATAATAATTAAGGCCAGAAACAATATAATAATCAAACGTAGACCAACAGTTCCCAAGGAGTTAGCGATTCGACAATTTTTAAGAATATTTTTTAACATAACAACGACACAATCGATTCTGAAAACCCAGCCCTTTAACCTCGATGGACAAGAATTTTTTCTCCAGTGGAAAAAGCTTCCCGTTGAAGGTACGAAAACTCCGCGGCTCTAATTTCCAGCCGGGGGTGGCTTTTGCCGCAATTAATTTCCCGGGAATCCAATTAATTCCTCGCCGCCGGCCAATGAACTAACGTTGTTTGCCGAAGAAAACGTTGTCTCCGGGATCGTCGTGCTAAAACCACCAAGGGGGAGGAAGAGAAACTCGCGAAGGGGGGATGAAAACGATGGCGAGAGAATAGAGTCGCCTCTGAAAGATCGTTGAGGAGCATAAAGGAAGGGTGGTACAGGGGCGCAGATAAAATTACATTATCGCCTAAAGCGTCCTCGACGAAGGAGAAAGGGAGAAAGAGGGAGGAGAAAACCGGGGTGAAAATCACGTCCCGTAATTCCCGGGCATTAAGGTAAACGTTCAAGTCGCAGGGCGCAGGTTCGGTCGCCATGGAAACTGACACCCTCTTCCTACCACCCTGGCTCCCTTTCAATCGATAACTTATGAAACCATCCTCGCCAACCCTCCGCGACCCTCTCCGCATCCAACTGGTCCTCCTACCGGATGCTGGATACCGTTTCCCGCGATGGCGACCCCTCGCCACCACGATCGAACCATTTTTCTACGCGCTTCCTTTCCAGGCTAAGGGGTTGTTTGTAGGACACACGATATTTTCGCGATCGTTGTACCGGTTTATTAATTCCGATTGGTTCGAGCGAGTTTGATTTAAAAGCAGACTGTTAGCAAATATTAAATAAAAGCTTGTGAAGTTTTTCTGTTATGCAAGGTAGTAATTATTGATTATTTTTAATTCACGAAAGAGATGATGTTTGTTAATAACATAAAACTCTAAGGTGAAAATAGAGAGACGATTTTAAGCGTGAGCAAGTGGAATTTTATTTCCATGGACAACTGTTATGAAATGTTAGATACATACGACTTCTTGAACCTTGTTTTTTATACTATAAGTTGTTAGGATTGTGATTTGTGACGTTTTTTAAATTCATGAAACAAATGGATAAGATTTGTTAATAGCGTGAAAATCAGGCGAGATAAGAGAGAGATAACTTTACGTGTAAGTAGAACGAGACAATAGCTACGATCTCTTGATGAAAGACTCTGCTGAAAGATTAAAGGATCTTTTTCAAGTATTCAAAGATTAGTAAGATGCAGATAATTGAATAAATTTTTAAGATTTGGTCTTGAGACAAAGTGGAGAATGTAGAATTTGGATTTTTTAAAAATTCATGATTTAAATAAAAGACAAAAGTAGATTACCTACTTAAATTAAGATTCATTTAATTAAAATACTTTATCAGTATAAGATATCAAATATTACGACATGTTAAAGATCCAACAGAAAAATTGTCCCCTATTTCTAATTTAGCTTCACATTAGGCTTGCAAAAATATAAAATGAAGAATAATCCTTTAAAAAAGACTCGTGCTCACTAGAATTTCCATCCTATAAAATCTCAAACCCTAAACATCTTGCAAATTTAAGTTAAGAAGTTAAACTTCCTTTTATATCATTTTATATCATCAAAATTCCAACTTCATCTCAGCGTTATTGTAAAATTTCATACAATTGCACCACCGCTGAAAAATTCACCGAAAGAAAAAACAAATGGAAGAATCAACGAGTCATCTTCCGCCGAAGACAAGGAAACACAGTTCCTTTCAATATTTCGTTATAAATTATCAGAATTAGCTGCACGAAATAGTTTACGCGAAATCCTCGCGAGCGAATTTCGCGGTTGTAACGGGACAGAAGATCCATCTCCACGGCGGAACTTGTTTATTCTTCATGACGAATGATCGGCGACATTAACTGCGAACGATCTAACCGCCGGCCCACCATTTGTCGGCCGGTAATGCGTACGATCGATTAATTAAATCCGGCCAACCGGCGACCGTATCGCGCCTGGAATCATCCCCTAAACGCCGGGCCAATCAGAGCAAGGGCTCACCAGGGGTTAGCCACCCTCGCCACCAGAAAAACCAAAACCATTAACGTCCGACCAGACGATCGTCTTTAAATCGTTCATACCCTTCATCCCCCATTCGTTCGACACGTGTTCCTGTAATTCCTCTATGAGAAAATTGTAACTGGCTGATTTGTCATCCTTTTTTAATATCCTTTGTTCATATCGACATTTGACTATTTTTCAAACGTTGAGTCGAGACTAGAATTTTACAGAAATACTAAATACAAATTTTTCATACTTGAAGGAAAAATCAATATTTAACGAAAATCGCACGCGTTCTTTAATCTTCAAATTCTTCATTCACAAATATTTCTTCGATCAATAAAGGCAGAAACTTTGTTGAATTTCTACGGATTGTTCGCTCGTTCGATCATTTCTAAATTCCTTGGAACATCTTTCAACAAAATTCTACTTTGCAGTTACAATTCGAGTTTGATTCTCAACAAAAATTCAGGTTACGAATATTCTCCTATCTTCAACGAAATCTTTCGACTATTGCAACGATTCTCATTCAAAGCTACTTCTTCCTTGGCTCTCAACAAAATCATCGAAAAACCTTACTTTCCTATCCTACTAGGTACACAAATGAATAATCCAAATTTTTCAGCGAGACTAAAAGTTTCTCTAAAATGAAAAAAAATATCGCGTTGTTCGATCAAAGTATTTGTCGCTTTTTATTACTGTAAGTCATCTATTAAGGGTACCAATGGAGGAACCAATCGTCACTGACAAAGGGGGACGTTCAGTGAAATAGCTGCGTGACGACGTTAGGCTACATACCGCTTCTACGAAGGAAAAACGTCATAATGAGTCTCGTTTGAGGTGTCTTCCATCTTATTCATCTTATTCGCTAGAAATTACTCTCTTAGATTGCTACCTGCTCGGATCGATGTAACGCGTCTTATCCGATCACCATTTGCAATTAATGAATCAGGAACAAAGATAACTCGACGATTGGATTTCGTTTAAAGACGCAGTATTTTTCCGTAATGAAGTTCGTCGCTCGTCCGATAAATGGCTTAACAAACAAACAATCTTAATTCAACAACTTGCTGTACTTTTTTTTTCTAAATACACTAAGTTTCACTGAAAAATTTGGATTATTCGTTTGTACACCCGATGCTTAATTCTTGAGAAAATTCCATTACGAATATTCTTCGATTCTCTGCAAAATCTTCGGTACATGTACGCGTAACAATTTTCAATCGCGTCTTTCTCCTGGGTTCCAACCATCTCCACCATTGTCTGCTGCAATTATCGTTAGCAGCGCGATTCGCGAGCAACGTCTATCGCGAAATTGAGGCGTCAGCTTTATAGTCTTCGGCGGCGGAATAGCTGAGAGGCCCGCGAAATAAGACGCGAGAACCGGAGGAGCGATGGAGGAGGAAGAAAGATGGTGGCGGGTAAAGAGAAAGACGGGTTCCTGGTCCGGGTTATATGGAGTTCGGAGAATTTTAACAAGACGGGCTCGCGTCGCCCTGGGCGAGGAATCCCCTAACGAGAAAGGGCACTTCTCCCCTCAAAAATAATGAAGTCTTCAAGCCGCGTTCCCACAGCCTCCCCGAGGGTGTAATGTTGCGCTTTTATGCAACTCGTCTCCTAGTCGAATCGCTGGTGAACACATTCGGCTCAAACACTTTTGCCGCCTCGGCAAAAACTGGATACCTCTTACACACTTTGCTTTGTATTTTCGAGAAAATTGATACAGCCTGCAGCGGTGTACATTCAAGGGGCGTTTTGTTGCGATTTCATTCTTAAATAGAGCCTCTCTTGTTTGAGAAATTATAACGTCTAGTCTGGAATTAATCGTGTTCAAGTATACTCGATAAATTTTCAAACTCGATTTTCTCGTAAACTAAGTCTTAAATGAACAAATTTTATCTCGTATTTTGTTCTTATTTTTTCATAAGGAATCACCTCGTGTCCGCTTGTACATGTTATTTGGCCGCATCCTGTGTATTCTTTATCTCCGCCTGCCTCTCGGATCGACGGCGATTTCCAGTTAGACGTGCAGAATAAATCAGAGGAATAGTCGTAAAACTTACCTGTAAACAAAAAATACACAGTAACAATAACCATAACTTAACCTAAACTCAATTAACTATAGAAACAGCTACCTACATTTATCCTTATGGTCAATATTATTATCATAATCCTTATTATCATAATCCTTATTAATCCATATTAATATACCTATTTCTGTCTTTATGATGGCTATCGAGTGAGATTAAACAACCTGCTGTGCGATAGGATTATTAACACCTTAGAAAGGTAGAAACGAAGGGAATAATTTGTAACTGAACAGAGTGATTATCCTAACAGTCGTCACGATTTGTCAGATACTTAATATCACTGCGTTAACAAATTTTGTACTATTAAAAATACTTCACTAGATATCTCTTCAATATCAAATTTCCCAATTTTTACGATATTCAAACTTCAAGTCATCTCAATTGCCAAGTAATTCTTAAATAATTCTTCGATCCTGCCAATTTAACTTTTCTTCAAACTCACTTCGAACTCTCAACTAACTCTACAATTTCACGATTCTACGCGTAACCTGATAATTCACGAATCACCGGAAGGTAAAATCTTCGTAGTTCGTAGTTCATCAAAATAACATAAGTACACGCATTCCGAGTCTGCAAATCAAATCAAATCCAACTACCAAGATTCCACCCAATGTCCAAAATTACCTGAGCATCAGAACATCACACGAACAACTACCTTTAAAACGACGGTGATAAAGAAGAGCCGAGTAAATAACAGAGAGACTAGAGCGAGGCAACCGGACTTAATTCGACTTAATGCCGGGTTAATCCAGCTGACCTTTGGCGGACGAGTCGTGATTTAAGGCGACGATTGGCCGTCGGCTAATTGGCGGCCTTGTCTTCCATCAGGGTGAAACGCTGATAAATACAGCCAGTAATCCCATCGGGAAGAATGGGTACGAGCATCGCGAAACAAGGTGAAAGGAACCGGTGCAAGAGAACGAAGAAAGACGAAAAATGGACAAGGACGGCGCACAAGGCTCGTTTTCATTAAGCTCGCCTAAACTGCCATCAATTTCGCCACGATGAAAGTCGGGCCCGTCCCTATTCGACACGCATTTTCGCACCATTTGTATGGATATACAGACGATCCGCGCGCTGCCTAATTAAATCAACCAGGAATTCCTGGTATTTATTGGGATTTCATGTAAATCAGCCTGGTCAGCTATAGAGAGTGGTTTTTTCAATGGCAGCCTGGCGCGTGACTCTTTGATCTCTCTCTTTCTCGTTTTCACGGAGTTGGCTTCCTTTTTTCCTCGTTTCTGACTATAATGTCTCTTCTTCACGTTTTATTGCATCTCTTTCTTTTTTTCTTCTTCTCCATGATTTTATTGAATAGTTTTCTTCACTTCTTTAAGGAGTATACTTCTCCTTCTTGATTTTAATTGGTTCTTTTTACTAGTTTTTTATGGACAAATTTCTTTTTATCGCTGGATACTAAACATATATAATATTCAAGTTTATAAAAAGTTAGATAAATGCTAGCTAAGAGCTAATATGTAATATAGATACGTAGGTGTGCGAGGAATCTTAACAGAAGTTACTTCGTAAGGATCATTTTTCTATGAATCTCGGAGTAGGTAAACCTACAATTCCTTCGCCCTCCAAGAAGGGTTCAATAAAACCTCCACAATTTATCTTCAAAACAAAACCGAACGAAAAAAAAAAAATAACAGCGAAAATATCATCCAATATGAAAAATGAAAAAAACCTTTGACAAACAATCTCCCAAAGCGCAGCAATTTAAACTGCAGAAAAAAATCGCCCAATAAATACGTTTCCCCTTCAGGCGAATAAAAAATTAAACAAAAAAAAAACAATAATAATAATAATAAAAAAGAACGAACCGGCGTGAAATCGTTCGACCAATTTATCACGTTTTTTTTTTTTTTTCGTCCCGCCGGTGTATCGAGACTAGCGTTGAAAAACGAGGGGGCGAAAATGGAAAAACGACAAAAATGTGACACGGATGGAGGGTGGTCGAAGGGGGTGGCAAAAACGTCGGGCTGGGCCCGGAATGAATTTTAATTCGGCACGCGCGAAATAACAAACAAAAGAGAGAAAGAATGGTAGCCGGGCGAAACTTAAACCAAACAGCCACGATTGGAAACACGATCGGAATCGATTCCAGCCGACGAAATCGAAATCGTCGCCTCGATTTCCGGCTGGGATTCGATCATTAAAACGAGACCGCTTATTTTTTCTTTCTACTCGCGAATTTTTTCGGCGCAGCTTTGTTTTTCCTTCGTCTCGTTCTCCTACCCCTTCTCTTTGCTCGACAATCGAAAACGATTGGATTTTTTGGCAGAGTTCGAGCAGAGGTTCGGTTTGTTCAATCGATCGGTCGAGTGGTTTGTAAGTTAATTAGAAGGTTTAAAAAAGGGATGGTGAATTTTTTTCGTCGTAGTGTCGCGTTTCTATTTTGTTTGATATTAAAGGGCCTACATTAATTACTCGCAATTAGTTGTATAATTTCATTCGACTCGTGTCTACCATCTTTAGTTTATGTTAAGTTTTTTGGAAATAGGAACATGTATTTATCGTTCCTACATGTATAGAAATCTTTCCAAATTTGTTATTAGATTGTAACATGTAAGTGTACCCGGATCTAATCAATTAAATATGATGGCGTGCAGATGGTTTTTCTAAACACTGTACATAAATGTTAGAATATTAAAATTAATGGCATACGATGAAGGAGAGATTCTCATCTTCAAAACCGTGCATAATACAGTCGATATATATTTACCGAAAAATATGACAGAAGATCGATATCACGGAATCTGACGTTCTCAACCATCCTCAAGAAGACAATTAAATTCTCTAAAACCGCCCCACACTTGGCAACCTCTGAAATTCATTCACTAAAATCCACTTACCCTCGCCATCTTCTCAAATCGCTATTCCATCATCCATCAAACCTCTCATCGCTTTCTCCCCCCAAAAAGTTCGAAAAATCATCCCCATGCTCCGTAACCATCAAAAGACTCGGAACACCGGAAGAACCGTTTCCTCCCTTCGATTCAACTTCCCTCCCCTTACAGAAAAAAGAAAAATATTATCCGTAGTAGTCGACAGGTAGCATCTTCCTTACAAGAACACCAACACTCGTATAAAGGATGAAATCGAACGAGCAAGACGGGAGAACAGAAAGGGGGATGAAAGGGACAGACGCGAACATCGAGGGGACAGCCAGCCTCTGGTTTCTTTACATATGGCGCTTAGCACAGCGCTATAACCATCGATAATCGGCCAATAGGAACGAACCACGGGATCGTACGCTATCGTCGAAACCCCATAGATCCGTAGGCAGCATGACAAATAACTCTCACAATGGGCCATCGTTTCCAGTCGTGCACCCCCTCCGCGGTAGTCGAGCTTCCAGCCCTTCCTCGCGCTATCTCTCTCCCCCTCTCTCCCTCTCTCTTTCTCTTTATAGCTCCCCTCTGTTCGTGTTATACACGACCAGATCGGTTCCGGCAATTTTACATTCACGTCAGAGCCGGCGCTGATTTATTATAATGTTTGCCGCTCGCTTTGCCATCCTCCTCTTCCACTGGCTTCGAACTCGTCCAGCTTTCTGGCCCGTTTCATCCCCTCTTTTTCTTCATTTTCTTCTATGTTTATCTACGTATTGCGAGTTAGGCGTGGTTGGTGAATGTTGGAACGACGTTGGTGTTGGTTGATTATTTGTTAGACTTTGCAGAGGAAAAAGGAACGAGAACGAGGAACAGAAAGGGTTGCTTGAGTTAGGGACCTGTTCTCGGGGAAATTGCGATGTCGCGAAATTAGTTTTGGCGCGTGGAGCGAGCTCATTGTGCGTTGATTTTGCCACAGTGGATCTACTTTGATTTCTTTTGGCTCCCGCGAATATTTGTCATCGGATGTCTGGTGTTTGAAATGGCAGTTTGCCTGGAAATTAGGGGATGTTCCTGATTTGGGATTTTTCGGATTTTTCTAATAATCGAGGGATTCTCGTAGCCGACGAGTCTGATAAATACCGAAGAAAGCTCCTGCGTGAGGATTCTATCGTTGAAAAGATATTTGTGAATCTGAGCGATGCTCAGACTCGAAGAAGATTTTTTTTTTTGCAAAAAAAGGAGCTGAGGGGTTTCCTGAGAGTGAAGGAATATTTTCTCAATATGTATGTGATTATGTATATGTATATGTATATGTATATTTTTATCTATGTCCTTCGCAGAAGATATTCCAATATTTAATTTTGAAACGTCTCACTTTCGTTCCTTTTAAAAAATGTAGCGCATGTTGAAATAATGGAACTTGTCGAAGGAAAATGCAATTTCTTCGACTCTTCGTATCATCGTCACTTGTTTAACAACCAAAAATTTGACAGTTCAAAATGTTTGACTTTCTTGAAAACAACGAAATAGCAAGAAACAAAGAGTAACGAATGGAACGAAGCTTCTTTCGGTCGAACAAGGGTTGAAAGGAGTAGGGTGAAACGTTGGTGAGCGGAAAAACGGTATACGGTGTAGGGGATTCCATTTTCCGGGGCTCGATTCGCCATAAAGATTTTTATCCCGCCACTGGAAAATAGAATTGTTATCGGTAAATCGGAGATTGCTGCGTGCCCCATGGCGCCTCTGCCATTTCCAAGGTCAAACGAGCACAGGCTCCTTTTAAGGCCGCCAGCCATCGGTTATTTAATTAGTATCGTTACTGTGAAATGGCGAGCTCGAGGCACGTCCCTTGAATTTATTCACCAGTTCTTATTTTCGACCGAGGATCGTTGCAGTTTATCACCACCCTTTCCTCCTCATCTTCTCGCGGGTGTGGCACTTCTTCGTCAAAAGTTTTTTGGTTACTTGCTTACGACTGACAGAAGTGACGATTGCATTCTTTATTTCTTCCGTTCTTGTTCTTGCTGTATCTGTAGATTAAAGATCTGTAGATTAATCTATAGATTAAGCAGAATTTATATAAAACAATAGCGAGTAGTTATTCCTTTCAAGATATTGTCAGTTTGAAGAAAATTGAAGTCCACCTGGTGAAGTTTTGATTTTCTTACAAAAAAGTTTATAATTTGTAAAGAACGTAAAACGAATGACAATTCGTAAAAATATCGTCGTTTGGTAAAATTCTAAAGATTTGTATAATGAAAATTATAAACGTTACGGATCTATTTACAAAAAATTCACTTTCGTTAAAAATTCAGGAGCTGTCATATTCTTCTTCTCAACAATTTGTTCTTCCTGGTCCTAGGAAAAATTCCTATCACTGAAGCTTTCCGACAAATATCTTTATGCGTGATATTCTACTCCCCATTTACACTGTAATCCTTTCTAAAGCATTAACGATCATCCACGAAGAAATTATTCATTACGAAAGAAAGATTAGCACATGAAAACCAAAAAATAATAGGAAATCAACTCAATATTAATCATCGCAACTACTTCAAACAAACTTTATCGATTCGATACCGATAAAGTGAGTTTCAAGTCGTTCCAATTCCAGTAACTGGACTAATCCAAACGTAAGTTTCACGGCCGTCCTCGACAATCGAAGGAAATCGTTGTAACCGATTTCTGTTGCCGGCCCTGAAGGTTCTGTAACGGAGGCCGTCGATAAACAAGACAATTTCGCGGCAGGACGTCCCCAGGAATCTATAAATCTCTAGCTGACCAGTCGCGATCTATCGATTAGAGAGGCCTGTGGCCGAGGTCTCGCCATCTTGAAAGCGTTTGCCGCCAAACGATTGAATGTGTCCCCAAGCGGACATCCTCTCGTTCTCGATTCTCTTCCAGCGAAAACCCCTCTCACACAGAACACCTCGTTGCGTTTCTTTTCTTCCTCCCTTTCCCCTTGCGCACCCTTTCTCGTCCTGTTACTCGCGATCGCGTCGCGGGAATTGAAAGCATCGACAACCGAAACCCAACGACGATTCTATTTTCCCTTTGGCCAGCGTCCCCGTTACGCTGCCGGTAAAAATCTTTATGGCGAATCGAGTCCGGGAAATGGGATGGCTTATTTCGCTTTTTTTCCCCTCTTCTTTCTTCGTCTTTTTCTGTTATTTTTTCCATGTTGCTTCCGGTGATGGGAGGAAAAAATCAATTTACATGGATTTATAGACGGAGGACCTGTACTGGGGCAAATTTGTGTCACTTTCTTTAGCTTCTTTTGGATCAGCTTCTTTACATTGTTCCGGTTACTGTTGGTTTACCTACTTGGTTGCTCCTAGGAGGTTCTTCGCTAATTTATCGTATAATTTCCATGGATTTGTAGATGGCAGACTCGCGTTATCCGTATCCGCGTGTAGTATCCGTGCCACTTTCTTTAGCTTCTTCTAAATTCGGCCAAACTTCTCTCACTTTTTTTAGTTTCCTCTGGATTAACTTCGCTAGATCGTCCTGTGTAAGCGTTGGTTTGTTTTTAAAAGGTTCTTGGCAAATTTATTATACAATTTATACAGCAGATGGTGGACTTGCCATCGGTTAAATCTTTCTTCCTCCTCTTCTTCTTCTTTGGATTCTTCTGGGCAATGTTAGTTCGTCTTTAGAAGATCCTTGGCTAATTCATAGGAGATTGCTTAAAAATCCTTAGAACCGTTTATTATATCGTTCGTTTTCAAACCGAATGAAATTTTGGAGAACCGGAGATTACCAGTGAACTACCATTATACGAATTCCATCTGTATGAATTGCTAGCCCCTGAGAGGTTCCTTTCAACAGATTTCCTACACGAAGTTCTTGTTCTATATAGACTGTTAAATGAAGGGAAAATTTTATTGAAAATTTACATTAACGATATTTATTAACACGTCTTGAAATATATAATAAATTGCCAAAAATATATATAGAGTATCAGAAGAAGAAGAAACAGAGAGAAAAGGTAAAGTAAAATTCGATTTGTTCTAACATTAGCTCACTTGCAAGTTTCTAGCTACTGCTGTTTTAACTAGCTGGCCTAACGCATTCTTTTAACCGTTCTACTATTTTCCCAAAGAGATTAAAATTCAAATAGCATAAAAAAATGAGAGCAGAGCGAATAACGCAATAAATTTACATGTTAACCTCCGACGATCGTATTTTTCGTTCCCGATCGGCAATAAATACAGCGAACCGGACCATAAAGTTCTATTTGTCAACGCGATTTTCTCGATGCACCGGCCAGGTTGTCACTCGTAGTATACCTAGTATTCAGGATAGCGTTCTCCTGCTCAGAATCTAGAACACGTTGAGAAACTGCAATGAGGAATCGTGTCACGGTTGAAAGTATCCCGCACATTATTGTTCACGTCACTAACCGGAATATTCTATGAAAATTTGCATTTGGGTCTTTGTTCGAAGAATCCACTGTTTCTCTTATTATTTCATCTCTTTCTAAAATCATTCGTTAGACTTCATTCATAGTTTCACTTCTTTATCGCAATTTACATTCAATAATATTTCTAGTTGAAATTATTCGAACGAAAACGAAAGGACGTCGGACTAAAAAAAGCGAAGAGGGGAGAGGTCCAAGGTATTTCTTCGTCTTTTTTCATTTTTAACTCTTTGAGAAATATTGGAAGTAGAAGAATTTCTAAATAGAACACGCGATTTTATACGATGCTAATAAAGATAAAAAATTCACGATGAAGAGTTTTTACAACGATTAAATATTCAACTGCCTCTTAATACAGAATCTATCATTATCAAGATGAATAATATAGCATGTTCTCGTGCATTTATTTTTCCGTTCCTTAAGACTGTAACTTACGTGTCTAGATAGGAGCATTTTATTATTAACAGAAACAAACAAATTATTTCATATAATATACTTTACAATAATATAAATTACTTTATAAGTATTCGATCATTTTCTCATTTACGTAAAAGGATTATGTGAAAGTTAGTAGTATATTTACGCTCTCATATACATGTAGCTGAAATACACCTTTATTCGCGGTTCGAACGTAGAACAAAAATAGAAAATCTGCGACATTTGCGACCGTCAAATTATCGCCAAACACACCCTTTTAAATTGCCCCAAATACAATGTCCCTCGCAACAAATACCACGTTGAAGGAATCTTTACTAAAGTATAACTAGCAAATCTTTCTCTGTTAACATTACCATCGGCAAAACAGTACTAACCACGGTACTAACCACAGTTAGTGCAGTTGATGAGATGTTAAAACCTATACGTATACAGGGTGGTTGGTAACCGGTGGTACAAGCGGAAAGGGGATGATTCTACGCGAAAAAAGAAGTCGAAAATATAGAATAAAAATTTTTTTTTAATTTTTCCATCGAGACAACGATCTACAGTGAGATCAGTTATAACGAGACGCGATAAAGTGCACGCGTACCGAGTGAAAATTCAAAGTCGATTTTCTCGAAAACAAAGCCTCAGACGAAAAATTTTTATTCTATATTTTCCACTTCTTTTTTCGCGTAGAATCACCCCCTTTCCGCTTGTACCACCAGTTACCAACCACCCTGTATATATAAAGAAGGAAAAAGTAAAATAAAAATCACTGATATACCTGCTATAAATTCGCAAAAAATTTTCGAGATACGACGATTACCGTAAATAACTTAGAAAAATCTCATTTTTCTAATAAAACTAAGCGACATTTGCGAGAGAAAGAAGAAGAAGTAGAAAGTTTAGGAGGAAATTGGTGCGAATTCGGCGTGGAACGAGGGGTCCGCGATCGGCGATTCAGCGCGGTTTTTGCTCGGTCGGAGGTTCGCGTTGGCTGCATTATTTTATTAGAATGAATTATTCATGCGCGTCACTTACACGGTATGCGCAAGTCGCGCTCCTTCATCAATTCCTCCCCCTCTGGGCCCTGATTCGCAAACCTAGCCAACGGTCAGCTCCTTTTTCATCCTTCTCCTTCTTCCGATCCTTTCTTCGACATTCGGCGAGGAAAAAAGAAGACGTAGAAGAGGACTGAAGAAGAAGAAAAAGAAGAAGAGGAAGAAAGGTTTAACTAGTTCACAATAATCCTCTCTTTTCCATTTTGTAGCAGCGCGCAAAAAAATTCTGCCCGAAAGAAACCTCGAGAGCGATGGACCGACCACGAATTCGATTCCCCTTCGGTTTCTTTATGGGATTTTAAGCGGCCGCGGTTTTTGCTCGACGTCCGCCGCGGTGCGAGATTTTCGCGCCATTTTGAAACCTGTTGATTGATTCAAACGTTTTACGGTGCGTTCGGCTTCTTGTCACGGGCTTGCGTCACGTTTTGCCGCGTTTTTTCCCACGTTTCCTTTAAAGTTGAGGAACCCTTAATGGAAAGATGGTAGAGGCGAGGATTTTAGAATTTCTATGCTGTAAATGATACTACTCCTTTTCGATCTCTTCGTTTTAACGATGGTCTTAAAGTCAATCTTCGTGGGTGCCATATGAGCCTTTGGCCAATTTAACTCCGCTAGCCGCATAGTAATAAACGTCAATAAATCTTGCGATTCGATAGACTTTCTGTTCGCAATCCACCGCCAGCTGTAATGTTAATAGAATATTGTCACCCACGAACGATTTCTAACCGAATTGTATATTGAAGGGTTTTATAGCTGTAAATAATAACAATAACAGTAGTAGTAACAATAATAATAATAATAATGAGCAACATATTAATCTATCAAGCCCATAAGTATCCGTCGTTGTTGTTCGTTTGGTTGATGCGATAAATGTAATCATTTCCTGATTGTTTCAGCGAACAAATGAAACAGCAGGCAACAGCAAGATATCGTTCGAAAGCGACACTGCATAAATGATAAAGTGTTTGTGTCTTTTCCTTGAGATAACTGAACTCATCGTTTTTCAAATACGTTTGAGCGTTCCCAGTTAAACAAGACGTACTGTACGCGCAAATTTATCGATCACAGTTAGTTCGAAATTTCCAATGGACGAGCAAACATTCGAGTGAATAAAAGAAGATAGTCGAAATGGTGGCACGAGCTGGATTTCGATGGAGAATTTAAGGGGGCAGAGAAAACGAATTGACCGGATCTCGCGAGAGTAATGGCGGGCTAAACGGTGGCGGCGCCTTGATATGCAAAAGCCGGAATTTCCGCGCGGCCATACGGCGGAAAAGAAAACGAACAGGCTCGTTGGAATGCTATGCAACCGCTATTCCGGTAATAGCCTGCGTTTACATCGCCTCTTTAGCGTCCGCGATTCGTACGGCATTTGTCTTCGATTTTCTTCGCTCGATGCAACGATCTGCACGATCCTTGAGAATCCTTTGATCCTCATCCGCGATCCTCCATTATTTTTCTCATCTCGCGTAGTCTCGCTTTGACGCTCGAGACGACACATCTCGGATTATTCCGCCGTGTTAATTTAAATAGCCTTATCTGGCCAAATTAATTTAGAAATCTTATCTGGTTTGAAAAAATTGACTTTTAACACGTTCGAGATATAAATCGTTGTATCTTCAGTTTCAACGAAGATACGACTTTCTCGTTTGATATACACATGGATGAACTATTTTTCGGTTTAAATTGTTTCTGAATGTATATTATTCGTATATCGTATATCGTAGTCTGTTTAGATTTAGATTTTCTTCGTACTCCATCTAGTTTGTACCATCTTCCCTTCTGTTATTGGTTGCTTCTATCAAATTTGTCAGAAAATTGAATTTTGGGCTGTTTTGGTCAAACCTGTATCCTTTTATTTTGTTATTGCATTTTACAGTTGTAATATGCTAATGGAAAATTTGGCGATCGTTTTCTTCAAAAAAACAATGAAAAAACAGAAATGAAGAAAATTAATAATTATCTTCCCTGTTTAACAATGATATTTATAAAACAGTTGAGAGCAACGATCCTTAGGATCGTTTAAAAAAAATTGAATTATCCAACCAGACAGTGTATGTCACGATTAATTCGAACAACTATACTTCCACTGAAGATACTTGTTTAATATCAATATGAAAAATTTCCAATAGCTCAACGATATGTCAAACGGCTAATTCGTATCATACACGTTAAAAAGGGAACCTGTTTGCGATTTTAACGTGTCGTCAAATAATCAATCGATATCGTAAACGTTAAAAATAAAAACGTTCGCTTCCGTTGTAAGATCGAAATGGTCGACAAAAGCCAGCACTCGGACTTTAATCCTAATTATCTCGTTTCTCGCGAGTCGAAAAAACGACGTTCCTACAGGTGACACGTCATTGTACGATGCTCTCGTCTGACGATGGAGGAAGGGGATGAGACAAGAGGACAAAACCAGCCAAGACTTTTCGGAATGCCGCGGTTGGGACGCATTCAAATCGTTTCGTCGCTTCGTTTTGCGTGCTCCGACGCGGACGATTGACGTTGAGGGATGACACGATCCTCTTCGACGTGGCCCTCGCACTCTCGACTCTGGTTCCCTTAAATCGAGTTAAAGTGAACGAAGATAGCGTATCTGTCTCTCTAGCGGCGATAGCGGAGAAAGAGACAGAAACGAGACGTGGCGAAAATTTCGAATTTTCTAGAGAAATTGATAGTTTCGTGAAATATAATCGAAGCAATGTTGAAGGAAGCACGAAGCACTGAAGAAGGATGGCAAGTTTCGCGACTTACTCTTCTTCTGCTTTCCTAATGTTAACTTATTGCCAGTAGTATCAACCAATGATACTTATTTTAGTAATATTAGTAGATTCTAGAGATTGAAAAGGACGCTAGATTTGAAGATTACTTTTATCTTTATTATTTATGTTATTAAATACAGCAAATAGATACCTGTACTGTATGTACGATATCAAGTTGTAGTATATCACGGTTAATTAATAAATAACAATTATATTAATAAATTTCGAGAGTTGTAACTATCAATGAATACGACCAGTTTCAAAATGGAAACTTTTTATCCAAATAAAAATCAACCGAGTCGATATATATTTTCTTCTACAATTCGACAAGTTTCAATCGATTTCAACTTTGTGAAAACGTTGCAGCTTCACCGTCATAGCCATTTGACGATAAACTTTTCACCTCGAACCAAGAAATACGGATACACAGATTTTGAAAATTAATTTTCTACGCAACACATCAATTGGCAATTTCGAAATAATAAAATATTTATGAAAAATCGTGCGTTTCAGGATTAATTTAGCGTTTAATACATCGGTTGAATATTTTCTCAACAACGAATAACGAGGAAATAATCAATCACGAAGGGACCATCGGCGATATTAAAGTGTTATTTGAAATAGATTTCGGGGATAACGAGTTAGCCCGGTAATTCGATGAAAATTGAAGCGGAGGAAAGCTGTACTTAAATGTTTTATTTTTTCTTTTTTCGTCGAGCAGAGAAAATTCGGGGTGTTGCGTGTAATGATGTAATAAAAAATGAAATAACGGGAGTAATGACAATGAGATAAAAAGTAAACGATTTAACGGACGAAGATCGAGTAATTTCGTTTCGAAGATAAATGTATTAAGACGAAGGAAATGGAAGCTCTTGGCGAAGTGCCTTTTTAATAACGCGCACGATTATTACGTCCAAGATTAATGGAACACCGAAAAGAGAGAAGAACGAGCGGGTAATTGTAGCGTGCGGTGATGCAGTTTCTCTGGAAGGAGCGTTCCCTGAATGCACTTAAACGAAGTTAAATATCACTCGGTGAAGACGTAAACCAATGGCGGCCGAAATGATCAACGGTAGAGGGAGACCGAAGAAACCTCCCTGCATAATAACTATGCTATCTTTAACAACTGGCTACTAAGGGATTGAATCAAGATGAAATGGCAACAAACACTTCTTATTACGAATTTTTACGACTTTTAGGTTGATGAGAAGGTGGAAGTTGTGTACGAATTTTGGATGATTTTTACATCTTTTGGAATTTAATTCTCGTGGCAAATCTCTTTACTACTAAGAGAGAGAGAGAGAGAGAGAGAGAGAGAGAGAGAGAGAGAAGAGAAATGAAAAAGACGAGGAAGCCGAGGACACGAGAAAATATGATTAAAATGAAAAGAAGTATTTGGTATTGGTGAATTTCTAGCATTGTCAGAGAATGACGAAATAAAAATCGTGTATCGATAAATTTGGAAGAAAATAAAATTCGTAAGAAGAAGAACGAGGCTGGAAATTAATAACAAGGAAATAAAATGTATACATCGTGAGTTCGTACGTGAGTAAAGCTTGTAAGGAATTTGTTTCATAAGAAATGTACTTTCTACCAGAGAAGAGAAGAAAAATAAATAAATAAATTCAAAGGATTAAGAGGAGGAAACATCGTATTGGAAATCTACAAGCTTCCAAAATGAATAAACAAATTTTTTTAAATTGTATATATCATCGATCCGTAAGATCGTAAAATTTCACTCAATTCTGCTTCGTTAGAAAGTCTGTTTTCTATTGGAGAACCGAGAAGAACAAAATTATAGCAAAAAGGGAAAGAGAGACGAGACAAAGCGAGACGAAGAAAGAGGACGAGAGTTGAGGCCGAAAGAGGGATTAGCAAAATAGAAAGAAAAATGTGAAGAGGCCGAAGGAAGCAACGAACGAAGAACAGCATCGTCGACATTTTTACCGGCTGTTTTCGTTGGTTTTGCGAATTCGTTCGCGCGATCGTGCCAGGAATGACATCACGGCCTCGTACGAGCTACACCTAAGAAACACTGGAATGCCCACGAACCTGCACAGGTGTTCCTCTTCTGAATGGTTCTCAGGTCGGAACGGAAAAACGAGACACGCAAGAAAAGTTCCCTCCGATTCTTCCCTCCTCTTACGATCCTTCTTTCAAGTAACACTGTGAATCGGTGAACGCCGATGACAACGTTGTTTACCAATTCTCATGACGATTTCAAGCTTCTGCTCGGGAAGTTATACGATTCTTACGTAGTCAGGAAGATTTGGATATATTTATTTGGTAATTAAATTGATTTATCGTTTTGAAAAGGTAAAAGGTTTAAGCGTTTTGTAGATTTGAACGGATGTAACGTTTTAATAGTTTCTTTTAAGGCTGAAGATGATGAGACTATAGGATTGATGATTTAATTTCTTGTTGAGTTAGTTGTAAATTGTAGTTCTCTAACTATTTTCGTTTTTTAATAGAAGGATGAGTTGAAATTATTGGTAAGAGAGAAATCCAGATTTAATACAAGCTTTCATTAGATACTTGTTTACATTTGATTAAATATTTTGCATCGAATGATCTATAGATGGGATCGGATTAATACGAAAAATGTGCTGTCCAAACAGTTACTGAAACCTCTTATGATCATATTTATCATCTACTCGTCAATGCGAATAGTATCCTATTTTCTATCGTCTCTTATCTGTATAGGAATAAATAATGACGAATCGGTAATGTCATCTCTTAGTATATTTCTAAATTACAAAGAAGACAACTAACGAATAAATAACAAAAATAAGTCGCTATTTTTATGATCACATATAAGGAGAAACTTATTTGTTTTTTAAGAAGTTAAACAACATTGTACAGACAATCGTACAGCTGACTAATAAAACTGTGAAACATAGAAAAAGTGGAATAGATCAATCATCAATCTATAGTGACTATAATAATATATCAAAGTATACCTATTAATTATAAGGTAATTATAAGGTAATTTCACACGATTACAAAAATCTGATAATATGAAAATAAAACGTGGACCATGATAAATACTTTTTGTAGTTACTGTAATATCGTGGAAATTAAGATATACATTTTTTCCCGATTACTTACAATTTATTAATAATGAATTGAATATACAGGTATTAATTGGACACAAACGATGTTTGTTTAACTGAAACTAAATGCGATACTCGTATCTATCTCGAATAACTTTACAGTTATTTGGCAACTCTCGTCACAACGAATCTAACACTCTCTCTCTCTCTCTCACTAGCAACTCTAACAATTCTACAACACTGACAACTCGATCAATTCTCTCAACTCTACTCTTCGACGTCTCGATCAACTCTAACTGTCGCAACACACTCACTTTTCGACTCGCATACTCTGACCTCTCGGTCATCTCTCCTTGAAACACGAAACCGTCCTTCAGCTCTAACGTTGTTTGTTGTTTTTCTCATATCTCTGTAAAAACTAAGTCACTTTAGTCACATAGGCGCTCTTAAATGTAAACAAACCACAGAAGGACGACGTACATGGTTTCTTTTATCTTCAACCAATTTCTAATTCAAATTACTTTACGATATTACATTTCTGTATATAAAATCCTATGTACGATGATAATTCTGTATGAAAAATCCCATGAAACAAAAATATCGTCACAAAACTTCCCACCCTCTAATCAACCCAGCTTCCATCTTCCCCGTACGAAAATCCAGGTGATCTAGGTACCTGTACCTAGATCTATAGATCTATATATATCTATGTCTCGCCGCTACCAAAATCTCCAGCACAAGATCAACGATCTCGTTAAATTCGATGCACGAAACGTCAAAGCAACAAGCAGGATCCCCCAGAGGCAGCGTGGTCCGTTCCTTTCCGGTCCTCACAGACTCTGAGCGTCGCAGGAGCGTCCTGGAGAAACGGTCGAAAGCGCGGCAACACGGTCCGAACACGAGCAAAAGACGAGCGACTCCAAAAGCAGCGAAAGCAGAAAGAGAAGAAACTCTCAGGGACTCGTTCCTGACGCACAAATACGGCAATAGAGGGACAGCAATTTGCTTGTAGCAGACTCGAGATGTACGTTTCCGCCGCGGAGCTGGTCGGTTTCGCGCGTTTAACGTCCCAACGATCGCGAGATTAGACGGTGGGGATCGCTCGTTAGCCGAGCGAAAGAAACAAGAAAGAGACCGAGAGAGAGGAGATCCCTCGTGAATATTCTTGGTGCGGTTCGAACGTGCTGCTAACGAGCGTGCGACACGCACCGGTCTTGTTCCGACGTTGGACGCGCGCGACCGATCCAATGGCGATCGAATGCATCGCGTTTGCCGCCCTTTGTGTCCCGATCCGCGATTACCTCGACTCTGTCCAACCTAATTTGCTGAATTTTAGATCGCAGCAAGATTGCGGAGTATTAAATTTTCTCCTTCTTTTTATCTTGTTCTCGGAAGTTCGAGCATTGTAGCTTTCAGAGCTATCATGGATCGGTTATTTGTGCAAAGCAGAGTGTTGAAAAATGGTTGGATTTCTTTAAAATTGAAAAATCCTTGCAGGATATTTACAAGCATCTTTGAAGAATCAAAGTATGTGATGGCAAGTTGAAGATAACGAATGCAGACATGAAAAAGTGGCAACAGTCGAATTTACCTCTGTATTACATCAAACTACCTAAATCTGACATCAATCCTTTACAGAAATTTAATTAAATTAAATATCTTCAAACATGAACTAATCACCTAAAATTATCCGCAAAGAATTCACGTAACTAGGCTGTCTCCTAGAAGAGACATCATCTTTGATAATCCACTGTGTCTTCTGTTCTTGAGTGGGTGCAGCCGGTCCCATAAGAATGTTCAAAAGAATTGAATTACCAGCTCCTATTAAATGAAAAACCATCACCAAATTTCGCATCGATCATTTTTAAACATCTTCCTTACAGTGCTCTAAATATCTCTAAACACAAACTCTCTTCAACAATCAAAACCATCCAAAATCTTTTACCAGATAATTGGCTTTCCTCTCAGAGGAGAGATGATCTTCTGTAATTCACAGTTCTCTTCTGGAGTGGGTGTACGGGTCAGTCATAATCATTAGCAAGAGAAGGAAGAGACTTAAAGGGCTGCGACGAGTGAACATAGCGATCCTCGTACCGGCTTGCAGGAGAAAGGTACGAAACGATAGAGAGATAGAAGCGTCGGCCGTCGGCGAAGGCGCGGAGAGGCTCGTAATCCCCCGTCCCCGGCCGTTTTGCACGGCTTTATGGTGTTTCTTGCGCCTGCTGGCATCGCCGCTAACAGGCGTCACTAATGCACGGAGGCGGCCTCGCTGTTTCCAACGCCGGTAACCCCGTGCCCGGCCACCTGTCTCCTCTGCGGTAATTCACTGAATCGCTTCATCTCCACGCTGGAGAACACAGCAATATGGCGCTGGTCACGTTTCCGTTTTGCATCCTTTTTGGCTATCGTTCAACAAAGATTCGTTAGGTGATTTCTAAAGATTAGGAAGACAATTTAATTTCTATGTGTTGAATTTGTTCAGAGATGGTTTCATATGGTTCATGGTTATTATTGAGTAGGTTTATCGAGTTGTGCGTGGATCTTAATTATTTATCGTGCAACATTTTTCGTATCAATCGATGAAATTTTCGTATTATACAACATTTTCTATTAATCCTGGGTATTGTTCAGCAAGGATTCGTTGGTTTGGTAATATAAGGAGATCGATGATTCCAAAATTTCAGGAAAATAATTTAACGTATAGGCGGTGAATTCGTGAATGGTTTGCGGTTATCGTTGAGTAGGTGCATCGAGTTGTAAGTAAAATTTGCATACTACTTATGCGTCTAAAATATCCCAATAAGGAAGCAAGCAAAGAATGCTATACAAGATATTTTTTGAGATGCAGTTGTATAGTTTGAGAGAGCAACGAAGAATAGGAACACGTAATTGTGTCGAAGATGGAGTTATAATTAGTTTCTGCACGGTTGTTCGCTAAAGTTGGGAAAGTTCAAAATGGAACAAGATATAAGCTCGTTGAATAGATGGTAAACAGGTTGCGGCTATGTTAATCATGTTTTCAGAAACTTATAGAATCCATACGACCTGGCAAACACTTGAATTTACGCAAAGGAACTTTCTTTTAAACCAAACAGCAAATTAAACAGTGACATGAAAAACGAGATACAATTGACGTACGATCACAAATGCAAAAGCAGGCACAGGTGCAGTTAAAGTACGATATTTTTCTGACAAGAATAAAATAAAGCAATTGATAGCGTAGATGCCATTAAAGTGCAGTTACAAGTGCAAATACATCAGTAGCTATATTATAAGTAGGTTGTAAGCAATAAATCTTCTGCCGTGCATATATCTACACATAATGTATAAACACATGCAATTTCAAATGGAATTACTCAACCATATCTGCGCACGCAACTTCAAATGCAATTGCTTAACTATATCTACACACGCAACTTCAAACGCAATTACCGAAGCATCATATATTTGCACACGCAACTTCAGCTGCAATTACTGAAACATATTTACAAACGTAACATCACCTACAATTATTCGAATGATGAACTTTCCCTACAATGGCTCAGCTATAACTACATACACAGGAAACCTGAAATTTATAGACTGAAATGCAACTGCATTCGGAAACGCACACGTAAATTAGAGCGCAACCACGTTTCAGAAACGTAAATGTGAGTTAGAACTCAAGAAGAATTTAGTAGAAACTAATTTTCTATTAAACGGACTAATCTTTGGGCAAAGTAACTTCGATTACGATAAAACTCAAGTGTGCGAGGTAAAACGCAACTGCATCCAGAAATACGAAAACGTGCCACTAAATCACAATCGCATTTAGAAACTCGATCGTAAGCCAGAATACAACTACGCTTTCAATTGCGATATCCACGCTGCGTCTTTCATTCGACAGCCCCACGACTCGCTATACTTTCATCCAAATTTTCAATTTGTATCCAAAAGACAGAGAATTTTATCCAAAAGTACGCCAGTGCGAAGAATTGGACGAACACTGGCAAGAAAATCGCGAAACTGGTGCGAAGATACCTCGACAAGAAACGAAGAGAAACGGGGGTGGTGCAAGGTGGGTCCGGTTCATGGGGGCTGATGATAACATCAGTCTTTCCCCATTCCCTGCTCGATTTCTACGCGGAGATGCCACGGACCGTTCCGTGTCCCTCTTCATGTAATTTGTATCGAAACATCGCGGCGGGGAGAAGCTGTCGGCTTTCGGGCAAAGAGCGATCGCGACGCGACGTCGAAACCTGGGGAATCTGAAGAAACGTTGGAAGGAGGAAGTGGTTTCGTCCTGGAATTCTGAAAGGGGATGAGTGCGCAGGCGGAACCTTTTGTTCCCGCGGAACCGGCCCCCTCCTCACTCCTATGGAAATTCCCTTGGGGTGGACCGAAACCACTTTCGTACTTCGGACGCACTTTGGGGGTGTGTGTACCGGTTCTCCGCGAGCGGAGACCAGCGCAAGTTTTGTGACTTTACGAGCTGGATTCTTGGAAATATTTAGAGTTTTAAAATGGACAGCTGTGGCATTGGTGGAGAATTGTTGGGTGGAAAGTGCAGGTGTTCGTTTCTTTCCGGAGTTCGATATGATTTTTTGATGATTTAGGGGAAGCTTTAAATTTGTTATTAGGAATTCATTTGATGAAATTAGATTGAAATTTATGCTGTTTGGTTTCATGGGGCGTTTGGTAGGATTTTTTGACGTATGTAATGTAAGAGAATTTTTAGATTTATTAATGGGTTTTGGAATTTTCATTAAATTAGATATTTTATGTATTATATAATAGAGAATGGTTATTTGTTTTCTTAAGACGTTTGGTACGACTTTTTGATAATATAGGAGAATTTCTGGATTTATTATTAGGATTTCATTTCGTCGAATTAGTTATCTTTGTACGTACATGGCAAAATTTTTGCTTTTACCATTGGTATTCATTTTGTCAAATTACATACTTGTGTATTTTGTATACACATTGGCTGACCAAAATTTTTCGACAAACGTAGAACCCTACTAAAATCTAGTGCAATATACTATAACCAAATGCAACTAGATGCAACCGAATACAACTTAAACAACCGCGTTCACCTACTCCACGATATTCAACAGACGCGATCTATTTTGAAAAGCGGGCGAAACGCGGCGTCTTTTGTTCCCGTAAGGGGCCATGCGGGTCCTACGAGGGCCCCATGGCCCCCCTCCACGCGGGAAAGACGCGTGCAGGGGGCCGTGGAAGGGACTTTTATTTGCTCGTCAAGGCTCGGGCTACCTTTTTTGCCGGCCGGGCACCGCTAACAAGCGCTCTTTTGCTCCTCGCGAATTGTGATGCCGCTGACACTTTAGTGATGTTCCTGCCTCTTTCGAACGGCCACTCCCTGAGTCCACCCTTCCCTGCCTCCGCCGCCAACCCTCCCTCCTCCTGCCAGCTGACCATATTCGGAATCACATGTGGCCAAACGTAAAATTCGACGGCGAATTTACTTTGCCTTACTCGCTGCTTCGTTCCTCGTAACCATGGAATTCGAGGGAACTGGTATACCGAACACCACCACCGCTGTTCCACCCTTTTTCTTTTCTTCGATCATGAGCAGGATTCACGAAGAAACATGGTTTTCAGGATTTTGATGGGTTTCGATGATTCTTAGAGGAGATTTCAGAGACTGTTTATTTCAGGATGTAGATAAGATAGATTTATTGGGGTAATTTCATAAAGAAGGGTGAAAGATCCACCTAATATGGAAAAATATATAAACTGTTTAAGATATATTATTATCCTGTAGTGAGTGAATTAAATCTGTGTTAGTGATACGAATTTGCATCAGTATTCACAGTATATTTATCAAACTTCAAGTTTCTCAACCATCAACACCTCATTTCACCCTCTGCATTCTTTAAAAAATTTCGCTAACTACCTGGGAACCTAAGAAACCTCGTCAAGTAATTATACGTAGAATTAAGCAAACTTCACCTTCCTCAATCTCTCTAAAAGTGCCAAAAGTTTCTTTCGTTTCATAAGTGAAATAATAGATACGCAACATTTTTTATTCTATACTATTTTATGGATTTATGTATGATCCAATTGTTAGAATAAAATGGATCAAACATAATTCAATAAAATAATATAAAACAGAAAATGTTGTGCATCTACTATTTGCTTATAAAACGAAAGGAACTTTTGGGACAACCTAATATATAATTCACCCTGTTCATAATGCACACAAAAATTTGCCACCACATCAAACTTCTCACCCTCTCACCAAAAATCCTCACATTTTCTTCTCTCGTCCTCCCTTTCCCTGCCACCGGTTGCACCAAACGAATCAATCGATCGAATTCCTCCGCTTCGTTGTAAATCAACTACCAACCAACTGGCGCGTTTTCATCGGCCGGAAAAAGACCCGATCCACGGAATTAGACCAGGGAATTTCGTCGACGTTATTCTTTACGACGCCTTTAACCGCGTTCCACGCCAGCCGGTGTCTACAAAACAGTTTCGTCCGCGAAACGCAGCTCGGCTTCCGAGATTGATACATTTTTAATGGGAGCAGCCGGACGAAACGGAGCTATGGAATCCTCTAAAAGGGAAAAAGGGGGAGAGGTCGGGTCTCTGTCGAGGGGACCAGTCGTTCTGTTTCGCGTGGAATTCCTCCGGGCAGCCAGAGTTTTTTGCGAATCCCGGGGGACGTGGTGAGAATCGTCGACACGGCCGATTCTTGTTCGGCTTAGCCGCGAAACTCCTCGAGTTTTAGGATCCTCTGAATCCATTTTTTTCCTTTCTTTTTTTTTACTGGTAACTGGATGGCACGGGATCTCGATGTCGACTCGAGGGATTTGTAAACGTTCGTTTGTTCTCCAAACTTTCTTATGCTTCTTTTATCGCACAGATTGGCGTCGTTATAGAATTTTGGAAAATTTGGAAGGAATCTCGCGAAAACCACGACTGCTATGCTTTTAGGAAATATGCCACTTGTTAAGGGTATTTAATTCCCCGCTTTCCCTACATCTTGGAGGTTCTCCTCTTGACGTAATCTCACTTTATTTTAGCTCCGTTTAATTGTTTTCAGTTTTCGAATGTTGCTAAAAATATTCAACGATTGTATTATTTTGGTGAACTAATCTGATCTACGACTTGCGACCTGTCAATCCATTAATGCATAGCTTTTCTAAGAGAGTCCTGATCAAAAATCTTTAGATAAATGTCACTGATGGTCCCACTGAATATCGAGGTTTATTAATGTAATGGATAATTAACTGTTCAAATATTTCTGTAACCAGTGAAGCCTATGTATTAAATACCTCGTAATTTCTATGTAAACTTTCAAATTGGTTTCAAATTTCCCCAATATAATTATGACACCAGTGTCTCGCTACAATGCTAATGGAACTTCAAAATGTAATTCCATGTAAGACACAAAAATATATTCATAAAGGGTGTCTACAAAATATTAGGTTGTCCGAAAAATGTCTTTTTTACAACAATGCACCTTCATACAAACGTAAAACCAAGTCTGTGAAATGTCGCGGTGTTCCACCTCAACAGAACAAAATGGATCGTACGTAATTCGACAAAATAATATAAAACAAAAAAACGTTGTGCGTCTACCATTTCCTCATAAAACGAAAGAAACTTTCGGACAAACTAATACTTGCATAATCCACTGTATATTCGATGAAGTACCATTCTATCGGGAAGAAACGAAGTAAAACGAACAGGAAGAAAGAGGGTCGATGATGCGCAGTGGCTGATCCAGGTGCCTTTTTTAGAGGAGAGACAAACGTGTAAAAGTATAATATTTACATACACTGTTATTCATAAGCATGCGTATATTCCGATCAATATTTATTGAGAATAAAATAAACAATATTTAATAGCAAACTAATGATCAGAAGTATTCTCCTTATTATTTTCTTATACGATGAGTAAATATTATGTTATACAGAACGTTTACTTAAAATCTCATCAATGGAATAATAAAGTTAAACGCACGATTGGTCGAGGTGTTAACTGATTTTAAATATTACTGCTATAATAAAACTAATCGCGATAGTCAATTTGCAAGAATCTTCTTCATCTTATCTAACCAAACAAGCTGCGGCTAACAAACTCGCTAATTAATAATAACACTTGCGGATGTCAATTCCTTGATCGTATACCAACCCGTAAGACTAATTGTAAGCTTCATCGTGTCGTAATCAGATGATCTCGGCTGACAGCTCTGATAAAAGATAAAATCACCAGTCTCTCCATTTGTATCTCGTAATCGAATTGTATTTTGTTAAAGACGAACAAGCGTCCACACGCACTTTCAAATTCCTGATTTCTGATTCAAAATTGATTTCAAATTCCCTGGTAATTTATATTTTAATATAGCCCATCCGACATCTGTATGTCTCAAATAATAAAATTTACTTTATTTATAATACCTAGCGAGTGTTTCATAATGTGACAGAGTATTTTTGTATGTTATAGAATATCGATCGTTCCTATCGCTGTGCTCTGGGTCCGTCACTGGCGACTCGGTGGCAGGGGGTAAAAGAGGGTGACGAGTCAATTAAGAAGCTTTCGAGCGTACGTTGCCCTAATCGCGGACCCAGAAGGTGAGCAGAAGAAGAAGATGAAGGGACGAGGGGTGGGAGGCGTATGGGTTAAATTACGAGCAGCCAATTATATTGCGTTTAAAATTAATTACTAGATCGGCCGAAGATAAATCGATGGCCTGACGAGGACGCGGGCGACGAGCCACACTGTGCCAGAGAAAAAGGCCGCCCCGTTTATCTTTTCCTAACTATCGGCGGACCCCCGTCCCCTTCCGATGGATCTCTTCCATCCAGCCGGCAATTATTCCGTCCTCGTATTAATCATACTTCGCGACGACAGTGACTTGACGTCTGTATCTTCGACGCCCGTCCAGTCTTCACGAACGACGTTCCAATACATTCACAAGCTTTGGAAATCGATTAAGGACAGAGTATGAAAATCGAGCCGGTAGATCGAAGGAATAAGAAACGTTGTGGAGTAATTAAGCCCTCTTCTTCGTTTACTTACCTTTTTGGAAAGAGGATGAAATGTATGTCGATCGACATGTTCGATAAGATATTGAATTATCTCGAGAAAAGGATGTTTATAAGTAGGTATCCTTGTTGGTCCAAGGGATATTCATTTCTTTATTATTTCTTTAGCTTGGAAATCTTCTTTTCGTGCTAGTTCAGACGAGGCTGGATTTTTTTTCTTATGTTAAAATGATGAATTGAAAAAATAGAGGATATTCGAAGGGTAAGTAAAATTGAGTTTTTATTTGGTTTTTCGAAGAAGGTAAAACGTGGTGTCGATTGAAGCGTTGGATAACCTGTTAAATTTTTGAGAAAAGGATCTTCGTGAATATCCTTGTTGGTTGACAGTATATTCGTTTCTGTAATCTGCATTTAAAAATGTCGATATGCAGGAGGTTGTAATTTTTCTATGCTAAAGTAATAAATTGAAGAAATAAGGAAAAATTGGGCATTTGTTTGCTTTTTGGAGGGACGTGAAATGTGTGTCGACTGGTGTATCGTATAACGTATAACATTGAGTTATTTTGAGAAAAGAGACAGAAAATTCCCAGGTTTTTATTGGTTCAAATAACAAAAACTTTTTCAAAATACTTTTTAAACATTTAAATGTCATCTGACATACGATTCGTCTTAAATTACGTACACTAGAATTCTATTTATCTGAACTCGACGGGGGACAAACAGTTTATATAATTGAAGTTCAGTTCATACAATAGAAGCTCACCAACAATTAATTATTTTTCGCTCAGATAATAGGAACTCACGCTCGGATAAATGAATCCAACCAGCAACAGTTCGATTAATCGAGTGTTAACTAAAATTTCGTTCAGATAAACGGAGTTTTACAATAAATTAGGAAATTCTGCCACGTTTCCAATTTACAATTTACAAAACGTATTAACGAAGAAAATATTCTGACGAGAAACTTGATCCAACTTGGCACCAACAGTTTGCGCAATCTTAAATATGATCTCACTAAATTCTCACGAGAATACCATACAAGTGTATACGAACTTTCGATCGTACCTCGATCATAAAAGCATCGAACATCCGGTCTAATTAAAAAACAAAGGAGCAACGTCTACTTATCAAGATGATTCCTTCCCTGAAATTTTCGCCGATCCTTAAAAACACCAACGATAACGAAAGGACGAAATCTCGAGCATCGGGAAATCGAAGTTGTCGATCGAAATCATGCAACGAGCAAACACAGGTTGGAGAAACCAGAAATTACTAGAAACTTATCGAAGCAATAATCCGGTATCGTAATCGTCGGGCATCGATCGATTCCATGATCGAGTCAGCGGAAAGGTGGCTATAATAAGACTCCATTAAAGCGATTTGGCGCACGAACAATGCGGCCATTCGTATTCAGGTGCGCGCGAGCGCGAGCCGATCCTCGAACCAGCTGCATGACCGCCATGTGAAGCCGATCGTGAATCGGGTTTTACTGCCGGTGAACAGTTAGTCGTCGGGATCGCACGTGTACGTGTCCAATGAGCCGCGATTCCCTCAAATATGAGCCAGCTCGTTTCGCGGCGGCGAATTAGCTTCTAACTTATAACGCCGATCTACCGCGTTACGACACAGCCTCGCGATAAATTCGTACTTAAGGCCCGATCTCGCCGTGTTCAGACCTCGATTCGACGCGAGAAAACGTGTTTAAAGGCTCGTTCCGCGATTTCTTTACCGCTAAGAATTAATTGGACGGTTAGGGAGGTCTTCGAGGCTGAGTCTTCGGCTCTAGGTGGTTTGGGCTTTACGATGTTTATTCGTCGTTATGCTTCAGCCGTGTCGATATGTATTTTCCATGATGTTACGGTCAGTGGAACAGTTCTCACGTCGTAGACGAAGATTTTTACATTGATAAGATAAGATTGGCGTCGTGTCGTGTTCTACGAATTCCGGAAACGTGTAACGATGGAAACTGCTGTAAAAATTGTTCAACACGTTTACCAACACCGTGCACCAGCTCTTCGTACAATAATAAAATGTATAAATTGAAAGAATATTAAAAAGATGGATTTTATTTAAAGAAGTGTCGTAAAAGGAAGAAAATAATTTCCTTAGTCAAGAATCATTGATTAATTGAGTTTAATAATAACACATAGGAAAACCTGCACATATCGAGCACACGCCATAATCATATTACCGCTCAATCGTTGAACTCGTATAAAGAAAAGCAAGTGAAGAATGTACTAATAACGATCCCTATAATATCCCATAGTTAACTACAACACTAATTCAATTATCTTAAAGCTTCTCAAACAAACAAACCCTAACACAAACCCAATTCATTGTATCAATATGCTAGTCGAGCCACGATAGACCACAAATTCTCCTAAACACCGAGCCAGAAAACAGCTTTGCCAGGTAATTGGCCATCCGTTGCAACGTCCGGTCCCTCTTTCTGAAACATCCACGAAGATATTGAGAACACGATTCTCCGCCCTTGGTGAATTATGAAATCCAATCGAGTTATCGCGGTGACTTATGGCGTCTAAGTGGCGGAGAATCGGCAAGGTGCACACGCGGATCGGCCGCCTAATTCCAGGATTTATTCGCGGCCGGCCTACGGTGATTTATTCGCCGTTAATGCCAAAATATTTAGAGGTGGTGCGCGTACACGCGCTAACTAATCCCCGACCGGTTCAATTAGCCGAGCTGCCACGCCGCGCCCGTTCGTACGCCAGCTGCTCTAAACCGGTTTAGGATCGGCCCGATCCTACCGCAGTTTAATACAATGAAATCGATGCGAAGTTAATCGTCTTTCTCGGTCGACGATCGCTCCACCAGCGACGTGCCACGACAGGGACCTTCGAGGATTGCCATTCGACTCTTTCGTGGGCGATCGTTCGATCGATCTTTCCATTTCACATTTCCAATTCTTCGCATTTCCTTTTTCAATTTCAACGTCTCGTAATTCGTTTATTTACTCCGTTATTTGTGACGGTGCTGCGTGAACCGTTGTTTCGTGAGATTTCTTGCAATTTGATATTATTTTTGTTGTTTCGGTTCTCGCTCGAATCTCAGCAATATCGTCGTCGAAAGTTGAAAGACAGAGGGTATTCTGGTTATCCTGGTCTCGATCGTCGTGCTTTTAAAAGCCAAGTTAACTTGCTTTCCGCTGTTTTTGCTTTTATGGTATATACAACTATGGTTGGACATCTCTTTTTCTTATTCTGATTTGTCCTTTTGGCGAGCAAAAATAAACGGTCACATCTTACGCTGGAACTGATAGATTTCTGTAAAAATTGTTTTCAGCTTCGAAATTATCTCGCTGTACAAGAGTCGATGCAATCTTGATAATTGTATACTTGAATATTCAAGAATGAGGATGTTCTTTGAATTAGGACAATTATTTCGTACTTACTAATTGGATATTAGTACTTGCGTACTTGGATTTATACAAGTTTTAAACAAAATGCAAAAATTATTGGAACGTAATGCGCATTAAAATTCGATCATTGAATTGATAAATGTCGACGAACGAATTATAAACAGGATGGTTATTTTTGCCACAGCCTGTACGGACATTTGGCACGTATACCTGCACATATAAATTTGTCCTTAAGAAGTAGCCGCGGGCCGGGCTTACTAGCCTACAATTAAGCCGCCATTATGTGCCGTAACCAATACGCGAAAAGGTATTACGTCGAGATTTATGGAATATCGCCAGATATTAACGAGAATGCGCTCCGCTGATCGCTGCGAGCGTCTCGATTTCTTCGAATGACTAATTTTTCATTTCAAACCACGTCGTCGGAAACTCCCCTCTTCGTGAATTATCTCGTGTTTTATTTTGAAACAGGGGCAACCAGATTCCTCTTACTCTTTTTTATATATCCTACGTATGTTGCGATCGTAAAATTTGTTATTAAACATTGAATTTATAAAGACATCAGCTTCTAGGAAATGCTATAAAATGATATAAAACAAAGTAAACGAAAAAGAAGGAAAATACTGTTCCTCTTTTCTCCACTTATTCTTCCACGTAGGATCACCAACCGGTCCGCTGTACCGCGATTTTTGTAGCACCCTGTATAGCCCATGCTTCGCAAGATCAACCGTTTGATTCTTGAAAAGTTAAACCCTAATCGTAGTGTTCCGTCATACTAAAATTAAGCAGCTTTTAAAAGAACGGAATTGATCAATTTACTTTTCCAGCAGCTCGTGTATCGAAATATCTTTTGTCGAAACACGTAAGAGACACGATCTTGTCTACGATGTGACTGCATGGTGGTCACAAATTAAACCATAAGGCGATGGGGGTTAACAACGCCTGTGCATCGGAGAGACCTCGGTGTTCCGTCGGATCGTTGACGCGTCCGGCTCGTAAAGCGATGATCGATCGTTAACGAGCTCGATTCTCGTCACGTGGCAGCCGACGGACAAAACGGGCATCCGCCCCCATTGGACAGCTCGTAAATCGTCGTAAATCAATCTACGCCGGAGACAATGAGCCGAGATTATCGAGGAATAATCCAGCTGTTGGAGGCCTCGTGTGGACGCAGCTTAAAATGGTACCCGAAGGATCAGCCGCTAATTGTTGCTAAGAAATTGGATTACAGGGCTTACGGTTTAAGCCAATTTTCAAGGAATTAGAAGTACCGGTCCGAAGAAATGTTTGTCCTCTTAAATAGCACGAGGAAATGTCGTGGCCACAAGTCGAAGTCTCTCGAGAATCGATCTCGCAGAGAAAAAATGCTACGGGGATTTGCAGATCCTTTCAAAGTAGATTTTCAGGGAACGTTGGCATTCGTTATCCGTGTCGAATTGGAATCTTCTTCCACTTGGTTGATTTTGGTAGAGTCCCTTCCTTTTTTTCAATTTTAAAGAATACTCCTTGTTCAGTGGAAGTTATTGCAGGAATTTTAACGAGCGAGTATGTAACACTAGTTGAAATTTATGTAAGCTTCGTGCAATATTAGTTGAAATTGTAAAACTATGGTGATATATGATATGACGTCTACAATACAAGATAGTGATCTGTTAAGTATTATTCCTATATCAATATTCTCTTTGTCTATAATTTATTTTTACCTATATTGCCTGTATTAAACAATAAACAGATATCCACTGGTTATAATGTCGAGTAGATGAAACAAATTTCAATCTAGCTTCTACTCTCCTTTACTCGCGTTCAAGAGATGAATTTGCATAAATATCCGCAGTCCAGTTATTACCAAGCAACTCGAGAAAAAGAGTTCTTCTTACCGAGAAGAGCAGATTATGTCCGTCATATGGCAAAAAAGTTGCTTGCAATCAACTATTGGGAAGAATAAAAAAAAAGAGAGAAAGAAAAAGTGAGAATTATGTAGACGCGAGGATATGCTGACAAAGTTTCTTTCGATGAAACAAAAATGATAAGAAAAACAAGAGAGACAAATATATATCGACGCGACCATATGCTAAGAAAGTTCCTTCCGATGAAATACCAATAGAAGTAAAAAGAGACACGAAAAAGAATTATATCGCGCCACCATATGCTAACAAACTTGCTTACAACGGAATGTCAAGAAAAATAAAAAAAAAAAAAAAAAAAAATAAAAAGAAGGATAACGAAATATAGAAAGAGAATTATACGTATTTATGCAGCCGTATGCTAACAAAACTTCTTACTATGAAATATCAGGAAGAAAAAAGAAGGGAAATGGAGTATAATTTATTAGAAAAGAGCCGCGAATTGACCACTACTGCGAACGTACGGTCCATCAGCCCACACGAAGGAGTCATGGAGGCACACGTGCAAACATCACGGAACCGATACCCAGCGGGTGCGACGTCGCAGCACACGCGCGGATACGCAAACGCATAAACATATCGACGCCCCACCCCCGGTTGCACGATGGCTCTGGAGAACTCGCCAGAGCTCAGATGCATGTCTTATGGTAATATTCCGTGGCGTTAGCAGGACCTTACAATATTATTTGTCCGCGTTAAATCGCTTACGCGGTATCCTTCGGTGCCTCGGTCACGTTTGGTTCTCAATCTGTTAATCTTTTCCGTCATTCATAATGCAGATTTAGTTGGAATTATTCAGCCGGTAATCTGGCGTATAAGTTAAACGATGTCGTTGCGTTCGATTTAGATGAGGATATAACGTTCGCGGAATAAATCGCTGATTAATATAATAGATAGTTTCAGCTGGCAAGCGCTGATATTTTTAGGTTCCTGGTTAAAGGTGAACATTCTTAAGACGCGGATAAAATACCTGTGTACGTAGAAAATTGACGGCAGAAAGTTTTACGGTTTCATTGTAGATAAAGAAAAATCGAAAAAAGTTGAAAAATTGTATTTACAACCGAAAGGAGTTAAAAAATGACACTTTAAGTGTGGAATACTGCGTTGTAAGGAAGCTAAGTTTTCAGTATTATTTTAGTGACAATGTCGTGCTTGTAATGGTATTGTTTCGGACCGTATATTTTGTAGATTTTAGTTTCTTCTGCGTTATGTTGAAAATAACAGCGTGAAATTAATACAAATGGAGAGAGTTTGCTAATTCGATATATCCTCTAATTTGAATAAACCTGGACGTAGATTAACTCGGGAAGAGTTAAGTAGAAAAGGTACTTAAAAGATATTAAAAATCCGCCCAATTCATACATATTAATACAAATGCCTTTTTATGCTAATGTTAGAGGGGTCGAAGAGTATTTGGCATTAGTCGTTTCATGTGTTCCCTAACATAAAAATTAACGAACGTGAACTAATTTCGACTGCGTTGATTCTTACGCGCCTTCACGATCTGAAAATACTAATAATAAGCAACGAGTTCAATTTCAAAGCAATTAAGCTCAACAGTTGCATTGAAAGAATATGTTAAATGAGAACCACTAAAGGCAGCCTTTCTTCAACACAGCGAACGAACACGACAGTTTCTAATTAATTTGCAAATATATCAACAGATTAAAATCGAAGCAAATTAATTTCAATAATTTCCACATAAAGCTGAAAGAATGCGTGATATGAGAACCGCTGACGGTATACTTTCTCGAAGAGGGCGGATGAACACCAAGAGTTTGCGGTTAATTCAGGGCCGCGGTTGCGGTCAGCCGGTCGCGACGCACGATAATTACGGTTAATAGGGTCGTTGGTATTAATTACGTATTTATTGAAGCTGAAGCGAAGACCGGTTGTTTTCTTCGGAAGCGTGGCACTTCAATTTGTGCAAATTAAGGGAGACGTGATTAAGAGAACGTTAATGAACCAACCGAACCTCGAGCAGGGGCAACGACGAAGGGGGAGGGAGAGACTTAAGTATGTAAATTTCGGGTAAATCGTTCGCGGGAAGTGTTTAAAGAAGCTCGCGGTAAAATTTAATTACCCTTCGAATTAAGGAGCCCGAGGCCTCGTTAACTTGCCCCGACGCTTTCGTTTCATCTGATAAACCGCATCGAACGGCCTCGCGAGCGCTAATGTACGTGCACACGTATGATTTCTCGAACGATTTTTATGTTATTATACATACGTAATTATAATCGTATTTGAATAATCGATACCAGCACCACAACACCGACCTGCAGCGCGAGAGAAACGTCGTACAAAAAATTGTCTACTTAAAAAGAAGCAAGAGGGATAATCGCATCATAAAAGCCTGTCAACGCAGCGATTCTCAACTCTGTCATCGTTAAATATCCCTTGTTCTTCTAAAGTGACGTTAGTTCGAATTTTTAATAAGACAGTCAATAAGTCGAATATTTTCAACCCTTTCACGATGAGAAATAACAGTTTTTGATCGAAGGGCTGCCAACGACGACCTCGCTGATGGTAATAAACGAAGAAAAATTATTGAACTTTATTAGATGACAATAAAGTAAGGGATCGTGAGTTTGACAGTTTAAAATCACAAATATCGAAGTGAATCGTGATATACCAAAATTATGTGTGCCTATAGTTTGTATAGCAAAATGTACATCAACATGTATATCAAGATGTATGTACATGAAATGGTACAATTTGGGATAATAGAAGAAAATCAGAGAAGCTTCGTCAACAAGATATCCTCTTCCCTCTCAAAATAAACTACAAATACAAGAAGAAATCAGAAAATTCTCATTAAATCCAAGCGAATGTTGTTGAAACGTCGCACTACATACTAATCGACTAAATAATAATCTTGTTTGCCTTGCATTAATGCATACATATCAAAGAGCATGATGAAAATTATCTAAAGAACGTCAAGTTAGATAAAATTTTAATTTAACGAATTATATCAAAGTGACAGCACTTCGTGCGTTCCTTTAAGAAAACCTGGACAAACATACGACTGAACCTGATATATTGCAATTTTGACGTTCAAAATTTTTGAAATTCAACCGGAAGCGGGTGGAAACTAATAGAGGAGGGGAGGTGGCATTGAGAGTCACTGGCCAGAATTTGGTTCGACGTTAATCTAGACCCGAGCTGGTCCCGGATTGGACGGTGTCTGGCAGACAATTACTTCATGGACCCCCCGTGGCAACGATGGATGTCTCTCTTGCCACAAGCCAACAAATGCCAGCCAACAACCGCCAGTCCCTTTCCTCCTCCCCTTTCACGCGTCTCTTCCCCTCTTTTCCTCTTCTAACCCCCTCTTTTGTAACGTCTCCCTCTGTCTCTCTCTGTCTCTCTCTTACTCTCTTCATCATCCACATCCCTGTAACTCTTCGTCCCTCTTTTCGAACACGAAGCTTCCTTCACCCCCTTTTGCCTCGTCCAGTCGGCATAAGCTGTTTGTTTAGGTGATGTATCGCGGCGATACTTATCACCTCGTACACGAGATATGAGAGAATCCGCGCAGCGGGCGATACCACGCGAGAGATTGTGTTCTAAGAGGATTCTAATGACGTCTCGCGTGGAAACTGAAGGGCAGTCAGCCTGCCACGCGCTCCGCGTTTCAGACTTTTGCTTCAACGATGGCTCGTCTATCCTCGAACATAGTTACGACGTGAGAAGAAAAAAAGATATCAGGACTTATACTTATCGTTATTACGTATTCTCAATGTTAATCGTACTTGCTGAAAACTCTATAAATTTGCACAAGTATCTGCTATGTAGTTATAATCATTTTGAAATAATATAAAATCGTGTGAAAATGTGAAACCTCTCGAGACGTTGCAGTTATACTGAGTTTCACTAGTTTTAACGTCGAAGGAATGGAAAGCAAGTATTTCGCTTAATAAATAGTACGAAGGATATTCTACTTTGCATATTTTATGCATTATCGCACGTTGTAATACGTATTCTGTGCGTTTGTGCTGCTTTAAATTTCCTGGCAATGCATAAAAATCCACACGACACTTTTAACGTTTGCGTAACGGAACACGCTTGTAATCTGGCTGACTCGAAATTCCTTTTCTACTGCGTGTCGCGTACACAGCGCTGTCTGACAAATAACCGTGCGCGAAAGACTCTTAGAAAGATTTTTATTAACAGTTCTTTCTCCTCTGCTTCTCAGTAAGACGGTGCGAATTTAAATAATAATCCAATGTAAAACAATCAAACACAAAAGTTCCATTTCATGAGATTCAATCATCGATAAAGTAATATTTCACGTTTTCTATTTATCACAAGTAGAAGAGAACCATTGAAGAGTTCATAGAAATTGATCTAAGAACCAGTAAAAGAAGAAAAACGTTTGAGAGAACGCAGAATTATTCTACACAGTATATCTCCATTATATTACCTTCCACCTGTTGACTTAAAAGTCTAAGGACAGTTCAAAATTGCAACAACACCTCTTACAACAGAGATTGTACCACAAAGATACGTTCCTTTGGCTGATAAAATTCGCCAATCACGCGATATATGACGATAATAATGCCAACCTTCTCAACGCAGAAATTCAAACGCCTACGATTCTCCGCTTCGAACATCTCCATACTAAAACCTCCCTGTTCCCAGTCGAATAAAGCGACATCTTAATTCTCCGATCTATTCAGCCACACCTCTCAACATTCAATTACCCATTGAACTACCATTTAACAGTTCACTATACGACGACTCAATTTCGACCATTTCCAATGAATTAAATGACACGAAGCTTCAACGGCGTAGAATTTTAAACGTACGCGTATGCAAGATGCAGGAAGACAATAAGAAAACGAGGAAAAGAAAGGGGGGGGGCCATTAACGACGTGCAGCACGTTGGCACGATACCGTGGACGTAAAATAGGGGTTCAAGTCGCCAGGGTGTTTCGCTCGGGGTATTTTAATGGTGTTATAATGTATGTATGCTTTACCACCAGCGACCAGTCGCTGCCCGATTATACGTGTAACCCACACTCTCGCTTATACGGGGCCCACGGACGCCTTGAACGAGTTCGACCCAGCATGTGGTCCCTTCGATATATTCAATCACGAAATTATCACTTCTGTACTGCCCGTGCTGTTCCCCACCGTTGCTGTACCATTCGTACAGCGAACCATACCTATCGCGCGTTATGGCGAATTCGAACTTTCACGTAAATTAAATGTTCGCTATGGAAAAGCAAGGGGTGGGGAGCAGGCATTGTGAAATGCTTGGAATTTGTTGGTTTCAGAGGTTACGTGGATTACGTGAGATAGACAAGATAGGTGAGGGATTTCTTAGGATTTTTATGGGGATTCTATGGAATGATGAATTCGAGCTTGGTGTATATTAGGCGATAAAGATGCTTCGGAATTTTTCGTTTGTAGAAAGTTTGATAGATGGTTCTTTTAATGACTTTCGAGGATTTTAATGGCTGTTCCCATGGTATGGATCGAGCTCGATATTGAAAGCAGTTTTTTCCTCCATTAACCACTTGAAAGTTCGTTACATTTTTCAATATTTTATCAGCATAAAGCTCCTTTCCATTTTTCGTTACTACGGAAGAAACATTTATAAAATTGTACCAAAAATTACTTCTCACAAAAGAATCTTCCACCTGTGTACAGCGTAATGTTCAACAACGTAATATTACGGTAAAATTATACAAATGAATTTTAACCTTCTCAACGTTAAATTTATTATACCACACAGGAACGACAATTTGCATTTTTCTGAGAAAATCAGTCTACTCGCACGTGGACATCGAGCGTTAATTAAATTAACTGAAGTAGTTACCCCTAAGATAGTCGTATTATCTTCACAAAAGAATTCGTTCTAAGAAGAAATTATCGCCAGTTATCTGCTCGCAATAACGTTCGTTATCACTTGCGAGAAATCCTGCTCGAATTAAAGACAGACCAAATACACGCGCACGTACATATCACTGTCATCTACGTCTCACTAAAAGATCTCCAAAATTCTCAATCGCAAATCTCCACACGTACCCTCTCTACTCACTTCCAACCCCTCCACTTAAAAGAAGCTTGCTTTCACCATTCGCCATTCCATTCTCTGTCCTTCACAGTAGGAAGATGAAGCGAAAGTAATTAAGGCATCGAAACAGATCACGATCGTGTCGAAAGGCCACGACTCAACCAAACGACCAAATCTCTCCCACTCTTTCTCTCTCTCTCTCTCTCTCTCTCTCTTTATCTATCTATCTCCAAACGAATAAGAATCAAACGAAAAGATCGAACCTGGCGAAGACGTAGAATATCCTTAGCCGAGTCGGTCGAAAATCCATGGGGGGTTGGAGGATGAGGGTGGCGGAGCTTTCTTTGCATATCTGACACGGTAGGGGGGCAGCAGGTGGGAAAAAGGCCTTACACCTTTCTCTTCTCGGCTATCATTAGCATAAGTATGTGGATATATGCGCGCACATACACGGCCCCTGTCCGGCGTGGGCCCCGCGCCTCCTGGAATTTATGACGCCGCCTGGGCCAGGCCGGTTTATTAATACGTTATGCTTGCATTAGTATACTTAAGCATGACGAATGGTCGCGCCACGGGGATTTCGAGCGAACCACAGCGGGTACGTAACCGAGGAAATTTTACGGTCCCGTGGAACGAGCCTCCTTTCTGAAGATACTTCTGCCTTCCTTTTTTTCTCTCTTCGTCTATCTCGCTTCGATGGTAAACGTTCAACTTATTGGACCTTGTCTGCTATAATACAGAGAAGAGAATACAGAGAAAAGATAGATATATAGAAAGAGAGAGAGAGAGAGAGAGAGAAGTCGAAGATGATCGCGGTATACTCTGGAGGGTCAGTCGGATTATTACGTTGTCACGGGTAGCTCCGGGAGAAATTAAATGCCGTTAAATATTGCCGATTATTTCGGTGTTACCGCCGTTTAAGCGGCCCCGGGGGAGATTGAAATTTTCGACGTAGGAACCGTGCGTCGGTTCTTTCGCTACTGATGTTGCTCTTTCGTGTTCTCGTGTCACGCTAAGGTTGTTGCAAGTTTCTTGAGATCTTTTGCTTCGTTCTTGCCGATGCTTCACGTTAGGCTGATGAATACGAGGAGGAAAAAATGACGCAGAGCTAGTTTATTATTTTGGATATAGGAACTGCGGAAAAAGATTAAACTAGTCAATTTTATTGAGGTTAGTTACTGGATAGATTAAATGAAAATCACGTGAAAATTGAGAAATTACTAGAAAATAAAGTTAATCAGTTTTACATATTCAGGAAGTATCGTTGGCTAATTGACTCCGACGTATTGTCTTCTGCAATTTTGTGGTATTCATTCGCGATTTATACGAATTTTACAGATTGTTACACACATCCTTCGTTCGGTTCAACCAACTCCAAGTAACTCAGCCCTGAACATAGTCTTGACCTCGAATAGACCGATTAGTACTGCGAACGGGGCTCAACAAATCATGAAACAACGAAAATCTGTTCTAAGATTTCCTTTAGTCTCGACTATACAATTCAGTGGAATATTCCCGCACAATAAACGATCATAATTATCTGCAAGATGGCCGATTACACGCCGTTTCGACACCTTCCTCTGTAAAGATCGCCTCAACAGGTGCGCGAAGAAATCAATTTAACCAGCCATCGCCTCCCGCTGGGTCGTCAGAGCCGAAAAGATAGAAAGAGAGAAAAAGAAGGAGTAATTGCGTAAACACCGATCGATTTTTGCAGAATTCGCCACGTCCTAATTAGCCCGTGTTGCCGGGCAATCGAACTTTTTTCAACGATCACCAGCGGCTACCACTGCAAAACGAATTTCTCCGTTTCCACGAACTCGGTAATCGAATTAATTTCTCCGAACGTACCCACGAATCTCTTTCGTGCGATCTTCGCGAACAACGGACGCGGTCGCACGATCGCGACGATTAACTAAAAAAAAAATTGCAACTCGAAAATTACGCCCGAAAATTGCGATTAACTTCGTGGAACAGGCGTAATTTTCGGACGATTAAATGTCGCCTCTGCTACAAAAATAATTCCATCGCGACTGTATAAATCACATCGAAAGGGACGATGCTTCTTTACTATAGACCAGTGTAGAGTATGGGGGTTGCACGTTAATGGTCTTATAATGACTCGAATTACTCGCGTGTTGCCATTTTTGACTGGATTCGCGGTCGCTTTGTTCGCTGCTTTTTGACAGCCTGGTTTTAGCAATGATTCATGGGATAATGTCGCGAGTAGCGATGACTATTTTTAGCGCGTATGGGTCCTGCAAGGGTGCATTGACGACGGTGAAGGAATTGCCGGTTCCGAAAGACGAATGCACGTTTGTCGTAGTCGTTGTTCGCGTGATGTGAATGGTTCACGAAAGAATTAGAATAATAATAAATAATACAGAAATTTTGAACAACTGTCGACCCTGTTTTCAAATTACTATCATTTCTCACGACTGTTTACTGCTGCCATAAAATCAGAACTTGTCGAACTTAATACTTTCTTATCTCTTCTTCCCAACAAATTGAAGAATCTCATAAAGACGCCTAACGAACGTAAGTCGTCAAAGTTTCCAAGAAGAAGATTCCAAACCTTTCAAATCGCTCGAATATCGTGATCGATTCAGCGGAATCTTTAAAATCGAACCTGTAGCAGTTCCACCAATAAATCCCCTAATCCCGCTACCTAAAACCGACCAAAGAAATCCTTCTCTGGTCGAAAAAACATCGTCACGGCTCGACACGAGGGTTATTAAAGCACGTCAAATATTTTCCATCCGTACGATCGTCCACGAAATACCAAAAGAAAAATTTAAAAAACAGGCTCGAACAACGTTGCAACGAAACAGGTAACGAAGAGCTGTCAAACCCTCTCTCTGGCTAGTGGACGATCAATATCGCGGATAATAAAAGATCGCTAAATCAAATCGTCGTCCCGCTGGTCCCGATGGAGGGTTACTTTGTTACTTTACCGTGAAAACGCAGTAAATTTCGTGCCATAAAACCGCCGGTTTTAGTGGCTACAAATTTGACCAGTGGCCGTGTGCACCACAACCAGCCTTCTTACTCTCTCTCCCTTTTTCACTGTCTCTTCGTCCACCACTCTTTCTACTAACAGAGAGAAAGAGAGAGAGAGAGAGAGAGAGAGAACCTTTAATCCTTCTGGTGCTCGCCTCCTCGAAAGCATATCCCCGTTCGCTACTTTAATGAGCTACGAACTTTTGAATTATGCACCTCCGCCCGTAGCCTCCGCATTCATAACGCGAGCGTATCTGCTCTCTCGCGTGTGTACCTGGTCTCTTCTGGAACCCCGAAGAACCCTGTCTCTGCCTCACAGGAGAGAAAACGGCACAGAGGATAAAAGTGCACGCGCAGGAATCCGCGTCTCTGCTGCTTCTCTTTCGCCAGACGGTTATCGATCCTACTGATACCGGCTGGACCAAAGAATTCTCGGCAATTACAGGTTTACGATGTTAGTATAAAGTGGACGCTATAGAATGTACAATGGTTAGGACAAGTATTGCAGCACTCTCGTATTTATTGTATTATTTACGTACGTATTAATCAGTTAGGTCCTGATATATTAAATTTCGTATCATTTAGCAATACTTTCACGTGAAATTTGTACTATCGTTTGAATTGGTGCTACGAAAATGAAACGTGGGACCCGATGAAACGATGCTTCCTTGGAAAATAAGGGTATTTTGTAATTTTATCGTCGATGCAATAATACATGCAAAATGCGCGTAATCGAACGTCTAACAGTGCGAGCGTATAAAAAATCGCGAGCTATAATGATAATTTCAACGACGCTGTTACGAACGATTAACGCGAGCCTACTATCGGCTGACAAATTTTGAAGGATGGTTTCAACCCTTAAACTTGAATTATTACATTGAAGAAAAGACACGTACCTAATGTTAGGTTGTCCGAAAAGTGTCTTTCTTTTACAGACACACCTTTTGCAACGATGCATCTTTGTACAAACATGAAATCTAATCTGTCGGACGTTGTGATCTTTATCTTGATAGGACGAAATGGATCATACGTAATTCGATAGAATGATACGTTGAGGTTGAGGTTGACTGATCGAAGAACGAGTGGATGAATTTGTAATAGAAAAAGTATATTGAAATAATTGAAGGTATAAGTTTATGCTGATTCAGATCCTTCCTTATAAAACGATTATTTCCTTATAAAACGAAAGAAACTTTTCGGACGACCTGATATTTGTGGGTGTTCCTCGAGCCTACAACGTGTCCTTCAAATCGAAGTCGCGACGTTGACGATCTTTCGTCTTAAGCCTAAAACTTCATGTTATTAGCCGTGTAACGAGCGAAGATATCTTCTTGACCCTGACTTCTCCTGATAACCAACGAATTAAAGTAACCTCGGAGCGCGATAAAGCGTGAAAAGCATCGTAACGATAGCGGAAACCGACATTTGATCCAGTCGTGACGAGAATTAATAACGAAAGGTTAAGACAAGGGAGCAAAGGGGAAAACACAATTGAGTTAATTGTTGGTGAGAGGAGAGAAGAAGAAAAGGAGTTAGAGGTGAAGTGATACGGAGAAATCAATTTTAGTTGTGCCGGTATTTTGAGCTGTTATTTACAATAGAAAGCAATTCCATGGGTTGGCCAGAGGGCACACGGCAATGGAGGCAGCCAGAACTAACAAGGTAACCTAACCCCAGGGACCCCGAGGTGGAGGACGAAACGGCAACCAGGGACCACGAGGAAGAAGAAGCCAAAGGGGGAGAACCGAAATAACCGACGCATAACTCGCATCCATTTCAATATCATTAGCGCCTGTATTCTCTTTCTTCTTTTCTTTCTTTCCCTCTTCCTCTTCTCTCGTTCGTTCTGTTTTGCTTTTGGTCCCGAGCGGTTTGATCAGTCGCTTTTCTTTCCCATTCATTCCCCAAGTTTTCATTATTTTATTGGCTATAATAGAGTTCTTGTAGAGAACTCGCTGTATAAGAGTATTCGTTATACGTAAAAGTTAGAAGTTAAGTTGAATCGAAAGGAAGCTTCTAAGGTCTGATTTTAGAAGTAGTTCGAAGGAGAACGTACATCGGGTGTCCAATTTTTATTGGTATTACTTGCAGAGGCGAGGTTTCTATTTTAGTAGAACTGTGAAGCGACAGAATTTTTATATCCCAGAAACTATCTGCACAGTTACTCAAAAATACTCGACTATTCTCTTCTAAACATTTACTAAATCAAATCAATCAATCAATTTACGAAATCAGCGATTTCTCTAATTATTCAGCTATTTTGCTCGAACAAATTCCACTCTATCAACCTTGAAACATGCAACCAAAGATTCGAAAAATTCGTAGCGAACAGAGACCCTAAAGAATAGATGTATCTGCCATCCAAATTCTTCGTCCTAATCTGAGAATCCTGGCAAATCAATAAACCATCGGAACTTAACGAACCGAGAACGAATTACGTGCGTACTGGAACAAGAAAACAAAATCCATGGAAAAACATCGGAAGAAGATGACGAATGAGTAGGCAAAGTAGAAAGAGGGATAAACAATAAGCCATTCTCTTTAACTGACCAAAGATAAAGAAGCGGTTGAACAGGTCGGTTTGCAGGGGTGGCAAATTAATGAGTCGTTATTATTATCTTAATTAGAAGTGGAAGGAGCGATCCATAGGGATGCCAGCGGGCCCTTTCTCCTTGTTCCCCTTTCCTCGCGTGATTAAGGACGTAAGGATTGCGAAAGGTGGGCCCCAGTGTTGGCAGACGAGCCGGCTAATGTGTCGACCGAAATATTTATGATGATTGTTTATGGTCCGTACGTATATTAGCACGTTCGTTCTCTCGGCAGCTCTCTGCCTGGCCGTCTCTTTCCTTCTTTTACAACCGTTCCAATCCCCTAATTCCAGTATACCAGTCCCTTTCTTTTTCTCTTCTCGTCCAACGAACGGCTCATCCGGGTCACGACTTTGACTAATTAACTCGCTGGTAATTAATAAATCACGCTCGATGTGGCTGTGTTTGACGAGGATGTCCGCGAGCTCGAAAATTGGTTCGGTTGGCCAGTTTGTCTTCGCCTGCTAGTTTTGACAACCACCATTTCTTAGTTCAGTCTCTTTTTTTCTCCTTCTGATTTTTTAGAAACAGATAAAGAGAGAAACACACAGAGAGAGAGAGAGAGAGAGAGAGAGAGAGAGAGAGAGACAGACAGATTATTTGAAGAATCTTTGAAATCATATTCTAAAGTACGAGTATTCTTTTTGTAATCGCAAGTTTACATAGACACAGCTTTTACATTGACGATGAAACTGAGATTATGTTACGCATTACGTTTCTCCAATTGGATAATTTTGTCGTAGGATCTGATCGTATTCCAGATTTCCTACGATACAATTTACCATACGTCTTTGCTATTTCATGGTACATTTCTACAGGGTGGCTGGTAACTGGTGGTACAAGCGGAAAGGGGGTGATTCTAAGCAAAAAAAGAAGTCGAAAATATAGAATAAAAATTTTTCATTCGAGGCTTTGTTTTCGAGAAAATCCACTTTGAATTTTCGCTCGGTACGCGTGCACTTTATCGCGTCTCGTTATGCCGCATCTCACTGTAGATCGTTGTCTCGATGGAAAAATTAAAAAAAAAATTTTTATTCTATATTTTCGACTTCTTTTTTCGCGTAGAATCACCCCCTTTCCGCTTGTACTACCAGTTACCAACCACCCCGTATAATAACAATGCAACTTCGATCTTAAAACTTCCGATACGCACATCCAATTAAATAGCAGAAAGAATGGTTCTGGCCATTACCACAAATTTCGACGAGAACGCAAGTTTCTGCATAGGTTTTGTTACCTGGCTTGTCTCCGTAAATTTGCATAAATATCGGCAATCTAGCGATTTTGTTGATATATTGTACTCTGAAGCTTCAAATTCGAACTACATGTATGGTCGTTAAGAAAATAAAAAGCAGATGCACCAGGACAATTTCCATCGGCGGAGCTTATCTACGTTTTTACGCCGATTATAAATGCTCGCTGGCTCGTATATCACCGCGATGAACGCGATAAAAGCCGCGAATCGGTAATGCGTTCTCATTGCGAGCGAACTCGGCCGACGTAAACGTCCCTCCGGAGGATCGTTTCGAAACGTTTTCGCTCGTTATTCAAATCGAACGTGCAACGCTTTACGGGCCAGGTTTTTCGACTGCACCAGGTGGTTTCCAGCGAGCCGTTTTCACGTGGTCGATCGAATTTCGGACTGCTTGATAATTTTTTAACACGGCGCGGCCGTTCGATTATTTGCTATCTTGTCGATCATCTAATTAACCAGCGAGCCTTTTAACGGAGCGTTTAACGCAAGGCAAATGTCCGATGCAAAGTTTCTGTTAAACGTGTTCTGTGCTTGTTATCTACCGAAGATGTTAATTGTACATGGAAATTTCAAAGTAATTCAACCGGTACGGTGTCGGTATGTAAATGAAAGATGGATCCTGCCTGGTAATTATTTATTAGCAATTATGATAAGTTTATCTTGACAAGTGTTATTTTTTACTGGTTGTTTGTTAAAAATTAATGGCGACGAAGTACATAGTCCTTTCCGTCATTTCGATGATACGGAGAATCATTCGATAAATAAAACACGATGGTAAACAATTGTAGTATGGAAAGAAACGATACTAAGGCGTATTCATTTCTAATGTTCATCTGTGTTCATTCGAACGATATCAAACAACGCTAAACTATACAGGAGATTCGTCGATGCCAAACAATTTTAGCTGACACCGAGATAAAACAATAGAAAACAAGCGAATACGAAATATAAAAATTTGTATGTTGCTCAATGTCCATTCAAGCAATATCAAACAATATTAAACAGCGTGAAAGATTCATTCTACTGTAACAAAATATTCCAACGAATCATATTGCGTGATTTTTTATTTTAATAATATTTAAACTAAAATTCCTTGGAAACAGATCGAACGTAAAACGATTAGAAAATCCCGAATTTTCGCCGATTCTAACTCTTCAATTTCATTTAGATTTTAAAGAAGTTAGATTTAAAAAATTTTCTAAGATCACAAATCCTGTCGGTGAATGTTCATCCTCAAATTCTAGATCTCCAATCTACTTAAATTCCAAATTTTGCGTGTGAATTTTCACTGCTTAAACTTTAATCTCGAGTCTCGCTCCATTTCAAATCCTGAATTTGTATAAAACGCAGCAAAATTTGCTTCAACAATGTGTGCGTAAGAATGTAAAAGGGATTAATGCAAAGGAGAAAGAAATTTTCAAGATATTCGACAAAGAAACATCTAATTTCCTCGGTCACTGTCATGCTTCACGGAAGAAAAGGAACCACAGGGGAGGACTAGCAGGGAAACGGGCACACCCCACGGGATCTACTTTGAAAACGTCCCAACATTGTCTCGACGTTAAACTGGCACTAATTCTGATGAGATTCGTGTGTCATGTTTCCAGAACTAAATGGATGACTGATGGCAAAATTAACTGGGACTAGAGCCTGCTAGAAGAAGAGGAGGTCACCAAAAATGACGATAAATTTTCTCATTGTACGAGTCTCGGAATAAAAGAACCAAGAAAACAGATTTTTCGGTTCATCTTTAACGACGCAATGAATTAATTTTTCAATTGTCAAAAGTTTTGGCATTCTGCCATCTTTTCATTATTCACGAAGAAATCTTCCTTTGATGCAGAGAGAGATGAATCTGGCAAAAGTTAAACTGTTCGATATTATTAATATTAATTTCTTAATTTCATTACACGATTAACGTTCGATTCTTAGAAAAACGAATTCTTCTTAGTTGAAGATATTCTTCCATCGAGCGTATACTTTATGAATTTTGCATTATATTTTTGTTAATTTGTCCATGGTAACTATAACATAGATGTCTATTTACGTATGAAAAATCCAAATACGTGCATAGAAAAACGCAAAGTTATCGAAAGCAGAATATCACGGTATCTACAAGACGATATTTAAAGACTGAAACGAATATCGAAATTCCATTTGCTTCTTTGCGCTTAGGGAAATACAGATTCTCACGAGCATCCACGTTGTACCAATAATATGACTTCGATTGACGCAAGGGTGTCTACTAAACCATCCACCAGAAACCGGTCATCGCTGTCCATTTTCTTCTTTCAAAGAACCACTCGTTGACACTGAAATCGCTGAACGAGATCGTTCACCGAAAAGTCCTCTCGAATGCACTCCAAGTGTCACTAGAAAAGTGACTCCACTTCTCGGGGGCGGCGGTTTTCTCTTCAAAGGGAGAAAGAGGGGGGAAGAAAAGACGAAGAATAGGAAAAAAAGAGAAAGAAGAAACGAAAGTTGATAGAGGGACCACGCGCGAGAAATCGAAAGCAGCCGCTCGCCCTTTTGTCGAGGGCGTGTAAATAAGTGCGAAAATAAGCGCCTAACGAGGCAAAGATTGACCGGGACAATGGTCCTCGGCAGCACGAGTCCTTCTCTCCTTTGGAACCTCGTAAAAGAGGCTGCTTAAAGGGCCGACAATGGCCGCCCTGAAATCCACACTCTTCGACTCGAGACCAGTCTCTCTCTCTCTCTCTTTTTCCCTCTCTTTCTTCTCTATTTTCACCCTCTTCTATGTTCCCTAGGAATATAACCGTGGTTTATGAAAGAAGACGTGGAAATTTGCAGGTTGACCTTTGGCAGCGTATAAACGAGAAACGAGACGCCACCTGCGCACGTTGAATACAGGCAAATTTTCTATGGACCTTTCTATCTCTTTCTAATTCGTTTCTTCCAGTTAGAAGAGACTTTAATATCTTCTTTTCTCTGGTTAGACGCACAGAGAACGATTCTGCTCGTAGATTGAGACGTCGCGCGAAAGTAATTCATTTGGAAAATGTTCTGTGGGGATGTCAGCTTTGTAAGATATCGGTGATCCGTGTTGATCTTTCAGGGAAATTGATTTTTGACAGGCTGCGAGAAATGGAGTTACTGCGTGTTGGGGAATTTGAATTTTTTTTTGACCGAACGATTTTATATTCTTTTGAGAATATAGTAGAGAGAGGGAGAATGATTCTTTTCTAATTTTCTACACCAACACTCCGTTTCAAATATCTATCTCTCCCATCGTAACTCAAAAATATAGGGAGAAGATGTAGAAAAAGTAGTGCAATAGAAAATCGACAAAAATACCAAATAAATATTTGTAAGTTTCTCATTAATACTATTCGATGCTATAAATAATAATTAAATTTGGGAATCTATAAAACTCTCCATGATATTAACATTATCTTTACAAAGTTCACACATTCTTCGACCACGATACAAAAAAAAAAAAAAAAAAATAAAAAAAGAAAGAAAGACCTAGAAAAGCTTTTCATTCTTCTTAATATCGTCAGATATTAACAATTAAAGTTTCCATGAAAACTTCTCGCGACACTGATCTTCTTTAATCTACAATTCTCCCAAGCTCTAAAAAAAAACTCCATTTCAATTTTCAATTCGTTTAGGAAGGTCTCCGAAAAGATCTGTAAAAAAATTCTAATACGGAAAATTGCAAGTTTCTCGTCGAAAGTCATTCTTTTATCTTTTCTGCAACACCTCGCGATCGAATTTACCGATCGTTTCTGGCTCGTGCAAACCCATAAATCAAGCCGATGGCCGCGGAGAAACTCGAATTTAATAAAGTTCCCTCAGAATCTTCGAACGGTGTTCTTGGCAAAGAGCACAAAGGGACCAGGCCAGCCGTCCTTTATTGTAGAATTTTCTGGCCAATAAAGTACGTCGGGCGTGGAAGAACGCGTAACCGATGGCGGAACGACGCGATTGAGGATCGTTTTCACCCCCGGAACGACCGGTGCTCCTTCTACTTCTACCGTGAAAGCGACGCCGATTTTTCTATGGATTTTACGACGTGCATCGTTTCATGGAACTTCCGTGATTCTTCTAGAATTCGCCTATGAACGAGCCAGATACAATGCGGATCACTTTTCTGCCGCTTCATCGACTCTTCAACCCCTACCTTGATATTCTTTTGCTCTTCCCATATGACGATTCTGATGGTAATACAGAATAGCCTGCAAAGCACACAAAGCACCACAAAACTCAGCATCTTCATCTTTGCATATTACGTGCATTTTGTATATTTAAATTTCCCATAAATGCGCAAACATCCGCAGTCTACCTCAAACTCCTAAAGTTCCACTAATAACGTTAATTAAATTATACAAAAACTCCGCGGAGCAGACGAACCACCACAGAACGCAGTATCTTCATTTTTGCATATTACGTGCGTTTTGTATATTCAAATTTTCCATAAATGCGCAAACATCCGCAGTCTACCTCAAACTCCTAAAGTTCCACTAATAACGTTAATTAAATTATACAAAAAATCCCGCGTAGCAGACGAACCACCACAGAACCCAATATCTTCATTTTTGCATATTACGTGCATTTTGTATATTTAAATTTCCCATAAATGCGCAAACATCCGCAGTCTACCTCAAACTCCTAAAATTCCACTAATAACGTTAATTAAATTATACAAAAACTCCGCGGAGCAGACGAACCACCACAGAACTCAGTATCTTCATTTTTGCATATTACGTGCGTTTTGTATATTTAAATTTCCCATAAATGCGCAAACATCCGCAGTCTACCTCAAACTCGTAAAATTCCACTAGTAACGTTAATTCAATTATACGAAAAATCGCACATACCGAAAGAACCGTCACAACATTTCTCACCCTCTGATCAACCTAATCTCTCCTATGGAAAAAATCAAACCTACCTAAAAGAGCTTTTTCAAAGGGACGAAAACAACAAGGGAGAAAAAGGAAGAAGGACCGACGTTGGCGAAAGGAAACATGGTGGTCGATGAAAAATCCTAATAGTCCGCATTACTAATAACAGCTACATTGGAAGGGCGTGCCAACGAGGGGGGTAGTCAGAAGAGAGGAGGAGGAGGAGGAGAAGGAGGAGGAGGGGGCTCTAAAAGTCCGGGACAGGTAATAACTCTATCCTCTCGACTCGTTACGCCCCCCTCGTTCCCCACGCAGCCACGGTTCGAGGCGTTCTATTATATGGGGAGACTAACTGTGCCGACGTAACAGCGTGCAATTAAGTTAAACAATTGCCTAGGCGGCCATAAACAACCGTCGACGTGCTTACAAATCATTCGTTCATGTAAAAATTCTGCTCACTGCTCCGTTTCTTCCCAGCCGTGAAACTCTTCTTCTTATTATTCCTCCTCGTCGTCTCCTCTTCTTGGCCCTCGTTCGTTCATGCTTTTTCACCATTCGTTGATGATGGCGGTCGTTCTCCGGTTCGATCGGAAATTTCAGCGTCATTTTAAAGCAGACAAACCGCCGTTAATGATATCTTGCGTCATCGTAGTAACGACGTCTTTCGCAAACCGCGTATAAATCGTTGAATTAATGGGGCGACGTTGGCCAACGATCGTGGCTCACAGAGATAGAAAGAGAGGAAGCTTTTGAAAATGCCTACTCGTCCCATGCTGTTACGTTAATGGTTTTATCGAGGGTGTTGTTTCTAAATCTTTTCTTTTTTTTTTTTTTCCTCAGCGATTGGAGTGTCTTCACGTTCTTCTCTGAAGGGGTGAATGGAGCAGAAGAGGTAGGCGGCGATAGGTTTGAAGAGAGACGAGGCTATTGCTTCGTAATTGGCCTAAATTTGACTCTCCATGGAGAATTAAGGGTAAGAATTAGTTGGTACGCGAATGAACCTTTTTTAGATACAGCAGTTTGGTTCAGGGTCGGGATAGTATCTTTGCGAAGACAATCGTTTAGTCATTTTTGCTTTCTATGGTATTACAAGAAGAAAGTGAAATAACATTTCTCAGAATTTTAGAAGAAGATGACCGAAGAGTAATTTGTAAGTTCCAGATTGACGATAACAGAAAGCTGAAGAAAAGATTATTATCCCATAAATCGTTCATGTAACTTCTCCGATGGTTTATTAGCAATTATTCTTCATTGAATGGAATGCGAGATTTTTTAGAATTTTTTAATTCAAACCATAGAGTGTGTAAATAATTTAAATGTTCGGGAACACGTTGGAATAAATTACAAAGTTTAAATACTCGAAAACTTGACGATTCGAAAGTTTAAAAATACCGAGAGAACGAAAAATCTGGAAATTCGAATATATTAATTCTGAAACTAAGAATTTTTCGTTGTGGTAAATTTTCTACGGACATTGTTAGCTGTATAAACGTGTTATCAAAACGTTGCTCATCCCCTCACGAACGAGATCGGATAAATATCGATGAGCAGCATGTTTACGAACAAATTCACGTATGAAATCGGCCAGCGAGAAAATATCACTGAAAGTATCGTCCTAATGGGCAGAGCCATTATTCTTATTTATTGCTGCGGAGAGTTCCGCGCACCGGGCATAAATAATCTTAGGTAATTGCCGGAGAGGAGCCGCGGAGTTCCCTGAAACCCTTTCTCGCGGCTCGTTCGCTAATGAACGACGTCGAATAAAGTTATCTTCGTCGAGTGAGCTTCGAACCGTGGCAGCTAGCCGACTGGAAATTCTATGAGCGTATTTATTAGCTTTTCGAATTCTCAAACGCTTAGGCATTTATAATATTCAATATATACTGCAACCTATACACACGCGAATTTTCACACCTCTTCACGATTCAACTTTCGAATTTTGAAATATCCTTTCTACAAGAATTCACGATTAAAAATGTTTAAAATCATCCTTCAACTCTCTTGACAATAAATCCCCTGCTCGAAAATAATTACCATTCTAAAACCCAGCGCACGTTTCCATTCTTAAACTTGCATTCTTCATTTTCAAAAGATTAAAACCAATCGATTCCAGAAAGAAAATCTCTCCGTATCAAAGAAACATGTATCCCTTCCACCTTCCACATCACTCGTACAACTGCAAATACAAATTTCGTTTCTCGTAAACCAGAGTTCCAAGAAAAACGCGAGTAATCGGGAGGCAGAGCAATCGTGCAAGACGACGCGTCAAAAAGTACGCCAGTTCCTTATTCAATTATTCCGCTAACGACGTTTCTTCCGTGGCAAGAGGATCGTCCGGTCGTCCATCCAATGACCCGGTATTAACCGAAAATGGCTAGCCCGGTTGTCTTTCTTTGCGTCATAATTCGCGGTAACGTCGAACCGGAGGATCGTCTTCGTTCGCGCGATGCCACGTTTTTGCACGCGTCCGCCGGTCCACCGATGGAAGTGCGCCTGGTTTTTTGCTTTTTCTTCGAGAACCGCGAACGGACCACCCGAAAGAGAAAGAAACAAGCTAACCCCATCGAGCGTGTTCGATGATTCGGATGACGATTCGCCGGCGTGTCAAGACGATGCCTCGTTACTCGTTGCGTATTACAGCGTTGTTTTCCGCTCGTTCTCGCGGTCCTCGTTCAAAGAACCTTCGTGTCACGTAATCGTGAAAAAGGCCGAAAATTACCGGCCCAACTCGCTTTAATGAAACGATCGCTTTGGCCGCGCTCTTGCGCTCCCTTCGCTCGCAGGGATACGATTATGCGTGTCTGGAAGAATAGGAAGAAGAAAGCAAAGTATTTAAAGGTACTTCGTAAGAGATGAACGGAACATTTGTTGGAGCACGAGGCTTCGGATATTTTGCGGTTGAAGGGCGGTTTGAGGTTTCCAGGTGAGAATTTGCTTGAGAATCGTGACTTGATAGGTTCGACAGCGATTTTTCAGCGGTTTGCGGATTCTGCGATCTTAGCTTTTCGATATTTGAATGATCGTGCGAAATCTTAGAAGAGTCGTTGGTAGATTTGAGAAACCTGGTAGTTTGCGTGTTTGTAGGCGTGGAAATTGGTTTAAACGTGGCGAGTCTTACAAGTTGGATACTCGAAAATGAAGTACTCGAATAGTTGAAAATTGAAATACACAAATTGGATCGATTGAAATTAAAAACATAGACTGCAAAAATTCAAACGATGGATTGTTTGGAAATTCGTCGATTCGAATGTTTGGAGGTTCGACGATTTCAATATCCTAGCATTTGACTACTCGAAAGCTTGAACTATGCTCGATTGCTTGAAAATTGTTGTGTTTAAATCTTTGGAAATTTCAAAGTTTTAACATATCTACAAATTTAACTATATTTAAAAGCTGCGACGCTCGAACGTTTTCAGGTCTGAATATGCAAAAATTTGGAAATTTATTAAAATATTTAAAAGGAAAATTAAAAGATACGCTGGTTCGGACACCTTTATCCGAAATTTTACGAGCAGTAACACGGCTCGTTGCCTCTTCTTCTCTCGTGTTCGAAGAGAACAGCCGCGTGGCACACACAACGTCGTCGAATCGATCGATTAACCAAGATACATACAGGTGTCTCGATCTCTAAAGCAGCTCTATCCACGAAAGAATCGTTCGTTATGCAAATTTCAGCGAGACTGTCGAATTTTTGGGACGGTGTCAAGGCGATTTCTTTCGGTTGTTGCGAATATAACGAGCTCGCGCGGCTGAACAGGGAAACCTACAAATCATCGGGTAATGTCACGCCAAAAATAGCCGTTCGGCTCGTTCCTTTTCGTTTTCCGGAGCGGGCCATGCCTTTCCGGTCACTTTATTACCTAGCACCTGCTCCCAAACTTCTTCGCCGCATCGCGGACACCTTTCACGCCTTGCAAATTTGTTTAGACTATCCAAACGTTTCCATCGATGCGTCTCAAATTAATGACTCTTTCATCCACAATTTCGAAAACTTTTGTTCGTTTCAAACGGAAATTTGTATATCTTCTGTCTGTAATTTTTGTAAATTACTGCGAATTATTGATATTATTTTTAACAATACAACTGCAATTATTTTGCAAGCGGAAAATTTGCTTACGAAAGTTTATGGAAGTAAGCGATTTGTCTGTTGAGAATTTGCACGCTTGTGTAGCGAAATCTATGAAATTGAGAACAAGTGGAATTGATCAATGCGACTCTCTTGAGAGACTCGATTATCGAGCTCTGATTAAAGCTACGATAAATTAAAAGCGATAAATTAAAAGAAGGAAGTCGGTGCGTTATATTGTAGGCGAGAACTGTGATAGAAAGGAGAACAAGAAAATTAATAATCGAAATAATTAAACATTGTGTACGATGTTACTACCATTATTTGTATACGTGTATTGTAATACTCTGATTACTATAACCAGACTTGTAGTTTGATGTCAACAAGTTGAGGTCTGGCAAAAACAATTAAGAGTGAAGACGTACTATCAGGCTGATTACGACAATCGCAGGGATAATTCTACTCGAGCGAAACGGTGTTACAATCTTTTCACGTCTTCTAGATCTGTAAAAAAATGTCCACGAAAAGATGTCATGGAACTGGTGTAATTCCACCGGGGAACGTCTATTCTTCGCGCGGAAAAGGAAGGACAGCAGGGTACAACATAGAATGAAGGATCGACCAATCGCGAGGCCACGGTGAATGGAGTCTGTCGAAGCGTCGAAAGGGCCCGAAAGGGAGACGGGCGACCCAGGGCCCAAAGTGGAACCGGCCTCGTGATGCAACGGTGAAACAGGGACAGGCATACACGTGTAAAGCTGGCACAACAGCGAAAGAGAGGAGAACAGAGGAACAAATGAGTACGATGAGTTACGGCTCGGCGTAAATCTCAGGCTAATGGCTGCCTAAACGCGAAGCCTTGATCGCATCGCCCTTCCACTTGGCCGGTCAAACCTCGTTCCCAGTCGTACCAACCCTCGCCACCAGCGAGAAATTTAATAATCCGACTAATGGCCTCGCGGTGGCTTATTATAGTTACACGCAAACGATCCTTATGGATCCGGCCAATTCTTCCTCAACGGGGTCACGATCGAGTTCCGACGTCCCTGTACCTCCGAGATTTATCGACCTTAGCTGATCCTCAAGGAATTTTTCATCCCACTTCTTCTTTCTCTTATTCTTCCTCGTTTTTCTATTATCCTTCTTCTTCGGTTGTTGTTTCCTTCGTTGATTTTTTGAAGGAGAATTTGAGAGACTGGCGTTCCTCTGTGGTTCGTTGTAAGTAACTACTTCTTCCTTCTTGTGTGTAAGATGTTGAAAATAGAATAGAAATTGCAAGAAAATCAGGTAGCTCCTAGCGCGTCATAAAATCTCCATAATAATCGACAGAAAATTGTATATTGTATATTGGATAACCAGAACGAGTTCAATGTCTCTTAATATAGTACAAAATTATTCCCAATTATGCAAAAATGTTAATATATAATCTAGAATTAACTATGGTTCTCTGTAACCTAATCTAATTTCATCTCAAACCATCTCAAACCATTTCAAACCATCTCAAACCATCTCAAACCATTTCAAACTATCTGAAACCATCTCAAGCCATCTAAAACCACAATAAAAACAACAATACGACACCATAAATAATAATAATCTAGAAAAATGTAATAATTTCATCTTCAGTTATTAAGAAACAAATTTCGTATCTACATTATGAGTAATTTCCGACTCTCTAAAATACCTGTTGACCGAATAAATTCATTCGCAACTACCTCAAACCAGCGCATCAAACTATAAATTCGCAATTCTTCAAAAATATATTACATTGCTAGGAACAATGGACATTTTCAAGGGAGAAAATCTTAATCGACAGGAGAAACGTGTCATAGGTGAAATGGGAAGGAATTTGCGGAGGGGTTGCGAGCTTGTCCGATTTCCTGAAGGTGAAACGCCTCCGCAGGTCGTGGCTGGTCCTTACAAGATCCTGCGACCAGCAACCATCTTTCCCTCTGTTTTTTTCTTTCTCGTTCTCTCGCGGTCCGTCGGCGAAGGAGGCAGTAAATCAGTTGGCCGAACGTTTACGGGGGTTTTTGGGGAATGTTGAACAAACAATTGACGGCTAATAAAGCCGCGTCCACACCGCGGGGCGCCACGTGGGAAGAGGCCAGATTATCCCGCGAATATCGATTCGTGTCGATGAAGAGGACCAATAACCAATCCATTTTTATGCTCTTCATTAGAATGTCATCAGCTCCATCGGTTACTCGATGATGACGCGATACGTGCGAATCGATTAACGATAAATTTTATTGTTTTTATTAATGGTTACATTTGATTATTCTCGCTATTGTTATCATCGTTACGTCTTTCTCGAGGGATATCGGAAACCGAATGGACGTTGTTTTAATTCTTGCGATCTTTGAGTAAAAAGGTATATGCAACTGGAAAGAACGAAATTTGTCGTGTATATGGTTATTTAAAATTGCATAAATAAATCAGATAAAAAAATTGGACAGACGTTAGGTGAAAAAAATCGAATAGAAGAATTCCTTGCTGGTTCAGAGGGTAGTGTAACTGTAAAATATTTTAGTAGAATTAAAAGCTAACATTTTTAGTGTTAAATTATTATTACGAATCTGAATTATATTATTTACAATGATCAAATTGTGCGAATTATTAAATTAGTAACTCTATAATATCTCTCTAGAAGTAATATCTTTTTATTTCGATTGAAAAGATCCCAAAAACATCTTCGAATAAAAACATTCAGAACGAAGATTCGCACGACGTTTAGCAGTGAACTAAAAATTGAACCAGTTTCTTTCGGGCCCTCAGGTGTCGCCGCCATATTAACAGCTCGCGTAAAACGTCCGGTTCATTAAACGACAGATAAGACTGTCATAATTTATAATTTAATAACGGGCTAAAGAGGTTCATTAAATTGCGGACGGTTTCCAAAATGCCATCGTACTTATTACGAGCCAGACTCGCGTGGAACCTCTCACCTAAAGATGGAGAGAGAAGTCCACATACCGACTGAAGAGGATCGCTTCGAGCGTCACTTTACGTGAAATTTTACGTTCTCCACGGCAAGGCAATTAGATCTCGCCCGGTATAAAACCTCCTTTGCTTTCTCGACGGCCAAAGTCGGCCCTCTTTTATTGTCCATGCCACTGAAACTCTTTTCCAACGTTAAATATATTTTTGAGAGTAAGCTTATCAGATATTTACCATCGTTGAACATGCCTATAGATGGGCTTTTCGTTCAAACGCTATATTAATTTTCAGCTTGTCTAACGATAATTTTTCCAGGTATTAGGAGCAGGAACAATTGTTCAAGAATTTAGAATTAAATTTAAAACATACCACTACTAAAATCAAAGTATCCAAACTATGATTCTAAAGTTTCACATAGATCATGGAATCGAATTCCTTCCGCTTTCGTCCGATACCAAAGAAGAACGATAATTTTGAAAATAACGTACCACGACTAAGATCGAATCGAAGCATCAAAATCGCCATCCTTTCCCATAAAGCGTTTTCGTACAATTGAAATAATCGAAACGACGAATAATTCCGCTCCTCCCTTTTGCTCGCGATCGAAAAATCCACGGTTAGGTACCTGTATCGGAGGTGGAAGCATCGAACACGCTATTATCGCTCATAAATAAAGATATCCTTATATCTGCCTCCTATGAAGCATAATTCCAAAACGTCATATAACGACCGTGGAATTGAAATAACCGAAATAACAAATAACTCTCTCCCTGCCTATTGTCCGAGACTACAAAAGCCACAAGCGAACCGTCGTTCGTCGCGGTCCACATTGTTGAACCTAATTAATTAAGCACGGTGCCGTGGCGGCGGCACAATCGTAAACTTTAATAGTCGAGCTTCGTGGAAAGAAAGAAGAGAGCCCAAAGGGGGTTTATTTACATCGCTTCCGTGGCGAACGCGCTATAGCCCCGTGAAGGGGCGTCTCGTAGGGCGTGTTAGAGGGTGAGGGAGGGGGGCAACACAAGGGGAGAACCATAAATGGCCGTTTATTACCGCGGTAATATTACCGTCCACTTAAGGGCCGCGCGTTTTATAGGTAATAACTCATTTGGGAATTAGTCTCTTTAACACAAAGCCCTCGCTTTTCGATAAGCATCTCTCCTTTTCTTTCTCTCTTTCGCTCTCCTTCCTATCCCCACTTGAATCCGCCCAATCCTAATATGGGCGATATGACCTATGTAATAATTTCTGAACTGTATTACAACTTCTATTTGATGTGTACTTTATCGTGGTTAATAATTCCTTTGATTAATTATGTCACATAGATTTGTGTTGGTGGGCAGCGATGAAGGGATGAGGGTTGAGTATTAAGCAATTGGTGGCTTGGAAGTAGGACATTTCATGTAGAAATGATGGATCTTATTGTTGGATGATTGTCAAGATTTCAGGAATTATGTTACTACTTCTATCCTCTGTGCTCTTATCTGTGATTCATAACTTCTCGGTTAATTTCTTCAGCGAATTAGGTAACACAGATCTGTATCTGTGGGCGGTGATAAAGGAATTTGATGGTCGGGTATTAAATGAGTGGGTTGGAAGTAAGAATTTGGATGTTGAAACGTTGGATCCTCCTGTTGGACGGTTGTCAAGATCTCAAGAACTACGTTACTACTTCTACTCTCTTCGTTGTGGTTAATAATTTCTTTGGTTAATTAGGTGACATAGATTTGTGTTGGTGGTGATGAAGAAGAGAGCAGAAGAGAGCATTTTGAAAAATTCAAAGAGGGAAAGGAACGCACAACGTGTTGGAAGGTAGACTCAGAGGGTGGTTGAAAAATCTTTAGGGTTCGTTTCTTCGCGAGATCGCGATTATCCTGAATACGGAGGTCTCATGGAGAGCTTCGTGATCTATCCCAGGGACTTTTTAACTTCGACTTTCACGGGCTCGTGGACGCGCTTTAAAAATCGTCGGCCCATGTATCGGGGGCGTGCACCAGTGAAACATTTTTAGAACCGACGATACGGTTTAGGAAGAAACGTAAGAGTCGAAATATTTTTATGGCGTCACCTTTTTATGGTAGGCCTCGATTCCGAGATCCCTGTTGTTCCCTTGAACAGATCCTACGAAGGGTAGGATTGTTTGCGTGACTGGAAATCCGATTCTAAAACGCTGACCCTTGAAAATTAACCCTTTTCAGTGTGTTTTGTGGTAGATGACCGGGTGTTTAGAGTTTAAGAGTGTTTTCAGACGAGTTTCGAGACTCATTGGTTTGAAGAAGGATGTTTTCGAGCGGGTAATAAAGATAGAGACGAGAAAGAAATTTTGATTAGTTTGTTATTCGTAGGATTTTTATTGCACTCTTAAACTTGTTTGTTGGTTCGCCGGAACACTTGTTCGTCGGCTTCAAGGGAAATATCGTGTGTGAAGGCTTCGCTATATATTAAATAGCACTAAGACAACAATAGACTGACTGTATAAGAAATTGTTTAATGATCAGTAGTTCCACGAAAGAGATCGCATTTTTTTAAGAAAATTCTCTAAAATAATCGTGACGTGGAATTTGAAGCAGCTTCCGGTATTCAAAGAAATATACCGATTGAATTTCATGAACTAATAAATATAACGCTTATGGTCCATTTAAAGGAAATTCGATAAAGAACTCCTAAACGATTGCACATTTCCGAGCTGAAATTCTACGAGGATTAATACAGTAAATTCTTGATACGAAAAATAAAAGGAAAGATAAAGTTTATCAAAATCTGACTTTATTCTCTTGGCCAATGTCGATAAAGAATATCCCGTGCCAAACTCTACCAACGTAACGTAAAGAGACAGTCCAACATCCGAATGAATAACTCCGCGACCCGTCACCTTTGACCCTGCACTTTCTCCGCAGGAATACACGAAAAATAAAGAAAGAGGGTGGAGGAAAAATAGCGACGCGAAGATATTCCGAAGCATTCTACAATTTCTCTTTTGGAAATATTAAACTGTCCCACGAAGGATCCATTGCTTCCTTTTAGAGAGTTTACACGGACTCGTGGGTCAACGAACGCGTAAAATCACCGCGACACGAACAGAAGTCGCGGACGGTGGACGACGAATAAATAAAAAAGGAAAAAGTACGATGATGAGAAGGACAGAGGATTAAAAAAGAGAACGAGCAGGACATCGCGGGGAGTCGCGCTAATCTTGCGATCAAGTCGTTGCTTATATTTTATCGTTCCGCGAAAGCGATTTCGCCTGGAAGGCAGATCGATCGATCGATCGATCGATCGATCGTTGATGGCGATCACGTTGGTCGGCTCTTGTTTACATACTACGAACGGTGACCACCTCTGAATATGAATTTCTCGCCTACTACCTTTAGGCACGTTCTCGAAAATCTTGTAAAAAGTTATCTATACGTTGATAGTTTCATATCTATGGTTTTATTATTTCTTCCAATGAGTGTTTTCGTTTAATGATTACTTTATAGGGAAGTTTTTTCTCTATAGGAAGATCTATTTCGATAATTTAGATTGCTTTTAGAAATTCTGTTCTGTCCCATCGTCAGAAAATGAAACGAACGAGAATGAACGAAACGTGAAATGAAGAACCGTGTTCCAATTGTAAGATCACGTATACGTAAAATGTCATTTCATATTGCGATCGTCTCATTTGGCATTTTTTTTTTTTTTTTTGGCATTTTTCTGGGGAATTTTCTTTAAACACGTTCCTTTCATTTATGCCCTTTTGCCCTTGTTAAATTCTACGATTCAAAAATAATTTTACCATGAAATTTTCATTCCGAAAAGATCCTTTATAAAGTCGTATATTCTTCTACCAAATCAATAAATAATTTCAACTTATTATATTTACATTACGAATATCGTACAATTATTTACGTCCAACTTAATCACGAAGTATATAATTTATATAATTCTTCCCAAGTAAACACTTGCTTTCCATAAAAATTCCTCCTAAACATTAACTCTCTCAACCCTCTATCATCGACCTAATCAATCATCTTCCTTCTACGACCATAAAAATTCTCAAAATCTCTCAGCTCCAAGAGCAAGCAAGAAACCGTGCCTCTTCCTCCCCGCGCTTCACTCAAAATCGTAAATTAAATAACACAGGAGTGTCGTAAGACGAAGAATCGAGTTCGACGAGACTAATCTCCGGGACTTGGTGTTGCGGCTTGTAAGCAGGTTGGTAACCGAGCCATAGTTGTCACGAAGAAACACTGTTTCAGTTTACAAAGTCGTTCTTTTAGAAAGGTAGGAAGAGCAGCAGATAAGATATCCTGCGAGTTCGAGGATGTCACGAGGACCGAAATCGGTAGGCTAACCTGTACAAAACGCCAGTTAATCCGAAGGCCGTTGTATCGGTGACCTGTCGGATTAGATTAGAGCCATGGTGGCTATGGAGACCACCAGGTATGGAGCCATGGTCGAACGATCCCACGTCAAACCCTCAATCTCGTCCCTTCACGCGTACAATTCTTTTTTCTCCCTTTCTTTTTATATTTCCAGGGATTTCCAACGAAATTTTACTATGCTAGACGCACGAAGACCAAGTATTGACTTTTTCGTAAGCTGGGAATTGAGAATCCAGGCGGTGATTCTTCAAAAAGAATTGTTTTGCAAGCTCCGAGCTTTCTGGGTCAATTGCAATTTAATTATAAATGAGATTCTACCCTCTGCAAGTTGGCAAGAATTGTGCTGGGTGTGGAATTAAAAATGGCAAAGATATCATGTGCTAATTGGAACGGAAAGGGGAGAGAAAAATTACAAGATCTTTCTGAACAAATTTTGATCAACGGTTACGATATATTTGATGTACAAACGACTCCCGTATTCGTCTATCGAATAATAATTACCGTTCGTCTATCGAGAAGTTAATTACCATTCGTCTATCGAAGAGTTAGTTATCATTTTGCCAATCGAAGAGTTTTACATCCGTCAGTCTGTCAGTCAACTGTCAATATCGAAATCTAGTAAGATTCGAATAAATCGTTACATATTGTTAATTTATTTTAATTTATTTTATTAATTTATTTTCGACGACTTTAAAGTGAAAATATAATTAAAATATAGATAATTAAAAATTAGTCGATGTGAACCTACGACAATTAACGAAAGTAATACGCGTAGGTTGGTACAAACATTTTTCCTATTTCTACGATTCGTAACCTAAATAATCCTCTGCAAATCCATCCTCAAATATCCTCCTCTCAAAACTCTGAAAAGCAAATCGACTTCAGTGAAAGCAAAATACGATTCAGCAAGGTGGTACGGGAAACGGAAAAGTTTTCAAGGCAATAGCCAGAAACCGTGGTATCCCGTTCGATCTAGAAATCTCGGCAAAGGAGCATCCTCTTAACTTTTTCCACGGAGTCAAGGTCTTTGTGGTCGACTGTGGTTTTCGGTGGCATTGTGTCGGTTAACGAGATTATCGTCGGTATTCAGGCTGACCGTCCACACGAAAAAATAAATATTTGGAGGGGCCATTGTGTAGGTCTCGTGCGTCGTGCAGATGCGAAATAATCGCGGAGAAAACGCGAGGGAGGAGCGCTAGAGCGAGTCGATGGACAAAAGGGCAGAAAAGTGGCGTTTTCCTTCTTCTCGTAGGGGACGTTGGTTACCGCGGTTTATCTTTCCGTTCTGAATGACCACGAGGAACAGATTGAAACGTCAACTGGCTATTGGTCGTCGGTTAATGTTGCTTTTACGATACGGCGAAACTGACTTTGAAAACGAGCCCCGGAAACGAACGTAACGTGGAATGGAAGTTCGTAAAAGGACGAAATAAAATGAGACAGGCGTAAGGAGAATGGGCGAGTGACTCGCGCAAGTATCGCAGGACTTGCGATAGAAAGAAGCTCTAAACGAGGACAATGTACTTTTCCCACGAAACGTACAATGCAGCGCACGAAACTCACGAGAAGTCGTCATTTCCCACGAACGAAAATCCATGCCTCGCAAAATGAATCTCGTTTCCTAGAAAACATACGAGAAATCGCGACTTGCCGCAAACCTAATTCGGCGTCCCACGAACACTGACCTTCGTGGCAAACGAATTTTATTTTGTGGAGCAACGAAACGACGTGACTCGCACATTTATTGTTAGAAATATTGGGATAAAGAATATGAAATGCGAGACGTGAGAGATACAAAAAAAAAAAAAAAAAAAAGAAACAAGTTGAGAAATTTTCTTTCTGTGAACTACAAGGGATAGTAGAAATTCGTTGCAGTGCAAAGTATATTTTTTAAACCGTAAATGGAGAAACTTTCTTACTCCCAGACTGGTGTGTTTCATGGTCGAAAGCTTCCCGTAATTTTTTCGTCATTATCTCCGGAGTATCTTGGCTGTTTGTACCGCGAATTCCCGAATGCGGATGCCAGCTCGTTCGCAGGACGTGCGAGGAATTCGTGCGAATTCGCGGAAAAGGATACGGGCGAGAAATGTGTCCTGCTTGGACGAACATTTACATGCGCTCCTCCCGTTAGAATCGTCACGAAATCCCTTGCAGATGTTCCCTTCTAAACAAAACTTCAACCTAACGATCTCACAGAATATCTCCTATTATGTGTTTTTTCTTTTATAACCAACGATTGCCTATTTTGCGTTTTATAATTTTCAGATTTAATGATATTTCAAATATTCAAATATCATATTTTATGTACATTTCTATTTTATTATATTATACTTTGGAAATTGTTCAGGTTGACTGGTAGAGGAACGAGTGGATGAATTTGTAATAGAAAAATATATTGAAATAAGCACAAGTATAGTTTATGTTGATCCTCATTCTTTCAGTGTTACGATACAATAGAAGATTGTTCATATATTTATAACAAAGAACATTACCAAAAGGTTAACCTTGACGCGTAGCTCTAGCTGAAGGCTACAAGAAACAGCAATAGAAATCTACTTACAGTTCTTTTCTTCCCAGACCTTGTAACTCAAAACAAAATTTATATTCAACGCACAATAATATGGACCTCTCCTAATTTTGAATTTCTTTTTCACTAAATTCTATTCTCCTCGTAACAGCGGTCTCCAAGTCACGGATATACAGAAGAAAAAATGTAGAGTCTTTCTTGAAGTGATTACTTCGACAGAAATAAAAATTAGGTATCTCATACAAAGGTATTTGCTATAGCGCGCGTAACTTTAATTACCATAAAAACTAGGCTGCAGGTGTTTACGCGTTTGCGTATATCCGAACGTGTAAAATTGCACGCGATATATCGAAATACATAAAACATTCAAAATACAGTACACTGTAGTTACAATATTTATAATAATGGCCGAAACAATCTCTGCCTAAATTCCATTTCTGAAGGTGTATTCACAGACGTACGAATTTCTATAAACATCCACAGACCAGCAGTAACTCTAACAAGTATTTTTTTGTATTACGAATTTACTGCTCTATCTTTGTCTGCCGTGACATAAATGTCTTCGAAAAAAAAAAAAAAGAAAAAGAAATGATTAAAAAATAGCCAGGAAGGAAGACAGGCGGCGACACAAGATGTACGACCGATGCTCGACTAGTAACGTGAAATTAATCCGAAAGGTTGGTCTGAAACGCAACGAGAATCGGCAAAGAGGTCTTGAGGGTGGTCGTTCGCATTTTTTGGCATCGTCATTAACGACTTCGCCCTGGCGGAGAAGACGTTCGAGGAATCGATTATGACGGCTTCGACGCGTGCTGGCATCCCTGAGGAGGGTCACACGCCTCTTTCACGTTTTCGACGCGATTCGAATCGCTGGGAGAGTGTTTATGACACAAAAAGAAATGATGATGGCGCTCACGCGACGAACGACCAACCGTCGGAATCTCAAGCGTTCTGACTTTTAATTCCAATATATTTGCTACGTTCTTTCGCAAGTTCCAGAATCGGCCATAAAATTGCAGCCGAGGTATGTTAATGAAAAAGACCAGTAATTCTTTTTGATAATACGCATGTGTGTACGATTACACGGCTCATGAAGAGTACTTTTTTCTTTCCATGAACGTCGATGCTTTAAAATTACAACGTAGGAATTCGTTCGAGAAACTATCGATTATGTAAAATATAGGGTATTGTTAAATTACCATTGAATACGGTAAACACGTAGGCATATGCGAACGATATAAATATACGAAGGATGTAATTATGATAGAAATCTGATTTGATCGTCATAGCGTTTTAAAGATTAATATTTTCAGTTGAAGAATTAGTTGCCGACTTGAGATAGTGGTTAATAATATGTATTACAAGTGGAATATTATTGTAATATTTCTTGCCGTAGATTAAATGGAAATATGTAGTATTAATAGAGACACAAACGTTTCAAATCTAAATCAGATTATATCTATAGATCGTTGTCAGATTGCTTGCGAATAAATACATTTTGCTCAAACTTATTATCTATATCCATATTCAGAAGCAATTTAAATTGCATGTAATATATCCATATATTACCATCGAATAAGGCGAACATCTAAGAGAAACAAGTGAAAATTTCGTTTTCGCAGCGGATAGAATCTTGAATTGGAATTACGCGAACAACCGCATAAATGAATGTTAATTAGCCGTGAAACGAACACGATTCTCACGCTGTTATCTAATGAGCAATTAAGATACCGCCAATCTGAGGTGTGAAATAATTAATCTGTCTATTCAATTGAACTCTGGATCTACTGTTTGAGAAACTTTCGTTCGTTAAATCTTTCACCGCGATGAACACAAGGCTTGCACTTACTTTTCAATAACAGAAATAAAATTTACGGATTGGTATTTCGTAAAAAAATCTGTTAGAAGAAAGAAAAGTATAAATAAAGATTTTTTATCGCTGTAGAAATTCGTTAAGGTTGAAACTGTATGAGAAAATTTTATCAGCAGATATTATTTGTATTTAATTGCACGTTGTCTGTTGAAATGATAAAATTTTGTTTACGGACGATGCGAAAGAGAAATAAAACGTGTTAATATTATTAAAAATAAAAAGATACTTTAGGTTGTATACCTAATCTGCCATAGGTTTACTACTAAATTACGATAAATAAATTCACGATGAGACATAATGGACACCGGACACTCATAATAAAAGGGCTGACGCTTGTAAAATATTCGAAGCGCGATAGCAGAGTGATACTACGCATATTCGCGCGAGGGTGCGCTACCATAATAACTCCCTCGCTTACAACATGGGTGGCGATGGAGCAATATTCCTGTCATGTTACCTAAGTCTATAGAAGCTAAACGCACTTACGCAACAGTCGAAGAAACCTTTACGAAATTCCTAATTACCTAATCTTATCTTCGCCCCCTTTAGAAACTTTGCTTTTACATTGATATTTTTTTCTTATAGTAGCGCTCCACGTTCCGATAGACGCAGCAGGGAAAATATTATTTATCAAATAAGTTTAATCATCGTAGAACTTCATTTGTACGAATCTGAATAGATGAGATCATATGATGTTCATACAAGTTCACATAATGGTTAATTTACATTTTACAAAAGGAAATATTTGTTATATTATCGTATCAAAATATTTGTGTAGAAACTTCCCTATTTGTCTTGCACGTTTTTCAGATGACAGATGAGACGTTCTTAATTTCCACATGACAAAGAAAATACTATAAATCTATTGATTATCACACTATACAATCCTGTGAAAGTATAACATACACCGACAAAATTTTACCAAAAAGTATACTATACAAAGTATTTTACACACCCTATATGTCTGCTTGAACGACACACCAGCAATTCTTAATTTCCGAACATCCTATCCAACTTCCCATTACTCGATCCTACGAAACACGTTAACAAAATCTCACCACAAAAAAAAAAAAAAAAAAAAAAAACAGAGAAGAAACACCAAAACCTTCTTCCCCATGCTACGTATTTGTTCAAATAATAGGCCAGAAATTCCAAATCTCCATATTAGAAAAAGATGATCAAAAACGCTATTCATTTTCACATTATCCAGTCCCGGTGTTACGCGCTGATTAAAACCCGCTCCTCGTATCCGATCAGCATAAACTGTATATATAAAGGAATCTCGTTAGGCATTACCATAATGTCATCGAATTATCAACGCCGATGCTCTTAACCCCTTGAACAGGGTTCTGGGTCCATCCTCGGCCTGTCCTCTTTCTCTCTCTCTCTCCCTCTCTCCCCCCCTCTCTCTCTCTCTCTCCCTTTCGCGTTGTTCACGCGTGCACGTGTGTGCGTGTACGAGGCACGCGGCATCGGCCATAAATAATGCATGGGCATCGTCGTGTCCCGGTCTGTAATTTGATTGCGGAGGCGTCGATTTAAAAGTTTGGCGCCCACCTTCCTCACGGACGCGACCATAATGGCACCTACACGCGTCCCGGCGTCAGTGAACAGAGGTCCATGAAGAATCACCGAGGAGAAGGGAGGTGAAACTTGAACGAGAGGATCAGAAGAGAGAAAAGCGAGAGAGGGAGAAAAGAAGGCGAGGGGAACGTTAGAGGTCAGTGGTTTGAAGGGGGATGGAAGAAGGGGGTGGGTCGTGTATCGGCCGAGACAATCACACCATTGTTGAGGCTACATGTAATTAACGATAGCATCGTTGGCGAATTATTCATTTATCATCGATCAGGCTCGTCCTCCTGTCCTTTAAACGACCACGGGGTGTGGACGAGCCTCTCTGAAACGCGATCGGCGAAATATTAAAATATTTTCGGCCCGTTCGACCTCGTGCTTCGCCTCCAGGCATCGAGAAGAGGTCGCTGATGAGTATTGTTTACGAGCGAAAGGTGAACGCCAGTGGTGATACGAGAATTTTTCACTCGGAACGTCGCTGTAACGTATCGTGCAAGCTTTCGAGAGTCGTTGAAACGACCAATTTCTTCGTATTCATTTGTAGTAGAAAATTAATTATATAATATGTATAACGTACCATTATATTGTGATAAATTTATTATTGCTATAAATCTATGCAATAAAAATTGGTCTATGAAACATTAAAATTGTAATCGAATATGGCAGAAAGTATCAATAAAAGTTCCTCCATAATGATAAAAGCGATTCTCCTTTCTACCTTCCTATTCTCCTTCTTCTGACACCAACAAACTCCTTTCTCTATTAGAACATCGGCCCTTTCTCATTCCAAATAGCGAAATAGTTAAAAGTATGAAAAGAAAGGAGACGAAAGTTCCTTCGTCCGAGTATAAAAACAAATTCTACTCCCCTACTTTTCCTTTTCTAACACATCCTTCAACCCTGTCCGCTATTAAAAGTCCATAGTTCAATGTATCAACAATTATCGATGAAAGGAATTCTCTAGCAAAATAAGAAAGAAACCTACTCCTCTGTATTGATTCGCCGAGGCGAAAGCAACCCTTACACTGATTACAGAACCATTGAAGAGATCGTAATAGAAATTACGGTTGGCTAGAGCAAAAGGCATCGATAGACTTCCTTCCTGAGTGGCGAGGGTCACGAATGTCAGTCACACACGGCCAATAATTCAGCCGTGGCCTCTGGTCGCTCGTCTATTGGCGCGTTTTGTTTATGGTGGTCCTAACTCGGTCCCCGAGTTAGGTACACACCAGGCGTGCACACGATGATCGTGATTAATTGGCAGGCTTCCAGGTAGACGAAGGCTGGCCGGTGGCGACTTCCAAGTGGCCATAGCCAGCCTTCCGTTCAAACCACCGGCCATTGTTCAATGATTAATCATCCATTGCTATAGTCACCGTTTCTTTCGTGGTAAAACCGTCGTTTCGATGTTTCCCGTGTTGTTACGACCCGGCTAGCCGGTCGATCGATCGTTCATCGGCACCGATTATACCGCGTTCAGCCGTGACCATCATCCAAGATGAGAAAAGGGTATGTTTCTCCTGCTATCGCGGCTTCCTCCGAATGGGATTGTTCAAGATTCCCTTAACGGACCGTCGTTCACGTTCGAGGGACTTATATCGATTCTTAGTTCTGTCGTTGGGTGATTTTAAAGGGAAATCGTGACTGTTTTTTTGTTTCTGTTTCGGCTGGAGATGTTACGTGCTGGTTGTGAGCATTTTTTACGAGATTGCAGGTGGTTGAACGTAAGCTTCGGGGTGTTAACGGGTTGTTTCATCGGCCTATTTATAATATGCTTGTGGGATATAATATATTTACACAGTGGAAGGTAAAGGAAATTTGAAGATTGCTACTTAACCATGTTAACCACTGGCAACTTTTGTATTAAACATATTTTGCCATGGTAGCAACGATCGTCAATTTTGAGATAATATATATAAATTGTATTTATTCTTTACGTGTGTCAATTACGATTTCGTTTCCCCATGTTCCTTTCGCCTTAACTTTCCAACTTTCTTTTGTCCACCACTACATGTACATTCATATGAAACGACGCCCCCAGACTATCAATATGCACTGTCAATATCGCAAGGTTCTCAACTAAAAGGCTGAACGTGTATCGCCGTTACGATACTGTCGATATTTCGTTGAGATCATTTTCCTTGAGATCCTTGAGATATTGATAACATATAACGTATTTGTAACGTGTATATCGGTTTGGATACACGTAAATTGAAAATCAATATTTTTATTAAAATCCTCGCGATAAAAAATTGAAACAAAAATTGAATTCCTTTCTTTTCTGACAAGTCAGAGAATTTAATTTAGAATTCGTCCATTCACGAAATTCTGATTCTTATTGTAGTTGTCTCCTAATTGATAGTCCATTAGCTGTCTGTTAAATATACAGGATGTAGAATCACATCATTATTAGGCATGGTTATCTGACACAGGAAACGAAGGGACGTTATTATATCTATAGAACGTGATACGTCTTCCGGACCTTCATTTCGTAGCTTCTACTATTTTTAGCATCACAGATTTACTTAGAATCTTCTCTCCCATATCAGTTCTAATTAACAAGAGATTTATTCGTAAATGCTCATAATTGATCAAGTAATCAGACTTAAACGAAGCATATTAAGCGCGTGCGAAATTCTTCCAAATCGATGTGTTTCAAGAACCATTTTAATCGCGATTACAAATTATATATATGAAAAACCACAGTACAAAAGTCATCTTGTTGTATCATATTGTTCGATCGAATCAAAGTATTCTCTTCAAAGAGAAACAGAACAAACGTACTCACGTTTGAACAATATATATATCTACACGCCATTCGAATCAAGCTGTCCCAAACTCGAGTAAACTTCGTGTATTTTATCCTATCAAGACGCGTAGAGTACAAATTTTAATTAGCATCTAGTATCAACTAAAACCCCTAACAAACGAAGATTGAAACATCGAACAGCCACTACAAACGACGATGAAATATATCAGGAAGAATTGATTTTAAGAGAGAACATCGAACAAACAGAAGCGTGTTTTCCCAAACACGAACAAACGAAAAATCAAGTTCCAATCTCATTAACAACCACCATAGTCGATGCCCGAACAGGGAAGCGGAGGGGAACGATAAATCGTGGCGTAGAGGATGGATCGTGACCGGCCGGTTATCGAGTGTCGACAAGCAGCGTTTCCGTGTAATGTGACATCATGGAAATCAACGATTCAAAGCGTCCCCGTCATAACCATTTACCGTTGACACTGTCTGCATCGTTCAACCGTTGTCAGAACGTTGCTTGCATCGACAATGCCGCCCATATACAAAGGACAAATGGCCGAAGAAAGATAGAGAGACTCTTGAAAAGCCGGAAGCCACCACGGCGACATATTATAGCCTGGACGACGTTAATCGATCGAACATTTTCGTTAGATTTCTTCGATAATTCGACGACGACCGGTCATGCTCGAAGGAAGTCGTTGTGAAACGTTTAAAATCTGTTTGCCAGCGATGGAATACTAATTGTAGGTTCATGGGGGTGGAATTGGGACTTGGCAGGCGTCTAACGATTTGTATGTTAGGGGCAATTGTACGTATGGTAGTGTAGAGACGGAGAATATTAATTTTTCATGTCCTCTTTAAATGTAAGTAGTGTTGCGTGCTATTGTTGTAACGTTGGTGCGTATTAGGTTGAAAAAGAATAAAGGGGCGATTGACATATGACTTGTACGCATTCGCCACGTAAGTACGGTGACTGTCGTTGGTTTCAGTCTTAGGTATTCTTATGCCAGAAAAGTTGTACGTTACATTTTTAATTTCGTTGTACGATAAATATTAGAAAACTCAGACACGCACAGATTACCTGGCTTGTAGAATAGAAAATATGGAAATACGATTGTCGTACTATCGAAGAACTAACGATAAATTCGTCACTGCTGGTACTTTTTGCAATTAGTTCAATTTCTTACGTTTAATCGCTGAATATATAATGATTATTATATAACAAATATCGTTATTCCCTGAGTAAACAGCAATGGAATACGAGTATGTATGACGTGGAAGAAAGTTAAAAACTGAAATACGTTAAGAGAATACGTAATGAAAAGAAACGTAATAATTTTAGAATCTTTATATGAAAATTATATTTCGTATTTATATTTCCGTTTGCAAAAATAGTAAAGCTCGGTTTATGATAGATACGAGCACCGAAATTCTTCTGAAAAACGAAATAAAAATGTTTCTGCGGAAGATCTGGCTCACCAGGTCGTGTTGTCGAGGAGGAGCAGCCCACAGATCGGCCAAAAAGATTCGAGCGGCTTGGCCAGAGACATTTCTCGCATTTCGTGGCAAGTCCCGGACACGTGTAGCCGACACGGTTTTATTGAGATTCGCAAAATTTCTGCGATCAGTTTAACCAAAGAAGAATTTCCCCCTCGGGAAGATTGCTATTCTCGCGAAAAAATGTCATTCCTTTCACCGATGCTTTTGCGATTTTTTTCTCTGAAAATGGAAAATTTGTCGACACGAGAATAAATAATACATTTAGCAACTAAAAATAGCAATTTTTCTCTATCTTGAAATTTGCAGCAATTAAAAGAAGCATTTTATTCGATAGAAATTTAATTGTAGCGATCATCTACGCTGTTACGAAAGTCTTCTTTCCCAAAAAAACCGAAATTTATAAATACGAAATTAGATGAAGTATTTACCCAATAAAACACCATAAAATCGTCACGATCCAGTGAAATTTTATCGCCGATGATCTGAAAAAAGATGTCGATTGTAATCTCACGGCCAATTATTTGTAATTTCTATTCCAGGGAATAAATTTTCCAAGAACGTGTCCAAGTATCTTGAAAATGAATTTCGTGGGATTCCCTGAATTTCTCGTGTCGTAACATGATATTCGTTGATATCGAACGATTACGGTGATTCCTCGTCAGTTGGGCAGAGAAATGGAGAAGGTGGTGGTGGGAAATAAGTCGTAACGGCGCGTAATCGTCGCGATAAAGTGTTTTGATAATTTATTCACGGGTGCTGGGGGAACGAAGAAACGCGAAGGAAGGTATCGGGTGACTGGTTGGAATCTCATTATTTTTTACGGTGAAATAATGGGCGGCCTGGCCGTATTTCTCATTGGGCCGTGTCATTCTAAAATTACATTCCCCGTCGCGCGTAAAGTAAATGTAACAAAATAAAGGGGCGAATTTATTCGCGTAGTCCAAACGCGCGCCAAAGATGTCTTCCCCTTCTGATAAAGATCGGACGAAGCCCGCCGATTTTCGGTGTAAAAAGTATCCCGTTGCAGGCGGATTTTAAATCCCGAGATTTAGAAACGAAGGGAGGAATGGAAATATCGCGAAAACGAATGGAATTGCAAATGACATTTTGAATGCAAATAATGATAAATTTCTGATAATCTCGCGTATATCGAATATCTATGAATCTTCTACTAAAGTTATAAATAATATCGTTAGTATAATTGTTGAAGTAGATTGTTTCTCTGTCGATAGCTGTGGTAGAGTTACAGGAGTTGTAAGAATCTTAATAGCGAAAGGTACTGTTAAGATTCGAAGAATTTACTTCGGCTGCGAGAAGATCAAAAGTAAAAATTATCGTGAACGACGATTAACGCTTTCGAAAATGAAATCCGAATCTTAAACTAAATATTCTGCTATAAAATTACGTTAAGTAATATCTAATATTGAAATATATGACGTATGAAATACTACAATTTTATAATCGATACTCATTTACACATTTTTCATGAAACAATCTGAACGTGTGATACCATGAAACATATTCTCAATGGAGCTCGCACACGTCGAAACATACCCAGCGCTTATGATTCTCATCGCTACAAAATTTTCGCTATCTATATATCCTAGAAGTAATCTCTTACGAATATCTCCAAAATACTTTAACGAATAAAAATATCCTAACGCGAGTTCTTAATAAAAAAAGCTTCGTAAAAAAAGGACGAGAAACATCGGCAAACAGAAGAACAGCAACAAGAAAATGCAGAGAAGTAAAAAATTCTATCACGATGATCACGAAGCGTTACCAAAAAGAGGTAATATCTTATATAATCCACCATAAAGTGTAATCCGCTATTGCCAGACAAAGTAATCTTATCAAGGAGCAGCGTAATAGGCCTAGTCGCATAAAAATTCGTCCAAAGACAAGGATATTCAGATTGGAAGGGAGGAAGCCCAATCAAATTCCCATGATTCCGAATTAGCAGATGCTTTCGCCAGATCGAATGGGCGCCCCGTGGCGACCCTCGAACGAAGAAACACCATGGAATGCGCGGCCGACCTTAAGATATTCACGACAACTATATTAGTCGGTTCAGATAGGATCGGCATCATACTGCGCCAGCGACACGCTTAACCCTGACCAAGGTCCATCTCTCCGCCCCCTCCATGGAACCCTATGGTTCACTGGCATCATTTTGATTTATGCGAACAGTCGCCTTCTTTAACACTTTTACCTGAAAATACTCCATAGAAAATAATTCTAGCGTTTCGACCAAATTTTCTCCGCTGTTAGGATGTTCAAAGATCTTCTTTATTATCTCTGTCATACATTCTGGTGGAAATTTGATTTATCGTTCCTTTTCATTCGTTTCATTCATTTGGTTCACTCGATTAGACATTTTTATTAGATGTTTTCCATTTGGAATTTGGAGATCTGTTTATCGGAATATGGGTTAATGCAATGGTTGTTCCAAAATTATCTTCGGTGTGAAATTGATTCTCTTCGGATTTCTGTTAGTTCTAGTTTCTGGGGAATATTTCTAGGGATATTTTTGATTAATTGTCACAGTAGAACAACCTTCTTCCTCTTCTTGCAATTTTCTTGCTCGATACTGATGAATACAAATCGGTTATCCTTACAAAGTGTTACTTCCAAGGATTCAAACTGTAACACCTAACCTAACCCTAGCCATAACCTCCAAATTCCTCCAAACATTTCCCAAACCGAACGGAAACCAACCGTCTAAGTGTCTGATCGATCGAAACGTACCTTAAGTTCGTTCAAACCGCAAAGAACTTAACACCCGTAACCTAACCTCAACCTATCAATTTTCTACAACGAGCATCGCCATGAAACCAATCATACCACACCTCGAAAGGTTATGAAAGGAGGAAAAATAACCAACGACTATCAGGAAATAGCTGCCGATATTCCACGCCTAATTAACGTTCCTTCTCTTAAACGATACCGATAAATTAACCTTGTGAAGGTATCGCGCGCATGCGCAGACGTGGCTTTCGCGACGAAAACTCGTCGAATTTAGTCGGAAGGCGAAACTGGTAATTGAATAAAAGGCTTCCTCGACGTCCCACAGCGTCGAGGTGTGATCGAGCTCGCTCAGCATGACGCGCGGAGTCCTCTCCAAGCGGATTCCAACCGATCCTCGCGTGCACTCGCGCCTCGACTACCCTAATCGCGTTAATAATACGATGTCGCTTCGTGGTTCGGTTGTTCAACATTCACGGCGAGAAAATTGTAGATCGACTGGATAGATACCAGGCTTGATGCTTTCGGAGATGTTGCATGGAAATTGACGGTTTTCTGAAGGTTTATTATGGCGAGTCTAGGCTCGTTTAATTCCAACATCTCGGACGTGTGTGCAGGAAATGATGGTCGGTAATACTCGTTTTTCTCACTTGGATGGTAGTTTCTGCTCCTAGGTAGTTTTGGGTAATTTGTGGTTTGTGTAAGAATCGTTGCTTCCATGGTTTTTTTTTTTTTTTTAGCTTTCTCGTTGGAGTTGTATTAATTTGTAGATTGCAAAGCTTGAGAAAAGAATTATTGCTCGGTTCTCTAACTACAGGCTTTATGTTAAATTCGCCAGCTTTCCGTTTAGGTCACTATCTGCATTTTGTAGATTGCAAAGTTTTAGGTAAAAATTATTATTCCTCCAACTGGAGGATAATTTGTGGTTTGCAAGGATCTTGAAAACGTTCAATGTTCGAGAAAAAATTATTGTTCAATTTTCTAACTCTGAAGGTTTTATCTTTGAATATTATTTTCTACGAGCTGTCTGTTCAAATTACGGTATATTTTGTGGATTGCAAAGCTTTAGAAAAATTATTTTCCTGATTGTAGGATAGTTTGCGGAAGGTAATTCGTAGCTTGCAAAAATCCTTCTACATATTTCTTCCTCAAATTGTACGAGTCTGTAGATTGCAACGTTTGAGAAAGGAATTATTTTTCATTTCTCTAACTGCAGGATGGTTCGTGGTTTTTTATAATCTTATTAAATAATTCGTGACTTGTCGGAGTTTTTATTCTTTGTTTTATTCTTTGAATCATATATCGAGTAATCTGTAGATTTGCCAATCTAGAGATTCTAAAAATGCAGACAAACTATTTATTTCAAATCTGATATTTCATCGTCAATATATTTATCTCCTATTTAATCATCCACAACTTTACATTTCATCTTTCTTATACTCTACTCTATTATAAGAATGAAAATAAAATGCAAGAAAAATCGAACAAACGACCAACTGTAATAAATGCGTGCAGAAAAATTCACGAAAATTTAGCAATGAAGAGAAATGTCGGAAAACAGACGAGAAGAGATTGTCCACTCGCTTTGGAAGCGAAGGCTATTGCGTCGTTCGGCGAATTAGCATGTAAATCCACGGTATTAAGACGTCGCTGGTAGCACGGGATGATGAAACGCTGCGTCCCGGCATTGTTAATCACGGAATTAGCATATGAAATCAGTATTATACACAGAGGCAACCGAGCTATCGACCAACAGCACTGGATGCACAGGAGTAACCCTGCGTGCAATATTACAACCAGTGTAGGATCTTTATCAACGAGGACTCTCGACATTTGCGAAGCGAGTAAAATCTTTAAGCTTTATACCAAATGAAAAATTTAGAATTTTATCTCTGCACTGTCTCTTCTTATTTCATACAAAAATTTGTCATTCGTTGTACCATATAAATATTTGCTTCACTTGGAATCACTCTAGTTTCACATTTACAGTTTAAAAACATCAGAAAATTTCTAAGCTTTATTCGAAATTAAACATTTGCAATTCTACCTCTATAGTATCTGTTTTTACTGCTTAAACAATTTTTTGATCTATTGGAAATTTGCTTTACTTGGAACTTTTAATCCGACCTTCAGGATTTAATATCTTAATAGTATTTTCTATTATATCTGGAATAACATCTTCGTATATTTGTTAAGAATTTGTACACAGAAAAATTATCTAGAGTAACCTAGTAGTAAGTAATATCATCAAAGATGATAATCATCAACCTGTAATCTCTATATTCTGTATTCGATGTGAAATTTCTCTCAATCGATCTATTAATCTTCAGAGTTTGGTAAGTTTTTTCTTAATCCATTCAAACTCAATTCTCGCTTGAAGAAATAGTTCTTCGCGAAATATAATTTCCAACAAAGAGTAAATTGCCTAAATAGTGATTAATGATGTCATAGTAAATATGTTCGTTCATGAATGTACCTGTGTCAACTGGGATCCGATAACCAAAAACGGAAGTCCCTCCATGAATTTCCCGTACCACGTACTGGCTGCCGCTCGGCATGTACATACTGTCACGGAGTGTACATAATAAATAAGAGGGATTTTATCAGATGCCACGCAGTCCCCTGGTGGCTAGCAGAGGCATCGTAATGACTGTAAGCTGATTAGCTCGTTGAATTTGTCCACGTTCTCATAATTGGCTCAATAAACAGGTTGCTCGATCAACAGGCTTGCTTTCCACGTTTTGCTCCCTTATTTACATCTCGTTCGTAACGCGACCGACTTTCAGGATTTCGTCTTTAGAATTTAGATAAGACTAAGATTCCTCTTCTTATTCGAATCAGTCAGAAATATCGTAAATGCAATATTTTATTGCATATTAATAACACAATGATTATCACTTATCTTTCAGCCACAATCCGAAACTAAATCGACGATTTTCTAGAAATGTTACTATCAAAAATGTCAGCGTGTAGTATTTAATCTTTCAAAAATCGAACATGATAATTCACCTCGATAAAGTTGATAGTTCACACGATATTATCAGCACTCGGTAAAGTATCTTTATCTATTTCATTACTGTTCATATTATATCGTTAAATACAATCTCGACTACCCTCCAGTGTATTGCTAATTTACAACTAGCATTTATCTAGCCCCTAAAACAAAAGACATAGGGGAACATATTTACTTGCGCACCTTTTCAACAACCAACTAGCAGATTTTCACTGTAAATCCTAACGAAGAAAAAGAAAGAAGAGAAACATAAACAGGTATGGTTGAGTCCCAAATTGAAAGGCAGCCAGAAGAAGCGGTGGATTGGTGTGCGTGCCCCTTAAGCCCGTATTTATTCAGCGGCCGCGGCCCGAAAAGCCCCGGGAGGGAACAAAACGCGCAACAAATAGGAGTTAATCGGCTGGCTACATCGATACTAAACGCGCGGTTCATTGTGTGGAGGCAAACGCCTGCTCGATATAATTGGCCTCTAATTAGAGTCCGGCAAAAAGTAAACTCATCTCTCGGTCAAGTCCACCCCCCCACTCCTTCGCCTTGATCCTCCTTCCACCAAACCATTCTTCCTTCTTCGTTCGCGTCTCGTAAGGCTCAACCCTTCCTCAGCAACCATTGCTCCTTTCCTCTTTTTACTCACCGCCAGCAGATCTTCCTGTCTCCGTTACTCGTCCTGATTCCAGCGGCGTTTCACCTTCGCGTGTGCGCAATGGCGTAATCGATGGGTTTCCTAGGATCTGAAAATGATGGCCCGTGTAATTACTGTCGTAAGAATGACAGAGGCAAGAAGGAGTAGCGATCTTCTCTTTTGTTCGCAACGTTCCTTTTTTCCTAGATCAAGCGTTTCTTTGAAATCAATCCGGAAGCTGCAGGTTCCTCGAGGTAGAAGAGGATTTTCCATGTTGTTTTAATAATTGCGACGAAGAGGAGATCTACTAAACTTCCAAACTATCGGAAACCAAATTCTCCAGAAACATTCAACCGTATTCCCTTTCAACATAAACTTTTCAATGCCTGATTGCGAACAATGCTCGATTGCGCAATTCTAAGCAATTAATATTTATCGCGATTAATTATCCAATTATTTAAATTGTTACAATTATTTTATCAGTGATCTACTATCATAACTAGCAAGTAGCAAACTGTCATAACGATGGACTAGTCGGCGGTACGATTTGAAATTCTTCGCTGCCCCAACCGATTCCCCTATACAGAAATCCTTATCAGACAAAACGTGTGCAATCAACATGCTCGTTTGAAAAGCCACCTCTCGATTCTGGACCACCATAAAACCCTGTGGCGGATACCTGTAATCACAGCGCATTCATGCAACCGCGCGAGCTTCCCTTAATTCATCGTCCCGCGAATAACCGTGGCGTTCGATGAAATTCCCTAGGGGCAGGTTACAAAGGTTGACAATGGCGTCTACGCCACTGTAGCTGTCAGCGCTCGCGCGCCGTTTTACGCTCGCCGCGTCTACTAGCGAAGCGACGACTCAACTAGAGCCTCGGATGGAGATTGATTTGCCTTTGTTGGCAATTAGCCCGCGTCCATTAGTCAGCCGGTGACTTTTCAATCGGCCGGCCGAAAACGAGGCGGATTGTAACGAGGCGCGCCAGCCTCGTCATCCAACGGACAAATGGATTTCCTTCGCGGCCTACCTTAATCCCCTAAGTGGCAGAACCTTTAAATAAATCCTATATACTCGGCCGACGCCGCGGTTTCAACCGGCCGAAACGATGATAACAAACCAGCCAATCGATTGATTTCTTCGTTTTCTTCTCTTTCTTCTTTCATTTTTTTTTTTTTTTTTTTTTTCTGATTTTTGGTTCTTTTTCTTACGTTGATTGGGAATAATGGGTTGGTCGAGGCGCGGTTACGAGGAAAATCGAGATTTATGTGGATGTGATTCGATGCTCGAGGTTTGCGCAGTATGTACATCTACAGTGGCTGCGAACAGTATTTGCATATCGTTTTATTTATCATGGCAGTCGTGTACTAATTGATTAATTTCGTATTATTTCCTAGTACTTTCACACGATTATACTAATTTCATGGTGCGAAGATGAAACGCGGATGAATGAAAAATGTCTCGAAGGAGAATGACGGAAATAAGAGTAATTATATCTTTGCACAGACAGAGGGAACTGAGGATGTATCGGTATGATTTAAGATCGGCGAGGTATAATATAAGATTCTGGATGTTACGTTCTGGGATACTATGGGATCTTCTGTTTCTAGATGTCGATATTTAGTTTAGACCGAAGACAAGATAAATATGGCAAGAAACTTGTGAAAATTGGTTCAAGTTTATAGAGAAAAGTAGCGCCACGTTTTCTAATTTAAAAATCATTATCCAGGAATATTTAGATTTGGTCTCGCTTGAAATTCAATTCTAGATCAAATTCACGAACAAATTGCAAAAGAACTTCGGTCAGACCGTAACAAGCATCCGCCAATGCGATCGTAAAAGCAAGCAGATTCTGCAACATTAAGGTAACTGGCCAACCATTTTCTCCAAATTTGTCCCGTTTACTCGTATGATATCGCGTACGAACGAAAAAACACTCGCAATCGTAAACGAGATATAACACTTTAAAGGAGTCTTAAATAACATGTCAAACGAGATTTCTCGTTTTTATGAATGAATTTAAGGAGAGTCGATACGAAGAAGCATTTGGCCATTAATATAAAACAAACTCTCGAGAATAACAGTTCTTCTGCAGATACTATCCAATAATTTATTAATAAACTCATTTCACAGTGTTTCAACGAATTGACTCTCATTTCTGTCTTTTTCACTTTCTTATCTGTCCCCAAATATCTCATAACGTGTAGCTCTTAAGATTCCAGTCATTAAAGTATTCCAGAACAATCAACGAGTCACGAAAACCCGAAAGATACACGAACAAGAGTAAAAAAATATCCTTTAACTTCCGCTTCTCTCCGTATCTCAAAATTTTATTCGTGTGAGAAGAACATATGAAAATTTCGCTTCTCTAAAAATAATGTCTCAAAATTCTAATCGAGTACGAGCAAGATCCCTTTGAACTTGTCCGAAAAGAATACGTTAAAATTGCATTCTCGAGAAAAAGAGAGTTTGGAAATTTCTCTACGCAGAATATCTTCAAATTTCACTGCTGTAAAAGAAACGTCTTAAGATTCTATCTTTCATAATATCCAAAATCACATTCCCATGTCTGCTGCATGAAACTACCCGATACCTAACGCAATTAGTCTTCGATTAAAGAGCTTGATTAAATTTCCCATCATCGTTCACACCGTTGTATCATCGGTTTTGAATACATCTCGGTACTGTCTTTAACATCGTGTATGGGCTGGGAGAATGTTGGTCGGGGCCGGAATCGATTATCATAAATAGCGAGTCGCGAACGTATATCTTTGTTCGCGAATGCGTACGTAGGTGCGTGACACGCGAGATCGAACAGTAATTTATGGAATCGAGATCGCTGACCCGCCGTGCGTACACCATGGCTCATCATGGTACGTTCGTTCTAACCTGCATTTCTTTCATCCTTTCTCAACTGCGATTCTCGGTTGTTTTTATCCTGCCGGTCAATTAAACTATGATTTACAAGGAACGTTTAGTGGAGCATTTAGCGCTCGTAAAAGTCCCTCGCTACCGATAATTAGCGGGGCATTAAACTCATTAGGGCCGATGCAGCGCAATATGCTAATTAATTAACGACGAACCGGCTCGTCAAATGGATCGTTCGCCCGGAGCAACCGGTGTGGATACGCGAAACGAACAACGGAACCGTTTTGTTTTTACGAGCCACAGGGAATTTCGGCGATTCTACAGGCTCTCGTTTCGGCGTTTGAGGCACTGCGAGAAAGCCGAGACTTCGGTAAAAGAAAACTTCTGCACGAGGACAGAGGGCCTGAAGAGTCTACGTGTGTTTAAACTTCCAGCTGTTTCGACGGATATCCTCGCGTAACAGTAACGAGTCGTCTGATTATCATATATTTAATGAGAAACTATAAAATCGTAAAAGAGAAGTTTATAGTCTATAACTTGAAACCTTCAAATTTACCGATACTATTCGTAGAGTTCGTAAGTGGAACGTGGATTTTTATACGTTTACGAGAAATCTGATACTGCGAATATACACGGAATGAATACGATATACAAAAGTATAAGAAACGTTCGAAACGAAACACCCGCCCACTTGTCCTAACATTCAACGAGAGAGCCTTCGCGAAATTGCGTAAAAATCCTCTATTCACAGATTATTACGCAACAGAGTCCACGATACAAGTCAATCGAACAGTACCGAAGTCTGAAACGAACGAGCCGAAAGCTCGCTACACCAAAAGCCAAGTGAAGCACAACGCGCGTCTCCAACGATCCCGTTCCCGTTCGATCCCGAAATCGTCGTCAATCTCAAATCCCCTCTTACCACGTTATTAATTAAAATAACATGGTGTCGCAGGGTCGCGATCCCATGCAGTGTCGCGGCCAAGGCAAACATTCGCGTATAGAAGCCGCTGCTCGAAGAGGAGGTACGCTCGAATATGAGAAAACGACGAGTAGAAAGCGACGCGAGGGAAGACAGAGAAAGACGAGGAAAGAAGAAACGGGGTAAACGCGTATAAGACAGAGAAATATGCACGGAGAGAGGCGTTTGGTCCGCGTTCGAAGGTGGCGGATGATAGGAAGAAAGAAGAGAGGATAAAGAGGAAGAGAAAGATGAAACGAGGGGTATAGGTTAACGAGGGTGTGATTCATGGGGCCCTGGCGGCGTGGTTCCCCCTCGTGCCTCGAAAGGTGCTCATATACCGAAATTATGTCCAGACTGCACCTGCTGTATACGGTATTCCAGTTTCCACTGGCTTCTCGCTGTCCTCCGTAACGGTAGTCACCAGGTCGATCTTACGCTGGCGTCTTCTCGGACGAGGAGGAGAAGTTGATCGAGAACCTCGTTTTAACTCGTGAGACCGCACGCGATCCATCAGATCGTAATTAATACGGGATCGTTGTTCTCAAGTGAAAATGTTTGGGCAGGAATCGAGCACTTTCGCAGGTGTCGAGCAAGGTTTGGGAAGAATGGAGATTTTGGAGTTGCCAGGATTTTGAGAACTTGTATGTATATGGTGTGAAGATAGTTTATCAGGTTACAGATATTTTTGTAACAAAAGATATGTAAGTTAAGACTTCATTTGGCTACAGCTATTCCGTGTATTTTGTCGTAGCTTGATGCTAAATACCGGAGCTTAGTATTTTGTCACAGCATTCCAATCCTACTGTTCCTAATGGTTTAATATTCCTAATATAGTTGTTCGTAGCTCTGTCTTTCGTTATTCCAAGATTTCTAGAAGCTTTAACTTCAATGTTCCATTGCTCAAGCATCACTGACTCGAGCTCTACCTTTTCCTGGCCTTCAGCAAAAATTCCTTTTCACAATTACAAACTCCCTCAAACCACTTCCGAGTGTTTGAAACCTTCGATCTCGTCTCTTTCCAATTCTCAGTTACACCCTAACCACCCTAACATCCAACCTAAGCGGTCTCCAGTTTTTAATCGTAGCCGAAACCCAAGATAGTCAAGATGCTCAGAGTCCGAACAGCAGAGTTTCCAGGGAAGCTTGAGAACGTAAGGAAATTCCTCTGCGAAACGACAAGCTTTGGAACCGTTTCAAACTTCACCAAACCGTTCCACCCCATCGTTCCCCTTCAACTCTAAATTTCTCCCGAATAAAACGCAAAATCAACACCACGCACCTATCTTCGACCCCATCCAAGTTCCAGTACTCGATATCCTAAAATTCGAGATGCAAAGTCCCGAGGCAAAACCAGTCACGTCGACCGCCATGAGAACCACTGTCCGCCGCATTCAGGTATTATTTAACTTGGTTAGGGAGCGATGGTGCGTGCGACTGATGGGTATGAGGTTGTAAAGGATCCCTTCGAGACATTAATATTACCAACGTAAGCACCGACTCGCTTGTAATCATGGTGCATCGTTGCACCGACCCAGCGTATAGTGAGCGCGTACACGCGCGTATACACGAGCACAAACACAATCGTACACGGTGAAACGTACGCAGGCGTGCACGTACACGTAAAAATAGAGAGAAAGAGCGAGAGAGAGAGAGACGGACAGAGTGTCTTGGTTTCACGTCGAACGTCGGAACATCGGTGTGTATAACCGATCAAAAGGATCGGGCATCGTTAACCGCGATAGCCGAAGCGCGCCTTAAACGACCGGTGTTTTCGCTTTAACGTCAGTTTATCCAATTTATTTCGAGGCAGCGTGGAATCGGCGCGCAACGCGATTGAGAAAACCCCTAGCCGCGACCAGGACGCTATCTTTTTCTATCTTTCGCGTTACGAGAAAACGAATGAGAAGGCTTGGATTTTCTTCGCGATCCTTTTGCCTCGCGATGTACCACGTCGATCACTCGACTAACGACAGCGATTGATAGATCCGTCGAGATGCTTAAACCTTCCTTCTTAACCCTCCACCCATTCACCTTCGCTATCTTTAACGAGAACTACTAGCACGGATGATGCGGTCGTCGGTCATCGTTCGATGGATCTGCGAATCGTGTTCGAATAGACGTTCGTTTTATCGATTGAAAATTACAACCAGTATACTACTCCGCTTTGCATATTATAGAATTATAATTATACGTTTTCTGGGTATCTCGAATTCTTGTACCAAACATTCGCTGTCTTCTCCGCAATCACAAGAGCTTCGATCGTTAATCCCAGATTGGTATCGTCGGGCTGCAGATCAACATGATTATTTAGTTTGAGTTTGTATCTGGTTATACGACTAGTTTACGAACCAAAGCGATCAACTGCACTTTTTGAAATTTTTCGAATTTTATTGCCACGGTACTTGCGATTCGTATATAATTTCTTATGTAATTTTATCAATTTCCTTCGCTTCACTATGCGATGTGTATCTATGATATAATAATAGCAATGGAAGGTTTGCTTCACTGTCGAGGACACCGAAAATAGGATGATAAAAGAACGAAAAACCTTGTGACCATCCTCTTTCCGGTGGAGAACGACGCGATCTTTATGGTCGAAGCTCTCGGTGAGATCGAAAGTGGTCGATCTTTCAGCCATGGTCCTGTTTGCTGCCAGGTTCGTAGTCGTTTCCATCGATTTATGGCCGCAGGATCTGCGCGACAAATTTTACTGCGAGCATTCGCGGATCAGGACCGCGTCTCGTGTTATCCGCCTCGATAATGCCGACCTCGCCGCCATGGTGGATCGACGATAAAGAATATTTATGGTGGGGAATAAGCTGCGCTTAACGGCGAATTTCGGTGGTCGTGAACGAGTCTCTCCGGAAAAGTCGTTACGATTATGATTTTATAGATTATGATTTATGATTAGGACTCGGCTTCCGTTTCTTCTTTGCTCGTTGCTAGTTTCATATTAGCAAGATTAATCTTTTAATTTGGCAGACGATGTTCTATTGGAAGGTCCATTTCTGCGAATTTTTCCATTCTGATCTCATTTTATGGATATAAGCTAGCACTTCAAGTGCGACATTGTTGAAAATGAGAACAGTCTGTTGGAAGTCTGAAGAAGATTTTTAACACCAACTTTATCAAATGACCGGTTTCAAAATGTAATTTAATTTATCGCTGTTTCTTTTGTTCATCTAACTTTATGTATATTCTCATATTAATTTTGTTAATCAATTTCTCAACTTTTGTTAACAATTGTTTATAATAATTACTTATCGATGAACTCTGGCATTGTATGAAAATGTTGGATTGCGAATTGCAGAAGAACGTGGAGGATTAAATGAGCAAAATAAAATCTGTCGGGAAGCGCGTATCGCGTTTCATCCCAACATCGTAAAACATCTTGCAACGAGCAAGAACTTCCTCAAATTCTCCCCAACGTCTCTCCTATTCTCCGATCAGCTGTTTTCCTTCCACGCCTCCGTCCAGGATACACAATTTCCCGGATTACTCTAACTGTATTAGACCTTAGCCGGGGATTATCCCTGCGAGGATTAACCGTCTGACTTCTTTACCAAGCAAAACTACGACTTCAACTTGGAAAGCCGAAAATCTGGTAGAAAAATAGCAGATAATCGGTAACAGAGTTAAATGGATAATTTTAGGCTCTGTCCGAGTAAGGCAATGAGAACACGTTTACAAACTTGCGGATTTTGACCGTTTGCCATGGTTGGCTGTGTTTGTGGCTAACGCACAGGTCATTGTGAGTTGACCAGAATGGTCAAAGGAAACGATTGTTGCGGTCACCTGCTGATCATCGCTCGTCCGCCCACCGGGTAACCTTTTGTCAAAAAACCCGTCCCCCATTAACGTTGAATTTGCCTACTTTGCATTATCAGAAAGAATTATTTATCATTTCCAGGCTTTTATCTTGTTAATAAAGATGAAGGGTTCGTGGGTAAATAGTAACTAAAGTTTTAAGGATTCTAAAGGTAAATACGTTTAGTAACGTATATAGTATACTTAGAACAAATAAGTTAAGAGAAAATCTTCCCTCTTCTTTATTTTTGTATTTACATAGTTCGTAATGAGAATCTTTTTCTTTGTGGATAAAAATATTCAAAATATGAAGATAATTCGACGATTATGATATTTAGTCAGGGAAGGTAAATTTCCAACTTTTGAATTTTATGCCATAAATATGTTTGATAAACGTGGAATATTTAAATGCGGAATAGTCATTTTTTTTTTTAATCTTTTTGGCGATATATTTTGACGTTACGTAAAAATTGTTGATTACAAAAATACGTTAGAAAGTATAACGATATAATTTAGAAATCAGAACCGTGAAGCATTCTGTGCATTATTCTAAACTATCTAATTTAACTTAATTTTGTTCGTTTCTTAACGTTTCTTATTCCACCCCTATTTCTCTCTTACCCAAACACTGACAGAAATAATAAAATCTTGAAGAATTCCACATTCGATATCCTAACAAAAATTCCTCCTCCCATTCCCTGTACATTTTCATTTCCTTCAGAATTAAATAAGTGTTTGCGCCACGTATTAAAAAATATTATCAACACTAATTACACGGACCAATATTAATAAAATTAAAGTTAACGACTAAATTAATTCGTTTCTCTCTAAAACGAATATCATATATTATCTATCATCTATTTTCAAAACTCTTCTATCCTCGAACCAATCAATTTATTCGCTTCTTCCACTGTTTCGTCTTCTTTTCGACCACCGAATATCGTAAAAGTCAGAAAATCAACGAGGATATACCATATTTTTCATACTTAAAAAACCTATGAAATGAGAAAAAGTAATGTCTCAAAGCTTAAACACTCTGGTTGGGACAGCACACGTGATCACGACAGATTATTGACGAGGAAATTTCGTTGCCGGGGACGTCTAACCAGCAGGATCTGGCCAGTGGTTAAAGTAATTATGGGCCTATTTGCTTCACTGTCTCGTTGATTGACACTGGAACGGTGTAATGGATATGTTATTCGAAATATCTTGAGCAACTACAACCTCCTCTGGGCAGCTGACAAATGTAAAATGGTAATTGCCAAGGGGATGAGATTGCCGAGAGGGTTTATATAATCAGAGACAATGTAGAGTTTGGTGACGGGAATTTGCTGTTTGGTATCGGTGAGTTTCGAATGGAATCCGTATTTGAAACCTGTGGACGATGTAACTGGTATAGGTGTATGTGGAATCTAAGGCGGGACTAATCGAAATTGATTTGGACAGAGGGAGAAGGTAAATTGGGAATTTGGCCGGCAAGTGTATGTCCAAGGGTGTAGGGGATGAAGGTTGATTGGAGATGGTGTACGTTAGGATTTGGCAAATTTTCATTCGATTCTTGCGATTGAAATTGCAAGATTTTTTAAACTTTACGAAATCGAGATTTCACCAACCCTTAAGTTAAACAGGAAAATTCGCCGTGTCGAGCAAGACATTTCAATTTGTTTTAGATTTCATTAGATGACAATTACACGGTATGTTCTGACTAACTGTACGTTAAATTCTCATGGGATAAAATATAATCACAAACTAATGTTTCTTAAGTACAAAGTCTAATTACTGCAATTTTAAAATCGATCGATGTATCGCAAGAAGAAATTGTTGCTTTCATATTGCCTTCCAACGTTTCTTTTACCTTATTTGTTTAAAGAATAACTCGCAACCTACCATTTCTCTAAAATTGTATCATGAAATCAACCTTCCAATTACTCGACAATTCACACCTACTGGTATGAAACGATTTCCAACATCGTTTCAAGCTTCCTGCAATAACTTTGAAACATTCTGCAAGAGGAACCTATCGATCCATCTCCTTTTCTCATATTGACTCCATTGCTTCGCAAATAAGTCAAAGAAATCGAGTTAAAAACCTTGAAGCATCCTATCTACCACCTAAATACCAGTTGGTAAATTACTCAATTACCGTAGAATCACTCTGATAAAATGATTTCATTGCACAAGTAAATCAACTATCTTCCAATACCAATTAATTCCCTCTTCCTACGAGTTCCAACTAAGCATTCCGTAATTTCAATAAATCACCTCGTCACTACAGAACAATCGAAGCTATCGGTCCAACCTTCCTCGCATTCGTCCCAACGCTTGCAAAATAGCTGACGTAATTTTATCAAAAAATCCTTAGCTATTCCACTAGACAGAATCATTTCCATCGCGTCATATCGAAAGTAACTTCACTACCACGGCAAACTGTATAACGACGTGTATAATAATGAGCGTTTAATTCTCCCTTCCCACGAGTTCCCCTAAGCATTCCACAGTTTCAACGGATCACCTAATCGATACAGAACAATTGAAGCTATCGATCCATCTGAAAAAAGAAGCTACCATCTGGAAAATCGCTGAAACAATTTAACCGCAAGACCCTTAGCCACTCCAGCGAGACGAAACGCTTTCCATTATAGTATTTCAAAAGTAATCCTACCAATATACCAATTTACATGGCAAGTATAACAACGAGGCGCTTAATTCGCTCTTCCCAGCAACGTGCTAGCCAAAACTTCTGCACTGTTAAAGTTCCAAAAGCGGCGGATTCCACGAAGGGAACGTTCGGTATCGCGAAAAGGCCGGGGGATACCCGCGAATGGAGGCGTCGAGGGCCCCGTCGGAGGTGGTTCGCGTACAGTACGTACGTCTCGGAGGTGATTTAAAACGCTGAACGAGCACCACGCCCCGTACCCTTCACCGCGACCGCCCCAGGGCCGTGCAAAAAAAGGCGCAAACGCCGGGGTGGGGTTGCTTTCATGCCACGAAAAATCGTTGGCGCGAAAAGTCCGCGATGCTAAGTGGAAGAAAGAAAGGAAAGGAGAAGGGTAGAGGGAGAAAAGAGAGGAGGGAAAGGGAAAGAGAGAGGGCCCCGGGTAAATGAAGACGCGAGGCGATCCAACGGCGCAAAAATAATTATCCGCTCTGGGCGCGGCGCTGTTTGTTAAAACGTCAGAAGGCTCTCGTGGGTGGAGCGTCGAGACGCTCGGGATCCTGTGGATCCTTCCATCCTCGCTCGTTTCACCACCACCCGCCGGATATTTGCTCCGTGGCGAGCTCTCGCTTGATTTATTCCGATGCCCCGTCTTCTCTGCCCCATCCTTCGCTCCATTCGCTGGTACTTGTTTCTAGAAATTGGTTACCGGGGTTGTTCAGGGTTGGTGATAGAGTTGGACATTTTCTTTGTTAACCAAGACAATCGATGCGAGCCTCTGTTGCAAGAATTTTTATGATCAGATCGGCTCCGTTGATTAGAAATTCTTTTTGGAAATTGGCTTTTGGTATTGCCGAGGGCTGGCGATAATTGCTAAGAATTGGGAGCGGCTGTTCGAGGAATTTCCATGATCAGATTTAGTCTATCGGTTGGAACTTCGTCTTGGAAATTGGTTTCTGCGATTGTCAAGGATTAGAAGCTTTTGTGGATAAGCTGAGAGTTAATGACAGCCTTTGTTTAAAGAATTCCTATGATCAGATTGTCTCCATTGGTCGGAACTTCTTTTTGGAAATTAGTTTCTCGGGTTTCCAAGAGTTAGGATAGGATGACAAATTCTCGCGATAAAGTTAAAGATTTTACGATTTAAAGACTGGAGCTTGTATTTGCAGGATTTTCACGACCAAGCTGAAACTCTCCGTTAGAAATGAGTTTAAAGTCGAAGGATCGTGACAGTGGATCGGGTAATTAGGAATTAATAAAAGAGATTTTTCGAGGATCGTTGAGAATCCATGGGAGACTATGTTCGAATAATTTTAATAATTGTATCAGGCCCATTGGTTGTGAAAACTTCTTGCTGAAATGGGCTTCAGGGTGGTCAGAGGTTAATGATAAAACTAAAAGTTGCTAGAAGGTATTTTAGAGGAATTTTAGCGGTTAGGTTCAGCGTTAATAGAAAACGATGTTTGAAACTTCGTGCAAATCTTATTCAGACTCTTGTAAATTTAAAGAAATATATCAATGCGACTTAAAACATTTATCAATTAAATTACTTCATCAACTTTATTAACTTGAGAATGTTGCTGAAAATAAGTATCGAGATCATTGCTGCATAAATACAATAATTAAAATACAAGATAACGAAGGAGAGAAAATACCTACACGATACCATCAGACATCTCTTTTCAACCGATTTTCGGTTCAAGATACGAAAATTGCTCCTTTTCCAGCACGATTAAATGCCCCCGATAATCATTTCCTCCAGTTCGACCAATATGCATATCAACTTTCGATTATCGACAACATAATGGCCCTATCACTCAATTTGGCAGGTGTCCTTCCCTGAAATTAAATTCTCTTTTGAAAAATCTCCGATGAAAATCGACGATCGCCCTTCCTATCGTCGAGCTTGAATTTCTTTTAACAACTTAATGACGTAATAAGGCTTCTTCTTAGCAGTTACAACTCAATAAATTTCGCTGGCTGTGGCAAACTATAATTACAATTCGTTGTAAATTCTTATTCAAATTGGGAAAATAGAGATAGTTTTAATAAACGTTTTGAATAGGTTGATATTTAAAAAGAAAAGAAAAATACAGAATGCAAACTATTTATACAGGGTGGTTGGTAACTGGTGGTACGAGCGGAAAGGGGGTGATTCTATGCGAAGAAAGAAGTCGAAAATATAGAATACAAATTTTTTTTTTTAATTTTTCCATCGAGATAACGATCTACAGTGAGATCCGTTATAACGAGACGCGATAAAGTGCACGCGTACCGAGCGAAAATTCAAAGTCGATTTTCTCGAAAACAAAGTCTCGAACGAAAAATTTTTATTCTATATTTTCGACTTCTTTTTTCGCGTAGAATCACCCCCTTTCCGCTTGTACCACCAGTTACCAACCACCCTGTATATATACGTAGGCAAATAATGTGAGAAATGATAAATAGATTAAAAATCATAATTCAAAGATATAATACACATATGTGTGCGTGTGTCTAATTAAAAAACACGATGAACGCTCTTCGTTTCTACCGATTCTACTCGTTATTATAATCTCACGAACTTATACCAGCAAAATTATATCAGAGTAAGAGGGTTTAAGGAATATAATTAATACGATATTTAGATCTAGATAACTGAGGATATCTTCTCAGCATGAAACTCGCAGGATCTATTAGAAGAAGTAGTTGTATGTTTAGTCGAAGTAAAGAAAGTTCATAAGAGAGGAAATAGAAGTACGCACTATCAATTTCCTTAATGCGCAAAACGATTACGAGGATCGTTCTTAATAATCCACGATCCGAAGAAAACTTACAAGAATCGAGCAGTTTCCATGCAGGGAACACGATAAAAATTAATATACCGGATTGCAAATTATTCCACGTTTATTTTATCTGTTTGAACGTTTTTCCATCTATTATGTTTCAACAATTTTAAGAAACCTAACGCTTAAAGCTACCTAATAATTCGAAAAAACGACGCTCATTTCGCATATGCAGAAATTAGTTACCGATGGCTATAGGTTTCAATGGTTGCGATTAATTTCAGAAATCACACTTCTCGGTACATTTAAAGCGAAGATAATTTTTACAAATTCAATTTACACCGACGTAATCTATAAATCTCACAAAAACGAATTCAACTCCGTGAAAACGTTATTATCAAGCCATGAATATTTATGACACCACTCCAGGCGTGTACATTGTATCAATTGACAGACGCGATGAAATCCTTCGTCTCGAAAATTTATCCAGTTAAATTACTAATCCGTCACTCGTTGAAAACGACACTATCCACAACGTCGTTCGACATTTGGATGCGTGCACGATGCAACGTATAGCACAATTTCCTCTCGTTGGCTCGATCATTTCGCGAATCGTATCCTCCGCTCGGTCGGAGGAGCATTACCTCGTAACTGGTTTCGCGAGGCGAACACGAGAAGAGGAAAAAAGAAGAAGAAAAGGATAAAAAAAGGGTGGAAGAGGAACAACAAGTGGAGGAGGAGGTGGAGCGGAGAGAACCTTCCTCGGAAGAGGAAGAGGGTGGCGGAGGGATGAGAGGGGAGGCAGAAAACCAATATGAAATTACCCTCGCGCGAGCGAGCGCCAAATTGCAGGTAATAAAGAGGGCCGATAAACAAATGAAGCAACGAGAGGCGCGAGGTGCGGTTTCTCCCTCGAAGGGACGAAGAAAAAGAGGGAAGAACGAGGAGGAAAGAGGAGGAGGAGGAGGATGAACCGGGGGAGGAAAAGAAGCCCTCGTGTCCGTGTGCCGCAAAACAAATACTCAACGATTGAACGAGCCAAGGGGAGAGAATGAAAAAGAAAGAACGAACTGCCGCCGAACGCGGCTTTCGTTCACCGCCATTTTCGTGTTCGATTCTCCGTTTAAACGACGACGTTTTAGAGATGGAAGAGCGGAGAGGCGAAAAATTGTGAATATCTGTGACAATGCTCGGGAAAAGAATGCAAAATTATCATCGAGCTTTTATATCTTCAGGTTTGAATGGCTTTTGTATAGAAATTAAGGTTTGCTGGATTTCAAGGGGTGAGTTGCATATTTTGAAGGGTAAATAGTTCTGTGTATGTTTTGACGAGTGAGGGCAGATAAATAAATAAAGAGATAAATAACAAAGGGAAAATTTAGCTACGATACGTAAAATTTTATCTCTTGGAGTATATCGAAGTTTGGGTATTTTGGAAGAGGTGAGTAAGTAGAATAATTTGAAGTAAGTTAGACTTTAGAATATTCGACAAGGGTCGAATAGGAGAATTTTACTGAACGAAATTAGCTAAGAGTTTCGAAAAGCAAAAGAAAGATATGTTAAACTATCGTAGGACTATTGTAGATATTTTTATAGAACACGAGAATTCAATACATCAAATTACAAAATTTAAATATTTATTGAAGAATCAAAGGGTATAATATCGATAGTACCTTCGTATTTAGTCATTTTTGCGTGTCTTGACTCTTGCATTTCGATTTTTAAAATTGAAAAAGAGAGGAAAGAAAAGAGACGTTTCTAAGAAACAGCGACTGTAAACATTCGTGGAGGGAACGCACACGAAGAAGGGTGGTCTTCAACATATGTCACGCTAAACGAAGGGCTGTCCGTACAGACAGAAGTTGACGCATTATAATTTTACGCCGGCAGTGGGCACCGGCAAACTTTTCTTCTTTGTTGGGACTCCTTTCAAAATGGTCATAAAGTGAAAAATAAAGTATAGCTTGGTTAACGAGTAGCCAGCGGGTTTCACGGTTAAACGGACACTAACGATTCCAGCGAAACCAGCGACGACCTGTCGCCATTGCGGATACGCCATATTACTGTCAATCATCCGATAAAGAACATTCGACGTTAGCTGAAACTCGTTTTCTTTCCACGACGAAGATAATTCTTTGGGACGAACAATTAGCATTGACATTTAGTATCGAGAGATTCTCGAGTTATCGAAAAAATTCAGTATGTTTTACTAAGAAGGAAATTGGTAATAAATTAAATATGAAATTTATTTCTAATTTATCATACTGCAGTATCGTTCGAATTAACAATAGAACGAGATAATCGGACTTCGAAGTTTTTATCAATCGAGGAGATGAGTCGCGTTTGAAGAATCGGTAGGGTTTCTCGTTGAATCGTTAGAATTTGAGAAAATTCCAAACTCTGTGTGATTCTAAATATTAAGAGATATTAACGCATGTACTCGTAAAGACCTCGAATTCTTGACAAAATCCTCCACGTATATAAATACGAATCTTACATATTACGCTTAATTCGTTTTTAGGAAAACGCGTACTCGCACATCTCCATAGAGTCCTCCGCCTTGTTGCAGAGGATTCGATAACTTACACAAAGATTGCACGGATTTATTTCGATTCTTAAAACGCAACAAGCTGGCAACGCGAAACAACCTGCATGAACCGCGAACCGTAACAATCTACGAAATGTGCGACCAATTAGTCAAACAATTTACTAACTCGTTGTTGATCCACCAAACTGTACGAACAACGTTATCGTGTAACAAAATCCAACTACCACATAGGGACAAAAATATGTTTTACCTTGTAGCTTTATCTACAGAATAAACATTCGTCTCTCGTGGAAAATGTAACGTAGCCTCCACCGGCTGAGGGTTAAAACTAATTTACCAAACACCCTCTCTTCAACTTCCACCGAATCAGCGACCGAATCGTTAGAAACGGGGCCAGCAGAGGGAAGGCCGTGCAGTGGATGGTAATTCCCCAATTAATTAACCGTTAGAATCGCGACGGGACGGCACGCGATCCTCGAGGACGGCGTCCTGCCGGGGCAAGTTGGTCAGCAGCGGCATCGGAGGCTCGAGGGCCCGCGATCTCGAGCCAAGATGGCCGCCCGTACGGCCCTCCTGGCCTACCAGCTACACTGGTGGGGGTAATGACGCTCATCACCCGACAGTGTTTTGCTATACCAACATCGGGCCCCGAGAAGATCGGGCCCGTCTCCCTCAAGGAACGAAAGAGACGGAGAGAGATCTGATCTCATCCGCGATAGGGAGACTTGGTGTCCTCCCGCCTCCTCACGCTCCCAAGGAACCTTCCACCACTTTCAGATTCCACCTCCTTCACCTTCTTCTCCTTCTACCGAGCACACCATACGCCTCCTCCTTCGTCCTGTCCTTTCTTCCTTTGGGAAGCTTTTCTTTCTGCTTCTTCTTCGTCATCATCTTCTCCTGCTGCTTCTTCTTCTTCTTCTTCTTCTTCTTCTTCTTCTTCTTCCTCTTTTTCTTCTCCTTCTTCTTTTCTCTTTCTTTTTTTCTGCGCTTTTCTTTCTCGTCTTTTTCTCAGTTGGTTTCGTTCTTTTTGGATTTGGCTGTTGCCGTTGTGTTGAGACTTTTGAGGTTAGGTGTGTACGTGTGCGTTGAAGGTTTTCGAGTCCAACGGTGAATTATGGCTGGGTCAGAGGAGAGGGTTTGCTTTGAGGGTTTAAAGTAGAGTTGTTTGGGCGGAAGGTGTTGCTTTGGAGAGTCGATGGGTTAATCGAATGAAGTTCGACTGTGAACGGTAACGGATGACGCTAGCTTTGCTTCGGGTTTCGTCCCTTCGATATCACGCTTGCTCCTTTTTCTACCGTATGATATGCTTCTTCTGCGATTGTCCGTGGTATTTGAATAGTGAAATGAACCTTCGGTAGCTCCTGTTCAGTGTAAATAATAAGATAGGGTTTAGTTTGAGGTTAGGAGATGTTGAATTTAAAGGGCTCTGAAGAATGTTGAAGACAAAAGAAGACACTGGAGCGACTAAAGAAGATGGAATATTTGAGTAATTGACGCGTTAAGTATGGCAGTAATTATTTGTTGAAATAGAATGGAGTTTGAAGAGAGACGAGTGAGATGCTTTGAAACGCAACAAGTTTCATAGAAAATACAAAACACAAAGAAGAAGAATTAAGGAAGAAAAGATTGGAAAATAGAAAATATATAAAATATATCCTGGTAATTGTTGACGTAATAAGACGAGGATTTAGGAGACCTTGAAAAATTTAACAAAACGAGCAAAGACACCGGAAGACAGGGGAACTGCAAGGGTTTGCGTAATGAAGATATTTGGATTGATGTTTTAGTGGACTAGAAAGAAACGAACAGGAAACCTTCATAATCTTCCCAGCCAGCAATTTCAACTTCTCAGCCGGATTTCATACTTGTCCATCCCCCGTTCCGTGTTTTCTTCGCGCGTTTAATAAGATCTTCTCTTCAACTTCATCGTCTCGCGTAGACAGCGTATACCGGCTGATTCCCCTGTTTCACGCCGATAATAAGCTCCCCTTCCAGACGGAATCGAGACGCGGAAGATCGATCATAAGGCACTAATGGAGACTCCATGCGGAGGTGGCTCGTACAGGCTGGGCATATTTCACGCGTGAATTCTTAATTCTCCGTAGCGAGGAAGAAGAAACGAAAGAGGGAACGCACGCGCTGCATTGCACGCGTTACATCGATATGATTTATCGAGGCTGGAACGGAGTTAATGAGGGAACCGTTTAAGAGGCGAGCAACTCTTTTAAAATAAGCACCGCCTGGACGGGCCAGAAATTAAAAAATAAATTCGTTAACTGGCGCGCGCGCGATCTTACCACGAGGTACAACCAAGGAAACGATTTCTTCTTTTCCTTTTTCCACCTTTATTTTCTTCTTATTCGTTTTATTCTTCTTGTTACTCGGAGTGGAAGTAAATTCAGTTTTAAAGAGAAGTACGTATATACATATTATATGTGTACGTATCGCAGCGGAATAAAATTTTTCTTTAGAATTGGTTACAAGGAATTTATGTTCTCTTTTAGTGGTCGAAGTTTTAAAGAAGCGTAATTGATGAGTTCCTTCGACAGAATTTTGTTTATCGTGTTATTTTATCGGCGAAGATGCGATCTTGAAATTCGAGTTTTCGAGTTAATTAAGCGAAAGATGAAAGTTTCGACGAGGTTCTCTTCCGAGCGAATACTTCGTGCTTGTTCCTCGGCGGGAGTACATGGTTTATTTTGGTTATTAAAGAAGAGACCAGGTAAAGACATCCAGAGTAGGGTTGTTAAACGTCCTTCAAAGGAAGAAACCTAGAGAAAGTGTACATCATTCAAAAAAATCACTACAAGGATACATGTGTCGTAATATTCATCACAAACACGTATTTCCTTCATCGGAATTGAAAAAGGAACAGCGAGATTATGAGGCTGATTCATACCTATTTATTTCGTAATGGGAAATATTCTTAGGTTAGAAGTAGAACAATTAAGCGTAACAGAGCGCTAGTAACCCAAAGACAAAAAGAAAGGAGGAACGAAAAGTAAATAGGTCCAAAGTGATATGTAAAACTAAGCGAGAAAGGAGCAAAATAATAGAATCACAAAACTACGAAACCTTTCACCTTTAGATAAAAATCAGGCAAACTTCGACTCGAGCGAATCCGAGAAACGCGAAAGAGGAGACACGCGCGACTGGAACCGAAACGATGCGCCAAGCCAAACAAAGAAGAAGAATTAAAAGATTAGAAGATGACGAACCCTCGACTCGAGACAAAAAGCAACCGAATCTTGTCACAACTTGGAAAATGAATCAAGGACAAAAAAGAAGAAGAAAGTAGAAGCAGAAGATTCTAAAGAAATAAATAGAAACGCAAACAGAATGGAATTGGAAAGCAATGAAATGCTAGAAAAGAGAGAAGGCGATCACCTCCGGAGCAACGGAGGAAGATCCTCCTGAGGATGAAGGTCGGTGAAGAAAACAAAGGAGCATCGGTGGAATGATGCACGAGGTGTGTTTAGGCGCGCGATAGTGACGTGCTGCACCTCGGTGCATCGCCACGGGAGCCGTTCGTAGCTCGTTCGTCTCTTTTCCACCATCGCAGGATGGAATTCTTGCCTCTTCGTCCGCTCCTAACAAGACCAGGATAGAGCCGTCAAAGCCGCAGGGGGGCCACGCTGGCTCACCGACCCCCTGCTGGCCGCCATCTTGCCTTTTATTAACGAGAAAGGAGTCCCTTAGCCGGTCCCTTAGCCCGAGGAAGGCCAACACTTCTTCCACGGGAGGGATTCACCATGGTGAGACGGAATTCATTAGAGCTACGTCTGGTTAATGACTCGTTCGGCTACCTTACCACCTTTGGACCAGGGCTTCTTCTACTTCTATACGTACGTGTACCACGTTTTCCTCTCATTTCTCGTAATCGTTTTCCAACTGATATCGTCAAGTTTGGAACGCATTAGCAGGTTCACTTCTGTCTTGGTTACTTTTAGGTTACAACGTATCGAATGCGCAGCTTGATTTCATTGTATCAATCAGACATTCTTCTACTTCTACGTATGTGCCAACTTACTTCCTTCTTCTTCAAATTACTATCGTCAAGTTTAGAACGTACTGGGTGAACCAGTTTACTCCATTTACGTAGAATTTAAAATATTGGAGACATTAGAAATTCGTGTTACGTGGAATCGAAGAGATTGAAAACATTTGGCAAATCTTGATGCTTCCCAATGAATAAAGTGTAGACTTCGTTACGTTCCATACTAATAAGAAAATAACGATTAAGACCAGCGTCCACAGCGATATTAGTTAGACCAGTGGAAAGTAAGCCAGAACACAAAATAGCCGAAGGAAAGAATAAATAATAAAAGAAGAACACTCTGCATTGCCATTATGTAAATCAACATAAACGATACACCATAATCAAGCAGCTGAATAAAGAAGAACGCCTCAATTACGACTGAACATTATCCCAAAGCGTTTTACCGAGAGATTCGACTCCACATTGAATATCATCTTCCCATATGGACAATTTCTTTTCCTGAATTTACCATCGTCTCACGCGATTCATTATTCCTACTTGAAAAGTACCTCATCCAACTGGTTCTTTTCAACCATTGTGCATTATGTAAAAGCGATCCTTGCCAGACATCCAGGTAGTTTCCGGGGGACGAAACAAAGTTGCGCAATTTTCTTATCAGCTGTCGCGTTGCACGCGAGCGTGGACATTGTTAAAAATATCGGGAGAGACAGAGCAACGATGACACGTTTGCGATCGGGTCGCATTATAATATTCCGCTCGTTTCAAACACTTGGCTGCATGTGGTGTCGTGACGTGTCCCGGGGACACGCTGTTGGCCTTCCGGTTCTCCGCCAGGCTCGACCAATGGCCGACACGGAGCCACACGGTAATTGCACGCGAAAGGAACCGCGCAATCGCTAATAAATAATCGAGAATCCAAAACCGGCCTGGCCACGGGACCATCCGGCAATTTGTCTTCAATTTTCGTCGAAAGGGGCTTGAGCACACGCGAATAATCGCCGTGCGATTATTTGTAATTGCCTCAACGGGATTCGCAGGGTCAGGAGGCGATTGGTTTAAAACAGTGGAACAGGGGATGAGTGTTTTAAGAGTGTTTTTAAGCAACGTTTCGAGTAAATTGAACCGCAGAAATTTCGTAGGGTGATAAGTTATTTGGATTATTTTCTGAATGGACGAGGTTTGCCGAGGACTTGAAAAAGGTCCAAATTGGAACAGGATAATAAGATTTCAAATTCTTGGAAGACATTCTTCACTGCAGTCTTTAATTTATGATTGAAGGTTAGCATTAAACGTGTTTTATCACACTGTCTCGTTTCGTGTAACTTTCCTGAATGTTTCGAACTTGATCAAACTTCCGACAGTCTCGCATCTATGTTTGACGATTTAAATTCTTTACAAAATTATTCGAACGCGTCTTCCTGACTCTTCTTCAATTTAGCCTACAATTAGTCGAACCTCAGAGAAATTCAACTGTTCGATTCAAGTTCTATCAAGCAGTTAGTTCTCACGATCCAAACCAAGTTTCTCCAAACGTCTCAAGCTAATATCCTCAACTTCTTCAAACTCCTTCCAACTGTCTTCTCCGATATTCACAACATCGTCAAACGACCGATATCCAACATGGTCGTAAAGTAAAAAATACTACGTTAAACGAATCGCTCAAGCTAGGTAAATCTCTTGGATCTTCCGAAAGTAACCTCGTCTGCTTTTCCCCACAAATGAAGAGAAGAAGAGCATAAAAATTCTAAAGAAAATAAAAGAAAATTTCAGGTCATCTACATAACTGGTATAGGAAAGAAAATGGAAAGAAACTCGGTGGAAAAATGGCACCGCCCCTCTTGTACGTTTCACGAGGAATATCTAATCTGACCGTGGAAAGGAAGGTGGCCATTTCCGTGGTAATGACGAAGGATGGCTCGTAGGATCGCGATCCTTCCAGGACATCGTGGCCGTTAGTATCGTCGATGAAGCGTGGTGCTGGTAAATGGTCACTTACGTGGAAGCGTCCTGACGAGCGGCTGTCGCAACGAGTTTATTCTGTGCCGCGGTTATTGCTGTTCTTCCTGTTGCGCGGCGCGGCGTCGCGGTCGTTACGGGACGAAGAACGCCGCGAGAACGACGTGGGCGTCGAAGCGAGGCGTCTCTTTAACGCCGAGCATATATTTGCCTCTCTTGGCTCCTCAGGGCCGCACGACGATTGTTCTCTTCTCTTCGATTTCTTCCTGCTTCGCGTGCCCCGCGAGAAGCGACTGGAAGATAAAACGCATGCCACAAGATAGCATTATGGATCTCTTCAAGTTATACCTGGTTTCAGGAGATTTTTCGTTTGTACGTTGTTTGTCGATGTTTGAGACGTATAAATAAGAATTACAATTGCAATTTGTACGTTTCGACCAAGATTTTAGCAGTCTTTCAGTTGTGAAACGCAGTCCATGGAGAATAGGATTGTGAACTTTTTCGCTGATTCTTGGTCCGACAGGATTTCTGTTTTGTACTGGTTTGTTAGTGTTTGAAAGGTAGCTCTTTCTTCTTAGAAGGATTATTTGTTAGTGTTTGACGATCATTAAGAGGCAGTTTGTAAGTTTGGATTTGTGTTTTATGTTAATGTTCTCGATAATTGTTTTGCTGATTGTTGCTGAGATTATGAAGTCTTTTTGCATGTTGTTTGCCGATGTTTGAGCATTCATCAAACGCGGCTAATTCTTCAACTACCAATTATAAACGAATTATTAATCTATCCGACTTGTACAAGGTTTAGATCAGTCGATAATCCAAGTAAGATCTTCAACTATCTTCAACTTCAACTATCAGCAGCAGTCATTGTTACTCATATCGAACAACTTAGATGGTTGATTAGAGTAGGCTCGGTAACTCAGCATTTTTATCGGTGTCGTTTAATCGGCGGCGTTTAAGCGCGTCGTGGTTAACCAGATAATCCGTTCGCCAGCTCGAGAGCCATGGAAATACAATCCTGCTCGCGGACGCGTCGCGTTTATTAAAAATAATGACTGGTACGGCTCGAGACGCGAGGAATCTGGACGATCGACCGTGCTCTCGGTCCTGACATCGAACCTGCCTCTTTACTTTCAAGGACAACGATCTATACCTTCGTTCGTGAATATTAGAATATTTAATAGAAAATGTGGCCAACCTGCTAGATCATTACGAAAGGGACGAGAAGTTTTACAAGAAAAAATTTGACATTCGAAACCTTCAAGTTCAAAATTATTATTTATAAAAATTTTTGCAAAAGCAAGTTAATAAAAGAAAATTCTTGAAGAAGCTTTCCTCGAAAGAAAATATCTTTCTGACAGTTTGTCCAACGATTCGAATTGATCGTAAGGAGAAAAGACAACATTTTTAGGAGTCTCGTGGTTAACCCAGAATAGAAGAATCCTTCGATCCTGTAATCTATAGTAAGATTCCAAGAACCTGCGTCACTCGAAGGAAAAATAAAGGACGATCGCAAGTGGTCATCAGAGAAATCGTTGTTGGTGTTTAGTGTTAAGCATGCAAATTGTTGGCCGATTAGTGGATTGACCTTTCGACGATTACGCAATCTGTGCACGAGAGCTCTGTTCCTCGGTATCGTTCCGTGTTTCCTCGTTGCCTGAATTCCAGCTTTTACATAACTAAAAATTGGCATTCACAATACTCTCCTAAATCTCAGAAAGTTACATCCAAAGAGAGATCTCTGTCAGCTGCATCACTGACGATTTGAAAGACAGTTTCTGTGCAATTTCTAACGTAACACATTTACACGTTTCTATCGTTTTAATCGCTTTTCTTAATATTTCTATATCTTTGAAAATATAATTCTCGCTTTGTCAATTTTTCTTGCAATTTTAATCGAGTTTAAAATTTTTAAGAATTTTCAATCTTCTTTATCCGCCTTTTGACGATTTTCTTCTTCTCTTAAGCTGACACTTTCTTCTACGATTGACTTCTGACTCGTGGTGTTATGACCCGTTATCGAAGAATTTCAAAAAAATAAATTGTAAAACACGATACAGTCGCACGAACAATTGTCGAAATCTGGCCAATTTATTTAAGGCGCCCAAATTCATCACTGGAACCTTCTCTCGTCGTTGATCATCAATCACTCGCTCACATTTTCTCTTTCTCTCTCCCTCGGCTGAGTTCGTACGCTCGATACTACTGTTCCTTTCACTTCCTCGTACTTTCCTTTTCACTTGCCTCCTTCGTATTGTGACTTCATTGTTACAACACACCGACTTAATACCCTTCATACTATACTTCGTCTAATTTCTAGCCTCATTAAGTCACTTCAATTTCTCCAGTAATTTTCCAGCTTCATTAAGTCACGCCAGATTCCTAATTAACCCTCAAATACGATGGAAATAAATCAAATCTCTTGAGTGGTATAATTTTAATAGCAGAATTATTGATGTAGTCGAAATGACTAATTCAAATCGATTTTTTCATAGTAATTTTATCGATTCACAACGGTGTATCGTTGGAGATTCGTATCGCGTATTTTGTCACGCGTCTTTCAGTTTGTATACCTTGCTACTAGTTTTATACTTTAATCGTTCATAGTTCTATAATTCAACGTTGAATTGACAGTTTTACGATTCAACTCACGACTTGGCTATTTTTTATTTCAACGCTGCAGTTACCTCTTCCAATCCTCATGACGCTATAGTACTACAGTGAATCGTAGTACGTTGTGCTGAATTATTACACTGCGATTTATTCCTAATTGAAGCACTCACAGATTAACCTGATAAATTCCGCCTCTGAAAAATTTCCTTCGCTTTAACGTCGAGCTTTCCCCGCTCGATAATCTTCCAATTAATTACATTAGCGAATCGACAAGATCCAACTTTTAGAATTCTACGAATGATCTATTTTGGTTTCAGTATTAATCCAAATATGCATAAATAAAAATATATAAGATACATAAAACGATCTTCTACCCATCTTCCATTTCTTAAATCTACACCAACGTTCGCTAACTGCCATTCGCATAACACGCATTTACATTAACATTCACAAAAATCTAAATAAACATCCGCGGTCTACTTATTACGTTACTGTCTCATAGTGTTCGCGTTAATTTTGGAACTGCTCAAAACTAGGTATCCTCCTACAAAGACGAAAATGCGAAGAACGGCACGGAACCGTTAAGTTTTCAAAACAAAAGGTAATTTGTTCACCGAACACGTCCCTAAAGAGACCATAGTCGCAACGGTACCAGGCGAACCAGAGATCTCCCAGTGGGATAGGATCGCATAACGCAGTCCGTCACAGTGGGTCTCTGGGTTCTTCTCTGGACCATCCGAAACTGCTTCGTGGAAACGTATCTCGGCGAAGACATCTAAATCCACCGGGGACCTGGTACCTGTTAAGAATCAACCTCTTCTGTCCGCCTTGCCCTTTTCTCATCCACCGTTTGGTACGTCTCCTCGTCCTCTATCGGGACACGTGAAGATCCTCGACGTTCCGTTTGTCCTGCAGTGTTTCGAACGTCTTCCTTCAACAAGGATCTACTTGTTACCTTGAAGATTTCTGGAAAGGAGGGACTTCTGCGGAATGATTGATGATACCGTGCCATTTCATTCTGTAAATTTGATGTCGAGGTGGAGAGAAGAGAATGTCTTTGGTTCTGCTTTCAAGTCACCACGTGATAACGCAATTCCAACATCTTTTAATTACTTTGCTGATAAGTTAAAGTGGAAGTGCCAGACTTCATGGAAGTTCCTTTACTGTCAATTCTACACATCTTGCCACAATTTTTCCACTTTGAAAATATGGTAGGAACCACGTACTTTAACCGTTTCAACAAGAGCAAACGGATGCGCTTACGAATGAACGCAAGTGAAATCTATAAGCCTAATTTTCATCCACTTTTTTATTTGCGCTGATTAATATTATCAATTCCCAAAATACGTCCGTTTTCCTCGACATCTACTAACTTTGTACGATTACCTGATATACAAGATCAGACTCCAAAGTTGAACCAGAAGTTCCACTCCAAATATACGTTCACATATCCGCAGTAATTTCAAGTATCCAAATACTTATGAACTGTACCGTGTTCGTTCGAACATACAATCCACTGTGTAGCCAGAGTCTCGATCATTCCAAGCAGTAACCCATAATCCCAAATCCTATCTGCACGCTGTCAACCGCAACGAGTCCACTTCGAACCCGATGATCCGGTTCCAGGATGCTTAATTTCCCGGATATCGTTCCCCATGGTGGGATCGCATTCACAAATTAGACGTCTCTATCGAGCCGCAGGAGGCGCAACGAGTGCTCGTAACCCGATCCAGGGAGGTTAGTATCGTGGACGGGGGTGATCAGACGGGACTGGATGTCCCGTGTTGCGCGGAGAATGTGTCCCATACGCTTCCACGGGCACATTACCAACTGGAGCTTCGTATAAATATATCCAGCGGCGGTGGACGATAGCGATCTGTTCGCGGCGGGACCATTTGTTGGCCGGATTCGCTCGTCCAGGCCTGCCAACCGGACCGCGGCCTTCTTCGATGGCCTCTTTGGATGGAACGGATCACCTGCGCGATCATCCTGCGTCGACAGTCTCGTTGCGCAGCCTGACGAGCGGAAAAATGCCCGGAACAAATGGTGTCCGATAAGCTGCACGTCGGTTGCACCGGCAATCGGTGGCCAAGCCACATTTTCTCTTCTTTTTCCCTCTCTTGACGAGGATGAAGAGCGTCGTATCGAGGACGAGGATGGCTTGAACCGTCGCTAGCGTTGTCGATGATACCTTTTGTACTAATTTCTCGGATTCGCCGATTTTTTCCCCGCGAACAATCTATTGTCGCGTCATCGCTTCCAGGTGTAATGCACGCAAGAGATTGCCTGTGCTTCTGGTACCGCATTTCTTTATTTTCAGATAACAAACTTTGCCCAGGTACGATCGACTGACCAAGAAAGATAGTGATTCACGTCGGTTAGAAAAGAATCGAATTAGGCTTGCAAGGAATACAAGGTTTCTTCGGAACTGAAGATACAGAAGTGAGAGTAAGAGGATAGCGTAGATTTTGGAAGGACGACACTAGATCGATGTGACGAATGTCTGTGACGTAGAGTTGGCTACAGAGGATAAGTACACTATACAGCGGTACAATTTTTATATCATTTCTATTCTACAATCGTTTCACGATAGCACAGCAACTGTACTGTCGTTGAGACGTTATAGATTATAAGTATCCTCCATCGTCCTTGAAGTTCTTTCCATCATCACTTTCCATCTCAAGATCCTTGCAAGAACCGCGTAACGCGCCACATCGAACAAAGTACCGATAAAATCTGCCGTCAGATCCGCTAATTATTTATCCGCGTTCCGGGGCCTGATGTACGGGTCATTGGATGGATCGGAAATTGAGCAAAAAGGGTGCTCACTGGAAACGTCTCACTCGCCGCGGGTCCGACGCTGCGACCAGCGTGGTCCAACGACGAGGAACAGACGAGAGAACCAAGAGAAAGAACACGACAACACCGACGACGACGACGATGAAGAAGAAGAAGAAGAAGAAGAAGAAGAAGAAGAAGTGGGGAGAGGAGGAGAAGAAGGTAAGCGGAGGCTGAGAGGGAAAGGCACAAGTGGTATAATCGTGATAAGCAGGTGATAGATGCTCCTCAGGCTCTGCACTGCCGTGGCTCCGCACAGACAATGGCTATTTGTTTCTGCCTCGACGAAGAAACACGTCCTTCCCTTTCTCTCTTCCTCTACGAACCTCGTGTCTCCCTCTCCTTCTTCAAACCGCTCGACTCTCTGCCTCTTCTCTACCTCGTTCTTCCACGAGACCGCCGCGTCTCTTCTCGCGAGCAATCGTTCGTTTCGTGGCCCGTAGAACGATCCTTGGGACGACATCACACCGCAACGTCGACTAAATCGCATCGACAGATAATCACAACTTAATTTGCCCCCCGCGGGCACCTGGCCCTGGTAGCCACGAATCTAGTCGAGTCACTACAGGGTCAACGTTGGATTCTAACGCGATTGCGTTCCTGGAACGTGCGTGTTACTTCTTCATTGTATGCAGATGATAGTATTAACCGTGCACGTAGGATTTTAATAAAGGGCAGATTCCTTCGGCTGCACGGTCTTTTCACTGTATCAAAGATACGTCGTATAGAGATTTAATATACAGTTGATAAGCCATACTCGTTGTAGCGGATTCTTTTCACCGGACCGAACAAACATCACACAGGATATTTTATAGATACCCGATCGATGGAGTAGGGATTTCCGGATTTATGGCTGGTAGAAAATTCTTGTTCCAAGCGTGCATCTGTTCTTAGAACCGACGCAGTAGAGACTTCCGAGTGTATACCTGATAGTTGGAAGGCGTATAGTCGACATATAATCTACAGAAATTTTGGAATTGATGAAATAAACTTCACACATAGTTGCTAGATGTTTGCTTCGAGCGTATTTCGTTTTGGGGTTGATGGAATATAAACTTCAATTTGCAAGGTGATTTTTAAAGACGACCTGGCCCTAGAATCAACGAGATAGAGACTAACGCGTAGTTGAAACGTGTTCGTTTCAGGTTTACATTTACAGGTTCCGCTTATGTGAATGAATTTGAAATAAGTTTACACCTACTGCTCCACGTAGACGATACAAAAATAGCCTCTAATCGTTGCAGACCCTAGTACGAACAAGAACATGGAGAACGAAAAATATAATACATTGATTCAGATGAAACATTTATTGCCGATTACCTTGGCTCAAATGTTTCACGAATAGCATATTGTACCGTGCAAACTCAATTTCGTAATAAATATGTAATTTCGCAATAAAACGTCTGTAAAATGCTTCGTCGTTAAATTCTCAAAGGGGTTGGAATTGCGACAAAGTATGTTATCGCGAGGACCACGAAAATCGTGGCTCCCTCGGGAACGGTTAAGCAAAGTCGGCCGAGTCATCGCCTCATTAACGTTCCAAGATCGTCATTAATCATCCATGGAGCCTATTGTGCCGCGAGGAGAGGCGCGAGCCTCGCCACTTTACAAGCAAGCGGCCGGCGCGCGCTCGCGCTTGCTCGACGATTAGCGGCCGGGGAAAAATCACGGCCGACTGAGAAAGAGGCAGCCGTGAATCGTCGGCAAATGAATTTTAATGACGAACGGCCTCGATCGCGCCCATTCGAATCCACACCGATGATTGATATATTAAGTATGAGTAGCGCGCGAGGATCAGCCGGTGCATTCCTTTGGTTCCTCTAATAAATTCGCAGTATTCAGCGTAGTTTCGTTTGTTTTCGCCGTCGATCCGTGCGAATTGCCAAGACAATTTTAAAAAATTGGATCGATCAGCAGGAAAGTTGAAATACGACTTGATTCGAGCGAGGGAAGTTATGTTTGCAATTTTTTTGGAAAATTCGATAAAGCGATATGATACACGGATATATCACACATATACCGATGGACGTGTCTAACATGGAATTTCGTGATCCTTGTGAAGCCACAAATTCTCTGGAAGTTTTATCAATTATACCTAAAATAAGGCACATGCTGTGTACTGTCATGTTTTGAACGTGGAATTGATTTTTAAGCGTAACGTAACGTGATATTGATGTGGCCAATTTGAACAAACCTGTCACCATTCTCGGAAGAAAAATCAATTCTTGATAACTGTGACAATTGCTTGTGGAAGAGTCGCTAGCCGCTTATCTCTACCAGCGTTCACAAGATAGCAACTCGCCCTGGTTCGACAAACCAGTTTCCGCGTTTCTCATATTAAGCGGCTTTAAACAAATTCAGATTATACGGCCGACGAACTTCCTTCCCTGAAATTACGTGCACGTGAAAACAATTTTTCCGTGAACTCCTATCTCGAATTTCAGTGAGACGAAACGCCACGTTATTTTTCATTGCTGTCTCTTTCCTCCATCGCCTGGCCAAAGTGTCTCATTAATTTTAATCATTTTAATGGAGTTTGCTCTACAAGGAGAAACACACCCATTCGATGGCCAGTAGGAGGGGATGCTTAAATTACACGCGTTAAGCATTTAAATTACAAAATGTCGAATAAATTACAAGCTGATCGGATACCGTTCTCTTTTCTCTCTCTCCCCCTCTCTCTCTCTCCTTCGTTCCTTTTCTTCCTTACGTCGAGAGAAAAAGAGAAGTTTCGAGCAGGTACTGGCGATTTTCTCAAATAGACGGCGCGACGCTGTTCTCGGGATCGAGATCGATGTACGTGACGAGCTAAAGTCGAGCAAGGATATATCCACGGGTGTCCCGTATGAATAATTAAAATGTATCCCTGAGTAGGCTATCTTTTAAGCTTATCTACAGATACCATGGTAAAGACGTTTCGTTTACAAGATGAATCGCGGATAAAAGTACCGCTCCTCACGGCAAGAAACCGTATCCTACGATCCCGATTACTTCGGAATAATTCCCCCCTGACTGTATCTCGAATCTATGCTTAACAGCAAATTAAACGCTTTTTTCAAATTGAGTCGTCGAGTAACTCTTGCACTACGCCTATACCTGATGATCGTTGAATGGCGACAGCGAGGATTCGGTACTGTACCGATTTATACAAACCAATGTCTATGGCAGAGCAAAATCCAACAGCGTTTTGTTAAACGAATACATTTGACTAACACACATCTATTTCGTATAAGACAGAAGACGTTCATACTCTAAACATCGAAGAATTATTACACATAGGAATTTATACTTTGAAACTTTAGCCCTCCTATCGAGCTACTGATATTAAAGGAACGAGTCTAACTTTGTACTTGATATCATAAAATCTCCTACCGTCTTTACAAAGATCACTTCGACTCTCTAAATGTTAAATACATAAGTCAAACTTCTTACAAATTTATCCCACGAAACCCAACTTTCCCATCGACCGATATATCAAGCAGAACGGAATCTATGCAAAGAACTTATCAAACAGCACGAAGTTCGATCAAATCCCATATCTTTCCTCGAACAAGCTCCACAAAGCTAACCTCAATTTCTCGAGCAATTGCTCCCTATCCAAGCTCCCCAGGGAAACCGAATCGTTTATCAAGCGAGCGCGAGTATCGAATCATGACAAGCCTGTTCGAACGTTGCCCGCGATGCCGTTCCCCGTGGGTCACGTTCTACCAACGAAATTCCAACACATTCTTCTTCTCGTTCTCTCTGCTCCTTTACCAACCTCTCTCCATCTCTCGGCGTGTTCAGCGTGGAGAACTTTATTAAAGCTCGATCGGTCCCCGAGATATCGGATTCCATGAAGCGGCCATTCGGCCGGCTAATACCGTGAAGATGTAACGCGGATAACCCCGCTTTATTAATTAGCTGCTCTAATCTTCCTGGAACTCGTGTCGCGATAGCGGCAACACGATGCATCATACGGCCGCGGCGTATCGTCGTGATTATCGCGACTGCTACGCGGTTAAACTCGATTTTCGTTCGTAGAAACTCGTCGATAAAGCCAGATTACATGGGAAATTTATATAGTGTGATCGTAGGTGATTTAGGTCGTTCGAAGCGCATCCGAGAAAGCGCTTTTCCTTGAAAATTGAAAGCAGATCGAGGGCAAATTCTTATCAACAAGATTGAAGATTCGTCGAGTACAGGAATCCTCGGTTCCTTAAGAAATCAAGTCGCTACTTAACATTAATCGTCGATCGAATTTCTTCTACCGAAGGAAACGAAGTTTCTAAATTCGCGAATCTAAAAATTCTACAAAGTTAAGCAGAATTTCGACGTTCCTCGATTCTTAGATCTTTACCTTCTGAAACTCCTGCACTCGCAAAACTTCAGCAAGATTCCTAAATTTCTAAACCTAACGATTTTTTAAATTTCAAAGTTTCCACATTCTGGAATCTTTGTATTCTAAAACTCCTACATTGCCAATTAGCCGCCAAAATTCCTAAATACCTATATTCCTAAACTCTCGAATGCTTAAATTCTAATATTCCCAAATTCGCAATTTTCGGAATTCCCCAAATCCTGCATCCTCTGTCGAATTCTCGAACGCCTAATATTCGAGCGAAAGCTGCACACCAGCTCGAACTATAGCCATGCCTACTCAACCTGTTAACCACAAAACTGCGTGAAAACCGGTCACCAGAGAAACCGAAGCAACTGCCGAAGGACCGTCTAAAAGTGGATACTATTCCAGGGCATTGTCGGGCAGTAGATTTGTCAGGAAGTCTGACGGGTTCCAGAAACACAAGCGTACGCAGCTGAGAGCCCCTGATTACACGGAGGCACATGACGACTCTATCAGGCCTCCGGCATCGTATGGAATATCCGTACAACTCTTCGCACACTGGCGGCCGCTGCACGCTCGTCTCGGATGTTCCACGCGCGTACAAGCGTGTACAAGCGTAGCGTGAAAAATATACGCGCAGATACGAGGATGGTGTTGCCTACCACCTCGCGGAATATCACCCTCTCTGCCTCGGATGGCATTAGAGAACCGAGAACCCGTTTCATTAAACAATGCTAAGGGAAGCATATACGGCCGATCTTATCGTGATTCAATGCTCCTGCCAACTTGTCCGCTCGTCGATACGCTATTTTTATTCCGTACGACCGATTAAACGGAATTTAGAGGACGACTCGACATGACGCGAATATGCCAAGCGTCGAATGTGGAGATTCGATTTGAGGCTGGCGAGCCGTCTATCGATGAACGCTTTTAGGTTATGTTACGTATGATTCTTGAAACGTTTGTTCGTCGATTTCAGATTGGTTTGGGAATTATTTGGTATTGGTGAAAGGGAGCCGGTGTTTTTGAATTATTAAATTAAATTATGCTAGTTCAGAACAGTTCTATGTTTATCTGAACTTCGACTTAAATTTGTTGCAGGGACGATAATGAAACTTAAACTATTGAATGAAATTGTCGTTAAGGCTGGCAATGGGATTTGGTAATAGCCGCAGGTGTTAAGGAGCGGTTAAGATGAGAAACGGGCTAGCTTGTTTCCACGTAATTAGAATCGCAAGTTAAGTTACTAGTAGAGAGATTGTGTATCAAGGAACACCGAGTAGTATGATCCTATCAGTAATCTGGATCGAGTGAGAGCGAGACTAAAGTTGAGGTTAAGTTACCCTGATTTACGATCTCATTATAGAATTCGAAATACAGGACGTACGAACGTCTACATGTTCATGAAACAAGAAGACGAGGGTCATAATTGCGTACTGTTTGAATCAACATGGCGGAAGATGAGCCTGCTTCTCACTTATCTAAATCAATCAATTAATTCCAAATATAACTATATATACAGGGTGGTTGGTAACTGGTGATACAAACGGAAAGGGGGTGATTCTACGCGAAAAAAAGAAGTCGAAAATATAGAATAAAAAATTTTTTTTTTTAATTTTTTTAAAAATCTGCAGTGAGATCCGTTATAACGAGACGCGATAAAGTGCACGCGTACCGAGCGAAAATTCAAAGTGGATTTTCTCGAAAACAAAGCCTCGAACGAAAAATTGTTATTCTATATTTTCGACTTCTTTTTTCGCGTAGAATCACCCCCTTTCCGCTTGTACCACCACTTATAAAACACATATACTACATATATATAATACACTACATATATAACATAGATCTAAATCATTTAAAATTTAGTATCGATTCTACGTAATATCAATTTACCAAAATATCGCTTCTAGTCGCGTTATCTTATCGTTACTATATTAGTAATCACTATGTATCATTAACATATGAACCAACGTTGTCATCATATGGCCATCAACATCATCACACGATATAATCATCATTGTATCAATAACATATCATTGTGATCATCACATGGCTATTTGATCAGTATCGTACTGTCATCGTTAACGATTCTACTAACAAAGTACTCTAGCAATATAAAAATGGATACCAAAAGTGGCGCCTTGTCAGACATTTCTGACTCTTTCTCCGATTTTCTCTGGTATCTTTTATCCCCAGAAATCTCGAAAATATTTTCGACTTGGGGGAGTCGATGTAAATACACCGCCCTTCAACAAGCTCGAATGTATTATTTATGAGGTGCAATGGCAGGTTGCGCGTGGATGTTGCACGGTGCCATGGAGTTTGATTAATCTAATCGGCCTATTAATATTAAACAGTTGATTTTTGGCACCGGTTGTGATTATCGGCCGTGTAAAGATCACGTCCGGCGACCGGTGAAAATTAACGCGATTACCATGCGGCCTGAATCCTAATCGAACGATGCCTGTCGATTGGCCGGCCAGCAAATTGGTTCTTTACCTACCGATCGGATAGCCATAATTAGACTATCAATTTCCTCGTAACGTCGTGTAATTTACCGACGTCCTTGTCTCTTCCTCTTTCTCTCTCTCTCTTTCCTCTTCTTCTCTTCAGCGATTGGTTTTTTGCACATTCGATTGATTCATTTTTAGTACTGTTAATACAACCTTGATTTTAATTGGCCTGATTTTTACGAGAGTTTACGTTAAGTACTCTTTCTGATTACTTAACTGCGGATATTTAATTCGAAATGAAGGGTGTTTCGGGTATAACGAAGTTGCAGTAGATTAACATTATGGAATTTGGTTTGAACTTTGTACGAAAGCAAAATTTCTCTTCGAATATTTTTCACACCTATAAGTTTCAAGGCAACGATTAATTTCCAGCGAAACTAATCCAAACGCGAACTACTTCTATTAATTCCTATTAATCCAACTGAAAACCGAGTTCAGAATCTGATACAAAACGATGGACCGCTGTTAATACTTTTCAAACTGAACTAAATCATCCAAGTGCAAACCGCTGACTACTTCCAATAATTTGTAAAACCAATTCAAAGCAAATCCAACTGCTTCCAACGATTCCCAAAAGCTGCAGAAGTCGAAGTAAACGTAACGCAGATCATCAATTACACTACGCAGTTCTAGAAATAATTCAATTCAAACCACCGACTAGTCAAACTATCTCTCAACCCACTGACTATACTTTCAAAAATTTGGCGCTCCAACTCAAAATTCTACTGAAATCTAATGCAAAACGCAACTCAGATCTAATCCAAACCATCAACCGCACCCAGTATTACATTCAATTCAAACTATACGCCGACTAACCAAATTATCCTCTGAAACCCCGCGCAAACCTAATCCAACCCATCGACCGCTACCGACAATTTCCCATCCAAATCCAAACCTAACTCGACCAACCTAAGCCAAAGCCAATCGAAAGCATCGGCAACACCCGGTAGTTGCCAAAAACCAACGAACGAGTGATCGATGCAGCGATGGCGGCTGGTTGCACCGTGCATTTTTCACGCTACAACGTCATTCGATATCCCGTCATTAATCTAATAATGATAATAACGGTGTAACTCGAGCGAACGAGCTGTACGCAAAGGATTCTAAAAACGGGACAGCCGGTTAAACACACATTTTAGGCGCGCCACTCCAGCTGCCCGTTTAACTATGCTTTAGCGCGAGTTAAACCCGATGATTATGTTGTCAGAGGCCGCGGCGAGGGTGGACAGAGGGACAAGAGAGGAGGGAAAAGGGTGGTCGGTGAAGCGGGCGTACGCACACGCGCTCAACCTGCTTCCTCCTCTTCGAGGATCGCGTTTTTGCGCCTCGCGAGGCCCACGCTTCTCGCGGAGAGGAAATTACCGGACGCCTCGGTGTTCCCTCGTCTGCGACAAGGGAATTTCCATGATCGTAATCATCGATGGATGATGGATCGAGCGTCGAGGAAACTAGTGGGAGAAAATTGACGAATAATCGCCGGTGATGCCTCGTCCAAGAGAAAGTCTCACGAATTTCTTCAACGAAAATCCCTTTTGATGCTGGTGTGGCAAGACATAATGACAGTCTCGAGCAATTTGCACCACCCGCGCGTGTTTGTATAAGACGCAGTGAATAATGACAGGGTATTGTGTCTCTTTTTCTTTTTCCTATTTTTGTCTTTTTTTTTGGATTAAGAAGGTGATAGCATTAACGGAGAGAGTTTGTGGGAAATTTGTGAATAATCCTAGAGTCGATTCTGACGTAGATTTTCATGTCTTTCTGTGAGAGATACCCTTTTTTCTTTGGACGTGTTTTAAGAATTTTGTATAATTTATTAACTTTATAAAGAAATCTGTAATCTTATTCTATTCGTAACAAAATAACATACTACGTACACCAAGGTTTAGATAAAACTGAACAAAATCAGAAAAGATTTTCGAGACTCTAGATTAGGTACCTTAATTTTGAACATATTATTTGTTTTCACGAATGCTATTTTGCATATTTGCCTGCAAAGATACCAGAATTAAATTAAATTACCAAATAAATAGAAAATAAACTTCTAATGAAAAACTGTTCACCTAAAAGTAGTAGCAGCCAAAGAACTGCCTCATTGAACCCCAGAAATAATCAAAAGAAACGCTAGACACAAGTATCGCTTCTATGAAAAGCAATCACCTCGAGGATAAACGAAGATACTCGCCAGAACAATACAACATTTCAACAATATCGGGAAGTTGGAAGACACACGGAATCGCTGATTTTCGTCCCGAGAACGAGTGAAAAACGTCGCTATAGTTGCGTGTTTCCGGTACTGAACGGTACCGGCACGCCATCACGATTGAAAAACCATCACGAACAAACCGTGCATTAATCTCGATAATGTCATTTGCCTCGTTCTGCGTTCATAATTTATTTAAACCATCGCAATTGTAAATTAAGATAGGTTAGTAACAAAAAAAAAAAAAAAAAATTATACCAACGATGATCTACATACAACAGTAATTACCGACAGTATTTCGATTTTCTTTGCTCATTGCTTACTTTATTTACTCGTTTATTCTTCCGTCTTTTATCTCGTTTCTAATTGAATTTTTTCCTCCCATATGGACAGAGTTTCTCGACGATTTTTCCAATTGCAACGTTAGAAGGTAAGGATCGGTTAAAAGAGAGTCAATTATGAGCCACGATTTATGTCACGTTTCTGTCCCCTTCGTTTCTCCATCAAGTTCCACTAATGAAATAACTACTCGCGGCCAATTACTCGTCGATGACGAGAGAACGACAGTTGAGTAACTGGAAAATGATCGGAAATGATAAGCTGCAGAATTTCTCGTCGTAGATAGCCGAGGACGATGGACGTGGCTGTGATTGATAGGCTTTCGGTTCCTGTTAACTGTTCGCTACTTCCACTCCGAGCATCCATTTTTTTATTCTTTCTGTTGTTCTTAGGTCGGAGCTTTTGCGAGAGCAAATAACTCTTTAAGATGGAACATGCGAATCTTGAGATTTCAAATTCTTTGATACAAAGTATAAATTTCCTACATCCTCTAGGTTTTTCTGGATTCCTCTGCCACGTTCTTCTACATTTTTTCCTTACAAGATTCTTTCAGATTCTCTCAGATTCTTCCTCCAGATTTTTCTCCAAGATTCTTCGAGTTCGTTCTTCGAGTCTGCATTCGAAAGATATCGGAATCTAAGAAATTATCTTTATTACCACAACTAATAAATCTCTTTCCTAAACTTTCCTAAAGATCAAACGTCTACGTACGCATCATTTACGTTCTTCTCAAAAGATTCGAGAGACACGTAACGGTACAAAAAGAATGGAACACATTAGAATTTGGCCACCATTTTCTTTCCACCTTTTAATTCTCCAAACTATCCCGCAGTAACATTTATTTAGGTTCTGTCCTCGTTAAAAAAAATTCTATTCCAAGTTAAGCGATATATCTTAATGAGAAATCTGATATTTTGGAAACATTTACATTACGCAACAATCTGATGCACACGTATCTATGTACAACATATTGCACTGAAACAAACTACGATATTTCAACGTCATAAACGTACTACTATAATAAATCTGAGGCGTTCAATGCGTTGACCTAAATTACTCAATATTATCAGTATCTCCAATGTGTTTAACTGCGGTACTCTAACGTCATAGGTATATCATAAAAATGTCCATTCAATGGACAACGCGTTAGCGTAGAAATTTCACAAGTTTTCCAATAATTCCGATACTTTGTTGCGAAACAAGAGAAAGGAAACTAAAAAACAGATTGGAGCATCGACTGCCGTGGAAACCGGAGTCGTGCGTGCGGATGTTGACGCGCGTGACGGTGCCCCATTATTTTCACCCGATGAAACAATTAGTCAGCCGGTCAGCCGGTCGGTAATTAGACAAAGGACAATTACCGCGATTCACCTCGTTATCTCGCCAGACACGTGTAAGACAAGCTGTTATGAACGATCGTCTCCGCGCAGCAATGTATCGAACGATAATTATAATTGGCCGCATCTCGTTATACGTAAGATCGTTTCCTTCCCGAAAACACGCTCGAATTCCATGCAAAACGGCCTTTATTATCCTTGCGCGATTTATCGATCCCTCCGGTCAGACTCTTCCATGAATTGCTCGTCATACCGCGATGGATTTTAGTTGAAAAAGAACAAGAGCGTCCAGGCCGGTGGAATTAAAAATGGTAAAATGGTAATTGCGACGTTTAATGAAAATTGTCGGCTGATTGGCTCCTTGCTTGGCGATTGCAATTTTTCACGGGATCGTTGTTCGGTGTATAAAGAGCAGATAAGATTCTGACAAATTATTGTTGGAGGTATCCTATCGCTGGTGATGTATCATCTATAGGGACGTTAATGATAATCACCGAGGATATTTGTAATATTATACGTAGGCATATTAATTTGTAGAAATTGAAATTTATTATAAATTACGTGCGGTAGTTCTTTGAGGAAATTAGAAATAACTGCGAGAAGACAGGATAATAAGATAGAGTGGAGAATTATAGAATTATAAATTAGCGAGTGACGATTTGCCTAGAAGCTTGCTGTCGATAACTCGCTAATTTCATTTAATTCCGAATCGAGTTGCGGCAGTATACGTACACTATAAAAAACTTCGGGAAAGAATTTCTTCGATAGAGAATTTGTATGTTACCTATAAACCTAAGGCGTTCATAAGCCTTGACATTTATAATTCCATAAATATGAATTCATAAAGATTTCATTAGTAAGGTAATATGAAATAATAAAGATACCATAGCACAGAATGAGAATAACAAACTGCCACTTATATTTCATGAAAATTAGCGAAATCTAATCAGCGATCTCTTACGTACTTCCCGAACCACGATAATACAATTAAACAGCGTTAACGTGGAAATAAATGATCGCGTAATAAACAGAGATCTCCCCTTACGTGTTCTTTCCGTCTGAATTTTATCGAAATCCGCAGAATCCAATCCGCAATTTATTCTGCGAAATTATCGGCCAATGAAAAGCTTCTGCAAAAGTTGCACCCTTTAACGCGAATAGAGAAATCAACCCCTTTATATACGCTTCTTCCATTCGCGTTCTAGTAACATCTATAAAATCTCATCAACAATTATTTTCACGATTCACGTGTTCATCGCGATACCATCGGCAATTAAATACCACTAACGCGAAAATGAGTGTTCTTTTAAGAGGGAACGAAGCCTGTCACGAAACACACCCTCGCGCGTTTCCTGTAAAATTTTACTTATTGCTACTCTCACGGCTTTACACGCTTAATGTACTCGGTATAAATATTTAATATCGTTTGATAAAAACATTATGAATACGTAATGAAATTCTTGATTGACAAGTGAAAAATGTAAACACGGAATTGCATTGATTAATCGAAGAAGTAAAAGTATTTTACGTTTATACTTCAGTAGGAGAAATTTAGCGAGTTTAAGAAATTTGTTTTCGTAATTACGTTTTATAATTAGGCAGCGAATGTTTATGGCAATTCACGTTTTTATCGAATTAAAGAAATGGAACGCAAGCAGACGTTTGTTACAAAAACGAATATCACGATGAATAATATACTTCGAATATTTTATAGAACATTTTTACAATTTCGTACAGTATTTGTAACTTTAAAAAATCTTCTCCATTTTTTATTCGATTTATAGTGAAAATATTTAAAGAGAAGAGAAAAGAACGAAAGTAATGTAAAAAAAAAAAATGTCAAATAATGCTTCTGATTATCAGACGTTTTCAAAATCTAGATATCATTTAAAATCTGTCAAATTTACGATTATTCACATGAGCCCCGTGACTCTCCTGATAGAATCTCGCTTCGTCTATTCGAGGAAACGATTCGCGTGCATTCTCGTAATTTTATCGGCGAAACAAAAAATAAATATGGTCGAAATGGAAGAGGATTGTAATCATGTGGCAACGTGGAAGAGGCGTCGAAATGCGATACCGCTCGATATCAGATGAGCCGATAATCGATCCATTAATAACGTCTCGTTGGATCCATTATTAATGGTAATTAAGCCGATATAGAAATTGATTGCGCGACGCGACGCAGCTGGACGTTACTAAATAATATATATCGCGAGCTCGTGGTCAATGACGCGTGACAAACCCCCATTTACAATGCAATGTAACGGAGCACCCTGCTTTCGCCACTTTTATCATCCATGCGTAGACTTTCATCGCGATAGACGAACATCGAATTTTTATTTTATTACTTTCTATAAAACTGCAATTACATTTCATGTCTTCCTGCCACGTCAATTATTTTATTCGTATAGTGAAAAAGAACATTGTAAAGGTTCAAGAATTATTATATGATCGTCATATACATAGACATAGATGGTTTACAATTTTTCTGCTGATTTTACAATATCGATCGATCATCACAAATTCAGCCTACGATATTTTACGGTAAGATACGTATATTTCTTATAAAAGATATTGCGAGTATCTATTTTCAGGATTAACTGTATCTTCATGATTCATATATATCGTAAAAAGATTTAATCATCTTCTGCAATGAACCGATGAAACATTCGTCGAAGGATCAAATCATTTCCCGTCCCTAACTTATCGAATTTCTCTGACTTAGATTTCAAAACTGGTAAATATATGTTGACGGAAGCTTCTCTTGCCAGGACTTAAAAAATGACGGTAGGCAATATAAATTCAGTGCAAAATGTGTAAATAAAATACAAAATACCAAAGATAAAGTACCAAAGTTCATGCGTTAACGAATAAAAAATCCTTTGTAAATCATTGTAATTTACGAATAATCACGTGAACCACCACAGTCATCTACAATTCTGATCACCGAGCAGCGTCCAATAAATTCGGGAATCGAACGAGCGCCAGGGAGCCGCGATAAAAAGCGGCGAAAAACAGGGAATCGATCAAGCCCCCCTCGATATTTTTCCCGGGCAGATAAAAACGACGGTATTTACCGAGCAGATTTATTCGAACCCTCCTCGTCCATATTTTTTTTCACCCGTGCATCGTTTCGTTCCTGTGTATGTAACTGTGTGTATATACATATACATATGGATATATACAAGTACAAACACCCTCAACCACCCCCGGATCCCCTACCATACGAGAGCGTGTCAATTGCGTGGCAACCGGGTCCACGATTGGATAACACCAGGTCGGCTCGCTATATCGAGCTTCGATTATTGGTTCACCATGGGGTAGGTGGGCGAGGCATTTGCACACCGGTGTTTCCTCTTCTTCTCTGTCTACCCTGTTCTCGCAGTCTCCCCTTGCACCGGACCAGAGCTGCAGGACCAAAACGAGCTCCCAATTAACCAACAATCCGAAACAATTTAGCCGGTCAGATCGTATCTGCGCTTTCAGCGCGCGCAACTTCGCGCCAGGATCCTTAAGCCGCGTTCATACGGGTTCGACTGCAAGCGGGTTATAAGAACTCATCGAAGATCAAGAGTTAACGCGATATTTCCTTCGCAATCTCTTTGGTCCATCGATCTGCGTTATCTGGTTTGCTTTGTTAATATCGTGGCGGTGAAAGGGAATTTCAGGTATTCGTTTAATATCTTTTTCGTCGACTTTATAAAAATTATTAAGCAGATAGGTATTGCGAATTTATAACGTTATATATGATAGGTTACTGTTTGATCCTTAATGGGTGTTCTTTCAAGGTGGATGTAAGCATGAAGAAAGTAAGTACGTTGGATTGGATGGTAATAGGATGGTGTATACAGGTAGGTGTTGGTTTGAAGACATCCTTGGATGAGTAGAGTAAAGGCTGATTCGCACTGATGGAAATGATATGTAAGTAGATAAGCTTCTTACGATTATCAATTATGGATTATTCAAATCAGTGAGATTTTGTAGCCGGCCATCGGTACGAAAGTATTCATAGATGCAGCGAATAAAGGCTGATTCACATTTATGGAAATGAAATTTAAATAGTTAGAGCTTCTTATAATCATTAGCAATGGATCGATAGTTGGATATCAGATAGGTGTACAAAGGTATTCATAGATGAAATGGATTAAGGTTGATTCACATTGATAACAATGGAATAGGAATAAGTAGTAAGTACATAGGGCTTATTACAACCACTACATAAAAGTACCGAGACGTTCCTTCGAAATATTTATGGATGAGTCGAGTAAAGGCTGATTTACATCAATATAAGTAAAACATAAGTAAACGAAACTTCTTACAACTATCAACGAAGGAACACACTGATGAATAAAATTCGTAAATAGAAATTGCTCCAAAAATGTTTACAAACCAAGTGAATAAAGGCTGATTCACATCGATAAAAACGAAATATACCAGCATGGAGCTTCCTTCGCACCTTGTGCAACAAAAATACCTAGTAAAAAATCTAATCCTCGACTACCATGTATTTCACATCGGTCTAAACGATCTGCAAGAGCAACAGAAATCCAGAAGTTTACCAAAAAGGCAAACAACAACCGGTACGTTTTCCTGCGTGTTCACCATCAGTTTGTACGCGAACCATGGGATTACCGGATAGGAGATCGTGAATCTCGCGTAACAAGGACGAACGAGGAAGAGATCTGTGGGTGGGTGGAGGCACGTACCTACTTCTGTGCCGGCTTAGACGCCGATAGGCCGACGGCGCTCTCTTTGCACGCTTATTACCCTAATGCCAGTACTTAACACACTGTTGCTCGAACGTATTCGTCGGGCTTATTTGCCGTGGCAACGACCGGCTGTCCCGGTTTACCCTGGGACCCCCCTCGAGCGTGCCGCCCCTTTTATCTGGCCATTTTGCATTTTTCCCTTGCCTCGAACAGAGATCATTCTGAGATTTCGTTCCATAGGTTTCCATGCAAACTTTAACACAGAGAGATCAGTATATTTTGACAAGGCTGTCTACCGTCGTAAACTACGTCCCTCCATTTAGCTGTAATTTGCTGTAATTTGTGTTGTAAAAAGGTGCGGCCGTTTAGAGTTATTCGTTTGTTTCAGTTAACGATTGGGTTAGGATTTATATACAAATCTAATTTTTTATTGTTCCAAGTCTTTGAAAAATTTATAAAAATTCTGCAACAGTTATCGATGTGTCTACCATATTATGTCATCGTTTTTTAAGTGAAATCTTTCAAATTTTCTTCGACAAACGTGAAAATGCTTTTTATGTAAATTTAAATTTGAAGATCCTTCGATATTTATAGTACTGCAAAGTATATGTAAGAGAAGCGTATTTTAAAATTCTACACTATAGAGAAGAAATAGAAATAATGTTTCTATCAATAGACATAGACATTTTTCAAGATTATAATTTACGAGTAAACACTTCCTTATTTATACGTTCGTTTCACTGTGCGTATTTTATTGTTCGCTTTCCTAAGGACCATTTTCGTGAGAACTGTCGTCATCATCGGCAACCCTCGTCATGAACCGTCCATACGAATGAACCTAATAAATGTCGCTATAAATTTACAATTTACATAATATGTTATCGAGTATTAGAAAACTGATGCGTTTTTGACATTAAAGCCACGATTTATGGCGATTTCGTCGAGGTTAGGTCTTGAATCAACGATAAATTTGTGACAATAGAAAATTTGTACAGTGACAGGCTGTCGATTTCTAGTTTATGTAGTTACAAATTCTGCTCGATCGGTAACCATAGAATCGAATATTGCAAAATAAGTAAGTAAACCGCATAATGCAAACGCCTGGGACACGGTAAACAACCAGCCCCGCAAATTACACGCTCCAACGTGATTATGTTCGAACACTGATTGCTATACCTGAGAGGTAAACAGTAATGACTTCGAGATTACATCTATTTAAAGGTTATAATAAAGTTCTAAGCGCTACACGGAGCGAGCCAGTTCGCACTTTTACTCGCAATGTCTGCTAAACTGCCAACATTAAAGTCAACAACGTTGTTTCATCCTTTTAAAAGTTCGCCGCATATCCTAGCCATTATCCTGGTTTCAGTAAAGAAAGAAAAGCGAAGCTAAAAAATTGCCAGTTTGTTTAAGAAAATCTTCCACATTCTCCGCTTGTATTACAACCAACGATCATAATTTATCGATCGTATTTCCCGTAAGCGAGAATTCTCTCCGATACTATCCCTTTAGAGAAATTTATTCTTTCAAGCCGTTAACTGGCAGTTCCTTTTTCCTGCGATTTGTCCATATATAATTCTGTAAATTTCTATCGCTTTCCAATAAATTTAATCTACAGTCCGATGTCTATATAAAATCTCATTAACATTATGTTGATGCTGAAGCCAAGTAAACTGAGATACAATGACCATGAAATAACACGTCAGTATGAAAATATATGGGATTAGAAGTTCAAATGGATGGAAGAGCATAATTTTATTAACTTAAAACACTAACGCTTCGATCAATCGCTGCTACTAAGTAATCTTGATTCTTCTGTTGGTCACAAGATTACCAGAAATTATAAACAACGTCTCAAAAACCTTTCGCATCGTAGAAATCGTCTTAGAAAGTATAAAGAGTATCGTGGAAAGAGCCGCGTAAAGCAAAAATGAACGAGATATACTTTATTCCGCTATAACGTTAAAATCTCAAAGATACTAAATACAAATATCTTCCAATTAAAACAAATTACTATCTATGCATTACGGACACGACCACGAGATCTGAACAAATTCCTCTCGACCGTCGCACCAAACTGAGAGAATAACCGCCGATGGGTTAAGAAACTCATTCGTCCGAGAGTTCCAAGGAACGATCTGGTTCTCCTCTCGTGACGAAAGAACAGGAATTATCATAACATCACTGTCAATTTCGAGCAAGATAGAAATGCAGAACACCGATAGAAAGACAGAGACAAGAATAGAACGGCGCAGTGATTCGATACAGAAAGAAGGGGGGACGCTTTCGCTCTAGGCACCCGGTATATAGATCGTTCGTACGCGATGCTGCCCCAATGGCGTGGCGTTCTCGGCAGATAATTATCACTAACCATCAGCTATTTGCGAGGAATGGCTGATAATTGCTATGTTGTTCGGCCTCTACCGACCGATAACCCGCCTAGGACTCCTTTTAGACGAGCTGCTCGCAGTCACTGCAACCTCCAGGGCCCCTCCGCTGAATCTTTCTAACGTTTTTATTCTTTCCTTTTTATACGCTCCACGACCCTTCCACCGTCCCTTTTCCTTTAAGCTCGGTGCTCTTCGACCGTGGATCTGTAACGCAAGGAAAATCTCGCACTGCGCTTTCGATAATTGCATTTTCCACCGTTACGTAGGAATTCTTATATTCTACAGATTTGGAATTTTTCTATTCCGTGTTATGCGGGTCAGCAGAATGTTAATTATATGTAGATTATTTTGCAACCTGTGTCTTCTCACTGTATATGGTTTCTTATAGTTTTCTATATCTTTAACGAAGATTGTATTATTATATGTTGAATGCTATATTCAATTATAAACGATTCGAGTCTGACGTAATTCACTGTAATTCGAATTTAAGAAGAATCTAAAGCCAACTTGAATGCAACGCGAAGTTAGAGTAAACCTAGTAAGAAGGTCGAAAGAGTCTCCTAATTTAATCTAATTCGAGCTTAGTAAAATTTCAGTGAACCAAACTTAAACTTGAAAACGGAACATCCGACAAGAAAGAAGCGGGACGACTGTCCACAATTTTAGCGTTAGATCTGATCCTGATTCTCATTTTTGTTTTTCCTCCTTCTGCCACAGATATACCAAAAATATTCACCATTAACCATTAACTCATAGCCATTACCTGGTCGACGTTCCCGCCTCTAGAATAATAATCACCAACGTTCGTGAAGAAACAACATTTCAACGATAGCAGCATCTTTCCTAGAAAGCACCCCTCTGCCATCTCCTTCTCCGGACTGGCTATCATTAATCGCAATTAATTCGCAAATATCGTCTTACAGGGGGATTACCGGTCGCCATGATATCTCGTTACATTTTTCGACGCCCCCAACGACTGATACCCACGATTACTCGAGACGAGAGAAGAGGTTAGGGTAAAAGAAGTTTGAAGAGGCAACGCCATATACACCCTACAGCGGAAAGACACGCAACGTTAACGCGCGTGTACTCGCGAGCCACTGGTTGGATAACTCTCTTATTGCCCTGTAAATCGTAATGTTACACCAGCAATTTAATAAGCCGGCCGCGTTCACTTATCCCCACTGACGAGCGCTGGCTCACATAATAATGTTAATGGTAGCGAGTATATCTTCTAGGACAGCTCGGGGGAGCCGGCTAAAGCGGCTTATAAATGTGTCGGTTATATGTGTGTAAATAGCGTGAGAGTGGAGCGGTCAGTGAGTGAATGGTAATACACTGAAGCACGCGTGGAGGAGGCTGGTGCAACTTTTGATCGGGAACAGATGGTAATTCAATGGTTTCTGTACGGTAACTGATGATGCGTTTAGATTGCGGATTTTTATGCGTTTATGGGAAATTTAAAATGTAAAAGTCCGCAGAATGCTCATAATATATTGAAATATATAAAATATACAAAGGATATAGCGTCTATTGTAACTTTCCATCGGCAGAATTTCTTAGATCGCGTTTCTTCCTACTTTTATATAAAAATATATTTTTAAGAAGTAATACCTTTACGAAGATATGAATTTGCTGAAACATCCGCAGTTTATTCCGTCTGCTTTCGATTCTTAGAATATCGTACTTGATTCGAGTCAGCGTTGCAGGTTTGGAAAGTTTGAGATAGCGTCTTTGCCATAAAAGAATTTTGGAAAATTGAACGAGATTGTTGGGTCCTTCGATTAGAAATAGGCTGTAATTCTTGTAATTGAAACTTTGAGAATGGATTTAGTAGCGATAAAGGAAATTTCAACTTTTAGATAGTATCGAATCACAGTTAGTGCTGTGAATTTGGAAACGTAAAATCTTCTTGAAAGTGGACATTGATTATCAGAATAAAAGACGCGAAAGTGGCATTCACGCGATAAAACTGATTCTTACGAGCAATTACAGAATCTTACACAATGTTTCTTTAACCTAACCAGACTTAACAAGCCAAGTCTAACCTCGGCGCTGAAAGAAATTACAAACCACCAGGTAGAAACATCTCAACCACCATAAAACAGTACCACATTACTCGAAATTCTTTGACGAACTTTCTCCATCTTCTCTGAAACACGTTCGAATACGTTCAAACGCCCAAACCATCCACTTCAATGACTTCTTCCAAACCAACCACTCATCAACGCTGAAACCATACATTCATTTGCACGAGAAGCACTTCTACCGAAAGATCAAAATCGACGATCAGAGATAAAAGAAATGTAAGATTATCAGATAACACAGTCGAAGAATCCATCGGATCCCCTCCAATCACACGAAGAAGCTTCGTGAGGATCTCGATTCGCCTCGAAGGCAACCGTAATTACGCGTGGCGACTATTCATTAAGCTGATTGCACCTTCCTTCTTCTCCCTGTTCTCGTTTTCCATTCCAACTGGCCGGAACGTTATCGCGGTTGTTCGCGTAAAATCGAGCGATCCCTCGCGACCGCTGCCCTCGGTTGCCGTGCGCACACGTTCAAATTGCGCCTCTATGCATCGATTTAACGAGAGTCGAATAATGCAGGCGGCATTTTTCCGGGACACCCGTTGATTCGCGGCCAGCGTTCATCTCGATGAGGGATCGCGGAACAGCGTTTTATCTTTCGGGATATTATTACCGCGAGATGGAGGAAAAGGTGCTGCTTCTTTTCTTTTTTTCTCCTCCTCTTTCCCTTTTTACTCTGCTGTTCGTTTCTTTATTTGCGGACAGGATTGGGTTGGTCGAAACGGTAAAAGGTTAGAGAGGTTTCGAGGAGGTTTTAAGATAATTTCGAAGTTAGCTGCAGTGTGTTACATCTAGCAGGTTCGAGTAGGCAAATAGCGAAGGAATAAGATTTTTGTAAAATACCGAACGGAGCCTGTAGACGATTTCGACTGGATTTTATCTGCTTGGAATACATTTGCTTGGAATAAAAATCGCCGAATTTTTAGCGAAGAATTTCTTTACCATTTACCAATTAACTAGAACTTTCGGATCAGTTACACTGTGCTACAGAAGATTGAATAAAAAAACTGACAAAGGGATGAGATTGTTACAGTATACCAAATACAGAATGTAAATAGCGTTAATTAGATTTCATCAGGTTATATGTTGGAATAATTATTGAATTATCACGTTGATTACATCTTCCCACGCGCTCGTAACGCGTGCTTTTCCAAAGTTTTCACAGCCAACGATCGAATGCAATCGGAATCTTAGCGCTACTTGCAACCAAATAAAACATGAGGAAACTTCCACAACGTGATACACTTTGCAAAAAACCAAACCGCTCTAACCTGCGTAATCATTCAATTTGCAGATACGTCAATTACAAGGAAATAATTGATCGGACTTACCGATCCGTCAATTACAAGGAAATAATTTATCGGTTTCAATTAATCTAGACAAAAATCCGAAAGCACGCGAGAAAATCAAACCGTGAATGTTTCAAAACGTAAGAAAAAAAAAAAAAAAGAAATTTGCGCGCACCATCGGTTACTTTCCCCGACGTCTCTATTACTCGAAAGCGGGCAGGTTAATTTCCCCTTTGGACGAGGAAGAAGGGAAGAAAAGAACAGGAGGTTATTAGAAGGGCTTATCACGATCAGCTTTCTCGCAATTACCGCTCACGAATAGAATCGGTGGACTTCTCGAGTGACTTCTGGCCGGATACTAAACTACCCGTGCGTCCGATCGATCGATAATGAACACGTGGAAGTATTCGAGGAGGATACGTGACCGTGCATACGCACGCATCCCGAGCGTGTTCGAACCGAGAATGCATAGGCCCGCCACGATACATCTCTTCTGATCGAATGCGTTATAATCATCGCGACGACATTGTAATATCGTTCCCCTCCGCCAATAGACGTCTGGTGATCGTAGAAGTATTCCTCGACGTGACTTCCTCCGGTGGATCGTCTATCGATCGATCGATCACTAACCATGGAAATATGAATTCACAGGGACTATTAATATTTTGTGATCGTGTGCATTCAAATGGCTATTCTTGGCCAGCCATTGAAATTGTTTTAATGTACGAAGTGTCTTGGATAGCAAAGATTAATAAAAAGTTTTTATTGGAGATGGGAATTATGTGCGGAGATTTGTGTGAGAATTTACGTGAATTCGTGGAGATCGAGTTTGAAAATTTGCGAGGTCTGAATTTCGATTGAGTTTGATTAGAAATACATTCAGAGGACCAGATGTTTTCGCCATACAATTAAATTTTTGTTTTAATCTGCTTGGATGTGAGTGGTTCGATTTGAAAATTTCGGCCAGCGTTGAATTTAAGATGAGTTTCAATTGAAATGCATCGAGATGGCTATTTTTCGATATTGATGAAATTTGCATCAGTTTCTTTGAATGAGATTTGAATGCAAGTTGGACTAGATTCCACTTGGAAATCTTGCGAACATTGAATTTCAAGAATTAAGAATCAAACGGCTACACTTCGATGATAATCCTTAGTTCATATTTGAATAAGTTGGCTTAATTTGTTTTAAAATCGTTTGAGCAAAGTCTAGATACGAGTTGAATTTCTTATTACATGCAGGAATGATATGATAAGTAAGTCTACATAAATTTGTATTAACTGCAGTTTGTTTAAATGACTATAAGTTTGTAAAAATAAGAATTAAATTTGGATGAACTTTCTGTTGATACATTTAAAATTCATACAATAGACATAGGATGGATGCAGATTAAAAAGTATAAATCTCAACTAGCTTTAAGTTAGGTTTGGGTCGTCTACAGTGATTTGAATCAGGTACGATATAATCTGGTGTAGTTATTTTACATATATTTATGTTAATCTTTGTTCAAGCATAAGCATAGTTCAGATAAAATATAAATTTCGATATCATGTAGACTATATTTAAGGATTAAACGGTATGGTAAATTAGGAACTTCATGGAGAACACGGAAATCTCTGTCAAGATTATCTCGTGAAAATCAGAATTAATTCTGGAAGTTTACATTGTATGTAAATGATTGAAATTTTTCAAAAGAGTGAAGTTGAAACAAGTATGCGGTCAAGTGGAATCGGTTCGAGTGGAATCCAGAGAAGTTCAACGTAAGAATGTGGAAATCGATGATCACTCTACTAGCTGGCAAAGGCATCTTATTAAACATGCTGATACCAGTGCGTGATTCGCCTCATTTACAATACACCAAGCACATCATCCTAACATTCTATGGAAAATTCCTGCCCGCGGATTTCGATCAACCAAATATACCGCAATAAAATAAGAAGATCTGTACACTCACCTCATTAACGATATTTCTAAGATAAAAAATTTATTCGAATCAAGCATATTCAAAGCCCTTCAAAGAGCGTATTTTAATATAAATTCAAAAAGGGTTGCAAAAATAAAGAACATTTGTTTCAATTCATAAATATTTTAAAAGTTCTGAATTTCTGTAAAGGAAATGCTCTTCCCCTGGTCCGCAATTGTACATGAATGTATTGTAAATAAATTTTCTGTATTAAAATTATCTCATAATGAACTGAGATTTTGCACCTACAAACTGTTCTATTTCATTCTTGAATATTTAGAAGTAAAAGAATTTCTATTAACTTTCTCAGTTAATAGAATTTTATTCAAAAAGAATGTTGAATTATAAAGAAATTTCTAATCTCCAAAAATTAATGATTCTTAAACATTGCCTAAAGCAATTAAAAACTACAGAAATTCGAAATTAGCATTCAAGGATGTCGAAGATATTCTTCAAATAGCAATTAATTAAAACACATTTATTATGCCATCATTAGCCACGCTTCTGTAAATTACCTCTATATATCGAACCCAATAACTCACCCTCCTTATATGTACCAGTCCTATAAACGGACTTAACCGCAGCCGGATCGTCGTTCCAGCGAACTTTATGCAAATTTACGAGAACGTTCAACGCGTCAGCATAAAGTCCATCAGCTGCGACGTTGTTCGTTCAGCAGCCGGGTGCACGCATTTTTATCGCGTCGGTTCGAGAGCCAGCGAAACCGGTGTCGTAATATACAATCGAACGAAAGTCCGATCTCCTCGACTGCTGGAGAAACTCGTGAAATTCCTTCCGTGATTGTTCTCCAGCTATTCTCATTCTTTCGATGAATCGATTAAAAGGGGTGGGGTGAAAGGTGTTACACACCTGTTCGACGTGATTATTCTAAAATATTTTTATAAGTTATGAAAAGAATGGTGGTAGATGGTAAATCGAATATTTTAACAATATTTTCATTTAGTACTTGTATTTAGGATACTGGTAGTATCTTTTGTAAAGTGAGATTAGATTTTGGTGAAGTAGATTTGAATTAGGTTTGACAGATTAAGAATATGAGGAATTGCAAGATTAGTTTTGTAGTATTCAAATAATGGTTAGACTGAGAAATTAAAGTTAATTTTGAAGAATATTCGATGTGGTGGAATTGAAAAATGTTTACACGAGTTTGGTAATTATTTTACAGGAAAATTATAAAAAGAGCTACTGCGGAATATATTAACCATAAATTTTCTGAAGGACGTAACTAATTTTTAATGTACAAGCTTAAAAAGCGAGACACAACAGTCTTAAATCAAGTACATTTGTATACATGTATTATATTATATGTATTATAATTAATCTACCTATATCTAATCTCTAATCTATCTTCGATTAATCTGTGTGCCAAGCTCATCGGTTTCACAAATGATTATCATGTAATTTACAAAGAATTACAAACTATTCCTATATTCTAGTACTAATTTTCTTACAGTTAATCATTTTATTCTTCTAATAGCTGGATTCGTGTTCAATTTTTCTAGTAAAATCTACATAACCTAACCTCAATCTCGGTAACTCTACATCGAACCTATTAAAACGATCTTAGTCATAAAATAATAAACACTCTCTCAAGTAACACTAGAATCTTCTTCGCTCTAATCTACTTTAAGTAATTGATTAACAACTTACCAAAATGCGATCCAATCGAAGAATTCCACAAGGCGGTTTCTATCCGGGTCGCGAATCCGGAAAGGAAGGTGTCCCGCAATTTTCCCTGACTTTACGATTCCTCCTCCCGAATGGTAGAATCAAAACCGCTGAATTACACGCTGAAAACGATGCAAACTCGTATAAGATGAATCGTGTACGAGAAGTCCGTGCCGGCTGGCCGTATAGAAAGCGGTGGAAAAGGCTTCGAACAGCGTTACACGCCTAATAACCGAGTATCATCTCTCTGTCGAGAGTCGAGGAGCGGGGAATTTCTACGATTCGAGATCTCGATCCGTGGATCTGTCTAATGTGGCCCAACCACGCGAACCTATCATAACCTGGGCCAACCTCAGCCATCTAACCACATGTTTGCCAAGCTAACTTCTTACAGCCTCGATTTCCCTTGGATTTGCATTTCTACCAGTGCTAACGTTCCCGCGGGATCAACGTTCCTTACCATCTTTCCGTCTTTTCCGTCTTTTTATTCCCTAGAATCGTTTCGTATCGTTCCAAAAAGGGAATAACCACTAGGAGAAACGATATGATTGTTCGAATGGAGATTGGCCGGCGCTATTAAGACCTTGTTAATGCAATTTCTGATCGATTTTTTTTGCGAGACGTGGGTAATCAGACTTGTCCAACGATTTACCTGTGAACGGAAGATTGTTCGGTGATTTAAAACGCAGTTTGAGCTTCTCACTCTTGCATCTTCGACACGCTATTTACGTTTACGAGTCGCGTCAGACGCGTGGTCACGTGATGCGCAAACTACTAGTGCGCAATCATTATCAATTTACGATTTTCATAATCATAAAGGATCGCGTTGTATTCATTGTATCATTATACAAATAATTTGCTAAATCTGTTAATTAAATAATAGATATGTTTTCTTAATCTAACTTGACAGATACACTGTCGGTCATAAAAATTAGTTGAATTGTTTTTCACTGCTATTATTTTCTAGGTGTTTTATTATAAATCTTATTTTATTCGCATCATTTATGCTTTAATATGTAAAATCCTAAATAATGTAAAGTTTATGAGCATTTTTCAATAAATGTAATCAGTGGATGTTCTACTATTTATAGTTTTTCCACCTAACCCTATCGAAATTTTATAAAAGTTACGGATTTTTAATTTCTGAAATGAGATACGTAGCTCTATGCAATGGTGCCAGAAAAATAATAATAATACAACGATCTCTCGAAAAGCTACTTTACGATTTATAGTAACATTAATGTCGAAACGATTAAGATGTGAATGTTTATACAAGTAGGTTTCTATATCAAATTAAAAATGTGTATGTTCATAGAAGTAGCTTTCTATTTCTAAATTAGGTTTTGATTTCCTTTAGATTTTGACCACATAGATTTATTTACCTTTGCTAACTCGATAGAGTAAAGATGGGCCCAGAGAAAACAAGGTCAATTAACGTGTTGAAGACGGAACGGCGTCTCGTTTTATTTGATCGAATATAGAGCTTGAAATGGTAGATTACAAATACAGCCAGTTTCTTTCGCGCGGGAAAAGCTGCCTAGTTCATTATTGGAAAAAAAGTGGGAGAGCGTTGTTAGACTTAAAATTAAAAGGAAGTTTATGAGGTTAATTGTTAAGAACGAGGACTGTGTAAGAATTCTTACAATTGCGTCCAGTTTCCGTGATTGTATTTATGTTCACAGAAACCAGTTTCCTTGACCAGAGTGAAATTTCACGTAGATCTGAACAACTGGAGTTAGACCGAGTAATTCTAGGTGATTCTTCAAGACCAGTTCCTCGAGATCAAAGTGAAACGCTTGGATCGGTTTCTGGCAACCGTATATAGACACCTTTGGAACCAGTCCCTATTATCAGAGCGAGATTCCTTGACATCGGTTTACTATGACTGCACCTGGGCTCGAAGATTTCTTGCGAATGACGGTCGACACTTCGTGGTCGGGTTGTTAGAACTCAATTGAAGTCACGTGAAATACTAGATGACCGATATTCCGCTCCCTTTTCACTGGAAATAAGATTCGTTCGATCTAAAGCTAGTCTCGTTTTCAATACAGTATCTATGGAATTCGAAATTATTTTTGGAACGACATGTAAAATAAAAGAAACTCCTCTTGTATACCACTTTAGATATGCAAATAACGCACTGTAATAAAAACCATCCTACTTTTATTGCATCATCGAACGAACATACGTTACAATCTAATATGTTTATTGGAATCGAGGAAAACATTTATTAAGCTACGTAGAGTCGTTCAATTTTGCGAAACTTTCAAGATAAGATCCGTATTTATTTCCCTGCTTTATCTTTCGATTTAAGAACTCCTTCCAAGAGAATTTACTCGTTAAAATAAGTACAGAGGCTTTCAAAATGAGTGCGGCCCAACTGCCGTACGATTATTCTCCCGTTTTCTACTTAACTCAGCTACTATAACGACCAAGAATTGTCCAAAAAATCATCGCTTTTCAAAAATCGACCACCAACGTGCTTCATTGAAAATTTAACGATCGCTAAAATTCATAAAATCTCCTATCTTCGACCAGCAGCCGATATTTACAATAGCAAAATGATCAACCTACCACATATACGACAGATACTGGTTGCCAAAAAACCGTTCGCGTCGAGTCCAAGTGCGAAACGGCGAAAAAACTCAAACCTGAGCCAAACAAGTCGGTCAAAGTATAAAAAGAAGACAGCAGAAGATGAAGAAGAAGAAGGGGAGGAGTTGGAGAAAGGGGAAGAAGATACGAGGAGGCGGCGGAAGGCGATGCGTGTGGGTTCAACGAAGGGGGTGTCGGGTTACCAATGAAATACTGGTACCATTTTGTTTACAATATTGTCGGGGGTGTATCCACGGTGTGAGGAGGAGCGTGGGGCAGAAGGTCGGACACTTCCACGGCTCGTTGTCCAGTTCCTCCGGGTTGGAACACCTTGTGCCTGGTTGCGGCGAAAGAGAAGCGAACAAGGAGCAAGAAAAGCGAAAGACAGAGAAACGTATAAGACAGTATACACGCATACAACGTGGGCCCCCTTAAAGAATTATCTCTTTCTCGCGGCTCCGACCGCTGCCTCCACGGAGATCCCCTCGATTGGACTGATTCTTACACGCGCGGCCCGGCGACGAGCCTAAATTGCGAATTCCGCCGCGTTCCACACCGACAAAGCAGCGCGAGTCAAACGAGCTTGTTCCCCCGCCGCCGGATGACAGATTTATGGTATTAGATGGGACACGCGAATTTGTGTTCCCCGGTGACTTCGATCCCTCCGGATGGCCAGAGCTCCAGGGTAAGAGACTGCCACGACGGAGACTGGCTATGTTTGCCGAGAGTTTGTTGAACTGACTCTCAGCGAACAGATTTTCGAACGATTTCGGCCAAGTCAGAGCGGACTTACGGGAAACGTTGAATTTTTCCTTTCTTCTCGTTTTTTGGTAAGTCAGGTAATTACCTGTACGGCAGCGATTTGTCGATTTTTGGATTTAACGAATTTTACACGATGTTTGAAATACTTGTAGGAATTGCGAATTTTATGGAAGAGCTCGTGGACTGGTCGAATTTTTCTTCTTTGGTAGAACAGATAGTTATTTTCGAAGAGTGTGAAATAAATATAGAACTGAATTTCTCTAAAGAATTGCCCTTCTTCTTCCGTTTAGTCGATGCAGCTGTATGAAACTCCTTCAGAGGGATTGAGAATTAAATTCCGAGAGGCTGATTGATCTTCGATAGAAGACACTGTAAATTCTTCCGTCTTTTCATGCGTGTTAATCGATATTCGATTAGTTTTTTGTAAGTTGTGTCTTTCAAAAAACGCCATTCTCGCGTATAGTAATTTAATTCGCTTGTTTCTTCAAACTCTTCTTCCTATAGCTGTATTTTTTTCGTATTTGATCGCAAGATAAATCACAGGATAAACGTTTCAAGATTGTTGCCGTAGTAGCCAATCGGTGGATCTGCAAAGAATCGTCTGATCTTATCGAACGCGAAAGGATAAAAGAGAAAACGAAGTGGAGAAAGAAGAAGGGAAGCACAATCAATAAATATCGAATCGATCTCGATTTCATTGAGTAATCGACGCCAATGGGGGAATCTGCATCGCGGCGCTTCGATGCAGGAAGCGCGAAAGAAAATTGCAGATCGTCGCGATTTCCACGCCGTTAACGTTCCGCTATCGATCTAACCGCGAGTTCTCGCCTCTAATCATATCGCGAGCAACGTCTTCCTCGATGTTGCTCAACCTACCGTGAACAACCGCCATTCCACCGATTTGTGTCTCGAATCCAAGCGGATCGCTTGACCCCCGATATATCGTCGGATTTCTCAGCTTCCGGGAACGAGATCGACGCCCACAGAATAGTCGCGGCTTCCGCGAGTACGCCCGTTGACTTTGAAACCCGGTCATTTTGATAATTTTTATCGGTACATAACTGGCAATGTTAGATTCATCAAACATCCGAGTAACTTGCTTTTGTGGTAATTTGAAAAATATACGACGCGTTACGTTTATCTTCTGATAGAAAAGAACGACGAAGATAGTTGGTTCGAACGTTTCAGAAAAAGAAAAATTACTGTTACGTAGAAAAATATATTGGACGTGGTAGTAATTCGTACGACAGTTTGGATCACATGAAAAGTGTTCCGTAGAAGACAAAAATTAAGAAAGAGATCGATTTGGAATTTTGTTATGTTGGAAATAAAGAAAATCACCGTTGATAACTGCTGAATTAATTTCAAATTGACAACGAAATTAGTAGAAAATTCGATGGAGGTAGAGTTGAGAAAGTGATTCCAAATTTTGTGTAATATCGTATTCCTGTCCGCTTTTACTTTTAATTCGATGAAGTTACAAAATGAGACGAGTATAAGGAAGATTTCTTTCTTCATCCAAGTTTCTTCTGCTTATTATCTACGATTAAATATCCTCTTCGTTCTTATATTTTCTCGACAAAATTGTTTATTTGGCAAAAGCAGTCGGTCTCTCCGCGTCCTTTTGACGATCAAAAAGAAAGTAGGATTTTTGGAGAAGACGAATCTGATCGGTGAATCCTGTGTGTCCTCAAGTTTGCTTAGTCCAGCTTTAATTTCGACTTTACGAGCGTGCTTACCTGGTCTGCTCGGTGGTCCACGTCCCGGTCGTCCGTTTACTCCGTCGCGCAGTCGTGGAAAAAGCTCGTGTCGACCAACGTGTTATTCAAATGCAAACATCCGCTCCGACTCGCGGCTGGTGACTTATTGACTGCACGGATCGGAAACGCCGATCGCGGATGATGCTGTTCCACGTCGGAAGTTCTCCTTCGTTACTGCGAATATAATGGGAAAATGAAAGTTGAGCTTCGATGATTACAGAATTTGGAATTTTTTAGCTTTCAGCTGGAAATTGTGAGATTTGTGGGATTTGACAGTGGGCATTCAAAGGAGATTTGCGATACAATTATTTGTAGATTTTTAGAAAGCTCAGAGATCTGAAAATTGGAAGATTGGAAAATTCAAAGATTGGAAGGTTCGAAAATTCAAAGATTCGTAGAAATCCGGAGACCAGACCAGACGTTCGAAGGTTCGAAGATGCGAAAAATCAGAAGTTCAAAGATCCAAAAAGGCGGTGTAAAGATTGAAGGGCCTAAGATTCACAAAGCCGCGAGATAAACTACGATGACAGAATCAATTTCCATTAAGTCGTACTATGTCAGAAACAATCCTGAAACTGCGAATCTGAAAATTCCAAAACGCCGTCAACCAAAGATAAAAACCCCTTAGCCGATAAATCATTCGGCCCCACCTTCTCTCTTCCCTCCTCCCCTCAAATTCTCTATCCCATTCTCTAAAATCTTCAAATTCCGATCACGCCTCGAACTTCCCTCGATTCCATTCCCCGCGTCTCTCCCAGGAAACTTCGTCGACAAACTTCAACGTGTCCAAAAATCCTCTAACGACTCCCATATTCGTCCAACGCCAGCCAAAATTTCCCTGTTAAAAAAATCCGCCATGCTGGAGAACGCGATGGGCAACACGCGCGGAACATTTGTCAGACACTTTAGGAGCTGTCGGCCCATTGTTTTCCCATCGATTCCCGCTCGGAAAGCACGCCTTTAACCGATGTTTTACACGCTCGATTCCTGGAACCGGATCCTCCATCTGGGATCGCAGACTTGTGGCATCCGAGTTGCACGTCCGTCGAGAAACAAGAGAAAGAGAAACGATTCAGAGGGACACGCATCGACCGTGCAACGAGCAAGAGTAAGAAGAAGGATAAGCAGACGAAGAGGACGAGGAAGAAAGAGAAGGAAACGAGGAGTCAGGTATACGTGGCCCGGGACCGCGAGGCCCATTTCGCCTGTCAGGCCCAATTCTGCTCGGGACCAGAAACCTTGGCCTCTCTCTCTCTCTCTCTCTCTCTCTTTCTCTTTCTCTTTCTCTTTCACCGCGTTTCGTGCACCCTTCTGTGGCTGCAGTTTATGGCCGTCATTACCTCGATCGGGCCCTGGCTCGGATTAAACGATTTGTTCGTGTGCACGGTCCACTTTATCGGTTCTGCGTTGCGTCTCGATAGGCCAATGGAATCTTTACGCCATTTGCTGACTTTTACGAATTTTGCGAACCGTGAAAAGTGACAGTTTCTCCAAAGTCGATTGCTTGGTCTGTTGGTTGAGGATGCGTTTGACAATTTTAGACGACACACGGTTGGGTTAATTCTCGAAGGTTCAAAGAGGAATTGCAAGTTAATAAGCGCTATGAGCCAATACGACGATGGAGAGCTAGTCCTAAAGGTAGTCGAGCAAAAATCTCTGCTCTTGTTAAGTTTCCTGGATTGAATTAAACTCGCAGCGGAAAAGCAAAGAAATACGAGACGTCAAATATTCACACTTTCACGGGGAGGCGTTTTAAACGAGGAATTTTGATTTTATCAGCGGTTTTTTCAGTTTCTTACTCTTTCCGCGACGTTCCATTACGTTTCCCTTTGAAGTGGTATTTTCTAAACATTTTTACACGTCTCGCCTGTTTCATTTAACGATCATTTTTGTAATCGTAATATTTTGTATTCGTAATATTACAATCGCTGGCAGTCAAAGTCACGCACACGTGGAACCTGCCGCGAAAGCGTAAAAATTCGAAGAATTAGGGCGTGATATCATTGGGTTCATCTCGAACGGGGATTCATCCAGAATCAAGAGGAATTCAAAATTAGAGAGAATTAATAATCGCACTGTGCTATACCGTTTGGTAATAAGCGAAAGAACCACGTTTATGGTGCCACGAAACATCGCCACGCCGGTACACAAGAGAGTGCGAGGATGCGCGTAAATTAGGGAGGATAAGTGGCTGAGACGGAGGATGAAGAAGTTCGGGCACGCAGCTCGTTCAGGAAGCGCTCCTCGAGTAATTGAGGATTTCGCGTCCCTCGCGGTTGCGGAGCCGGCTTAATGCCAGCGTGCGCGTATCTCTCCGCGTGACGTGCACGGGGCAATCGGAACAAAATCTTTCTCTTTTCCTCTTTTTTTTTCTTTGCCTCGTGTTAAACCTTAAAAGCGTTACGTGACGTTTTCACGTGCCGCACGAACGCGATTCCCATAATTAGAAGAGCAAGGACGAAACCGCAGGAACGATACGTTTAATGGCCCTGGTAACCGATGCGGTGGAGACACGCGTGTAATTTCGACCAAGAAATTAACGTGTCAGCTGTTTTTGCTCGGGCCGATTTTCGTCAGATTCGTTCCATTTCTCAAGAAACTGCAGGATCCACCAATAAGTACGACGCGCCAAAATCTCTGCGATAAAAAGAAGCTCGCGAAAGCAGCAAACCTCCTTAAAATTCTTAAACCACTCCCATTTCCTTCTCGCCTTTCTCACCCCTTCAGCGATCCTCGATATTCAACCAGGAACGAACGAATCAAACGAGAAGAAAAATGCCCAAGACAACTCCATCCACTGACGATACGAGATACGTAAGATCTGTGCAAGAGCAAGCAAACAAGTTGGCAAACATCGAAACTCCCGAAGATTCTCAAACGACTGCACCGCCTCGCCATCGGCTTCGCTCTCCCAGCGAACCCGATCCAGCCCAACCTCGGGCCGAGTTAAACAAACCTAAAAATCGTGGCGGAACCCTATCCTCCATCCATCACTTATCGTTAGATCCTGCGCAACACCCAATCATCGAGGCCGTCGGCCATCCAACACCCAATCGATCGGTGAATCGCTGGACGATTCTCTCACGGCTCTCGCCAGTGTCATCGCGGCAATGAAAATATCCATCAAGGCTTTGCTTTTCATACGGAGCTAAACATTGTACGTTGTACCTGGCTAGTGGCGCGTCGTTGAGTACCGGTTATGACGAACGACCGGCGTTCCATGGGTACCAGAAGGATCTCGTTCCATCTCCAACATCCTCTCTTTCTTCTTCTTATTCTACTGCTCCTTCCTCTTCGCTCCGTCTGCCATAGAGAAGACTCTGTTTCTCGAAGGAAGTAACAGTATCCGAGTGGATGGATTCCGTGCGAGGTGTGCAGGGACCGTGTGGATTGTGTGCAGAATGAACGCAAACTGTGAGGGTAATTTGCAACACTGGCAATTTACATAATTAGCAGTTCTGAACTCGCGGCCCTCGACGACCCCCACCCTTTCCTCCACGACGCCGCTTCTCCGTCTCTTTCTTCCACTGCCTCCTCCTCGTCTTTCCTCGTCTTCTATCTTCCTTTCTCTAACGCTATTCTTCTTCGTCTGGTTTTCAGTTCTAGATCGTTGCAGCTCGTTGAGAAGATGTTGTTACGAGAGAGAGACAGAGAGAGAGAGAGGGGTAGGGAGGGAGAGAAAGAAGATTCGATACCATAGTATTGTTGTGTGAAGTGTTCTGATTCGAGGTGAAGGTAGTTTCGATACTTTCCAAGCTGCCACGGACCATAGTTTCGCAGTGATGTGGTGATAATTGGTGCTCGAAGAATGTTTGGCGATACGCTCGTTTTATTAGCTGCGAAAGTTCGGATATCGGTAAAGTGTATTTTTATCGAGTAACGAGCGTGATAATTTTGCTGCTGAATCAGATTTTTGATACAACTGATGAGAAGATAAGAATCGAAATGAAATGACATTTCAATATTCTTCTCGTACCATCCAAAAATCGCTGCAAATAGCAAATACTTTTGAAAAGAGAGACACGAACGAACCCTACGGAGTTACATAACAGAATTACATCTACTCGAATAAAAATCGCTTTTCGATTTACCGAACCGCAAGCTAGAATGCTGTATCAGATAAATTCGTGTATTGGGTTAAATACTATTTAAGCTGGAATCGATTATTTTCCACTTAAACCGTCTCGATGAATCATCGAAGATCCGTTTTACACATGAAACTAAAACCAACACACCCAGGAATTAATTATCTGAATCAATCGATCGCTTCGATATTCCGGGCCATCGTACCATTAAGCTAATATTATCAGTGCGATTTTACGAGTCTCGAATTACGAGTATTAATAAATATCCTTGCACGATATTAACAAGTGTGATAACGAAAGGAACGAAATGTTACAAAGTGTTTCGATTATCGTTTACTACGAAAGATCATAAAATCGTGAAAGCGACACCTGTAACTTGTACTTTATCCAAAATTACTATAACTGTTTATTAAATTATCGAGTAAAAGGCCAATTAAAAATCATCGATTTAAATGCACACTGCGCAAACATCAACTGTGAAACAAACCTACCGCCATGGTGTCTAATATCTCCATACTTGAAACAAAGTAAAAATCTGAGAATGTCGACGAGGGACAAGATTGCTGATGATAAAAAGAATCGATAAAAACTGAGTGACGCGCTAATTGCCAGATCACCGCGTAATCATCGATTCAGGACGAACCGCCTCGCACGAATATTAATGAGCCGTCGAGAGTGGCGACGTTTCACCCTGAAAACGGACTTACGAGCTGTCGACAAGCGGTAGACACCGATGAACTATGAGATCTATTAATTGGCGAGTGACGTCCTCTGCCCCGCTGGACTTAATTATCGGCTCTTCGGCAACGTTCCAATTAACGCGGTTCATTATAGTTATAGTCCGTGTTACCCCCACCATTTCATCCACGGTAATTCCCAATCAGAATAACGATTAATATTCGGTGCTAATTCAGTGTTTAGCGACTCTGATTATTCGATTATCGCGCTAACGGCGAAACGCGTTTCGTAAAATGGAATAATAAGAACCGAAGATTAAAATTTCGTCGTTCTTGTGTTAGTCCCTGTGCTTTATCTGCTTTCGTCGCTGTATCCGTATACTATGTTTCTTTTTCTTTCCTTTCTTTTATTCCGGGCCGAGGATTATTTAGAATTTAAGCCGACTAAAAGTATCGCCTTTAAAAAAGCTTCGAACGTTTCGAGGAAGGCTTCCGCACAAAAGAAACTTCTCCAACGATAGGAAAACACGACCAGCCGTGGAAACTACCTAAACGCCAAATACAATAACAGAATGAAATGAAATTTTTGCCACAACCCATAAATAGCTACTACTTTCTGATACGCGTTTCAAAATCTAAGAGAAAAAGCAGCGATAAAATTGGCAAAAATATCCTTGACCCTGCGAAAAGCTGCGCAGCAAAAGGAATATTCAAAAATGTAAAAAAAAAATGATCTCCTAACGAGTATAAGTTTAAAAATCTGCACGATAAAAATCCATAAAAGCGTCAAAAATATCGTCGTACCGTGCAAAATCGTACGAAAAGGAACGCTGAAAAATCTCAAAGATATTCTTCCATCCGAATAACGTGTGTGAACTGACCAAAAGAAGAAGAAGGGATACGTGGCCGCCATTATATTGTCAACCGATAAGTGCAGGTTATAGAAGCTACTGGTGTAGTTCACGAAACTTGCGGCCCCATGAAGAGGCGGCAATTCCCGCAAAAATAATGACTCTTTGTAATGGTTCGCCTCTGCATATCCGTTGTTTCGGGCAGACACGGCGTGGTTAATTACGGGGCAGCCGACCGCTCGCGTAATTATTCGTCCTCGAAGCGGCGATTATAAAGCGATTATCGACAAGGATCAGGCTGTTGGCCTGCGAAGGAAGCAGGAACGACGGTTCCGTGGAAACGGTCTGTCTCGAACATCGATTGCATTTTCTTTTCAGTCTCTTCGAGTTTGTCCGGCGAACATTATCGTATTCTGATGGAGCATGGCGGAGATTCGCTTCGGAGAAAGCGAATTATCCAGGAGCAGGAAGGTTTCGGATCTTGGCTTTTTAAATTTGTCTTTTGATGAGATCGTCGAAGAGATTGGATGGAAAGATTGGTGAAAAGTTGATGAAGCAGATTGGATTCTTCGATGGGATTCTTCGCAGTTAGGGTTCTTCGATGTAATGGAGTTTTTCGATGAAAGTGGATGGATAATTCGTTGAAAAGGTGAATTATTCTTCGATGAGAGGTGGTGGAAAATTCTTCGGCGAGATGGATTATTCTTCGATGGAAGATGACGGTGAATTCTTGGAAAAGGTGAATTATTCCTCGGTGAAAGGATATAGATTTGGGTTTGTGATTTTTTGGAAGTCGATGGGAAGCTTTTGCAAGTGCATGTGCTCGGAGTTTGATCGTTGTGTTCTCGTTAATCGAAAAGTGGATTCTTAGGTCGATGATTAAATTCGGCGAACAGCGATGGAGAATTGCAATATATTTTCTTATTTCGTGGATTGTATTCTGATTTATTGCCGAAGGCTTCTAAATTTGCATAGTAGAGATTATCGAGACATCGATCGAAGAACTCTTCGACTTGGATTTTTATGTTCTTGTTAATTGAATTTCGAGGAGTTTCAAATAATCGAACATCATTGAACATTCAACGGAGAATGTAGAATTTCTTCCATTTGGCCTTCTTCTAACCGTTCCGTTTCGAGGCTGGCTGGTGAATGAAACGCACACACGTGTTGTCGTGAAGAGATGATATAATTTATTTCGCTATATCGTTAGAACACGAACTGAATCATCCGTATGACCGTACAATCCTACGCTTTTTGCACGTCGAGTAAAATCACAATTCTTTTATGTACAACGTATTTACAAAAACGGACCGGTTAAGCGTGCAAGCCGATCGTTCGTCAAGAAATCGCGATCCATCTCGCGATCTAGACAAGATTTTCCAGTGATTCACTCGTCCATCTGTTCGAATCTCGTCCAGATCGATTCTAGTCGCTTCAAATATCGGTTAAGTATCGACAGAGATGCGATACGTGCGATCTGAAAGGGACTAAAAGACATTTTTCATTTTTCATTGTAAAGGGAGAAAAAATAAAAAAAGGAATGGAAAAGAGACGAAGATTTCTCGTGAACGATCGTTTTTCGGCTGACGCGCTCAGCTGTCCCGTAAAATATAATCGATATAATAATTTAAATCGTCAGTACATCTCGGACATCGATTTGACAAAGGGAAATACTGGTCGCTCGTGGGACAACGACGTTAAATACAATTCGCAAGTTACAATTCGAGTTTACACTGGGATTGATTCTTCATTCATCTAAAAAGGATACGAAGTTTGGCACTCTCATTTTCCCCTACGTTTTTATCCTTCGTTTCTTCTTTTGCGGCTTACGCATATTCAGATACGTTATGATGCACGAATCGATATTAATAACGTGAAAATTGTTCCTCGTATTGTCTTTGTGGATAAAAAATGGAAAAGGGAACAAGGCTACTGTATAAATGTTACGAGTATCTATAACATCCTCACTTTTAAGACAAGATACTTATTTTCAACGAATTTCATTGTAAAAACGCGTGCTGAACGTATCATAATTATCTTCCAAGTGCATAGGATATGGACAGAGACCGATATAGTTCTACAAATGCTGGATAGAAGTCGATGAGTACATCGTAACACGTTTTATGTCAGTAGGCCGCGCGTGTTCGCAAATTGTTAACCCATTAAGCATCGAAACAGTATAAAATTCGCGAAAACGCAACATTGTCAAGTAACAAAAAAGAAAAAAAAAAAGATTTCTATGATTTCAAGAAGAAACTTTGATATACTTTTATCAACACCCCGACTCGTTCGAATTTCATAAAATTAGAAAAATAAAAATAAAAGGAAAAATATAAAATATAAAATCATAAAAATAGGAAAAAAAAATAGTATGGGAAAAAGTATTAAGCAAACCCTTGAAATCCCCTTTCGATTCAATCGTATAAATTAATTAAAAATATATCGCGAATAAGATGTTGCGTCAACGCGACAACGATCCTCGATGGATTAACAAGCACTCGTTCTCTTACTCTCCGTAACTCTATTTGCATCTCGACCATTGCGATCAGCTTCCTCGAAAAGCGATCAAACGCGCTTTTCATCGACGAATTATTTACAGACACGTACACACACCCACACATTCATTCACGCACGCATACGCAGATACGCGTCCTCCCGTCTCGAACAAAAGATCGATCCTTCCGTCGTCTACTACGCGGAACGCAGGATCCGCCTGTCTGATCCACCACGGATCACAGTCTACGATTCTTCTCGATATTTATTTATGTACACGAGAGCTGACTGTCTCGCCATCGGACGATCTATGGCAAGATGCGTGTGAACGCGACGATCTATTTGTATGAGGATTAAAATTCGTGAAAATCCGATCCCTTCTCCCCGATCGAATATTCCAAAGGAACATCCTTTCAGCATCGGATAGTTCCAAAAGAATATTCATTCTCTCGCGCGCCTTTCCGCGAATCGATCGAGGAACTATGGTATAAGAAAACATCGGGGGGAACGATGAAATTGATATCGCCGCTGGGAGAAAGAGGCGCAATTCCGCCGAGAGAATAGGGGAAAGTTCTAAAGATCGAGCAAGTTCTTGTAAACGTTTCTGGTTTTTCCGACGTTTCCGCCGGAAATCGATCCATTTGGCTTCGTCCAAAGTTTCGAAGAAACAATACCTCCATTACCCAGCTTCCGTGGCGCTCGAAACCCCGCGCAATTCCATCGATCCTCCGGAAAGCAGTTTGCTTCGCAAACGAGTTTCTCACCGGGGTTCTTCGATCGTTTCCGACGCGAGAACACGGGAACGGATACGAGGAGCTACGTCAGTCTTGCCAATAGGGAAATCCGCAGTCTTCCGGTGTCGTTCAACGACGACTATAGGAATCGTCTTTGCCATGACAATTCCACGATCGAACGATCACGATCTTTCTAGCGAGACGTAAATTTAATTGTCTTTCCACGCGTTTTTCGTCTCGTTTGTGTTCGTTGTTGCGATCTTTGGAAATCCGTGGGACACGCAATTCCTTGACAATTCCATTGCCGTTGTTTCTGGTTTTCGGTGACTCCTAGCCTCTTCTATATGGCGCTCGCCTTTATTTTTATTTCCGTCGTATTCTGCTAGAGAACCTTCGGAATCTCGGCAATTCCATTTCTTGAACTATCCGAGCAATCAGCGAGTATTGACTCGTGAATTCTTAAAAATTGCGCTAGACGCGCAATTCCGTAAAATCTCTCGTCGAACGGCAACATATTTTTGGTTTTCACCGACAGTTCTGTCTCGCAAACACTGGAACTCGTCTCGTGCTTTCACACGACATCTACTGCATTTGCAATTCCATCCAAGTTTCTCTTTTACATCCAACTGTATCCTCCTTGCAGTTTCTTCGAACTCGACCCTCCGCACTTTACGCGATCTTTGGATGTTCGCGATAAGAATAAAATTCTTGCCTCGACAATTCCACCAATTTCTTCCTGTTACTCGTGTTTCTCTCGGTGAAGCTTTTCGACGCATCAGCCTCTTTCACTTTAACGTCCGCCATTCCACAATTCTTGCGATACTCGTAATTCCGACAATTCCAACGAAATTCCAAGGTTTCGCCTTCCCTTCGCTCTCTCGCGACTCGAAATTTAAACCTCGATTTTAACTCATCGAGTGGCACAGTTGACAACGGTCGTTCTTCGTCGGTCAGACGCAATTCCCGGCACCTTAGTCCAGGCAGAGAACGTCTAGCTACGCCTCCGAACCGCTGGAACACTCCTCCGCTTCTGGATCGATGTGTTCCTCTTCCTCCTCTTCCTCGTGGTGATAATCACCGGTCTCCTGTTGCCATTTGCTCACGTGATGGGTGTTCTTATTGTTGGAATTGTTATTCGCGTTCCCGCCTCCACCGCCACCGCCACCACCACCACCTCCACCGCCCCCAGATTGCTGCTGTGCCTTTGCCTCCTCCTCCTGCTGCATTCGCTTGTGCTTCGTCCGTCGGTTCTGGAACCAGACCTTCACCTGTAACAAACAACAGCAACTTTTCATTCATTTAATTCTGGTTTCTATCATAGGATTGTAACGCGATGTTAATGAATTAATAGATTAATTGCAAGATCTCCGTTCGTCTCTCTTTTATCTTCATTTTTTGTTTGGGGAAACAGATCAACTGTTTAAGATGAAATTTCTATCGTTGTCGGTTTTTGGCACAGTGTGCCATAGAATCGTTGACTTCTATTATTAAAATATTCTTTCAGTACCGGATCCTCGGATGACGAAGAATTTTATAAAAATCAAAGGAACCTATCAAAGGAAGGCGTGTGCAAACTATTTCCATTGCAGACTTCTCTATCTGGCACTCGTACAAAATGCAATGACCGAAATACGCTCACAATGTATTTACCAATTTGTGAAAGTTCGGAAATAAAGTCGTAAATGTAAAAGAAACGTTGTGCATGTAATGAAATATCTCGTTGGATACTTTCCCATTAACCTGAAACGATATTCTACTACTAGAAAACAAGAATCAGAAGATCGTAATTTAAATGTCCTAGAAAATATAACTAGCCTCCTATACACTGACAGTTATTGTACCATCATACACTGTAATACTACATATGTTAACACAGCGACAATTAACCTACATACAATATCCAATTCCTATAATCTACGTACCGACCACTCCAATTTCCTTGTCTACTTTTATTCGATAATAACAATCGATCGCAATTTTCATTGACCTGCAACCTCGATCGATTCAAACACCGGACAAACGACGTCTCATACGCTTCCATATCGAAGAAATAAAATTTCTTTTCGACAAAGAAGAACTGAAATTCCTCTTCGACGGACAAGAAATAAAATTCCAATCCAAACGAAAAAGAAAGAGAGTGAAATTCCAGTCCAACCATCCCTTTCATCTTCGCGCATCGCAAATTATACAACGATACAGCATAAACGATTCGACGATCGTAGTTTCGTGATCTCCAATCATCGTTTTCAACGTTCTCGGACCAACTGGAAATTCTGCAAGGGCTATCGACCCTCGAGCTTCGGCAAATTAAGTGGCAACTAGTTATAATCCACCCCAAGTGTATCAAGGAGCCACCCCTTAAACAGGGTGTATCCGGTTACAATGGGCCGTGTCGTTGACGCGGAACCCCTCTCGTCGAGGGTTGACGAGAAAAAAGGGAGGGACGAAGCGAGTGGTGCGACGATCGCAGAAAACGCGCATTGTCCTCGAATTGACTGTTAGATACACATTGTCCTGTTCCTGCTTCCTGTTTGCCGCAGAAGGGTTGAAAGGGGCTCCATTTTCGAATTATCTACGCGTGAAATCAGCATTGTCGCATTGGCTGCTGCATGGATAGAAAAGGCAGGAGAGAAGGATGTTTGTCTAACTAACGTCACGATCCAACGTGTTTCTGACATGACCCGGATTAGTCGCTGTTCACGACCCAACCGAGAGTATCGAAATGATCTGGCGAAGGGGTGGATACGCTTTGGCAAATGGAAAGTGTGACATCGATGGAACAGCGTTGCGTGGATGGTGTTTAGATGGAGTTTAGGAGAACGAGGGTGAATGGACGTTGGGAATAATGGTTGTCTTTGGAAATTATTTAGGGTGAATTTAGAGTATGAGGAATTTTTCAGGCTGACCTAAATTTTTCGCCGATTGCGTCGCGATTTATAATTTGTTCGAGGTTGGGACATTTCGTTCGGCTGATTTTGGTGCAAAGGACTCGATGCAAAAGTGATTTTTTTTTTTTAATAGAGATCGATTGTTTCGGTGTAAAATAATTGTACGTTCAAATTTACTGAATTCTCTTTTGAAATTAGCAGAAAAGGACCTGTGGTCTTGTTGTTCGTTTTATGGTTATATACTTAAAATTTATATGATATTTTAGAAATTTACCAATTCGACATAAACGTTTTATTTAGGCAATTATAGGAAATCGAGATTGCTATAATACAAATATAGAATTTCCTTTCAATCAACCTTCCAAAAATTCTACAAATAGTTTCACCCTCTCCAAGCATGTGACTCCAATTCTTCGGTCTATTACGTTACCATCAACTAATTCAATTGTCCCTAATAAATCGATTTTATTAAGCCAATCGAAAGACCGGAACACCCTGAGGGTGGATAGAACGCAACAAAGTCATCTACCGCGTAATGATATTGTTTCAAACAAATTAAAACAAAAATGCCATGGCATTTCAAAAAATTACTTGATCAATTTGATCAAGAAAACCGGTTCGTCTTATTCTAAAATTTTCACAGCGATTACTCGATTAACTGGGCCGTTCTCCTAAGAATACATCGTGAAATTCTTCCGCTAATTCCATTAAAATGCCACAAAATTATCCGCGAAAGACCCCATTCGCATAAATGCCCACTTACCCAAACCTTTAAACACCGCTAAAATCATTATACCTCCAAAAGTAAATGAAACCAAAGAAACGAAGCAAGTGCTAAAATCATTCATCGCCGCCTCAATTTTCCAAAACCAAACTACAGCCTATCACAGCTCGACAATTCCACCCCCAAGAATCCACCTCTGGCTGGAAATCCAAGGCGTAACAAACACCTCGGGCGCCATACTACGAATAGTAAAATCTTTGGAAATAAAATCACGAGGAAGAGAATCGTGCCGGTATAAATCGACCAAGCTGTTGGGAGCTTTTATGCGATTTTTACAACGCGCCTCTGTAAAATACTGGCGTCGATGGAGCGACTCAACGGGGGTGGTTGGGGGAATATAACATAGACCATACATATATATATACATACAGAGACAGAGAGAGAGAGAGAGAGAGAGAAAGAGAGAGAGAGAGAGGGGGAGAGTCAGGTTAAACCGAGTGTAAATCCAGGCGGCATAAGGGGTTGGAGCAGAAGGGGGTTGGTTTCGAAAGCGTTCGAGCTTGATCCTGGGGAATAGGCCACGTATCTAGGGGTGAGAAGGGGGTGGCCGGGGTTTCCGCGTGCGTGAAGATCCGCCAATCGGCTTTCAGGACCGCCCGCGGTCGCCATGGCAACCCTCGGGGACGTAGGGTGATTACGAAATGGGGGTAACTCGATTAAACGTACGACACAGTCCTGCAGGGAGCGTTCAAACGTTAGGGGGATGAGACTACGTTAACCAACGGGGTTGCGATTCTCTATTTGCCCTCTTAATCATCCGTTAAGTGCCACAATCCTCGAAAAGTTCCCCTGGGTACACAGACAACCCTAGCTACCCTTCCCTCTTCCTCTATCTGTGTCTATCTAGTCACATCGTCTGAAATTTCCCTTCCCATCCGTCCCATCTTTCTCGTCGTACGTACTTTCGTTCGGCCATTAATTCCTCGGCTAATTGTTCGTGTTACGCGGGTCGAAGGGCGAGCAGAAGGATGGAGGATAATACGGGGGAAGGAAATAGGTGGCTTAGAGGGGAGGACTGGAGGAGAAGTGGGGTGATTTGGATTGTGTTTCAGGACGTGAAAGTGTGAATGGAGTATCCCGGTGTAACGCGATAGATAGAACTCTGCCGATCGTCGATTCAACTAGATTCAAGAAGTAGGATCGTAGGTAAAATTGAAATTATATCGTAAAGATTTGCTGCATTCTCCGGATATTACGATGAGTACTTTGAATATCCTGTACATCGTTGCATATTATCTACGTGTATTATGTATTCAAAAATTGAACTGTACCAAAAATTTTCGATTACACCCCATCTCACCACGTCAAGTCGAAATTAATATTGTCGATATCTACACTGATTTCCTACGATTCCACCAATTCTGCAGAAATTCAGAGCTAATTTTCTTTCTACAACACGTACGTAGGTAGTAATTTCAAACCTTTTTAACATTTGTTATACACGTTAGTCATTGCTCTAACTAAATACTCGGAACAAGCTCACCTTACTATCCTTAAAACGGACCAGACCATTCTCAACCAAACCAAACTATTCTCAATGTCCATAAAAGACGGCTACTTATACACGAACCGACATACACGATGGGAACCTTGAAAGTACAAACTGCAAACATCCTTCAAATCCCTGCAACATCCGCCATTGAGATTGAGAAGCCTTCTCAAAGCCTCCAATTCCCACCAAACCCATCCAAGATGCACCGCTCAAGTTCCAACATTGGTGAAAGCCTCGCAAAAATAGCGTTGCAGAGGAAACGAATCGACGTTCGATGTAAGCGGATAACCGATCAGTAACGTGGCCTTCCAACCGTATCTGCGTATTTCTATCGATCGAATTACCACGTGGATTACGGCTAATATCAATCGGGCAGAATCGCGAAGCATCGCGCAAACCAGCGCGTCGTCGTAGCGTGATCTTCGACGCTGGATAACGAGGCTGTGCACACGTGTATAACCATGCGCAAAAGTGTAATTGAAGCTGCTCCTGGTACACGTTCTAAGTGACAGGTGGACACCTTATACGCGAATCGAGGCAGAGGTTCGATGCGACGGCGTCGGTCTTCGCTTTGGAAGAACGCTCTCGGCACAGGTGTGCGTGGACAAGTCACCGTGGCAGAAGTCGAGGCGGTTTAGGAGCGTCTTCTACTCGCCGGGAAAGGAGTCGCGGCCAGCACCGACTGTATGACCATATTTGCGTTTCGGAAATTTCACTGATTGATGGCGACAACCTGATGGGCGTAATTGGCGTCCTGCGGATCCTTGGGGGCGAGAGCACGCCGATTGGGCGGTCACTTCGATTTAGAGCGAACGAGAGGTGGTTGCATCGTGTTGCTTCTTTTTTCACACGTCACGAAACCTCGTGATGATGAATTTTGGGGGGACAGTGGTCTTTTTTTTCCTTTTTTTTTTTTTTTTTTTGTTTTTATTTTTCTGCTTTCTCGAAGATTTAAAGTCTGGTTTCTAGAGATTCAGGTTGGATCGTATCGAAGATTTGGAAAGAGGACCAGTATTTCAGTTGTACGTATCGAAGGAAGATCGAGATTCTTTCTGCTAAAAGAATGACACGTTTTAAGTTGATTCTCGATATGTCTACATTCGATTTTTCATACAATCCGCTCACCTTTTGAAATTGAAACCACGAAAGGCAAACGATCTGTGTTACGAAACGCGACAATCACGATTTCCCTCAAACCCATCTGATAATTGGTATTCTAATTATAATACGACCACGTTCGGTTGTTCTCGTTACGAAATCGTCAGATGGTCGTATAAAAAAGGAAGAAACCAGAAGTCTAATCTATCGAAGACCTTTACGTCCACTGTTAAATATAATTATCGGCTCTTTTTATTGTCCATCGTGGAAATTGGATGTTCCCTAATGGAAATTAATACCGTGATTGTCATTCGCCATTTTCTCCTCGCCAAGGCATAGAAACGCCAGCCCCTCCATCGTTTTATTATAATTAAAGTTTGACACCACTTTGTCGAGATTTGTAGAACGAAGCTCCGATAAAATCACTGAGATCTCTTCGACACTTTGGTGAAAGCTTCCGGCATTTTGTTATTCTTTGATAAAAAAATCTTGCATATTGCCGAGGATCTTTAGGAAACTTTGTCAAATTTTTATATCACTCGGTAGAGACTGGCTTGAAGATTTTTAAATTTGAAAATTTCCAAGCTAAATTTGAAAATTATCAAGCGTAAAATGCACTTAAATCTGATCGTATAATTTCTTCCTATAGACACTTTGAACAATTTCATATATCGAAATCAACTCACTAATCAATCAGAAACATGTTATCCCAAACCTTTAAAACGAACCAACACATTATAACAATATTCATATTTTATTACAATGTAGCAATAATTATACACTATCCTCAATTATTTATTTATATCAATTCCAATTTCCTTGAAAACCTTCAGTCTGTGAAATGCATAAAATAAGAGGCATAAAAGGACGCAATAATTACGTAAATTAATAATTTCACAGAATGAATTCATATATAACAAAAGCAATGAACAAACATATATATTTGTTGCCAATATCGTGCAAAATTTGTGGCACGAAAATTATTAAAACTCACAGTGTATCAATTTTAAACTTTCTTTCATCCGCCACTGTACGTAGAGACTTTGAAACTCCCAAACATGCCCATACGAACTTTGTAAAATCAATCGTTCTATGAAAACTCTCCAACGATCCATCCACCACACCAACGTCATCCAACGTCCTACCAATCAAATTCCACCCCAAATATTCGAAAGCTTGCAAAATTGGAAAAAAGAAGCATCTTGCTCGCTTCAAACCCTCAAAAGATCGTCCCAAAGCAACGATCAAACGAGAGGAATTAAACAGACACGATCTCCCTCGTAGACCTATCCGTGTTGGAGATACGAAAGAAAAACAGGCGTATCGTTTTTCCCCCGAATGAAATCCGCGGGTCTGCGACGACTGGCCAATGGCGGGTGTCCATAGCGCCCCATAATCCCCCAGGGCCTGACCAGTCACGCTCGAAACATTATTTTTAATCCCGTGAACGCGTCGCGACGAATCCACGCCCCGCCGATCGTGCCACGGCTAAATAAACCCGACGATATTATTTTTCAATTGTCCACGGGCACACGCACACACGCACGCACACAGAGGAGCGCGCACGCGTGTTTTGTTAGGACGAAATTGAGCGTGATCTGCGCGCCAAGGGGTGGCAATTTCGCCGGATGCGCCTTCATCTGCGTGCAACATTTTTTATTGTCGACAAACGAGATGGTTCCGCTCGGGGAGTTTTGCGTGCGAAATCGATGGAAAATAGATATAGATATTATACATCGGTACAAGTTTCGAGCATTTCGTATACATCGTACGATGATTTTTCTCTTTCTTTTCGTTCACTGGCTTTTATTTCTGTTTTGTTCTTTTTACTCTGTTTTTTTTTTTTTTTTTTTTTTTGGAAAAGGATCGCAAAGGATTGTAAAGGATTGAAAAGCGTGGAATCGACGATGATGCTTTTAAGAAGAGGAAATGACGATACTTGGGACTTGAGAATGGTTGAGATCATACGTGGTAGGCAGAATTCTATAATGGAGCAATCGCGTTAGATGTATTATACGTAGACGTAAATCGGAGGAGATCGAGGGTTGAAGATTGGATTAATTCGTAGTCGGCTTAAATCAACGAAATTCTAGTAGCAGTTTAAAAGTTACGATTCTTTGACCAAAATCAAAAATCTAACGGAAGAATAGTTATTGTTCGTTGATTAAAAGATCTGTAAAAATGTGTACTACACTCGTACCATCGCCAATCTTAATCTTTACAAAACTACCCTTATTCTGTAACATACGTCGTTAAAATTTCCCATTCTCCGTTAATATTAATATTATTCACTGGAGAATATAAGAGACACTATCGCCGATAAAATCTCAATATATTCACGATGGTCATACGCAACGATACCTTGAAACAAAACCTTAGATCCCTTACAACCCGAATCGTCCAATTACCTGCAACGAAAGCAACCGAAGTTAGAAAATTAAAACACGCAACGTAGCTTTAAAAACTTCGCGTTAGAATAATTGTCGTGTCTCGCAACGGTAATCAAAGTCAAATACCACGACTAAGAAGAGACACACATGGTCCAGACGAAATCCAACCGATCGATCGGAAAATATTGGCGAGGCAAGGCCGCCAATTTCATCGAACACACACCGTTTCTGCCTGCTGACGTGTATTTACCAACGGTTGAGGATTTTTTCCGGCGGATTTCCAGCAGAATTAAAAAAGGGAATGATATTTTGCTAACGGGATACCAAACGTCACGTTTCCAAAGAGTGGCGCGACACCTGCGTGGATTAACGACACCAGGTTGCGACGCGTGCAGGGTGGAGACGCCGAATCAATACGACAAAGAGGGGAAAGATCGATCAAATACAGATCCTTCAAGTTTGGTCAATGGTAGATGTCAAACAGCAATCATTGTTTCATCCCATTGCGATTGATTTTTTGTTTATCCTGAAACGTCGCTAAAAAGATCTCGAATGGAACGCGTGTACAGATATCGTAGGTTGTAAGTCAGGTTTGTTGCGACTTCTAATCTATTAGGTCGTCCGAAAAGTTGCTTTCGCTTTAATAAGGAAATAACGGATGCACAACCTTTTTCCGTTTTATATTATTTTATCGAATTACGTACGGTACGTTTTGTTCTATCGAAATAAAGATCACAACGTTCGACAGATTAGGCTTCACGTTTGCATAAAGATGCATCGTTGTAAAAGAGAGACACTCATCGGACAACCTACTTTGAAGCTGAGATATGTGCAGAATACGAGGTATTTTATAATTATAAATTATAATTATAGGAGGAATTGTGAATGATTTATCGTGACGATAGAAGCTGATACAGTTTCTAACATCTTACGAGCAAAATGAATTTCAATTCGTTCTGATATTTCATGTCTAAATAAAAAGCAAGCACAGTGCTGCGTTCTTCGTAAAGATGACGATCATCTTCGAATTATACTTTTTTTCGAACACCTTTCGCGGATAGAAATCGATAAAATAACGCGGAAAAAGTAATCGACCGCAGACTTCGAGCTTCGAATAAAGAATGAGGCAAGATATAATTTTCACGTAGAAACGAACGTATCACCACGCATTCTGCGTAAATGTGACGATGATCTCCAAAGAAAATGAACCTTGCGCCTTTCCTCTAACAACCTTTACGCGAGGAACCGATGAAACGACGTGTAAGTACAGTCAATCGGAAAACTCGATCCTCGAACGAAGAAAATAACGGACACTTTATTGAAAATAAAAGAACGATATGAAACATTTTCAACAAGGCCATCGACAACAAATTTCCAAACAAAGTGTTACTCAAGGAGCCTTGCAAAGATTCCAAAAGAAAGACTTCCATTCTCGTCTTGCAGAACAAGAAGCATAGTCTCGTCCCTAAAGTGTAACGATTTCTTCGAGCGATCTCGAATCGGCTCGAAGGAGAGCTTCCTCGCGAGTAGAGGCCGACAGTATGCACACGAAGTCGACGACACACGACAGTGACATGCCAGAATCGTGACGAGAAAACCAACGTCCTTTCCCCTCTGTTCCTTCCACGCAACCAAAAGGGATGAGGAGCGAGTTTGAAAGAGAGGAATCGTTTTGCTTCGCCACTGCACCGCGCCTATCGTTTACGCCGATCGTTCGAATCGGGAATATCGTTCGCGTTTCGCTTCCTTTCCATCGGCCTTTGAGCTTCGCCGATCGTTTGGAGCCAACTTTCGCCAATTTTCTTCCCGAAGGAATTTTTTTTTCAAATCACACATATACTTACACGTCGAAACGTTCTGGACGATGTATAAATGGACTCTGGCGAATTTTCTTCTCTGAAAATTTTTTCTTTTTTTCGAAATTGTACATAGATGTATATATATATTGGAAGGTTGAAGATATACGAATGAACTTTGTAAATTTTCTTCCGAAAAGAATTTTCTTTTTTTTTCTTTGTACGTTATTAACACACCTCGACGCGTTCACACGTGTGCCATTCGTGAATTTTTTCTCTGGAAGAAAACACTTTTTATTAAATCGTAGGTGTATGGGAACCTTGCGACAAATACACGGAACATTAATCGCAATTAAAGAAAAAATCTCCATTGATATAATTAAATTTTTATTTGACGATTGCTAGTAACAAAAAAAATACCTAAATATAATTAAGATTAATCGAAGCATTTCTTCTTTTCCTATCGCGCATATATTATACAAAGTATCAAAGGATGTGTGTCAACAAGCACGCAATCTAGACAAAGAAAGAGAGAGAGAAAGAGAAGACTCTCCACGCAAATTTCGCCGCTTTAATTACCCATTGTTCACGTTCTCTCTCGAAGAGGCGTTACTCGCCAAGCGTAGAAACAAGACAGGCCTCCCTCATTGCCATCTAGTTAGCATAATATCGTTTTTATGACGGAACGATAAGCGGCTCGTAAAACGACTGACGGGCCACGAGAAACCACGATATATAAGTATGTACTTACATACAGGTCTCGATAGCGCCATAATAAATATACAAGTTCTAATCGTTTTCTACGCGTTTGTCATTGGGGAGATTAATTTTAAGGCTGAGAGAACAAATGGTACAAATGATAAAATCCTTGATACTGTGAATTTATCGTGCGTAAAATTAAATTTTAGCATCGAGATCCGTATGCTCTCGTTAAATCGTATCACTATACAAATATATTCATGAAATGGAAAATTTTAAATACGTATAAAAATTAACATCGTCCAGATGAAAAACGAAGATTACGTAGCCCGTTCCAATTCTATCCCATTTTAGATCAACCAATCTTACGCAATCTTACGCCAGACCCGAAGAAACGAAAATCAAAGTTTCGAATCTATGAGTTATTTGGTGATACTTGTAGGAATCTAAATTCGCATAAACATCCACAGTCTAATTACAAACTTTTCATTATCCTGTTAAAAGTTGACCGTTGCAAGAGCTTGGAAGTCGCTACTTTCAGTCAGCCGATTAGCTCGACTCTTTTCCAAAATCTCCATCAACGATCGATCTATATACCATCCTCATCCCAGATCCTAAATCTCTGCCAAGAATCAAGAGAACGAAGACTCGAGCAAGTTCGAGTCAATTCGTTCGCGGAAGACGTTCGCCGACACGGCTCGATGAATCACTCTTGTACCGTTCGATTCTCGAAATTCCGCGTTCCTGCTTGCCGGGAATGAAAATCACTAAACGGAAGGGGACGAAGAACGAAAAGGAAAAGAAAAGAGACGAAAGGTCGGAGAACAGGATAGAGAGGAAAAAGGAAAGAACGGTGCAGCGGCTACCGATATAATATCAAGCGGCTATTATTCTTGGCGAATACGCGCGCGTACCCTTTTGCCAGCCGTGTGTTACGTTGCCTCGTGGACGGTAATGGAAGAAGTTTTGCATATTATGCAGGCCGCGTGCGGATTCTCTATGCATAATGAGGCGTGTCGTCGCTGGACTAAGAATAAAGCATTGCGAATGCGCTGTCATCCCGATATTGTATGTGAACGTGGCCTCCTCTTCCTGGCGCAATTATGCGACCGATTCGCCGCACTACCCCACCCCCCCCCACCCATCCCCTCGCTAATTATATTTCAGATTAACGCCGCTGAATACCACCGGGGGTCGTCCATTTCCAACTTCGTTTCGATGGAATTCATTAATGGACCGCTTCCAAACGATTGCAACAGACGATACGCTCGATAATATTAAACTTGTGAAAGTGCAAGCTTGCTTCTTGGAATTTTATTTTTGTTCCGTTCAAATACTTTTCTAACGTAGGAAAATGAGTCAGCGTTTGAATATTCTCAGTCGAAAGTGTTATCTGAATACGTTAGGTATCGTGAGACTTTGAATTTTCGTTTAACGTTCATTAATTGAATCTATTAATCCGAGCGATTGGAATGCATTGCTTGAAAATAACGGAATGCTCGATGATAATATTATCTCCGTGAAAGTGGAAGCTTGCCTCTTGGAATTTTATTTTCGTTTCGTCAAAATACTTTTCTAATAGAACGATCCTTGCTTGAATATTCCGAGTCGAGCTGAATTTCGCACTAACGTGCTACTGTGCGTGTTACACGATATCGTGAAACTTTGAACTTTGGTTTAACGTTTAATAGCGGGCTTTATTAATCCAAGCGACTGGCATGAAGGATGTCTGATATTATTGAGACTGTGGAAGCTTGCTTCTTGGGATTTTCCTCCTGATTATTTAGGTATCTGGTTCTCGCAAGAAGATCGATATAAATGGAGTTTAATTTCGAGCTAACGTGTATATCTTGATATCTTATTACGTGATGTATTTTTGCTATTTGAGATAATTAATACGTTAGAATGTTTGAAGCTAACATGTTAATATATGTTAACATGCTAACATATTTGTCTTGATATATTCGATATTCTAAGGTATTCAAAATCAAAACTAAACTCATTATAATACCGCACCTATAAAATGAAATCTCAATTACTGCGCGTTAATTTTTCACTAATATTCTAAATACGGGTGTCATCGGTGTCAACGACGAAACGAAAATTTCGTAAAACACAGCTGTCGTCAATGATCGAGGTCATGCGTCGATAATTGCGTTCCATTTAGCCTTGTCATCTTTTTACGTTTGTGAGGAAGGATTTATGGGAATGTACGAGTACTTGAAAGGTTAATACTAAAATACTTGGTTACGCAAAACATTTAAAAAGCCATCAGATTACGCACACCATACAAAAAATCGGTCTGCCCCAATTTTAATTCAAACGTTCGAAACGAATGTTGCATGAAAAACGTGTAATGATTTTCTCTAGGGACTTTTGTGCGTCGTTGGCTGCAATAGCGCCAAGGCCGCTTAAAACTGGGGGTCCCTAACCTGACGCACGATAATTGACGCAGAAATCGGGCTCGATAAGAATCCCATGATCTTAACTAAAACGGTCGCTATTTACATTTTTATGGAACCGGTAATTTGAACTTGGAATTAATTTACCGAAGTATTTGTAAGATATTATAAGAACGAGGCAAAGCGAGCTGCGCGGCAAAGATTGAATTGCAAATGACCACGCAATTCAACACGGCAACAAGTGTGTACTTTCTTGGGTTACTGATGAACCCCCTGCGTGCGCTCGCGCGCGCGCACGCCTGATGGTTTGATCAATTAGATTCGTTTTTCTTTCAGTTTGATCCAGTACTCTCTACGTGACCGACCTGCGAAGTAATATCAACGTGCACACTGATATTTCATTGTTTCCCAGCTAACCGCTATTTTACATTCAACCAGTTCACTATACATCAGTTATCGTGACATTCTTTCTCAACTGAGTATCCCGCTTTACGCTTTGAACATTAGTCGACGGTGTTTCACATACGGCAGAATTTCCTAGAATAATGACAACGTAACCTACAAGGACGATGTTATCGTTCTTAGCAACTAAATGACGTCTAATTAGCAACATTGTGGAGCTATTACACGGAATAATGACAAATGTATAGTCTGCTCAACGAATCGTGACATCGGATATAAAAAAAAGACGTGGTAAGCATTTTGACGAAATGAAATTAGGTTGACCGAGAAATATAATCGAAAGATATAATAAGAAAATATAAACGAATATTTTCGAGATATTACAATAGTCTATTTACTATATTAGAAGGTATTAGGTATTATCAAAAGGTACGAGATATTCTTCGATTTCTATACTCCAGTTAGATGAATACTTATAGAACACAAGCGTATCGCAGGTTGAAGGATTCATCTGCACAGTCGTCTTTTGAATCGTCGAGACTTTGTCTTTTCTCATTTTCCTCGCCGAAATAAAAATCTCAAGAAATAACTTGGAACGCGAATAACTAGAATAACTAGAATGCGAGCCGACAAAAAGCAGATGCTCAAAACTGCGCACAGTCCTAAGACACCGGCAGAGAGTGCACAGAGAATCCACAGAACGATCAAAGAACCCTGAAACGAGTAACCTGTTATCATCTCCAATTTGCACCACTGTTCAACAACAACCGAATTTGATTAGACATTGAGAGTCGTGGCCCGAGGTGTTGGCAACGGATCTGGAACCCCTTCGCGATGAACGTGTAGAGTATGACGACGAAAAACGCCTGCAGCGACCACCCGACAATGTTCTCGCGTCCATGCGGACCCGGCATTACGCCGGGTTAAGGCGAAGCGACGAAAAAACGGAGAGAACGGGGATACGATGGTGTGCGCGCGAGATTATAAGGTTGTTAACGACGCGGGGCCGCGTACCCGGCCAACTGAAACCCGATGCAAATTACGCGGTAATATACAGTCCAGCATGCTAATAACGTTGCAGTAAATATCACCGCGTATTTCGCGTCGAGAATATATGGCCGTGCCGCGTTTATTTTGCCCGCGAGACGATTTCGATGCACTGCGCAGGCGCAACAGGCCCCGTGGCGGCGCTCTCGTTCGTTAGGGCGCACCCACAACAAAAACGTATTTCTCAGAATTGAACGTTATTTGAATAGATTTTTATTTCTTAACATTTTATTCGTTATTCGTTTAGCTGTTATTCAATTTCGGTCTTCTACTCGTTTATTCGTTATCCGTCGATTGGTTATGTGATTTTACTTTTTAATTCCTTAACTCGTTCACGGGGTACATTTCGAGTATTCTCCATCGAAAAGAAACTCGTTTAACCGTTATATCCTTGTTCAAAGTATGTAATTACTGTTTACTTCTTTCGAATGGAAACTTTGTATTCATCCTCTGGAATTAGTTATTACTAATTAATATTCTTATTACTTCTACGTGATCGTTTATACGTTATTTAATTCCAATTCGTTCTTTCAATTCCTAATCGATATCAATCTCGTATTCCTCGCGTAAAATGCGAACCATTACTTATCCATTATATTTTTATTCAAAACTATAATATCCCATCTATTATGACACTACATACATCTGTGTACTCCTCAAGGAATACTTCTTTCTGACAAACCAATTTCGTTTTATCGATGAGGATCGATAAAAACCGATGGAAACAAACTATTAGCGTCTCGAATGGAACCTATATTTTATACAGTATATTAACCCGTCTCTTCTGTTTGAAAATTTCAAATAACAAATAAGAGACGTGGAATAAATTCGATCTAGAGCAACGTTTGGCCAACGCTGTACCATCCACAGACCCCTTTCATTGTCCTTCGTGTTCTCCGCCTCCCTTGGCCTTCCTACAGCCGCGAAAAGACGTTTCTGTCGTTACGCTGATAAGCGGCAATTAACTGGATGATTTACGGACCCGGCTAAAACCGGTGTTAACCATACTCGACCGATTACTTTGTAAGGTCTAGACAGGTACCTATATGCAAGAACGACCGCGACGACAAATGTCTGATTTACTGCTGACCTTCTTTTCTGCTTACCAACCAAATGTCTCGTTAATTATAACTGCTAATAAGTACCTACTTACAATCAACTATGAAAAACACGGCAATTTCGTGCTTAGAATAATAGCAAAAGACTCTCTCTCTCTCTCTCTCTCTCGTTTGGAATGTCAGCGTCGTTAGAGTCTTCTCTTATTCGAAGATTCTTATTTCTGCTGTTAGTTTACCGCTTTCCATTTTTATGAGGACAATATTATGATTTATTAACCCGTTAGGAATTTTAGATCTTTGCCTCGCTAGTTATGACTTAAAAGAGTGCAAAAAGAGGTTTGAATTTGCATAATATACAAAAATATGTAGGATGAAATATTGAAAAGCAAGGTATTCGATATTTAGCAGGTGAAACAGAAACCTCTGCTTGATTTTCATTTCTTCACCCGTGGTCACGAAAATACCAATCTACATATAAATATTCACGATCGATCCGTAACGATTTCATGGTGCGCGTAATGATCAGAGATCGACATTTTGGACTTTCTCTCTCAATCTGTCGTTTGAAATCTCACTCGTCTCTCGTTCAAAGTGTTTTTATTTCCGCAATTACTTATTACCTTTATTCTTTCGAGACGACGATCCGCTCGATGATTTATTAACACGTTACCAGCTGTTGATCTCTTTGCCTCGCTAATTGTAGGTGTTAACCGCTGACGTGTTCGGTTGTTCTTCCTTTTGCAACTTTCCTCGGTTTTGTTTCTCTCGTCGATCGTTTCTTCTTCGTCCGCTAATAATCTGTCTCATACTTCATCTCTTGCCCGCACGCCGCTATTAATCACGGACAATCGTGCTTAATGCTGTTTGAGTTCTTACGTCGAGACATCGATAATTCTTCGGTGACCAAGATACAAATCCATTGGGGCGTTCTCTTGTTAGTTTTTCCCTATGCTCGTTAATGCAACTTTGTAAAGCAACGGTCCATCTTCTGGTTTGCAAACAAGCGGCCGATCTCGATTGGTTTTGCGCTGTTAATTATCGGGCCAGGTTCGATCTTCCGTCTCTCGAGCTGGTTTCGAGGTTTACGAGCACACGGCGATACCGATCGTTCCTCCACGCTAAGATCGTCCGTTCTGATGCATGGACTTGCAGATCTTATTGCCCGTGTACCGACGGTTTAATGACTCGAGATCGTAAGCCCGAGATGCGAGAGTCACGATGATTGGTACGAAACATCCGAGTCGCGTGGTATCCAGGCGAATGATGCTCGATTCAATACTTGGTTTACATTGCGATTAATGCGACGTTACAGGAGAATAGTCACATCGCGATTCGTACAATTTGCATCGTGAAGTTTCCCTTGAAATTTGGAACTCGCCTTTCTCCAAGTTTTCTTCGACGAAACTGTCGTCTGTGTTTGGATTATAAACTAAGATTGGATTATACGGGAACGGTTACATTGCAATTCGCACGTTATATTCGCAATTTGTATCGTAAACTTTCTGCTGGAACGTGAAGCTTGGCTGTCTGAAAGTTTTTCAACGGAGCTATCGATTGAGTTGAACAAAGTTAGATTATATGGAACGAAATATCGAAGCAAACGATAGTCGCTTCTCGAGTTAGTTGGATCATTGTAAGATGTTCGTTAATGTAAGAGTTTGTATTCGTTTGTTTAAGCTTGTGAATTTTCAATTTCTTCCGACAGCGAAATCTTCGTTCGATCAATCGGTACATAAAACGTTCGATGGAAAAGTCATTTTGAACGATTCGCCTGCTCTATAAATCAACTTTCGAAACGACATCAATTTCACGTTTCAAATGCGATCAAATAGTCTACGAACTTCCAGCGACTATCGCAGAATATGCTGTGAAAGTATATTCACTGAGATACACTGCTATCATAAACATAAGCTACCGATTAAACGGTACGGCGAATAATTCGCATTTCTTCGTCTTCAAAAATTCGACGAAACATCATTACGTTATGGCGAATAATTGATCACACGCGTCTCCTCTTCTTCCGTGCTTTATCTTCGCTTCGTAAGAATCGTCTTCGCGCTACGATGTTTATTCGACGTGTGTCGTTGTCGTGGATTTATTAGAGAAAGTTAACGCTGTTGCTCGGTGGATCGTTTCTAACGACACACACACAAACACACGTGGCAACATGTATAAGCACATCGAGTTTACAGCCCCGAGTCATCAACATTGTAGCGATATTGGCATTAATCATCGATGCGAAACGTTGATCGAAATCCGGAGAAGGGTTGGAGATTAATCGTCTTCCGGCGGCCTCGTAATCAATTAAAGTCGTCAGCGTGGTATCAATTTTAAAAGCTCCGATGGAAAATGATTCGCGTCATTAATCCTGCGACTATCCCTGCAACGCTTTTTCCATAGTCGAAGCACATGTTCGTAATTCCCTCCTTTCTTTATAGTTTGTTAAATAGTTCTTTATAGCTTTATAGCTATAGTTTATTGATTGCTATTGATTTTGGAGCAATGTTTCATGTCGATTTTATATAACGTAACGAAATATACGTTTCGTCTTAATTATTAGGAAGTCTATAATCAAGAAAATTATTTCTTAGAGGGTTGTTACATATACGCGGAGCATGATTTTTATTCGACGAATTTGGAAAACGACAGAAGATATTACAGAATCGAACGTCTATCGTTTATCGAAAAAATCCGGCGACATTTTACCAAAGAATCTTGGAACCAAATTTTCAACGCGAACTTAGTGCCAGACGCTGCTGTAACATTTTGCACCCTCGTTTTTCCACGATCACGTCGTTGAATATAAAGCATCTCCGTCGCAAGATCTCTTCTTCCGTCCCTTTGGCAACGTTCTAATAGTTTCATCTCGTCTTCTGCCTGCAGATAATTACAATGCATACTTGTCAATGGATAAAAAATCTGCAGAATGCCCACCTTAAGGCAACACACCTTTAATCATCCTGACAACTTTCCAACTCTTCCATCATATCTTCCACACACCTCTGCATAATTACATCCTCGCCAATTAACCCATTTGCAACCGATGATATATAGTAGAACTCCACTTACATGAAGTCGTCAAGAGACAAACAATTCGTATAATTAGATTTCATGTACATAATAGTTTACATTCAGATACAGTCGTATATCAATGAAGTTTACTTTTACTTTATTTTTACCGACCCTTGTACTACACACGTTAATTAACAAACAACTTTAAATTAATATTTACATTTTTCTGCACAAAACAAATGATATACTTTATCGATACTTATTTTCCCTAGCTATAGGCTTATTTTTATCGCCGACCGTCAGCGGATTCAATCTGCAGAAGTTGGTCTAATTAAAAAAAAAATTCCTTTAATTAAGAATTTCATTAGCCAATTTCTCGATCTTACGCATCAACGCGAAACGCGACGAATTTCACAACCGATGAATGACACGAGCCAAACATGGGCACGGAACAGTTGGGACAAGAGCGACAACATATTCACCTGCTCGATGCTGCTTGTTATCTCTTCATCAATTCGGTTCTTCGGGTTCACGCGCCATCTACACAAACGTACTCGTTCGTCTTTAATTGCTTAACCGGAGCGTCGGCGCGCTAATTGCGACGTGAAAGCTCGTCAGCGGCAATAAAACCGAGCGATCCAGTAACCGACGCATTTGCATCCCCCGGGACGAACCTTTTCCGCATGCATGATCTCGCCAGGCCTAACAATTAGTTCTCTTTCTTTCTTCTTCTTCTGTTCTTTTTCTTTTTCGTTTCTTTTTCTTACATCGTTCGCGATTTCAACTGCAGCGATAACAAAGAGGAGAAGAAGGGCCTCAGTTTCATATTTCGCCGTGCAAAAACAGAATTACTAAGCGAGGATAATTGGACGGGCCGGAATCAGGCTTGCCTAGCGGTCTAGCCCACGTAAAAACGAAGCACGAAATACGAGAGAAAATTGCCTTCGCTTTGCTTCAGTCCTTTTTTGATATTACGGGGGGTCGACGAAATATCGCTGCACCTTTTCCTGAAGTATTTCTGCACGTTGAAACGATAGGTTTAACGATATTCAGCAGCTACCAGCTATTAGTGTCTCTTAATTAATTAAAGGCCGACCAGTAAAACGATGGAAGTTACATTGATGAAAAGGTTATTAAGAGACGCAAATAATGTAAGTTATCGTTCGGTCACAGTACAATATACACTGCGGATGTTCATTAAATAAGCTGATTTTTATGATTCGAACAAAGACACGTAGTTCATTTTCTTCAGCTATTATAAAATTACATCTAGCGTTTAGGTAGATGAAAAAATAGTAACTGGGAAAGATGTTGAGCAAATTTGTGGAATTGCCTTGTACCATCACAACGTGAATTCAATTCTGTTGGATGAGATTCGAATGATACGAATTGACTGAGGGAAAATCACAAATGAAACGTTGCGTTAATTTAACGTACCTGGCTAATGGGTTATAATATGGTTTGGCTAATAATATAGTTAATAATGGGGAAATTGTGGAAATAGAATGAAAATTGGTCAAAAGGGTAATGCCAAGGATGATAACAGAAATAATAAGAATCAATTAAGTCAGGAAAGTTTCTGGCTTCGTTAACTTCGAATCTATCGATCGTTAGCTTTGCTGCTGAACTATTGGTAACCGTTTAACAAGAATTTAACGATGATCGAGATAACGCGAAGCAATTAACTATCTCTCCTTCCATAACGCTCAGAATACAAAACAGTTAAAAAAGTGCCCGATGAGAAAAAGAAAAAAAAAAAGAAAATACATATCTATGAAGCTGCGAGGAAATAATAAATTCTCATTCAAATCTCGCAACGGCGGAAAGAAAAATCGCCGAAACGCATCGTCTTGTATCGATGGCGGAAAAGCCACTGTTACCGGCCTCGTTAACGTTTACTAATTGCCCTTTATCCGTCTCTCGACGCTTGTTAACAAATCCTTAGCTTTTAACATGCAGCCAACTTAATGAAAATTTAACAACGTTAACGATAACAATCTCGCAAAATACGGTCATAGGGATAGTTATTAGCGTGACCATAACTTTATTATAATAACAGATCAACGTTGTAAAACCATCAACAGTAGTCCTGAACAGCACGTCTGGACGTTCCCACCGAGAACCTCGGACATATTTTAATTAAAGAATCGCGTGGAGGAGGCACCTTGGTAATTAGGAGCCATCGAGCTTATCGTTTCATCATCGCGTCTTTAATTTTGGATTTTAACAGTAATTGTCGGCACGATGTTCTGCGATATTTATCGATGATTTATGGTACGACCGTTTGAATTTATTGGAAAGATACGTGCGGTGAAAGTTTGTTGTTGGAAGATTAGAGAAACAATTTGGATTTTACGTGATAGGAGATCGACGAAAAAGGATATTCAATTTTCAAAAGATTCTGACATCGATAGGAAAGTAACGTTGATTTCTTATTGGCCTGAGATAACAAATTTCAGATAGTTAATCCGCTACTGCGTATGATAAATTCGAATTACGGGCCTTCTTTTCCATTTTCTAGTTTCCATGAAATCATAAAAGCAGAATGATATTGCCACGTTTACTGAAACGTAATTCAACATCTTTTTACTGTGTTCTGTGAGTGCGACATATCGACCCGGTGTCATTGATCATGGAAAATTGCATTGATCTCTTTTCTAACTTAAGATAGAGGCCAGCGTATATATCTCTGTTTCATAACGCTACTGTGTAAGATTTAAGAGCTTACAGCTGTATCGCTATTTTATCTGTAATTTAAAAATCTCTATTTAAATTGCGTTTCTTTAACGTCACTCGGCAATCTACCCATTAGTCACTGAAATCATGCCGTCATCACGCAATCGCTAAAGACCACTAAATCAAGCTCTTAATCGTTAACTCATTAGAGACTAAAGTTTCAAACGGCAAAGACTTGCACGTAAAATGACACCACGTACCTAACCATACGCTTTATCAAACGTTTCCGCGTTTACTCTCTCTCTCTCTCTCTCTCTCTCTCTCTCTCTCTCTCTCTCTCTCTCTCTCTCACTCTCTCTCTTCCTCTCCCTCTCTGGAAACGGATAAAATAATTAGGAATCGAGAAATTTTCAGACGTGACTGCTAAATCAAACACCATCGGTGGTTCACAAATAGCGATTACGTGTGTCAATTATCCACCAGCCATGGAAACTGTCGTACATCTAAATTTACAGGAAAATTTTCTCTTCGTGCCAAACGAGATTGCGATTTAAGTCGAATTGCGCGTAAGGTATTCGTTGGATAATTACGAGGCTAATCGCGCGTAATTAGGGGCCTAATGAGGGCCACAGGGTCGCGTGTAACTCATGCTCCGCTTTATGAATGTTAACAAGCGAGAACAAGCGGTTTGGCGCGCTTATGCGAGTATACACGCGATTCGCCTTTGGTGAATTTGTGTAGTCGTTGTACGCCTGTCTTCTTTAACTATCAGTTCTTTTTTCTTCTTAATTCAGACTGTAATTTCTATCGTTTTTCATAATTTGGATCGTGTTATTTTAGACTGTAGATTTCAATCTGTGAATAGGTTTGCATAATGTTCGAAGCGAATCGAGTAAAATCGAAACAAATTTTACTAAAAGTTCGTAGAATGCGAAAGTTTTAGCAATAAACGACAATATTGCTACGAAAGAAGGATTTTTCGAGTGTCAATGATAGTTTGCGGTATTCTGTACATTGGTCGTAATGTCGTGACAGAAATATTCGGAAGAAAAGGACAAATGATCCTTCATAATGTAAAGGTATTTATAAAAACGAAGAATAAGCCAGTATGTTTTTTGATTTCAAAGAAATATGAAAAAGGAAAAGGTATTATAGCGAAGAATTTAATCAACCTCTGATATTTTCGTTCCTTTCGTTCAAAGAAAAATAGAAGGTTGTCTAGAACGGTCTAAGTATATGTACATCTGCGACTTGAATAACAGATTTGCTCTTAAGTAGCGTTTGTAATCCTACAATCTGATTTTTCTATCTGATTGCCAGTTTTATTATTTTCCTCTTCGATGAATCAGATAATGAAGTACAACCAGTGATTAACGTCCGACACTGTGTCGTGAATAAGCATTATGCAAAACACACATCAATTACCATCAATTGTTTCCCGTATCTTCAATTAAAATAATAAAGTAAATTTTCTAAGAAAGAAATTGCCAGACGTTCGATCGAAAATTACCGAAAATTTTTCCCCTTGAAAAGTTCACTCGCTCGGCCGTAATGACTAATAAACTGACTCAAATGTTTGCTTTAGTTATCTTGCATAAATAGCGAGTTCGCTTAATAAGTTTAATTAACGAGCACGAGTTAAGCACAGGCTTGTAAAACGCGCAACACGCAACCATCTATGCGCGGTGTTTAGAGGGTCACTAAGTGCCACTTGAACTTGTACCGTTCCACGTTAATTGCATCTCAAACATAACCTTAACGACGCGATCATTCTTCCTCGCCCCTGCTTTGCGTAATTACGCTCCCAGAAATTTTTATCTTACAAAATCCTACGTATTTTGTGGATGCTAGAGAATTTTTACGGGACGAGCAACAGCGAACACCATCCAATTTCAATCCGAAACCTATCATCCTCGAACTTACGTATTCATCGAAATTCATCGAAACCTTTATCGAAGAAAAAAAGTTCCAAAGTCATTAAAAAAAAAAAAAAAACTTCCACAGATCGAACTTTACAGTTTTATACAATTTCGTAGATTTATATAACCGCGGAAGATTCAAATTTCTACAAATAAAACATAATTTGGCCATAAATTGGCCTGTACAATTCGCGAGAAATTGGAATTTCTACGAGTAAAACAGGCGCTCTAACTAACTCCACTTAATCCCAGTGCAAAATCTTACGCTCTTATACATTTATGCAAATTGCGTTAGATGGACATTTTTACAGGTTAGATACCATCTAAGGTTATACTGTATATACCGCTGAAAATCTACATCGCTCAAAACCGATATAATCTTTAATCGCGAGAAGCCACAAATTTTCCCCGCGAGAAAGTTTCTATTTGCCATTAGCGGAAAATTGCGGGCGCGGAGAAAACGAGGGGCCAAAGTCGAGGACGCGGAAGAGCGAAAGCCTGTTTCCATCGTGACACCAAGATGGCGTCGAGCCGCTCTCCTCCATTCTCCCGGCTTAAATTCACAATACCACCCCGCTACGCTCCCCTTTACGCTTGCCCTCTCCCTTTTTTTGAACCGTGTTACGCCCATGGAATACATAACGCGACGCCTGTCCGTGATATATGCACGTAATGCATCTGGATCGTGCAGCAACACGCACCGCTTTACACGAGCTCGTGCATGCACACAGAGAAACAGAAGCACAGCACGCACCACCCTAAAATTCGCCACCCCTCGATCGGCTATTAGCATATGAAACCTCTCGTTACTCGCTCCTGTCCCGCAACCTTTCTCGTACGTTTCGACCATTAAGGGAACGAATAAAGGCCACTGCGCGTTCCTCTGCATCCATGGAAACTGGCTTAAGGCCTGCTCCGGAGGTAGATGTAGAGATACTTTGGGAATTATGGGGTGTGATGGACGCTGATTTGCGAAACTAGTCTCGGAAACCGGTGTCAGATCGGTTTCGTTGCTGTATGAAGTTTCTATGGTAGGTTGCAAGGTGAAGATTGATTTAAGTAGAGAGGAGGTTAGGTGGCGAGATAGGATCGAAAGATGGTGGAAACGGCAACTTAAGATTTATGGGCCCTTGTTAAGGCAGATTACGCCTCGAACGCTTCTGCCATATTATAGATGAAAAGTTTTTGTGTCGGAGGTCTGAATTTAGAGCGATGCATTTTCGAGGTTAGCATCGAGGTAAAATCTTATTTCGCTTAGGTTAGATGTTAAATCCTTCCACCAAATTTGGCACCGTGTCGGATTAATCGAATATAGAATTATCTCTGAGAAAAACCTTGCAAATTGTGTCGCAATCATTTTCCTTTGATTCCTGACGTTAAACTTCGCGTACGTCTCCCTTTAACCTACCAATTTATCGAATTAATCGACGACTGACACGATTGTTGAAAAAATCCGTCGGTATGGTGTCAGAACGCGAAAGACGAATCTTTACATTTTTCCGCTGCACTCTGCACAAAATTTCAAATCTTGCTATTAAAACTCGCACAAACATGCCCTTAATTTCCCATCCAGTTATCGAAATAATCGAGGAATAATAGAGTTGTTCAAGAAATTTCTCTCAATTGTAACAGAATTCGAAATCGAGACGCGAATCTTAAAAGACTTGGAGCATAATTCAAAGATCGAAATTAAAGAAACTCGGTGACATTGTGCACGCGGCTTTAGATGCAGTGCGTGAGATAGCCGCGGAATTTTGTCCACGTTCCCGATAATTGAATAGCCGTTCTCGTTAAACGGAGTAATTTGATGCCGGCTGAACTGCTTCGCGCCCTTGCACCCGACCGCGTTGTAATTACGGTTCTAATTGCCGGGTAATTAGCCACGACGCTCGGCTCGACCTAGCGGATTCTCTACCCGACGCGAGTTTTCATTTTTTTCTCCGTTTTCTGTAAACCATTTTGACGGAAATAATTGTTGTGCAGCGGCGAGATGCTCATCAGCCCATCACCTCGTCTTCTATTCCTACCCTTTTAACTTACTAATTGCCGATATTTAATTGCACGACATTCGATCTGATCGCAGCCAGGCTCCGTGAAATTGCACGAAATCCATCAAATTTCGATTTTCTCTTCTTTTATAGAAGGATCCTAATTTTTCTAATGAATTTAGAAAGATTTATATCGAGACGAGCGCCACTTCCTCCTTAGAATTCGCCTAACGTAAGCTAAGCATTGAAATCGTTATCGAAGTTATGAACAGTATACGACGATTGTTATAAATTTTTCTTCTCCAGAATTTATATTCAATTTAACAGATCGTTATTAGAGTACGAATATTTATGCAAATTCATATATTTGCGAACAACGAGAGGAATGGAACTTAAATACTTCACTCGAAGGTACTATGGTAACAGGATTGTGAGTAGGTGAACATTTTTCCAACTGCTATACGCCAGTGAAACGAAAACTGTCGATCATCTGTCGTGCAAAGATCATAAAGAATTCACCGAGCTACTACACGGCGTATATTTAGAACACAAGCTTTTTAGAAAATCGTTTAAGTATTTACTTGGAACTAGGATCACGATTTCTAAAATTATCTTAAACGCGCTTGTAACAACATTTTATCCTACACATCTATCACAACATAACGTCACAATCGTAAAATATCAAAGTACCGATTAATTAAAAAAAAAACGTTGAACGTATTCTGTTATATCAAACACGCAGCCAAGATTTAATTCTTCGCGCAAAAATGATCAAGCACGCTTATCTCGCCAATATGTTTCGGATTAATTAAATAACGGAGAATCGTTAAAAATTACAACTAAAATTACAATTAAAATTAAACTTCTTCGATTTATTACCGATCGATGTATACGTTTGTATATTTATATTATGCACCTTTTTACGTAACTGGGGTCGCGTAAAGCTTTCTCGGACGAAATAGGATGGGACGAATGAGGAAGGTTTAGGAAAGGCTACAGCGCAGAATCGAATATTTTGCTCTGAATATTTTACATACACTTGCGATCGTTGTGCATTTTCTACGTACTTTGAAATTTCCCGTAAGTGCGTAAACATTTGCGGTCTACAAGGTTCTACGTAATGCTTCGAATTACTATCGATTTAATATAGGATCAATACTAACACCGTGCGACAAAAATATGGAGCGCAAAGGGTTGATTCTATGGAATAGGCGGAGGATGTTACCTGCGTTTCCGTCAACGAGAGCGCCTGCGCCAGCTGCTTCCTCTCCGCACCGACGACGTAGTGATTTTTCTCGAACGCGTGCTCCAGCTTGAGCAACTGACTGGGGCTGAAGGCCGTCCTTATTCTCTTCGGCTTCCTGAATGGCTGCAGAAGAAAGCCTGGTATGTCGGGGCCTGGAACACGCGCAAGAAACCCATGAATTAGTCAGTGTCGCGATTCGACATTTAACTGGAATTCTCTTTTCCTTTCTTTTTTAAAGGGGAAATTGATACTAGTTAAGTTTAAATTACTCGGATCTCTCTCTGCTCAATTTTTATTGGAAAAAATTTCGACAATTATACACCGCGCCGGAGACATTGATAAATATCCTACAACTTTCTCGGATGATTTGAAAGCTTAGGTCGGTAAAAAAAAGAAAATTTGGCTCCAAGATAAACGATCCAGTTCTCTCGTGGAAGATTGAATCGCGTACACACTGTATCTTAACATCTGCTACCTAAATTAAGCACGCTATTACGTTACTCAAGCTCTCACTTCCAACTTGGATTCTTCTAACTTGAACAAAATTCCCATTTTTCGAAGATACTACAATTTCGATTCCATGTGCTTAACTGTCCAGGTATTAACTGTTCATAAAATTCAAAAAGTCGGAGAACGAAAGGTAAAAAGATTGAACGTAACGAGAAACGGAGAACGAAACACCTAAAGGAACCTAAAGAAAATACAAAGCACAAGGAATAGAAAACTTGCGAGAAGAAAGAAATTTTCGACGTAACGAGAGAAAATGTTAAATTACATTAGATAACGCGATTCAGGGAAAATTCATTAGGCGGCGATTAATTTTTAAACGACGCTCGTCATCGACGTTGTCCACGCGTCGTCAGGAACGAACGACACGCAAGCTTCGCTCGTTCGTAAAGAGTCAGTGAACAATGAGGGTTGGGGAGGAAAGGAAAGAAGAAAAAGAAAATGAAAAGTGGAAAAAAGAGAAAAACGGACACGAACTGCACGAGCCGCTGGCTACCTAGAAGTCCGCTCGCTCGGTAATTGAGTATTCCACCTCGAAAGAGTCATGTCGATCGACCGATACCTACGTCTGCCGGAAGTCGGCCGGGGATACTTTGCCGGGAAAGCTCGGGACGATAAATCGCTCGATTCTCTCGACCAGCGGGTCCCAGCTATCCCGAGCTACTTTCCGACCTCGATCGAATTCGATTTCGCTCTTTTTATCCCTTTTCGTTTCGCCAGCTTCCATTCTCGATTATGTAACCGTGATTAATATCGTCGTACGATTCGATTATAATACGCTGACTTAACTTTCGACCTTTAATATTCTAGAAGTCTTTATTATGCGATAAATTAATCAAATCGTTCAGTCGAATACGATCGTAGAGGGAAACTTTTTGGAAGCAATAATTTCTATTTCGAAAACGTACGAGGAGCGAGTTGTCGCGTGTTGGATAATAATTCGAATTGAATTATTAGAAATTCGCGTGGAAGATAACGCGCCTGCGGAGAAATCCAATATCAATTTGACTAATACCTAATCGTTGAAAGAGTATAAACAAATGGAGAGGAACTATTTGATATTTAAGATCAAAGGATATCTACGTGAATCATCCGGATAAAACTAGCATCGGTGTATAATTCAGATAGATCGAACATCACACTTCAGCGAACGCAAAACTCCTCGTTATTTCTAAATGCGATTTAATATAGACTTCGATATAATAAATATGCGTTTCTAGAAATTCGCCAACGTCTAGAATCGAATCTACAGCTTTATACGAAGAAAGAAACGGAGCATAAATAATTTGCAAATTTAATTTTACCAGTGAAAACGACGAAAGGAAATTTTCACATCGCCAACGCGGCATTTTGTACGGTAAACTCGACAGAATATAAAGAATTAAATCTTTCAACGTATCGCGTGCAAATAGGTAAATGAATGATTAAAAAAGCAGAAAATAAGAATAAAGTGTGCTATAACTTTCAAAGCGCACGATCGATCATCGAGAACCTGTGGATGACTGACAATCGTTGTTTGATCATGCTGCTAGCATTGTTTACAAGCGGCCAAGGCAACATCTATCAAGGGTATGCGTTTAGACGAGAACCTGAGATCGTAAGGAACGTACGAAGCACGTGGAAAACGCGTCTTATTTAAGCCAGCGCGTGCATACGTGATGTGGCCATTAAAGCGGTCTCTTTTCTACCTCGACCTTCTCGATCGAGAAACGCGCACCATGCGTGCGACTTAAAGACCCAGTTAACATTTCATGCGTTTGCATGGCAATGCGACTCCTCGTCCGATCGATCGGCAGCCCGTGAACTGAATTAGCTCTTAGCTTCCTTTTGTTCCTGTGAATAGCGGCTGAACACGTGTCGCGATTACTACCATCAATTATTTCAATCAATTACCGGAATCAGTGATATTTCTTCTTGTCCTCGAGATTCTATGTCATTTTATGAATTTACATTAATTTTCCCCTTATTCTTTTCTTTTCGCTTTATATCGTATTTTCGTGGGAAGCAACCGGGTTTGCTGGTTCGAAATTCTTCTTTCGTTCTTTCTCGCGACAATTGAAACAATGTTATGTTTACTCTAATAGCTCGTTTAGCGTTCAACATCGACGTTCATTCGAAGTATAAAAGTCCAAAGTCTGAAAACTAGCGGTTAAGTAAAAATGTTACCCGATTGTTTTCTCGAAATTCCCTTCGATGCAAAATCTAACGTTGATACAGCGATTAATACGAACGAAACGCGAGTAGAGGAAAATAAATGCATAAATACGTAGCTTTCGTGTGATCGATGTTTAGTTTTTTAGACGTTGAATTCTTAATTCTTTGAAATTTTATTCAGACGCCAGTTGCAAGATAATAGATACCCTTCCTTCCATGAAATTACGATTCTGCACCATTCGATGCTTTTATCCATTTTAAAGTTTCAAGAATCGCGAGGAACGATGAAAAATGTTCCCGGTATACTTAAGACCACTATTACCAGCTCATTAATTATTCCTTGGTAAGAGGCGATACAACCAGGCAACAACGAGCACGAAGGCCCCGTCGCATTAAACGCGTCGATTAATTCGAAATCCACGCGAGTCGCGGTTCGATAATCTATTAATAATTGCAGTTATTATTCGATAACATCTGACTGATCATTAACGTCGTTATTGCGTGAAAAGTTGTTGCACGGATGGATAGAAACGTTAATACCTTGGTCGTGACTCTATTTTCCAGAAACGTCACCTTCTGTCGATGCGAACGGACAACTTCTCCTAACCATTCGATGATTAATCGACGATTAATTGAAAGAGAAGAAGACGATCGAAACTTGATATAAACTAATTACTTTCTCGATCGTCAGATCGTTAACCAACCATATGACGTCTAAATATATACGACATAAATCGATTTCTTATTAATTCCAATTAATGAAATTATTCGAGTAATATATATATATATGTCGGATTATCATTAGGATTTAAGGCGCGTAACGATTCTTTGTTTGAGTTAGCCATCGTTTTACGAGACAGAGATTATATTTACGCGAATATACAAGATTTTACAAAATATTATGAGCATTGAGTTTAATGAATGATAAGATTAACAGACGTTAAGTTCAACCAATAATTAGATTAAAGAATAATAAATTTAACAAACAATAAGAGGTACGAATAATATGTTTTACGAATAATAAATTTAACGAATAATGAGATTAACGATTGATAGGTTTAACGAATAATGAATTTAATGAACACTATTAACAATGTTTCCGGGGTTCTAACGAATCCACGGTCAACGGGATAACTCTTTGCTATGCGTAGAATAATTTTAAACACAAAAATACAATTGCTGAGACACTCGGTAAATTGCTCGATGTATCACTTTCCAAGGCGATCGCACGAATGAATATCTGATGAAAATCTTTTTCGCTGTACGACTGCATTTGTTTGTTATATGCTCGCTGGAGACATCGAGAAGGTTCCAATCGTTGTTGCTAGGCAATTTCTGTCAAAAGTTTGTTGTATACTCTTTGGAAACATCGAGAAAGATCCAAACGCCGATACTAGGCAGTTTCTGTCTGGAGATTGATTCCTAATACAACGTGTGTTCCATTATATCAGCATCTCTAAAATACAATTCTATGTGATTTCTAGGGAGAACGATGCAACCGATCCACACCTTCGACCGTGGCTACGTTCGGCGACCAGTTGTCACCTCGAACCCACTTTCGCTTTCACAAATGTCAAACAATTACAAATGACAATTGCTTAATTACAGTTATGATAAAATCTAGGCTAAAGCATTAGAAGGCTTCCTCAAAATTGCAAAGGGAAGGCTCCGGTTTTCCTTTCATCTCCGACATATATATATAACGTGTGAGATGTTTGATAATTTTGAACATGTTTTCTTAGAACCGAGTTATGATCAGAACATTGGGGCAACGTAATTTATAATTTATCGAACGTAGAAAATGTTTTTGCGTTTTTAAAAACGCAAAACGAGCAACTCTTCTTCGTTCGAATTCATATTTCTATAGATTCGTTTAATTTTGAAAGTAATACGTGGTTTGGCAATCTTAGCGTGACTAACGAGTATGTTTAATACAGCCTTCTCTTCGTATTTTAACTAAATAAAGCCGATGATGAAGTTGATGATATCGTTAAAACGATTTACTTTATTCTCAGTGACAATGCAACGACACACGTCACAGATGTTTGATATACAACCACCTCTCAGCGAATGTATTTCGAAAGTTCGAGATACAGAAACAATAAAAATTACCTATCGAATCGAAACGATAAGAAAATGGTAAATGAGAAATTAAGTGACAAAAATGACCAGAGATATTTTAATATTTAGAGATCGATGCGCACAAAGTTAGACGAAATTTGAAACTGGAAACACAGACTATTTCTCCATATCTAATAGTTATATAAACGATCAATAAGTGTCAATCCTAATTTGTAATTATTTATATCGAATACAATACTCGTTTTAATCTCGTTTAACATTAAACGGCCGCTGACTCATAAACACTGCTAATATGCAGGGTGGTTGGTGACTGGTGGATACTACGCGAAAAAAGAAGTCGAAAATATGGAATAAAAATTTTTCCTTCGAGGCTTTGTTTTCGAGAAAATCGACTTTGAATTTTCGCTCGGTACGCGTGCACTTTATCGCGTCTCGTTATAACGGATCTCACTGTAGATCGTTGTCTCGATGGAAAAATTAAAAAAAAAAATTTTTATTCTATATTTTCGACTTCTTTTTTCGCGTAGAATCACCCCCTTTCCGCTTGTACCATCAGTTACCAACCACCCTGTATACGTAGTATATGTTATAAACATATGTACGTAGTAAACGTACTATATGTAGTTAACTACATAACGATGACATTCACAATGCATAGTTTCTTGGTATCGCAGAGTTATAAGAAAATTATGGTTTAACCTCCTTCGATAGTCGCTATTTACGACGGATCTACGTGATTCTATCTGATAGCGATAGTCGAGTATCTTTGATCGCCAGCTTACGATTCAATTGCAGAGTAGAAAGTTTTTTACGTAGATGTTTATTCATTTAAATAGACACATAGAAGAGCCTATAGCCGAAACACGGTTACTCTACGAACTTTCTACATGTCGTCGTGTCTTCTTTTAGCTCGGCTCATAAAACTCGCGAACAATACCTTTCAAGGATATGTATTTTCTATCTTTCGTAATACTATGATTTTCAAAGAAACGGAAATTAAATAAAGTGGCAATTAAATACGACCAAAGGAGAGTGCACACGATCGACGTTATCGTCGATATTCAGAGTTCTCCACATTATCGTACGCGCGAGATCCTCGAGAGGATCAACGTATATATCGTTGCTTGGCACTGATAGTGGCACGACCGAAAAGATGGAAATTTTAAAAGAGAGATTCTTTAAAATTTACAAGTAAGTTTTCGCCAGACGTTTCAACGACATCGACACAGGGTATTCCGCGTTATTCGTGAAAACAGTACGACTTTGCACTTGTAGCGTCACAAAACAAATAAAGAGGAGCCGATGTTGTAAAACTAAGGTCACGTTGATAGCGGCATACATGAATAATAATTTTCCCCTCTGACGCAAAACTGGCGGAATTATAAATATACCGTTTTACGTGATAAAAGTAGAAACATAATGCAGGCCTTCTATTCGATAAAAGCGAATTCGAAGTTTACTCCGTTGTGCCACTATCAGTGCCAAGAAGCGATATATTGACAGTAGAATATTCAGAATCCTGAGTATTCGCTACAACATTCACGATAACTTTAAAACGATAGTTTTAAAGTTCCAAGCAAAGATCCATTCCCTTTCGCGCCATAAAATTCACAAAATTTAGCGACTATACTAGAAACTATTCTAAAACAACTATACGCTAAAACCTTCCATCCCCCGATAATTCACCCTCGAAACAAGTAAACGGAAATCCAAATGGAAAGCACGTCGTAGATATAAAAGTCAAGACTTCTAGCGAAAGAATAATAAAAATTCTCTATCGCCCTCTTTCCGAAATTTATAAAATTTCTCCAACTACCCGACCCAGATTCCTCTATTCCAGGATACCTCGTACCCTCCTCAACCCTCGGATACGCGCGCTACACCTGCAGCCATATTAACAAATCCGCCACGAAACGAACTAGAACCCCGCCTTATCGAGTGTATCGCGGCGGAATTTGCATCGGGTCTGTTTACGGTCGCGTTAGCAACAATTAAAAACGCATTAGCGCCGGGGTCGACGTTTGCTTGGACGATTCACGTAGCTCGGCGAAACGTTCGAAACGCCGTTGGTCGCCAGCTCTAGCGAAACCAAAGGGAAAAAACGACAAAAGAAGAAACGAAAGTGAGAGAGAGAGAGAGAGAGAGAAAAAAAAGGAAAAACATAAAAGGAGGGGGTAGGGAATCGGGGTTATAATTTGATACGTTCGCGATTTGGTCTTATTTTTGAGTAATTTCGAGTCGCTCTGGGCGGCTCAGCTGCGCACAGCCAAGCTTCCCGTAATTACAGGCCGTCTAGCTTCTCTTCGTCGTTTCCCTTCGCCCTCGTCCTCCAGAACCTTCGCTCCTCCGTCCTTTCCTTCGTCCTCTTCTCCTGTTTGCAGAGAACCGGGAGAGGCTCGGGACGCCCGTGGGCGACGTCTAGGAAGCGCCTAGAGATTCGCTAACGACGCAACAGGAGAAAAGTGTAGGTCGAGGGAAACGGTGAACGAATGGAGCAACCGGGAATGGCAAAAGATTTTGAAGCCCTCGAAGACGATGTTGAACGAGCAAGACGTTTTGCGGAGAGGAGATGCTGCGAAGGAGAAATGTTAACGTTAAATAATGGGTAGGTGTTGTTGCGGAATGAAAAACACGTTCCAGAGATGTTTCAATGGAGAAGAATATAGGAAAAGTGAAAGCAGGGATGAAGTTGGTTTTTTGGTAGAGTACGGGAAACGTTGAAGGACGAGTTTTAGGATTCGAAGACGATAGTGGAGTCTGGAAACGCGTGATGAAAGAGATGGTGTTGACGAGGAGATTTTTACGTTGGAGAGGAACGATTTTAAGACGGAAGGAAAAGTAGATTCTTAGGTATACAATTTTCTTGAGACGATGACGCAAGGATTTCGATATTTAGACAGCAGAAATAGTGAGATATAAATTGGAACAAAGTTTTACGTTTGCTATCGGTGACAAGAGGATCGATGTTGCTGCGATAAAACGGTAAAACGTCATATCGAAGAAGAAATCACATTGTGGATAGAGACGTTAAATCGTCAAGCGTGTCTCACATGGAGATAAATAGCAAAGAAACGAGAAGGATGAATGAAAATAACTACAGCCAATAACACAAAAAGGAATATAATAAGGTGTTACGAAAGATGGAATCTTCTAAACTTGTAAAACGTTTGACAGCTTCCATCCGTAATCCATAAACACGTAGATTTAATCTTCGTATCAAATATTCCAAGAATAAAAAATTATATGGACATAACAGTACAGAGGTGTTTCTAAGAAGCGTCGCATAATCTCTACGATCGCGTATTTAACAATTTCCAAAAAAAGCCGTCGTCAAACGGTGTGTATCGCGAAGAAGAAGGAGGCCGTACGATCGATCCGAGATGAGCACAGGATATGTTTTCGAGGATAATCGCGTCACCATGGACCATTAACGTCACGGAAGGCTCATTCTCTGACGAAATATTATTCGCTGAATTACGCAGTTGGTTAAACAATTAAGAAGCGCCAATTACGGAATTAAGTATGCAAATCAGCTGTCGTATATATAACCAACCGCCTCCGTAATTATGTAAATTCACGAACGAACAATCACAGCCACCGATATATAACCAAATACGTACACGCCGGTTCTTGAAGATATTTGATTACTCACATAGACAACTTTAATGCCCATATCGCATGTTGCATAAAATATTTCGAGATTTTACGAATACTGTAATTGGATACGACCTTCGTGATTACATTGATCGTGATTGAAAGCAATACGAAAACCTATAAGAATACGAGATATTTCTTGCAAATGTATAAGTATTTGTTATTTAGTGAAAAATAAAAATACGTGACGAATAACCATGTTGGGCATGTAACAAGTGTTAAGGATTATCTCATTGAATATCGAAGTTCATTAATAACGAATAATTGACTGTTTAAATCTTGTAATTTCTATGTATATTTTTAAACGAGCTTTCAACTTTTAGAATTATGAAACCATTATGAGCACGATAGTCGAGCATCGTTGAAATATCGACGATATTACAAAACGTAGTAAATCAAAGGTTTTTTTTTTTTTTTTAACATGCAAGTTAAATACCGTGGAGATTCTTTACGAAATTTCATTGCACGATAATTCGATTATCATTATAATTCAATAACGAATCATTTATTTCGATAAGCTTCGAAACAACGGTAGTTATATTTTTCATAGAAATGTAACGATACGTTGAGGGAACGGAGCTGCGAGTGATTAAATTATTACGTGTAAAATATTGGCAATCCGAACGAGACAGGTTAACGAGTTACGAGTTCTAAAACACACGCCTATATAGTTTCCTATAGCGATTAATCATCCGCGATTCTGCATTCCTGTTAAAATAAAATATCGTCGTTATAGCCAAGCAAATGAGAATGATATTCTCGTTAAGTAAAATATTCAAAAAATTTCCTATAGGTTTTAAGTAATGGCGCTTCTAGTCTTTCATTATCCACATATTAATTTCGATTCCATCGAAACCGGTTAGAAATATGTTGCATTATAGGTAAGTATAACTCGCGTGCATATACGCCAATATAACAAACGACGGAGCCACGGTAATGAGCGATTACTATTTAATTACACGATTCGTTGGCTGCTCGACACGAGCAGTCATCCACCGATACCGGATATCGGCAACGATTTTTCAACGTGCACGGAATTGAAGATGTCGCACCATTTGCATACACGAACGACACTCCTCGTAACGAACGTATCTAATTGCCGTACCAGCAATTAGCGGCATATTTTACATGTGGATAACCACTTTGTTCGCGTCACGATTGCTTCTTTCGTTAATTCTTGCAAAAATTGCATATGCACGTACGCGCAAGTGAAACATAACTAATTATGGATACACACTCGTATGTCCTATTTACATTTTCGTTGATTTTTTTAAATGTTGCAACTGTACGTTGACAGAGGTGAGATATATATTATCCATTAATTATTATATCCTCTGTGTGTGTGTGTGTGTGTGTGTGTGTGTATTGTAGCTATTTCTTTTATTTGGGAAAATTGCGAGTACGCGTTGATAGAACCGAAACGCTGTCTACTGCTCTTTATTTAATTAAACGTCCTATTTACATCTTCGCTAACTCTTTTTAACGCGGCAACTGTACGTTGACAGAAGTGAAAAATTGTGCACTGATTATGTATCCTATACGTATTTTCGTTATTTCTCTTGCCTGGAAAAATTGCAAGTAGAATATTTTTTCGTACGAGACTTGCTAGTTAATAGACGAGTGTTATAAGATACGACATCGATCCACTAATGTTTCAAAAAACAGAAAAGAACTCAGAAATTCATAATACAATATTCTAAATAAATTTAGATCTTATCCGTCGTTTATCGTACTTTTTTTAGAAAACCACCTTCGCACAAAACCTTCTCGATTCACGAAAATTTCAGTTCGACGAAGCTTATTTCTATCTTTCACCATTCAAGGACCGAACAGAAAAATACGTGCTTTCTCGACTCGAAAAAAACGCTACTCTACTTGGTCGCTCTATAAAACGCAACCAGTAGTGACGTTCGACTAGTCAGACAATGTCGATCAACGAGAAGGAAGAAGCGCTCGCACAGTCCATGCTGCAAAAAAATCAGATCATTCGATTGTTCAATTTGCACGGTGGATCTCTGACTCGATCGCGATCACCGATCGACCGTGACGATTCGCTCAATGAAGACGTCAATCCGATTCACAAAGGAACGAACGAAGTAGAAGAGGGGAGAGAAATATCGCGTCATTGTCGATGGAACCTAAAAGATCAACGACAGAGGCGTTTTTCGATCGGTTCGAAACGATGGCTCGGTTGAAGAAAAAAAAAAGCAAAAAGGAGATAAAAAATGGCGGGGGCAAACACATGGAAACACGTGGAACACGCGTGAAATCAAGATTCGAAAAAATGGATGACGGGAAGGCTACCGAACGCCATTGTTGCCGATGGACACCCCATGGTGCGAACGTCACGAGGGTAAACGTCCCTTTAATAACGCTGATTAACACGGTATTGTATCGCGAACCACTATACCAGGCCTCGATAACGACAAATGGAAACGTTCGCATGATTTCTATTACGAGTTTGAACATTCGCGTCACTCGATTGCTTTCTAACGCGAGTTTCACTGGGACCTCTTTTAAATTTTAATTCACTGCCTCCGTTGGGGGATGGAGATACATGGCCGAGTGATTTCAATGTCGTCGTTTTACACTGCCAAGATCAAAACGGCGAGAGAAGTGGACAAAATTGGACGCTATGCTAAATCTAACAATTCGATTAATTTACCAAACAATAAGAAAATCATGATCCTTCTACTGTAATTGTGTAAACTGTAATTAACATCTACAAAGCGATGTAGAAGCGGCTAAAGTCTAGAACGAAATCGTAACAGCTTCAATTTTGCAGTTCGCTAAATTTCAATCAAAGAAAGCTATTTACATATATTCGTTTATCATCTACAATTAATATTTCGTGCAAAGTAGAGCTATTAGAACATTGCAGAAGCAATTAAAAGAATCCTCCAACGATCCTAATATTCCAGTCGGGGGGTACGATATAGCCAAAATAACCGAAATTCGTCTGTTCGTAGAAAGAAAGACAAAATTACATAATCGATCCTCGAAATAGCCAAACACGCATAATCCACGACCATTCTAATAATTCTACTCTATTAGAGGCTTATTTACATTCGAATAGGTATTGCTGATTATTGCTGATCCGTCACCGTGGCTCGTTCGGGACCAATTTTCCAAGAAGCGTACTCTTCTTCGACGCCTGGCGTCGTAAAATTTGCATTTGTAAGCCCGGAACCGGTCGACGATTTTAACGTTTTAACGAAACCACAGTGGAATCGTGCCGTTCCGCGGGTCACATGTTTCACTTAACAAAAGGGTAATTACTCAGAACGGGCTTAATGGTAATTGCTCGTGACTTAACTGCAAAGGCAATTCCCTTTCGTAATATCAATTCTCCGTAAGCGGTGTCGACGGCAGACCAACAGGCGGGAATTCATTCCGCTATCACGTCCATTCCATTTGCGCAACCGCGTATTAGAGGTAATTAGTATTGCAACTGTTCGTTCGCCGTTGGCAGACGTCATTAAAAAATCGCGCCGTGTCAGCTCATTGCGACCAGACGAAGAATAGATACGTAACGAGATTTAACTTCTGTGTTTAGACGTTTTTAACGTGATTCTTCTGTTCTTCGCCAAATCGAGTGCCTCGTTACATGGATATTCTCTTAAGAACGAAGAAGCCTTTTTTTTCTACGTATAATGGGTATTAATTATATATGGTGAGAGGAAGAAGAGGCACGTAAGAGATCTTACGGTGTTCCATGCAACTGGGTCAAGATGTAGCTTCAACACATTCACTGCTAATTGAATTTTCATTGCCTATCCAACAGTATGGCTATTAACTTGAAGTGTTTTTCTTGTAAGTGGTGGATTTAGATGAGGGAAATGGAAAAGAAGGTTTCATTATTCAAAAATTTTCCACGGTTTTCGCCATCTATGTAATAACGAGGTCACGAGTGCTTTGACACTGATATAACCGCAATTCGCTTTTACATCATACGAAAGCTATTGAGGTCAATTTAATGATCTTAATAATAATTGTAACACAATATTGCGTTAATTATGCAGAGACAGCGTGTCGCGTGGTCGCTATCGCCACTAATTCTAGGAATCGGAAAGGAACTTAAATTTCTGCTTTAAAAAATAAACTTTCCTAACGTCGACTATGTAAGAATTATTTATAATTACTATGTATCGTTAGCTCGAAGCACTTTTTCAAAAACGAACGAATATTCCGCGTAATATACAGCTACGTTTCAAATTACAGTAATAATACTCTTGTGTATTCAATAAGCAATTTTAGGGATAGTTCCTATGCCGTGGAACTTACTGCGTAAGTAGATGTTTCTTACGTTATCCGAACAGTTCGATTTTCCGAACCACCTCGATGTCCCAATTGCTTCGAATAATTGACGCTTTATTCCACAGAATTTAAAAACTCAAAATATCTCTATATTCCGTCTATATTCTGCATGTTCCATTCGCAGAATAACTTTACATAACGTTTGCATAACGATTTTAATATTTCATTATCAAATTTTGTAGACAGAATTCTATGATAAAGTTTAACTAAGAAATTCCTCTTCTACGATAAAGTCTAGTTACGATAAAACGCAATACTGTAATATGCTGTTAGATTCGAAGAAATCCATCTATACGAGATACCATGGAATTTCTGTTATCTGAACATTCTGTTATCGGTGCTCTTATTTTTCCTCCATAACGGAGCTTGATTATAGTATAGCAGCAGAGCAACGGGTTATAATAAATACTTAGGCCAATAGTCGTAGCACAGATTCGACAATGTTTCAGTTTTTATGCCCTCTTCACATTCCTGATGCCCTGTGCTTAATGTGCAGAATCTGAACCCAACGAGATGGAGGAAGTAGCGAGCAATAAAACTACGATTACATTAGCGGTGAATTATAGTATTTACGAATCGACAGCTACGAGCAGTAAAAAAATAATCCAACGAACACGCCATTGGAAGTCATTTAAGACAGATACGTTCTAATGACAAAAAACGATCCATAAAACCCAACAAATTACGCTCCGATCGCCGTATTTTTTCCACCGAGAATTTCTAAAAGAAAAGATAATACGACGAATATAAGAAAAAGTAGCAGCGTCGTTAATATTAACGTTGACTTTTAATATCGTTAACAACGGTTACACCTGGTTCGTATGTTTTATTGGCGGGAGAAAACGTTCATAAATCTAAACAAAAAAAAAAAAAAAAAAAAGAGGGAAGAAGAAAAGAGTTTAATCGCCGTTCCTTTCTAGGAATTTGCGAAACTTGGCTAAAAGGAATGAAAGACTAGCCAAGACTAGGATTGCTGATAGTCGCGTGGATTACGTGTTTTATATTTGTAATAAATATTTGGATGCTGTTCTCCTTCGGTAGGTCGTAAAATATGATTTAAAAACGTAAAAGAATAATTTCACGAATGAGAAATAATTTAAGCGCGATTCTTTTCGGATAATTCATAAAAATTAATTAGAAAAGATATCGCCGGCGGCCGTTCTCGCCACTATTCGTCAACGATAAAACATTCAGGAAAATAAATTATGAGGCACAATGGAGCGAAGGAAGAAAAGACTAAAAACTTTAGTCTTAATCGTTAGCTGCTACACTCAACGAATATATTTCCCAGCGATAAGACAGAGATGATTCGAACGCCATTCGTTCAGAACCTACGGAACACGACACGAGAGAACCAAGGAAAAAAAGAAAGGAAAAAAAAAACGAGAAGAACTTTAATATCATTAAAAATACATTTCCACCGGTTTCAAGAATTACACAAGCGTTATAAAGATCGAGTCTCTGGCTCTTTCTACAAAGTATAGCCTGCATAAAACTAACTAACTCAGATCTAAGGAAAAAGAGTAGTGGAAGAGGAAAAAGAAGTCCTCCTGGCACCATTATGAGCCACGAAGAGTAGCGAAGTCGAGAGCCGGAATAGATTACAGAAAACGACTCGAGAATTCCTTATCGAAACAGTTCCACGACCTTCCTCCTTCTTTCTCCCCGCTGTAAACGCGTGCGGAAGACTGCATGCTAGGGCGGAGGATACTCCGCGGTAATTACCGATACCGACTAATTGCCAGATAAGCGAGTGTCTACTGCACAAGCGGCGATTAGTTCAACTATGGTGTCAGAAATTTTTCTTCCGTTTAATTTTCACCTCCGCTTTGATATCTCTAACTGTCTTCTTACGGACAACATAATCCGCCAAACGATAATTTTCAACGGTACATATCCCGACTGAAGGAAAAATCGGAGAACGAAAGCGAGTGAATATTTTCGTGATCAATAAACCGCGGATTTTTATGATGCGTTTGTGAAAAACTTAAAAGCGTAAAATTGTACAAAATGCTGGTAATATACGAGGATATAGGAAAATGACGAAAGTAAAGCGGTTATTGTAATTTTATTATAAGAGGCGAAATAAATCTTCACGTAGGTTTCGTTATCTTAGTTATGTCGATAGAAATATGAAATGGCATAAAAATCTGCAACATACTGATCGGTATGTGTCTATAATTATAAGTTCCACGATATACACAGGCTCGCCAGAGTATTGAAACACTTGTAAACCTCCTTTATGAATATACCACGCGTGTTAAAAATTCCATTAGCACTGGTCGACTTGAACAAATCTCTTAGACCTATCCTTGTAATATCTACTCTAATTACGTCCGAATGACGTTATTCGAAGAAAGTTTCGCCCAGTTAATGGCGTATTCCATTACCAAAAGTATCAATTAGAGTTATAATAGAATCCAATCAAATCTAACTCTATATCTGTGTCATCGTAATAACGTTTTCCTTCCTTGTTCCATTGCTATCCTCCGTTCTATCTTGGAAGCAAATTTTCGATACAAATGGTAAATAGCCTCGCAATACAATTTCTCTTTCTCATTACACGAACCAAACAGGCGTGACTTCAACTTGAGCCGTACTTCATTTAACACGAACGATCGTGACAATTACTCGAGTGAACAATTCCAACCGCCATACATCGGCTAGCAAATGGCACTAACTTCAGTCGCTTTGGCCGTCCGTTTCAAAACGAAATTTCTCGCTGTCGTTCGTAGTTATCGGTGGAAGTGGACAGAGTTTCGTCTTGAACGCGACTTCAAGCGAGCTCACAACTTTCAATCGTACCACGAATTCTGTTCCTTCGACGAAATTAATTATAGTGAAATATACGAGTGTAAATAAAAATTAAAGTGCTACAAATTTATACACAGTACTTTATTATCACTTCGATTCAGAGATTGGACTATTATATCAAAGTTAGATGTAAATTAGATGCAAAAATTCGCAGAATGCTCGTAAAATATAGAAATATACGAAAAATCTAAATTATAATGTTCGCTGTAATATTTACAACTTCTTCTACTTGCGTTTAGAAAAACACCAAATTGCATAAATTTCCTCAGTCTAATTACAATCTATTACTACGCTTTAATACATAATTTACATACAAATTAATATCACCGTAAGCAATACCTGATTTCGTATTTCACTTTTTCCGCTTGAATTCTCCTCCGCGAAATAATATCCTATTTACTCCGACCGAATAATTATAAAGGAAAATTAATCAAAGATTCTTGTAAACATAGAAGCAGTAGAAGCAAAGAAATTCTGAGAAATTCTACACAACTTTCTATGTATGATACTCGGTATTCTAAAACGAGCTATTAGATAAGCGACCAGGGCCTCGTTCGAGTCCAAGTTACGTTGAAAATGGTAGCCTATCCAGCTGGCTCAAGTACTCGAGAAATAACAGTAATCGAATGGTAACGTGAGTCCTCGTCCTGTTCCGAGAACACCGCCCGAAGTAACGCGCTGATGAGACAAAATTGACCAAAAAGTAGCAAACAACCCTAACCGAGTAACACACGGCATTGAAGCCACTTCATCATCGAATCATTGACTGGGACGTCGCCTTAGGCGGGCCATTCGATGAGTGTCTGAATCCTAAGCGTTTTACTCCCAGCCACCTCTTCAAATTGCTGCCCTAACAGGGTCTCGTTTGCGAACCTTGGGAAACAATGAATGATGATAGTCACGTTAATGCGGAGAAAAATCTTCCACCACTTAACGTCCTAGTTTCGAGGATAACTTTCGCGTTAAGGATCGACGAATTTGATTATTTTATCGAAAAATCTAATAACAAATCTAATAACTATGAATCACGATAGAGAGCTGATAATTATAATTTACAAGATCAGGTTTCAATCGGAATACTTAAAATATGTGAGAATCGCGTCAGAAAAGTCAACGTATTTCCATTTCGCCAATTAAGGGTGAAAAGCTACCCCAATTACGAGAGAACGTTAATATTCAGTCTCCATACCGAAGCAGTATCCGATCCTTGCAGGGAAACTTAATTCCAAGTACTCAGGAACGCCACCATCGGTTCACCCGAGCAACTAGAAAAAGTCCCTAGGGGCGCTCGCACAACGCACCATAAGGCTTACACGGTCACGATTTTTTCCGCGCGCGGAACTAGTTTCCTCTCTCTATCGGGGGACAAAATAACCGTATACGATCCCGGTAGATCGCGGTAAATTTATGGTAATCGTCGATAGTCCATTTCTATCGACGGGGACGTTTCGCCTTTTCCTAGCTTTTTCCCAGCCGACGGGCCTGACCTCGTATGCTACCTTGCAGGCCTGGTCTGATGTCGCCTGATTGCCGCCCGATTAGGTATAACCAACGAACTACACCCGTGCAGCTCGAAACGAAGCGGCGGCGTTGTCTCCATACACGTAGCGGTGGAGGAAGAAAAAGAAAAAAAAAGAAGAGAGGGAAAAAAGTAAAGAGGAAAAAGGGAGGAGGAGGAGGAGGAGGAGGAGGACTGATTTTCCAATGAAGTTTCGTTGCAAAAAGTGGATTTTTCGATTGAGCGATTAATCTTCGAGCGGAACGAACAACCTCGACGCAAGAGCCACGACAACCGCGGGAATATAATTAGAGAAAAAATGTCTGCTCGCATGATTGGACGACACTGAACGATAATGAACCGCTAAGGAGAGGTAGGATGGTTTTCGCGTAATAACACGGCCGAGATTCGAGCTGCTAAATTATCGGTTGCGTAATACAGAAATCATGGATTTCAGTTGGAGCGGCAGGGAAAATAAAGAAAATAAATATAAAAAGTAGGAGGATACAGGGGAATTCGGAAAGCTTCGAGCACCTGTCGCGGTTCTCGTTTCGCGCGACGTCCGCCTGTTCATTAAGGAATGCGTAATTACTACTTCTGAGGAGACGTTTCGGATTTTTCTGATGTAGGGCTCTGCCTTTGGGTGGTATATACTTAATTAACTGGCGCGTTATTTATAAACGTGGATGGGAATGGATATATTTTCGTGAGCAACGTTCGCAGCAACTTCGATCGGATTATATACAGTGGTTACGCAAAGCACATCGCACCAGCGATATATTTATTGTGGAATCTACTAACTAATTAGGCCCAGCTAATTAAATTTCGTATCATTTGGCAGAATTTTCGGATGAATACGGAGCTTCGATACTACGAAAATGAGATGTAAAGACCTTCCACTGGAAAACAAAGAGTATGTGGCAATACCTTTTGCAACTGTAGCGGCACATGAGTCAGAGGACAATTCAGATCATGTTGTTATTTTGCCTCGAAGTATCGAGATCGTTAGGATACAAGTAATGTAAGAACAAATGTCGCCGCTACGCATAATCGTCGAACAAAGACGAATCTGAATCTTTCGACTCCCACCCGCCCCTCCCCCCCCCGAGCATCTTTCTGTATCAACGAGCGATCTAAGTGTTATCACGGGTTATCTACGTTATCTATTAGCGACTCGGCGAATATAGGCTGTACATTAATTTATTATTTTAAATATATTCGACGGTTACGACAACAAACGATAACTTCCAATAAATCTCACGGTCAAACATTCTCATATCTGTCCTCTACACAACCATTACGTATGGAATACTGCGAGGATCACGTAAACTGTTTGCATGATTTGCGGGCAAATGTATAGAATTTTTTGAAGAATAGAGAAATTGTGGCGTATTGACATTTTTAGTTTGATAACTGAACACTGGATGCCAGATCGAGTATCTGAGACAATTGGACAGTTTTGGTGAGACTATTAGGACTGTAAGATGTGTTAGAATGATTAAAGGGCGCAAAAGGTACTGGCGAGTTGTCTCTTTTAACGTAAGATCGAGCATTTCGAACGATCGGGTATTACTTGGTAGCATTAAATTTCTTTTAATTATCGAGCCTGTCGAGATTATATGCTGGAAGCGCGATCATTGTAGCAGATAAGAAATATTAAAATGTCACGAGTAATTTACGACGAGGAATCTTCAATCTCATAAATTAATACCAATCCTCGTATTGGATCCAATCTATGTTCCTCGTATTTAAATCACAACTCCTAATAAGGTCAACTTTTTTCCCAAAAGAAGTTACAGAAAATTAGCATTAAGAATCAATCTTACTCAACATGTCATTCCGTCGCTCACCTATATGTAGATAGAAATCCAAGTAATTAACCTTTCCATTAAGCCTTAATCACACAACAAAAGCCTACCTTAAAGATCCTAGCCTATGGCAAATATTATATATCACGTAGAAATTAATTTCTCACAAACAGGCCCTTCAAATGTTAAATTTAAAAAAAATCTCAAAAAATATCACGATGATTTGAAGACCGTAACACAACAAAGCGCTACTTCTACATTCATCGCTGCTAACACGCTCCATAATAATCCTCCCCCATCAGTGGCGCGTTTCACGTCTTGTAAATCGCCTCGCGTATAAACGTCCACGCGTGTCCATAAAACGTCCATCGAGGTTTTCCACTTGACGCATTCGTTTTCAAACGATCATCCCCTCGTCCCTTTCGATTCGTCATCGTGGTCATTCGAAGAATCGAAGCGAGCGCATACGCGCGCTCACAATGAGTAAATTATTATTAGTCGTGCCAAGCACACGATCGATCGTTTCTTTTCCTCCATATAATAATTAACTCTTTTCTTAACAGAAACTTGCAAACTAATCCTTTTCCTGGAAATTATTCCCTCGATCTTCCGTTTTTCACAATTACGCGACAAAACCAGCCAGAAATACGTGTATCTTCCTAAAGGAAAATAAATTTACATATAGAGAGTGGGACGGTAATCGTGATAGAACTGGATAAGGAGCGATTTCGCGTGGAAAAACGAGAGAAAAATTTGTTACAGTAAATTATAATAATAAAATAAAAATCGACTTCCAAAGTATGGAAGCATACTCAAACTCGTCTAATTGCAAACTGAACGAGAGTAAATAATCGACCGGGGTTTTAGCTACATTTGAAAATAAGTAGAAACTGTAGAATAGCATTTTTTCACAAGATGCTTCGTTTTCGAGGAAATTAAATTTGAAAATGCAACGTGCGCGTGTACCCGACCAGTTCGTAATTAAACGCGTTTAAACTTCACTTTCTTCAAAACGAAACCTTGCACGGAAGAATTTTATTTCACATTGTTGACTTATCTTCACGCGTACAATAACCTTCTGCCGATCGTTCACTCGTACGTAGTCGGTACTTAGCCAAGCCAAAGCAGATTCGACGAATTTTCAAACTGGATCTTCACAGAAACGAAGCGTCGTGCGAACAAATTTCATTCTACAGTTTCCACTTATTTTTTCGCGTGTTGGCTGTTACCGCCTCATCCTCTACAAATGTGAACGCTTCGTGATAAAACTCTCGTTTCTAACATACGTCGCGTCTTGTACGAGTTTCGTACGATCGAATGATTTACAATCGACTAGCGATCGTAGATAAAATTAACCGTGATACGAACGAACCGATGAGTGGCGAGACACGAAACTCCGTGTGCTTCAGCTTGAAATCGGTAATGTCTTCACACCTTCACAGGTGGAAGAAACTGACGCAGTTGTCGAACGGTATCGTTCGTCGTACAATGCACAGCTACCTGTTTTGCTTTGCCTTGGCTAATTAGATTCCAGTTACAGGTAGCCGGTAATCGCTTGGAGATAAATGGGCGAACTGTCGCGCAACATCTGTCCGAGTGGACGTATGCGTGTTGTAAAACGATAACGAGAATCATCAATTTTACGAGAAAAAATTTTGTTCAACGTTGCTATATTCCTGAGGAATCTTTCCTATTTTTTAAATGAAAGTTTGTTTTATGACAAGCTTGAGTTGCACAAGTATATACAAGTGAATTAAAAAAATCTTATCCTTCAGCGAATATCCTGATGTTTTTCCCGGAATTCGTTAAACGGTATACAATAAATATATTCTTATTCATCGATTCCTTCTATCGCCGGCAAATTTATTCCGTCTTCGAACATTTCGCACGAAAATTCGTATGGTAATTTCTTGCGTGGATAAAATTGATTTAGATCATCTTCAAATTGATTACCTCCAACTATTAAGAATATTCAACGCGATCCCTTCGCTAAAAATTCTTCAAAAAACGGATTCTTTTATTTCCTATATTCTTCTATATTCTGTAAATATTCTATTTATTTCCATTTTTCACACGTACATTAAATCTGCCTATCTTCCTATCGCAATAGAAAGCTTCAACGTCTTTTAGCGAAAATTATTTCCACCACTTGCTCGATTCTCCGCTCTTCGCTAATTCACCATAAGATCGTTCCTATATGATCCTAATCTAGAATAAATATCCAAACTGTTGCTCTAACTCTACAATTAATCGCCTCGGGCAGATCTATTTTTAAAAGTTCAATCACCACGCAACACTACCGACTGCAACCACTAAACAAATAACGCTATCGCTTCTCTTCTCCTCCATTCACTATCCGTTATCATGGATGACTGGATGGAACGCTATCTCGTCGTTACGATATGGCCAGTATCGTGGAATAATTCATAATTGGTCCAGGGGTCCGGTTATCACTCTCGAATGAATCAATTACGCGAACCCGCTTGTTTTGCCTCGTCGTTTATGGCTCGAGATAAGAATGATCGCGTCGCGGACACAACAACGTTACAAAATCTCCGTTACGAAATCTTTGCGTAACCTCTTCTTTCACGGGGTAAAGAAACGCGTGCGTTCCTTCTTATTTACCAGCCCTACGGAATATACACGTAATTATCGTGTTCGTCGTTTAAGCGCGATCGACTCCGATATACGCTGTTTACATCGCGACCAAATCGATAATCTCTCGCGGGCGAACCGGTCGACATAAGGGAAAGGGAGGGAGAGGGGAGAAAAAAGCGAGAATATCGCGCCATGGGGTTTATTAACTTGGAATATGACGAGCTAACTCGCGGATCTCGGCTATTCGCACGTTCCACGCTTATAATTGATTCTTTATTCTTGTTTATTACTTCAGACACATATACGTACATATTTATATAGAAATTAAGAATACGGTGTTTGGGAAAATTGGGGACGTTGCTCGTTAGCAGGCTCGCGCTTGTACCTTTGGAGGGGGCCTAGGTGCAGCGTCGTTACGAGGCATAATTGAGCTTTAAAGTTAAGTTCGAAAACGTGACGCCATAGAGAGCGGGCCGTAGTTGACGCACCTTGCGCACGGTAGAAAAAATAATAATTACACAGGTAAAAATAGGTGTTAATTGGATGTTCACTCTCGTAGGGTAAAGTAAAACTTTCTTTGGAAAGATCATTATTGTCCAAATATATTTTAACTTCCATCTAGAGACATAAAGACAGCCGAAATTGAAATTCATGCAGTGGAAATTTCTCTCTATTGTAAATATAATTTAAGGTTCATTCCAGCGGTCCTGCAGGGACATTGCCTTTTGTCCGGGACTTCCCTCGAAGAGCCGTGAAAATCGCGTAAAGAAAGCGAAGTTACAGATGGCTTTCCGATCGGCAGAATTGCCGGACGATCGCGTGCGAAAGAAACACGTATAGAGAACCAACTGACAACGATCTAACCATGTAAACGAGCCTCCTGCCTTCTTCCTCCCTTTTTTCTTTTCCTCGAAACCAGCAAAAATACCATGTCGTTCGCGCGAAATAATTTTACAACGAGCATATGATTTCGAAACCGTTCGATGGAATTCGTAACCAAGTGTTGCCCTTTCGTCTAGCGATTAACGAGAAAACGGAATAACAGCTTTTAGTATTGCTCGATTAATCGATAACGCTTTGTCGGATAAATATGTTATTAAAAACGACGGCTATATTATTGCGGAGTTAAAGGAATTAATGTAAGTATATGAGATTGTTTTCTGTTCGTTAGATGTTATTTGAATGAACTACTGTTGTATCGCGCAGTCGAAAGAATCGAGAATTAACGAACCGTTGAATAAACAGAGGAAAATGTTTTGACGAGCAAGAGCTTCCTATGCGTTCGATCGGAAAGAAATAATTATATTTTTCGGAAACGCAACTACGTGTCTCGTTCAATCACGTACACGTTCTACGAATTGACGGTAATGTCTTGATCAGTGAATCGGTCGCTCGTTGATATTTCAATTAAAATTTATGTATTAAATATTTCTTTACCTAAGTACGTCTGTATAAGCAACGCGTGGATTGACTACTTTCTTATTCGCTTTAATGCGGTATCTGACGCAAAACATCGAACTATTAGGTATACGTAAACGTAAGTTATGTTCCGTAATCTGCGATCTTGTAATTAAGAAACGATGTCGATTATAAAATTGGACTTTGATGCAGAGGCAACCATTCTAAAGATATACAAACGTCTTACAATCGATCTATTAATTTGTCATATTATGAATATAAATAGTATTATAATATCAAACAAGTCATACACCGTTGCAAGACTACATAATTTTGTAATTATTTAACCATTTTTATTCATCATCTTATCACACCTATCCTTTGGCGTGAAACTAATGGAACACAGAAGCAGAAATATGTCGTTTTATCTGACAAGCTTCGATAAGTTTAAGATAACTTTACTACGAAGCTTGATATTTGCCAGGAAGTCATATAAAACTTGATAACTTTACTATCAAGTTTATTTATGCAATAAAAACAACATTTATTTATTTCTCTACTTGTACCGCTATCAATGATAAAAAGCGATATAGGTACACGTATACGTAAGCATTCTTGCAACTATAAAAACATGAATCGCGTCTTTCGAGTCACGCGAACCAGAAACTGAAAGCTATCATTCCAGGCACTGTGTTTTAATTTCTATCCTGTAGGCAAATTTCGATATCGAGTGTTCTATTTTTCTCCACTTTCCTCTATTTCTATCTAATTAATTACGATGAAACTAACAGCCAGAGAAATAAAATTGAACCCACAGAAAGAGAGAGAGAGAGACTCTCCACTAACGCTCAATTGGTATCATTGGGTTACGTAGATGATCCACAATAGTTTCAATTAAATTACTTAATTTTAGAATACTTTATTTCAACTTACATCGTTTAGTTTAGACGATAAGGTGCAAGATACGCGATATAAATACGAAACTAGATCCGCAAGGATTAAGTAACGTTATTCGAATCAAACTGCAATTGTTACGATCACCTATGATCTAACGATGCCAGTTTCCTCCAACTATTTCCGGGTAAAAATTATTAAGGCCAGAAAGAACAGATACGTGTTTCATCTTGGTCGGAAAAATAAGATAAGCACGCGTAATCTGACCATTGCGCGACAAGCTAATTGTCCAGACATACAAGTACACTGAATAATATGCAATCACGATAATGTTTCTTGCAGCTTTTACAGTTACAGTTCAACCGCGCAAAAACTAGACGCACGAGAGACAAACAAATCGACATAGTCTTTTCTTTAAATTAAAAGAAATAAATACGGTCCTCGATTCTAACCTGGTAAATAATGAAACATATTCAACTATACTAAAAACTGTCAAGACTAAGGAAGAAGCAACATAGCACGCTTACATGTTCTCCAAGTTGAAACAGTCCTTTTGTACTAACCTATCACACCTAATGAACACAACGAAATACACTCAACTATCCCAAAAACGAAAAACACAAAGCTGGGAACTAAGAAGAAGAAAGACAGCTGCGGGACGTACCTCCGGGAAATCTATGAGGGAAGATCCTTCCATGCCTGGACAGGAGCCAAGGATACAGCGGATAGCTGTCTCTAGGCGGTTGATGAGGATGCGGCGGTGGATGAGGTCCACCAGGCGCGCCGCCATGGGGATAAGGTCCGTGCGGTGGTCCATGGGGCGACGCGCCGTGATGCGCCTGAAGGGCCACTGCGAGATTCGCCGCTTGGAAATGTTGCGCCGCGGCCAAATTCGCGGCTAGTGCTAACTGCTGTTGCGTATGATACTCGTTCTGTCCAGTTTGCGGTCCCGTTGGACCGTGTCCTGGTAGCCCGTAAAGAGATTTTAATTGTTCGGCAGCGACCGCTGCCGCGGTTGCCGCGCCAGGCGGCGGTGCGAGGTAATTGGGACTCGGTCTGACGACTCCTGGCGGCGGCTGAGGGTGTGTACCGACGGGAGAATCACCGTGGGATATCCTGTGAGGTGGACTGGGACTGTTGTTCGGCGTAGATCCTCCACTGTGACTGTGAACCGTCGTTCTACTAAAATCCAGGTGGGTGGCGGCGGATAAGTGATGATGATGACCATGGTGGTTGCCGTGATGGTGATGATGGCTGCCAGGATGTGACGGCGTTCTTCGAGAGTTAGGGTACGACTCCACGGAGGAACTTCGCGACACCGGCCGATCGGAGCCCTCGGAATGAGCGCCAGGGGATCGCGTGGTCACTCGACGAGTTCGAGGCGAAGACGAACCCTCGACCACGTCCATCGGGCTGCCATCTCTCTCGATTTCGACCCGTTCTAAACGGTCCAAGCGATCCTCGCGACCCTGTCCACCACCACCGACGATCGAGTCGATGCTGAAGCCGATCTTCGGCTTCGAGGGCACCGGTACAATTGGCGTCGGCGCGAGCGGCATCATCGTACGATTATCGTACGCCTGGCTGATGGACTGGCCACTTCTGCAACACGCGAGGGCTCCAGGTAACTCGGTCGAGTCAGGTCCGCCGCATGCCTGCACCCGCCCCGGTCCCGGTTCCTTCACCAGACCGAGAACGCTTGCCTGCCAGACGTCCAACCACGGGTTACTCCTTGAGAACACTTTGGACGCACTTATCGACGCACTGATAACTCCCTATTTTGGGATACTATCCCAGTTGTAACTTAGCGTTGACAATGTTCTCGATGACAGTTATCGTTCGTTTCTTTTCGTTAATGAGTACATGGTCCATTTGTCGATCTCTTCGCCACACCAACGTATAATATCCTCTTAGTTCACGTATTATTCTACGACTGTTTTCGAAATATGCTACACTGTAGTTTCCACCACCACGATCACCATTGATTCATCGTTCACGTGAGATTCGTGTAGCGTCACTGAGGGATCATCCAGTCGACGATGACCCCGCGCGAGACAAGGAGTAATGTCACCACCGTAACGCAAGAGAGAGAGGCCGCAACACGAAGCGTTTCGCTCACACGGCCGACACACACTGCGATATCCCGGGACCGCGCCTCTCCATCGAGCTGCAGCCCCGCGGCACCAAATTTACTCCGGCCAAAGGAACCACTCGGGCACAGTTGTCCCGAAAAAAGAGCAACTGTGGCCCCAACGAGCGTATCTCGAGACTCCAACGGACCACGGGCTCTCTGACGGATGTTTCTGGCACGAGAGCTTGCTAGTGTTTGAGCAAATTACAGGCTAAACGAGGCGCTCTTGGGTGTTGGTGGGGGCAACTGTTCCTCGGCCGCTTCCCAACCCCACCACCGTGCACCGCCACTCCGCTGGTGGGGATAGAGAATCGACGAAAACTGGGCGGTTCTTCAAGGTACGAACAGCTATACTAGGCGTACACCACTTCAACAGGATTGGACGATTCTTCGAGGTAGAAACTCGCTGGTCGGCACCAGCCACGCTACCGCGATTCCACGAGCAGCGTACGAGCTGCAGTGGGGCGACGCATTAGTCGCCGATGGGCGTTAAACTCACGTTTTTGTCGTGCGATGAAAATGAGTCGTTTAATTAATACGTCTGGACCCCCTACCCCTACGCTCTCTATCCCTCGCCAACTCCCCACTCCTTGTCCATCAGCCGTTTCCCCTACCACCCTTTTCGCTCCGTTTCGTTCGACGAGGTTTTTTCTCTCCCTGTTCGTTCGTTCGTTCGTTCGTTCGTTCGTGTTCGAGGTGCTTTCTTTTTTATACGCGGTAGGCCAGAAGACGACGCCAAGGGAAATATCGCGGAGAATAGGGGAGAGAACATCTTTCGTACACTCTCGACGTAACCGTGTACACTGCTCAGTCGGTATGCTGCGTACAGGGTAATAAGTCGAAGTGAAGGTTTAGGTGGGAGGAAGTTAAACGAGCTACCAGTAAGTAGGTTGAATCGAGCTTCTGCTTCGCGAGATTCTTCGCGCGAGATTGCACTTCCTCGCATCCTCTTGGCCTGGGTCGAAGTCTTCGTTATCGCAGTTTTTTACTCGTCGAAGAACAAAATGTTCGTACGTACGTGTTGTTTTATCTCAATGGGTATCTTTTAGCTCGTATAATTCCTCGCGAATGTCTTCGTCCATGCAGTTCACCTTCGAGTATTTAGTCTGTGACATTTTGCCCCGCTTCTCTATTCTTTTCAGTCTCCACGACTGAAAACGTACAACTTCTCTTTTCGATAGATCGATAGTCCGCAGGTTTTCCGCAGTTTCGTTTATGTTGCGGAGTACGTATATACTTTCGTCAAAATTGACGGATAGGCAAGATGCAATATAAACGTAAACTATTCACAAGATAACACGTTGTGCGAACCACATAGGTAAGTTAGCTGTAGCTAGTAGGAAAAAGCGGAACGTCGCATCTTTCGTAACGTTGACCTGCCCTGCTTACGTAAACAACAACCTATCCGTTTCGAAAAACAAGCGAAAAGCTCGATCAAGCCAAACTCAAGCTCGTCTAACGAGTTATAAAAAATATCGAATCTACGTACAATTCTGTACGAATCTTCGTTACAGTTTCCAATTTCCTCCACGCGTATCCCCGATAAGATGCTACCAACGTCCACAAGGAAGAAGAGCAAAAACGAGAAATGAAAACGTCGAGTCAAAAGAGCCAAGAGACGTGGTCGAGACGAGATGAAGTCGAATTAACGTGGATTTCGAAACGTCTTTTTTTAAGAAACACGAATGAGGATACTGATCGTTGGTTTGCTCGAGGTTCGGTTATTACCAGTCACATGGAACAAGATCGAGATATCCAACTTTCTAGATCGACTCTAATCGATTGGAAGGTGATTACTGGAACAGATCACGATATACAAGAGTCTCGGACGTAATCGCGCAATTAAGGTGTCAGAGCGTGTACGGTGACACTTTCTTCGACCCGAGCCCGCGAAACCCGAGAGGCAGAAGTGACGTGTCCTGGTTAATGTCTGTGTTTAGGCCTTGTTTCGTTCTGCCTAACGATCGACTCGACACGGCGGGACTGTGTCGAAACTGGCGGCGAGAAATCGGCCGGTCGAAACACGGGAACGCGATCGTTACGCGATTCTTTGCGCAATTTCGCCGATACAAGCGTCCAGTTTGTAGTTCTTCGAAGAATTTCGGCCGTAAAAGTCATACTAGCCTGTAAAAAAGAAAATTCTAACAAACCTGCCGAGTCTCTTTCCTTCTATATTTTATTACCGAGCGTCTTATCTCTTGAGAAATTTTCGGACATTTCGATTCTTCGCGATCCTGTGGAATCGCAGACCCGATATTGGCAATGGAACGCGTGTTATTTGATTTTATTTTCGCCGATGGAAGCTTGAAGTGACGCGCGTTTCAAGATCTATCTCCTACCAAAACCCGGTCCTTTCCTTCGCAATGCGTTAACTTTTTCAAACTTGAGAAATAAAAGTGGAAGTTACTGTCGATCGGGCAAAATTCCCGAACTTTATTTACTTTTAAACGCGTCCATTCATAATACGAACCTATGAATTGTCGATCAGCTTTTATTCGATATATTCTCGAACCCTGTTCTCCTATCCTATTTCTGAAAGAAAAACTTGTACAACCGTATTCTTAAAAGAACTCGTCGTTTTATTTTCTCGACTTTTATCCCTATATCTATATATTAGCGATAAGGAAATAATCTTGGGAATAGAAAATTGGCAACTAATGGAAGGAAGATGTAAATTCGATGATTGCTATACCTTTTCCAAGTCGACAGTGAAATTATAGTACAAATAATATAGTCGTTTGATTAGCTTTTTTTTTTTTTTAATACCGGAATACTGACTACTCGCGTCGCAACATCATCAGACGTAGTTAGACCCTTTCGATACTTTGTGTGTGTGTAATTCTCTACCTTAGATCGACTATAATCATTCAGTACCATCGTAAAGTAGTTTGATAAAAAAGTAGCTCGGTACACTTCCTCGATATTCCACGAGCGATTCCACCGCTGTGAAATTATTACTTCTCGTTTCCTAACGCAAATACGTTCGATAAAATTTGTTAGACACGATTTAATTGGCCGTCAAATACAATTTACTTGTCCATCATCACTTGCAAGTCTGACACGCAGAACTCTAGAACACGTTATTTGTGCTTCTATATTTTCACGGAAGCGAGATTTTAATAAGATATGTTCTGACCAATGATGTGGAAACGTATGGTCGATAGTATAAATGTATCAAAGGGGTTCAATTCATTAGAATAATCAGATGTAAGTGCTTCTTGTCGAACGTTTGAGAGATAAGTTTTCATATAATTCGATCGATACGCGAAATACTAAAAAATCTGTGATTTGAAGTAGTTACGTATCGCAGAATTCAAATAAAAGGAATCGAATAAAATCGCGAAATACTTTGGACCTGGAATTTATTTAAAATCGTGCAAAAGCGCGTTCGAGTAACAAACGAGCCACTCGAAAACCGAACTGATCGACTCTACCTTTTGTCAATTTCTCAATTTCATTGCGCCAGTACGGGATACTCAAAAAATAGAAACAAATTATATTTCTCACGAGTTCGTTTGTTACAAGAACGACAGGAAGTTCGAAAATAAATTTCAAAAATATTCGACGCGTCGTCGCGTTTCTCTACTTTTCCATTTATGGAGTTCGTCAGTGTGGCTTGAATATCCGCGAATTCGTTATTGGCGATTAAAAATCAGCATATCCGAAAAGCCTCGCCTAAGAATCTGATATTCGTGCAAGTACAGTTAAACAACTAGCATGGAAAACGAGCGTACAAACTCGGAAAGATATCTGAAATCAGATAAATAACGAAGTCGTGCCAGTCAAACGGCTTCAAATTACTGTAATCAAAGCAGCAACTCAATTAATCGACACGAGACTTGATAAAAAGTAGAACGAATTCAAGTCGTTCGACCGAGTCGCCCGGCTGTTCGATTTATTCCTAGTTGTACGTGTGTATTATGCTTGTTTCAACGCGTTCTCTGGCGGCTTAAAATCCACCTGGAACAGGTCTCGCGTGTCTCCAACCGTTCCAAAAATCCTCGTAACTCGCTCACTGCGTGTACGCATAAAACGAGTTGGACTATTAACGTCTAAATGCTGAAAACGGAGATCTCTGCACCTTGCAGTTTATCAAACAGCCCTACATGCTGTATCCAAGTAGTAGTACTACGACGAGCGAAGTAGTCGCGAACTTGCAATTAAAGCTAATTTAATTAAGCGATAAGACTCGCGATGACCACAAGGTCGAGTGGTTCGAATTCGAACAACGTGAAAAACCTATAAACTCAGACTTAACTCGTTTTAGGACCTAACGTTTGTGGGCTTTGGGGATTAGAGGGCGTCACTGCACCACCATGAAACGAATAGCTAGCCCCCATGGCGGTGGCCGATTTCTCGCCCCTACCGTGGACGATGATATTGCGACCGGTATCGCGTTCCCGACACGTGTGTAGGTGTAGGACACGTGGAACGGAAGTGGGGATATTCAACATGGCGACTCTGCACACATCGTACACACCGGTGCACCAATGCGCGAGCAGCGTGCACGCCCGTTCCCAACGGTTCTCCTTTTCCTCTCCTCTTTCCGCCCGCGTTCACCGCCGCCACCGCCGCCGCCGCCGCCGCCGCCGCCGCCGCTGCCGCCTCTTCTTCTTCTTCTTCGCATCTCTTCTTCCACCTTCGCTGCTTTGGTCCTCCGCTGCCTGCGCGACTGTTGCCGAGTAATTTTTATCCGACCCTCTCTAACACCTCCATCTTTCTACCATCTTCGTGACCTTTGCATCCTTTCGGCATCTTTTTCTTCCCTTTGACGTCTTCTTTCTCTTCTTTCTGCTGTTTTGAATATGCCGATTGGAAGCGATGGTAATCCACTTGGTGTTTTGACGTTGTTGATACGTTCATTTAAAAGATATCGTAAGATAAACGACGCAGGTGAATTATACTGGCGCGTTTCTCGAACCTATTCTCTCCCCTGAAGCGATAGCTTTCAAGTTCGTACTTATTTATGATTGGACGTTGGCTTTCGCATTTTGTTTAGGAAGAGCAAGCAACGGTAGCCAACTGTTCGTGTTTAGATCTCGCGCACATTTCTCACGCTGGAAACGCCACGGTTTCGTTATTATGCTTTCGAGCAAGTATATCCTCCGTATATTTCTTTAATTAACTCGATAGATGTACGAAAATTGTTATCGTTGCTCCTCGTTCTGTACTCGATTCTGCGTGTTTTACACGCTTTAGGAACAGATCCTCGCGTATCTTCAAATTATTTCGACGAATTTCTTACCAAACTGCAATGAAAACTAATCTGTACTAAGCTTCAGCCGACAAGAATACGTGTTCCCAAAAATAAGAAAAGAAAGAAGAAGGAAATAATCCATAGATTTCGAAGCGAACCGAAGCTAAAATATATCGCAGAAGCGTGCGAAGCGTCTCTCAGGGGAATTTTTAGACTCTAAAACCCTGCGACAGTCCATCGACCGATCTAATACGTTTCGAATGTGGTATCGCGCGTCCAAGCGACAGAGAAGAAGCCACGTGAATCGAACAGAGGGAAAAAATCGAGTCCAACAAACGAGTCGAAATAAAACGGGCGGGACCGTTCCCTTTAGAAAATTTGCATGCACTTTGTACGGGGCTGAAGTGGCGGAAACCGAATAAGCCTGCGAGTCCCTTCCTCGGCTGGCTCACACCTGTAAATCCCTTTTAGGCTGTTCGGAGCTTTGGACGCCTGTGGAGATGATTTTTACGACTCTTGCGCGTTTCTCAAAGACGAACAACAAAAGAAAGGAATAAAAGAAATAGCAAAAATACCTGTCGAAACGGGCTAAGAATGTCAACGATACCTTCGTGGTACTTTGTGAAAAGCTAATTCTGATTTGTCGTCAGTTGTGTATACGTTGCGTATCGAACGTTTACATTTTTTCGGTTTCCATTGTTCTCGAACATTTTTGCTAAACATACTCCGTTTTATTACGCGTACTTGTTCGAGAATTTGTTTCTCGCGAGTATTTCGTTTATCGTGTCACGTCACGTATTGTAAGTATAACAGATAAAGAAGACTACGTAATTAGTGTTACAGAATGCCCTAAGCAATGATATCTATACGACTGGTCGTCGAGTTTCATCCTATGGTACCTATACCATCGATGCAGTGGAATTTTAAATGATTAAAAAGATATTCAATATCGAGCCCTGTATGAAATATTTGTAGAATACTTTTGTATAAAAAGCGGGGAAATTTAGTTGTCAAAATCCCAACCAAATCGACGACTAGAACACAACGTAACATGACGTAAGCCTGAATACTTAAAGGCTACATATTCATTTCCTACGTGAAGCATCGTTCGATTTTCGAAACAGCAACTGAAGAGAAAGTAAGATAGAAGTAAACCCTGGTGAACTGACTTTTTTATCTAAAAAAAAAAAAGAATCTACCGAATTTCTGAAGTAGCAAAGGTAGAGGAAACAAGATAGAGAGAGAGAGGAGAGAGAGAGAGAGGTATACCTACTCTGGTGAACTGGAAAATAATGTGAAAAATCGTTCTGGCGAAATGGCTCGTCGAAAAATCCGTTATTTCGTATATTAAAACGCAGGGCGATTCGTTAGAAAGCATTGTCGCCGTCGGAGAAAAGCATATAATGGAAGAAAGAAAAATAGCGGTGGAGCTGGCACAATCGACGATACTGTCGCCATTGTATCGGGCATTGTTTGAAACCCTCCGCAACAATGAACTCTTTTTCCGTCGCGAAAAAACCGACTAGCACCTGCAGTTTATCGGCAACTTCCCGATTTCACCGTCATCTGCCGATGGTTCTGTTCTTTTTAACGATCTCCTTCGATTTCGATACCATTCCACGTTTTCCTCCTAATTTCTGTCCATTTTCTTTTCCTTCTCCTCGACGCGTTTTCTTTGATTCGTCATTTTTATTTTCCAGCGAGAGAAGAGAATTCCAAAGAAATTTCACGCTTTGTGCGGATACAATGGGAAATGTAATCGGTCGATGAGCGGTTCACACACGGACGATCAGACTCTTTCTCTTTTCAGCTTGCAAGAGATTGGAGTCAATCTGAAAATCGACAAGCAGAATCACGAAGTAGTGGAATTCCGTATATATGGGAAGTCAGGTCGTTTTTCTTCTGATTTAACCGCGAACGAAAATTACGCGAAAGTCTCAGAGGTTCGAGTGACTTTCGGTGAACAAATTCAATCCCTCTTGCGCCAGTATACATCATGAATACGCGATTACGCGATGTGTGAACGTGTGAATGTAAAATACTCGGATAATTCCGGGCTTGGCAGTTGCGTATATCTACCTATCGTCTTTACTTTTTCAATTTTACTCTGTTCGCTCGTCGCTTTACTATTTTATTGTATCTGCTGGTCGTATCTACGGCTACCATTAGATCGAGACTAAGCTATCTTTTCATAGCGATCGTTAATTCTCAGACTGTCGACTAAGACAAACTGCGATTACCATCGTCGTCGTTTCTTCTCTCGCAAGTAACTAAAATTCTATTTACAAAAAAATGGGAACGTCAAACGATAAAAATATCATTAACGCGCGCCTACGTCCCACGCATAAGCATAAACATGGCCAATCAACAGAAGTCACGCCGTAAGAGAAGAGAAGAGATAAGCAAGGGAATAATATTATAATCTGAAGAAAAAGAACGACACGACTCCGATTCACAAGCAGCCGGAGCTCAACAAGTTGAATCAACGACGTCTTCTTCTACGATTCTGTTCCCTCTGAAACATGAATAATCGGCCGGACAAAGGGGCCGAGCATAATCCTTGGAAATGATCGACGAGACATCGCGTACCATCCGCACAATGCAGGCGAAAGAAGTCGACGCGCGCTTAAAGATTACATTACAGGCAAAATGGCGTGCTTAATCAGGCCATTTATTCGTCGAGCAACGGGCCCGTTCCACCATGTGAAAAGGGAAGATGGTTTTTGTGCGAATCCCCGTCGCCTCCCTACGGAGAAGAGTCGTATTTTCTCGCATTGTCCGCTCGTCGCCATTGTCAGCCCGAGCCAGGGCCCGTATCGATTACACGTTACAATTATAATAAGCTGGTAATGTCGGTATAATGTCGCTTCCGGGCCGATTTTTCACCGATAGATTGCTCGTAGCTGTTGCTGAAAATTTCTATCTATGTTTAGGGGACTATCTAAATTAGGTTTGAAAATGATTTAAAAGCCAGGATCGTGTTATTCTATTTTTAAGAGACGCTTTGATGTTGTAGACGTTGACATTTTCGAAGTCTTTAATTTTCAAAGTCTGATTGTAATTTCCGAATCGGAGGATGTTTGAAGTATGTATTAGGAAAGCGTCTTTCCTTTACAGACGCGTCTTCTACAACGGCGCATTTTTATACAAACATGAAACCTAATCTGTCGAACCTTGTGATCTTTAATTTCATAGAACAAAATCGATCATACGTAATTCGATAAAATAGTATAAAACGGAAAATGTTGCGCGTCCGTTATTTCCTTATAGAACGAAAGAAACTTTTCGGACGACCTAATATATATATTTCAAGACGATGATTTCATTCTTGAAATGTTTGAAATTTAATCCACGACGGATATAATTGTCGATCCTTTTTAGGAGAATTTTTGTTTAATTACGGAAATTATACCACGCACAGCCTGCGCTAGCTTCCAAGGAAAATCGCGTCGTAAGAAAAATTCTGCTAATCCTGGTTGATGACCCAGGTGACCAGAAGATACTTGCGGAGATCCGAGCCGATAGCGGTATCACGGATGATGCATTTTCAGGTCTGGAATCGAAGCGCTGCCGTGGTATATACCGAGATCACGCTGACATTCAATTACGGTCCACTTACATAGGCGAGGCTCGATGAATACGTGCATCCACTTGATCTACCATATTTTCCAGCTAATAGTTCCTAATAAGGAACCTTGAACGCCCTATCCAAGAGGTTTTCTATTCTCGGTTAAGATCGACGACCATTCACCATACGTTATCAAATATTTTAAATTACAATGTTACGGAATATTTTAGGTTACATTTCATTTTGTTCCTCTTTTTCATTTTTCTACGCGCAATATGACAAGGTCTTCTATAAGGAGCGATAAAGTCTCGCAAGAACCTGCATCGTAACGCAATACGGAATCAGTAAAAATCAACTGCGAGATATTTCTAAGAACGTTTTGAAATTACCGCGAACGTGAAAAATTGCGAGAATCTCTCGTATAGAAACGTCTAGGAATACTTAAAATACCTTTACGAGAAAATTCGAGAAAGTACGTAAAGTTCATTCGTACGAAAATCCGTAAAACGTGTGAGGCTGGTTCGCGAAAGGATTCCTAAAAATGTGTAGCTGTTTTTAAAAACGATTGCCGAGACTACGTGAAGTTTAGTCGCATTTATAAATATTCCGACGAATGCATGAAATTCTTTCGTAAGAGAAGAGATTGTTAGAAACGTAAAGAAAAGACGAAAAATATCAATGAACAGCGTTTGGTTGGCACCGACTGAGAATCACTGACGATTCGCGGTCTCCGCATCTTAAATAACCGACCGGCACCTATGATTTTCTCGGAACAACCGACGGCCCGATTAAATTGATTCGCAAGCTCCAACGCCGGGGGAGAAGTAAGGGATGAGAGGGGTTGAAAGCGGTGCTGGTGGGGGCAGCCATAAACGAGGCTATAGGTACCGTTTTCCTCGGTAAGTAAATAAGTTTAAACGAGGCCACGACGACACGACGTTAGGTTCCGCGATCCTGGAAACAGGTTCCTATTCAAATCGTGCACTTACAAAATTCCTAGAACTTCGTTCGATATCTTCGAATACTCGTCCCTTCTCGTACTCTTCGAATCTTTCATTTTGAGAAAGGTACAAACATTTATTAATTATTAAAAAAAAAAAAAAAAAAATTGGCAAAATCTAGTCACAAGTTCGGGAATTCTTAAGTTTGTGGCCCTGCAACATTTTAGAAGAATCGCTAAATTGAAAATTCTATTTGGAAGATAATGAGGGGAACGTAAAATAGGAAAGAATTTGGAAATTTCAAGAAAGATTTAACGAAGAAATATCGAACGCAAGACAAGCTACTGTACGTGTTACGATATAACGTTGCCATTGAATTTAAGGAGACGACAGTACTTTACCAACGTCGAGATGAAGAAAACAGTCGAAATGGCAGGAGTAGCTTCGAAATTTCCTAGAAAATTTCCTAGAAATCTCAGCAAGAGTGGACATCGTTGAATAAGCGAAATTAATTTAACAATAGGCATTACAAATATCGATTCCAGGCTCCATCCACCGAAACGAAACCTCAAAAAAGTCAAAGTCGCAGTAAGAGTCAGGACGCGATAATCATCGTTCGAAGATGACCAGATACACGGTAGGGAACGAGGAAATTCCCCAAATTCAGATAGCAGAGTCCGATACACGGACAGACGATTAACAACTATTTCGACGAGCTGTGTTCGCGATCTCTTCGCAAACTACAAGCAAGAAAGAAATAAAGAAAGAGGGAACGGCAGAATACAGGAAACAAAACGAAGAAGTCGCAAAGATTTAAGAAAAAAGAAAAAAAAGAGGGGAAAAAGAGAACAGGCTGCACTTTCTTCTTCCTCCTCCGTTTCTCTCCTCCTTCTCATTTTTAATCCGCGCGACATACCGCGACAATCTCCGTCGAATCCCATTGCAACGAGCAAATTATTGGCCCATGCATGTTATTACCGTACTGTTCTGTAATCATGCCCAATATCGTGGCCGAGTATCTGGCCCTCGGATGAATATAAAAGTAATCGCTGGAAATTAGGTGACACAGGGCCATTATCGCTGCCCTCGTACAATGTATGTACCTGTAAGTACGTAAACAAAAAGGCCGTGCAAGACGAACGGGCGAAAGAGGAACAGAGCGAAACGAAGCGAAAAAACGAGACAAACAAAATGGGGAAAAGGGAACAAAAATGGAAAATCTGCCCCGGTTGCTGCCATATACGAATTCGAGGCGAAACAGGTGACGAGGATGGCGAACTGGTGAAAGAAGGTAAAAGAAGGATGACAGAGCGAGACAGAAAGAGGGGGTGGAAAGGAGGGAAAAACGGGATGGAATCATGTTCGAGGCCATCATCGACGATTACGCATACTTGCTGGCCCATTATGGCTCATTAAAGGGGTCCGATCCGGCTTATTATGTGCCGCAGACCTCCTCCTGGCTCCTCCATCGAGCCCATCCTCCTCCTCCTTCTTCTCCTCCTCCATCCATGGCGAAATATAATTTTCGACAAGCACGAAGATAGTAGGAGGGCATCGACCGAAAATTAACGACTCTTTAGGGCAAATTGATCGGCCGTGTTCGCACTCGATTTTTCTCCCGGCCGCGAAATGCCAGCAACGGAGACGAGCATGGGTGGGAAGGTAAGGAGAAAGGAACGAGGGAGAGAGGTGGATCGTCGTGGTCGTGGACGAGATCGGCCGAGGGAAGGCGGAAGCGCCGGGTCTACAGGACTCGATCGTGAGAAGAGACTGCCGATCTTCGAGGAAGATCGGTCAGAGACCCGCCGGAAGGTCGAATAGATCGACGTCTCCATGATGTTTCCTGGCTTATCTCCATTTTTAGTCTTCGCTTTCGCTCCGATCTTTGTGCCAATTGCGTTTTAGAAATTGAAGTTGCACCCCAAGTGAGTCTCATCGATATATAGTTTGTTATGTTTGGGACGTTTCCGTGTGGATTTCTGTCGCGGAGATTTTGATTTTGGAATTAAAAATTACGATAAAAAACGAAGACTGTCATCTTCCGTTACTGTAACCGTTTAGTTTCGCCTCCAATTTTGTCTCAACTTCTATTTCACTCGTTGATTTCATCGGCAGTTGCGCATTGGTGTGTCCTTATTGGTAGTTTCATAACCGAATTGCCCATAGACACGCAGTATACATACGGAAACTTCTACGATATCAAGATATTTTTGGCTGTGGCACGAAGAGTATGACTTAAAGTAACTTTCATCAAAAGTAATTTGGATACACGTTTCGAGCAATGGAATGAAAAGTATCTTCGAGTAAATTTGTTGGAAACATTTTAAATACACGTTGCAAATAATATTCGATTCTACGACAATCTTGAAATATATTCAACAAAATTATACTTTTGTCTTGTTCGATTAAATACGACCGAAGAGAAACGAAGGAAATTTTCTTTCCATGACCGATCTGTCTCATTTTCCAAATACGTATCTATACTTACATATTATAAGGTACAAATTTAATTAACAGTCAAGGAGGGTACAATTTCGAGAGGGAAACGAATTCAAGAGAATCGATTTCGTTCGAGAAAACGTATCTCTATATTCAGAAACCAGATCTCTATACGCACTTTTCAAAGGTAAGCAATTTGCAATGTAGTGTGCATTTTCAGATGCAATTGCACGGGGCAGAGTGTTTACTTAGAAGAAATACAGCATTATGTATACGCTAACCCGTTGTTACACGCAAGATCTGCTAGAATACACGCAATGCATTTATTAGATGCATCGCTGTTTCCTGTTTGCATAACCCTCTTAAGATCCGGCCGCGTAAAAGTCCCCGCTGCAATTTATCCGATAAAATTACGCGAGGGGAAAACTGCTGTTATTTATATGGAAATAATTACGTTGATATCGGCTCGATATTTAACCATTTATTATGTAATCAAAGATCTGAGCGAATAATAGCCACTTATAGCGCAATAAAATGCAACTTGATACATTGAAAAATATCGCCAAGAAAAATTCAGCGTTTGCAAAAATTCGGAATGTCAGAAGATTTGTATGTATAGGATCGTTGTATGAAACAAATATTCTTGTATTATACAATTAAATTTTGAAGATCGACAGATAACTGTATAAAAGAAATCAATTTAAATATATCCTTCGATGTTTAAAATATATCGTTAATCTTCTTCATAATTAAAATAACTCAATTCACAAGGATAAATTCCTTACATCTCCCATGTTCCTCGAACCAACGGGCAAAGAAATTCGATATCCACCTTCTGCTGCATTTTGATATAAATTTTCTGCAGGAAATATTCAAGGGAATAATTAAAAAGATCCAAGGATATAAATAGTAATAATAAATCACAATAACAATATGATATAATAATATCTAAGAAATAAATTTTTATATTATAATACATGGTAATGTATAATAATATAAATATCGTAATAATTAATAAGTCAATGCACGAGGTAAAATTCCTCGTACTATGAAACAAAGAAATTCGATATCCACTGTGCCGTTTGCTTTGAATAAATGTAAATTTTCCAGAAAATCGTAGAGGGTAAAAAAGTAATAAAATACTTCGTCGGCAAGTCTCGGTAAACAAGCATGGCTAATTATCTACAGGCTCGATTTCAATTAGCTCCGCGATATCCAGACGTTGCAAGAGGCACGAAGAAACGACGTCGGTTGTTTACGAGCCATGAATAACCATAAGTGCTGGAACACGTTACATCACACCGGTGTGCGTTAATTATGGCGACAATTAGCCCCTCTTTTCAACGACAAAACCATCCTCCCCTTGTTTCCACCCCTCCTTTTTAATGGTTTGTACGCTTCCAGGATCGAGTTATATATAATCGTCCGTTTAATTATAATTTAAAGTCGCTCGTTAGTTCTGACGACGTCTGAACATTTATCAATTAAAAAATGGCCAATCATGGCAAATTGACGCTCGTCGAAAACGCGCCAGGGCGCAATTACGATTGGCCTTCTCCCATCGAGTCGCTTTAATGTCCACGTCCACGATCGACGTCGATGTTCATCTCATAGCGATCCAATTTTTCTTATACTTTTTCGTGCTGGTAACTGGTCGACCAGTTTTTTAGACGATAGATAAGGTTTAGATAATAAAATTGCAAAGAGGAAGATTTTAGTAGTATCCTGAATGGAGTATTGGATTTTGAAATAGTTAAATACCTGATATGATCTAACATCCGTTGATTGAAACGCTTTTTAACCAGAAATTCTTACGATCGTTAGATTCAAAGTTAATAGAATTGATCGTTCTTTCAACAATGTTAATAGGACAGTTTCGTTCTTCCAACTTCAAAAAGCAAAGAAATACCAAAGATCGACCGCACACTGTCCCATTAATACCAAGATCTCTCGTTCAACCATAACACCACGCTGCAAAAATTAATGAATTATAATCACTTCCGTTCTCCCTTAACGAAATGAAGAAAGTAAGAAGATACGGAAAATCTACCCTCCGATTCAACCGGGAATTTTAAAACCCTTCTATTGATAACGATACCACGTATCAAAAATACCCCGATAGTAATCAATTTTATCCTACCGATACCATAAAAAGAGGCAAAATACCAATCGCCCGGTACGCAATCCTTTCCATGAACAATACCATAAGCTCTCCTGCAAGATTATCGTTCGCGGCAACACGATGGCCACCCCCAAAAAATCCCCCAAAAATCTTGCAAAAATGTTGAAAAAGAAGGCAAGGTGGTTGGTCCGTATAAGGTAATTATAATCGATTATCGTCCAAGTACCCGTGTCCTGGGGAGGATCCACGTCGTACGCGAAAGACGTTACTTACGGTCCATGAATATCCATAGGGCCCGGGGAGCAAATCGTGTGGCTGGCGTGCTCTGATGATAGGTAACCATGTGTAATGGAGTGCTAACTACCGGCCACCTCGCGAACCAGCACACCTTCTTCTTCTTCTTCTTCTTCTTCTTCCACTTCTTCTTCTTCCTCTTCTTCTTCTTCTTCTTCGTCCTCCGGCCAGCGGGGAGGCAAAACGCCTGACGCAGAAGGGAGGAACGTTCGCAACGAACCTGCTGGCCGAACAGGAAGGGTGGGAAGAGAAACGAAGAAGCCAGGAGGGGAATGGAACAAGAAGATGTACGAAGAAGAAAAGGGCGAGAAAGAGATGGAAGAGAATGGATTCCGGTGGTGGAAGAAAGAGAAAGGGTGAAACAGAAGAGAAACCGTGCAGGCATGCCTGGTCCTCTTAGTTTCTCAAACAAGGGGGCGGTACCTTGCAGACCAGTGGCAGTCAACCGGTATCACTACTTGGTAGTAAGAGCAAAGACTATAAACCCTTTGGATTTTCTATGGGAAATTGGAATTAAAGAAATTTAGTACTGGCTTTGTGTTGGGATTTTGCTTCCTCTGTTACATTTTCTTAGGATTTCCTTGGCTCTTTGATCATTTTTAAATAAGTATCCTTCCATTCGATTGTACTCTCGATAGTCTCTGTCGTTAGTTTTGGGAGCAATTTTTTTTAGCGACGTACTGAATGTACCGTAACGGTGAAAGGAATGAATAATTCGTTGTAATGTAGAATCTTTAAACGCTGAGATTATTAATGCGTTTTATATGTAAATGAAATTATTTTGCACGTTTTGCGTGTACGTACACGATCGCGTTATCACCTCTTGAGAAATACGAATAAAACTGCGAAATCTCGTCGTTCTACGAACCAGTCTTCTGCTTATACATGTTTCGGTCGACGAGTTTGAACGTCAACAGGGAGTGTTTGAATAAAACTATTAAATTACGTTACCTGTTAACTAACTGCCAGATAACGGATGAAAATGCACATGCAAAGATGCAAAATAGAGAAACACATCAGCCACTGTCAAACAAATTTGGCCAAAAATCGCTGCGTTTTGTCTTAAAAATCTCAATGTCCAATTGAACGAGACACTTTTATCAGCGCAACGGTCAGGGAACTGGTCTCGCGCGACTTTGCCCAAGATTCAATTAAGATTTTATCTACCGTGAAGAACAAGCGATTCCAAGCAACGAAATATTATATTCAATAACATTGCCCGAATAAAACAGCCATCTAATTCTTTTTCTTTTCGTCTCTCTATTCCTTTTCTTCTAGAACTAGCATGCTTGATACTTGACGATTCAGAACACGAACAATTCGACTCGTTAAGAATTACACGCGTAAACCATGGTGAAACCGTCTAAAACGCATCCGATAGGCAATATTACACGGAGATTAATAGATCGGCATTACAAAGTAATTAGCCGGCAATTAAGGATGGCCGGGGCTCTCGAGCCGAGGGCATTAATTGCCCGGCGTAATGATACGTTCGCTCCAATAAACGAAGATGAACGAACGCGGCGACGAACGCGGCTGGAAATCAACCAGCGGAGAAGAGAATTCCTGAATGCGCAACATGCTTTTACTCTCTTTATCCGTCGGCCACGAAAATTGCCTGGCACCGAGGCGAACAAGAAGCGGAAAAGAAAAAGAAAACGAAAATGAAGCAAAGAAGAAAAAGGAAAATACTCGAAACCTTCGTACACGTTATAGGTACACACTAACCGTCCATAAATCACGGAATATTTGCTGGTTTTGAAGAAAATGTTTATTGAGACGGGTTCTCGATAAGATCTCGTACGGGCGCACTATGATTTATGTAATTTCCTTTATAATACGAACAATCTGTATTGAGTCATTTTATAAGTGATACGAGCGTAATGTGCAATAATTCGTTAATAAAACACGGGCGAAATGTTTTCTGGATAAATAAGATATTGTTGCGCGAATGAAAGAAGACAAATTATTGTGAAATATATTACACGAGCAATTGGTATTTCACCATTTTATAATACACAGCCGTGAATATTTTAGAAAAGCGACCGTAAAATATGGATGTAATTTACTCGAACATGTATAGAAAGTTTTAAGCAACTAAGAAATTGTTCGATTCGATAAAATTCAGGAATTCGTTTTCGCGAAATTATCGCAAAAAGTACAACTTTTCTAATCTTTCTGCGGGTAACAGATTATTGATTTCTGCCTAGTTTATAGAGGCAACAAAATTCAATTCACGTTTGACTCACAAAGTGTCCGGAACAACCAGTTTACGTAATAAAGATACGAAAGCATTTGTATTCTCTCGACTATTGACGCGTAATGGTCTGTGCTACAAGAACATTTTACTTACTACACCGTATTATACGCTACAGGGAAACCAGGCAACGCGATACAAGGCGGGTAGGTTGACGCAAGGCGTCTAAACTCGACATTTTTAAATCTTGTTAACCGAAAGACAACGCGATTTCGAGTATATATTTAATGCACAAGAAACATTCCGATCATCGCTTTCTATTGCCAGAAATATCAAAGCTTCTTTTTCTGCCACTCGACTTAAGCGTATACCTATACTTTCTATACTTTCCAAATAATCGTTAAAGAACAATCTGCCATTACTTTGAACGAAATATTCTAGAAAAGAATGCTCATCCATTTTTAGACTTGAAAAAAAAATAGCGAAAATAACCATTTTCACGAAATAAGTGAAAATAACTAATGGCCTAATCTAGCCGGTGTCAACCCCGAGCATTCTACTGTTACGAAACACCCAGTACGTGAAATAATACCTCGAGCAGCCAATAAAAAGACGATGATGGAACCCGTATCCGTTAGTCGATGGAAATTAATCGATTAATCACCCGCTCGGTCGCCGATAAGAAGCGAAAAGTAAAAAGAAATGGAGGGAAAAGAGTGGTAGGAGAGTAAATCGCGGGTAAAGGTATTAATTCAATTAATATCTGCTCGATGAAACCCAATGGCCGGCGAGGAAACAAATATCCTAGGCCGTGATATTTATGCACGTATACAACGTATAGGGGCGGTAATAATCGGCGTTGATGGAATTTTCATCGGCTCCCAAGCGATCTGTATAAATACGTATCGTAGCTGTGGTGTGTATATAGAAGAGGCCGGGGTTCGCGGATTGCGTGAAGACCCTCATCATCGTCATCATCATTATCGTCATCATCATCATCATCATCATCATCTTCCACGCTGGCGTGTTTGCTCTGCAGCCCTACACGCGAACGCGTATAAAAAGCGAGCAAGTTCGAACGGAGCCCGTCATTACCGGGTTATTACCTAAGTATCGTGGGGTGGAAACTGGACCGTGCGTCGACGTGCTTCGCGAACAAAAAGAATCTTTCTGCCTCTTATTTATTTATAGAGCACCGGTCAGACGTTTTTCCGCGGACTAGCGTTTTACGGCGAAATTTAGTCAAGAAATGACAGCAGAAGCCCGAGGAAGGGTGCAGGATGAGCAAAAGACTTGAGAGATGAGACTAGGGTGGTGAGCATTTGTGTCTAAGGGACTGTCGATGGAAGATCGAGTTGATCCTATATTTTAGACACTTTGCGGAAAAATATAGGTATTCTTCTCGGCTATTGGCAACTTAAAAATTTGACAATCTTCTAACAGTCTTTATGACCAATAATCTCTCTGTTATTACATATTTTGCTGGATTCTATTCAAAATCTTCCCATCTCTACATCGTACAAAATTTTACTTCTTCCCACTCTTACGATTCAACAGATTGCCGTAAAACGCACAACAATTAGCGATTATTTTACCATTTCACCCTTAACTCAGTCCTTCCGAGAAAGCTTCCAGCCTTGCTCGATACAACCTTTCAACCTCTAATCCTTCGTTTCCCATTCATCAACGTCTCAAAAATTCACCAAACGAACCCTCCCATCCTTAAGAACTCCGCGAAGTATTCTAAAACGCCCAACAATCAAGAATTCCTCTATCACTGTGTCCTCGACTACATTTATTAACATTCGTTTTTAAACTCCGATCCTTTTAATTTTCTCAATTCGTCCACATCTTAAGAACTCGACAAACGAACTCAGGAATCCTTAAAAAATTCAGCGAACTTCGGAATCCGCGTTAATCGAAACTTCCCTTATTTCGTCCTTGTTTCGTCCTCGGTTATCGGAAAGCATCCCTTTCGCGTAACAACATGCTTCCCTCGATGCTTTCTCGACTGGTTTGGCGATTCGAATACAAAGGCAATTGAATCGTAGCGAGGTCCGTGCAAAACGCACAGGTAGAGAGGCGAAATCCCGATAAATCATAACCCAATTTCAGAAACGATATCAATCGCTCCTCTCCCCTCGTTCTCCCCGGTTCCTTCCGTTTTCTCCTGCGGTTCTGCTGGACCAGGCCACGATTTATAAAGCAAACACCGTGCAGCACCCTGCAATCAACCTACACAACGCGCCTTCTCGGTTTACCAGGCTGCACACCAAGCTCTCTCCTCGCCTCTTCTCTTCTTCTTGGCCAATGTGTATCGGGTCGGACGATCGCCGCTTACAACGGCCAGGCCAACGCTTATATAGCTCCAAGCGCGTTTTACACACCGTACTTAGGCCGAACTCGCAGCGGAATAAATTAATAGTTTCTTGGGAATAACAGCTGGCACGAAGTTTCGACGATTGGCAGGGACGCGTTACCCTTCGAGAATTATTCTTTCAAGCTTCGTTGCTTTTTTTGTGTTCCTCATAGGAGTTTCTTTTCTCTTTCGCTAGCTTCATTTGGTTTCATTTCGTTTGATTTGGTTTGATTTGGTTTGATTCTGATGGCTGATTGGTGGATAGGGAGAGATCGGAATTGGACTTATCTGAAGAGAGAGTTCGTAAGGATCGTCGAGGATTGTGACGGTAAGTGTGAATTAGTTTGTGGTTGGAGACGAGCGAGGAATTCTATTGCAAGGAGAATTTCTGTTCATTCCATTTGTGAGAATTGTAGAGTCTCGTATTGACATCTTTTAATGAATCCGGGCTCCATCTCTGTCTCTCTTGCCAGACAATCTTAAAGATCAGTCATAGACGATTTATTATCGTATCAGTAGCATATCCGTACATCGTTTTCAACAATAATTAAACAAATTTTGTCCGCTTTCTATATAATTATACAATAATATCTTATTGTATAACTTTTCCTTACATTTCTCCCATTAATTAACAGGGGAAACCAATTATCTTCCCACAATTCGAAAAAGTACTTGATCTTGTTAAAAGGGTGAAAAATTCAGTCCAATTTCCTTTTTCAAACAATCTCCGCTATATTTTCAATGTGCCTGGCTAATCGCCAAGTCCTCGTTAAACATTCCATCGATAAGAACATGGAGTCGAGATATCCCCTGCTAATATTTTCTAATGCTCGACAAATTATACACCGGCGTTGCAGCAGCGCTCACGAACATCTTCCAGCCTCGTTAGTACGTTCCAACCCTCAATTCGTTGTCGAATACTTGTTACCACGTAGGCTGCTAAACTACCGCGAAACCTTTCGGCCACAATTTGCTTTAATATTCCCTCATATCGAGCCAGTATTTCGCGAACCCTCATTTTCATCCACTTCTCCCTGCCCTCTCTCCGTCTGTCTTACCGCAGCATTCTATAAAACAAGCTTTCAATTTGCCCTCGTGCCCGAAACACACGCTCAGAAGCTTCCTTTTGCTGTCTGGTCTGGAGGAATCAATCGGGTTCTGCACGTTGGAAAGCGAAAGTCGATCGCTAACGATCGCATCGTACTGGACGTGTGGACGAGTGTTTTTCATTTTTTCGTTTTCCAGAGTCGATAGTGGCGGACGTGAATGGAAGTCCAAGTGTAAAGAAGCGGTGGACGACGGTTTTCGTGGCACGAACAGGAAGCGATAATCGATCCCTTCCGAGTTCGAGGCGGTTGGAGAATCGGCAGCCACACGATTCCGACTCGTCGCAAATTAACGGTTCTACCATCGACAAATGAATAGTTCGACGGACAGCTGGCATCGAGACTTGGCGAATTAGCATGTACATTGTCGGTGCAAAGTGTTACAGGTAGATGTTTATATGTTTAAAATACGTTGGACTGTACCATAACGAACCAACGATCCCAAACTTTCCGGAAATGTATAACACGTACATTATTGTTACAACACTTAAGAATCTGAATTTATAATCGTTTCATTTATAAAACGATTCGCGCAGTCGAGAACTTGTTTATCGAGTGCTTTGGTAATCAACGTCAAATAACAAAAATAGAATTCCAATTAGCCATTTTGCTTCAGTGTAGTAGATAAAACCATATATTGTACGACTATGGAAAATGATCGATAACAACAGCTTCTTTATACCGTTCGATAGTCATAAACATTTTCAATTTTGATTCAATGCAACAAAACAGCAAATGTAATACTCCGATTAACAACCCTTTCGTACGCTTACTGTCCTTAGGAAGAACGTAGTGTACGTAGCAAACCACATGATTCCATATCAGTTTGCTATACATTAGTTATTTAACAGATACTCATTTGAACTTTTTATCTTAATGTGATTTCCTTGTTCCATGTTTCTAAATAGAAATCTATTAGCGTCTCCTGCTTCCGTTTCCTAATAGGAAATCTCAATTGGAACCTTTTCTTCAGTATCTTGCTCTAGATCATTTTTGTCGTATGTGTACCACGACCCACTTTTCTTATACCAAAGAACTATTTAACCGTTTAATAAATTAAAGTAAGTATTTCCTATTAAACTTTATTTTACTATGTATTTTACTTTTATTCAAATTCCATTTGTAGCGGCACGCGAGCAGCACAATTCAAATCCTGTTGTTGTTTTGTTTCGGAGTATCATGACCGTTAAGTCACAGGTTTTGCAATGAACTCCGAGCAAAACAATGTCACTGCTGTCGAGTTCAAATTTTCCGACTGTCTCCCGACCAGTATAAATAAACAGACGAAGTGACGAGTAGGAAGTTCATCGATCGCAGCAGAAGCATTCGGACCCATAAGAAGTATACGGAGTTTCTCGAGATAGCGCGTATTTATTTCGTGAGAATTATCGTACCTGGACTTATGCTTTGTGTCGAATTAATTTTTATAGACAATATATATATTTAATAAATTGCTCGCAAACAGTTAGTCTGTTATTTCGTGATATCCGAAAAGATCCATCCTCTACACATTCAAATACAAATGCAACTTGCTTCTCAACTCAAGATATGCTCTGACGTGCCTACCATTAGTCGTTTCAGTGAGCAAAATCCCTCGTGCTGGCATCAATTTCGGACAATTCTTTGCTCTAAAAGCCACAAACACTCTCCTAAATACCACTTCGTCAATTTTACTCAAACCCACAATGTCCGAAGAAACTACAAATTCGATATTAACGCGTCCTCGCTCAAACAACGGCCATCCAGCTCGAGGCGACACGAAAAAATCTTGTTGCTGTCGCTGTTGCAACAACATTACGCATACTTTTCTCTTCATTGAAACGAAGAATACGGACGAGGGAACAAGTCGAGACGATTCGTTCGCCCTGAAGGTAGACACGAAGTCACGAATGCTCGAAAGAAAAATGTAATTTCCAAGCAGAAATCGTAAAACGTTCCGAGGAAGAATCCAGCTAGGATTCGTGACTTTCGGAAGCCTTCGTTTGAACGTTGTAAATGTCAAGGCCCTAGGAAATTCAAGAAACACTCCCGGCCCTGACATTGTTAACGGTAGATGGTAGTAACGATCGACTATTAACCCAATGAATCAAGGTAATACGGGTAATAAAAAACGACGAATTAATTAAGATATTCACTCATTCGCGATACACAGCAACAATTTGTTACTGAACGAAACAGAGAACGAGCAGTGAGAGTATCGTCACCGTAAGCAATCGAGATTTTTTAAAACAGAGAAATTGGAAATGGAGAAAAGCAAATGATAAAATAACGAATACGTTGTAGTTTGTAGTACAAATTATAAAAATAAAGAAAAAGCCACGAATTAATCAACCAAAGTACTGTCATGACTTGCAATCAAAATTAGGAAAATAGACAAGCAAATTATTACAGAAATTAATATTAATTAATAATTACAGAAAAAAAAATCCTAGATTTTTCCGAATATCCTCTTTTCGTCGTCATTTCATCTTTTCTTTGATCCTGCAATTTCGTACAATTTGAAAAAATTAAATTATTCATAACACGATTTTTTAACCGTAAAGATTGCATAGTCTCTAATGAATTTCTATAAAGTATACATTATTCTGATACCTTTTTTGTACCTCGATAAAAACATATATAATCTTACGTTACATACGTTTTATGCGTGACTTTTTATACGCGACTTTCAATAATGTTGCGTTTAAGCAACTTTCACGTATCATTTTGCTACTTGACTCTTAATGGGATAATGAATATCCCGTTCGTCTCGTGGCGTTCAGGTAGGCGGAAGCACAAAGTAGCCGAAAGTATCGAAGACGAAACCGAAATTCGAAATTATCTTTCCCCGCTCGAATTTTGTACGTTTCACGAGCGTTCCACGATTCGAAGAACGAAGATACCTTCGCCTAATACCCTTTTATTATCTTGTAAAGCTGATGGAAGAAGGAAATACGATCGATTTTTGACTCGAGTTTAACTGTATCTCTTTGAACATTCTGCCTATGGTGATATTCTTTTTCTTTTTCAAGCCATGGGAGGCGATGTCGCAAAAATATACGATTTTTTTAAAAAGAAGATTTACGATTAGTCTTCTGCGTGGGCAGTCGAAAAGATACAAATTTGAGGATGAATACGAGTAGGTGGAAATGTTTGCAAACGATTTAATAAATTTCTCTTTCGAATTTTTTCGAAATCGAAAATTTGCCACATACAAATAGTATTATCAATAAGATGATGTAAATAAATTAGAAACGGACGTAATATTGATTATGTAAAATGTGAAGAAAATAAGAATTGAAAATTTCGATGACTTATAGCATCGACTGAAGAAATGTTCAAACCGTGTGAAGATAAACAAAAGCTTTGTCTCTCGATTAAAGTTTTTCAAGCTTCCAGAAAGACTCTGTTAGCGTGAAATCGGATATCCTCTATTAGCGTGGACTATGGTAAATCGGTACGAAAAAGATGAAACGTTTCTAAAAAGTCGGTAGACGAAAAGGGTTGATAGAAATCTATTAATAAATAGCAGAATCGTTTTGGTCGCAGCCAGACCTCCAAGAGGAAAACCACAAAGTAGCCGAGATGTATAATTCGTGCTATTCATAACGGCAAATTACTATCCTCCGTCTGGCCTCTTTTAGTCCTTCTTCTCGTTCTTTACAACTTTTTTATATTCTGCTCTTCCCTTCCGTTTCCTCCTCGTATTACTTCACCAGGCGACAATATGGAATTTAATTTCAAATTAATGGCATAGTCAATGTTTAGAATAGAAAAAAATGTCTTGCTTTCGCAGTTCTTATTACTTTTTAAATAATTTGAATTCTCTTATTATCTTTCGAATAATATTTAAAGGAATTTCTATTACGTATACCACATATATAGATTTCTGCTACTATTTATTTATGCCTGGCGACAAATAACTTTCACATCAAATTTATTTCTACATCATAAACTTCGCGTACGTGTTTTAGTCGTCAGTGTGTTATATACAACTCTTATAATCAATAACCGATAATCACCTGTAGAAAATTTCTTGTTTTTAATTTGAATTTTTAATTTGCATGCCATACCTGTCCGAGTCAGTATTACGTTCTTTGTGATATCATACACCGACTTGGATCTGAAACGTACAAGGTGAACGTATTAACCGTAATACACACAGGAGGATTCGTTTGCCTTTTTCTTTTTGCATCCGTCCATTCTCACGTTCGATGGATAACGGTACCGGTTAATAAAACGGCAAATTACGAACGTTTAACTCGGCTCATTCGGAAAAATTCACGCTCATCCATGCATAAACTAACAAATCTGACATAGTTATGGATACTTAATTCCTGGCTGCATTCCTCGCGTACGATTCGACGCTACTAAATGGGTGCAACATTTACGAACAGAAGATCATTCGAACGAAAGAATTTAATTGAAAGATTAAATAATTTGAATGGTATATAGGCTTGTCAAATATATTTCCTTGTGATTTGGAATATCAAACATTCGGCGTATGAGTTAAGAAATTTCAAATTTTTATTTCATTTTTATTTCATTCTACGTCAAATCATTTGGAACAAGAATCGTATTAACGTACAATGCACATTGAATTACTATACGATTGTGAAACATTTATTATTAAGTGTTTATACCGGCTTTGACATCTTATCTACAAAGGAAATTCTATCTTCATGAGTTATAAGTTTCATCCTGGACAAATGTAAAGTGATAAAGGTGGATTCAGGGCTACAACATTCCCAGGTAATGCCTAATTAATTTCCCAATGGTCACAAACGAGAGCCAATTAATCTCCCTAATATTTCTAGTCAACGTTCCAATATTTACGACTTACATAAGATTTCTTGTACCTAATCGATTCTCTAACGTTTCCTGCGCTAATATCTAATTAATTTCCTAATGCCAGCGGCCTCTGCTCCATCACGTTTATCCGTTTCAAGGTTCCAGCTGTTCTTAAGTGTTTAAAGAACCACGCATAAATTATCCTACTTTAACGAGAACAGAATATGTAAGACGGCTATGTGAAAAAAACAATGAATACTAATAGTATATATAAAATTCCATTGGACGCTAAAAAACATGTACAAATAATATATATTACGAATTAGTTTAATTATTAACAATTTCTCAGCTACCGATAAAATCGGATTTCGCTTACAAATTAATTTCTTACGCATTAAACCACCCCCTTTACCCCCCAGACCTATAAATACCTTTCCCTATACTTCATTTTATCGTATTATACTACTCTTCCTATTACCACTACTCATTTTTCTCATACCGTTCTCTTACGCTCGGGATATCTTGAACGTTCTGTTACTTTCTCGCAAAGTAAGTACATGTAAAATACTAATACAACGCAAAACTGATAAAACTTCCTAGAACTAAAAAGGACAGAAAGGATACCGTTAGGATCCTCGAAATTTCATTTTCCATCTATCTTCTTCGTCCATATAAAAGCTATCGGAATTCCATTTAATCGTAGTTAATTAAGGTACCACGCAAAAACTTAAAAACAGCGAAGATGGGAGGGAGTAAAAAATGAGCCGATTTCCATTAGACAGGCGTTAAACCGCGATGTTGGCGCGCGATAAAGGCGCAGAAACTATTAGCCACGGGGCGAAAGGTATCGTGGATGGAACGCACAGCGTCCCTTGTCCGTCTGATTCCGTTTCGTTTGCCGTGATATATTCGATCCCACCCATTCGTTCCCGTCGATGATTACAGGTTTGCCCGCGCATTAGACCCGTGTCTAAAACAAACCGCTCCCACGTCTACCAACAGTTTAAAGCCGCGGGGCGTGACTGCCGCCGCGGCATCGGGGCTATACCTCGAAAACACTACGGTTCGCAGCGCTAACTTCTATTTGGGTTTACTATTAATCGGTCGAGTAGTATCGGTAACGAGTACAACGATCGCGTGTCGCGTCAACGCCTCAACGGGATACTAATTATCATTGCAATATCAAATACGATCGGACACTTTCTAACTTTCGTAACAGATGCAGTTCTAGGTTACAGGCATATCGCGTAAAAGTCGAAATACTTTATAAACGAAAAAGAGCAACGGAACGTTGAGATTTATCGTCTTGTTTGTACGTGTAATTTTTTATATGATCGCGTTCCTTCATCGGGCATCGCTACCAATAATAATTTAAAGAAATATCGATGAATTTTGAGAAGTTGTCACGAAAGAATGATTATAGTTAATTCGAATGATTTTAGTCACAGTGGCGATTACGCGCATGAGCTCCAATTATCGCGTTACAATAATTTATGGTTCTATAAAAGTGAAACCATGGTCGCACAGATTTCATCGTGGTACCATCAGGTCATAATTCAAAATTATGAGATCCCGAAGGATCGTGAATACACAGGATTATAACTTTATGACATCTTTTCATGACAGATCACATATGCCAACGCGTATCTTCGAATCAGCTATATAGCAACAGAATCAGTCTGTAGAAAATGTTTAAACTAAGCTGCTGCTATACTTGATGAAATGACAACATACGCGTTTGCTCGATGTAGCTCAACAAATATACCCAATCTTCCCATTGAAGAGTAATATTCCAAAAATCCTCTAGCTTCCTATTCCATAGTACGTCAGAATCGTGTAACCGACCCTCTTACCTCTGGATTCGATCGCCTGATATTACGAACCCTCATTACCCTGCTCATTCCTTGCTCTAAGCTCAATCTAAGTTACTCCATTTAATAGACGCACACACTGTGGTCCAGCCACACCTTGGACGCTTCAACCGCGTTCTCAGAAGTTGTACCTTGTCCCACAGTGCGCACGACAGAGAAGACCTTCGACCATGGTCGAAGGAATGACTTGCAATCGGGTCCAAGAAGCGAGTAGCCGCTGGAGATGCCATTGATAGCGTGGCGTGCTGCAGGCTTGCCAGCATTCATCACCATAGACCTATCTGTTCGAGTATCGCGATTCGCCTTCGTTATTGCGGCGCTGGGTTACATCTTCATGCCCACGCGGTCGGCAAAAAGGAGGCAGCAGCCCTGAGAAGCGAGCCTTCATTACCAGCAGACCATGGACCGAAGGATTACCGACGGAAATCCCCGATCAATGCGGCAAAAAATCAACCGCCATTATACTAGACCGACGTCGGCTCGAGCTGGCATCGCGTCACCTTTTGTACGCTCCACCAACCATTGTAAATCGCGAGGGGAACGTTTGCTGCTGGCTCCAACACTTTACAGTTGGCTAAACTGTAAAATATCGAGCCGAATGGCCGGCATTTTTCATCGATCGCCTTTCGTTGTTGCATCGAATTGATCGCTGATGGCGATGGGTTTTTAGCTTAGCAACCCTCTTGGATATACGGTAATTGGCAATAGTCGACGAGATGTTGTTAAGTCGAATCCGTTGTAGGTTATTCGGAATTAAATCGTCGTTTCAAGGTATTTTTCTTGATTGAGTTGGCATGAACGTTCGCTTAAGTCATTCTAAAATGTCCTATCATAAATTGTAGACTTGGAAATGAAGGTTATTGCACTCGACTGTGTCGCAGGCTATTTGTGGATTAAATCGTCGTTTGAGAATATTTTTGTATCGAATTGGTAGAAGCGTTTGCTCGGTTAGTCGATAAAAATCCGTATGGTACATTATAAACTTCGAAATAAGGATTATTGTGATATATACGGTGTTGGCTTTTGCCCGTATAGATCGGTAATTCTCCGACAATTCTTTAACTCATTTCCATTAAAAAAATTACTACAATCCCCAGCCACTTGTTACATAATACAGTGAAATAAACACTGAACATAATGTGGAAGATCTCAGTCTACTTTCTGGGGGACTTTAATGGAGAAATAGTAATACTATTACTAATACTAATCTCCCATAAAGGATAAGCAGCGCCTAATATTCGAACAGCAGTCGATGTATAGGCTCGAAAGAGAGTGAAAAATGAGCAGCTATAAACGAAGCTCTTTTTCCACGATCATATATTAAGCAGGTGTGGTACAAAGACCATTACGACGCGTTCCTCGTGGGAATTAAACGAGCCGAGGAAATCTCGTTTTTAGTTGGATTCCGAAGAAAGAGGGGTGGATACTACGCTGACGTATGATATAATTAACTCGTCACAACAACTAGACACATATTAAAAAAAAAAAAAAAACTAGTTCACAATTCAAGAATCTTCGCCGTGTAGGAAGAAAATTCATCATTTGTACAACCTTATCGTTTGCATACAGATATCTAACATTAAGGCTGTCTAAAGAGATGTAGGAAAAAGAAATTATATAGAATTAAATCGTCATTACGCGTAGAACTTTTAGCTAATTAATGAAAATTAAATTCAAAGAGTGCTTTGAAATCCTGTAGGTAAACCGGACATTTCCATATAGACAGCACTCTACTGAACATGTAGAACGTTATTAAAAAAAAAAGGAAAGAAAAAAATTATATTTATTTAGAGGAAATTTAAATAAAATGCAAAATCTAATCAGAGTATCAAAATATAACTAACTGACAAATTATCAAAATATTTCTCGTCTATATCTCTTTTTGATCAAATCTTCATTTCATATTTTTTAACGCGATTTTCATATATCGTTAATAATAACAGAATAAAAGACATATATAACGTTCTCAACGTACAAGCCGTTTGCTTTGTAAGAGATCTAAGAACTATGGTTGTGGAGGTGGTTAAAGTAAAAGAATTTCGAGGCTGTTTAAACGAGGGGGCGTCAATCATGGTTCTCGACAGATTCCTTAGCCGTCGCCGTTAATTACGGTTAATTACGGTGAAAATTACCGGTTGCTTTCCTAAACGTCGCTAACGCTCCTCTTCCTCGACTATACCTCGACTTGAGGAAAGAAAAAAAAAAAGACAAAGAAGAGAAAAGAAAAAACCCAGGAAATTACAGGGCGTCTGGGCCATCTCGGTGATAAATCTGCCGGCCGATCGGGCAGAAGATCGAATAATTCATTTAAGGAATAATAAGGCGTGTACGTAAATAATCGGACATAGTGATCGCTATCGACCATCGATATCGATGTATATTAATGCCTCGACTTTCGATTTTATTTACTTTCTGCCGATGAGACGTTTTTCGGGACGGTGGCTACCTCTCTACCTCCTCTTTGGTAATACGAAATTTACAATTTACAATTTACAATTTCACAGGCGCGGCCCTTGAGAAGACATTTTTAGAAATAATTACCTGGCAAGTTCGTATCTGTAAGATCGATGAAGATACCGATTATCAGATATTAAGCACCGTTTGGAATATGTTGCTGGTAATTAGGTCGGTATGCTTCATGATTAATGGTACGTAGCGTGAATATTGATAACTTAAGTGGCCTATAATACTCTGATAAACTTCTGATCGATTTCTACTTACTCCTTATTTCTTTCCTTTTTTAATTTCCCAACCGATGGGAGTATTCAACATTTCCTGGAGAAGTAAAAGATTGTTCGGGCGATTTTCTGTTTTTATAAATTCTACCCATGACGAAACAACGATATTAAAGTAACGATAAATTTTCCAAAAATCGCCAAGATACTCCTCCACGATATATCTTTACGAAACGAATATCATAATACAAGATACACTAATAACATCGAGAAAAGCAAGCAGCTTATGAAATTGATCTCCCTTCTATCTTTTACATAATCAGACCACCGTGTTCAATTTTATATTCTACATAAATTAACACTCTAATCACTTCTCTCTCGCACATCTTATTTCTCCTCCTATTGTCCCATTAATTCGCGCCATATCCACTTTTCAAGTGTACAATGGATATCAACGTATATTTTAATCTGTCTCTATAATATCCTCGAGCAACACAGCCTCCAATTCCCTAAGGATAGAAATGAACGTTCTCAAGAGGCATCGACGTCTCATTTCGAGGAACGTCGCGCCGCACATCGACGCGATAATAACACGGAATAACGCTGGGAATAACAGGAACGATATCAGGGCGTAGATTGATTCCCGTGGCGATAGATCGAACGCGATACGAAGCGACTGTTGGTAGCGTTGGATGCATCAGGTTCCGGCCGTGGCGGCTCGTCCGCCGTCGTATGAATTATTCAAAGCGAAATAATAACGTGTGCACGTGCTGTAATCGCGTTACAGTCGAGTCAAATATAATTATATCACCGGGCCGTGGACCGAAGAAATATCAACGCGTCAAAGGGGGCCGCAGCTCGTTATTAACGCGACTCCCGATTATGTCCACTAAATTACGAATTATACCTGTAATCATGCTCCATACTGGTCACAGTATACACTGAAACCGAGACCTTCTCTCCCTCTCCTCCTTCAAATTTTTTTAACCCTCCCCCCACTACCAGAGCACATAGGATATAACGAATTTATTATTCCAATAAGATTGTTCAAGTAACTAAGAAAAATAAGGACACCGTGAGTCTATGAAATCACTATAACGAATCTATGATTCTAATATGATTGTACAAGAAAGTAAGAAAAATAACGATGAAGCCACGTGTCTATGAACTCGCCTAATGTTCTCAATTGTAATTATAGAAAACTTTCTTTATCAGAAGCAATATCAATGGTTGTATTCTGATGTGTATACTCTTATAGTTACTTCAGTGAGAATCTATTCTTATGTGCAGTTTCTAAGACGAAATCCTCGCTTTGTCAGTGAATCTACACGGAATCTTCAGTTACAAGAAACTGTTTCATCGAATATAATATTATCGATTACGAATCTAATCATATGTACGTATGTATATATTTCTATCGAGCAGAATGAAGCTTCCAGTGTAATTGTTAAAGTGTTATAAATAAGAACAAACATATCTACATAGAACAAAAATCTATAGTTACGTGCAGCTCCATCAAGTAAAAGTGAGAGCTCCTGACGTGAAATTTCAGGCAAACACAAGGAAAAATCTTCCATTATGAAAGATCATCTCTACCAAGAACAATACTAGTTGTTATATAAACTACGATTATTTTTACGTAAAATTCTACCTAGCAACAGCGAAAGTTTCATCGTGGACGTCCGAGCAATGAAAAAAGATTGCGTTCTTATCGATCTACATAATATCTCTGATTACAAAGAGGAATAAATAAAATTATAGCTATTAAGGATCAAGTCGGCGTACCACTTTTTCAATGCCTCGTCCGATGTTTAAAGAATTTTCCTGTGAACCGAAAATATCTGATGCAGCCTGAATGTGTCACGAACGACGAAAATGCGTAATTGAAGGATGCGAAGGCGAGCAAAATTTCGTACGATGGCTCCAAGGGCTCTTGTAGATAGTCGATAAGATGATTATTAACGGCTGTCTGTCGTTGTCGAAAATTATCGAGGTAGCTCCCTTCGCAGGACCTCGAGCATCGTTCACATCGTTCTACATTTTATTAATTTTCTACCGATCGATGGTCCCGGTAATTTGAAAGCGCTTAAAACGCGTGCATCTTAAATACAGGGCGTTTCATTGCGAATAAACTTTGAAATTATTGTTAAAATCGTATAAACAATGTATCCCATAAACCGCCACCATGATTATTTACCTTAACGAACGCGGTGCAATATCTTTCGATCATTTATCTGTCTATAAAGCTTCGTTTAACGTTCGAGGTTAACAATTTCTGTTCTTATCCGTCAAACACATTTTTACTACAGGAGGATTGTGAATGCTTTATAGAATTTCAAAGGATGGCGAGGAACTTACAGCGAAATATTTAAAAAAGTGTATTTAGAAAAAGAAAAAAGACGAGAATGTTTGATACTTTCGTTGAAAAGACGAGCCAATGAGCATTTCTCTTCAACGAAAATTGATTCGTAGCAATGCATCAATTTTCCAAGAATATTCTAATTATCAATAATTTCTGGTTCAAATGTACTTATACTTAATTAGTCGTTAGTTATTAATGGAAAAGTGACTCAGCCAGGACTCAAACGCCATGATTACTTAAACGATGCAAATTAAGTATTTCTATACATCCGTACACCTTCAAATTTCCCGTGACTACAATCTAACGATAATCTTCCTATCTCAATAAAAAACAATATTAACCTCCTGAAAGGCACTTGCACATCTTCGACAATTATAAAAATAGGAGATCTGTAACTCGTTATCTTGATACGTTTCTGCTGTTAAAAAGAATCTAACGTATTATGAAACAGCCTGTATATCGCGCACAAGCCAGATACGCCCGATAAACCCACTACAAGGGTCTTTTATTAATTTTCCCTCGAAACTGGTTCTTTCCTCTGCAACGCGGCCGAGTTCTCGCGGAATTACGCCCTCCTGTTACACGACCAGCTTTCTTATTACGTTTTCCCCTGATCGTAAGCGTTCTTGGAACGAGGATCTCGCGCGAGTCTACGTTTTCGCGAAATTTTAGAGACAAAATTTCCAAGGCAAAATTTCCGAAGCAAAATTTCGAAGGTGAAATTTCACTCTTGCCAAGGTACAGAGAGCAACGGAAGATGGTCAAGAGGAGATACGGCCTTAAGCACGATTCGTTCCGGGGAATCGCTTTCACGAATTACACGAGCAGAGTTTGCGCGAGTTCCGGGGAAGGATGATGATAGCTTGTCGCGAAGGAAAGAGGAACATGCGAGAGCAAATTGGGGGATAATTTAATTTGCGGACCCGTTACGCCGAATCGAGACGTTTAAGGGAGGAGATTACCGAGACACTGGCAAATCGGTGATCTAAATTTGAATTTAATCGAAGCTTGATCGTTTTCGATGCCGCGCGATGATAGAAAAATAGGAGACATTGGGAAAATTGTGGAGGATCTTTGAATTTTCTTCGGAGAGAATCAATGACTTAAAACGTATTAATTTGAAGTGCTTGAAAAAATCAGTTCCACCTGACAAAGTGACAAAGTTACATTTGTTTCGATACGTTTGATGTGTTTATTACAAGTTTTTGAAAATTTATTCGAAAACTCACGCTTAAGTCCTGTTTTTACGATGTTATGAGAAAAACGATTTGAAACAATTGACGATATTCCTAAATATCGTCAGTGAATCTTTCCACTCTTAATATAACGTGGTCTTCGCAGTAACAATCTTTATTTTTATAGTACTATAATCAGTATACTTTTAAAAGAGGGATAAGTGAACCTGAGTGAATTACAGTAACAGATAATAAACGTTACTCTTGAAATACTACGAGGACTTGTACGATTCTAAAATAAAATAAATTCTTCTAAAATAAACAGGATTTCTGAAAATGACAATGATCTGTTACCTAGAAAACTATATTTGGTACTCTAATGACAGACTCGTGACTCGAGAGGCGATATTACCAGGATGGAATAAATTGCAGGAAAGTAAAGACAATTTTGATACTTTAATCCTAAATTATGTGGTTAAGAGGTTGCAATAAGAATGAAACCATGGTAGAGTTCTCTTCTTGGTACAAGTTGAGGAACTCGAGAACCTTGGACATGTGACGCGACGATAATGATCTGCATTTAAATTTCTTGCTTCGATATATTCTAATTAATCGTGACACAAGCACACCTCATTTTACATTAAACCTGTTATTCTTATCTCGTGGTCACTTTAATCTAGATTTACGATTTTGTTAATTTAACAAAACAATATAGTACAGTGATAGCCTCGTAGAGTACCGAAATAAACGTTAAGAACTCGAAAGTAAATATTTAAAAAAACAGTACGATTCGTTACGATATTTCGTTATATTCATATTCCAACATATTCATATCCATATCTGCCGGATACGTTTCATATACATATTTATGTTCAAAAGGAAGAAAATCAAGACTATTCCCTATACTCTGACATATTCCTACTTCGGCATCTGTATATCTACATCTCCTGGTCACCGCGATATATTCGTATGAAAAAACCGAGAAAAGACGTTCAAGTCGAACATTAAAAAATGTCACGTTAGGAACATGTTGAAATTTCGAAAACCGAGCCACTAACAACCTCTTACGATGGTCCACACGACTATAAAAAGTCAATTAAGAAAGAAGATATTCTTCGCGGTATTCGAACAATGAGGCACAACGATAAAGAGACAATAAAAACCCAAGAGTTTCAACTTGCTTCGACGAAACGAAAACGAACTTCCAAGGAAGAAAAAAACGACTGCCAAAATTTCTGAGAATAAAACGTGCGTCCCAACGCACATTTTCCTACGATTACCACGCGATGTTTCAAGCCCGTGAGGTAAGAAGAAAAGTAAAAGAAGAAAGGAATGGTCGTTCTAACGCCTCGATTTGACCCGTTTCGATTGCATCTAGCCTCGTGGAACCTCATACAAATTTATTAATCGTATTACAGGGTACGCGCGGATGCAATCGAACGTTACGATCTCGAAATGAATCAGCCCCTTCCCTCGGCTCGCTATAGTCAGAATTTCCTGCCACCAATAAAGATCCTTATAATCGTCCATAGGAAACGCCGTCAGAGTAATGCTCGCCTTACAGATAGAGCCGAGCTACGCCCACGCGCACAGGTGTGAATCTATCCTGGGTCAGAAATGCCTTTAGCATCTTACACGATCCCGGTGGACGTCGGTGGATTCATTCTTCGATTGATTCATCGTCGGCCATTCGTGTTTCCGTGTCAACCGTCGTCCACCGGCAACGGAATCTCCAATCGGTTCGACGTGGAATCTCGATGGAACTACAGAATTCTAAACAAATTGCCCGGGAATCGGAATGGATCAAGTCGAGTTCCTTCTTCGAGAACTGTGCAGGAACATGGGCAAGTTATTTCGCTGGAATGGTGTTTCGTAGATTGAAGTTTTAATGGAATAGAATCGAGCATCGAGTGGAACGAGATGAGTGATGCTATCGGTGATTTTATTATACGGCATAGATATTGTGGAGAATTATGTATGAAAAATAAGTATCAAGTACGAGGAATTGTGTAGAAGAAACAAACGGTATCTTTTTTTATAGGGAATTTGTATAGAATAGATAAAGGGTGTTATGGTGGCGAGGTTTTCGATGGTTGTGATTTTACCATGCAGAAATAAATATACTGTGACGAATGAAATCGTTTTACAATTTTCTATATTTTTATAGAACTTGGTCGAGAATCGTAGGGGAACGTTGTATTGGATTAGCGTTTCGTTGATCGAAGTTTAAGTAGAATAGGATTGAGTCGAATTATAGACGAGTAGCGGACGATATCTTCGTGAAGAAATTGAAACTCGCGGAAATTTATATTCAGAGAAAGAATCTTACAAAGTAGACTTCAGAGAAAATTCCTGGTAAGAAACAAGCTTAACTTCTTGAGGGGAAATTCTGCTGTAGCAGCACCAGGGGATTCTTACAACCAAAAAGGCAAAGGGACGCTAGAAAAATCACACCAAGAATAAAATACAGTAACGTGAAAAAGAGAACCAGGAGAAGAATTCCAGCAGTGCGGAAAACAACTTAAGGATGTCCACATAGAAAAAACCTAAAGAAGTTTCCGTAATGAAAAAAGAAGAACATAAATTCTTATAAAATATCATCTACTAAATTCTTCGTAAGGTATCATTAATAACTTTTCAAACACTAAACCTCTTTCATTCCTTGCATATATAATTCTTAGCTAAAACAATGAACACTGTTTTAATTTTATTATTAATAAGAGATTGTATCTATCGTAAATGTAAATTATTCATGCGATTTCGATGAAATTACGAAGGTGTTCGAATAACGATGAACGGGAATTTTTTCTACCTCGTAACCGGAAGTCTCGAATCGTGTCAAAAACAATCTCGCCAATCCATCTACGTCACCTATCCTGTCCATCCAATCTCGCATCAATGCTGTTACAATCTCACATTCTATAAATGCCACGATCATTAAATGTACCTAAATATAAATTCAAATCAATATAACAGGATTCTTTCAACTTGTTTGAAATCCTGGCGAATCGAGGACCAAGAGGAACACAGGAAGCCATACCCCAGCCTGATTAAACGTCATCATCATGCACGAATAGTCGTAATGACCTGCCAACAGGCGTATCGTGCTCGAAAAAGGAGAAAAGCAAAAAAGTAAATAAATAAATAAGTAAAAATAAAAGAGCAAAGGGGAGAACACGAGAAGGAGGAGGGAGAAGGGAAAAGAATAAAAGGAGAAGGAGAGTCGACACCTGCACGAGCCGTGTACACGCTTCTATACGTACACACGAGCGTATCTACCTCGTGTTACGACCACGAAAGCTCGCCCACGTACTTTTCACGTCGTCGCGCTTAATTCTCCCGCTGTTTTCTGTCGCACTTGTCACGCTTAATTGACACGCGATATCGATAGCAGTATCTCGATTGAGCCACGGCCGAGTGAGTTTCGCAAAGACACGATCTCTTTCTTTCCGCTATTCCTTGTTCTGCCTTTAGATTTCAATAGCAATTCCACGGCAATTTCCATTCGGACTCTACACGTGACATATGTATGTTAATTTTTGATATTCGATATAATTAGACTGCGGAAATTTGAAGGTGCAAAAGAGTCTGCTACAAGAGTATAAAATATCCAGAGTATAGCAAGGATATAGTAGCTAGTAGATAATACATACTTCTATTTTTGTAATTGTCTTTATAAAAATATGAATTCGAGGAAATATTCGCAGTCTATGAAGAATTGCTGGTAGGTGAGAAACATCCGATAGTTTTCGCTTTCGTCGAAACGATTAAACGATAGAACGCTTACGAGATCATATTGATTTCTTCGATAGAGACTGTCGATGACTACGTTTGCAAAAATTGCTGACGTTAGAAATTTTGTGTCATTTATTCGTATTACTCGTTCAATATCCGTCGGAATGAAAGAGTAGCTAATAACTGTAGAAAAATTTAATCGACGCGTTCAATTTAGATTCTAAGTAGATAGTCATTTATTGGCGCGTAATGGATTATCTGTAAACTAATCTATAAATAACGTGCAAATGAAAAATAAATAAAATAAAACAGAAACATATTACAGATTTATTGCCACATGGTGCACGATCACGGCGAATAGGAATAAAGCGTGGAAAACCGTACGGATACAGTCATAATATTCTCGAATTGTAGCGCGCTATACGTCGTGGGTGTAATTTATGGCGAAAATCCGTGTAACTTACTTGCACGTTATGATTAGAAGTGCCATAACAACGAGTAAGAGTTTCCTGGTAATTAGTTACAAAAGTGGCACAGGGAAACATGAAAGCGAGTTTAAGCACGAGAAAATTGACAGGAATATCAAGTATGAAATAAACGACACGGTCGAAGAAGCTAATTTGTCCTAATTGCAACGCTTTATTGGAATAACCGATAAAATTTCAGCTTGTAGTCGCTTTTTTCTTTTAGCCGTTTAATTTCAACAGAGCCGTGTTTGAGAAAACCGTGAAACTGGATACAAGTAACTGCTTGAAACTCAATTTGAATTTAATTTTCATCGAAGAAGAGAAAATATCGGAAATTACGAAATGTTTTCAAGACGCTGTACCTCTCCTTTCGATATTGTAATTTGGTTCATTCTTTCGAGAAAACGCTTTATGATAATAGCAGAAATAATTTACATAACGTCCGAATTATGAATCTTAAAATAAAAATACAAACGATTCTTAAAGGTAAATCGTAAGATGTCGAATAGACGTTTTTAATGTTTCTTTTCCTTTCTCTTCTTCTTTTTTCTTTTTTTTTTTTTTTTTTGTAATCGAGTCTTAGAGATCTAGGACCACGGCCGTAAGAGAATAAAATGGCGGATTAATTTGCTCCAGGGGCCCCTTTATCTCGCGCTTAAATGCAAATCGGCAGCAATTCGTCTTGCTCATTGGACCGCCGCGAGCGGTAAAGCGTTTCACGAATTAAGACGTTAAATCGGCCGATCTCTCCTCCTTTCTTTCATCTTCGGTTTCATAAATCTAATCTTTCATAAAAGAAATTTCACGCGGTCTTTAACATTTTTTTTTTTCAAAGTAAATCATACATTTCAGGCTTAAACTCCAAGTTCCATTTGCATATCGCATTACCCGCTACAAAGCTAAAACAAAACCGGCATAAAAGCCAACTCTTCTAAAAGGTTGACTTTCAGATCCCATTTCCATAAAACTGCAATACGTGCATTTTGTTTCTCGAAACGAAGTAATTCGGACACACAGAATTTCCTACTTTCATTGGGAAATCGGCAAAAATTGCCCCGATCAATTAAATTTATCATACCGTAATGAACAATCTTATAAAACTTCTCCACATTTTGTTTCGGAACATACAAAATTCTCCACCCTCGATACGAAACGGTTAGAAATCCCTGAAACTTTCCTAAATCAACTAAACTATAAGAGTACCAAAAGTTTCCTACAATTGACAAAATACTTAGAAAGCTATTTCTCAAATTTCGAAATGGAAAACGTTAAAAACATACAAAGTAAATTGGAACGATTGGACTCACAGTCGAACGAACAGTCAAAACAATGCTACCAGAGTAGCACGTGGTGGCTAACAATGATTCGAAAGATTTTTCCTAGCGCATCGCGGCCGAATTCGTCGTGTCACATACGATGACAATCGTTTTACGGTGCATTCCGTGGCACGAGGACCGCTTCGTCGCGATACCGTCTTATTAATACACGAAACGTGATGTGGTTGTTTCGTGGACAGCCAGCCGGAGAGCAGGTGAAAAAAATGCGGCCGTGCTTCCCTCTAATTTATGGTCTTTCTCCTTGTCGATGCTCGACTGGTCCACATAGTGTCTCTTACTCGTCCTCTTTCTTTTTCCTTTCTTCTCTTCGGGACAACGCACGATATACTTCAAGAAAATTTAACCAAAATCTCTCCACGATGATCCACCAACTGATAATATTAGTAAATTGATAAATTATAAGCTGTAGATTATACGCCTCTCTCTTACGATATTCGTATCTTTAAAATGATTAATCTGATGACTCGCAATATGTAGGATTCTCTTCTAAAGGTGTTATACAGGAACACTGATATTATTGACTTGTATCTTGTGACTTACGAAATTTCGTTAGATAATAACATCGGTTGAATTGTTTAAGAGAGATCAAGTGATTGGAAGTTTTTATACGATTTTTAATCAGTGGCTACAGCCAAAGGGAAGAAAATTTAACCAAGTAATTCGCGAGAATTTGAATGGAAAGAGAAGATCGAACTATAAAGTTAATACTTAAATAATTCATAGTCATGTCGGTACTTTCGACGTGATATTTGTGGTATTCAAAGAATGGGCTAACGTTAAATTAAAAGATCCATCTTTGTTAAACTTATCTTCCAATACATCAAATCTATTAAAGAGCCGCATAAATAATCTGGAAAAAAGAAGAAGTCAACCTTACGGAACTGTAAAAATCCTTCTCTTCAAAAGTAAAAATATCTTTGTGGACACCGAACGTAGCATATTCCTGGTCATGAAAAATTTTTTTAAATCGGTCGTAAATATAATTTGACCGAAATCGTTTTCAAGAAATTGAACCGTATTGTACGAAAAAATGAAGAGTCGGTAGCATTTTGAAGGGAACAAAGGCGGAGACGCTCGTAAACGCGATTAAATCGTTCCAGGTAAAGCCGAAACTGTCCATAAGGGACCGTTTAAACCCGGCCATTGCGTTACTCCGCGTGTGCCATGAATGAATTATGCTCTCAACAAACATCATAGAAATGGGCAGAAGAAGGAGGGAATCGTGGATTTGTTCAACTATAAAATAGGATTTATTTCGTTGTTATCCGTGTACCACATCTATCGCTTCGAGATATAACGATAGGAGGCAGTGTCTAGCCCGGAGTAAATTTCTCTCGCTTTTTCCCTCCTTCTACTATCTTTATTTCCTTTTTGTTCGTGGGACGTGATCAAAATTGTAAACCAGTTTTTCATCTAAACGTGGCCTTTGACTCTCTTCTCGGTAAAACTGGCTCCGACTTGCGTTACATTTCGTTTCTTTTTGGATAAGAAGCGAAAAACTATGCGTATACCGCCTGTTAATTCCGAAGCTTTTGTTTGCTTTCTCGCAACGTAACATCGGATATTTAACAGCTCATTTCGCGTTTACCACTGTTGATTAATTATTTCAATTTCCTCGTATTACCGTTTTTCTTTCTTCTTACGTTCCACTTTAAACGTCCCTCTCCCTTTTTATTCTTCGTTTTAAACGATCCCGTACGTATACTCTATAGCGTTCGAGTTACGATCCCATTTACCATTAAAGTACGCGTGATTCTTTCTTCTCTTCCAAAGTCTACGTTCGAATTATAAGTCAGATACAAAAAACATTCGCTCCGATCAACAGATGAACGTTATCCGGAACAGTGACGTTTAAAATTGAAACTGTGCGTATAGATCGACAAATTGTCTATTCCATTGAAAAGAAGAAAAAAAGAAAAATACGGTAGGTATCCCATTATAATTCACCGAGCTCATAGAAAAGTAGTTGTTAATTTACCATTAATCAATAGCCACATGTTATTAAAATCGCCATAATATTACTTAGCACTGATGTATCTAGATGAAATAACATCGATAATCATTGACAGTTCCTCAAAGTTTCGCAAATTCGCTGGTCATCCTACATTCATAATCGTGGCCCCAAATTATACCTGACAATTTTCAGAAGTCGCCGGGTGGCTTAGCAATTTTTGGACGGTGGCCTCTTCTGCGCGTACGCAGCGCGCATGCGCCATAGATCTGATATACAGGTAACAAATGACATCGTCGAACTGGCATAGTCGCTATCTCTTCATCTCCGTTTGATCGTCAACGAACAATTATTGTCCGCTTTGCTGCTATTCATTTCCACGCGGACAAACGACAAAACTTGCGCCGCGTGAAATTAACCAAACGGCAATACTATGGTCCGTGCGCCGCGTTTAAAATCAAAGCAACAAATGGACAATATTTTTGCCGATCTTAAGGGTAGCTTAAGCGAGCCTAGTTAGAAGACATGACGCCGGGTTATGAGTCCGAAGTAGAGATACGGGAGGGGCTTTGGTTGTAACACGTGTTGTTAACCGGTTCTACCTTAATTGTCTTAAACGGAGACCATCATAATTCTGGCTTTATCTTCGCCAGGAACCGGCGACGTATACCAACATCGCCACATAGGAAACTGCCCTCGCGGTATAATCTCCTGGAACGACGTTTTCCCTAACCGTGATAATCTTCTTTTCTCTCGTCTTTCAACGGAGATAATTGACGACACGCGACGATCACCACATCAGTTTTTAATGAGCGATTTCGAATCACTTACAGCGATTTTCTGATTATCGTCTGAATTTCAAGGAGAGTAATTAAAATCTTCCTCGAGGAAGAGTTACAGTTTGAATTATTACGACGACTTTTATCCTCAATAATTTTGATCAATCAATGGTTCAGATTTTCCGACGCATATCTTTCCGAGAAAAAATTCTAATTCAGAGTCCTCGAGCAATGACGAATTCCAAAGTATTTCCTTTCAAGAGGATACTAATTTAAATGATCGCGTCAAAAACATTATAACTTGAAAAATTCAGGCAGAAAAATGATGTATCAGTAACTCTTCTTAAAATTACACCAGGCAAAAAGCCACGCTTCAAAGACTTACGCACGAAAATTGTAAATCGCTTTCTTTATGATATTTAATAATATTTTTCTTAACAATTTTATACCTCGGATAACATCGTTTCCCGACAACAAGAGGAAAAAGAAAGGATCAGGAGCGAAGGTGGATACGAACAAGAAGGTAGTTGAAGAACGAAATTAAGGTTACAGAGCACGTTTCTAGGAGCGGGAGGTGGACGGTTTTCGTTTCGGTCGAATGTGCGACAGTGTCAGGACGTTAACCGTGAAATATCCATCACTGCCGTACCGAGAAACCAACGACGGTGTTCCGACTTCGGTGGATCGGGTTAGATAAATGTAATAGTCCATAGTTCAGCTTGCTAACAAGGCTAGCCCCCAAGATCCGAGATAAAACTACGGTCCAGCTGACTCTGCCTGTTTATAATGAGGCGTAGTAGGACCCGATCACCGATTAGGACATTCTTCGGCGATACTTCATCAATCACCGAAAATCGCGGCCAAGTTTTGTGACGCAAAACAATCCACAGTCCTGCCAAACACTTTGTATTCTCCTGAATTAACGAGCTTTAACTCCGTCTGGACTTCTATGGGAAATTATTTCGAAAGAGTTATGAGAAAATAATGAATTAATAATTAGCCATGCGTTTATCGAATCTCCTAATTTAAACTATGCGGAAACTATTCGAATCAGAGAACAATTTTCCAGAAGTTTTCTCCAAATTCGAATCCGATTTGTGAAATCGAGTAATAACAAATATAATAACAAAACAGGTAAGCCAATTGTAATAGTAATAAATAACAATGACGTAATAACGTATACGAAAATCTAATAATATAAATGGTAAAATTGTAAGAATTTTAAAATACTGATAGAGAGAAAGGAAAAAGACTATTCTCTGTAAGTAAAACAGACGGTTGGAAATAAACTGTGGATATTTATGCAAATTCATATTTTCACGAATACAATGTTTTACGAAACAATTTATGATTTGGGAAAGGGAAACAAAATGGTAAAAATTACCTACGTTATCATAGAGTGTTACTTTAAGAAAAAGTTTCCTATTATACCATGAAATCGTAAAACGTATCTACTTTATCGACCATCGCAAACAGAGTACCGGCACTTTTTAAAGGCAGGATAGACAGGATAGACATGACATTAAATGGGACCATTGACTAAGGACAGGAATCGTAGGTGATGGAACTCCGCATCTCACGTTTTAAAAATATCAACCTCGAAAAAAATCACAATGTTTTTCATGTCCTCTACAATCTGTAACGTCACATCACGACGATTGTAATTATAAATCCGTTTGAACCGTAGGTTTGAACACACTCCGTATATTCGAACAAAAGTTTAGTTAGTGCTCGATTAAATAAACTTCTGATTATTGAATTCATTTATCTAAACGTAAAATCTATTATACGAAGGAGAAATCGTAGATACGTTAAGTATTGAATTGCCTGAAAAGTTCGTTCCGATTTACATTTCTATTTGATATACGTTTATTGAATTATATAGGTGTTATTTTTCTATCTTTCACGCAACTTGAATATTCCATCCTTCGTTTTCTCAGCGGAAAACTTTTCAAAATGGTCATCTTTCGTATGGACCACATTTCTAAAAAATCGAAACGAACTTTCTGGGAACCCCGATATTTACGTAAACGTTAGTTGCATGAGAGGCTCGAATAAACAAAATCCCAAAGTATATTAAACATAAATTACAGACATTATTAAATAAGATACTGTAAATAATTAAATTGATAATTGAACTAAAACAATATTTTAACATAATTATACATTAGAAAGTAAAACAGAGTTGCGTGTGTGAAAATATATTAGCTTCATATATTTAATAATTAATTGTTTAACAACGGTATAAGCTTAGACGGAAGTTAAGAAAATTTATAAGTTGTTATAGAATATTATGATGGATTGTAAAAATCATAAATCTAATTGAAATATATAAATTCTTTTCCCTTTGGAATGGGTGGTCATTTTTTACTACCGATCAATTTCAAGCTTGACTATAATAATGCACTTATTTTTGTTATAAACTGGCATTCAACATAAATTATCATAGTTCTAAATCAAAAATTAGTACCACAGAAGTGTGAATATAGTTTCAGCTTGTAAAAGCTATTAAAATTATAAAAATGGTCATTGCAAATTAATTGTTGAAGGCGTCAACTTACAATAAAAACTCAAAAATTATTAAATTCGATTGTGTTAGAATGGAAAAACCAAGTTCTGCGATATCAACAAATCGTTACAGTTTGATTGACTTTCCGGCACCTTGACATATACATGGCATCAGGTATATAAGAAAAACGCGCCTCGCGCGTGAGCTGTTGTGTGTAGACCGCCGTGCAGTGAAGATCGAAGAAGAACTTCTACGAGTTAAGGTAATAATTTATAACATTTAAACCACCAATCTATAACAGTTAAGCTATTAATTTATAACATTTGAGCTGTTAATTTGTAACGTTTAAGCTATTAATTTATAACATTTGAGATATTAATTCATAACATATAAGCTATTAATTTATAACGTTTAAGCTATTAATTTATAACATTTAAGCTACTAATTTATAACATTTAGACCATTACTTCATTGTATCTAAACTATTAATTTATAGCATTTAGACCATTGCTTCATTGCACTTAAACTATTAATTTATAACATTTAGACCATTGCTTCATTGCATCTAAACTATTAATTTGTAACATTTAAAACATTAATTTACAACATTTCAATTATTAATTTTATATATTAATTTTGTATATTTAAACTATTAATTAATAATATTTAAGCTATTAATTTATAACGTTTAAGCTATTAATTTATAACATTTAGACTATTAATTTATAATATTTAAGCTATAAATTTAAACTATTAATTTATAACATTTAAGCTATTAATTTATAACGTCTAGGCCATTAATTTGTAACTTTTAAACTGTTATTTTATACATTTAGCCATTAATTTATAACAGTTAAACTATTAATTTATGTCATCTAAGCCATTAATTTATAACATTTGAGCCATTAATCCAAAACAATTACTCCATTAATTCTTAACAGTTATAACAATAATTTATAACCACATTCTCCCACTAATTCAAAGTAATTATGCTCTTAATTTATAGCAGTTGCACCGTTAATCGGTTGTAACTCCACATTCATTGATTTCAATCAATACCATGAATTCGTAGTGAGTGAATTAATGATTTATTTTGTTTTATTTTATTAACGAAATCTATCAAGTCTGTGAAGTGCTATTTTATTTCTATATAGCATTATTTTTTAATTTTAAATACAGTATTTAATTCCTCATTTCACTATTTCGTATAAAACCTGTGGTAACACAGAGTGTAATTTTAAGATGTACTTTTCCATGTCTGCTCAAAGCCAAGGAAACAACACCATATTCATGGAATCAAAGAAGCAAGTGCAATTTAACCGAAGGCAACCGCATCTTTTCTGTAGCTGCACATGAGTCAGAGGACATTTCAAATCATGTTGTTGTTTTGCCTCGGAGTATCAAAACCGTTAGATTACAAGCAATGTAAGAACAAATAAACTCCGGGCAAAACAATATCGCCGCTACAATGTCGCTTTATTATAAAATAATTTTACATCTCTGCTCCCAATGCTTAAAAACTTTATGTAAATGGGACCCGAGCGTAGTTACCTCCTCGTGGTGGGTCCCGGTAATTGGTATCGTTTCCCAAATAATAATACACCAAGTACTATTTTGAATATTAGTATTATTATTTGCGAAACGATATCAAGCTAAAAACTACTTGAACATAGTCTGGTCTAGATCATCCAAAATAGTTTTGGTGATCTAGACCGGACTAATATCCCCCCGCGGGGGCGCCGTGGGACATCGTGGGACATCGAGGGACACCGTGGGACATCACAGGACACCGTGGGATGCGAGCGTTTTAGCCTTAATTAATCTTAAGATAGATACCTATGTTATGTGCATTGTAAGCTCATTCTGTACAAAGATACTTATCTATCTTGGAACGAAAAATAAAAATCTCGTCTCCCTTCACTCGCTTACCACACAGTACTTATTGTACTCGCGATTTATCGGTTCACGGTCGCTCAGTTCTTTCAAACCGTAGCGTGACGTACTCGCTCGCGCGTATTCCGGGTACGTGCGGGTCAACGTGCACTGGCCAACTCTTTGGATTCGTAAGTCGCCCCAAGCACACCTCTGTCTTGGTGACTACTCGACGACTGCTCGTCGTTTGCCTCGAATCACGGGAGTTGTCATCGCACTGGTGATGCCTGCGATCCGCAATACTGTCCGATTGGTACTTCGGTACTCGGGCAGAGACCTGCATTTCACGTCCTCCGTAATCCTGTTCAAGTGATGAACCCGCGGGGGTGGACCCCACTGTTCAGTTGGGGCCTTGCCTTCGTAATCCTGTTCAGCGGTCCCTCCCCGGGCCTTCATTTGTTCAGTTGGAGTGTGTTAAATTGCAGGCCTATTTGCTTGATCGCTAGTATCATCGGTAGGTGCCATCGACCGTGATGAGATCCAGACGACGTGACAGGAATCGGGCGAAGGTCAATGCTTGGGCTTTCCGCTGAACCTTAGGGTTATCCGGTGCACGGGGGTGCGTCACGTAGGTTTGTGAGTTCTTTCGAGAGATCGTGATTTCGTTCGTTCCGGGCGCGCCGCGGTTTTTCTTTCATCGTCTGATTGTTTGGGCTCCTTTTCCGTAGTAGCCTCATATTGTTTCTTTCGTTCTAAGTTAGACAAATGTGTCTTTGATACGGAATGTTGCGGATAGGGTTGCGAATTATTGTACGATGTTTGTACTGATCGATGTAAGCGTTGTATGGGAGATGAATGTTGCGTTGCGTGGGAGATAGATATTGCGTCGTTTTACGTTTGTAAAGATTCGTGTAACTGCTGCGTAGGAGATAGGTGTTTCGCGGTTAGGCTACGAAGTAACTATCTCTTTACGCAGGCCCATGAAGTAGAGTCAGAACTCGACATTCTTGCCAGTAGGTTGAATGTCGAGACCGATGCATAATGTTAAATAACTCATGGGCGGGTCTCGTGCGTAGTCACCTCCTCGTGGTGAGACCTGGTAATTGGCATCCTTTTCCAAAAATTAATCATTTGATTAATCTTTGGAAAACGATGCCAAGCTAAGAACTACGCAACAGTCCAGTTTGGATCACCAAAAGCCTCTAAGAGAATTTTGGATGATCTAGACTGGACTGCACCGTGGGACATCGTTGGACACCGTGGGACATCGTCGGTCCAGTGTGGGTCTCCAAATGCCGCGAAAAGAATTTTGGATGATCTACACTGGACTGCAACGCGGGACATCGTCGGTCCAGTGTGGGTCACCAAATGCCGCGAAAAGAATTTTGGATGATCTACACTGGACTGCAACGCGGGACATCGTCGGTCCAGTGCGGGTCACCAAATGCCGCGAAAAGAATTTTGGATGATCTACACTGGACTGCAACGTGGGACATCGTCGGTCCAGTGTGGGTCACCAAATGCCGCGAAAAGAATTTTGGATGATCTACACTGGACTGCAACGCGGGACATCGTCGGTCCAGTGTGGGTCACCAAATGCCGCGAAAAGAATTTTGGATGATCTACACTGGACTGCAACGCGGGACATCGTCGGTCCAGTGCGGGTCACCAAATGCCGCGAAAAGAATTTTGGATGATCTACACTGGACTGCAACGCGGGACATCGTCGGTCCAGTGCGGGTCACCAAATGCCGCGAAAAGAATTTTGGATGATCTACACTGGACTGCAACGCGGGACATCGTCGGTCCAGTGCGGGTCACCAAATGCCGCGAAAAGAATTTTGGATGATCTACACTGGACTGCAACGTGGGACATCGTCGGTCCAGTGCGGGTCACCAAATGCCGCGAAAAGAATTTTGGATGATCTACACTGGACTGCAACGCGGGACATCGTCGGTCCAGTGTGGGTCAACAAATGCCGCGAAAAGAATTTTGGATGATCTACACTGGACTGCAACGTTGGACGCCGTGGGACAGCGTGGGACACCGTGGGACACCGTGGGACACCGTGGGACACCGTGGGACACCGTGGGACACCGTGGGACACCGTGGGACACCGTGGGACACCGTGGGACACCGTGGGACACCGTGGGACACCGTGGGACACCGTGGGATATGTCTTGGCTATGTCGAATCCATTCTGAGCCCATTCTGTACAATGATACTTATCTGACTTGGAACGAAATATAAAAATCTATTCTTTTTTTCCACTGAATCTTGCGGTTATTTTGTGCACAGGAGTGCGTCGCGTGAGTCCATTGATTCTTCTGAAAGATCCCGATGTATGAAATCATTCTCTTATTTCAAACCAATTTTTAACGAATTATCTTATTGTTTCAAATTGAGTTATAACGTCATAAACTTGCAAATTAGTAACAGGTAGATTCAAATACCTCGAAAGAAGGTTTCGCGCGCATTTGCACAATATTCTTTAAATATATTTAGTGGCTAACTTTTGAATTCTTGCAAATATTTTCCATTATTTAAAACACGCGACTGTAGTGTATTATTGGAATGTATATTTCGTATTCTAATAACGAAAATTCACAGTACATATTCTAATTGCGAACAATATTATTCTTGCAAACGATTGCATTGCATTCACGTTATTTATGAGCATTTGTTTGCTATCGAAAAATATCTCACAATTTTCAACTAAATAATATTTTTCAAACTTGTTCCAATTTCCTAATAATAATCTTTAAGCGTAAAAAAATAGCAGTATTTTCTAAATAAACGTTCGATAGGAAAAAGAAGAAAATTGTCGAAACGACGTTTCGCTTCTTCCTCAAACACCCCCCCCCCCCCCCCCCCCCCCCCCCCCGCCCTTAAACAACCACCATTTCCACCACTGGACTTTACACGGTTCCTGCCTGATGTTAGTCTCCCTGATGATATTCGCTGGGGTGGCGCAGCATCCATGGTACGTCCTCTGTTTCTCCGCATCGAACGGTGAGTCGCATGCATTTTTGTTCCTCCGGTCACTCAATCATGTCGTAGGATGAAAGGTCCGAATCGGCACGGGTGACCGGTTGTATTACGTAGAATTTTGTTGCGAGCATAGTGACCGCGGGTATTTCTTATACCCGTGAGTAGTAACATTCTTTTTTTAAATTTATTAGTTTAGGATAGGTCTTCTTGCACAGCGCGATTATAATAATTAGTTTAAATACATACACTTGAGAATATATTCGTGTTATTTATAAATATGCATGTTAATATTCCGTATAAATATTTGCAAATGGCAAATATGTACACGAATATACCTGTTTAACATAAACATACTTGATTTTAAGCAATGAATTAATCGTGACAATATCAAGTCACGTTCGTTTATTTCATTTCGGTTAGAATTTAAAATATGAGTCAAAATTCATTTTTTCCCGTACAAGAATGTGTGAAATTTTACGTGCAAGAAGACACTTCGTGGCAGGCAGATTTTTGAATCAAAGCAATAATTTTGAACACTGTTTCTGCACTTTCGAGTATGTGCTTTGATAAAGAGATCGCCTGAGAATATTTCTTTCTTAGTAATATATTTAGAGTCAATTATTCCATTTGATCGAGTCTCAGTCTTTTTCAATTAACGCTACCTTTTTTGCAATATTAAAGTTTTGTTCTGATTTATTAAATTAATAAAGTAGAGTTACTTAGTTACTATTAAATTAATAAAGTAGATTTAATCAGAAACGAAGTAGTAAAATATAAAATCAAAGAACGTTAGTCCGTTAAATAAAAATTACACAAACTAATCATTTCTTTTAGATCAGGATTTTCAGGTTTAACCCTTTCCGTGCCCATTGTCAGGATCTCATTCACGTGCCCAGGTGCTACTTGAATGGGAGAAAGACACTGGGCACGATGATCTAGAATTAAGTAATGTAATAATTTGTCAGCGACTGACGATGTGTTAGTGTATCGTGCACGACGTATTTTCCACGTTATGTGTGTGTGTTGTTAGGCCGTGGAACTGCGTCGCTTTTTTTCATTCGTTAAAACATCAAATATTAAAAATGTCGAGACATATATCGATTCAATTTACGTCTCGATACAATCACAATTTATGATAATATCGCCCACGCGATTAAGTGTAACCACGCTTTAAATATTGCCGTAAATTACAATTATAATTCCAAGTTTACTTACATTTATTTTAACGATATCATTTCTTCAGATGTGTTTTATCACGTTTTACGCAATGGTCACTAGCCTTCGTCAGTCGATTTCAGGAAAACGGTACGTACCTTAGAGTGTGCATGGTGTGTGTTAAGCTCGGGTGTCGGAGGCGTCCCGGGACGTCCTCTCTAGTGTAGGACCTTTGCGCCCGAGCGTTTGTGTGAGAACCGTGGAGCGAGTGTGTTGGTGTGCCTGTTTTGCTATTTTTTAAATATAGCGCTAGGTAGGATAGGTAGTATACTTTCTGATGTGTCTGTTAATTATAAGTAGGTAGGGCCGGGCAGGTTGGCACAGTCTCTGGTCGGGTAGGCGCGTTTTCGTGTGACCAACCTGTTTCTGGAAATCTAATTTGAAAAATCGACGGTGAAACTGGCACGAGTAGAGCATGCACTCGTCTCTGGTTTTGCCTTTCGATTTTTCGAATTTCGCGGTCGCGGTCGCGAATGGGTCGAAACGAACGTTTATTGCTCGAGCACGCACGTGCGAGTGAGCAACGATCACTGCTGTGATCGTTGGTCAGCCCATGTGCACTTCAATCAGCTTCCGCGGTTTATATTTTTATTTTACCTTGGTAAGTTTTTTTTTTTTTGTTTGCGATTTAGAAGTCTCGAGCTTAGATGTAAGTTTCAGCGGGCATTGCGCCCGAAGAAAGAAGAGGCTATAAGCCGAAGAGGCCCGGCAAACTGCCACTCAAGAGGGCAACTACTAATGGCTCCCCATCCTCTGGGTCATCCAGAGCATGGGAAGTCATTATTGTTACTACTTTGTCACTATGCTCGCTTTCAGTATTTGTAGTCGTAGTAGTAGTAGTAGTAGTCTTTGCTTTTTTGGCCGATGTATATATCGGTCCATCGTCCCATTGGGCAAATCGCGATTTTTCTTATTAGTGTCGCGATAAATTAATTACGGGTTGTATTAGAGTTGCGAAATAACATCGCGGCTTTTAATTAGTGTGGCGAGAAAATGATTACGGTTTGAATTAGAGTTGCGATAAAATGATAATCGCGTTTGCTTTAGAGTTGCGAATTACGATATCGCGATTGTCTTTTGCAATTTTTATTATGAATTTTTATAATTTCTTATAGAACTATACGTATCAGAATTTATCTTGTTTTCTATTGTTTGAAATTACATTATAAAAATGTTAGTTTTCAATTAATTTATTAGTATTGCAAGTAGCAATACCAGAATATTTGAAGTAGCTTTTTCATATAGTAAATAGTAATTTTCATTGAATTCACTGTAAAAATTAGCGTTGCGATAATGAATGATCGCGTTTTGTTAAGTAGAGTTGCGTTTACAAAATGCCCAAACCCTCCGACTGCATTTGTCGGACACTGTTCCTGGATCACACGTACAGCTACAAGAACTGTACAAGTGTGATCGTTCGTCGGCAACCTCCTAAATGGTTGCACTGCGATATATCGGCCCTCCACTCGCGATTTTTCTTATTAGTGTCGCGACAGATTAATTACGGGTTGAATTAGAGTTGCGAAATAACATCGCGGCTTTCTATTAGTGTCGCGAGAGAATGGTTACGGTTTGAATTAGAGTTGCGATAAAATGATAATCGCGTTTGCTTTAAAGTTGCGAATTACGATATCGCGATTGTCTTTTGCCATTTTTATTATGAATTTTTATAATTTCTTATAGAACTATACGTATCAGAATTTATTTTGTTTTCTATTGTTTAAAATTAGATTATGAATATGTTAATTTTTAATTAATTTTATAGTATTGCAAGTAGCAATACCAGAATATTTAAAGTAGCTTTTTTATATAGTAAATAGTAATTTTTATTAAATTCACTATAAGAGTTAGCGTTGCGATATTGTTCCATCGCGAGTTCTGCTTATTTTTCCTTTTAGCGTTGCGATAATAAATGATCGCGTTTTGTTAAGTAGTGTTGCGTTCACAAACTGCCCTAACCCCCCGACTGCAATTGTCGGACACACGTTCCTGGATCACACGTTCAGCTGCAAGAGCTGTGCAAGTGTGATCGTTCATCAGCAACCTTTTAAATGGTTGCACTTCGATCTCTCGCTATTAGTGTTACGTATTGCTAAAATACGAGTGCGTAGATTTATACTTATTAGTGTTGCGTATCAAATATCGGGAATTTTCAGGCTTAATTTTTTTTTTTTTTTTTTAATGGTAGATTATTGATATTGCAGATATAACGAAGCACTCATCGCGGTTTGATTTTGAAAATTTTCTGCTTCATAAATATTAGTAGTAAATTAGTGTTGCGAAACAAGAATATTCAGTTCCACTCTCGGCGTGTTGATCGGGTTTATATAGAGTGGAAGACGATTGAATTTTAGTAGCCCTTCTGGCTACTGCTTTGTTTCCTTTTCAGCGCCCCTTATTACCACGTTTATTACTGAAAATACTGCTATAAGACATATTTCTTTGTCAGCGTTAACGTTACCATAACTGCTAAAATACAGAAATTTATTACGAATGTATATTATATATAGATTTACATATTTGAAACTGTGAGCAAATTTCATGCGCAACAAAGTATTATAATGAAATATCTTAATGTTGCTATGAAGGCTTAAAATATTTTTTAAAATTTAATTCATTGCTATTGGAATTAGCGCTGGTGATTGTTCGTTCTTAGAACCATAACTTTTAACATTTCTTCGACCGCGATATTTTCAATCTTTTAACAGTAATGTAGAATTTTATAAATATTCGAATTTCATAGTGAATTTTTAATTCAGATTAAATTCAATTACTTAAAATTCTTGTTTTCAACGTAACCCTAGTTTCGATTAAAAAGATACAAATGATTCTCTATATTTGCTAAAATTTAATCAATAGTAATTTGATCTATAATTAACCATTATTAGTAGTTTATTTTTCATGTATAAAATGTTCTCGTTTTAAAAATACCTGTTTCTTTCATATACCACATCAAGTAAATGAGTTTGCTTCAAATTTATCAATTAGCAGAAAGTAGATTTCAATTACATATATGAACATTTCATAGCATATTAAATATGTATGCTAGATACCCAAATGATTTTTCTTCCATTGTCTAATTGTTCAGGCTTCTTCCCGTTTTCCCATTTTTAAAAGAAGCATATTGCGGTAACGTTGGAGTATATAACTTTTCGATATTTTCATAAGTTTAGTACAATGAGTCGTATGTCTCTTCTGCAAGACTCTAAATTGTATATGCAGTGTTGATAGTTTCATTTCCATTCTTTCGTTCCAAGTTAGACAAATGTATCTTTGATACAGAATGTTGCCAGTATGGTACCGAATTATTGTACAATGTTTGTGCTGATAGATGTAATCGTTTTCGCAGATTAATCAGTTGATTAACTTTTGGAAAACCACAACATCCATAAATACAAGCATTGCACAATAATTCAATACCAAGCTAAGAACCACGCTAATACAGTCCAGTTTGGATTACGAAAAGCCACGAAGAGAATTTTGGATAATCTAAACTGGACTGCAACGTGGGACGCCGTTGGACGCCGTTGGACACCGTTGGACGCCGTGGGATACCGTCGGTCCAGTTTGGGTCTCCAAAAGCCTCCAACAGAATTTTGGATGATCTAGACTGGACTGCAACATGGGACACCGTGGGATACCGTCGGTCCAGTTTGGGTCTCCAAAAGCCTCCAACAGAATTTTGGATGATCTAGACTGGACTGCAACGTGGGACACCGTGGGATACCGTCGGTCCAGTTTGGGTCTCCAAAAGCCTCCAACAGAATTTTGGATGATCTAGACTGGACTGCAACGTGGGACATCGTGGGATACCGTCGGTCCAGTTTGGGTCTCCAAAGGCCTCCAACAGAATTTTGGATGATCTAGACTGGACTGCAACGTGGGACACCGTGGGATACCGTCGGTCCAGTTTGGGTCTCCAAAAGCCTCCAACAGAATTTTGGATGATCTAGACTGGACTGCAACGTGGGACACCGTGGGATACCGTCGGTCCAGTTTGGGTCTCCAAAAGCCTCCAACAGAATTTTGGATGATCTAGACTGGACTGCAACGTGGGACATCGTGGGATACCGTCGGTCCAGTTTTGGTCTCCAAAAGCCTCCAACAGAATTTTGGATGATCTAGACTGGACTGCAACGTGGGACACCGTGGGATACCGTCGGTCCAGTTTGGGTCTCCAAAAGCCTCCAACAGAATTTTGGATGATCTAGACTGGACTGCAACGTGGGACACCGTGGGATACCGTCGGTCCAGTTTGGGTCTCCAAAAGCCTCCAACAGAATTTTGGATGATCTAGACTGGACTGCAACATGGGACATCGTGGGATACCGTCGGTCCAGTTTGGGTCTCCAAAAGCCTCCAACAGAATTTTGGATGATCTAGACTGGACTGCAACGTGGGACACCGTGGGATACCGTCGGTCCAGTTTGGGTCTCCAAAAGCCTCCAACAGAATTTTGGATGATCTAGACTGGACTGCAACGTGGGACACCGTGGGATACCGTCGGTCCAGTTTGGGTCTCCAAAAGCCTCCAACAGAATTTTGGATGATCTAGACTGGACTGCAACGTGGGACATCGTGGGATACCGTCGGTCCAGTTTTGGTCTCCAAAAGCCTCCAACAGAATTTTGGATGATCTAGACTGGACTGCAACGTGGGACACCGTGGGATACCGTCGGTCCAGTTTGGGTCTCCAAAAGCCTCCAACAGAATTTTGGATGATCTAGACTGGACTGCAACATGGGACATCGTGGGATACCGTCGGTCCAGTTTGGGTCTCCAAAAGCCTCCAACAGAATTTTGGATGATCTAGACTGGACTGCAACGTGGGACATCGTGGGATACCGTCGGTCCAGTTTGGGTCTCCAAAGGCCTCCAACAGAATTTTGGATGATCTAGACTGGACTGCAACATGGGACATCGTGGGATACCGTCGGTCCAGTTTGGGTCTCCAAAAGCCTCCAACAGAATTTTGGATGATCTAGACTGGACTGCAACGTGGGACACCGTGGGATACCGTCGGTCCAGTTTGGGTCTCCAAAAGCCTCCAACAGAATTTTGGATGATCTAGACTGGACTGCAACGTGGGACACCGTGGGATACCGTCGGTCCAGTTTGGGTCTCCAAAAGCCTCCAACAGAATTTTGGATGATCTAGACTGGACTGCAACGTGGGACACCGCGGGATACCGTCGGTCCAGTTTGGGTCTCCAAAAGCCTCCAACAGAATTTTGGATGATCTAGACTGGACTGCAACGTGGGACACCGTGGGATACCGTCGGTCCAGTTTGGGTCTCCAAAAGCCTCCAACAGAATTTTGGATGATCTAGACTGGACTGCAACGTGGGACACCGCGGGATACCGTCGGTCCAGTTTGGGTCTCCAAAGGCCTCGAACAGAATTTTGGATGATCTAGACTGGACTGCAACGTGGGACATCGTTGGACAGCGTTGGACACCGTTGGACGTCGTTGGACATCGTTGGACACCGTTGGACACCGTTGGACGTCGTTGGACGTCGTTGGACGTCGTTGGACGCCGTTGGACACCGTTGGACAACGTTGGACAACGTTGGACAACGTTGGACACCGTTGGACATCGTAGGACGCCGTGGGACGCCGTGGGACATCGTGGGACACCGTGCGACACCGTGGGACACCGTTGGACATCGTGGGACGCCGTGGGACATCGTGGGACATCGTGGGACATCGTGGGACACCGTGGGATATCGTGGGATGCGTACGTTTTAGTCTTAATTAATCGTAAGGTAGATACCTATGTTAAGTGCATTGTGAGCTCATTCTGTACAACAACATTTATCCACCTTAGAACGAAAAAAAGAAAAATCTCGTCTCCCTTCACTCGCTTACCACACAGTACTTATTGTACTCGCGATTTATCGGTTCGCGATCACTCAGTTCTTTCAAACCGTAGCGTGACGTACTCGCTCGCGCGTATTCCGCGTACGTGGGGGTCAACGTGCACTGGACAACTCTTTGGATTCGTAAGTCGCCCCAAGGACACCTCTGTCTTGGTGACTGCTCGACGACTGCTCGACGTTCGCATCGGATCGCGGGAGTTGTCGTCGCGCCGGTGATGCTAGCGAATGTGTTGGGGATTCAGTCGTGGATCTGCAGTCCTGTCCGATGGGTACTTTGGTACTCGGTCAGGGACCTGCAATTTCACGTCCTCCGTAATTCTGTTCGGGCCCGCGGGAGTGGACCCCACTGTTCAGTTGAGGTCAATGCCTTCGTAATCCTGTTCAGCGGTCCCTCCCCGTGAGTGGACCCCACTGTTCAGTTGAGGCCTCTTGCCTTCGTAATCCTGTTCAGCGGTCCATCCCCGGGTTCCACATGTTCAGTTGGAGTGGGTTAAGTTGCTGGCCTATGTGCTGGATCCACGGCTGAATTACCCGCGGTTCACTGGCATCATCGGTCGGCGCCATCGACAGCGACTCGTGTAAGTTTCGAACGGCGAAACAGGAATCGAGTTACGGTCAATTCTTGGGCTTTCCGCTGAACCTCGGGGTTATCCCGTGTACGGGGGTACGTCGCGTAGGTTTGTTAGTTCTTTCGAGAGATCGCGATCTCGTTCGTTCCGGGCGCGCCGCGACTTTTTCCCCTATCATCTGATTCATCGGGCATCTTCTTGTTTTCCCATTCTTAAGGGAAACTTATTGAGATCACGTTAGAGCTTATACCTTTTCAATATCTTCAATATCTTATAGTGTCGCAAAAATAGAACGATAACTAGTTTAGTACAGCGACTCGTATGTCCCTTCTGCGAGACACGACATGGTACATACAGTGTCAGTAGCTACATTTTCTTCCTTTCATTCCAAGTTAGATAAATGTGTGTTTGATACCGAATGATGCCAGTAGGGATGCGAATTATTGTACGATATTTGTACTGATCGATGTAATCGTTGTGTGGGAGATGGATGTTGCGTTACGTAGGCTTTGTTCTACGTTTGTAAAGATTCATGTAAGCGCTGCGTTGGAGATATGTGTTTCGCAGTTAGGCTACGAAACAACTATTTCCATACGCAGGCCCATGGTTAAGTAGAGTCAAAACTCGACATTCTGCCAACAGGTTGAATGTCGAGATCGATGTGTAGTGTTACATAACCCATGGGCGGGTCTCGTGCGTAGTCACCTCCTCGTGGTGAGACCTGGTAATTGGCACCGTTTTCCAAAGATTAATCAAGTGATTAATATTTTTTTTTTTTTTTGGAAACGATACCAAGCTGAGAACTACGCTAATAGTTAATTAGTTATTGAATGGCAAGGGTCTTATTCTTTTTTTAAAGCCTAATTGCTCATTTCAAATCTTAGTTTAAAGCCTTAATTTTGAATCTTAGTTTTATGTTAGACTATTAATTTTAAACATTATAGTTAAGCTTTAATTCTATGTCGCGTCATTTGTTTGTAGCCTTAGTTTTAGTATATTTGTGAAGATCGAGCACGAAATACTATTCTTCGTTACGACTATAAAATATCTTGTCTTATATTTTATTTGTAATTTTATACAAGACTTCAATTTCAATTCAGATCAGTACTATACTATACTTTTAATTATTTAAGAGCTATTGCGCTCTGAAAAATATCACTACTATTATTACGAAACAAATGCTGACTTTACTGGTCGCATTGCACGCGACCACAAATATTCTCTGAAAATAAAGTTGTTAGTTGGGGATGGAAGCAGAAAAAAAAATAAACTTTCCTTTTCCACCCTGTCGAGCGTTTGTTTACAAATGTACTGGTGTTCCTATAAAGCTATGAACATAAATGTCTATTATTCTTATTTTTCGAAGTATCATAGCCAATATTACCAGATTGGAATATGTATCAAAAATTGATATCAATAAATGTAAAACATTATATATGAATATTGTAAAATATCTCAAAATAGCATTCAATTATTAAATATTAGAAAATATTATAAATGCAATATAATTGATTTAATGCTAAATCTAACAAAATTTGGTGTATTTGGTTTAAAATACAAAATTTATTTAAAAAATCTAAGTTGTTTAACTACTTAGAGCGCTAATTTAGAATATATGTTAAAAGAAAGAAATAATTCGATCAATTTATGTGAAATAAGAATGATATATTATTCAAACTAACGAAATAATTTCTCTAGTTTTTTCTAATTTGGTCTTAGCATTCTCAAAGAAGAACAAAATTTTTTATTATATTATCGTACGTATCAAATATGTATATAATATTATATAGTATTACCCAATATTTTACCAATAATCCAATAAAATAACAATATAAACGTATATATAAGACTGTTTTTATCAAAATGAATGAAACATTACCAAATTTCTATCAGAAACCACCAAATCGACTGTCAATCACTATGGCGTCACTTTTTGAATTCTTACAGAATAGGGATCTTTCCCGCCATTATCTGCACACCAATATCTGCACACAAGAAAATCGACAATTTCAAACAAATATATAAAATCAGAATCAATTACATATATTGAAATTAAACGATAACATATTTTAAAATCTGTCCCAAAAAAAGCACATAATATAAGCTATCAGTAACTGTAATGATCAAATACATGATCAAAGGAAACTGAAGAAAGTAATACTTAAATTAATTAATTTTGTTATAATAATGTTCAATAGATTAATAGATGAACTTGTATTAATGAAACAAACCTAATAGTAGTGAATAAAGGCTACAGAATTGGAATGTGGAAATATAACGCTGTTATAACAGGTTACACACTTCACACAAATTAATAAGTATTGACACTCCGATTTTCGACAAGCAAATGACTCCCCGCGCCTCAGTTTGACCACTCAATTTCGATGCGGGGAGAGGAAGCATCGCCCGGCGGCAAATTGAGCGTGTTTGAATCAGTGAATTCTCATTGGCTCTACATTATGTATTGTTTGTAGGAAATACGGTCTCAGCGAATCAGACTCATTAAAATTTAATTACATATAATTAAACTTAATTATGTTTAAAAGTTTAAAAGTTAAAAAATTAAAAGTTTTATAATAAAATAAGTAGTATAATAAAATTATAATTAATAAAATTAAAATTAAAATTATAAATATAATACAATATAATTATAATCAAGTATAATAAAATCTCAAAAAATTTGTTATTTTATATGAAAGTAATTTACAATTTTTCCCTCAAAACGGAATTGATATTGTAATTTTTATTTTACACAATACAAAACATTCTTTGTCATGGTCATTCACTCGGTAAGTCACTCTAATCAACTTAATATCTATTATATAGCTACTTATTTATAAATAAATATTTCGAATAAATTAAATATTAAGAATATATAAATGACACTTGTGTATATAAAATGATGCTTTATTTTATTTGTTTTGTATCTTTTTTAATAAACAAATATAATAAAAGGAAAAATGATTAATGTTAAATTGGTATTAAATTATTGTTCTGCAACAACATGTTCTGGCACAACTTTTGCTACTTTCCTGAATTCTTTTCGCAATGTTTTAGGACATTGCATTTGTGTCCAATTAATGGGTATCATAGCTACACCTGTAACACGAAGATTATTAAGAACAGAAAATAATTTTACCCTAATTTACTTACCTTCCTCACTATGTGCTATCACTACACCTAATTCATTTTCTGCTGTACTTAGTTGATAAGTATGTGCTTCTGTCATTGGCATCTAATTAATGCATAGGAAATTATTCAAAATTTTATCAACAATAACATATTTTTTTTGCAAACGAGCTCAAGGATACAACTCTTGCAAGAATAATATCTCCAGGTCTAAAGCACTTATACATTTGAATATTATCTTTATCTATTGCACGAACATCTTCTTTCCTTAAAATTCCTCTGTAAGGTCTTGTCAATACAATGTCACCTATACATTTTATACTACATTTACAAAATCTTTGATTAACAATAGTAACCATAGCTGTTACAATATCACCAGGTGCAGGAACAATGCTTTGCTCTGTTATTCCATGGACTTCTATGGTACGAGTCTAAAATTTAATATATCATTATTATTATTATTAAAAGTCATTATTTAATATTTAATATATGAAATTTATATAATAAATCTCAATGTTGAACAATATTTAATGTAATTAATAATTAACAATTACAATAAAGATATTTCATAATGAAACACAGTTTGACTAATATCCAACAATGTCTAATCTGTATTGCTATTTAAATCATTTTAATTCCTTACTCACATTTTCTTTTTGTATTAATTTTACTACACCAACTAATTTCGAATAGATGTAGCCTTGTTGCTCATAAGTTCCTGGTCCAGCAATATTAAATTTGTCGGAGATACATAACCTCTGTCCTATAGAAAAATATTCCATTTTTATTCTTTAACCATATAATTTTCTCACTTATGTTGGACATATAATTACCTGGCACGCATACGATAATGTCTTTATCTTTATCCATATTGTTATAAGATTAAAACGAATTTATTTCGTACATGTAATGTGCCAATGAAGTAATAAACATAGCTTGTAAATAGTTTGGGTGTTATATACAATTTAATGTAAAATATACTATTATTAGCTGGTAGTTACTAATAAATTATGATCTTTAAGAATAAATTTGCATTAAAAATGTTTGATATATTTTATACTTTTCTACTTAAAAAGCTAATATTTAAAAAAGTAACCTTTTATGTTATCTTAAATTTGTGAATTCGATTCTGTTTCCCCTAGATTTTGATCACGTGAATTTATTTACTTCTTCTAATTTGTTAGAACACTCGTTGACTCGTTGAACAAAGAATAAATTTAATAAACAGAAAAATATGATATTTCAAAAAATTGATATTTATAATCACAGATGAGGTTTTAATGGCCAGAATTATAGGTGTATCCCGTTTGTGTAGTAAGAAATAAATTTGTAAATTAATGTTAACATTTAAATTCAAGGAAGATGTGTGAAAATAATTTATAAAGCCTTTGTGTTTCCACAACTCAACCATATCAACTCTGAAATTTATTAATTGGAAAATGGCTGATGAACGAAATTTTCGCTCGTCTTATTATGAAAAAGTATGCATTTTTACGTGAAATATTTGTATTAGTAACATTTCTTATCGCTTAGGTTATAAATAATAGAACACTAATTATGAATGTGATTAATCAAGTATATGATCAAAATATAGGTGGGATTTCGTAGTGTCGAAGAAAAAAGGTCTTTAGAAATATTACTTAAAGAGCGTCCTTTGGATAAAGCAAAACTGAAACAATTCTGCTTGCGATTTACAGTTCCTACTAAATATAGAAATTTTCTTTGGAAAGTATTATTGGATGTGATACCAATTTATATAGATAGCCATAAATTTATAATAAGTCAGAGAAAAGCAGAATTTCAAGATCTACAAAAAGCTTTAAAGGTTACGAAGATTTTGGATGATTATACAAAACCTCATTTAATGCTCCTTACTATGTGGTTATTGCGCACTAGAAGAGCAAAACTTGACATGAATACTCAATTAGAAGTTCCCTTACACAGGTATCAACATTGGTCTCATGTTTTATTAAATGTAGCTATTAATTATAATCTATTAAATTATTGTCTCATTGATAATTATATTTTCTTTAGAGCTATGAACAGATTGGCTGAAACATTATGGCACATTGTTGACATAGATTCATATGAGGAAAAGTTAGTAGACACATATTGGATATTATGTGGACTTTTAGATCAAGTACAAAAATTTCATAAAGAAATCAGTAGATTACAAGAATGCACTTATACTTTGTTAGAGAGAGAAGATCCAGAATTGTACAAGCATCTTATTAAAATAGAAGCACTTTACAATATTCCATATGACATTTGGTTTTCTTCATGCTTTGCAGGAACAATATCTAACGGTTCTATAGCAAAGTATATATATTTAATATACTTTAAATAAAAAATAAGATATATAATTGTAAAAAATGATCTATTTATTACAGAATATGGGATAAAATAGCTGTAGGTGCATATAGAACTTTAATCTTTGTCACTGTAGTTACCCTAACAACTTTAAGAAGACTTTTATTGAGATGTGAAAATATAGATGGTATTTTAGATACTATTGCCAATGTATGGAAATATCTATATATGTTTATTTATACGAGTATGAATTATGACAATTGTTTATAAGCAAATATTTTTATTCTAGATAACAGAAGAAACATCTGAAGTAATTGTTAACAAAGCAATTGAATCTTGGCAACAGAGTGGTTCAACACTGACAACTATTTCATAAACTATTTAAGAAATTAAAACCTTCCTCTTATGAACAAAATTGTATCAAAACAATTATATTATAAATTACAAAGTATAAAGTAACTTTAACCATTAATTTTTTCAAATATAAATATTTGTATACCTATAGAACATGTTTCCTTATATTTTAAAAATAATTATTTTATTAATGCATCCATCATACATTGTACATATACAATTACTTACTTTATTGAGGTGTTAAGTCTTAAACTAGACTTTGTTTTTTATACTATGACTCTTTTGTTTGTTTTGCAATGTTATATTACAACAGTGTTGATGTACTTCTGTGTGTAAGAGCAAACTTTAATAAATAACTTTCAAATCAAGCAGAAATATAAAATTATTGCATGTTATACTTGTATTCTCCAAGAAATTTAACACAAATAAGTTATCATATATCCTCAAAATTTGTTTTATATATTTTTTTATCATTGGATATAATAATCTTGTCATATATATTTATATTGTGCAGTTGTAATAGAATTTTATTCCACGACTTACCTTAACAAAGAGATATAAAAAGATATGTATAACACTTTCTCAATACCAAAGTAATTTCAAAGAACAGAATAGTACTGATGGGGTTAAGATTTCATATGAATGGATTAGCCCTTCTTTCGAATTTTTACAAAAGAAACCATATATGATGATTTATTTACATCTTTCCTGATTTAAAAAATAGCATTCTTGGAGAAAAGTGAGATCATACAAAATTTTATTTTTCGCTCACGCATTGCATCATAATTTCATGAGTTCCTACTGTTTTCTAATATTACAACTCTTGAATAGGATGTCTGCTACTAAGTCGTTCTTTGGTTTTCGATGGGATTTGAGCATCCTCTTTTATCGTGAATTATCTCGTAATGAATGACAGTTATAATTTCATGTATACTGAACAAAATTATGAACAATAAAGCTAATTTCATTTCGAATATGTCAAAGTAGTCTTACATTTGTTATAAAACAAACATAGTATTATGCAAATTTTAACGCAACATCGAAATTTATTGTAATGTTGATTTCAAATTCAGAGAGTTATGTGGACTATGGCAATGCACATATAATTCCGCAGACACTAATTCTTTCAAATTACAAGTAAAATGCACAAATACACTACACTATTGTATTTTGTTAACATCAATGACTCCAATTTATAACATGCACATTTTAACATTTGAGTAACGCCGTCAGCATTCGACTAATAATGTTCATAACACTCTTGATCAAAATCTACCATTGCCTTCAAATGGCAAAGTATAATTTCATATAAATTGTTTTTTTTTTCTTTCTGATTAAGGCCATTGAATTCATTCTGTTGATGTCTAATTATTAAAATAAATATTTATGCAAAAAAGATAGTTAACGTACTTTACAAACATCAGCTAACTCTTACTAGGTATTATATGCGATTGGAAACTTATTCTCTATTTTAACTACGTAAAAGTTTCATTTACAACGTCTTTCCATTTTTTTCGCGACTATTGCACTCTTCTTTCTTCGTTAATTCAAAGGTATGCTTAAAACAAAGGAATGCATGAAAAATGAGACAAAGTACATCCGCAAATAAATAAGATTTTGTTTTCCAAAGACGATTCACAAAAATGTCAGAAAATATCCCAAACTGAAAATTTATAATGCTGGTGATCAAAGTAACAGGTGCTCTTGCCTAAATTATACAAAATTGTTGCCCCTCTTATGTGATCCTAATAAGCGATGAATAACATACATTATAAAAAAAGTTTTTACACAAAAAGTTATAGAGTTTTTACGTTATAAGTCTAGTAAAAATACTGGTTACAACTTTCATTCGTTTTATCGTTTTATGCATTGGCAAGCTACACAAACCAGGAGTCACTGATAAATGAATCAGAATGAATGAATGAGGTGTCCGGTACTTGGTATAAGATAATATTACAATCTCCTTTTTTTTTTAAATGTAAAATTTTAACTTTTTATATAACAAAATATACCTAAAACGATCGAACTTAATGTTTAGCTCAACCTAAATGTCATTAAAACAGCTTGTAAAATTTTTCGTAACCTAAACATTAAGTGGATTGATAATCCTAAGATAACCTCAGTTATTGACTTAAAGATATAATATAATACAATATAGACAGCTTTTTTAAAGTCCTTGTGTAGTAGGTGCACTTGATAGTAACCGTTTCTCTAAAGATAGTTTTATCACAAAGGTACGTGTCCCTCTTCTTTCTTGTAGCTCGTCTTTGTTTTTACAATAGCTATAGAGCAGCAGAGTTGCAATTGTCGACTAGAGGTGACAGCGGCCCTATTTTTCCTTTCCCGCTTCCCAATTTGTCTCCCTCATAATGTACATCCAAGGATAAACCTTAAATCATAGCAAAACTTAATATAACCATGTATATATAAACGTGTGCACACACGTGTGTATAACATACAAGACATTTTTTATGAGTTACATATGTGTTATATAAAATATAGATGTATTTTAATTATATTAATAGCTAAGATAATAATTTCCGGATATGCGATCACATTGTTTATATGTTAAGCGTAATGTTAATGAAAGATTCAAGTCTTGTTGGTGAGAAACAGCTAGTAAAGAACAAAATCTATTAAAGAGAAAATCCAATCTTAATAAATTAATTACGAGCAAATCCATTTCCCGGTTGCTTATCCGAAGATTACTATGGTATCCCTTTTTATAAAATTAATATACGATCTTCATATTTTACTGTACCATCATTCGGCTACTATTGTTATCCAAATTGACTTACAATAAAATCCACCACCAAAAATACATCTGAATTTTAACATAACTGACAACCTTTAACGTACATTTCTGATATGCGTATTTACCGGAGAGCCTCCGGGAGGTGGATGGATGATGTAATGGACCAGTTGGCATTGTGTTTGATTCAGGTATAAATGCAGCTACTAGTAATGCACATATCACAAGTAATGCACCAAACACAAATGGTGGTCCTGGTACAAGCTGAAAATATAGATTTTGTTGCAGTACTTATATCAATTTAACTATAATCATATCTTAACTTTTAATCAAATCTACCTGGGTTACTATTTGTGGCATAATATCAAGATGTTGCGTGGCAGTTCCTGTTTTATTATTTTCATCTAATGGAGATGGCCTTGCAGGAAGGGAAGGAGAATTGTCGTTGAGATCAACGCGAAAAAGATAAAAGATTACTCCAAACATTGCTGGCCCTAGACCATTACATAATCCACGCATTCCGGTTACCATGCCTTGTACCAAACCTTGTTTATCTGCATCAGAATGCATGGATATAAACGCAGAGATTGCAGGATATGTAATACTTGATACAGCAGCAAGCACTCCAGCTGCCCACATCATCCTTAAAATTACAGAAATATCTAATAGAATTCATAAAATTCTATTTTTATTAAAACCAAGTTATAATAGAATATAAGTAATGTCTTACTGAAACTTTACTTCACAAATTAAAAGTTTGTAAGCATGAACAAGAAAAAATTACCATGTTTGTGAACCAAAGCCAAACCACATGAGTTGTAACATCTCAAATAGAAGGCCCAACATTATAGTATGTTTACTGCCAAGTGTCTTTATCAAAACGCCCAAGAGAGTTTGAGCGCCAACGCTTAAAATTCCAACCACAGCAATAAAAAATGCTACCATTAAAGCAGTAAATCCCATAACCTTAGTCAAGTAGACAAATATACAACTATACTGTCCTGCTTCAGGAAGATAGCTCAGGAACACAGTAATACACAACATTAAAATAGTGTAATCTTTGCCAACCTAAAATATCAAAATCATATTAATATTTTAATTTTAATTATTATTATGTCAAATAAAGATAAGTATCTTTAATTAATTTAAACATCCTATTTAGAATAGAATACAAAAACTTCTAAAATAGTGAAAATATCTATTTTTAACATAAATTCAGTAATTTGGGTCTTTTATATATGATATTTCAAATTACCTTTCCAAGATAAGCAAAGGGGTCTGCCTGCTCCCAAGAAATAGGTGCTGGTGGACGAGCTTTTTCAGGCAAACTTTCAGGTACAGCCACTAATATAAAAAACACATCCAACACTGCAATAGCTGTTGCTAATGCAACCACAAGATTTTCTCCATACACTTTCATGACATAATCTCCCAATGCTGGGCTTATTACCATACTTGCAGCAAAAGTTGCAGATACCTAATAAAGTAAATTTATGAAGAAAACGGTACAAAATACTATAAATTATATAATAAATTTTGCAATAAAATACTTACTAAACCATATGCCGGAGATCTTTGATGTTCCTCAGTAACATCAGCAACATATGCAAACACCACTGAAAATGTGCAAGCAAAGACACCACTGATGGAGATCATAGCAAAGAACCACCATGTATTAATGCTCATTAGAGGAATCGGTGCACATGTGAAGGCTACTGTGATGAGTAGAAAGAATTTTCGACCCCATACATCAGACAAGGCACCAAGTAATGGTGCAGAAAGAAATGATAAGATTCCTTTAATGCCCATTATCAAACCATTCATCAGGAACGTATGATTTGGAAATGTAATATTTAATACAGAAATAACAGGCATGGTTAATAAACCCCATGCAAAAAATTCCAAAAATATTACAACCAGAGCATGGTACACACTTGCCTCTCCTATACCGGAACTCTGTAAAACAAAAATAATAAAATATATAAATATTCTTTATATGCAAAATATGTGTATACTACTAATGTATGTATACACAGTTCATAAGCAGCCATGATATCTATTTGCTATACCCAATAAATATGAAACAATAAAAAGATCATTTTTACAAAAGTACAATATCAAAAGTTTCTTTGGATTTATCAAAAAGTATAAGCACTTTGCAAATTGTGACAGCTGACCTTAAGATGTCTGTAGCATTGCTGAGCAAATGTAAGAGAAGGTGTGAGTTTAGCAATAGCATGTTCTTGGCTGTTGTGAATTTCAGAACAGGAGGGGCCCAGGCCCTCTGCTCCACCTTTTGCCCCAGGGGGCATGACCCCTAAGAAGTGTTACTATATATATTTCTTTCCATACTTATGATTCTATCAATATTTCATTTATCAGTTGTTCAGATCCATATAATACTGTAATGAATAACCTTGACTTAGCATCATATCAATTTTTTATTTCCAAATATTCAACCTAATCTTCACGAATAGTTATTTATTATTATTGAGTTCTTTCTTAATTACATTTATGTGTTAATTCTAATTGAAAGCTCTATTTTTATTGCATTTCCTTGTAAATATTTTTTTAATATATTTAGTTTTAAATTCTACGTATATATATTTTGTTATATCACAAATATCATTTTGTCTAGTAAGATACAATCTTTGCATGTTCCTATGGTTTGTATAGAGATTGTATTATCCTCAACTATATACATATAAAATAATTGAGTTATTAATTGCAACAAGCTTCTTTCTTATTTTTATTAATACTAATCTGTTATTATCATAATTTGTGCCATTAACAAAAAGTTAAAAACTATATTAGAAATACATAGTGTGACCTATTCACTATTATAACTTGATCTTCATCATTTAAACAATTTTACAAATATTCTTTAGTATCATTACTTTTATTTTTGGTCAATTTTATGTATTTTTTCCCATCCACACAAAGTGTACTTTTCTTTGTTTCTCTTTTTACATTTCTCAGCAATATAAAGACACAAAATTCCTTATGTACATAAAATATTGTGCTAAAATCATTAACATTGAACAAAATATCTGTGTATGACCATCTTAAAAATATACTCTTCTATCTGTATACAGGATTTTCAAAACATTCGGATTCTCTTATCACATATTGTAGTCTGTAGCTATTAAGGGCAGCTGGTTTAAAAAGCACTACATTGTTGACAGATTAAATTTCTTAAAATCTCCGGGATTTCTTTCTTTTTATGTAGTATCATTTAAACATTTCTTCTTAAACTGTTCTCCTTTTTTAGGAAAAACTGTCATGTTTTCGTCAAACATGATCCGATTTGTTATTTGACAATAGTGCGACGAAGTTTTTCATAATAAAACTATCACTCAGCATAATGTCATGCGATTTTTGTATCATCGGGAGCTGTCACACAAAATATTCATCGACATTCCAACTTTTCGTAAAACTTGTACAAGTCACAGTATTATATTAAAGTGCATTAAAAAATGGTATGATCGGTAATAAAGACTGACAGATCGAGGTGGAGTAATTCGTCCCGTATTTAATATTTCTTGGTACTATAAGTTATTGTCAACACCTCTTCACTTAAGATTCTTGAAACCACATATCTATTTAATAATTTCCTGATCTTTTTACTGTCCACTCTTATATTTTTCAATAGAATTATTAGAAATTTTTTGAAGAAAAACCTGAATCACTGCATTGCAACTCTTCCACCAAACCCCCCACTTTTTATCATAGTAGCTGTTCTTTCGTCATAGCTTTAGATTGAATCTAACCTAAAAACTTAGTAACGAACCGATAATTCGTTCGTCGTATGTTCATAATAATACACTTGGAAACAAAAAACGGTCCAACTTTGAAAAATTTTACATAGTCTTTTTCTCATTACTCGTTTCGTGTACGAAAAGCTTAGTTGTTCTTATCAACTTATTACTGGCAGCTGATCAATATGCGCAAGTACGATATTATTCGAAGGACCTGTACATATATAATAATACTCTAATAAAAAGAAACTAACAATTTAATTCAATTCTAATTTATTAGAATTTAAGGCAGAAATATTGCAAACCAAGATAAAATACATTTATTTTCACAAACATGCGCTTTATGTTTTCCTTGAAAAATCATGATCATAATGATATATTGCATTTTAATAGTTTGAAGTTTTATTATTTCAATAACTACAGTGTATTAAAAACATAAAACATTTTCCTATATTCATTTAAGATATATATTTCTAGTGCAAAGCATAAAGAATTTATAGGTTATTATATTGTTTGTACAAGTATATTTATTTTGAAATTAAACATTTAATCGTTTATTCCTTTGTACTGTGTATTTCATAATATTGAAATATATTTTTGACTTAATACTTTATCACAAACAGTAACAACAATATATCAAATATAAAATAAAAGCATTATATTATAATAGTTTTTCATAAACTATGCAGGATATAATTTATCCTTTTTGTATCATAAAAGATAGCAATGAAGCTTCTATTTTAGCTAATTCTAATTAGTCACGAAAAGAAATTAATCAAAAGCAATAAAAAAAAAAAAATAGAAAATTGGTATAATTTAAATAAAATTAATTTTACAATTATAAAATAATGTTCTAAATAAAATGTAGTATATTTGAAAGAATTGTAGTACTATTATATATTTCATACCAGAAAAACATTGTAAGCTACATTAGGAAATTAAAAAATGAAACAAAGAAGCTGGTTGCAGGTTCTAAGTACTTCATTAATTATAAAGTACTAGAAATGAACAGAAGATTAAATAGTTTAGTATACATTATATTTAACTGTTAACAAGATTATTATTGATATTACCATATATTACAATTAGCATCTTCCTGATCAGTTAAGAAACAAAAATCATAAGAGATACAGGATTGAAATAAAGGCATACAAAGTTTCATTGTACTTTGAAGAAAAATTCAAAACTATCTATGAAAAACGTGTCAATTGTATTTTATAACAATCCTCTATGTGAAAATGAATTTTACTAATATGTAATGTATAAAGAATGAAGATTCAGCCATGTGTCAGTGTTATAATTACAATGCAATTACGCTAAAACTCACATAACTTTCGTACCTATTGCTTCTGAGAATAAGTTGAATGAGTCGAAGTCGCGCTTTGAGAAACATTTTAATCATTAAATCCACTATTATCACACTACTTGGTAGAAGATAAACACAAAGTAAATTTATCGTTAAGAGTTTGTCATGCACCGAAACGAAAACGTACTTACTTCCGATGCGAAATCATCGAAAACATATATAGAAAAAGATGAAGGTGTAACTTAAAAATCTAATAGGTATTAAACTGAATGTGTTCAGTACCGTAATGACCCCATCCTTAATAATGAATTTTCGGCTTCGTACGATCATGCCCACGACCTTCTTTGAGACCTTGGCGGGCATATTCACGCACTGCGCGCACAGACTCTTCCGTTTTTTCAATTTCATTAATTCCTAAAAATTCGATGACACTGTGCGAGTCATTTTTTCTGGTTAAAGCCTCACACGGACACAAACAAGCGTTATAAGCTTTTAAGTCGGCCTTTGTAATCGTATTCTACATAATGCTACAAACCACAGTTAACCATGTCCGCAGACTACTACAGACTACATCAGGCAAATGCAGTATGTTCTAGAATGAATATAGAATCGAAAGTGTAGCATAGAAATTGCGCGCGACAATGGTGCTACCTAGCAGTGACACAAGAAAATCTTCTCAATACATTCCCATCTAAATAAATATCAAGTTTCGGGTTGCATATTAATGCATAGTCTCGTATCGAGATTAATGCGTGTGAAAAAATAAAAGTTGCTCGATGCTCGACGAAAATGTTTTCATCAATTTTAACGTGTCTTTATGTCATACAAATTTCATAGAAGTCTGAATTGAAACAATTTTACCATCTGTGGAGGATTCGTTCTAAATATCATATATACAGTAGTAGTGTACTCTCATGTGTGCATCACTATTCCTACACTAATTAGATACGTATTTTCCTGTACGTAAATTATACTTAATTCTTTAGTTATTTTAGTTTTTTTATGTGACACTTTTATTGTGTAGAACATTTTAAGTATGTAAATGGATATATATACATATATGTATATTATACAAACATTTAAAGTGAACAAAAAGTTTATAATATACGAAATAAGTCTATTATAAGTTTGTTTTAATTACTTAAAAAGTTTTACAGGAACAAATAAGTATATACAAAATTAATTAATAAAACATTCAATCGTAAATAAACGTTATTAAAAAGAATAAAACCTATAAGAACAAATTTTTAATGATTAGTGTTACATACGTAGAATAAATTATTGAATAAAACACTGAATCGTAGGTAGGAAAATGGTTATCAAGAAAATAAAACCTATAAAAACAATTCTCAATGATCATTCGGTGTTATATGATAACATAAACGTGATTGGTGTGTACGCGGCATAAATTTATAACTTGATCATTGTTGACGCATAGCACCGCGAGAGTGCGCATTACTCAGTGAAAAAAATGGTGGTTATTTGGGTGTAGTCGGACGATTTTCTGCATCACAAATGTGAGTACCGGCTGACTAAGAAGTTACGAGTGCTGTTTGTCAGTGCGTCGCGAAGCTAATATGATCAGGTCGATATCAGAGGTAATGAAACAATCATATAATTGAACAAATATCTTATATATCCATACGAAACCGCTGATTCTAAGTAGATATTGTTGTTCACGCATCTCCGCATGACAAGTATACTTGCTTGTCTTCCCTATGTATTTTATCAGACAAAAATCATGGATAAATCGGTGACGTTCATAGAGAATGAAAAGATTCGAATTTATTCATAGGTCTCGAAGCTATTCGCCGCCAGACAATGTGTAAAATATGCACTGACGCGATATTTTTGGGATAGATGTCACATTATCTCTTTGGTGGTCTTGACTATATGCGCGCGTACGAATGTGTGCATTTATTTGATTTGCGGTATACGTGTGTAGTACTTCCTCTTCACCCCTTAATACGCATGTGTTCGGCATGCATTGTAACGGTGTGTCCGTGAGATACGTATATCACAGTATATACGTAAGACCTGCTACTTGCTATATACTGTCAACATTTTTCAAGTGACTGTTCCACGATGCTTGACAACATACTGCGATATTTAACGAAGTAAATTTTATTCCCCACCTGTTCATGTTCAATCTCTTTATTTCAACTTATTAATACTTCTCGCAGTTATTTCGTTGAACAAGTTTACGAAATCCATAAGTAATAATAAATACATAAGTGTTCGATTTATTAATAAATAACGAAATATTGTCTAGACGATATATTTAGTATATCTAAAGCACTAATTCTGAGATCGGCTGTCCTCACATTTATTGGCAGTCGACATGATCAACATTAGACTATTGATGTTGTTAAATTTATATAATCCGTCTGGTATATAAAACTGTTTGCAAAGTAGGGATTATAGTGAAACCAGAAGGACTAATACACACATGCAATTCTGCCCTCTGTAAAATAGATTAATTCAAGCTTTATTGATAGAATTCTATTTCTATCACAAAATGTTCTTCTATGTAGTTCTAATTTTGTTTTTCATTCCTTTTTTAAATAAACAATTTACTTCGTTTGTAGTTTTTTGCATATTCGTTACTCAAATAATTTGTAAATTATTCGTGCATTTAACATATGGTATGATGTACATATATAATATAAAATTATTTTAATAAAATTATTAATTCGCATTTAATGCAAACACTGATAAATTATTAACATTATTTAAAATTACAATAAAATTGTAATGATAAACATAATGAAATAAGCATACATATTTATTAATATTTAAAGTGTGTCATATAAAATATTTAAATAGAATGACGTAAAAATGATGTTTGTTATATATGAGAAATATTAATTTTAAATTATTTTTTACTCACAATACATGTGTATTATTACTTTGAACCATTAATAATAAACGATATTTATAACTTATAAACAAAGTAAATGTATAGCTTGCTTGAAATAGTGAATTATTTTTTAATATATATAATATTGAATCAAAATATACTTTAAAATCATCAATCTATTTTGAAAACTTATGTTGAATTAAAAGTTAAAGATAAGTTAAAAGATAAATTAAATATTCATATAATATTCAATCAGAACTTCGAAATTAAAAAATTTGTCTCATTTTATAAAAAATAGAAATCATAATAAAGATATTATCACAGTAAAGATATTATTATAAACAAAATAAATTCTTCATTTATTTATGAAATTTTTGTCATTAATATTTTATTACTATTATTAGTTACTATTATTAATATCAATATTTTTTCTGCTTTCAGAATCATTTAACTTCTTTGGTATTAAATATTTATTAAGAAATTGAAGTAACAGAGTATATTTGGTAAAGAAAGGAGGAAAAGATCTGTGATGAATATAAGAACCACATACTCTGTGCACTTATATAAATGCATCCAGTATTTTATAATTTGAAAGATAAAGTTAATTAAAGCTACTGTTTTTCTAAAAATCTTTATCTAAATCAAACTGAGAGAGAAAATATATATATATATATAAAAATTTATATATATATATAAATATATATGTACATATATATAAAATAGAAGACAAGGATTTTTATAAAGTGAATTCTTTCATACGTTGGTTATGTGCAATGCCGAGATGCTGCAATGAAAACAAGGCAGTGAGTTCGGTTGGCACTAGTCGGGAACATAATACGGAAGATATTTTGTTAACACAGAGTCGTTCTTTTACAATTGGAAATCAGTTGGAATTAGAGGAAGATCCACCAATTGTTGAGAAATCACACAGAAGAGTAAGGTGTGATCTAAGTCCAGTTCCAACAAGCACAAGTACTAATTTGAATATAAAGCTTTTAAGTATTAAGGTAAACTTCTCATAAATTAGTTTTAGATTTATATTTTATCTGTTTATATACATGCTGTTAATTTCGCAAATTTATTACTGAACATTGTTAATATCTCTGTGCACACTTATTTATTATCACATTGAGGATTATAATACTAGTGTATTGATTACAGGCAGATAGAAATAGTCGTCAAGATCAAGTGGAGACTGGATCTGGTGGGTACAGAGAACGGAAGAAAGAAATTAAAAAGAGAGCAGCTATAGGCAATACAGTGCGTGGATTCCTCTCATCTGGCCACAGCAGGCAGGACAGGTATAATGATGTCTGTATCAAAATCATGCTTCTTACATTGTCATTTTTTATCTTCTGTCATTTAATTTCTTTGCTGTAATACATTCTTTGCTTTTCATTTAACTATACATGTTCAATATATATGTATATGTTTAATTTGGAATGCACTTTATAAAGATTGTTCTTTAATATACTATTTTACAGATTCCGTTTTCTAAATAATTATTCTATTACAATACATAATCTGAAATATGTCTCTAAGGAACAAAGTGTTTGTGTACCTCTAACTTTGAATTTTTGAATTACTGAATATAACAAACTATAATAATATATTAAATACTAAAACTACACATGCACAGGAATCTTTTGTATATCTCATCTGTACTGTACATGTACATATTGAAATTATTACAATCTTTAAGAAACATTACTTTAGAAAAATATATTAATTAAAATATTTTATGTGCTAAAATTAGTTGAAAAATTAGTGAATGCTGAAGTACTATAAAATCTAATCAAGAAATTTTTTCCACATGAAATTAGAAAATTTCATCAGGAAAAGTATAAAACCCAATATATTTTCAGAATTACTGACTCTGAACTTCAAGTATGAAATTTTATAGGTACTCAAAGGTTAGTAATTACATGATTTACATTATTGTCATACTGCAACATAGAACTATTCAATTATTATTTATTGTCATTTACACGTTCAAGAAAAAATAATAGTTTATCAACAACTATTGATTTAGTTTTTTGTTTTGGATTTTTATCATTATTATAGATTTGTGTATATCTTAAATTTATTTTTCAAACATTTTTCATACTTTTGCTTCCTTTAAGATTAAGTAGTACTTCAAACCATTATTCATAGCATTTCAATATTACATAATATAACGATTTCATAGCTGGCGTGTATGTACGAGTACATTTAGTACAGATGAGGCTAAACATTAATTTCTTAATTTAGATTTACTATTCTTCATAGTTATATAATAAAAGGTATTTGATTGCAAAATATATGTGTGTGTGTAACATTTTTCAATTTTTATCATATTCATAAAACACAATGTAATACATGAAACATTTCATGATGACAAATATGACTTCAATTTGGTGTAATCATACTTTCTGCTATAGTTTGTATTTATATTTTGTATTATAAAATAAAAGCTTTCTACATACTTTGTATCTAAATTGAAATGCATATAATTATATGATTTAAACGTAAAATTTGAACTTTGTCTCTTTTTATCAAAGAAAATAATATTTAAAAGAAGAATTTAACAAAAAGAAAAGGAAATATGGCGTAATAATTATGTAGTATGTTTAATGATGTTTTAGGTATGAGACAAATAGACAACAATCTTCAGGGGGAAGTGGCCTGTCAAGTTTATGTCCAAAGCTGGTGGCCAGTGGAGGAGGCGGTAATCAGAGTGGGATTAGCCTGGCAGTGGGCCACTTAGCCTCTCAAGAAGGAGTAGGTCCTTGCTCAGTTGTAACCACTCAAAGAATCCATAATCACACACATAATCACAAACGCCAAAGAAAATTATCTATTGTCTCACAAGCTGGCACTAGTGCTCATAGTTCTGGAGATAGAAAGGTATATTAGAAAACAAAAGCTTTTTTATATGTAAGTAATATTTTCATATAAGTATAAATTGTATGTTTTTACCTATTTTCTTAGACATCAAATCTAAGCCGTTCCTCTACACCAATTTGCAAAAAACAAGTGCGGACTCAAAGGGCTGATCATACGGATTCATTATCGATAACAAGTAACGGAGTCGCCAGTAGCTCACCTTCTTCTAAAAAGAAAGTTTTATCTGTGTTACGAATTTGTGAAAAATCATCATCTCGGAATCTCAATTCACCATCTTTAGATCATGAAAATGATCGCAGTTTTAGCGATGCAGAGGAAGCTATTACAGCAACAGAAAATGTGTTCAATGTGCCAGGTATTTTATACTTTCATTCAGCAACAATTTTTGTATACAGAACGTTTTACAGATTTTACTACGAAGTTCGCTTTTATGTACAGGATCCAGTTCCACACCTTCAACACCACTTAGCCGATTGAAATCAAAAAAATCGGACGAAGATGAAACGAGTGTGGAATACAATATTAGTAAAGAAGGTGCTGATTCCTCGCGGAACCCATCAGACAAAAAAGGATCACTAGATTCCAACGAAGAAAAGACGTCTACATTAGAATGTTTCGAATCTTCTAAAACTTCGAATATTATAAGAAAAATATCGGCAAATAGTATCGACGAAGAAATAGGTGCACAGAATAAGCAAAAAGTAATTTCCACTTCTTCCACAAGTACGAAATCCAGCAATATAAAATCTAGAAACAAATATGTTGCAGAAAAGATGATTGAGCAACACAATAGCAAAAATTTAAAAGGAATAAATATGGAAAAAAACATAAATACAAGTTCGTCCACAGAAACATCCATGAGTTCAGCAGCTAATAAAAATAACGAAAAAACCAAACGGAAAACGTCTAACGAAGAGCCAAAATCTACTAATATTGCAGAGAATGAAGACTTAGCTAAAAATTCTGAGAAAAATGTGATAGATGATAAAAATGACATGCAACAAAGTGAAGAAATGGTAAAAAGCTCAAGATTTGTAACATCAAAGGTGTCAGAAGAAATTGTGGAAACTGAGATTAAAGATATAGATGCGCAAAGAGAAGTAGAAGAAGAAGTGACGATATATGATGAAGATGATAATGGCACCAGTATCAGTGATATTGTTGCTACTCAAGCGCTTCATGAATCTCTGAGTAAATTAGGTAAAGTACCACCATTAGATACTGAGTTGAAGAATGTCAAGGATACAAACACCCAAGACGAAACCAAGATGGTAAAAGATGAAAAAGAAAAGGAAGTCGTGCAAGAAGAAGCAGTGGAAGGATTTATTGGTCCTTTACTTGATGAAAATTTTAAAGCAGATGAAAAATTAACACAGAAAACAATGGCTATGGAGGAAGTACGAAATTTATTAATGAAAGTTAAAGTGCAAACTGTTGAAGATGATGATGACGAAGAAAAGGCTATAGGTATATCACCAGATGGTAGATTTTTAAAATTTGAAGAAGAAATTGGTAGAGGCAGCTTTAAGACTGTATATAGAGGTCTGGATACTCAAACTGGTGTAGCTGTTGCTTGGTGTGAATTGCAGGTCAGAGAAATGTAATTGAATGTTTGTATTACTTTTAAACAGATTTGTATATAATTATAACTTTTCTTTTAGGAAAAAAAATTAAATAAGACGGAAAGATTAAGATTTCGAGAGGAAGCAGAAATGTTGAAAGGTTTACAACACCCAAATATTGTCAGGTTTTATGACTATTGGGAAGTTACACTTACACGTAGAAAATATATTGTGCTAGTCACTGAACTTATGACTTCAGGAACCTTGAAAACGTACGTTTAAACTCATGAAAAATTTTTAAAATTCCTAATATTATAATTATAATTCTAAATTATTATGCAACTCCATATAGGTATCTGAGACGATTTAAAAAAATTAATCCAAAAGTTGTAAAATCTTGGTGTCGACAAATTTTGAAAGGCCTTAGTTTCTTGCATTCGAGGTCACCACCAATTATTCATCGTGATTTAAAATGTGACAATATCTTTATTACTGGTACCACAGGAAGTGTAAAAATTGGCGATTTGGGACTTGCTACTCTTAAAAACAGAAGTTTTGCAAAAAGCGTTATCGGAACACCTGAATTTATGGCACCAGAAATGTATGAAGAACATTACGATGAATCCGTTGACGTTTATGCGTTTGGAATGTGTATGCTTGAAATGGCTACTAGTGAATATCCATATTCAGAATGTACTGGACCGGCACAAATATATAAACGCGTAGTATCGGTAAATTGTTTAATGAACTTTTTATTATTTATATAGTATTCATTTTTATTCAACGTGTCAAGCAACATATTGAATAATGTTTGTATTATACGCAGGGTGTAAAACCGCAAAGTTACGATAAAGTGGAAAATCCAGAAGTACGTGAGATTATAGAAATGTGCATTCGATTAAAGAAAGAAGAACGGCCTTTAGTTAAAGATCTTTTAAATCACGAATTTTTTGCGGACGATGTTGGCTTAAAATTAGAAATGGTTTCAAGAGATTCAGCCGTAGCGGATGCGGAATTATCGCGTGTTGAATTCCGACTTCGAGTGTTGGATCCCAAGAAACGTACTAACAAACATAAAGAGAACGAGGCGATACAGTTTGATTTTGACATTCAAACTGATAATGCAGAAGAAGTAGCCTCAGAAATGGCTAAATCTAGCCTTATACTTGAGGAAGATGTCAAGGCTGTAGCAAAAATGTTAAAATCGCAAATCAGCACTTTGTTGCGAGAGAGAGAAGAACGTAAAGCCAAAGAAGAAAAGGAACGTTTAGATCGAGAAGCGGATAGTGTTAATACAACCAATGAAAATTTGTTACAACAACAATTATTACTTCAACAAATGCAATTGCAACAGCAACAACAACAGATGCAATCAAATATGAGCATCCAAATGCAAGGTCAAGTACAAATGCAGTTGCAACAGAATCAAATACCTTTGCAACAACAGCAACAAATGCAAACTACTGCACAACAACCTCAGCAACACAATTTACAACCACAACAAGTCCAATTGGTTCAACAGCAACCATTAATGCAGCAACAAACGTCTGTTGTTCAGCCACAGCAAGCACAACAAATGCAACAAGTGACTCAGGTTTCACAACAGCAAGTGCAGTACCAACAACAGCAATATCAACAGCAGTTACAACAACAATATCAACAACAACAGCCACAACAATTTCCTCAGCATGTTTCGCAAAATTTAACTGCTACTTCTTCACAATGCTCTACCCCTCAGACTGTACAGACTCAACCACAATTTCCTCAAGTATCTCAACAAATACAACAACAGCAACATTTGCATCAGCAACAACAGTACATACAACTGAATCAAATGAATGTGCCGCAACAGATGGGTCATCAAATACAACAACCACAGATACAAATTTTATCACAACCTCAACATATGCATCAGCAAATATCGCAACCTCCACAAGTGCAATATTCTCAACCGCAAATACAGCATGTTCAAAATCAGCAGTACTATCAGCAGAATACGACAGGAACCTCAGGATACAGTACGCAACCCCTATATCAGCAAAATATATCTCAACAAGTGTATCATTCGTATGCCAGCTCAAGTTCCTCCGGCCATGTCGAGATTTTATCATCCAATCAGCCTACAGCCCAAATTTATTCTCATCCAAGTATCCCTCAAAATACAGCACCTCCAACTTCACAACCTTACATGCAACCACAGCCAGGACAAGTGCAACCATCTGTACCAACTGGTCTAAATCTTCAGAGCACATCATCAGCAACTCATATACAAAATACAATAACATCAACAATTCCAAATATGCAAAGTGCACCTACTCTTATTTCGAACAGTGGACATCAATCTCAGCCTCAACAAAATGTCTTAGTTCAAATGAAATATTCGCAAAGTTCTAGTATCCCTACTTCTGTACCCATATCAGCTGGGATTTCTGTGCCATCAACAACAGTGTCTCAGCAACAACAGCATTTCATTTCAAACACAGAACAGCTATGTTCTAACACAGAAAGATCATCTTTATCTAAACAAGATACAATGGATTCTGTGCAATCTTTACCAACAGACATACCGCCTACTATTCAGGATCAAGGAAATGTCTCTAACGTGTCTAACATAAGCACATCTCAAGCAGCAATGCCAAATGAAGGGTAAATATATAAAGTTTCAATGAATCTTTAAATAAATATTGTTTAAGAAACTGACCAATATTTTGTTTATATAGAATAAATCAAGAAAGTGCAGAGAATGTCACTTCATCCGAAAGATCTAGAGTAAAAAGATCCGGTACGAAACGTAAGAAACCTGGTATCAAATTAACAGTTTTGTCTGTAAGTAGTAATGAGGGACAATCAATGATTGTTGAATGTCAGTTAGATACCAGCAAACAAAAAACTGTGACATTTAAATTTGATAGAGATGATATGGTACCTACTGACATTGCTAATAACCTGGTAAGTAAATAATAAAATTTTATATGTTAATATTTTTATCTTCAAAATTTTTATTATTATTCTATTCTTATTTTCTTCAGGTTGCTGAAAATTTATTGCCACAATCTCAATGTGAAACGTTCGTTGAATTGATAGAAGACATCGTTAAACAATTACGTTTGGATCCTACACGGGCTTTACCTTTAGTAGCACATGGTCCACCAGATCAATCTGCCGGTGGTAGTCCGGTTACGAGTCGTCGACCTAGAGATCGTGACCACAGTCTTGATACAGCTAAGGTAATGGTTTTCTTTCCGTTTTTTCAATTTGTTTTATAGATATTAATATACTACGAATATAATGAAATTTATACAATTTATCTACAAAGGAAATTCGTTTTCTTTTTTTTTCTTTTTTTTCTGTTTTTTTATCAGAGAACAAATAGAAATAAATTTTGAAATAGAAGTTTTCAACAAAGATCATTGTCATTAGTATTATTACTTAAGAACCTGATACACAAAAGTCCATAATGCATATCATAGGACTATTTTGCTTGTTGTAAGTTCTTTTCTTGAAATAATAGAACCATGTTTCTTATATATTTCATACTAAAATAACGTTGTGGTTACGCTCGAGATGTATATCTCGTGATCCCATAAAAAAAAACACAAGGGTGTACCTCCAAGGTATAATTGGTGTGTATCGTTTTGGACGCAGCAGGTGAGACATGGCTCGCTAACTCGTCAAAGCAGCCACCGATCGTCGTACAAAATCCATCGTAGACACCGTTCGGTGAGTTCATCGTCCCCTCTATACCTTATCCTGTTTCCTATATTTCATCGTATAATCGTGGACGTTTGTGCATCCTTTTTGATTCATGATACATTGTGTTCGGACATTTGTGTATCTTTTGAAGTACAGCAATATTATATGACGACATTTCCTGCATATTAAATTCCTCCCATAGGCAATTCGTATAACATAACGGTTAGACTATGGCCAGGGCATACTTTATACTTTAATTTTTATATATTTATTCTTAATTATATATTACATTTAATTTTTACTTGAAAATTTTTCAGGAAAATTCACTCTTTTATGAAGATTATAATTTCTATTAGCAGTATATTACAATACATTTATATATAAGAGAATCCTATATATATATGAAATAATAAACAACATTCATACAACATTCTTTAGAAATGAATGAAATTGTACTTATTTAAATAGATTTTTTTGTAACATAATAGCATTGTAAAATATGCATTCTTTATTAAAAATACCTATTTGTGTTTCCCTTTTTTATTTTATTTTAAATATACTTAGTAATGTAACCGACTTATATAACTGTATTTTGCAATAATTATTTCATTTATGCCGCTATTTGGTTTTGTTTACGTGCATTGTAATTATTTTATTGGTAAAAGGTAAACTTTGATAGCTAGATAATTATTTTCTGTATGATTCCAGAGAGACGAAACTTCCAATACTTCTACACCTACGAAATTATTACCGATTGACCAAATTCTTTCTCACATTACGGGCTCCACCTCCATGGATAAGCAACAAAATGTGCAAACGCCTGATAGCCAAATGGGTCCTGAAAACACATCAGCTGAAGCATCCAGAAGATCATCGACCTCTACACAAAATACGGATACATTAACACCGACTAATTTACCAAGCGATCCCACTGATCCAACTCAGGAAACCATAGTTTCTGCAGCAGCAGACACAGTGTTAGACGCGCAAAGTATACTTAAAGATGAAACAGCTAAATCAACGTATATCCAAAGTCAAATAACCGATTCGACTGTAAATCAAATAAATGAAAAATCTAAAGAATCCGTCGTTCAAGATGCAATGGAACAAGAGAAAGAAACGAATAAAGAGACACACTTTGATGCCATAACTGCAGAAGTAGCTACATTAACTGCGCCACCTCCAGCACGAAAAATTTCTCGTTTTTTAGTTAGCCCTGTAGTTGAACAGAAGATTGTTACAAGTGAAGAAGAAGGATCTACTTCTGTAGAAAATGCAGATAAATCTAATGTATTAACAGCTCAGCCTAGTTCATTATCGCAATCAAATACGATTGATGAGGGGCAAGTAAAACACGATGATCTAGAAGTGAATGTTTTAGAAGCACAAACTATGGTTCCTGAAAAATCTAATATCGAAATCGTTACGCAAAATCCTCAATGTATCGCAGAACAAGTAGACACTGTTCAAACAATTCAACAACCGGTACAACAATCAATTGCTCTTCAAAGTACTGTACAAGGGCAAGCAATCCTATCCATATCACAAATGCAACAGAATGTTAGTGCTGTGCAATCTAGTCAACAAAATGTAATGGTTCCAGGATCAGCAATAACGCATCAATCGCCTCAACAGGTACAAGTTGTATCTCAAAATGTAGCCATGCCACAAAAGGATCCACAAACTCAAGTTGCATCGAGCGGAATCAATATATCAGGACAATATCAAAATCAATCTATGCCATGCAATATTCTATTACAGCAACAACAAATTCCTATACAACAAAGTTTAACGCAAATGCACATTCAGCCTGAACATCAGCATCAGGGACAAATGCAAGCTCAGCGACCATTGCAACAATTTCAACATCAACAAATACCGCAACAACATCAACAATATGTGATACTTCCTAGACATATTCCACAATTACAACCAACCACAATTATAGATGAAAGAAACCGCAGGATTTCTAATATTTCTACAACATCGAACATGTCTACGGATTCGCAAATTTCGGAAATTGCTAATATGACGGACGATAAGAAGCAAACAATGATCATGCCCAATTTATCAATGCCCCAAACGCAGCATGTACAATTTATTTCTCAACCAGATGGACCAAATATCACTCCTTTACCACAGACTGTTTTGGAACCAATCCAACAGCTTCAAACAGCACCTCAAGCTACAGTGAACGTCCCAGCAAATGTATCTGTACCTGTTTCAGTTCCTGCCCATCAAGCTGCCACTGTAGAAGTTGCTCCTAAAGTTACACTTAAAACAAAAGAGGTTTCATCAACGCTTCCAGATTTAGCACAAAATTTAGCAAATATACTTTCAAACCCGAAATCGAAATCTGTAACTCCTCATTGTTTAACTACCCACGAACCAAACCAAACTGTAAATATCCCAGGAACTACAATACTCGAATATAAACCTACTCTCCAGTCTGAACAGTATTTTCAACCTATTCAACCAGAAGCAAGTCAAATACAAATGCAACCGCAATTACAGCATAATTATCAAGTGAACACAACACAGCAAGGAATTCCACAAACGTTTCAATTTAGTCAACAACCTCATCAAGCACAAATACCTCTGCAGCAAACAATGCAACTGAATGCAACTCATCAGATCGACCCTCAGTTACAAATGGCGCAACAAAATTTTCAACAGAGCAAATGGACTGCTTCTATGAATCAAAATATTATACAGCAATCTGCGTCAATCAGACATATTCAACAGATTCAACCACAATCGCAACAAACTATGCCACAACATGTTATACAAGAAACTCAAAATATAGAAAGTTGCATTTCTTCCGATCAATCTCAGCTTCATTTAAAGCTCCCTGATCAACAACTCTTAGGAAAAGTATCTGAAACAGAAGCTCAAGATGCTAATTTAGCTGGGTATGTATAGTATATATAATATTGCCAAATGTTTAATACAGGTATGTTTATACATTAATTTATTTTGTCTATATATTAGGCGTACAAGTTCCGAATATCCTTTATTATCGGAGAACGAAAGCTCTAGCCATGATATAACTCCTGAACATACGATCGTTGAATCTGTAGATTCGGTATTATTTACACAAAATCAAGCATTGCAACAACAACAGCAGCAGCAGCAACACCAACAACAGCAACAACATCGAAAGCTTAGTCAACAGAATTCGCTAGATAAAGTCACAGATACGACTACTGGAACTAGTGTTCCGGGTGGAACAGGTCCACAAACAATAGCAGATCTCCATCAGAAGCTTGTTCAATTAACAAGTCAGCCGTCCGAAGCGCTTAATGTAGGCACACCTCCTATAAGTTATCCAGCTACTCCTCATAATCACCAGATAATAGGTGGATATGATGCCTACATGCATTCTTTACAACAGAAACTTGTTAATATTGGCATGCCAATTTCCACTACACATGGCATAGTAAGTAATTTAAAAAATATAAAGAATTAAATTTTTTTGTATTTTGTATTAATAATATGATAAATACATAGCAGGGTCCTCTATCACCTCAGACTACAATACAGTCGACTACAAACTTGACTGATTCAAATGTTCCAACAAGTGTGGAAAGTTCTGTTTTAACTCAAGAAAGCTCAATTCAACAACTTACGCTTTCTCAAACTGTAGGTTTTACGTTAAGAACATCATATACATTTGTCTTGAAAGATTTAAATTAATAAAATATAAAATTTTCTTATGTTCAGCATGTAGATTGCTCTCTCGATAGTCCAACTCCAACACCTGGAGGGGCTCCTGTAGGGTCTGAAACTATGAGTCCGAGTAAAGAGAGTATAAAAGTTCGAATCCAAAGACCGGGATCTCGTCTCCAAGAATTAGAACAAGAATTAGCAAAAATTCACAGAGGATCGATTCCAGCAACAGCTTCTCCACAACCTTTAACACCTCCTGTATCCATCAGTTCTGTTCCGCCGTCGTCCGTTGGTTCTATTCAGCTGCAACCATCTTTACAGTCTACTCAAAGTTTATTGACTACTGTTCCACCTGTAACTGCTGTACCTGTTGCTACCGTTACTCCCAGTGTCTTTACATCACGCTCTGATACGAACACTCCAGTGCAAGTAGAATCTCAAGAAAATGTTTCCGAGGTACATATAGAGTATATTTAAGTATAGCAAATTTCGGTATTTCCAACGAGCGTTCTTGAAAAATAACTAACTAATTTTAACTAATAGAAGGTTAGTACAACACAACCTGTTAGGAAAATATCAAGATTCGTGGTTTCCAAGGTCGCAGGTCCTCCTAATAATGCTACTACACCGATTCAACAACATACTGATATGTCAAAAAATCAAACAGAAGATTCGAAGATTTATCATATAGATGACACACAGGGTAATTATTCTAAAGATCAATGAAATAGATACATTTAGAAATGTTTAAAAATTAAATATTCATGAATTACAGGTACACCAGTACAAATAACTCACAGCCGTGAAGGTTCTCTTCCACCTACGCAAATTACTCAGCCTATTAATGCTCCTGTTGTAGAAGTAAATACATAGCTTTTATTAAGTATATGTTTAATTAATTTATGTGCCATTAACCCAACTGTTAATATTATTTATAGCAAGCAGAAAAAGATGAGAGATTTTGGACATTAACACCAAGTGAAGAATATCAATTGCTTATAAAAAAGTAGGTTTACATTTATAAAAATTTCATCTTACAGTTTTATAATAATTAAAAATTAACTTCTTTTACTTCTGTATATATACAGGCAAACTATGGAATTGGAATCCCTGCAAAGAAGACACAGAGAAGAATTGGAACGATTTCAACAGCATCAATTGCAGCTATTAATTCAACAGCAACAGCAAGCAAGTGCACTTCATCAACATCACCATCAACATCATCCAGTGCTTTATCATACTGTTACAACTAGTGTGCCAGGTTAGTCATTAATAGTAACTTTAAGTAACTTTAAACAACTATTTTATACGCCCCATTTCAATCATTATATTTCATCGTCCCTTGTAATGACATAATTCTTTTCCTAACAGGACAAACTAGACTTCCAGGTACAGAAGACTATTTAATGTTTAACACAACGCCCCAAACTCCTTTACAAAAAGCTCCAAGTAATTATCCAGATACCGATGAAACATTACGATTAGCTATGCAGAAATTGAAGCAAACTCCTTTGCAACTACAACCACAACAGGCGGCAACTGGAATACCACACGCTTATGTTATTCCAATTCCAGTAGTGCCTTCTGAAACTATGCAAAACGTGTCTACTCAACAACCTACTACTTATACAAGTGAACTAACTGAATCTCTAGAGCCAGCACATAATCCGACAATTATAAATTCAACACAATATCAGTTCACGCCTATATTACCAGATGGAACAAATTATGCAGTATCCTCTACTGGATCATTAGTTACACCTATACCGATATCAAGTTCAACGGGAAGTGGAGGTTACATCCAGTATCACGATAATCAAACATTATCAAATTTTCAAACATTTAGTTGCACACCACATGGCGGTTTCTTTTTACCAGCTGGCTATCGGCTAATATATGCTCCTTCTGGTGGAACGTCTCAGTCGCAGCCAGCTACACCAGCTACCCCACATATAGGAAATTCTCATGACGGTACACCGCCGGCAGAACCTTTGCACGCAGCAAATGTTGACAATTCAACAGCTCCACCTTCCCATACCGATCAATAACGTAATCTTCAGCAAGTTATGATCTATATTTTTCGATTTACTCATTTTCGTAATACATTCTTTATTTAAACGTGTTGCCCTTATCCACTAGTATGAGAATCATGCATTATTACAATTGTTATTCTATTATAGTTTTGCTAATACGTATTGCTACCCTCGTCTTCGTGGATATGTATGCGAGGAGATGCGAATGAAAGTATTTAGGATGTATTTGATATTGTAACATCCGTGCGTATCGTTAAAATATTCTCGTTATCTGTGCGTCAGCATATTAATTATTTGATATGTGCCTCGCAGCGAAATTAAAACTCTCAATTCGTACACGGAGAATATTTTGAATGAACGAATTAAGCTTCTGGACAAAAAAAAAAAACATAGGAAAGAAAAAGAAATAAAATATTGAAATTGAGGATAGAGGCCTTTACATGTACTGTGCTTATATCTTATTGTAGTAAATACCCTTCTTTAGTAAAAATGCTTGTTAAAAGACTTTTTCTGCTCTCAATTTATTGATAGCACAGTCCACATTAGTACAGGCCTCAGCTAGTCTTACAAATGATGGCATACAGCCATTCTGCTCGATATATATGTATAACTGTTAATGTATACTGAATGCTTTGGACAGAGAATGTATGTTTACGTGTGCATGGATGTGATTGCAGGAGTCAGACAGAGAAGAAATATGATTAATATAGTCACTGTTATGCTTTAATGTATTTCTAGCGATTTTACCTATTTCAATTAAAAAAAAAAGTCATGTGTTACTAGTTAGCAGTTTCATGTATCTTATCTAATATTATATCAACTATTATCTTTTTTAGACTTGATTGTGAATATTTTTATTATTGCATATTTAATTTATCGAAGTTTATTTCATTTGAATTGGCATTTCATTTACAATACGTTCTGAAATACATTTGCGCAATCCATTCCTTTGAATATTTTAGGAATTTTTGTTATTTAGCACTTCAATTTCTGATAAAATGGTGATGAAAATAATGGTAATCATCATAGATATTGAGAATCTAATTAAGAAAAAAAGAAACTCAATAGGAACATGACATATGTATGAAATTCATACATGTTTTAACAATATCAAAAATAAAATAATCTAGTGCTTGTGTTACATCCCAAAAAATATATTTTAAATTTTCATCTGTGCTATCACATATTGCATTTTGCAATATAGTTAAGAATAGCTTATTTGTATAACTACAAATATTACTGCTGTTTATTGGTAATTATAATGTTATCTTTATTTCGTTCAAATAATTGCAGTTCGCGTCGTTTTTAATGTTGCGATTTACTACTGCTTTAAGCATGAATTTATTATTATCAGTATTAGAATTTCGAAAATTATTTTAAAATTTTGAATATGAAGTTTTTTCTTGTAATTTCCAAGTTATTGATACTTGATCATGATATTATATTAAATTACACTCAATTGTTTCATATACACATATGTTTTATTTCTAAGTTTTGCATACCATAATTCTGTTATTTCGTTTTCCACTTTATTTGGGAGAAAATATAATTATACCTTTAAATCCAGTTAATCCACCTGGTAATAAATTCATGTGGCTGTTGAACGAAACATTATAATATAGATAATTGTATGTATTTCTTATGGAAATGCATTGCAATTATTCTTATATAGTTACTTTAAATAAATTTATTAGATAATACTCAAAGAAAATGCATAACATGTAATACTTAATGTACATATTATTCATTTACTGTTAGGTGGATTGGCTTTTGATAAAGATGCAGCTTCTATGTTTGTTAATAAAAGCTGAGTATATGAAGTTTCTAAAATAAACTATATTTAAATGTAATAATTTACAGTGATATAGTTTGGTAAAAATTGATTTTTAATTTCTTAAATTTATTCATTGAATGTGATGAAATGCATGAAATAAGACAATAGAAATGAATATTATTTCATTAACAGCATTGCAACGGACTACTTCCTTCCAAATATATTTTACACAATGTGATTTTAAATATACATAGTATTATAATGATAATGATGATGATATAATTGGAGTAAATTTTTGTAAAACATTATTGTTGTTTTACCAAAGAATACCAAACCGCACTGTTACATACAAGAAAAAATCACAATATGAATTCATCATAATTTTCTTCTACTAATATGGCATCTAACTTGATGGAATTGAACAACTTAGTACATTCAGACATAGGTATTACAATATATTTTTCAGAAAATATGACAAAAAAACAAGTAAATCATATTTTGCTACATTTAAAAGATTCACACATAAAGTCTTAGTACATATTGATGGATCAGAATTTAATGAACTAATTTATTACAGTTATTTAATTTATTTAACAGATTCATATAATTAATTGCAAGCATATATAGATAATTTGTTGATTTATATATATATATATACATGATTTATATACATATATATGTGTATATATGTGTATGTGTATATATATATAGTATGAACTATATAAGCATACTGTTCTAAACATAGGAATATATCGTATGATATTTTAGAAATGCAGTTGTGAAAAACACATGTTTCTTGTGTTACATTTTGCTTTTTCAAATTTCGAATGTAAAAAAACAAAACTTGACTTGAATAATAGAATGAATTAAATTTATCTATAAATTATCCTTAAAATTACACTGTACAAAAATTTGAAGCTCACTAATTAGAGCATATAAAAAAAGCTTTTTAAAAGAATTGTATGTAACTATTACAGGAAGGTTTAATTACGTTCTAAAATATCTTGTACTAGTGTTTAACTACCTTGCTTGTAATAAAAATGAAAAATATGAAAAAAGTTTAGACAAAAATAATCGAAGAGCTTTTCCTGTGCTAACTAGTGTATAAGTTCATACATGCTTTAAAACTTATGTAATCTATGTTGTGTGAAATTCTATAAGAAATTTTGTAAAGACTGATTAGATATGCATCAGCATTCAATAGATTGCAAAAAAAAACAAAATTAATTTAAACCATTCACTGTATGGAGAAAAAGTTGTAACTAATAGAGATATATAGAAATTAATACAAAGAAACCTGAAATAATTTAGATTCAACTCAGAATAATATTATCTTCCATTCCTTACTTGAGAAGTACTTACATCAAAATGTAGTTTGTGATGTTAATTAATACATTGTATATTTGTGAAATTTATGAATATATTATGTAGACAACAACACAACTTTTTTAATTAGTATTGCATGTACTATATTTTTAAACAATATTTTTCTATGTCACATAACTAATTCTAAACATATTAAATTATAAATTTATTGAAATTCTTTTATATGAGTTCTGTTAAATTTAAATCATCTATTGCAAAGATTATAAAGAAAATTAGAAAATAGTATATCTTTAACAAATGATTGTTTCAATCATGATATCTACATATCATTACCATTTTTATTTACATTTGTTTAATAATTATCTTACAATAATAGTATAGTAGATATAAAAATAGTTTGTGGCAACAAAGATGTTAACTTATATTTATATTGATTAAATTATAGAAATTTCATGATAAAAAACTTTTAATTTCTGTTAGTTTTGAAGCAATCTTTATATAAATTTTATATTATCAAACATATTCAAAACAGTCACTTCAGGCATTTTCTTCATTAATTTTATATGTATTGAATAGCCTGCAATTTAAATGAAATACGTTACTAATGAATCATGCAAAATCAATGAAATAAAACAATTCACTATATAAAGCAAAAAGAGTTATTTATTATTTTATTAGAAGACAAGAAGATCATATTGAAATAAAAATTATTAAATGATTTAAATAAGTAATTTGACCAAAATAACTAATTGTGTGTATTATGAATAAACTATGGGTATTTACGAACCACAAAAATAGGACCTAAATAGAAATTTCTTTCATTTCTTAAATATTATAAGGAGTATTTTATTTTGAATATCTTTTATATTTTTGTACAATATATAAAATAAAATAAATAAAAGCATAAAAATGCGCGGTATAGTTATGAATAATTACAGGATCAAACAACTTTTATTAAAATATCTTTTTAGTGATTGTTCATAATTTACAACAAAGGATTAGAGAGACGATATACTTACGATTAATGGAGTTGTGAAGTGCTTATAATAATTATGCTATTGCTTCCATACGATTTCGATGCCGTGCGTAAGCACCCATACAGGCAAAAAATCCAATGATTCCAATAATCAATCCAATGATCAATGCTAAGGTATCTCCAAAATCAAAGCTGGACGAGGCCATCGCAAAATTAAATGTCGTAAAAATAGCAAGCAAGAAATAAAACCACATTTTTGCAATATAAAAAAGATTTGATTATTCGATATGATAAGTAACCTTCACGATGGTGGGTTTTAATAAACACTACACTTGTACAATAAGATTCACATATCTTGCGCGTTTATTAAATCAACTTTCAATTCGCTACCAAGGTACTATTATATTTTTTTTACTTTGTTACATCATACACACAAAATGTATAAATCTTTATTTATCAGGTTTTCATTCGATGATCAAACTAGTATTGTTTAGTCATTTCCTTGATTTTAAAACGTAATACAACGATTAACATTATGATCCAAATTTGACAATTACAAACTATACAGTTTCTATATTAAGTTTTCGTTTCTTTAACATTATCAAAGTTAATCATCTAAAATGTAAAGTCAATGTATGTATATAATAAATGATACTTTGCGTTTAACAAAATTTTATTATAAATACAACATATGTATATGAGGATAAATAAAACGTCAATTTTAAAACGATATTGAATAAATATCATTAAAAAATATATTTTTATAAAATGCCTGTTTTCTGCACGTACTTCCATATGTCTTATTTCAGAACATATGCATATATCAAACTTTTATACCAAACATTTACCTTTGCTTAATTTATATACAAAATTCCATATATCATTTTAAAAGCTTTATCTAGTTTTTTGTAGTTCTTATAAAACAATTTAAAGTTTTCAGGGAAAGTAAATTTCTCTAAAAATTTTATATACATATTCCCTTTTTTACAGGGAAAAAAGCCTACAGAAAATACGTTACAAATGTGGGATAAAATATGTTATAATACATTTATATTTTTTATTATAGTACAGTAGTATTAGATCACAGACATAAATGTCTAATAATTAGATAATATTGTATATGTAGTATAGTATAGTTAAATATATAGTACAGTACACTATATAATATACTTATAGTACACAATATACGCTAAAAAATATATTCTATGCTATAAAATATAACTAGACATTTAAGAAATGATACATACTTTCCAATTATTCTTGAGGTTTTGAAAATTTTTGTGAATATTTCCCCAACAATAGTTGCCCAATCAAAAGACATATTCCGCTCATAATGTTCAGATCAGCCTATTTACGAATACAACGAAGGCAACCTATTTTGACAAAGATAAAGATGTATCTGTGCGATGTTTAAGGTGGCGTCACTTGCTTGCTGGGGAAAGTATAGAGAGAAATATTACATTGGCGCGTATCGACCGAGCAAAACAATTTTTCCCCTCATCGCTTACACATTTCAACTATTTGACACAGGTAGAGTGAATAAAACTATACGAATATTTGTTCGTTTCTTAAATGAGATTTTTCACATTTTAATATATTAGCATATACCTTTTTCGAACGGATAATCGTTGCCGTTTTGTAGCCATTTTGCTATCCGTTGATAAATACAAGACATATTCGTACCGACTGGTGAACCGCGTACCTCTTGTCACATATAAAATGCTAATGCTTATTTCAATGTTTTGACCGATCTTCGTCTACAAACCTTTTCTTTTTTTTTTTTAACACAATATTATATTAAAGAATGTATACGTGTAACAAGTACATGCATAATCACGCATGATACAGAATATCCAAATGCTGTGAAAATCAATTTAAAAGCGAATAGACGTGAAGGACACAATCGCATTTATATTTTTCCTTCGATATGATTCTTTAATATTGTTTGTACTTTATTTCACTATATGATTGAAAAAGATGTATATAATATTACAGTTTTGATAGATATGTCTTTTATATATACAGAAAACTTAAAGAATAATAAAGTATATATTTTTGCAATATATAAGGCAACATATTTATGCACTCTATAAAAAAGGTATGTCCTAATTGTTAAAAATTGTAAAGTAAATGCTATGCTTTTTAGGATATGTGTCATATATATCGATTATATATATTATTACATATATAATAAATATATGCTCGAAAAGTAAGAAGCATATATTTAAAGTATTATCGATTATATTATTATTTTTACTTTAATAAACAGATCATTTATTAAATATAAAGCTTAATTTTTTATGTTTTATATTGTTACATTTTAATGTGATTTTAATGATTATAAATACTTATGTTTGGTTTTAGATAAAAGTCAGTTTAGAGATAATTAAATAACAATTTAAGTAGGTTGTTTTCTTTTTGAGATACTGTGAATTGTGATATATACAATAAATGTAAATGATATGTTTTTTTAAGCGCCACTTTTTGGACATCAGAATTTAGAACCAAATCTATTATGGAACTGTCACATGAAATATTGGATACAATAGATATTAACGATGACAAAGATGTGATGGAAGTATTGAAGCATGCAATCACAGAAGAAAACATTATAGTAGAATCAGAAACTACAGAAGATTCTGTAGAAACAGAAATAGAAGAAATTATAGAAATAATAGAAGAAATAGAAGAGGACAAAGAAGAATCACCACAGGATGACATTATTCTTATTGAAAATAATAATGGGAAAATTAAACCAGAGATGGAAGTCTATGCTTTTGACGAAGATAGTTCTATATTTAAGACACATACTGATAATGAACACGAAAAGAAAGAACAATATGATAAAAGTAGTAATAAGCAAGTTATAGCATATGATGTAGATGAAGATTGGCAAGACGAAGATATGGAAGAAGAAGAGTATGAATTGAAGTTTGGACAGAGTTCTAATGTATTAAATCACTGCACAGAATCTTTACAAAGTCAAAGAATATCAAGCAGTGATAAAAAATATGTAAATAATCAAACAACCGCTTTACCATTACAAACAAATAAAACAGAATCCAGGGATAATGTAGAATCTTCAGACAAAGTAGAGAAATCTAAATTAAGCCTAGAGTTTAAAAATAATGTGAATAGCGACGAAAATATTGATAATAATGTAAGTCATGAGATTGTGAAGAATGTTGAGAATAATCTATTATACACTGTTCTTGGTACAAAGAAGCAAAGTTCAGTAAAAACATTTCAGGCAGATAAACTGTCGGATACTCATTATATCAAGGTTTGTATTACCAAATTATTTCATTATACATAGTTGCTATTATTTGTCTGTATAAAAGTAATAGTTTTATTTTTAGATGGAACAACTTGACGAAAATACTATACCAATTGGAGGAACAATTTATTATGAAGCAGATAATATAGAAACATTGTATGTTGCACAAACAGTAGATGATACTGAACAGTATTATGATACTGTAGCAATAGAAAATGAAGAGCAAGTATGGGAAACAATTAATTCAGATACCAATCAAAACCAGGAGAAAGAAAATTCTCAGGTATTAATTTAAAAACTGAATGTTTAAACTTATTTCTTTGTTTTTCATTTACTAAATAAATTTTCATTAAATTTTCATCCATTTTAAATTTTAGGATCAAATATTTTTACATGAAGATGAGGATGGTCAATTATATTTCAAAGATGAAACTGGTACTTTACAGCCAGTGTATTTGACTGAAGATGGACATTATGCTATTGCAGAAATCAGTGATGGTTATGAGGGCAAAGAATTACAAATGAGATCTGACCAGAATGCTAGACAAGTAGACGAAGAATCTTACTCTATGCCAGATAGTGAACTCAAATCTATTCATAATAATAAACAGGTATTTGATAAATTCTAATAATAATTCTAATATTTCTAATAATATTCTAATAATTCTATATTTGGTAAATTCTAAAACGTGCAATATCAAAATCATTTTCCTATTTTCATCAGTGTTACTTTTCAGAATTCTGTAATATCTGCTGCTGAGCTAGATAACGAAGATAATACTGTGACTATATCTCTGATAATATCCGAGGATGAACATGGACAAAAAAGAACTCAAGTTATTATACCAACAACGGATAACTTAAAGTGTGATATTTGTAATAAAAGCTTTAAAACGTCGTTCCAATTACTTCGACACAATAGACTGAAACACGCTCGGGAAGAAGATATTACAACCAGAAATTTCCCGTGCGATTTATGTCCTAAAAGGTAATTCTTTATATAAATTAAATTTGTTTTATTAGTTATAATAATAATGATCAATTTTTTTATTCGCATTTCAGATATCCAGATCAAAATTCTTTAGCTCGACATAGAAAGACTCATACTGGTGACCGACCATTTCAGTGCCTCGAGTGTCATAAAAACTTTCCAACATCTACCGCTCTACGTCGTCACTTGACACTTCATAATTCACAATCTCGACCTCTTCCGTGCATTTACTGCGGTCGCCGCTTCGTAGATAAAGCTAGTCTGGTTAAACACGAGCAGTCGCATTTGGCTGGTGATCAGCGGACCCACACATGCGATGTATGTCATAAGTCATTCTTACATGCAACTGATCTGAGTCTACATAAAAAATATCATGATCCTGATAAGAAATTTGACTGTGAGGTTTGTGGTCGAGAGTTCAACAGATTGAACAATTTGCAGAGACATATGATGGTACATCAACAAGTACGTATGATCAATACGATCTTAGTGTTTAAATTGTTCGGGTCTCGTAAGAAAAAGAAATGTTTCCATATACTTTTTGCCATTTCTCTCATATTTTCTGCAACTTGTACGTACTACGTAAAATTAAGGAATTTATATAATATAATAGGAGTTGAAATATCTTAAATTATACAATTATAGGTGTTCTCAACTCTTTTAAAAGTAGTAATTTAATTATAATGTATGGTATTTCTTTTATTTCCACATTTTAGCAAGGGGCGAACGAGGAAATACTTTCTTGCGACGTATGTGGCATCACCTATAAATTCATGAGTTCGTTGACGAGGCATATGGTGACGACACACATGAATCCAGAAAAATTAAGGCAACAAGCGGAAGAACAACGAAGGAAGCGTGAAAATAATTATCGTCGTTATCTAGAAAATCGAAAAATGTACGAAACTCAACATTCAGGAGGATATGGAACAAAACGGAATTATCACAACACACGTATACTTAGTGGAAGTAACGACGAAGCAGCTTGATTTGCATTTTCAAATCACTCGATGACCGCTAAGAAAAGTACCATAATAAAACCATAGTTTTTCAAAATAAAAAGAGACATAAATATGATAAATATTTGCATATAACATAGGGATATTTCTCTATCATTTTCTTCGCTATAGATAATTGAATAGGTAAATATTAATTTAATAAATATATGAATTGTGTAGTGTTTGAAATATTCATGTATCTTTATGAAAATTCAGGTATATGCTTTATAGAAAAATATAGCATACGTATATGTGTTTAAAATAGAATATGTATATATAAATACATTTCATTTTTATTGTACACTAGGTATTTACATTGTAGATACAATTGTTATTAGTAACGTTTTAATATATACATATTTTATTGTAATTTTCATGTAATTATAGTCGTGTAATGTAGGTAAGTACAAAATATTGTAAGAGTAACAAAAGAGGAAGTTTATAAATCAAATTTTTCGTACGAATGTCTCTTAATATGGGTCATTATTATTAATACTAAAAGATGGCTAAAAATAATTTTTTTAATTCAAATTTGTAAAAAAATCATATTAAAATATGAGAAATAAGTAATGTTAATGTTTTGATATTCATATTATTTTGTAATTCTTTTATTGTTCACAATTAAATTTAATTACCGGTTCAAATTTGGATATACATGTATGTGTGTGTGCGTGTGCGTGTGCGTGTGTATATATATATATATACATTTATATATTAATGAAAATTAAATGTTAAATTATGATAAATAATATTTTTTCCCAACAATATAAAACTGCAAATATAAACTATCACTAACTACTGTTCATGTACTTATTTTACCCCCACCATATTTAGTTTGCTCAGTCACGTGATAAATATGATGTGATTCGATTATAGCGTATTTATATGTTTGCGCAATACACATCAAGTTAATTTAGTTATAGATTTAGACCAGTGTCTTGAAACGAAAAGAATAAGGATAGTTTTTGTAACTATACTAAAATACAAATTTTATAATTTCTTTGCAGTCAAATAATTTTACAAAGGAATACAACAACACGACAGGTAAACAAAAATATAAAATATTCGAAGTACTAATGAAATAAAATAATCATTAAAAAAATATATTTTAAATTAATTGAAGGTTAATTAAAAAATTTGAGAATAAAAATTCAAGTAATTATGTTATGAACATTGAAAATATATGTTGTATTCTATTCAATAATATAAGAAATTATCCTTTCCTTAAGTATTATTATATAATAAAAATTTTATATTTGTTTTATATAATAAATGAATTTGTTATTTTTTTTTATAAGATAATGATAATAATATTTAGTATCTTAATTTAGCAATGATCAAATTTTATTTGAGATATTGAAACACTAACATTGTGTGTAACTCACATTGTTACAGATCTACGTAGATATCAGTAAGGTAAAAAATAATAGATAACAAATCAAGTTTTGAGTAATTTCTCTTGAGCAAAGTTCATAAGCCTCTATATTAATTGTTATCAATATGGAGAAGCATGATGCATTCTTACAAGTACATTTAGAAAGACCTGTATATGAACAAGAAAGTTTAAATGAAGATTGTCATTATGAAAAACCAAAAGGGCTTTGTGTGTAAACAATAAAATTTCATTACTTTATTATTAATATATAAATATCATATGTAAAATGGTAGTTTTCTTATAGGCTTCCAAGATGCAATATGTGATTTAAAACATAGAAACTGGAGATCATGTCTTACATCTGCAATTCCCTCAATACATTGGCTGAGAGATTACAATTGGAAAGAAAGTATAATGCCTGATATAATTTCTGGTTTGACTGTAGCAATCATGCATATTCCTCAAGGCATGGCTTATGCACTTTTGGGGAACGTACCTCCTGTAGTTGGAATATATATGGCATTCTTTCCTGTCTTAGTGTATTTTTTCTTTGGCACATCTAGACATGTGTCCATGGGTAAGAAAAAATGTATTTTAATTTTGATAGTTTAATAAATTCGGAACAATCATTAAATATTTCATTAAAAACAAGATCTCTTTAGTGTTTTACACTTGATGCATACAAGCTTTGTAAAATACTACTTCTATTACAGAAATATTACAAATATCTCCTTTTAATAAGAACTTATTAGACAAGCTAGAACAATGAATCATTATTGGCACTCATCAGGAACATTCGCTGTGGTTTGCTTGATGACTGGGAAAACAGTGGCATCTTATTCGGTATCGCACAATGATATTACAAATCCAAATGCTACAACTACATTGCCCAATTTGCCTGGAGAATATTCCTATACACCAATGCAAGTTGCAACAGCAGTTACACTCATGGTTGGAATATTTCAGGTAAAATTTTGTAGATTTATTTTATATCTTGCAACAATGACATAATAATTACCTTTTTCAGATTATAATGTATATATTTCGTCTGGGTATTATAAGCACATTGCTTAGTGATCCATTAGTGAATAGTTTTACAACTGGTGCAGCAGTCTGTGTTTTAATATCTCAAATTAAAGACCTATTTGGTTTGAAAATACCAAGACAAAAAGGATATTTCAAGTTCATTTTTGTATGTATAAAATATCAAACACTATCTAAAAATAAATAAATTAATTAGAAATATATAAATTAAATTATAAAATATTTCAGACATTGGTAGATATTTTTAGAGGAATACAAAATACAAATTTAGCTGCTTTACTTATATCAGCAATAACAATCGCTGGTCTTGTACTTAATAATGAATTTTTAAAGGTAATTTTTAATTGTTAGAATATTTTTGTTCCAAGATCTATAAATAATAATTCTATTGTTATTTTAATATTAGCCATGGGCAAGCAAAAAGTGCAGCATTCCAATTCCAATCGAATTGATTGCAGTTGTGAGTGGAACTTTAATTTCAAAATATTTTTGTTTTCCTACCATGTATAATATTCAAGTTGTGGGTGATATTCCTACAGGGTGTGTTTAATGTCCATTTTTAATTTAATTATTTTTCGTCAATATAATTAAGGTCTTTTAATCTTTTAAATTAATAGATTACCAGCACCAACAGTTCCAACATTTCAACTCTTACATCTAGTAGCAACAGACAGTATTGCTATAACTATGGTTTCTTATACTATTACCATATCAATGGCTTTGATATTTGCACAAAAATTGAATTATAAAATTAATTCAAATCAAGAACTTCTTGCTATGGTAATAGAAAAAACCCTTTAATATTATTTTAAAATCATATAAATTATTACACTATGTATATTTTTAAAATGTAATTTTAGGGTTTGAGTAACATAACAGGATCCTTTTTTTCATGTATGCCAGTGTCAGCATCTTTAAGTAGATCTTTAATTCAGCAAACTGTTGGTGGTCGGACACAAATAGCTAGTGTTGTATCATGTATAATATTGCTTACAATCCTTTTATGGATTGGCCCATTTTTCGAACCTTTGCCAAGATGCGTTCTCGCATCGATTATTGTTGTAAGTATAAATGTTTTGAAATCTACCTACAAAATCCACTTATAAAAAAATGCTCATATCAAATTTCGATATCATTAACAGTTTCATAATATTTAATTCTTTTCTTTAGGTAGCTTTAAAGGGAATGTTTCAACAAGCTAACCAGCTTATAAAATTCTGGAAATTAAATAAATGTGATGCACTAATTTGGATTGCAACATTCTTGACCGTCGTAATAGTAAACATCGATATTGGTTTGCTAGTTGGAATAATAATATCACTTGCAATTATTTTATTGCAAAGTCTTAGTCCTTATATTTGTTTATTGGGATACATACCAAATACAGATTTGTATTTGGATATCAGTAGATTCAAAGCGGTATATTATTTTTTATAACTAATAATATTTTTTAAATCAAAAGATGTATCTATACTTAGCATATTTGAATCATTTTTAGGCAATAGAAATTCCAGGAATGAAAATTGTTCATTATTGCGGAACTTTAAACTTTGCAAACACTAGTCATTTCAAGACAGAATTGTATAAATTAATTGGAGTGAATCCAACAAAAATTATAGAACATAAAACTAAGTTAAGGGAAAAGGGTATTTATATGGACACAGAAGATTCAGAAGACAAACAAGAATTACGATGTGTAATAATGGATACGAGCGCATTAAGTTATATTGACTCTAGCGGCGTAATTACGTTAAATTCAGTAATGAAAGAATTTCAACAAATTGATGTACACTTTTATCTTGTAAGTTGTAGAACTCCCATTTTTGAAACTATAAAAAAATGTGACTTGTATTTACATGGAACACTTACGTTTAAGATTTTTGCAACTATACAAGATGCCAGAACATACTTAGAAAAAGAAATGTATTCGAGATAATACATGTAATTTTGCCAAGCAGTTATAAGTTATATTACGTTTATAAGCATATACATAGTATTAAATCAAATTCGAATTGGTTCTACAAAGTATACAATAACTAAATTTGAAACTACTTTTTACTTCTGTTACACTTATTTCATACTTTGTACTTATGCTATTTTAAAAAATTTTTTAAATTAAATGGACAATATTTTTAATATCGATTACATCTTAAAACAGATCAGTTTTTATATACAAAATAAGTAAATATCAAGACTTACTAAAGAATTAGTACTTATTTGTTAACAACTCTCTCTCTCTCTCTCTCTCTCTCTCTATATATATATATATATATATATATATATATATATATATATCTTTAATTTTGTATATGATGCTACTCAAGTTTTTACATAGTTATGCAAACGTGACAATAAAATTTATGTCTAGCTTTTCATACTTAGATACTTATAAGAGTAACTTGAAACATTAAATGAATTTTATCATTTTAAAAAAATTTATTGAATTTTAATAGATTTAGTTTAAAGATATACTTATTAAAGCAGAACAAAATGTTATGTTTCAATCATAATCGGAAAAACTTATTTATAGAAAGCAGATTAAAATGTATTTTTTGCTTGATGTTCCATAATTGTAATTACATATTTCGTTTATATGTACTATATATACATATGTATATACAATTGCAAGTACAAATTGCATTAAATATATGTGCTATATTTTTTCTATAGATGTATTTATGTTTATACAAAACTTGTATATAATCGTAAAATATATAGATTATATTTGGAAGATTTTAATAAAAGAAATAAATATTTAATGTATATCTCTTAGTGCGGTTTATACTGTATAAATCAAGGTATATATACAAGGAAAAGGGCAAAATTATAGATTATTATTATTTATCAGATCACAGATTATTTATTTACGGTGATCATTCTATATACAAAGTAACAGTTTCTAGTTACAACAGGTAACTCACTGTCACTGTCAGAGTTTTATAAATGTGCTACCCTTTTTGTAATCACAAAACTGGTAGCAAGTTACTATAATTTGTAGCACATTGTTATATCTAATTTGGGGGCAGTGATGACCTGCACTGATATCTGTATTACAGAATAAATACTTGAAATGTATGGCAAAACATTGTTCGACAATGTGTACTGTGAAGGAATAAGGTAATTTATCTATGCTCTTTTTCTTTAACTATAATTGATTCAATTAAAAATATTGTTGACATCTGATAATTAAGCTAATCCATACTTCTTCTTGAGGGATTCTGGCATTTCTGGTGGTGGTGGGCGGGGCATTCGGAGCCATACTTTAACTGCATCATAAATGAACCATTGTGCTCCTGTTAAAGTACCAATCATAACAATACGTGGACCAAGACCTTTCCATACTCCAGTCAAGCCCATCTTTTTCAGAACATCGACAGCTGATGCTCCTTTTTCTTGATTCAATTTTGATACAACCTGTGTTACAAATATATAAGTCGATTAAATTATTAAATTAGATGCAGCTAGAAATAAAAATGTACGCGTTAAGAAGTATACTTACAGAATCAGCAGGATGAGATACAATTGCACAAAATACACCAGCAATATATCCCGCAGCAAAAGTAACAACCAACTGTTCATTTTTTGTACATTCTTGCCTTGGTTTGGGAACTACATACTTGTACAGGAGCTCAAGAGTACGTTCAAAGCAAGCAAACTTCATCATCGTGTATGGAATCTGACGAAGCCACAAAGGTACCAACCCTTTATAGAAACCACTAATACCTTCTTCACGATATATCTTTGGCATAGCTTCCCTTAAAGTATTTGCAAATCCTGGTGTAGTTTGAATCTTCACCTATAAACATAGCAAATATGTTTTGTGCATTACGATTCATGCTATGTTATAAATGTTTAAAGAAACTTACAATACATGATATAAGATGTGACATATTCTTTTTTTAGGTGTTAAAACAGTTACATATATCATAAATGAAAATATAATTTATACTTACTTTAGAAGCTTCAAAAGGAGCTAGACCAATATCAGCAAAAAATTCTGCAGATGCTGATGAAATTAGATACAAAGTTGTTCTATACTCATATGCCTTTTCCTCTCCAGCAAGAGCTGAATAATATACTTTAAACACTTCATAAAGTCCAAATTTGAACATTCCTTGGATGGAGTAACCAAAGAATGTTGGAGCCCATCCTTTAGCCAGACCTCGAGTTCCATCTTCAGCCATAGTTACCTGAATAATAAAATGTCCAAAATTAATCTCTTATTTATAAATAAACAAGAATAAGTATAACCGTTTGAGTCCCAGGGGTCATTGAAAAAATAGGGTCGAAAAATCCCGAACAGCGCGATAGCGCTTGTCATATTTGTCACTTTATGAAATACATATATATTATTATATATGCGTACTATTAGTTCATAAATATTTCAAGTTTTGTTCAATAAAAATTATTGAGAAGATAACAATGAAATATAAAAAACCGTTAGTCGACCGTAGCGTTCAAATATACTGGGACTTTTTGACATAAAATCGAAACAGAGCGATCACGCTGCTTGGGACAATGAAATAATATCAATGAGATAATTTGCTTACTCTGAATCCATTGAAAACTGATTTGTACTTTGCAGGGTCTACTTGAATACGGCATTTTACCAAATCCAAGGGAGTAACCATAGTATGAGTGATACCACATGACAAAATACCACCCAAGCCACATAGCATAAAGTATTTATTTGATCCAAATTCACAGCTATCTAAAACACAAAGAAATCTATTATAATCCAAATATGTTATATTAATTTTTATTTAATCGACAATTTAAAAAACTATCATAAGTAAACCGTTAGAAAGTGCGCGTGGAATTCGAATTTGGCAGTATTTCAGAATTGGTATGAACGATCTTGTTACCTTGATCTAATCTAATAATAAACTTTTCAAGTACAGTAGGATAATTATGTTCTCGGTCGCGGTCACCGTACTAACGTACACTATTATTTTTATTCTAATGTCAAGCAAGGCTATGAAGACGAGATTTGCACGCATAATTTTCGACAAAATGGCTGCTTCTTATGCAACTCTTCGCATTACTAACAACAATCGAATGTGAATACCTTCTTATTAAATCATTTTAAGTCAATATCTTGTATTAAACAATATTCGAGAGTCTCAAAAATGCTAGTTTCACTAAAAAGAAAAACCTATAAAAAAAGAAAAGAAAACAGAAATATGCATATGAACCGATAACGACATAACTCACCATGCGGCCAAATCTATATCCATTATATAATTTTTTTCATGATAACTGAATTAACAAATTTACCATAATTTGCAATAAAGTAATTGTTAACGCTGAGACATTAACTTAATTAATATCTAAAACTACTAGAAGGCAATTAATTTAGATGTACAAATTTATCTTGAAAATTTATCTATATCACAAGACACTAGTAACAATTCTATAGAATACTAGGAACAATATTTTGGATTATGTAATAACGATTATTGATTTGAAATTCTTTTGAAATATTGTCAATACTTTCTTCCATTACAAAGAAGAAAAATTAATTCTCAATAAATAGGGGTCAATAATCTATAATTATCGTTAAGGTAGAGTAGTTATGTATCTGTCCAAAGCCAAAAACTATTGAATCAATGTTAATTAAATTACTCCAGCTATACATAAAAGTTATTTAACAAATTACTAACCGCCTGATGATACAGAGGCAGCTGCAATATGACGATTTCTAACGAGCGCTTGTGTAAGTTCTTTCTGGCCCTGACATTTAGCTGTCACGAAAGGAGTTCCGAATGGATTCGTTTTGGCTATGTCCAATATTGAAGGCCACATCTTGCCTATTTTACTTCACCTGCATACACCACCAATTGATGTTAATTTCTATAAAATAATTATATTAGTCTAAATTACTGGCTACAAAACCTTGACAAGTAAGACTCTTGACTCCACCGGCTTCGCCCGATAGGAAAAGAGTGGCAGACTTGGCTAACGGAATCCGTTTAGTAACATAGTCCACTAACTATCATTCTACAGATAGGAAATTAAATCTCTGTGCATGACAACGCCATCTGGCGAGCTCTATAAATTCTACTAAATGAATCTTTCACATTCACACAATATAGTTTGTCCAACACATAGCGTATACGGCCGTGAACAGAAACAAAATTTGAATACTGCAATTGTAATTTCTTAATCTTTTACAAAATTAAAATATCTGATACCTTTTAACACTTTGTGATTGATTCTATGCCATCGATATTTTGAAAAATGAGTCTGAAAAAATAAGATAAATTAATTTATGTAATTATGTATCTATGGAGCTACCATATCATTGAAAAAATTAGATTTAAGTAGTAGAAAAAGAAATTGTTGAAAGATTTTTAAGAATATAAAAATATTTATCAAAAAATTTTTGAAGCAAACGCATATACTTATAATAGTACTATACGAGCAATAAAGGTTATAAAAAAGAATAAAAACGGAAATTCATAAAAATTAAGATAATCGTGTTTTCTAAGAAGCATATTAAACAAATATACAAAATTACTATATAATATAAATTTAATTATATATAATAAATATTACAATTGCAAAATGTAAATTTCCAAGACCCGAAGACAGTGTTTAGTGTTGAAGGATTCCTCGAAACGTCGATTCTATTTGAAATATATTCTTAATGACTGTTGTATTTTATTTATAATACTGTGAACAACATTCATTATAATCAAATATGATTCTTACATTTATTAGTGTGCAAGCTTTGAGACATGAAATAAAGAGAATTCCAACATTTTTATTTCGTAGCAAAACTAACGAAGCGTGTGCTCTCAATGAATTAGATAATTCGGCAGACTCAGATAAGGTAACCTGTTCTTATATACTTATATGTTTGATGAAAATATAACAAAGTAATAAATATTTTACCTTATTTTACTCTGACAGCCAATTGACATTAAAAATCCATATGAAAAAGAACGACGATTGTGTATTTTATGTAAACTAAATATTAATCCAGATTATAAAAATGTACGTTTATTATCTCAATTTCAAAGTCGCCATACAGGTAGAATTTATGAAAAACATATAACTGGTTTATGTCACCATAAACAGAAAAAAGTGGAACAGGAGATAAAAAAAGCACAACAATGTGGTAATAATATATTTTTCCTGTTTTAATGTTATTTTAAATATATTTTATAGTAATTTATGGTATCTTATTGTGTTTAATTATTTTTTTGTTTTAGGTTTAATGGGTTTCATGACTAAGGACCCCAAATTTGTTAATGATCCAATGTTATTCGATCCTAACTTTCCATTTAAGCCTCATAAATATTAAATGTAAAGTACAAAAATTGTAGGTATTTACATTTCTACTGATTCATTTTTATTTAAGATATGTACATATGTATTATAAAAATATAACAATAAAATAGTTACAATACGAATTATTATAGGATATTTCTTTTTTAATATTTAATTAATAGAATGTATCATCATTAATAGAGAAATGAACTATATCAGGATTAATGTTAAATGAAGACAAAATTTCAGACATTTTTACTATTTGACCACTTTCTCCTTGCAAAATTTTTTGATGGTCTATAAGAGCACTTTGACAACATTCTGTCCACTTTTTTATAGCATCTTCTAAATTTTCTGCTTTGTTCTTTAATCATAAATAATTCATTTATATCATAGTTATTTATAACACAATTTATAACTAATATATCTTCTTACATATACCTTTTTTTTATATGATAACTCAGTTTTCAAAATTTTAATAGTTTCTTCCTTTTCCTGTATACTCTTTCTCAATGATTCTAAATCAGTTTGATATAATTTTTCTTTTATTTCAATGTCAATCTCCTTGTTACAATTTTTTGTGTCTAAATATAATTTTTTAGGAGAAGGAGATTGTTGAAAAAGCAGTCTTTTCGCTACAGATACTTTTCTGTTTTATAACAAAATAATAAAAATTATGACTGAACATTAATTTGTTATCATCTTTTTTTATACTTACAATGGTGTTCCATATGTACTTGTTTCTGGTGCACTTATGTTATCTTTTTTATCATTATTTTGAGGGGTACTAAATGGAGACCGGAAGGGTTTATTTACACCTTTACTATTTCTTAATGGCTTAGCACTCATATTTCTGAAAATAGTACACAATTATTTGATATGTATTTGCAACAGATTTTATTATATCTATATTTAATGTGATTACGATATATCCAAATAATTCGATGAAGTATTCTGTATTCAAACACTCACATCAATGTTACATAAATATATTGTCCATTATAGTTATAAACAATTAAATATAATAATATTTATCAAACAATTTCAATTTCATACCGGTATATTTCATATTATTTCTTTATTTCTTTATAGAAAATATGCTTTTACCAGTGGTGAAGTATCCTAAATGTACTATAGTTTATTTATACACAATATATTTTCTTGAATGGAAATACAAAAATGATATTTTTAAGTAACAGTATCTATATATATCATTATTATAAATGTCTAAATATATGAAATATCTTTACAATAAATAATTAGAAATTTTGAGTCGTAACTTAACATAAATTTAATATAAAATACTCTTAATATTAAGTTTCCACTCTACATTTATATAGCTCATTGTTGTACTTCATTATATGTACTCTAACCTCTATGAACTAGTGACGCCGACTAAGTACAAGTATTTAGTAGATAAAAAGTATAGTTATTAAACATACTTATTATATTATATTTGTTCTTAAATATTATTTGAGTAAGTTAGATTAAAATTATGGTTGTACTTATTGTACATTGTGTTGAATTTATATAATTACAATTATCTCTGTCTTTCTCATCATGTTTTTATTGTCAATAAATATTGTTAATTCTGATTTCATTATAAAAATACTTTTCCATTTACAGTGGCAATGGATATTAGGCCGAATAATACAATTTATATTAATAATTTAAATGAGAAAATAAAGAAGGATGAATTAAAGAAATCATTATATGCAATTTTTTCTCAGTTTGGTCAGATATTAGATATTGTAGCATTAAAGACATTAAAAATGCGTGGGCAAGCATTTGTTATTTTTAAAGAAATTGCTAGTGCTACAAATGCCTTAAGGTCAATGCAAGGATTTCCATTTTATGACAAACCAATGGTGAATGTTAATTATATGTGAAAATAATTTCTTTATTAGTGAAGTATTAAAGTTGTTAATAGTTACTAATTAATTTCATTTTAGAGGATACAATATGCAAAGACTGACAGTGATATAATTGCAAAAATGAAAGGCACATATGCAGAAAGACCTAAAAAGCCAAAACGAGTTGTACCTGCAGCTGATGAAGAAGCTAAACGTGCTAAGAAACGTGCCAAAGAGCAAGCTAAACATTCACAGCAAATTGGTTATCATGCTGGCGTGCCTCAACACCCAGGTTTAGTTAATACAGCTGTACCAGAACAACCACCAAATCAAATATTGTTTCTTACAAATCTACCGGATGAAACTAGTGAAATGATGTTATCTATGCTTTTCAATCAATTCCCTGGTTTTAAAGAAGTACGTCTAGTACCAAATAGGCATGACATTGCATTTGTTGAATTTGAGAATGAAGTTCAGTCTGGGGCTGCAAAAGATGCTCTTCAGGGATTTAAAATCACACCTTCTCATGCAATGAAAATTTCATTTGCAAAAAAATAAAGTATGTAACATTATTGTGTTTGTACGAACAAACATATTGTTAATGAATGGAAAACTGTGTGTGTGTTGTAATACATCTTATTTAGACATTTATGAAAATACATGCAAGTGTAATTAAAGATTTTTCGGGCAAGGATTTATAAACGTGAGTTAACAACATGCTATGTAGATTCAAGAATCATCTGTGTACAAAATTTTATGTAATGTATGCATATGAATCAAATTTTACACTGTAAATAGCAATTGAAAAGATATATTACAATTTTTCAGCAATATTTTGGTTATATAGAGAACTATTTTTCACTTAATGTTATAATGATTTGGAAGAAAAGTTGTAAAACCTTTTAATATAAATTAATTTCAATTATAGCAGTTTACATATATGTAATTCCTATTATTCTTAATTTTCATTTTATGTATTGAATATCAGTATATTTCAATTAACTTTCTTCTTATATATTATACTAAAATAAAGTAAAGATAGTAGAATATCTTAGTTACTAGTTAGTATAGTTGAAATTTAAATTATATGAAAATACAAAAATTAAATATTTTTTGAAGAAATTACTTTACTCGCTAAATTAATTTAATATAAACTAAAATTATAGAATTAATATAATGTTTCCGTTAATAACATATAATTATATTCCCGTCAAATAACCAATCTTATAACTTTCTTAAATACTGTATCATTCTTATTTCATTGCTCGTTGTTTATCAGAGTAATACAATTTTTACAATATAGTAGTAATATATATGTAGAATAATAAAGAATAAAAATAATTAAAGTCCTGGGAAATATATAATTTTAAGTAATGTCATAACATTTTGGCGGGAATCAGTTGGCGTGATGTATAAAGAGTGGGGGTACGCTTCTTAGGACAGCGAACGAATCGGAGTACAGTCCATCATCTCGATCAGGTCAGTCGCGTCTCGCTATTCGCGCAGTGTATTGTGAGTTGATGCGTTACGGCCCGTTTACGGAGCTTTTAGCTTTGTGTAGCGACGCGCGCGCGTTGGTATTAAAAGGACGCTAAGAAGTGAAAATATTTGAGCAGCTTGCATTCATACTTCATACATAAGATAATTAAACATTTTCATATAGATTATACATAGGAAAAGACCATAACCCGGTTTTCTTACAGTACGACGCGCGCGCCGACTGAACGATTGCCTTTGTCTTCATATACACGAGATATTTCAGGTGAGTGCTTGTCAATGACTTTTTCTCCGGTAAATATTACATCCATTCAGACTGTATACGCATTCGTTCTTATGGAAGATTACAAATCTTGTAAATGATTTCATTAACGATATTTTCGTCAATATTTCGCGGAAAATCGATTACTACTTACAGAGATATTTATTCATTTTCTTATAAAGAAATCGGTGTGGTGGACGCTACCACGACTCTGGTGTTGCCATGATTTGTCGATCATGGCGTCCCTAAAAGCCAAGTGATGCTATCATATGTGCATTTAATAACGACTCTTCGTACAATAATCATTATTTGCTTACAAATAAACGGGAAAAATTGTTACCTTTCTGTATAATTACATATTTCCATAAAAGAATATATGGAAAAGGATACAATATATAGGACACATAATATTTTTGAAAATGGCGGGCGCGGACGTTTCAGAAAGTACTCCTTTATTGTTGTAAATGATTATTTTCTTCTACAAATTGATAATAATATTTATTATAATTTTATTGTTTTGTAATAAAATAATAATATTTTATTTATATATTTACACTTACTAAGATTTTAGGTTATATAATTAATTTTGCATAATTATTTTATTCGGTCGCAATTAACCGGTTAGCAAACCGCTAGTAATGTTCGATATGAATGTATATTAGGCGCGTAATTTGTTGAACTTTAATACACTAAAACCCAATCAGTATTGATAATTTTCGTTTTATCAATTCATAGAGGAGTATATGTATATGTTGATATAGATATTAAATTGTTATTGAAAATTCGAATTAAGTAAGTTTTATGAGAAAGTTTGAAAATCGATAGCTTGGCAAAACTTTTCATATTTGCCTATGAGAATGTTTACATTTTTTATATTATTACAAAATGTTATAGTATTATTAAACGTTTTAACAAATTTCTACGTGGTTTTTTAAAGAAATGTATATATTTAATTAATCTAAAATATGAATATCTTTTTTATTGTAGATTTACTTTCATTGAACAAATTTTTTTTAAATCTTAAATTTAAAATAAATGTTAGTAATTACAAAATTCTAACATAACTAAAATTTTAAAATAAATGTTTATATTGTAAGAAAAAGTTTTTGGTTATACAGTGATATATAAAGGATTAAAAATGTCAGACGACAATTCACCTGTTGTTGAAGAACAAAAGAAAAAGCGTGGTAGGCCAGCGAAAACAGATAAAAATACCGTTAAAGAACCCAAAAAGAGGGGCAGACCTTCTACAGATAAAAATAATGCAGTACGAACTGCAAAGTCTGATAATGAAGATGATGCATCGCCTGTACCTGTCAAAAAAGGAAGGGGGCGACCAAAAGGATCTCATAAAAAGAAGGTATGTGTCATTTTTTAAACAGCTGGACCAGAAAGAAATGTTTCTTATCTTTAAGTAAATTACTTATTATACAAAAAATTAATTACAGCAAGGTACAACTAAAGGAACTCCTTCAGGACGAGGTCGTGGTAGACCTAAAAAGAAAGAAGAAAAACCAGAAAGTACTGGAGAAGAAGAGGATGAACAAGAGGAAGAAGAAGAGGAGGAGGAGGATAATTGAATGTAAAAAAATAAATTCAATGTATGAGAACTATTCTTTGAAAGTTTTTAAAAAACTGATAACAAATTTAAAACTTTTAAGTTTGCTTTTTATATGATAATCTGCAAATTGAAATAGTAAAGTGGTAACATTTTGCTTTTAAAAAAAGAAGAGGGAGAACAGAAACTGCTCAAGTTCCAAGGAAGTTGTATGAAAATATGATTTTTAATAACTACAAAAAAAGAAATTGCACAGATACCTGGCTTGAAAATATGTAAAGCACTTTGTAGTATCTACTTTATGCATTTTTATTATAATTATTATTAATATAATGATAATTATTAGTATTACTTTTATTATTATTACTATCATAATCATTATGTTTTAAGTATCAAAATGAAAGATACAAGTATTTTAATGAAAGAAATTTTAAACTTAAAATATTCAGATCTCATAAACTAACTTGGAATTAAGATAATGAAGACTTTATCTAATTTTAAGATATGTGGTGCACAATTACATCATATATTTGTTACCTCCTTTGCTCCTGTGTATGTATATTTTAATTCTTGAAGTCAAAGACTTCATATAAATTTAATACTGTAAGAAATACTTCTTGTGTGTACTATGTACAAGAAATATCTTTTTTTAATTACATTTGGACAAGTGAACATTAATGGCATTTTTCAAACAAACATATGTGTGAATGTCAAATTTGTATTAAAGTAAATAAACTTATAAAATGACTCTTATTAATCGCTACATTATACACATATACCTTTCATTAACAATATTAACAATATACTTTATATTCTAGCTAAAATTATTGTACTGTTAAAATTTTGTTACTATATTACAATGTTAACAATACATCTTCATGCATTCTCAATTGGTCATCTTAAAAATTATGTTTGAAACTGTTTAATTTTTTAATACTATGTAATAAATACTTAGAGAAAAGAAATTTAACAACATCAGATAATATCTATTCATAACTACTTAGGAAGAAATTTTTGGTAATATTGGAAGTATACTTGTAACTTTTTGTTGAACATTAAGTACCTAATTTTTTTATTCTCTAATACTAGAAAATTCTTATATTAAATATAAATAGAAAAAAATTCATATCTTCGAAGGAAAGGATATGAAAAAAAATATACATAAGTGAAATTCAAGTACATAGCAAAAATTGTACTTTTATGAAAAACTGTTATAAACAGTATACAATAAATATTAATGATAAAATGAAGTCTTAGCCATTTTGGTCTCGTTAATTCTCTATCATGGAATTTTTAAATTAAGCATTATTCATTTTATGGATATTATCTTATTGAAACAAAATAAATTCTATTGTATTTTTACGTAATTTTTGTGATAGGATAAACTCTCTAATATTTAAATATATTCTAGAATATCTCTTCTCATATATAAAATTTATGAATTTAAATTTTATCCTTTGAATTGAAAGTTACATATAAACTATTTAAATATTAAATAAATATATAAATCTACTAAATAGTGTGATTTTTTAAATGTAAGACAGTTGTAGATAATACAAAGGTTTTAAAAGACTATTATAAATATTTCGTCAATGATTTCCAAAGAGTTCTGCATTTTCTTCTGTATCCATAGATTGATACCCTTGCTGTAAGATAAAGTATTCTATACTAACAATATATATTTATCAATTTGAATATATATATTTTTATACATACACGTCTTTGATGATTATTGTAACATTCTTCTAATAATTCAGTTTCCCAGTCATCTTCCTCTTCTTCACCAGGATCAAAATTATACATTGGCATAAGTCTATGTCTTAAACGTTCCAATTTTCTTTTCCTTGAGATAATTATCACCTTTAAAAGTATTATACATTGTTAAAACATCTATATTTTGTCAAATATTATGCAATCATCTAACTTTGTTTTTAATAGTAAAAGAAGTTACTTTTAATAGGAGAAGCTACAAACTAATAAAATTTTAAATATAAATTACAACATTAACTGACCAACAAACTTAAGCTATACTACAAAAAGGTAATAATACCTAATGTAGAAACATTTATCCAAGTATTATAATTTGCTGAATATTTTATACTTTTTTTTTTTTTTGTTTCTGCAAATGAAAGTTAAAAGATTAAGATTTAAATACAAAAGTGATATCGCTACCCATACCACAGCTGATAATACAATAACAAAGACCACTACACCAAGTGGTACAAAAATGTATTCTATTCCATCAGGTGGGCCAAATTCGTCAAAAATTTCTGTTGTTGTAGATACATATGTACTGGTACTTGAAGCTTCAAATGAAATTAGTGTATTATTAGGCAATGATGTTATAGGTTTAGAAACATTCCACAATCCATTTTCTTCTGTAGAATTCATATATGCTTCAGATATTTCACTGGATGTATTAATCGCCATGGTGGTAGTATAATTTTTAATGCTGTCAGGTAGTATTCCGGATGTTATAGAATTTGTAACACTTGTTGAGTTCATCTCACTCATTGCAGTTAATTACAAAATTGTATTCAACCTTTTGTGAGATATAACTCTAAGTATATTGGAAAAGAACTCGTTAATATCTACATTATTTATATTTTATCCTACAGAAATTGAAATTTTTCAAAGCATACACTTTCTATTGTCACTCGTTTTACTTTGTTGTATCAAATATAGTGAACATAATGTACAAGAAGCATAACGGTAAATATTGTTTGTTATTAATGTATCAATACATATATATATATGTATAACATCGATATATCAATATATCATTCTATGAGACACTATAATTCTATATGCTTTGAATAGACATAGTAGACAAGTATATCACTTTTTATTTCACGATATCCGCGATTATAAAATATAAACCGTTTGAAATGAAAATCACTTTCATCGGTTTAACTTCGTAAACGAGTGAACAATTATTCATTTTGATCAATTTTCGTGTTATACTATCGGTAAAATGCAATAAGAAGTTTGTTCCATCAAAGATGTTGTCGACTTAATCTTTGTGCACTTTTTCCGAAAAATTTTTTTTCCTCTTAACAATTCGTTGATCACTCGTGACAAAAATATTAAAATATGTTTAAGATACAATTATGTGTTTTCATCTTTCTTATGACTGATTTGTCGAAATAAATATTCTTTCCCTGATTCATTGATTCTACAAATAGACCATAGTTCTGTTCGGAACATGATATTCATCCTTTACACAAAAGCAAATGTTTCTGTAATTGTGTTTTCTCTTTTAGTTTTAACATTTCATTTCAATATCGCAAATCGCAATGCAGTTTTCTTTCATAGACACATTATATGTATGTTGTATAACTTGTATATGAAAGCGTATGTGCCAAACTATAACGAAATGAACCATACTAGCTATCGATGTCTTATCGAGATATTTTTTCATATCGATTTTAATATCTTTCGTAATATCGTGATGTATGAAATAGTTGAGTAATTTGAATTTTTTACTTAAATTGAATATTTATACGTAGAAATACATAAATTTCGAGTGATTTGTTAAAATTATAAATGTCATATATGTCATTGATTTGTATATTTATTTACACAACTCAGATTATTTATTTACTTTATAAACGCATAGTTACAATAAGCAATAGCTATTTTTATTTTATAATTAAACATTTCTTTATTTAGTATTTTTAAATTAAAAATATATTAATTATTATATATGTACAAATTCTGAATAAATAAGGTTTTATATAAGATGAACAATTATTTTTATTATAAAATTTTTAATATTTTTTCACATGTTTACAAATACTTTATATAAACATTATTTTATACACCAAAAACATAGAAGATCGTAAGAATTATTTCCAATTTTAATTTAGAAAAATGATAGGAATTACAGATCTAACAATTCTTATTAGAGCATAAATATATAAATGAATCAACCACAATTTTTTTCTGTTCACTGTAACTATTTAATCTAATAGTAAAATTAAATTACAATACAAAATACAAATATGCTGAAACATAAATTCAACTAGTAGCTTATTATTTTTAATGACGAGATTTAGATTTTTTTATATGTTACATAATTAATGAAACAGCTTCTTTTTCCGTTTAATATAAATTAATTGATTTTATAAACCTTATATCTTTTTATCTGAATATCTCGATTGTCACTTATTACAGTGGATAAAGATATTTCTAGTACAATTTAAATAGTTCACAAATGATACTACAATATTTATTTAGAAAAATATATTTTTGGGAAATTACATAAAGTAGGATAATTGTCTTTTTACATGTGAAATTCATAACTTCCTCCTTTATTAATTTACCAATAGTAAGAATTATTTATGTAAAAAGTTCAACAATATCTCTTTATATTAGTACTAGACCCTACAATAATAACAAAAGTATTCAACACTTTTTATGCTAAGGAACAACAGATATGCAATGAAATGTATATTTTACATAAACGTAGATTTACATAGAAAAGATAGATAAAAAGTTATGAATTGAAAAGTTTAGTAAGAAAACGGGACAATAAAAGTTATTTTACTAATATTAAAAAGTGGAAACCATTCTTGTGATCAATATAGGGAATAGAAAGTTAAAACAAATTATGATACATAATAAATTTTGAAGATATAAACACTGAAAAAAATTAATGTTTTACTTTCTATGTCCATGTGTGACGCAAAAAAAATTGAATTTATATAATTTACACACAATCGTTACAATAAATAGTTTTCATTGCTTTAACAGTGTTCAAAATATATTATAACTTTTATAGTGCTTATACTATAAAATCATCTGTATTTGCAATTAGTTCCTAAATCTTAATTATATTAAGTTTTGTTCGTTGCCATATATCTGTACTCTGTTTCGTTTTCGTACAATATTTTTCAATTTGTTTTCAATAAGTAAGAGAACTGCACGAAACAAGAGATCAGTTGTTATCAGTTAATAAAATGATATTTATAACTTTGTATTCATTTTGTATATAGTGAAGTCATTGCACAAGGAAATTGCATTATTTAAATAAATTCTTTACATAAAGGAAGAAACAACAAGTGTAAATAATTATTATTTGTTATTTTGTACTGCCGAAATTTTTGGTAAATATGACAAACGTTTTAAACGTTGAACTTAATACAAAGTTAACTATATTTTCCATAAATTCAGAATTACGAAAGTGCAAAAAATTTCATTTAATTAAATGTTATAAATTCACTATTAATAATCTTCATTATCAAGTATTGTACTTCATTATTTAAATCTTTGTAAATTTTCTTGAAAATTCTTTTTTAATCATGATGAACTAGAAGAAAAATCTTGTGTTATTCATTTTTATGATATTGTTTCCAGCAGTTCTTTTGTAGTACAGATCTACCAACATACAAAGATTTAGGAATCTTTTTAAGTCTCGATAAAGGTACATAATGTGAAATCCAACAACACGATATTATATGCTCATTGCATAATTAAAAAGCCATCACCTGCGATGGATTTGTACAATCTCCTATTGTCATTCTATACATAGCCATCTCTGTTATTCCATGGTAATGAACAAAAGCTGCTGCAATTACTAACACGTGGAAGATTTGATGACTCTGAAACTGGATAGTATGGTAATTTAGAAATTCATGAAATTGATGACTAGCAAGTACACTTAAAAGTACAAAAATAAATATTTACCCAAATATCGAACTTGCCAGGGAAAAATCGTTCAGGTACTCTTAATGCATAAAACATTGCACCTAATATATACAAACATCCCATTAATATTAACCATCCAAGAGATGCCTGACTAATTGCCTTAAACCAACCCTCTGCAATAGCATAATGTACTGCTGGTATTACCTAAAGAGAAAAATGTAATATCTTAATTATGGTGTATTATTTAATACAATTTATCATTTCTAACAAGTTGTTTGTCACAGGAATGTAATATAGCACACACTACTCACTCCACTAAGACCAAATCCCATAAAAACGCCTGCCCTTAATGGCCTGTAACTTGGTTCACCAAATCGTTCCCATAATGATACGACGATACTCGTTACACCAAGTATTACAACTACTGATAAATAAATAAGCTTAGGTTGGTAATCACAGTAAAAACCATAGTAAAGCCATGGTACAAAACTACCCATAATTAACATAGCTATTCCACAGTAATCTAATTTTGAAAACAACTTTCCAACACATTCACTGTGGCAGTGTACAGTATGAAAGGCAAATGACATTCCTAGACATATAATAGCACCGGCAAAGAAGGTACCAAATACCAATTTTTCTTCCAATTGTATTTCTATAGGAGGTTGTGTTATAAAGAAGATAGCTATGCCAATAAATGCCACACATCCTATAGAAAGAATGAAACATATTAATCTCCTAGAAAAGTCATTCAAGAAGCAAATTTAAATATCTTCCAGGATAAATATTAAATTTTACCAAGTAAATGAGTCCAAATATTTCCTGTCTCTGTATGAATTCGAAATATACTTTTAAAACAAGCATAAAAAGATGGTAAAGGTGGTCTGTGACCAGCATGTAAGAAATCATTATCCTGCAACCATTTTGGAAGATTTCTGAAATGACATTGCTTCCAGGATGCTTCCCAAACCTTTAAAAAGTAGACAGTTAATATTGTAAATAAAAAGTTATTTGCTAATTCGTAACATAAAGATATATTCATATAACTTCTAGATACCTTACGAACAAATTCTTCTGCTTGTTCTGCAGCATTATGTGCTAATGCACCAAGATCAATTTCATCACTTAACACACCAGCTTTTAACACTTCTGTCATCTGTAAAAGGAAACACTAAAATCTATAACCTGATTCCTTTTTTGACTAATGCATGATATGGGATAACCTATTAACAAGTACTGCTAGTAATTAGAATTATGATTATATACCTCACAGTCCAGAAGATGATCATCTTCAGGAGTTGAAGGTAATGGACAACCAACTCCATCTTCTTCTTCTGCTAAACAGCTTGCATCGTCATCTTCCAATAGCTCTTTAACTTCATGTAAGCCTGGTATTTCACTGTTTAATAACACTCGTTCACTCCATGGGATTCTATGCCGAATCTCTGATTCTGGTATCGCACTATCATCACTCCTTTTGTCTTCCACAATAACATCCTCATATTGTGACATGTTGTGGAATTTTAATTACTAATTTCTAAAACATATAAGTGATCACAAAAATAAATGATTTAAATATGATTTAAATATTAATGTCAAATTTACATGTTTAGAATAATATAAAATCGAAAAATGATATTGCGTATTAATAAACATTAATACACAATATTAAATAAAAAGCGATTTACCCTGTAATTACGTGTATCAAGAAATTATAAATTTCCCGATAATAAATATATTTATTTCGAGATTATTTCAATTTAATTATAGGACTCGATTAAAAAATAAAACATAATACAATAATTAAGTTCTTAAATTAATGGGTTCACGAGAATAGAAATCAATTAATTTATTCAGCTTCGCACTATTAACTGACTATATAGTTCGATTTTTAAAAAAGCTAATAAGTAATTGCCAAGGTCATGACTTCTTATCGGAGTGAATTACATAAATGTACACATATGATGATTATTGCGAAATGGCAATAAATAATAATTTAGTTAACACGTAAAAGTTAAATGACAACTATGTATACATATTCCCAAATAGAAATTAGGAATTATATCGAAATGTCATAATCATTGTGCATATGATCATTATATAATAAAAACCACTTATATTCAATACATATTTGAAAACTATAATTTTATAATAAACGAGAAACCGCAACAGAAGAAATAAATTTCACAAGTACATAGTACAAAGTTCAATTAACAGATTGAATAGAAGACATTTCATTTGATATGCCAACATACCCGTTATATCACAATTCTTCAAAACTGTTACATCGACGCCATAGATATTTAAAGTTTTCCAATAGTAAATAAATTGAAATAATTCAAAACATGTTTCATGAGAGATATAGATGATTTTTACGCAAGTACTAATTTTGGTTGTTCATCGTTACGACAATAGACGGAAATACCCGAATACTACATAGATACCACGTGTCAACATTTACATATGTATGATTGTCAGTAGTCAGTGGCGATATCCACTTTGCGACTATAATTTACTATCTATTAAACATGTGCGTAAATTGTACAACTACATTATTTGTTAAGAAATTTATCAAGGCGAAATAGATATTAATATATTTACATTTGTTTTCAATTAAATGAAATTTAATTCGATTAATTATTTTTAAAATATATTACTTTAATATGAAGATTTATTTTTAGTATAAAATTAATTAAAGAACTTAACAAGATAATGAAATTTCTTATTTAAGTAAACTTATGTATCCTTAATTAAAAAATACAGCTAAAATACAGCAAATAAGCTATGTCAGATAGGTACACAGAAGAATTACATATGACGCATATGAATTTATCGCTTGTTTTTATCTGTGATAATTATCCATAGGAATAATTAAAATAATAAATGTAAATATATATCTACTTACTATAAAAGTATGTTTTTAAAAAATATGTTGGCATCTTTATATAAGATGAAAGTGTATTTATGAAAATAGGAAATAAACATTTACGTATAAATATAATTATTAACTAAACTAAAAATATATACTGGATATATACTAGAATAGTGCATATACTGAAACATATATGTACATATGATTATTCTAGATTCTAAAATAATGATTGCAACCACGATCATATAAGCAGATCTCGACACTTGCTAGGGAGAAACCACCCGAAAATTGAATCGTGTCTAGTCGTGAAAAATCAACATGGACAGTCACAAAGTCCGCATTCTTGCGAAACAGATAGAGATGAGTAGAATGTCTCTATCTTTGTTTGGAATATTAATCGTATGTTACGCATGCGCAGAAAGGGGATTTTCTTGTCTTCCATGTTGATTTTCCGCGATTCAATTTTCGGATTGCTTTTCCTAGGTTTCCGTACATGAGTGTCAGGTATCGAGATCTGTTTATATGATTGTGAATATCGAGATAAAAAATCATAATTAATATTAATGTCATAGATTAGTAGTGAGCAATGGGTTATGTGAAACATAACCTCAAAAAGGTTACGCACTGATAACAGACTAAAAATGATAAAACATATGCTACTTTATAGCTATAGATTATTTAATAAAAATTTATATATTTAAAGTGCTTACATCAAAATGTTTAAATAGTATTATTTATTACTTGTCATAAAAAATTATATTCATTAAAAAATATATTAAAATTGTAAAATCACAGTATCATTGTAATAATCTATTAAAAAATTGATAAAGAATCAACATTTTTTTCATATTCAATACTTTAATAGTTTTAGTATAGTTTAATATTAAAGTATAGTAATTATTGTAATGTAATATTTAACTTATATAATTAAATATATTCAAAAAATGTTGTTAGAAACTGGATTATTGACAAAATTTATATATATTGCAATTGTGGTTACAAATTATTGGTAAGTTCACCTAAATTACTTTTTAGTAACAAATGAAGTTACTTAATTTCTGTTACTTTGTACATACAATTGATTAAATATCTTTACAGGATAATTTCTATATTGACTGTATTTATAAATAAAACTCTTTTATCCAGTAATACTATAAATTTGGATGCACCTCTTTTTATAACATGGTGCCAATGTATAGTATCTTTAGTTATGTGTGTAATTCTTAGTAATTTATCAAAATGGTTCCCAAAATATATTAAATTTCCAATTGGTAATCCATATACCAAAGAAACCCTTAGAAAGGTAAATTATAATTTTTTGATAATAATTATATCTTTGTTATTCTCTATATATTTATAGGTATTACCATTGTCTCTCCTATTTACTGGAATGATTGCAACCAACAACTTATGTTTAAAATATGTTGACGTTTCATTTTATTACACAGGACGTTCACTAACAACTGTATTTAATGTTATTTTCACATACCTTATGCTAGGTAAGAACCTCTGAAAATAAAATAATTTGGGCAAGTATAATGACTTATGAAAATTTTACAGGTCAAAAGACTTCCATAAATTGTATTGCATGTTGTGCATTTATTGTGATTGGATTCTGGCTTGGTGTGGATCAAGAACACATCGCTGGTTCTCTATCTATTCTGGGAACAATTTTTGGTGTACTAGGATCGTTAACTCTTTCTTTATATTCCATTCACATGAAACAAGTTCTTCCTGCATTAAATCAAGATATTTGGTTACTCTCTTATTGTAACAATGCATATAGTGTCATTATATTTCTTCCATTAATGTTAGCGAATGGAGAACATGTTACAGTGTACAATTATGATAAGATTGGATCTTCATATTTTTGGTTGGCTATGATTGTTGGTGGTATTTGTGGATTTGCTATTGGTTTTGCTACAGCACTTCAAATAAAAGTAACATCTCCTTTAACACACAATATTAGTGGAACTGCTAAGGCTTGTGCACAAACAGTTTTAGCAACTTATTGGTTTGATGAAAAGAAATCATTCATGTGGTGGATAAGTAACTTTGTTGTACTTAGTGCTAGTGCAATGTATGCTAGATTGAGACAACTTGATATAAGTAGAGAATACAAAGAAGAAAAGCAGCAATTGCAAGGTGACAAAATGTGAATGAATTTATAATTTAAACATTTCATATTCAGATCAAAGTATATATAACATAGATTACATTTTATTGTGTAAGATTTGTATAAAAATAGTTAAGAAAATAAAATTAATTATTTTTATAAAACAGTATAAATTATTTTTCATTCCATTTATCTTAATCTTCTTAGGATTAAATCTTAATTAGGATTAAAATTTAAAACATCATAGAAAATCTCACTTTATTATATATAGATATACAAAATATATAGATATATTTAATAAAAAAAAATATAGATGAATAAATTATTAAAATCTTGATGCAAGGCCACCTCCACGACTATCTGAATGACTTGACATTAGATCTTTCCTTTTTATGATTGCATTCACGCTTTTTAATACTGAATCAGTCTTTAAATGTGGTGCTGGTACTATTAAGTTTAATTGATTTCGTATTAATGTATCTATAGAATGTTTTGGATCATTTTCTATCACAAATCCATCTGATGAAAAATAATACCTAAACAATAAATTGTGGTTAAGAAATAACATTTCCACTTTTATAGAAGATAAAAGATAAAACCTATTTTCTACCTTGGGTATTCAATAGCTTCAGAAACATTTAATTGACGCACTATGATACTGTACAATAATTGTCCAATAATTAATGTATCATCAGTTCCAAACACTCCTCTTAATCCACATAATGCTTTTTCATTATGAAAGATTATGGGAACAAGCATAGATAAGGTATTATTGGTATCAGCTTTATCTAGCAGGAAGCCAACAGTTGACATATATCCAAGACCAAATGGTGCACCAAGTCCACTGTAAGAAGTGTACATTTATATCACTAAACTTATTGAACAATATATATTAAATCAATATAATACTAACGTTATAATACAAACATAAGTATCTTCCCAATCCATTGCAACAACTCCAGTATATCTTTCTTCTTCAACTAAAATTATTACGGTATGAAATCAACATTGCTGTAAAACATATTTATATATATTTTAAAATGAAAACAGTGAAATATAACAAACCATGTTGTTTTAATTGTAATGGCATTGATACTGAATTTATTAATGTTTTAGCTACTTGCATATCTGCTCCTACTATGGATGCATTATCAGTAGATATGTTAAGATCTTCCAGTGCTGCAATCATTGATTTTAATAATGACATATGTGGAGGATAATATATTACATGTTTATAAAAGCTTGACTTTTTTGCTATATATACATCAGGTTTATAATTTACTAACTGTGGAAGTAGCTTTGATAGTTTAATTCTATCATGTAAAAGCTTTTGTGAAAAAGTTCCATTGTATAATACTAAAAAAGAAACAGGTAAGTGAATGTATTAGAAGATATTAATACAAAAATTTTTATTTAGTTATAATAATGATAAAATTACTGTACCATTAGTTCCTTCCAGTCCTACAGCATTTAACAAATTGCTAAGATCGTGTAACTTTAGTATATCTCCTGCACTAATGTGCCCATATAAAATTTCATAATCAATATTTTTTGATACTTCACTTGCTAGCTCCTTTGATACAACAAATCCTTCTTTGGCTAAAGATACAGAAGGTTTAACAATTTCACTCCATGGTAGTTTACCTTTTAATGTATGTGCATATTCTAATCCCCTTAATACTGCTGGTATACGTATCCCATCTTGTAAAAAATTGTCTAACATACAATACAAATAATGTAAGATCTGAAATACTCTTTAAAATATTATTCAAATATATACCTTTAATTGTATTATTAGCAAAATCAATAATAATTGGTTCTGTCTGTTCTTTATGATTATATAACATCATATAACCACCTCTAAAATAATAATTATCAATTATTATAATTATTAATAAAATTACATATATAACTTACCCACCCAGACCAGTCTTATGTGGAGCAACTACTGTCATACAAATAGTAGCTGCTACAGCTGCATCTATTGCATTACCGCCTTTCCGTAATATTTTGGTTCCAATTTGTGAACAATTTGTATAATCTGTTGCAACAGCACCATGTACACCAGCAGTATTCTGAAATAATATAACATTACACATAACATCTATAGCTTGTTATATGATATGTTTTTTATATTAATTTAAGTACCTGTGGGCTTCCATCAGCATATAATATTTGTAAAATTAATGTTGTTGTAATAGAAATTGTCAAAATGGTGAAACAGCTTATAATGAATTTTAAACCATCTCCACAATACATAGTTAACGTGTATTTATAACTTCTACTTTTTGTTAAAGGACATTCTTCTCCAGAGCCTTTAAAAATGAAAATAATATATTATAGGATTTCTTACAACATACTGTGTTAAGTAACACAGTAATAATAATTAAAACAGTAATAATAAGATACTTTTGTAATATGTTTCGAAATTTTTGTGTGTATAAAGATACAAGAAAATTTTATACTTAATGAAATTATTGTGAGAAATAACAAATGAAGGTTAAGATAAATGTAGTTTAAAAGGTGACTGCTAAGAATAACTACTATTTATAGTAAACATTAATTTTTATTTAATATTAAACTATGTAAGTACATGTAAAAAATGAAGTAATCAAAGTAACAATCATTGTGTTTCACATTTCTTTCGAAAAATATCACATGCTTGTAAATAAATGCTAATGAGCGTAATAAGGTTACGTATAAATAAAATTTTTCGAATGTTTATAATAACAATAAGAAAACAAATGAAATAAATGGTACTTACAAGAATTATTATAGCGCATCGTAAATACATGAATTAATTCGAATACTGATTGAAAAGAATTAAATGTACGTAAAACTGTTTAATAATATGCAGACAATGTATCTATATCATATTATAGATAGTGTATACTTTTCTCTAACTGTAAATTTAACTGATTTTTTGTACTATAAGATTAATGGAATATAATCGAAAGTATTTTAAAACACTTATACACATTACTCTATATTAAAAAGTTCGTTTAATTACATGCGTTTAACACATGTTATTTAACAAAAAATTGTGTCTACTGCTTTATTTCTAAATAAAGAAAAGAAACAAAATTTATACAAAAAATAATTACTCTTATTTTTTTGTCAGAATATTCTACGCAGAAACAATTTGTTATATTATATATATATGTATATGACATTTAATTCTTTCTTTGAAACAAAATACAAAATATAAACAAAAATGTCCATTGATATAGCAGAAATGTTAAAAGAACCAAGAATGATAAAAGTATGTGCACCAATGGTTAGATACAGCAAGTAAGTGATAATAAACATTAATGTATTTGTAGTATCTTTTCAGTATATGAAAATAAAAAAATGATATAAATATTAACAGATTACAGTTTCGAACTTTAGTAAGACAGTATGATTGCGATATATGTTTTACACCTATGATCTTAGCTGATTCATTTGTACAATCTGAAAAAGCCAGAGATAATGAGTTTTCAACTAATAATGGGGATAAGCCACTAGTTGTTCAATTTGCTGCTAAAAATGTATATGACTTTCTTAATGCAACAGAATTGGTCGCCCCGTAAGTTCATCCAAAATATTAAGACTAATATCTGATAATCAATATTGGTTTGTGTGCCTAATGAATTATTTTTCTATAGATATTGTAATGGTGTTGACTTAAATTGTGGGTGCCCTCAGCGTTGGGCATTGAAAGATGGATATGGAGCTGACTTACTTAAGAAACCAGATCTTGTAAAAGATTTAATATATCAAGTGAGAAATCGTATTCCATATCCTTTCACTGTGTCTGCAAAGATTAGATTATTGAAGGATATTCAAAAAACTATTGATTTCTGTAGAATTCTTGAAAAAGCAGGTGCTTCATTTCTTACTATTCATGCTAGAACTCCAGAAATGAGATGTGAACCAATTGATCTATATAATTTAAAATTAGTAAGAGACAGTGTGAAGTTACCTCTCATTGCTAATGGAGATGTAAAAAGTTTAGAAAGTGCAGAAAAGCTCTATAAAGAAAGTAATTGTGATGCAGTGATGTCTGCAAGAGGGATTTTAACAAATCCAGCTCTTTTTTCTGGACATTCAATTACACCTCTTAATTGTGTACAAGATTGGCTTGATATTACATCAACTATACCAACTCAATTTATATGTTTTCATCATCACCTTGTATTTATGTTAGAAAAAATGCTCCCCAAAAAAAGTAGGTTGTTTTTTAACAATCTACAAAATAAAGTAGCTGTTCTGGAATTTTTGGAAGATACTTATGGCATAAAACCCAACATCATACCCGAATTATTTAATCTTACTAAATGCACCTTTAACATTTCAAATAAAAAATGTAATAAAGACATTATAAAGGATGATGATGACCTTAATACGAATTTTTTGGGAAACATATTTGCAGAACTGTAATTTTATTTATTTATATTCCTAAATACATAAATAATATTTTTATAATTGTACTGCTGTGTAATTGCTAGAAAATTCATGAATGTCTCATAAGTATATGTTTTTTGTATATAAAAAAATTAGTGACGTAATCATGAAACAAAATAATTAATATTATCATTTAAAAAATTTATATATGATATATGTGATATCTATATGAATCAACAGATTTAATTCTGATAAATGTAACTTTAAATGTTTTTTCTTTAAATATTTCGTACTTGAGATTTAAATGTAGTGGTGCGGAACCAGCTTTCAATAATGGACGATAGGTGTGCTAAAATCTAAGGTAGAAAGTAGAATGAACTGTATCACTTGTATAACCGCGAAACTTGTAAAATTTGTTATTGCCATTGCTTATTAGTTATTAGCTCAAGAAATGAAATGTGGAAAGTAATAATTTTACAGAGTAATGATATTACGAAATAAAGTACACTGAAATTTGAAAATGACATATCTTATTTCAAAATGGTAAGTTTTCATAAAATTGGTTAAAAATTCTTTTATCAAAATTACTTTAGTTTTTATTGAAAAATGATATATTAAAATTACAAAATTAGTAATAATTAATGTACTAGTATAATTTTAATACTCTTTCTTTCGATTTTCAAAAACATGTTCGTGCTTATTATTGTCATTATTATTAGATTTAATTTTATTATATCCTATATAACAAATTTTTATTTTGTTTTTACTAATCTTATGTTTATTGTATATAAGAATCGATCTTTGGCACCCAGTAAAAATGGCAAACGTCCATTACTATTTGATATATCCAATAATGTGGCAATGCGTCAGGTTGTGTCACCAGTTCAACAAACTAAAAAAAAGGCTTGCCGTAATGTCAAAAATGTACAAATACCAGAATACAAAGCAGTTGCTCTTTCAGCTAATGATGTGCAAGCTACCCAAGAAGTAATTTCTGAACATGTAAGTATTATACATTAAATAGTAATCATTAATAACAATCCTACAATAACATAATACCTACAGTAAAAAATTATAATTGGACTTATAGGAAGAACGTATGAAAAAGATCTTTAGTAAACCATTTAAGATACCAATTCCTGGTTATCAATTATCTGGTCGTGCATTAGGAATACGTTTATCTGGTCCCCGTAGACCATTACATGATCCTGAGGAAGCTAATGCGCTTGTTGTTTATTCACCTCCTGAATTATCTGAACATGAAAAATTGAAAATAGATCAGTAAGTATAAATATTTTGTTTATTTTATAATTATTAGACTTTATCAACAATTTTTTATAATAGTTCATTTATATTTCAGGTCTAAACAACTTGTACATGTAGTAGTGGATCCTCTATTATGTAATATTTTAAGACCTCATCAAAGAGAAGGTGTAAAGTTTATGTATGAATGTGTAACAGGAAAACGTATTGAAGGTGCCTATGGGTGTATCATGGCAGATGAAATGGGCCTTGGAAAAACTTTACAATGTATAACTCTGTTATGGACTCTATTAAAACAAGGTAAAATAATATTATTTTATGTATTATATACAATATGTAATTACATTAATTGTTAATTACTTTAATTACGTAATTGTGTTTTGTAGGACCTGAAGCTAAACCACTTATAGAGAAAGCTATTATTGTTGCACCAAGTTCATTAGTTAAAAATTGGTATAATGAGATCTTTAAATGGTTGAAAAATAGAGTTCAACCACTAGCCATTGATGGTGGAAACAAAACAGATATCGACACAAAACTTACTGGATTTATGAAAACTTACGGCCGCAGGTGTATAAATCCTATTCTGATAATCAGTTATGAAACTTTTCGCTTACACGCACAAGTTCTTCATCAAGATGAAGTTGGACTCGTATTATGTGATGAAGGACATCGTCTAAAAAATTCTGAAAATCAAACATATCAAGCGCTTATAAATTTAAAGGCTAAAAGAAGAATACTACTCAGTGGAACACCTATACAGAATGATCTTTTAGAATATTTCTCTCTTGTACATTTTGTTAATCAAGGATTATTGGGAACTGCACAAGTATATTAATTAATATGTTTAGAAAATTAAAAAGATTTTTCAAATATTTCAACGAGAATATTACTGTCATATTAAAATTTTATTTGTTAGGAATTTCGGAAAAAATTCGAGATACCAATTTTACGTGGTCAAGATGCAGCTGCAACAGATACCGAACGTAAACTCGCTCAGGAACGTTTAGCGGAATTAGTAAGCATTGTGAATAAATGTCTTATTAGACGCACTAGTGCCTTACTTTCGAAATATTTACCTTTAAAATATGAATTAGTGGTGTGTATAAAAATGGGAAAACTACAAACTGACCTTTATAACAGTTTTATACAAAGCGATAGTGTTAGAAAATCAATGGAAGGTTTGTTGTTTATAAATTCGTTATTATTTAAAATACTTGAAATCTCTATATTTAATTAATGTCTATTTTTTCGTTATAGAAAATTCTGCCAATTCTAAAAAAGGAAAAAGTTTTTCAACACTTGCAGCAATTACACTGTTGAAAAAATTATGTTGTCATCCCGATTTGGTATATGATAAAATATTGGAAAAATCTGATGGATTTGAAAACGCTGCAAAATTAATGCCTCCAAATTACAGCACAAAGTACATAATATTAAAATTATTTTATAATACTGACCTAAATTTACCATTATTTTATAATATTGATCTTTATAATTTTATTTCTAGAGAAATCATGCCAGAATTATCCGGAAAGCTAATGGTATTAGATTGTCTCTTAGCTTCTATTAAAACAACGACGAATGATAAAATTGTATTGGTATCTAATTATACACAAACTCTCGATCTGTTTGAGAAACTGTGTCATAAACGTTGTTATAACTATGTTAGATTAGACGGCACTATGACTATTAAAAAAAGATCAAAGGTAGTAGAAAAATTTAATGATCCAAATAGCAATGACTTTATTTTTATGCTCAGCTCCAAAGCTGGGGGCTGTGGATTAAATCTTATTGGTGCAAATCGACTTGTCATGTTCGATCCTGACTGGAATCCTGCAAATGATGATCAAGCTATGGCAAGAGTTTGGAGAGATGGTCAGAAAAAACTTTGTTTCATATATCGTTTTCTTTGTGTATGTAAAAGAAAAATTTTACAACAATTTTTGATTTTTTAGAAATCAACATTTATGTTATCATTTAAATATGTTATAGACTGGTACTATCGAGGAAAAAATTTTTCAAAGGCAAGCGCATAAAAAAGCATTAAGTTCTACAGTCGTAGATCAGGAAGAAGACGTTGCAAGACATTTTACATTAAATGATTTACGAGATTTATTTAAATTAGAAGAAAATACTATATCAGATACTCATGCTAAGTAAGCCTAACATTATGAAAAATTATGAATGTCCATATGAATAGTTATTAGTTAAGTATATTTATTGCACGTACTTTAGGTTCAAATGTAAAAGGTGCGTCAATGGTATAGAAGTAAAAGGACCACCCGAACAATCTGACTGTAATTCAGATTTGTCAGATTGGAGGCACATCTATAATCCACGACCTTTACCAGACATACCATTACGACAATGCTGGTCATGTGGAATTTCTTTTGTTTTCTGTCATCGATCGCATGAACAAGTTAAATAGGATTGCAATTTTTAACTATTTGCACATACCTTAATAATGGGGGCGACATTTTTTATATTATCAACGTTTCATATACTTCTGTACAAAAGTTGTTAGGACGAAGTTTATATAAACAAATTCATAACAAGCATTGTGTATTTGTTTAATAATTGAAATTACATTGTATGTTGAGTATATTGAAGTTAGTTTGTACGGAGAAATAATTAATATATTATTATAAATATTTTATAGAACAGGAAAAAAAATGTAATTTAATTGTATAAAAATTGCACAAATTGATTAATATGTAAAGTAAATTTTTGTTTATGAAAGATTATTACAGTTATTAAACATTTTTAATAGTTCCAATATTTGATTTTCTTTTTCCTTTTTAATACAATTATTTTTATTAATTTAAAAAATTATATCTGTAAAACTTGATAATTACAGTCAAAGTCAGAATTCAGCAATGAGTTCATGTAAATAATGAGTTTATATAAATACATGAATTGAAGTCAAAAATATAATTTTTCAAAATAATTATCTAAAAAACATTTATATTGAAAAATAAGAAAACTTCCAAAACGTCTGCAAATAATAAAGCGTGAAATTCGGGATACAATGTTTTTAATACGGTTAATATATCTACAAGCTCGCTTTCAGACGAATTGTGCGTAGAAAACCAAGGGTCAACGAAGGCTTGAGGAATTTGCTCTACATAAACAGAAGCAATAAAGAGAAGTGGGGAGGGAGAGGAAGCTAGAGAAAATCTTAGTGGGGGAATGCAGATAATGGAAACGTGAGCACGTGATCGTTGAATACGGTTTCTGATTGGTTAAACGGAATCAGCGCTGCTTTCCCTCCCAGCTCGGTACCCGTTCGTGTTGCCCTTCTTCCGAGGTTTCGTACAGCTGCCTGCTCAGAATAGTTCCAGATGTGGCCATGTTTAGTTTGATCTTTGAAGTTTTCGCTCATCGTCTCATAACTGATACATTTTTATACAATCTGCTGACATAGTAATACGCTCTGTCCGACCATCGTTCTTTTTCGCCTGCCTGCGACTAGTCTCGTTCATAATAACATATGTTCTTCTTTTGCTGAGATAAATAATCTAAGTACGCGGAAGTACACGAGAGACGTAAAAAACGCTGTCAATCCATCCAGGATAGACACGAATCGCGTCGAGTCCGTGCATTAAAACATTTTATTTCTCGATTAAATTTCAATAACAGACGCGCGTCTGATTAAACTCGCAGTTGTTTTTATCGGCAAGGCGAGACGAACAAATTTATTCGTTGCTCCCTTTCTCTCTCTCTCTCCCAATATATTTTCAATTGAAAAAAGAGAGCGCTGTTATCAGATCACGGAACACACGGGAATCGTCGAAGTGGAAGCTACGTCTTTACATTAACTCTACGAAGCTTCGAGTCGTATCTTTGGGGAAAAACGCTTTTTCCTTTTTGTTTGATTATTACGAATTTTAAAAAAAGAGAAAAAAGTACATTATACGTATTTCCTATCGAGCTCTGCTCTTATCTCCGTATTTCATTCGATAGTTAAGAGCGTAAGGAAAAAGAGATAATTCTGAAACGCCTACGAGAGCTTATGGTCGGTCAGCCATATGCCACGTCATGCCACGACGTTGCAGTGGTAAGATCACGTCATTTAACGAAATTTAATAGCCAAGGAGAGGAGAGACACACAGTGAAAATCTATCCATTTCTTCGCCGAATCGAGAAGTGCAAATAGTAATTTACGGATAAATCAGAGAAATAAAAAGACACTTTAATTAAACGAGATATATTAGCCTGAATATTGTGCTCAGGCGAGAAGAATTAATTTGGGAGGATAAAAAAGAGGTCAGAGACATGTAACTGAGGCAACGATAGAAAAAAGATACAGAAAACGTTTTTAATAAAAACCTCTGGTACGTTCGGTTGTTGGGCGCGCGCACGCGCACGCAAGAGAGAAAGAGAAACGGAGAGACACACGAGAAACACGATTCTTTGTAGGCTAATTAGTGTCCTAGTAAACTGAGTATTTTTGAAAATTTTTTCAAATGCTAGAATTCAGGCACGCGATTATTTTCCAAGCAAAGAGCCATCGAGTGTGGTCGCGTCAATCGATCGAATGATCATCGTCGGGCCACAGTGCTATATCATACGGTACAAAACACGATCGATCGGGACAAAACAATGGCATTAGAGAGTGTTTCCGCGGCTGAGACTCTAATCCAAAGGTTTGCCTCCAACATTTTTTATTCACCAGTCGAAAACAGTCGAAATTTTTAGAACTGTTTACCAATTCACGTTACACACATTTGAACCCCCTCTCCAGAAGCTCCGTGCTGGTCCCCCGCTTTCGTTTCGGTATATACCATTGGCACTATGAGAAAAAAAACGGAGTCATATTACACTGTTCGAATACGCGTAACTTACATCTTTTTGTTCTCTCGTGTCTCCTTTTATGGTTCTTCATTGCTCTGAAATTAAGTCAGCTCTACTCTAGAATTATAACATAAGATGGTTTAAACGTTGAGTACCTTGGCACGATTCTTAAGGCCAAGGTTATCTTCGTGACAAAGAAATTCTCCGATATACATATTCCAATATTAAATAGCAGAAAGTAAATTCAACTTTTTAAATGGAATTAAAAATGTTCCTTATGATAGGCATTAATAAATTTACTTGAATTAATATTCAAGTAAAATTCCAAGTAAAAATGTTAGCTTTGTGGTGATTCATAAGATATGTGTGCAAATGTTCGTGCGTATATCTTAATTCTTATATATTTATGATGATATTTATTACGGTAGGATATAACGATATTTATAACGGTGCGAATTTTAACGACATATTTTGACGAGCATTGAAGAACTACATAAATATCGATATAAAATTATTTCAGAAACGGAAGTTTGTATTGAGTAAAAGAAATATGCACGGGATCTTCGGGGAGACGATATACATATACAGAAGATATATACATATATACATTTCCCGGTCGAGTACGACGTATTTATACATGTACCTAATACACATTCAAAGACTAAATTTATACACAGCGCGCATGTAGATGTGCGTTATGTACATATGTACAACCTACCTTACGTACACATGTGTATACCTTACATACATGTGTATACACGTGAATGAACGAAACAAACGGGGTCTACACGCAAAGAAATTCTGACGCACGATTATCGAAAAATGTTACATGCACTGTTGATAATGCTGTAACGATGACGATGAGATATGCTGTAGAAATAATGTGATATGTTATATATTCGTATTCATACTATTGCATTGATGATGAATTATGGTAGTTGATGATGAATAATGATGTTAATAATGAACACGATTTGTGGGTAAGGAAATTCCAATTTATTATTTTCCTTCGTGATATACAGATATCATGCGTTTTTTTACTATGCTAATTTAACAATCTTTTAGCGTCTGCAATTTACATATTACTTTTTCAATTTATATTCGTGTATTTTATTTTAAATATGTGGGAATGGTTATATGCTTCATTTAATAATATGGATTTTCTTCCTCTACATTTGTAATTTTGTGCCTTTATATACTGTACGACTGAACGTACGTTTCTAAAATATGCTATTTTCCGGATAAATCGGTGATAGCGGACATTCAGAAAACAGTTATTTCCCAAGCATATGTTACGTTGACTAGGTATATATTTCAAAGTTGCATCGATCGATGCTTACTGTACTACAACGTGTCGTTAGTCACCTCCCAAAGCAGCCAATGTTTTCAGGTCAACTAGTAGCGGAAGCTTCTTTCAGCTATACTCTGCTCGACCAAAGTTCGATGTTCCTTTATTCAACGTACAACATGTGATGTATTTAATGACCATTGCTGTTAATGCTTTGACAGCTTTTATGAGCACAGTCCAATTTTGTTCTAGCAACTTTTTATGTTATTTTATCAAAGAAATGCATTTAGCGTTTCTTTAATGATTCTTAAATGACGATGATGATAATGAATAATGACGATGATGATAATATTGATAATGATGATGATTATGATGATGATCATCATGATAATGATAAATGATGATGATTTTAATGAAATAAAATTTTCGATTTTACCTCCATACATACAAACATGCAGCTTTGAAAAATGCATAAAATGATAAATACCTGAGGGTGTAACATTTTTGTATAATTTAATTTATTTTAATTTTTTAATTAATATTACAAATGAATTCTTTATTCATTAGCATAGAATTATTTAAGATCAAAATTTATAGACCTTTTAAGTCTCTCAAGAAAGAGACTTAAAATATATTCAAAATAATATTATTAATAAAGCATATCAAGCAAAATCTGTCATCGATACAGACATTGAACATTCTATTTTTAATTATATGGAACAAACTATACATATACATATAATATATATAATATTACATACACAATATAAAAAATTGTTAATACTGTATAAAAATATTTTAAATTACATAAAGTTTATATAACACTCAGTTTGAATGTATTATATATTTTTGGCTAACTATGTATTTTTAATATATGTTTAGTAATGATGATAATGATTTGGAAGATGGGGAAATTCCTTCCGATGAAGATGATGAACCTCTGCCACCACCAGTAAATAATGACGCCAATAAAAGTGCATCAAAAGCAGATATACCAAAAACTAAAGCTTTCGATGCTAAATTCAATAAAAATAAGAAATCAAATGTTCAAGGAAGTAGCAAGCATGATAGGTTTCTAAAATACAAAAATCCATCAGAAGATTGGGCAGGAGATGTGGAAAAAGCAATTAGGGCAGCGTTAGAGGAAGATGGAACCAGGAATCAAGATTCTAAATCTAAGAGTAAAAATAATAGAAATAAGAGTAGAAAAAGGATGCGGGATGAAAGAGAGGAAGACCGTAATAAGGATCAAAAGGTTTCATAATATTTAATGTTATTAGTAGAATTAATTTAAATAATATTTTATATGGATTTATAATAAATATGTGATTTACAGAGAAGAAAAGTGAGCGACGACGAAAATGTCAATGAAGATGAAGATGAAATGTTATTTGTTAGGGGTGCTTCACCTGTTAGGAAAGATTCGCAAGAGAATAATTCTCCAAGACATACAAACGAGCATGAGAATTTTGATAGTAATTCAGATTATGATGATAGGCCTAATGTAAATCGACATAGGGATAATGATAACAAGCGTAGTAATTCAAGAGGAGGTGGCGGTGGAGGAGGTATAGTAATATTATATAATATTATTAATCAATATTATTAAGTTATTACAAATGATATTTACGTTTATAGGACGTAGAGGCGGTAAAAATGAACGTGGTGGTAAAAATAAAACTCGTGGGCAAATGCGGAATGATAGAAATGGACGGAGAAATCAAAATAATGACCACAATCAAGATCCAGATGCTATATGTGTTTATTACATGCAAGGAAAATGCCATAGAGGAGATGATTGCCCTTTTTCACACAATGCTTTACCACCTCGAAAGATGGAACTCTGCAAATTTTATCTTATGGACTGTTGTGCAAAGAGAGATAAATGCCTTTATATGCATCACGATTTTCCATGTAAATTTTTTCATACAGGATTAAAATGTAGTCAGGGAGAGAATTGTAAATTTTCACATCAACCTTTAAATGAGCAGGTACTTATTATATTTCAGCTTTTATATCTTCTTTAATTAATATAGTTTAGAAAAGCATATATTAAATAAAATACTATTATGCAGGTGAAAGGGATTTTGTTAAAACACTTAGAAACAGCACCAAAAGAAATTCTTGGAGATTTTCCACGTTTAAGTAGAGAAGGGGCATTGTTAATGATAAATAATACAGCTAGAGCATTAGCGCAGGGTCAAGAAACTACAAATCAAAAAATTCCCAGTCTTTTTGAACTAAATATATCAGCTCCAACTGGTACCACAGAAAAGAATAATGAAAGGGAAGAAAAAGGTATTTAATGATATTTTTATTTATATTTTTTATAGTATAGTTTGTATTAAAAGTAAAATTTATTGTATAGAAGAACCAGTACAACAGCAGAAAAGTGTTAGAGAAAGGAAATCGTCAGGTAAGAAAACTCGATGGGGTTCAGATGAAGATAGGGTTCCATACGAACAAATCATGTTGTTACAATCATCAGCCAATGAACTTGGTCTGCAACTTCCTAATGCTGCATTGGGTCTAGCAACCCAACAACACTTACAAAAACCATTAATACCCCAATCTATGCCAAATATGGATTTTTATACTGAAGCTAATAACCTTGAATTGAACAAAATAAATTTAAACAAATCAAGAGATAGAGAAGATTTCACAAAAGACGTAGAAGAAGACGAAATACTAGAACAGGTATAGTGATTTATTATTTCATTTAATAAATTTTTATGAATAACTATAATATTATGTAATGTTTTTCACTTTCAGGCAAAAAAGAAAGACACAACACTACTTGAAGATTCAAAAGATGTAGATTTAAGGCAATTGCTAAATGCGCAAAAGCCGCCACCTGTTGTTAGTATAGCTGATGAAGTAGCAAATCTTACTAAATCTAAGTTCGATGAAGAAAGTGATCAAGATGAAGAAACAGATCTTGTTATAGAAATGCCAATGGAAGATGACGATAAGCAGAAAGACAAAAATACTGATCAGGAAGGTAGGACCAATTTTTATTATTGTATAAAGTAAAAACAAAAATAAAAAAGTAAAGAAAAGATTACTTAATTGTTACAGAAACAAATATCGCAAACGAAGAAACTAATAATCACTGTGATACTTCTTCACTATGTACGGAAGAGCAAGAAATACCAGCTCATTTACCAAAAAAGGCACAGGAATTGTTCATGCGTATTCAGCAACAACAACGGGCAGCACAGGATAGTTTTAAAAACATAGAAAATGAGTTCTCTGCACTTTCGAGCAGACGTACGGATCAAATTTTAGAAGATTGGTATTCGGACGATGAGGATGACGATGACGATGATGAAAGTGGAAATCTTACAATAGTACTTTCCAATAAAGATACGTTGAAAGATGAAAATGAATCTGCAGAAAAGTCACAGAGTATTGTGATTAAAGAAGAATTTCAAACTACACCTTCTGCTCCTACTATACCTCAGCCAGCAGCTATTGTGGACAAACTTGGAGACTTAAGTAAGATTGACATTAGTGCTGAGGTATCAAAGTTATTATCGTCACTAAAGGCGACGACTGGTAAATCTTTTCAACAAAATACTACACAAGATTATTCCTCAAAAGTTAAATCTTCACCGGACAGAATATCATCAGACGAATCAAACATTCACAGTAAAAGTATCAACACATTTAATACTTCAAATCAGTTATCAAAAATTGAAAATGAAACATCGAGTCCACGTTCCTCCCCTGGAACAAGTTCTGTACCTGTTTCCAGAGATCCCCGTATGTCACGAGATCCCAGACAACGTCGAGACGAACAGAAATTGAGCAGCCCTAGTAGAACAGATAGTAAAAAAGAATCTAAGCATCTTAGATTGGAAACGAGTATCTACAGTTCCGGCATTACTGCTGTTGATACTAACATGGATACAGATCTCCGAACTAAGACAGATCAGGATCTTCGGAGAAAGGATATGGATTTCAGACAACAATTCCAAACCGGTTTTGGAGATACTGATCTTCGAGTTGTCAGTGCAGGATTCACCGATGCGTCTACTAAATCTGATGTGGATTTGCGACAAATGTTGAGTTTGCCTTTTAAACCGGCACCATCGCACGTTCCTTGTACGGAAATTGATGCAAGTATTTCTTCGCATCCTCCAATGACGTATAAAGTATATGTTGTTGACATACCAAGACCTGATTATACAGGTCTTAAACTTACTAAAAATGATGCACAGGTTAAATACGATCCACGATTACGTAAAATATTTAGAATCGGTAAAATCGAATTAGCTGATTCTCCCATGTCTCCACCTCCAATTAAAATGGATACTCCAAAGTCACCCCCACAAGTCCGATCCGATCCACGTCGAAAAGCTCTCGAGGCTTCCAATTTATCTTCTCAAAATGTAAATGCTTCCATGATGAAGAATGTACAGCAGTCGTCAATAGAAATATCGAACATGGGAATGGGTCCTGGTGGTATGTCTGTTCCTCAGGGTATGCCTGGACCACAAGGTATGCAAGGAGGACAAGGCATGATGCCAATGGGTCCAAATCCAATGCTTGGAAATATGGGACCTATAGGACCTATTATGAATACTCCCATGGGCCCTCAAAACATACCACCTATGGGTATGACGGGAATGTCCAACATGCCTCCGGGAATGACCATGAACGGACCAGTTGTGCCTCAGAATCAGATGAACTTTGATCCACGTTTTAATGTTCAACGCAACAATGGGGCTGGGTTGTTAGGCCCAGCACCTGGTGTAGGCTTCGGACCAGACGTTAATTCTTCATACGATGGTGCGCCATCGTACCCTAGTGGCAATTTCAATAACTTTGGTCCCGGTCCTACTTCAGTGCCTCCAGATTCTGGTATGATGGGATTCAATCCGAATGGTCCGAATCCAAACTTCGGTATGGAGGGGCCTGAGTGGAATGGAACAAACCAAAATAGACGCGGTGGACGAATCAGGCGACGAAATCGAAATAGGACCAATATCGTGACTAATAATTAAGGCAATAAGCAATTTCAAGTAGGTACATAAGCGAAGTACCTGGTGATAATTCTCATTGTAATTTAAATTTGTACAGCATGCATTAATGATAATGCATTCATTTATGGCGGTCCAGATTAATGATCTTTTGATTGTGTCAATTGTACATGGTGTCAAATGCTCGATAGTGGTTAAATAGCAAAATATAAATTTAAACTATTGGAAGAAAAATATTAAATATTGTACATGAATTACACACTTTGAAGCATTTCTTTGTATGAAGTATACATACCAATGAATGATATAAGTAATGCTCATAATTACGTGACTCTATATTTTATTTAAAAAATATAAATCATATTATATACACGAGAAATATATCAAATATATCTATGAATAATAGCAAATGAAATTTTCAGCGGAGATGTATATGTATATATTGAACATCTTCATCCATTTAAAAAGACATTTAATATATAAGATATGATGAATGAAAAATCTGATTATATAGATTGATTTATATCTTTTTTTTATGTCTTCCATGTATGATACATAACGGAAATACATACATACATATATATGAATATATATATATGAATATATGTATGTGTGTGTATAATTTATATGCAAATAGTTCTTGAATTCTAGAATGCATATAAGTTTTATTAAATTATGTTTAGACAGTATCAGAACGACATAAATTCATTAAACATGAAACGGCCTAAGGCCTATTATTATAAGTCAAAACACCAATAAAATGACATAGTACATGATACAGTATGAAAATGCAATATTTTATAAAAAACTAATGTACTTATAAGAGTTTTGAAAATAATTGTACATGGACATACTTTTTTACTTACATTAGAAGAGATATAGATAGATATCAAAAGATATTTCATTTCAAATTTTGTAGGGACTGCAGATTAAAAATGTATTTAAATAAATGTGAACCTTATGATAATCTAGGTTTTACACTGCTAGCAAAATTTTTACCCTATTATTACATTTACCCGTTATGGCAGTCATATGTTCCATGTATTAATATTAAATACATCTCTGCTAAAACGCAGATTAAGAAATACTTCCTCTTTATAAATAATATTAGAAACAGAGTATATGTTTCAATCTAAAGAATTGTTCAGCCATTATTCAATGTTAACCTATTGATATTTTCCTTTATTATTACCTATTACCTAGAAAGTTAAAAAATGAAAATTACATTTGTAAAAAATATAGTTTACTATCATATAGTGAAACTCTTTTGTACAATTTAATTATTAATTCTAATACGTTTTTCTACTATTACTCATAACGTTGTAAACAATGGTTGTGTTTCCCCACTGCACTTTGTTTAAAACACAAATATTTTAAATATGGATATAAAAAATGATAAAATTTATATAATGTACAACCCATGTAAGAGAAATTGTACTTTCATTTGACTATAATTCACTATTACAGATTCTTGTTTAATTATTATTATTGTTGTTATTGTTTACTTATACTATTATTTTCAAGCAGTAATAATTATAATTGTAATCATTTTCCATCAATGTACAATAGAACTTAAAGGATCAGCTCTTATAGCTGATAGATCTAAACGTGCATCCATCTCGTCATCCAATTCCCCTACGATTGCCCTAAAAGAAAAAAGAAAATTCTACTAAAATTTTTTGTATTTTTTATAAATCAATTTTTTGAAATTTGATTATGAAACAGTTATATACTATAAAATGTACATTAATAATTTACTACTTATTTATTTATTGAACAGTATTTGTGTTGTCTTTTAAACTGCCAGAATAAAAATAAAATTAATATCATCTCCTGTTTCATATATTTATATATATTATATATAATATACTCTTAAATAATATTGAATGATTAATGAACATAGTTAAAATGAATAAAATAATGCTATGGAAGGAACCTTTTGAACACACTGAAAGTGAATTAAGTTAAATTACTTACACATTGTCACCTCTGATGATATGTAAACCTAATACTACTTGCTCTACACCTTGCGTTGTACTGTACACACGTTCATGAGATTCATCTAATATTATATTAATAGTTTGATCAAATCCTTTTAATGTTCCCTGAAAATATAAAGATCTTAGTATTTACAATTTCAACATAGGAACAATTACAGTGCAGTTTAAATTGAGAAAAAGGACCTTAGTCATTTATTGGTATAAGATTAAACTGACTATTCAATTGGTTATAAATGATATATTTCTCTAGATAATAATGTATGCATAGGAATCTGTGATAATAATTATAATATAATGTAATTCATGTAGAAATTATGTACACATTAAAAATAATTTACTTACGATGAAGTTTCTGCCATCAGAAGTAATAATAGAAACAGTGTCTATAAATTGTTAAGGACAAATATAAAAACTAAAAATAAGATAATAAATGAAAACACAAATTAAATAAAGGATACGATTTACGTAGCTTTCTAAACCTGACGCCATAATCTTAGTTATTAATTATACATTAAAATAATTTTTCCATAAAAATCTACGATTTACGTGCGCATATGTACTTAACGTTTGTTATGGTAACAAATGCGTATCAATTAAGTTCACTGTTCTACAAGTACATACATTACTTTATTACGTTTTGCATAAAAATTTCCTTCTGCATTAGAAATTATTTCTTTTGAATTTATCAGATGTTCGGTCAATTTCACGATCGGAATATTAAACGAAAGCTTAACAGATTCACTGTTAAGTAATTATTGTTAAAGTTCCAACTGATTGGTAGCATGATCATGTAGTAAAAGAATGTAAATATTATTCTACAAAATTATTATAGCAATTTTAAGGGTAATGGATTAAAATACATCTAATATTTTAGTCTTAGTGAATGTTAAATATAAAATAAAAAGTTTAAAATGTGCTGGAGAAATAAAATGACTTTTAGTTAAATTCTGATAGATTTAGGAATTCGTGATTACCATATATAGAATCATTATTAAATAAATTATTCTCTTCTACTTGCATGTGTTTCATACAAAAAATAAATAATAATTTTTTTAAAACGATTTAACTAGTTTATAAATTTTTTAAACGTTAAATGTTTAATCGTAGAATATATTAATTTATTAAAAATAAATATATTGAAATAGAAATAATGCATATAAAAAAGGCGTATTTATTAAATTTTTTAATTATGTTATGTTCTACATTATTTTGAAATAATTTTGAGTTTCTAGTGTATAGTGCTTATACATATGTAGGTACATATGTAGTAGTTTGTAATCACCAAACATTTGTTACTACTAAACAACATGGACATTCAAACAACAAATACGCGAAGAAAAATATTGAATCATGTAGTTTGTAGCATTCTGGTGGAATGTGGTTACGACACTTGTGAGAAGCAAGCATTAGAAATTCTCACAGAAATGTTACAGTCTTGTAAAAATTTCAATTAATTCTAAAGTCCCTAACCTCTTCTTATTCAAAATTTTAATTGTTTATATTTCCTTTGATATATTACTTTTTACTTTTTACCTTCTTCCTAAATAGATGTTTTGATTCCATTGATAGATGTGCTAAAGAAGATGAATATTTATTATTACTTTAATTTTACTTTATTGGTTTTGTAAAAAAGATAACATAATGAATAATCATTTGTGAAAATGAACAAACATTCAAAAGATCATTCTTATATTGATTTTATCATTTATAAGATATTATAGTTCATTTAAATCTTACTTGATAAATTTGTAATATATGCATGAATTATTTATAGTTCTTATAGAGGTTGGAGAGTCTGCAAGAAATTACTGTGAACTGTCTGGTAGGACGGAACCACTCATTGCGGATGTTATAGTAGCATTAATAAATATGGGTATAAAATTAGATAATCTGGAAAGTTATGGCAAGAGGGCTAACAGAACAGTTTTGCCTCAGCTTCAACAACAAACTCAATCAAAGCAGTTAAATATTTTGCAAGCTGGAGTGAAACAAAGTCATCCATCTCATATACCAAGTTATTTACCACCTTTTCCTGATCCGCATGCATACATTAGAACACCGGTAAAGAGCATTTATGAAAATATTATGCAATTTATATATTTATTAATATTTTTAGTTACTTTGAGATATTTATTGTGCACAAGTTTTTAATTATACAGTTTTTACTTATACTACTTACTTATAAACAGACGCATAAACAGCCAGTAACAGAATATGAAGCAATAAGAGAAAAAGCAGCAACACAAAAACGTGATATTGAAAGAGCTTTGACAAGGTTCATTGCAAAAACTGGAGATACACATAGTCTATTTTTAACAGAAGATAATAGTATGTTTCCATGTAAGTAGAAATCTCATACAATTCTGATTCAGGTAAACTAATATATTTCTATACAAGTAATGTACATTTAATTAAGAATTGAATCTTCAGTATTATTATTTTATCATTTCTGTTTTCAGTAATATCATGTAAACCACAATTTCCTAGTTACCTTTCTGCACTCCTTCCACAAGATCAAGTTTTTGAAACCGATCAAGATTTTCAATTTGAACCAAGTCCAATTAAAAAGAGAAAGGAGCAAGAAAGAGAAGAATCAGAAGAAGGTCTTATTTCGTTCTAAACAGATATGAAAAAATTTACTTCTTTGTTAAAAACGAATTCATAATATTTTACATTTTTATAGGTATGAAAGGACAAAATGAAGATGTTGAACAAAATGGAGAAACTACAACACAGCAAGATGTTATAGATAATCCTTACTTAAGACCTGGGAAGATACCAAAAAATAAAATGCCAGGAGTCTCAGTTCCTGGATTACATTCGATAAAGAGGGATTCTCTTGAATGATATTTTTAATGGTGACGATTTTGTTAATTTTATTATTTCTTACGTTAATATTGTGTACATAATAGTATATTATAAAGTAATATTTGTATTTGTATTGCATAATAAAAATTAATCTTTATTATAAGTAGCTTTATATAAAATTATTTTAAATCATATTACTAAAATGAATATTACATACTATAAATATTCCATGATTTCATTTTACAAATTATTTACGCTAATATTAAATCTACAATTTTCTTTAAAGTATATATTAAATTGATTCCACATACATATTTGGTTTTACATTATTTACTCTTATATTATGTTTCAGTATATCAGATCTATATTGCACGTATATAGCACCACTTTGGAGAAGGTAAGAATACAGAGACAGCTATATAAATCCTTTAACACGTTCGTCGCCCAGCGTATTTCGGCTATGTTTCCCGCTGGGCCCAAATCCGACCGTGGCTACGTCCAGTGACCCGCTATGTCACTTCGAACCTGAACCCATCGTCATAAAGCCAGATTGGAACATTAAAATTATTTCTTATTTTTATTACTTAAGTGTAGCTATAGTAAAAGTCTGGACTAGGGTATTGGGGGTTTTCCCAACATTTCAGATGGGAAATCCTGATGTTCTTTCATCTCTGACAAATATATTTAGTTCTGAAATGGAGAAAGCTATAAACTTTCCAGCTGGAGTATTCCGAGGGATCTCATGGCAGATATCTCAGATCTTTAATTTAGTTGAGAAGAATACTTGTGAGACGCACATCAGTGATTTTTTCATCCTCAAAATGTTCAGTAAACAGTGTGAAAATATATTTGAAAGTGAGGAGAGTAGTGATGACGAAGTAGTGAATTTTAGAAAAAAAATTATAAATAGAATTTCATCAAGTTCGAATATTGAGGAAGCCATGGTTGGATTTGGGCCCCGCAGGAAACATAGCCGAAACACGCTGGGCGACGAACGTGTTAACTCGAACAAGAAGAACGTCACCATACGTTGGTGACGGGGTCCTCACGGAAGTATACCCGTTGCACGAATATGTGCGACGTGGCGACTAACGTGTTAAAAAGGATGATTAGGTAAAACTTACAAAAATAGATTTCCTTGTTATAGGTAGTATTGCATGTAAGATTTTCTACGTGTATATTGTGGTAAATAGCACCTATTAAAATTATATTCGCGCATTTTCACTTTGTAAAAATACATCATACTATCATCATACTAGAATTAATATGGCATTTCAATGAATGTAGACAAAAATTTGTTTTCTTATTAATTGTGCTGATTTTAGGCTGACAGATGTATGTATGTATAGGTGTGAGTGTGCGCGTATGAGCGCGTATGGAAGTACACTTATTGCTAGTATACACAAAAATATATAGCAAATTGATAATTTGTATAAGGCATAAGCTCTATCATCTCTATATTACTTTCCTATTCTGTGATTCTTAATGAAACTATATAAGAGAGATAGACTCTGAAAATTGTTAATTAAGCATTCTCTTCAATATATCATCTGAAAATACTTTTCGATTATATTTTTTAACAATTGAGATATGTTTCTCAATCCGAAAGAAATATTTTTTTAATATTAATCACTAGCTCGTTTGTTATGTTATAAACTATAACTTCTATATTATGAATACAGCATTTGTCAGTACATTTAGAAGTATAAATTATACAATTATAGATTTATATTATTGAACATTTTGGGGAATATCATTCAAACATCTAAAATGGATTTGATTATATAAAACTGTATAAATTTAAAGATTATATATATATTTTTCTTATTCACAATTATTACAAAAATTAACAATTACCTAACTTTTTAAAATATATAGTGCTTATTTCTGAAAATCCATCATAAATAAAAATACTCAGTACCTTTCGGATTCTATTATATATTTCACTGTTAAAATCAATTTTAAAAATTTGGATGTTATTCCTCGTTAGAACACTTTTTCATGACATATATTGTGGAATCAGTCAAAATGTATCTAATATTTAAGAAGTCTTACCCATCTGTTACATTTTATTTTCATTATAGCAATTTTTTTTCTTAGTACTGATACCAAGGCTGTCGTCGCACCCAGCGTAATTTCATACCAGATGCGGTACGAATCTTTATACTGGCACATTCTGCAGCACGAACAGTTTCTTTTACGCTTTGCATAAGATTTTGAGCATTTCCAACTAACATGTCTGTTGCTTCCTGATCTTCTTCTGTACCTACAGTTTAGATGTGAATTAGATATTAAATAAACTTAAAACATTGAAAATAAAAAAAAATCAGTTTTTAACATTACCAGACAGAAGAAAGTAACAAAAGTTAAAATAGAATAAAACATTTACACCAAAATATTTAGTTAAAAAAGAGATAGTATTTGTGCTAATTTGGTCTAAGTTTGTTTCACAAAAGTTTTAAAAGGAATGTGTTAAAAAATAAAAGTATTCACTTCTACTACATATTAAAATCTATAAAATATGTACTACATTACTTAATTAATGTACATACAATACTGAAATACAATAATGAAATAACTTTAATGTAATGAAAATTCAGTTCTTAACATATATGTGATGCGTGCTATAAAAAAATTTTTGTTTGCAATTGTAATAAGGAATGTGTGAGAATATAATAATTGAATAATATTATACATAATGAATTTATCATTTATGTTGGAAAATACATGCAAATATATGAATAATAGATGCTAATATTAGCATATAAAAATAGTGTATGTACGTGTTCATACACACACATGTAATAGAAAAGAAACAAGAAAACGTGTAAAAACAAAGAAATATCATGCTAAAAAGATGAAGTATGTAAAATGTATATAACAATATTAAGATAAGATGAATGATACAAATAGAAAGTAGGAACTTTAGACTAATTTAAATTAATATTAACAGATTACAATCATGAACTGTATTATATGTATATGAAGTATGTATATCTTTTAGAGTACAATGTTGCTTTTTAAATATACACAACATTAATATCCACGTATTAACTTTTTTAACTATATTTTCTATGCTAACTTATACTTATTTCATTAACTTACTGCAGCCAATCAATTCGTCTACATCGTGATGAGTAAGGGCATATCAAACACATCAATAATTAAATTGAAAATTAGAAAATTAAAAAATTAAATTATACATTTTATAATTCGTTGGGTAAGTACATTTTTTTTATATGTTCTTTTAACGTTCCTAAATTTTATGTAATAAATTCTTTCATAGTATACTCTGGGGAAGACTAAAATATGCATGCATTGTAATGCAAATGCAGAACTGTGAAATATTCAAACAGTTAAATAAAAGAAACTCTAAAGAGAATGATAAAAACATCAAGCATAATTTATCAACATTTTTACCATAAAGCATCAACTCTTCCCAGGTGGGGAGCGTCTCTATGTATGAAAAATGTCATTAATAGCTGTTTTCATTAAGTGATTCTTTAAAATATAGAACTCCCCCAAATTCTATGACTTTTTATTAATATTCTATTCTCAGATAATTAAAATATGTTTTATTATATATAGAAAATTAAACAATTTGTATAGTGTACCTTGTGCACCTAGCATTGTAGCTTTCACTGTAGATAATATTTTTAATTGTGTACCTATAGTAGGTATTCGTTCACAAACTTGAAGGAGATTCTATAAAACAAATTTACGAAAAATATTAATTTTAGCTGTATAACATAATATAAATCGTAATAGATAAATTATATACATACAGTACGAATACGTTTGTCGGTACATTCTCTAGCTAATTCCTTAGCTAAACGAGTTACTTCCTGAGAAGCTTCTGCAATGGCCTTAGCACATGCGATCAGATCCCGTTTATTACCACCTTCTCCTCTAACTAAACCTGATAATCGACCCATTAAAATAGCCATTTTCTTCGCAGCAGCAATAATTTCATTGTCTTTGCTTGACCATTGTCGTACTTCTTGGTGTAAGCCATGAGCAGCCATCTGAAATTTTACTAAAATGATACGTCGATCTTGCATTTTTGAGAATAAAGAATTAAAACACAAATTGAATATACCATTATAGGCTGATTAGGCTGCGGTGCGTGCATAAACATTTCATCCTCATCATCCGTTTCCGGTGGTGGAGGTCGTGGAGGCGGAATATCTCCACCAGGCAGAGGTGGACGCGGTGGGACGACTTCTGTGTAAATTATAATAATTTATGTAAGAATGATAAGTTTTCTCAAATAATAAATTCTTTGACAATACAACCATTGTGCACTTAATATACATAAAAACAATGCACATTTCATAATTACCATCATTATTACCATAATCATAGTAGTAGCCTACTATTCCATGTAGCATTAAAGATATAAACACATATTAATTTAAAATTATATATTAATGTCATATGATCATAGTAAAACATGCACCAATAAACAAGACAACTATGCAATGCATTAAAAGAAAAATTAACACTTATATTAACTATTTAAAACAATGAATGCAATTGTTAGTATAGAGAAATGAAAAGTAAATTTGTTAACTGAAGAAATATCATGAAAATTGTAAAAAACAATAAACTATTTGATACAATGATTTTTTTTAGATATTTGTTAGTATACATATATTTATAAAATTCAACGAAAATAAGTTCAATGCGCTATTATTTTTTCAGTAAATAAAAGATTTTTTTCTATTTTTACTTAAAATTACGTATGTTTTATTTCTTTAAACCTCATTGTTAAAAAGATGCTATACAAAATAATATATATTCAATTTCATTATACACATGCTTTGCTCCCATGGATAAACAGAATTTTGAGCACTAGACACTTGCAATTTCAGTCCTCAAAAATACTAATTTTGAATTACCTCCATCGTGAACTGATTTTTCTAACTCGTTGTCAGAAGCCAGTTCTTGATATAAGAGATCAGGGTTATCTCCTGATAAAAAAAAAGTAATTACTTCTATCTCTTGACTTTCAAGAACAAATGCTTTGGAAATTCATATATCTATTTTCATTTTGAAGCAAGATATTTAAAAATACTATATAAGAAGAAAAAAGAATCAAAAAATATATTCTTGTTTGATTTCTTTTCAAATAATGGTAAATACCTTCACGTGCCCACTTTGGTAATGGGCTGATAGAGCGATGTTGAGGTTTATTTGTGTTTAAATTGGAGCTGACGACACATAAATTGCTTGGCGATGGTTGATTTCTTAAAGGTTCACCAACTAGCATTTAAATAAATGTTTAAAAATATTCTCATTTTTTATTAAAATTATAAAATAAAATATTATACTGAGATATCCTATTTCTCTTAAACAGATACCATGTGTCTCATTAAATATTAATATTAAGTTATAAAATGAATGTAGTATTACACATGATATTCTTGATTTATTAATACTGTTCAGTTATGCGTATCTAATGAAGTCATAAAAGCAGTATTTAATTAATATAATAATAATAATTTAATTTAGATATAATAATATAACTAACATAATAAATATAATAATATAATAAATAATATAAAGATAATTAATCATGCATAAATTATCTTTATGCAGGTGTATAGTACCTTTGTCTATGAAGTAATTATATTGACGGCTTGGCAATTGTTTTTCTGGAAGAATATGTTAACTTTTGTGTTATAATAAAGCAAATGTTTGAACTTTGCCTAAGAAAATATGTTATAACAAGCGAATTTTATTTATCTCGTTGAATAATTAAATATAACTGTTGGAGAATTATAAGTGGATAGAAAAATGAGATAAATGACTTAAGGTAAATGTTTTAAATACTAACTTAAAGCATGAGTAAATATACTATGAAGATAAAACTATAAGAAAACATAAATTTGTTAAGTGACTAAATCGAGTACCTATTTCCAAAGTCCCATTTTTACAAAACATGAAAGAATATATGCAAAAAAATTTTATACACTTACCATCATTAAGATGTAATTGCGATACCTCTGGTGGGGGTATTAGATCTGGTTGAATTATGATAGCTTTACGGACTTGTCCAACATTAGACAAAAGCTACAATAGATAACAATAAATAAGTTGATTACAACAATGATTAAAACTTGATTCATGTTTTATACTACTCACTGCGCGGTTACTTTCTCTCCAACGAGAAACTGCATTACTATCGTTAATATTAATCGCAACTAACTTTGCATCTTGGACCATCGGAGCAACACCTAAATAGAAGTATTTTTTATTAAGTTTAGATAGTACTTAAATATATTTAAAAGAATTTAATTAAATAATTCATGTGATATTATTGTGTATCATTTACTATTTTGGAGAATGTCTGTAGCTTGATTCACTCTTTGAATGAACGCAGGATCCTCGCTATTATCACTTTCTTGTTTTGCCACAAGTATTACTCTGTTAGCCAATCTAGCAATGGCAGCTGTATTGTCAACCATTTTTTGTGGATGACTTTTTGCTATAGCTTCCTCACATAGGAACGAATGCTTTTGCATTTGTTCTTCAGAAGTTCTAATGAAATCCCCACTATCAGTTGCTTCATCGCATAATGCACGTGCTCTCTGCATTGTTTCTGCATATTGCTGTCGCAAATTTTCAAAATGTTCATCCGCAGCTTTACTGTCTGGATAAGTCATTCGAATTCGTCCAGCATTAATTAATTGTGGTGTTAAAGATTCAACTTGCGAAGCACTTGCAGTTAACGCTTCTGCCAATTTTTTGTTACCTCCACTACCTAAGATTTAAATAAATTCTATTATATGAGTAAAACAATGATAGGACTACAATAATAATATATCCACATACCACCAGCAGCCACCATTCTGGCTGTTTTTGCTGCCCTATTGGAAAATGTTTGAAGAGCATGGGTTTTATCATTGAAATTTTGATCGCGACCTAAAGTGCCTTCCGGAGCTAATACAGCGTCCGTAAATTGTTTTAAAGGCGTCGTTATATCGATGAAATCTTCGACTACTCTCGACACAACGGCTTGTTGTATTCTATTTTTCAGTTCATACAGCTTATGCGACAATTGACGAGCGATTTCTTGGGCACGAGGTGTGTTCCCTTGACCATGAGCGCATAAATCTCCAAGTTGATGAGAGAGATTGTCAACTTCATCGCAAAGTTGTAGAATTTCTGCTTTATGTATTCCTGGTAGACCTTCGGCAACCTAGTGTTTAGAACATAAATCAACTAATAAACATGAAAAAGGTTAGAAGTTCGTCGCATATATAAATATTGTGATACCAACAGAATAATTAAATTAAGTTTTTATTATTAGCATTTAGAAGGAATACTCAAATTGCACACGTAACTTACGCTTGCTACGTGTTGCTGATTCTTCCCATTTGCGGCATTTAAATTATTAAAATTAAATGATAAACTTCTAGATTCATATAGTTATAACATGCCCATACATTCGATAGCAAAAAGAAAGAAAAAACAGTAGAATGTAATATTTTATTTATGTACCTTTTTTCCTTCGTGTATAATTAAAGCTATAGCTCTCTGACCAAGTCCTTTATCATCATGTTGTGGATTAAGAAGCCATTTATTCGCTTGTTCTAGACGACCTGCAACTGTGTGAGCAGTTTGCGTGGTACCAGATTTATCAGCAGCTTCTATAGCAGAGGCAATAGCATTGCGAAGTTCGTTTGTTTTTTCTTTTATACCACGCGCTAAAGCTTCCGCTTGCGGTGTAGTTCCTTTGAAAATAAAAATATCATAAGGAATCAGTACAAAAAATTCACAAAACACATTTTATACCCAGATATAAGTATGTTTATATAAACCTTTTTCATTCTGTCTTAATTCACAAAGTGCATTGGTCATAGTAACAATTTGTGAAGTTAATTTTTGCAATGGTTCTGCCTGTGAAGGCGGGAGATATCTTTCTGCCAATCGTTGTGCTTGTTCAACTATTTGACGAAGACTCTTTTCCCCTACTCCACCTCGCAAAGCAAGTCCGTCATCTAACCAATCATAAGCAGCTCTTATCCTAGATTCTATAGCACTTTGTGCTTTCTTTAATACCTTAAAAAGAGAAATAAAGATATCAAAATATATTCAAATTTTATATACCATACTGAAGTTTTTAATAGTTGATACACACTGTTAACTGATCAGCATCCCATTCTTCTTCATCATATGTAGTAAGTTGCAATACCCTAATAATTTCATTTAATTCATCTGACATTCTGCCAGCTAAATAGTTACGATTTTCAGCTGCTTCTTCTGCTCCTTTACTTCCTTGAGAAATAATGTGAATAAATATTTTCATAGAGCAGATGAGAATTGGTGCAAGTGTTTTTACCTATTACATATTTTAATTTATAATACTTGTTACTAACATCAATACAGTTTATATCATATATTAACATCTATTATCTCTGTACTTACTTGCTCTAAGCAGCGTACCAGAATTTCTCTATGTACTTGATGAGTTAGTTCTTTTTCACGAGCACTCACTTCTTTCGATACTTTGCTGAGACAAGGACTTAAATTTTTAAGAAAATGAACCAAATCTTCCATTGTTTCAATAACTTCTGTTACTGCCAAATAATCTAATACTCTTTTGCATTCCCTAATAATTTTACGTACTTCACTTTCATCAAAGCACAAAAGTAAGGAACTAGTTCCTTGAAGGATCCCACGTGAACCTTCTATTAACTTTTTCCTAATAAACAGATTACATTTTTATCTCAATATATTTTGTAAATATTTTTAACTTTATAAGATTATGTAACAGCAGCTCTATAACATGAATTTTGTCTTAGTTTCGATACCTAGCTGGTCCAGAATATGGGTCTTGTTTTAACATAGCCGATGCCTCTTCCAAGAGACGTGAAGCTCCTTCAACTCGTTGTAAAGCAGCAGGCATATCTTGTTTAAGCAAAGCATCATCAGAAGAATTAATTGTTTCTTTTCCTACCTATATATATCAATAAAAAATTTAAAGAAAAATGATGAAATTATTTTACTAAAGTAAATTTAGTTTAAAAGACTAACTTACCTTAACAAGATTTGCCACTGCCATACTAACTGCTTGCACAGGCCTTCCCAAATCAGGCATTGCATTTCCATCTTCAGCTTCTTCATGTAAGATGACAAGTCTCGAAACCTGCAATATACAAACATCAATAACACAAAATTTTTAGGAAATAGTTTTGAAAAATTTATCTAGGTTAATAATGTAACTTTTATAATCTTTTTATGTTTACTTCATATATTTAGGACATAAACAAACATTTGTCATATAAACACGTATTAAAAAAAGTATTTAATCTATATCTGAACAACATATAAATAAAGCTTAATTCTAAATGAAATTTCCAAATAATTATAAATATTTGTTATATATTTAAATATATCATATAATTTTAACATAAAACAATTAAATATTAAAAATTGACAATATACAATAATTCTAAAGAAAAATATATTTATTCTAAATAATTTTTGGGTACATTAGTATAATTGAAAGTATAATCTATATCGTATAATCTATATCTATAATCAATTAGTATAATCTATAGTATAGATTAGTATATAATTAATATAGGTATAATTTATACCCATAAGTATATCTATATTTATAATCGATTACTATAATCTACAGTGTATAATCTATACCTTTAAGTATATCTATATCTATAATCGATTAGTATAATTAATAAATATATCTATATACATATTTATCTTACATTAACATTGGAGTTATCTAAATTAGCATATTCAGAAAGACAATCAATTTAGAGGACATTAGTAATTTCATATGTATAATGTGTAGGATGGTTTAATGATTGGTAGACTAGAACATGTCCTTTTTTAGAGATACAGAATGATCTTAGTTTAAATAACATGATTTTTCATAATGTCTGTACTAGGATTGAATTTCATATAGCCAACCTTTTAGACCTAAAGATGAATTTAGTATCCCTGCCCTATATTTGTAGAATGATGTCATAGTTCTATATAAAGAAAGACAAGTCACTTGGCAGGTTTACCATGATAATAACATCATTCATAATAATCAATGGCATAAAATCAAAATTATAAATTTCATAACATGTATTAAATATTATGTTTTTAACAAATAATTCTAGTTTGACAGATCTTAAATTATATAAATATATTTTACAAATAGATCAGATAAAACATATGAAAAACATTTACTACATATCTTATATTATGACAAGTGAATTATTTTTAAAGATGAAATTAATGAATTCCTTTTATCGAAAATCTGTCTCCTTCTATCTTCATCCTTCTCTCTCCATTCCAAGTAAGAAATATCCATGACATTTTTGGAAACATAACAAAGTTAGTGATGATTCTATAAATATAACAATTAAAATATTGAAATATAAATATATTTACCTGCTGTGCAACAGGCTCGAGGATACTTTCTATGGTTTTTGTATGAAATACCGGCATCTTAGCTGCCTTTGTTACGAAAAAAACGTAAAAATGCCGATTATTAGAACGTATGAAAAGGAAACAAATTTGCTTGAAAATTTAATGAAATAATTACACGCGAAAACATTAACAATGCGTTGCAAGAACCAAACAGAACTATTTCGAGAAATAACACGAAGTAACTTATCCGACGTACTACTAGGATGAGAAAATACGTAAGTAATTATACAGTGATGAATCACGAATCACGATTCATGATCAAGAATTACGATTCTGTATACGAGAAAATTGTATCGATACAAACATAGAAATCTAGGGAATATTGCGTATTCTTGCCTTGCTTTCATCTTGATACATCACAAATTGTGAATCAGTTTGAATATTTTTGGCATGCACTTTAAATGATATGAAATTCTGATGAAATTTAAGCAGTATAACATTTAATAATAATAAAGATTTTTCTTTTTATATCAAGATCTACATAAAAATATTCCGTATAAGCTATATTGGTATAAATTAAAACACTAGAATTTTATAACGTTTAAAATTCGCGCCAAATATATTGAACTTGTTTCATAACTATGTTCGTGATGTTTCAAGGTAGATACGCAATGTGTATGCAAACGTGTTTTGAGGTTAGTATTTCACTGCATGTTACAAACTGCACTGTTTGTGTATGTTACAAAGTAAATAAAGAATTTTTATATTGCTGACAACTATACAAGTATACAAAATGTGTAAGATTCATGAATTACAAATCATAAAATAAAATTTTAAGATTTGTAAATTTATTTCCAAATGTTATGTTACATTTGCAAATTTTAATTGTATGTCAATTTAATTAGCAGAGATTAATGAAATAAATGACATAATTAATAATATCAATCCATCACAAAAAATACCGCAAAAGGCATCGAAACTTGGCTTGTATCTTATTGGAATAACAGGTAGTATAATAGAAAATATATTACGAAATGTAATTATATTAACTTCCATAAATGTGATTCATTTATATTATCTCTTAGGAGGCATTGCGACAGCTATTAGTGTGATATGTATTCCATTTGTGAGTCCTGCCTTTCGCAAAATATGTTTGCCTTATGTACCAGCTACGTCTCAGCAAATAAGAAATGTATTGCAAGCTTTAGAAGGACGTACTGGTTCTTTGATTGATCTTGGAAGTGGTGATGGGCGTATAGTAAATATTGTCTTCATATTGTGTAAATATTGAATTGTTAGTAAATACAAATACAGTACTATAATTTTATAAATAGGTCTTTGCGACAGCAAAAGCAGGATTTAAAGCCCATGGAATTGAATTAAATCCTTGGTTAGTATGGTACTCTAGACTAAAAGCTTTAATCACAAGTTCATCTTTACAGACAAAATTTATAAAACAGAATTTATGGAATTATAACTTAAAAAAGTATGATAATGTTGTGTTATTTGGTGTCGATCAAATGGTAAATTTTATATATTATTTTTCATATAGCTTCTCTTGCACAATGTAATTAATGTAGTATACATTTTCAGATGAAAGATGTTGAAATAAAGTTTATTAAAGAGCTACAAGAAGATGCTGTTATAATTGCTTGTAGGTTTCCACTTCCTACTATAAGTGAAATAAAAACAATTGGTGAAGGTGTTGATACAGTTTGGATATACAAGATTTCAAAAAGTTTAAAATAGTATAATTAGATATGAATTTCAAAATATTTATAAACATTGTAAATATTGCGTAATTATAAATAAATTACTCTGTATAAATCATGATACATATCATAAGTAGATAATGACAGACTAACGAATAAATAAGCTTTTTGTTTTATAAAATTTATATGTTAATATCTATATGCATTCCTATCAATTAATTAGATATTTTACATTTATGCAACAAGCATAATTATGTTCATACACATTTTCAACTTCGTAATTATTCATTTGTTTAGCTGTATTGTAATACTAGGAATTTTTCAAATTTAAGTTTCAACATTTTTAATATTCTGCAATGAAAAATTGAGCTAATAAATTTAAAAATCCAAATATTGGAATACTTGTATGTAAAAGTGTAGAAAATATTGTCAATTTTTTTTGTTGTTTCAAAATTGCCAAGTATAATAAACTTGGTAAAGTAAAAACATAAATAAAACCACTTAAGGCACCTGTATATCGTATTATTGTACCAATATATGGTACAAACACTGCAAATAAAATGCATATAGATACCAAAATAACGTTAACTAGAATAACACAGCCTGTATTAAATGTCTTACACGTTGATGTAAGTAATTGAACACGTAACATGTACGCAAGTAACGGGTAAACGGTTAATAATTGGAAAAGAAGAACAATTCGAGCACCTACTGTTAATCCATTCCATTTTTGAAAATTATTCAACAAATTCTGTAAAAAAGATTCAATTTTACTTGTTATTTTCTTTCCTAAAAGTATTATACTTTGATGCTTAATTTAATATTTTACTTACATCTTCAATGCATGATTTGTTCAGCGGAAAACATACATAAAATACTACACCTACTATAATATAAGTTAGAGTAACCAATAGATAGGCTATTGAAAGATCTCTTCCCTGTAATTAAAAGATAAAACTTTTCAGTAGTTTAATTATATTTATGCGAAGAAGGAAGTAAAATTATTTACATTTTTACTTTGATCATGATTATTCTGCATCACAGTAATTATAATGTTGTGAATGAAAAACGACAATGCTAACATCCCAGAAAGTGCAGGAAATGAAAATTTCAACGTCCAACTTATGTTCCACTCTATTTCATTCATATTAATACCCCATGAGTACGATTTAATCAAAACAAAGGTAATTAAATATATGATTGACATGGTTCCTATGACACATACAAAAAAATCATAATTTTATAAATCAAATGTGACTTAAAAAAATATTAAATTTAGAAATCATTTGTATACATACCAAGAGAATTAAATTTTGTAAAAAAGGTGGGACTATTAAAATTTAAAAACGGAAATATTAATAAACCAAGGAAAATAGGAACTGTTTTATACAGATCCCAAACTGGTTCCAAAGTATTATATGTATAATCATGAATTATTAAATTTGTGCTATTATAGATTATTCTTTTTGGGCATAGTACTAGAATTAAAATAAATAATTGATATTAATCTTTCAATATATATCATGAATAAAATATACTTACCTTCTGATGTGTATGAAATATTATCATTTGTATAGTACTGGGATACTAAACTATCTATAAAAAAAATATTCAATTTTTCTAATGAACTTTACATAAAAAGCAAAGATTTATGCACATTTACCATATATGAAATTGACAGTATTATATAAGAAATTAGACATTAGAACCCAGTAAGCTATAGTTGCACCTATTAAAACTGTAATGCTAAAAGCTTTGGCAACATATTCTGCCCACTTGTTAAGATATATCCGACATAATTGAATTACTTCTATTCCTTTTTGCCCACCTAAAACATTAAATTATTGTAAACATATTATTGTATTAGTTTCCCTAAACAAAAAGAATTAAATATTTTGTACCATAATATTTATGTACAAGTAGGAGACAATAAGCAGTATATAGACATAAACCACTCATCACAAGTATTAGAATAATACCAGGAAAGAAACCAGCCATTTGAATACCCCATGGTATTGTTAATAAGGAGGAGCCTAATATTGTGTTCCAAATTGAAAATCTATAAAGATATGAAATTATATAGTTACAAATAAATAATATTCTTTAAAGATTCCTATTAATTATTAACTTAATCTGTCATATAAAATATATAAAAAGAAAAAAACAGGTATTTAAAAGTTAAAAAATGGAAAGTTGTAGTTACAAAAAAAATTAAGAAAAATATATGTAGGTTAATGATCTAAAATTTTGTTATGATAGTGTTGGTTGTGCTTATAAATAAATTGCATAACTTTTTATTCTTTATTTAGGTTATAGTGTAGTAAATATTGTTTAAGTTAATATTGGAACTACCAATGGCTAAAATGATATATGTATATTGCCAGGAAATTTTACAGAAGATTATAAGAAAATTCCTTCTGTAAATTTATATAATTTTTGTGAATTGGTCATTTTGAGAATTTTGATAATTTTAGTATTAATGTTCATCAATATTCAATCATAGCATCTCATATGGTTCCCTTGTTATTCTTCTTAGGTACCAGCTACGAGCATTGACCTTTCGGGTGGCCGTCTGTTGCCCAGGCAACCGACGGAGCACTAACCCCTTCTAATGTGAGTATACTGTGTAGTCGTCGTCGTCACAACCACCCGATGGTGGTCGAAACGTGAGCGACTGTTAACCATGTTAGTTTGATACTCTTTCGTTTTCATATCTTAAAATCATGCATCCGCTTTGATCTTTTACATTCTTCTTCCCTCTTTTTTGTTTATTTAAAATGGAAGAAAGGCAACATATCAATATGTATAATTTAAAGTTTCTTTGTTCTATTATGCTACTGCATTAGGTGCGTGCTTTTAAGATGTGAGAACGAACGATGGTGTATATGATTTTAAACATTAATTGAAACATTATATAAATAGTAGTGGAAATTAATATCATGAAAACAAGTTTAATATCCTTTGAGATCTTATTTTGACGAAACTTAGCGAAAGGAATTTCGATTTATATAGGTAAGTTTTCTTAATATGATGTATGTAATAATAGTTTATAACAATGAAATATCTAACTTGTCAAGAATTATTTATAGAACGGATGATGTTTAAATATATTGTCCTAATTAAACATTTTTTTGTTTGCTTTCACATTTTGAGTTCATAATTTTAATTTGCAGAGCTATATTGAAGATTTAGTGAATGAAGAGAAAAGATCACAAACAATATGTAATAAAAAAGCATAAAAATGTTATTGTAAATACAAGTTACTTTTTATATGCATGTATCAAACGAGAGGTGAAAGATGATGGAAATGATATATTGCTTATAAGAAACAAGTTAGTCTTCCATGTTCAAAATGCATACAGGCATTTCTGATGCAAGATTTCATTTTTCTCTCATCATCAACCTACTAAAAATACGACTACAAAGAGATAACAAAAAATTTATGAATGTGATTAGATTTCTGAACACTGTACTAAGAGAATTGACCCAGAACCCTTTCTTGATGATAACATGATAGCTGATAATAATTTATAATTAATACTATATTATACTATTGATGCTAAATTTATTAATGCAAGAACAACATTAACAAAAATTTTCTTTTGCTGATTGATAATCATGTGAAGCATGAGATTTTAGAAACATTTTTGCATAATAGTATATCGAAAAAACATTGGATATTAAGAACTAGATATTATGTTGTTACTTACATTGTGACTACAGAGCTTTGTTTTGATTTAATATCCTTGCATGTAGCTTCCTCAGCTTCCTATTGCAATAAAATTAAGATAACAATTCATTTATAATTTATTTAACATAGCTGTTCGTATTTATGTTACTATATATTTAACAAAATAGAAATGTTACAATAAGTTCTCACAACTATTTCAGTATCAGTAAAAATTTTAAGTGAGAATATGTTTGTACTAAGTAGAATTTTATGATTGCAGTAGAATTTAACTAAAGATAATGAATATTATTTCTTTCTATATTATTCTATATTATTCCTTTTATTTCAAAGTATCCAACCTTGATATAAATATTATATATTGAAACATGCAATTTTATATTGTTTGTGGTGTTCTCACCAGATCAGTATTATGGATTTCATAACATCTGTCTTGTCTTACGTTTAAGGAGGAGGAAGTGTTTAATACTAAAGGTGTAACTAAAGTATGATTTTCAGCAAGGGGTGGTGGTCTCTTTGGTACTACAGTAATGTTAGAATGGTGACTACAACTTTCTAAACTACCATACCTATGAAAAATTGACTATAATAAGCGATTATTATTAATAATAATATTAAAAATGATACTTAGCAGAAAAAGTAATGTTATTTCATTTATAATGAAAAGAAGTATTGTTAAAGGATAGTAAGAAAAAATTGGTACTTGAAATAGCTATTTGTAGGAGTGCAGTCTAAATCACTGGTTTCAGAATCTTGAAATATACTGGGTTCTATACTAGTATGAGATCCTGAAGAGAATAAAGGTGCACTTTCAGATCCACTATCATGCTGTATAATACAAGATTTCCAATCATTTTTACATCTATACATGTTATATTTAATTTATGCATATACATGCACGCCATATAAGTGGAACTATCAAAATAAAATATATGCGTTATTAACCATTTATCCTACAATTTTTAATTTTTTTAATTATTTTTCTTATTATTTATATTTTTTATTATCTTTAATTGATAATTTAATTACCATAAAAATGACTTACTTGCAACGTTTATCAGTGTGTTCAAATGTTAAATTTCACACTAAAACTTTTCGAAAATCAAATTTTGCTTATATTCGTTGTTTATAATATTATTATATTTCTGAAAATTCGTATAGGCATATTAAAAGCGTTGATTATTAATCAAAAGATGTGTTTATATTTAATTAAAAAATTTCACTTATTTTTGAGATACTATGTGATTACACTATCAATGATACAACCTATGATACAATTTATAATACAGCTTTCACAAGCGAAACTTAGGGAGAACTGTTGTTTTAAACAACTATACGTCTGTTTTGTAAAATCGCGTGCTTATATCAGGCATTCTTGACATAATAAGCTCCCTCCTCCTTATTTTTCTTCGCTAATGCTGATCATCATAATAAGTAAATCATCATCTACGCGTGCGTGTACTTTTTACTCGACTTTTCTCTCTACATTTTCGTATATTTTGAAAAAAAAATTGCCGAATAACAAGATACAACGAATTTAAATGTAACGTATTTGGAAAAGTAGTTCATTTCTTCTGTGATATAAAGAGCAAACTTCATTTTTGAGTTACGCAAACGTTAGATGTATATATGTGTGTGTGTATGTATATGTGGGTGTATATATATATCCGCTCTCTATAATTTTAATATGTAAAAAATTAAGTTTTTAAATGTTGTCTATCAACCTATTGTACCGATAGTATACTAAATAATTATTTGATAAACATAATTGTTAATTTATAGTACTCTTTGCAAGTCTATACATCAATAATTTTACGGAAATCTTAAAGCAAAAATCGCAAGATTCTAGAATTAAGATAAAAGTCATCCAGTTTTAAATATCACGCATTTAATTAATTATTATTGACACGTTAATTACCGTGGTCATCAGTAACCCACGTTACTAAATCTTTTAGAATGATTAACATAAAAGAAATTTCATAGGCCAAATAATTCTCAACAATGTAGCCGACTTGGATAATATTGCCAGAGACAAAGTACACAAATACAATATAATATTTTGTGCAAATTAAGTGTTATGGTGGTAGTATATTTTAATCTATTGTGGTTCCCAGGAAAAAATATATTATAATATAAATATATTTTATTTAATTATAATAATAAGAATATGAATAAAATTCACGTGGATCAGAATTATTAAATGAATCGTTCCTCATAAATGAGAATATTATTAAGGAAGTTTTTATGCGCTCAACTTAAACTTATTTGTTTAAGGTAATCGAGAATGATAAGGCTCGTTTAATTTAGCATTTTTACCCATTTTCCGGATTCACGTTATCCGGAAGCTACTACTAGAATCAATAAAGACATCGATATAAATTATAATCATTGAAATTATCAAATGTTTATGTTCTATTATCAATTTTATACCGTATAGAATATTAGTGTATCGCGCTTGGAAGAGCTATGTTCTTCATAAAGACAATATTATTAGCAAGTGGCAAAGCGCGGGCGCAATGTTTTAAAGATGGTTGACCCATGCCCTTGTGTGTCATTGGTAGGCAAAGTTCAGTCTGCTACCAAGCGTCGAGGACGTGTTATGAAATTCACAAATCTGATTTTTCTCTACTGTTTGGGTTCAGATACAAATAATTTCATTTTATTTCAGTGGATATCACATTAAGTGTAATATTTGAAAGATGTCAAACGCAGTGTCGAGCAAAATTGTAGAAACCCGAATATACGATGGTCAAAAGCCGGGTACGTCCGGATTGCGAAAAGCGGTGAGGGTATTTATGCAAGAACATTATACAGAAAATTTCATTCAAGCAATATTGCAAGCTCTAGAAGAACAATTGCCTGGAAGTACGTTAGTTGTTGGTGGCGATGGAAGATATTATGGAAAAGATGTGGTTAGAAAGATCATCAGGATTGCTGCAGCAAATGGAGTAATTTATTTAAACTAGATTTACATTTCGTTCATTTATATATATGCTTTTTTATTTTATTAAAAAACTATTATCTCTAATTTTATTATTTTAATTTATTATTTTAAATGACTATTTGTTGCATTAGGTAAAAAGATTAATAATTGGGCAAAATGGGATACTTTCGACTCCAGCTGTGTCTACTATAATAAGAAAATACAAAACTCTAGGAGGAATTGTTCTAACAGCATCTCACAATCCTGGTGGACCCAATGCTGACTTTGGCATTAAGTTTAACTGCGAAAATGGTGGTCCTGCTCCAGATAATGTCACAAATAAGATTTATGAGATTACTAAAGTGCTCAAGAATTATAAAATTATACCTGATATAACCATAGATATAGACAAGATACAAAGTACTACAATTCAGGTGGATGGAAATCCATTTACAATAGACATAATAGATTCTGTGAATGATTACTTAGAACATATGAAAAATATCTTTGACTTTTCTAGTATTAAAACATTATTACAAGGAAGTAACAATCGTCCTCCTTTTAAAGTTCTTATCAATTCAATGAATGGAGGTATGTAAAAGTTATATTAATAAATTTAATTCTTTGATACATTTGTTAAATAATAGTTAATCATTTCTAGTTACTGGTCCATATGTAAAACGAATATTTAGTAATGAATTAGGTGTCGATGATTCAAGTACTGTTAATGCAATTCCATTAGAAGATTTTGGTGGGCTTCATCCTGATCCAAATTTAACATATGCCAAAGATTTAGTAAATGCTATGAAAAATGGTCCATATGACTTTGGTGCTGCTTTTGATGGGGATGGAGACAGAAATATGGTAAATAAAATATTTATTTGGTATAGAAAATAACTAGCATGAAAAATGCAAATTTATGCTCAATGTCTTTGCAGATACTAGGCAAAAATGCTTTCTTTGTTACACCTTCTGATTCATTAGCTGTATTAGCTGCTAACTTAAATTCAATACCATATTTTAAAAAGACTGGTATTAAAGGATATGCTAGATCTATGCCAACAGGTGCTGCTATAGATAGAGTTGCAGCAAAAACTGGTGTTAAACTTTATGAAGTACCCACAGGCTGGAAATATTTTGGTACATATTAATTTTTGCATATGTTTTTACAGTATATTTTAAACACATAAAATTATATTTTATTAATAATGTTATGTTATTAGGTAATTTAATGGATGCTGGTCATCTATCACTTTGTGGAGAGGAAAGTTTTGGCACGGGTTCGGATCATATTCGTGAAAAAGATGGAATATGGGCCTCTCTTGCATGGCTTAGTGTAATTGCAAGTCTTGGGAAGTCCGTAGAAGATATATTATTAAATCACTGGCAGATATATGGGAGGAACTTCTTTACAAGGTATTATTTTTATTATATTGTATATGATTAATTGTTGTACTCTGTTTCGTAAATTATGTTCTAATTTTATAATTTTATACTATATGAACCAGATATGACTATGAAAATTGTGATTCTGAAGCAGCAAACAAAATGATGCAACACATTGAATCAGAAATGGAGAAACCTGGGTTTGTGGGTTCAAAATTAACATCTGAAGGGAAAACATATGTTGTAAAATTAGGTGACAATTATTCTTATATAGATCCTATTGATGGAAGCCAAGCTAATAAGCAGGTATTGTATTATGATTCTACAAATTCCACATAAAGTAACAATATATCATGACAGTATAGGTTACTATGCAATTTTATATAACAGGGATTAAGAATTTTATTCCAAGATGGTTCCCGTATAATTTACCGTTTATCTGGTACGGGAAGTTCTGGAGCTACTATTCGTGTGTATGTTGATAGCTATGAAGATGATACAGCATCTTTAAACAAAGATGCTCAAGACATTCTTAAACCGTTGGTTACTATTGCGTTAGAGATAAGTAAATTACGAGAATTTACTGGTCGTGATGTACCAACCGTGATTACATAATACTAATGATTCTTGATCGTTTATCGTTAACAAAGATATATAAAACAAAGAAAAAAGAGATTGTTTTACATTATAAGCAACTTAAATAAGAGAAATGTCATGCCTTGTATAATGACATTATGAATTGCAATTATTACGCAAAAGATCGTTGCATAAATACGTGAATCACAAGTTCGATAACATTTTTCCTAAAATTGTATAATATATAGATAGAATTGAAATAATATTCAGTAATATTTTTATGATTTCGATATGAAATATTCGAATATTCATCGTAGTAATGGAACTTGTTTTAATCATAAAATACTACAAAAAAAGTTTTAATGATATAATTCATAATGTCGCGCGTACAACTATTAAATATTAAATAGCTTAACAAAACACCCAATATTATAAAAATGAACGGCAGCGTATTTCATACTTTTTTATATAAAATTTTTCAAATTTTCATTTGACTATAAAAATCTTTGATATGGTTGTTATATTCAAAAATAGTTTACTAAAACAAAAATATACTTATGTGTAGAAAAATCTAAAAGAATGTATAGTCAGTAATAAATCTAAGATCACGCGTATCTTTATACGTGGAACTGTTTGCCAAAGGTGTTCAAGCATGCATAAAGATGGAAATAGTTTAACCCTTCGTTATTTGTATAATGTTGCATAAATTTATAAAAAAATGTTCGCTTAATGATAATTTGTACGTTACATTAAATATTACTTTTACAACAGAATTGTTTTATATTATAAAAAATATTAAATATATTTAGGATTGAATCTTTTTATGTGTAAAGTAATAAAGAATCTGGGTATATGACATTGTACAATTTTTATCGAGGGGTTAACAAAAAAATATAACTTCAATCGTAATTGAAAGTAGTATGTTATATTATTCATTTTTAACTATGTTTTAATTTGTTTTATGATCGTTTTTTTAATAGGATGGCGGTTGCTCGTTTTAATGAAGTAGGATTTGAAGTTTGTTATAAATTTCATAATATTGTTTTTGTAATACTATAAAATAGAAAAATGATTTCTATTATTTGGATCTAATTTATGTAAATGGAGGCACAGGATATAACAAAATTTATGTAAAATACTTTATTTAAAAACAGTTGTATCCAATATAAGTTACACGTGAAGATGTAAATAATTGTAAAATGTTAATTTTTATAATCAAACAGAACATTTATTTTCAACAAAATATATTAAAAACATGTAACTTATTTTTTATTATCTATAATTGATTTATCAAAATTCTATATTGTAAAATTCTTTCTATGTAAAAATGCTTAAAAGATACAAACATTAAATCTCAAAAGTAAATATTTTTTAAATATTTAGTTTTGTATATAAATACCAATTTCGTTCAATGAAAAATGTTATTAGCTTTTTACGTTATTGCTGTATATTTTTACTAGCCATTCTTTATATTGATAATTATTTCAAATATTGTCTAATATAATCATTTAGTTCTATCTCTTACTTATTTATATAGTGTAAACAAAATAATTATGATATACATTTTTTGTTCTATCCTTTAATTATAAAATGATATACAAATTGATAAATTAAACAAAAAGCAGGGATGCGTGTAGAAAGTGCTGTTTCAAATTTCAAATAATCATGAAAGAGATATTTTTCGATATCATGACGAATTTTGAAATTTGAAATTAACGAAATTTGAAATTATGAATATATTATTGTAGATTGAAAATTTCTGCCAATAAGGTATTCGGTACATTATAATAATATCATGTTAATGATGTGGAATAAATATAATTTTTAACAATATTACATTAAATGGGTATATAAATGATTTTTATATAAATCTGTTTTATTTTACAATTTTGTAAAATATGCCGAATATCTTATTAAAATTAATTGATAGAATAGGATATGCCTAAAAATTTGTAAAAGTAAAATCAATAATAAGATTGTGAAAGTATAAGTGGTAAATGCGAGGAAAGTATAAAAATGTTAATTGGTACATGTAGCCAAAATTTATAACTGATACGATCAATTGAAAAGATATTATATATCTTATGATAAAAAAAAGCAACGATAATTCTGTATGCGTTACTTCTATTAATGTAATATTTTCAAGTGTTTTATTTTATTTTTCTGTTTTCAAATATTATATTCGCGATGGAAACGAAAGTATGAAATCGAAAACATTGTTGAAACCTGATTCTGAAATTTTAATTTATGAAGGTATCAAATATTCATGAAAAGTGTATCATTCATCTTACGTACATTTATTCACATTTGCATATAAAGTTTTAAGTAATGGCAGTATGCAGCAATACATATTTATGGAAATGGAATGTATCCATAAAATGAAATTATGATACTGTATTGATATATTGGTGAAAATTTTGAACACATTGTAACTGCAGCACTTTTTGAGAAAATTTCAAAAAGAATTTTGTAAATAGTTGAAGGAAGAGGGAGAATACTTGGGGACCTGAGTCGACGCAACGCCCATTCTATTTCATAGTTATGTCACAGAAATATGTGAAAAGAAAAGTAATTCATTTATACTCCACATCTTTGCCATTTCATTATTAATTTGCATAGCATTGATTACTGATAATGAATAGCAATACATTAAAGTAAATAAGAAAAAAGTCTAATACAACAAAATTGAAATATAATTAACATGTAACTACCCTATCGAATATAACTGAGTTACTTTTTAGATAAAAAACTTCTCATATTTTATGATGTAACATGAATATGTAATATGGTAATGTGTCATAGAGACCAGCAATGACTGCCGATTTTAATGTAAATTAACATGTAACATGTATATCATATTGAAATACTAATTATTCATTGTAGGTATATGAATGAGTGGTTCTCCATAAACACGTGATCTTAGATTTTAAACAAGCAAAGTTATTAATTGTCAAATTATCGTATGGATTTTTTTCGTTTACTAACATCTCTTTTATTTGAAAAATTATGTAATTAATACCCATATTTTTACAAATAATACTTATTTAATCGATGATAAATAGCAAACGCCAGTATAAGAGATGTTTTTAAACGGTATCTATCACTTAAAACGCGGTATATTATTTCTGTAAGTTCTGTATAATGAAATACGTGCGTTGTTCGTTGTTAAAACAAAGTTTTTTTATGGCATACTAGAACATAAACAGCCTGAACTTGAATAAAAATATGGATGTATTTGAAATTGAATAATTAAAAATTTCACAATTTATACCTTGTGATGCGATCAATATGATTTTTAATAAATCAATCTTTACTAAACGAATATATTATTATTACATAAAATTGCTTCCTTTTTAAACGTTTTCATTTCCGGTTCGATATGATTTGGGATCTAAAATGGAGAATTCTTTTAATATTATAGAAGACGAAAATGTTAACGAAAAATACTCTAGTTTTTGTTCTTCTTGCAATTCTCTCTTCCAATCTATATGTAGTATCGGAATACCATCTTTTCATGAATTAAATGATGAAAATAATATAATATCACAAATTGAAAAAGATGAAGACATTATAGAACATATCGATACGATAACTGAAGAAACTGGGAATGTAAATGAATATACGTCGGATATTAAAGAAAAAACTTTTGTTAAAAATAACAACAATCCTACTAAAAATTCGGTGATACCAATGGAACTGCATACATATAGAAAACAAGAAACTAACAATAATAATGACAACAAAACCGACTACTCTGTAACTAAAAAGATAAAATATATCGAATTATTACGTAAAGTAAATATAAATATTTATTATAGTTATAGTTATAAATATTTATTATAGTTAAATGTTTAAAATTAAAAAATAATTTAAACAATAACATAATTTCTAATAACGCAACATGCATTAATTAGGATTCTAAAAGAAAAGAGAATTATATTACCTTATCTGATGATAAAAATAAACCTTTCATATTGGCGAAAAATAATTTGGATGATAGATTTAATTGTGAAATGCCAAAAACAAAAATATTAAAACTTACAAAGAAAAATTCATCAATAAAATATGTATCATCTAGTAATGATGATTATATTATAAAAGATATTCTAGGTCATCGTAAAAAGATACTAAAAGCTATGAAATCAATATTATATCTTTGGTAAGTAATTAGTGATATACGAATATTTTCAAAGTTCTTAATTTATTGTTTCTTTTTAGTAATTACATGGATACAATGCGTGAAGTTATATTTCAAAAAATTCATATGAAACAATCTCAAAAATGTCAGAAAGCAGTTCTTAAGGACAATTAAGTTCTATAGGTATTAATTAAATGATTTATTGAACATATAATTATTTTTTACGTATGAGAATTTTAATAGTAGTTATTAGAATTAAGAAATTTTGGTTTTAATATCTTTACTAGATTTATGCCATATCAAAATCATCTCTCTGTAACAGAACAATACATAAAGTAAATGAATATGTTAAATCTAAGTAAATATAAAATATTATAAAATATGGATTTATTACTTACAGCATCATTGTATTCCAATACATGTTTCTTAATAGCAGACGTATCTACCCAAGTAACAAAATCTTCTAAATTCCTAGAAAATAATATTTACAAGAATTATTGTCACATATGTCAATTATGGGCTGATTGCTTTATTTTGTTTATTTATATTATTAAAAAATATTTATATTTAATACCTTGTTACCAGAAATGCTGGATCTTTTACAACTTCTACGCCAACTCTAACATGACCCTGTTCTATTAATTGTGTTGCAATCTTTAAATTTTGACTCATTTTATTTCGTACCATAATAACTGGCAGTCGTCTTCTGCAAAACGAACTTGCACTCACGTTTTGTGTTAGTGACAAATCCCATTTTGTATTTATAAGTCCCATTATATATAACTTTTCCAACAATAATGCACTCTGCTCTATTCGAAATGGATGATCTGCATCAATTTCTTTAATTTTTTTCCCTAATTCACGAATTTCCCGTGATAGCATATTATACCTGAAATAATTAAAAATTTATTATTTGTTTAACGTAAGAATATAGTACAATCGTTATTTAATTAGTAATGTAACAATGGACTTACTTCGTATAATCTTCCCTTTTTTGTATTCGATAACGTTTCAAAATCTTCACTTCATGTAGATTATTATCTGCTTCCCATGATATAAAATCAACCTTTTTCAGCAACTTCTGTTCGTGATATTTTAATTTTCGTACCATGATTATTGCGATCAAGCAATTGTTATAACTACCACGCATAGGACATCACGAATACATTTTGTTTTTATAGAGAGGTTAGAAGTTCATATAAAAGGAGGCCAGATATATTCCCTTTTATTCAGTGATTAAAAAGGTTAGATGTATTAATTAAGAATTAAAACTGATATTTGTTAAGTTTTATGACATAATAATTAATAATGGATAAGAAAAATCATAAAGCAGAGCCTGGAGATGGCTTACGCTCCTTGAAGAGTACAATGTTATTTCGTGCAATTAATTACGAATTATATGTTAAGCCGGTAAGATTACTCCAAAAATTAAAAATATTAATGGAATTATAAAAACCAATATGACTAATTGAATATAAATATATATTGTAATAAAATTAGAATAATTAAATTTATTTTCCAGAATAAAGTGGTAATGATTTTTGGAGCTATTGCAATGTTTAGTTGTATAGGATATATGGCTTATATGCGACATAATTCTGATAATACAAATCATTATCCTGCAGTTACATCTGATGGGTCAATTAATTTAAAAAAAAAAACATCAAAGTGGACAATGTAATTTGCTACATTTTATATGAATTAATAACAATTATATGTTTAAGAATTTACATTAAATAAAATACACAATTATTATTTATATATATTTTATTTCAATACTAATTGCTAATTAGTTATTACTCCTTTTCTGTGTACATTTCAGTGATATGTAAACAAATGTACTTAACAATTTAATATCCCCTGTTAAAAGTAGTCTGCTGAAACATTTATATTTTTCAATTCTTATTATATTTAAAATTTAAAACTCATATAAATGTACATTAGTGTAATATTATTTGGTAGTATTTATAAGTTCATCAAAATTATATATTGTTTTTATAAAATATGAGTTGCTTTCTGTATTACATTTATTTTATATAAATACATAGAAAATTAACTTTCTCATTGCATATTCAAGTTATTTTGGCAGTATATATAAGATAGTTCAAAATTTGAAATACAGTTAGGTATGCTACAATGAACAATTTGTATACATACAATTATGATGCTACAACGAATGCAGAAAAATATCATCTAGATATACATATTTCAAAATATGCTAGAAAGAATAGATGCTATGGAACAAAATCCTAAAATTAATTATGTTCATTCTACCATACCCCATTATAATTTGTACGAAAATTTAAGAGTTCTGAGTTTGGTTCAGATTCTTGAACAAGATGAGTTCGAAGCTTAAATTACATAACAATGTGTACTAAAAATATATGTATGTATTTTTAAGTGTATATATATATATATATATATTGATTTATATGTAAATATTACAAATGTATATAATTTTTTTTATTTGATTTATAAATATTAAATGCATTATGTATAATATATAGAAATTTTAGAAAATTTATTACATGCACTGAATTTTAAAAATCAAAATTTTTTAAAATACTTGGAAGTGAAATACAGAACATTATTATGATACACTAATTATATGCTTTATCGATTTCTGTTGAAATCTCTATTTTACAAGTTGTATAAGTTTTAGACTACTGGAAGCATTTAGTATACAAAAAATACATTCTACTTCTTATATAGCACAAGAGGTTATAGCATCTATATTAAACGGAAGTTATATACTTTTTCTACAGCATTTCTTTGTTTCTTATATTCATTTCTTATAGATATTTACTATAAGAATACAACTGATTTCAATTCTACATACAAAAAATATAGTGTTTCAATTTCCTTTTATAGAGCATGGAAAACCATAATAGAACAAGATAGTAAACAGGAACTAACTGTAATAATAGATTGCATTGAGTTTTAATAATTTCGGATATTAATTTCTGTAAATAAACCGCTTATTATTAAAATAACAGAAGCTCTGTTATTGTTATTTTTAGATTTTAAGTTTTTATCAGTCATCAATATTTTCGTTAATAAATTGTATTTATATATATTAATTTATTGTTAAAGATATGGTATGTACTGAATATAAGATACTATATAAAGATAATATCTTATAATGCATACTCGTTGATAGAAAAATTGTGTTTAAAAAATATCCTTGGAAATATGTAAGAAATATTTCCATTTTTATCTATAATAAGGATAATTACTTAGAATGTAAGGTAGTTTTAAAAATTTGGTCTCATTTACTAACAATATCACTGATATGATGTGTATATGTATATATAGTTCTGAAATTATTTACAAGATTATTGTTACATATGATAATTTCAAACTTTGGTTTTCTATGTAGTGTACATGATTTGTAACCATCTCTTTAACAAGGGTTTTAAAAAACTCTTGTTCATATTATTTAAAGAATAACATTATTTGAAAGCAGAGCTTATTAATGAGCTTTTTAATTATATGAAGATTGTAAAATGCATTAAAAAATCATTTATATCAAAATGAACTTCTATTGTAAATATTTCATATTTCCCTACAAACTATTAAGCTCAATGAAAATTATTTTAATAATAAGCGATTGCACTAACACATGTATTAAAATTTGGCAATTCATAATACTTTGTTGATACTTTGTACTTTCATAGACAAGGCGATTTCTAACAAAATGGTTCAATTTCTGTATGAAATAAAATTTACAATTTATAAATGTATAAACAATAAAATTTTTTGAGATAGAGAAATTTTTGACTAAATAAACATTGTAATGAATCATATTAAGCGGTAAAATGATAACAAAAACGTAACAAAAGATACCGATATAGTATATTTTTATAATTCCAATATAACTTCAATGCATATAAAATATTGCCATATTTTAACGATCTTCTCAATACTCCAATAACAATTTATACTTATTATGATACGATATCTAATCATCCAACCTTCTACTTGCATGAACAACTTTCCTTATTTTGTGGATACAGTAGAACAGTCTCATAAATCGCACTTGCCACATAATCTAAGTTAGATTCATTGAGTCCACATATATTTATTCTACCGCTTCGCAACATATAGATATGGTAATTATTAATTAAACACTCAACTTGTCTCTCTGAAATGATGATTAGTAAGAGTCATTAGTAAGATAATGATGAGATATAGAATAAATGTGACAAAATGGTTTCATTGAGTACTTACCTGTAAGACCTGTATAAGAAAACATCCCAATTTGTTGAGTAATATGTTCCCAATTACCTGGAGTTCCTTTCTGAACCAATCTTTGATACAAACTCATTCGCATTTCCTTTATTCTTTTGGACATTGTGAGAATATGATCTTTCCTGAAATATTTTGATATTTCAATTTAGAAATTTTAAACATGTATTGTAAAACGAATTAAATTAATTTTATCCTTTACACCATACCATTGTTTATAGAGGTCTGGATTCTGCAACACAGTTGCAACTATTCTTGCTCCATGATTAGGTGGATTACTATACATCCCTCGAACAATCAAAGTTAACTGAGACTTAACCTGGGCTAATTCTTTTGTATTAGACATAACAACTACCATATTTCCAACTCTTTCATTGTACAAGCCAAAATTTTTGGCAAAGCTTTGTGAACACATGAATTCTATTCCACGTTCTGCAAATAATCTTACTGCATATGCATCTTTATCTAAATCACCAGTTGCAAAACCCTACAATAAAATCTTTTTTAAAATTATTTCTTTTATATTACTCTTAAAATTATTCTATTCTAAAAATAGAGAATAATATACATTATTTATAATACCTGATAAGCAGTATCAAAAACTGGGAAAAGTTTTTTCTCTTTTATTACATCTCCTATCTTGGCCCATTGCTCAGGAGTTGGATCACATCCGGTAGGATTATGTGCACATGTATGGAGAATAATTACAGCATTTTCTGGAGCATCTCTAAGGTCTTTAAGCATACCTTCTATATCAACACTACGAGTTTCTGGATTCCAATATGTATATTCACATGCTTTCTTAAACCCTCCATTTACGAACACAAGTTTATGATTCTCTATATATGTAATATATGTTAAATAGAGTGAATGTTTATTTTATTTTTTGAAAAATCTGTTGACACTTACCCCAAGTTGGTTTACTATAATAAAAGGTATCATAGTGTAGAACATGACTTAAAAATTCAGCTATAATACGTAATCCTCCAGTACCAGATAATGTTTGAATGCCAAAAGCACGACCTTGTGCAATAATAGGAGAATCCGCACCCAACAACATTCTTGTTGCTGCTTGGCTAAAAGCATCCAATCCCAAGACTGGAAGATATTCATGGTTTTGCAATTCATCTGCAGCTAATGATTTTTCCACTTTTCGAACAACTGGTAATACCCAAGGTTTTCCTTCAGATGTACGATAAGCTGTAAATATAAATTTATCATAATTTTCGAGAATTATTTCAACTTATTTAATAATCTCGTATCATTGTTCATTGCTTAAATAACGATTAAATCTTATTACAGCTATACATTCATATTTGTGAAATACGTTATGTAATCATCAGATATTCTGGAGGTCATCCAAAAGCAGATTCATTACAATATGAAAGAAATACAAAAACATTTCATCACAAAGGTTGACATTTCATAGATATTTCAAATGTTTGTTTTTTAAATTATTAAAGAAAATTTGTGTTATATTTACGTTTGCTCTCTACGATACCAAATATGAAATGAAATATATGCAACATACCTCCTATAGATAAATTCACTTTTTTTTCATAAGCATCTTCTATGAATGCTTTATGAAGCGCAAAAACTTCTATCGGAGGTCCTAATTTTAATCCACTGAATCTCGTATTCATCTTCGGAACGTTTAAATATCGGATGATCGGTTGTCTATGCAACGATGTAAAATGAACGTTAATCTGACTGTCAATTTATATGGAATAACAAACACATTTACAAATCTTTTATAATCACTGTGTGTGGGCAACGTTATTTGATTTGTAATCTTAGATATTACGAATAATAGTAAATTTCAAAGATCCACGTTTAATGTTATAAAATATGACATAATACAACAACTGCATGAATTTCTGGCGCTAATGAATTTAAATTGACCTTGTACGTGATATTTAACAGATGTGATGTTTAACATGTATTCATACACACCAATTATATTCTATGTACAAATTTTATTTTCGAAATATAAGATAAATACTTTAAAATATATAAATAAATTATACATAGTCGTAATTATAAACTGTAGATATAAATAAAACAGAAAAAGTGTTTGATTATTCGTTGCTTAAAATATGCGAAACAACATTATGAATATTATGAATATTAAATTCTACATTTTCATATGAAAAAAATACACATTATTTACAAAATATAAAGAGTAAGGTTATATCTGTTTTATAAAATGACTAAAATTGTATTTTAACAAGAAATTTTTTTACAAATTTCACTTAGATAAATGAAATTTTGGAATTTCTGTTTTATCGATTAATCATTTTTACCGTTATGAGCTTATTATTGCTGTAGAGGTCGCCAGTTTAACTGTACCACTATTTGAATGCATAGATGTATGTAGTTTGGTCGATGCACAAGAATGCAGCACAAGGCACAATTGGCAAGTAGCTTAGTTTAGTCGAAAGCTGAAGAGTGAGGTATATACATCGCGTGATAGTCGCTGTGCTAGTTAGTACGTTTTTTTCTGTTGCATTTTTTGTGTTCATGGCTGTATACTATCAAGCTACACAAAAACCATATCAGAGTAAGTAAAAACGCAAATTAAAAACATTTATCTTATTACAGCTTATCTTTCCGATTATAATTAAACATTTTAAAGGGATGCTGTGCGTTATCGTGATAGCATCGTATATACAACGTTTTCATGAAAACTGTTCTTTGCATTGATCATAATGTAATTTTTTAAAGTAGATGATATTGCTTAATTTAATCAATTCTCAATCATTTAGTCACCGTCATAAAGATTGTTAATATATTGCATAGAAATAATGTGAGCTCTATATCGAACGATTAATACAGTTATTATTAACGAAGTAAATCTTGTAGTATCGTGATGTAACTGTATTTGTCGAAATGAACTCATAATCTGATTTTATTGTCAAATGGAACATTATATTTTTCTCTGTTATTCTCTTCTCTGATAATATTTAAGATAAACAAAAAATAATGTTTGTTGAGATATTTGACAAAATTTCTCTGTTGTCAAATTCGGCTAAATTTGGAATATTGGATCAACAGGTTTTACTTATTCTCTTTCGTTGCTTCATCTCAACATAAGCAGGTCAAACATGAAATGAAATGTGAAAAGAGAGCAGATGAGGCGCTGAAATGTATAACTTTTGATAAATTGACGGTCATCTTGGAATTAGTATTTTGTGGTCTATATTTAACTTTTTCACGGATGTAGTTTTGAAATTTTTAAATATTTGCAGGAAGACAGAAAAAGCTATATATTTCTACTGTCTTTCCACGCTCGACTTTATATTTGACCTCCTTATGTTAAGATGAAACGAAAAAAGTTTATTTTAGTAAAATGAATTAATTTTTGTTTATGTTATGTATTGCAATAAATATTAAAATTAAGGATAGTGGGTGCTGTTAACATATAATAAAATTTAATTGTTTTGTTCTCCACGATTATACATGTATATGTATGTATATAGCAACACGCTCCAGAAACAGGAATATATCTTCACATTGCATAAGCGTAATGTTAATTGGTGGGAAAAATAATTCCCATGAAAGTGTTAATGGCAGCTTCGATGCTATATGTCTTTAATATGTATTTGAATTATGATTCAATCTGTCGATAACGACTTGTATCGAACGTTTTATTGATACACGTCATTGATACATTGATTAGTTAGACATATTCATTAGCAGAACGACATTATAATAAAAGGTGGCAAAGGTTCAAAAACATTTACATCAATCGATCGTAATTGAGCGATTATAATCAAATATATTTCGAAATTTCGAATTTAGGATATTGCACATTCTTTTGGCATCATATTCTGGTAAACATGCGTTCGCGTTAAGTCATCTTTAACTCTGGGGTTTTTTATATTAAAACCTGCACAGCAGAATTTTGCTGTATATTTTCAATGAGTCAAAGGTAAGGTATTGCTCTTGAAAATATGTAATTGGAAATACATTGTGAAAAATACATTGTAAACATTTTCTCATATGAAGTAAATAAATATCCTATGACATTGTTACGTCACAAAATATAAAAGAAGTATAGGAAAAGATTATATCATTAATAGTGCTTAGTATATTTATTACCAGATGGCATGACATTTCTCATAGCGTCTTTTCTAGCTTTTGATTTCCAAATATAGATCATTAGTTTATTTATGGTAAAGTACTATATTTGGTAGAGTTAAAATACATTGCAACAGGAGCATTCTGTTTCTCGGAGAAAGAACAATTCTTTCGTTATTAGCAAAGCATAGTATTAATTATATAAGACATACATATATGAGAATGTTCTTGACATATAGAATATGGTTTAGTATATGACCATATTCGGCACATGAATTGTACGCAAATTCTTGGAATTAAGATTACAAAGGATCTTAATTAATGGTTGAACAATTTATTTAACTATATGTAACATTTATTTTAATAAGATGCAATTTAGTGTACTAATTGTTTTTTTGTATGCTATTCATAAATTATATATTTAACATATACATATACATACAATATAATTTTACTTTTATTATCTTTCATGTAGTCAAATACGTGTATGTAAATGTAATAAATGTATGTATATATTATATATATAGCACTTTAAATAGACCATTATATTTTTAAATGGAGGGGACCATAACATAACAATAACATATATTACTGTTACTGTCTTTTGAATTGATAGGCCCAGAAATTAATTGGGGTAGTATACGTATTACTGTAGTATCAAGAGAAAGCGAAAGACTTCATTTCCGGAAAATGGTGCGAGCCTTGATGACAGGAAACGTGAAGAGAGAAGAAACATTTTGTCCGTATGGCTTTAGTTGAGAGCATCGTGCAATGAAAGCAGCTTTCTTATTGGTGGTTGCTTACGTGCGTACAATAAGGACCGGTCGCGATAACATACTCTTGTATAGGTTGCTCCAAAATTATCGACACATGTGTTTCATTGTTTAATATAGTTTAGAAAAGTCGAACAGAATATAGTATGGGGATTATAGCAACACATATAGGAGGAACGCACGAAAGCATCTTAATAAATTAAATTAGCTAATTTATAATTGGAAAATTTCCTGTGACAGAAATAGAGTACATACATAGTATAGTGTTTCAAAGCTATAATATTATTTCATTAAAAGATATAATTTTTATGAAAATTATTTATATGTCATTATTAATATAAATCTTACTGATTCAAATAACGTTTTGTTGTGCCAACATATTTTGTCCTAACTTCACCTTTGCCCCGACAAAGAGACTTTTAATGCTTTAGGAAAATCTTTAACATGAAATTGAAAATTTCAATTGAAATTTTCTCATAGTTTCCTGAAAATTAAGAGATTTTTTGATGATAGAGAAAATACAATTATATGGAGAATGATCGAAAGAAAAAAAAAGAGTAAAGAACGAAACAATGTTGAGGAGTTATGCAATTAATTGGAATCAACATTTTCAGTATATGTATAGCCTTCGTCAAATATTTGTAATCAGCATCAGCGTTCTAAATGTGTAATTTGATTCTACTGGCTTGCATCGATTTCTTTGCAACCTGTTGCACTAATGATCGCGGAGGAATTTTGTGAAACTTGTTAAGTCTTGCGTGAATGGAAGAATGCTATAGAACGTATTGAGAGATATGCATATATATATGTTTCTACGGTTAGGTTAGGCCGTTACTGAAAGTAGATAGAGATGTAAAAGATAAGTTATATTAGATTTGTTTTGTTTTAGAGCATTAAGAATCAATTCTTTGTTTAGTACATATTACATACTTTCAATTTGTTTTAGGTTAAACGAATTTTCCTTCAATATGTTTCTATTTGATAGAAATTAGAAAATTCTAAATGCAATTTAAGATGAGCGATAGATGATTAAACGGAGAATCAATTAATTTCATCTAGCGGATAATTTAATTTGTCGGATCGTTAATTCCTTTACTCGTGACTCGCTTTCTGTTAGTTGCAAAATTTATTGCAGTACCAGATACGATATGGCGTATTTGATAAACGCATACTAGATTTTCTTGACTGCGCTTGAAATTTAAAGTAACAGGAAATTTTATATTCTGAAGATACTAATTGGGTTTAACTGATTCAGCGTAGACCGTGTAGTATCATGTTCCGATAATTTAGCAAATGAGATCACAATGTAAAATAAATGAAACAGAAGACATAAAACTCGAGTATAGAGAAAAATTCTATTTTTAAATATTTTCAACGAAATCAAGATTAATTCGGATAATTTGTTTATCGACCGATCCCTTTGTTTAGAAAATGATCACTAACATCCTTCAAAAATCGAGTAATTATAAATATCGTTAGTAGTTAATACAAAGACTCGATTTTTTTTATCTTAAGAAAAGAAGCACAAAAGAAAAAAAGCGAAATGACTATTATTCTACAAAAATAAAAAAATTAAATATATGATTTGCGAAGTGAATAACTTTTATTGTTTGGTATAAACAATATCGAAATATAATACGATAAAAATTATTTCTTGTTCCGAGTTAAATTAATAGAAATAATTAATAGAAATCTCAAAGTTACTTCCATTTTATTTTATTTTAATTAGATTGTAAGTTTTGCGTTTCTTATTGTAGCAATGGTAGTTGAGACGAGTTTGATGAAAGGTAATGAAGGTTATTGAAGGCCAAAGAAGGTCACAAAGCCTTCTGCTAACAAAAGGTTACTTCAATCAATGAAATTTATTAATTAAAACGCATTAATTAGATTAATAATCATAATTATGATTATGCAGATAATATTGTTAATAGATAAAGTGATTAATACATACTATGTCTTAATCAAAAGTCAATTTGGTTAACCATTTTCTTATCTTTTCATGAAAGATATGTAAAAATATCTGTTATTATATCACACAAGATATTCTCTCACACCCTTTTTTTCTGTGTAAGGCATGTTCGTCTGTAATTTATCTGATTTAAAGTTACATCGTCATTGCTTTTATGAATACATTTTTTATTAATTATTATTTATTAAAAAAATATTTTTACACTTCTAAAATCATGACGGAATTTATTATACTATTAATTAATTTATCAAATACATTTATATAAGTATTTTTACTTATAGATATTTATATTGATTTTTTTCTACTTCGTTTATAATTTGCAAGGATGATGCTTCATGAAATTGTTCTATATTATTAAATTATGCAGTTAGAACGTTGTTTACAAAATTAATTAGTAATAAAAATAATTTTGGAACTTTAGGATTACCCCTTGAATGAATCAAATTTAAAAAGGAAAAAAGGGATCGTGGAAAGTAAAATCATTTGATTAAACTATCTCATACCAAAGGAAAAGAATACTATTTTCTTCATAATAGTATTCCAACAATAAATCTATTAATCCAATCTGATAGAAACATACGCATCAATTTATCAGAACTATATCTTTCTCTTCCTCGTCCTTTTTGCATATTAATCCTCCTTGAGTCATAAACAATTTCGCCTCTTTGTCCCGTTCTTCACGTTCGAGCCTTCTTATAGTACGGTTCCTCGAACAATGAGTTTCTGTTCAGAGACACATCGTTGTGGTCATTGTTCGAGGATAATCGCAAAAGCAAAGGTGACTCTCCTCGTTCATCGATAAAAGAATGCATGAGAAAGAATAAAAGGTCCGAGGACAGACGGACGCGACGATTTTGATGGAATACCAAAGTCTCAGTTCGATTCTTTTTGTGATTGTTCCTCTTGTGGTTTCGTCTACTTCCGGTCGTATTTTATTGGAAGATCAGCGTTCCTGTCGTTCAAACTTGTTGTGGAACTTCATTGGTCCTTTAATAAGTATTTCGCAGATGAAAGTACAGAAGATTATTGATGAATGTTTGTTTCGAAGATTTATGAAGGTTTGTGATGATTTATAAAGATCGAAGTTACGAGAATGTGGTCAAAATTACGTGGCAGTAGTTATATAAATCGCGGATTCATAAAACTTGATGGAATGTATTGTAACAGATAATTGCGTGTACCGTGGTTAGTGGAAATTAATATATAGATATAATATGGCTATCGGCTTTGGTGGCTTTCGTGATGATTGAAGTGTAATTAGTAACTTGGGTTTGTGGTTTAGCAAGTGCGTAAATATTCTTCTTTGAATCTTTTACTATGACGATTTACCTCGTTTCTGTAGTAAAAATTATTAAGCTGGTTGCTCTTATTATAGTAATATGTAAGTTAAATTTAGAGCCTCAAGTTTTTAAATTTTCATTTTTAGGATCCAAGTCGTTAGGAACTTTGGTTCTGAGATGTTTTCTAGCCCTTAGATTTTCACGTTTTAAGTTCCTTTCAGAGTAAGAGTTCCAGATCTCAGCTTTTAAATTTTTTATTCTAGCCCTTAGATTTTAAAGCCTTAGTTCTAGATTCTACCTTTTCGGTTCCACATTTCACTGTTTCCACCCTATATCCTGAATATTAGGTTCCAAATCTTTAATTTTACCTTTAGGTTTCAAAATTTACGATTTTTAAATCATAGATTCCACTTTTTAAGATTCATCTCCTCTGCCTTACAAAGCAAACAACTAGATTTCTTTATTATTTGTAAATTGTAGTTTCCAAGCTTGAAGTTCTAAATAAGCCGTAGCTTTTAAAAGTTCTATGTTCTAGATTCTCTGTTCTACATTTTGCTTTTCACATATCAGATTTCAGGTCCTAGGTTTCAGATTTTAGGACTTAAAACCTATAATTGTTATGTCCCAGTTTTTAAATTTTAGATTTTACGTTTTCAGGCTTAAAATTTAGGTAAGTTAAAATGGTAGGTTTTGTATTATAAATCGTTTTCAACATCAAAATATATGCAGATATAGCACGCTACTACTAGTCACAAACACTTTTTATCCAGGGTTAATCAATGGTTATTATTAAACATATGTTCGTCCTATGCGCAAAGCAAATATCTGGGTCGCGTAGCGAACATTTTGCGTTCCATATACACGGTATAGCTCCAGCGAAAACATTTCTAAGTTCGTGCAATACAAGGTTCCTCTGTGTTCTTCAAGCATAACGCTTAATAAAAATCCTCTATGACATTCTTTGTTCTTCATTCCTTAAATAAATTCTCAACCTCTCTCCAATTCCAATAAACTCATTCTTTAAATAATCTGTCGTTAAACTCCATTTACAATGTAACAGCACAAAATACATTTATAATATTTGTTAATAAAATGGAAAAAATTATTGACGAAAAACTTTTGGCAAGTTAAAAATTATTTCGTACTTTTCACGGCAAATTTTTCTTATTCTTGTAAAAAGATATACAAAATGTTCGTGACATTTTTTAACGAGATAAGAAATATCATTTAATGAAAAAAGCTTTAGCAATTTAAAAGTTATTTCATAACTTTTTTAGCGAATTATGTTTGTGATAAGATCTTTAGTAAACAAATTTTTCTAATTAACGCTGTACATCTAAACGGAGAACATTCGATCGTTTTCTTCGCTGCAAGAATTCGCATAAACAAGGACAAGATCGTTTTCTTTGGCAAGATGCAGCATTTCTCGTGAGTTAGTAGTCGCGTGAACTGCAAAGATATAGTGAATGAATCGATACAGAACTGCGGCTGGCTGTTGCCGCAATTGATATGCTCCATAAAACTCACACAGTCGTAGCGCTCGGTGGTCAAGGATTTTTGCTGTAGCAGTATGAAAAAAAATAAATTGTATCGGATATTGAGTAAGAAAATGGAGGAATAATTAAAATAATCTTGCACCAGTAACTTGTTCTTGCTATTATCAAATCCAATATACAAATTGAAAAAAAAAAAAATGTTTTCTCCTGTTTATTTTGCTTTCGTTGGATACATTAATTAATTTTTTTATGGAAATTAATTAATTGAGATGGAAGGAAAAGTTAAAGTTAACAATTATCTGGATGATTAATGGTTTTCTCATTAATTTACTAATGAGGATGGGAATATAGATAAATTTACCAATTAGAATTTCTTTTATGGATGGTATTACATTCATTTTGTTCTCTGGTGATAATATTATCAGAAATAGTTTTGATATACTAATGGGCATTTATAGCAGGCATTCAAAACAGTTCTTCCTCCTACTATCTTCTACGTATCGCATTGCATTTATTTAAAAATATATCCTAATGCAACCAAGTTATTTTCACTTTTATTAATTTCTAATAGGTGTCATTGGCTCGTAGACAATCTTCAATTTGGATTACGTTACTTTATCTTAATTTGCATTCTGCAGAATGCATTACGCAAAATTAAAACACATTTCTACAGAATCCTAATATTCTAATCCTTTGGAGCCTCCTATTCAATTAGCAGAAGAATCTACATCCAAAGTCTGCATCTCACAATGGGTTCATCATTGAACAATGCAGAGTTTATAATCTTCACTATTCTTTTCCGCTTTCAAAACACGATTAATAGCTGCGATAGATATAAAAATCTACACTTGAAACTCTCATAAGCAATTGAGGAAAGAAAATACAAGAGTTTTATTAACTTACTATCCTTTAAAAACCTTACTACCATATCACTATCATTTAAAAACGTATTCGAGGTGCATGCCCATTTGAAATGGAAATCAAAACTCGCACACCGGATAATCACCAAGTGAGCTGCACGATTTTTCTTACATAATCGGACCACGGTGAGGTAGATAGAAGTGAAAGCTCACACTGACTATACAACTGGACAGGGCAGGTCTATCATTTTTTCTCCATTTCGATAGTGTCGTTCCTTTGTTAGATAATCGGCGAACGAATTACGTGCACGCGAAAAGTAGCAGGTTCGTAAACGTTGCCTGTCGCAGTACTATGACACGCTGATGTCATGCAGAACTTCTGACCCTCGTGGCAATGTAAAATTATAAAATAGTCCGTAAGTGGAAGTTTAAGCGGCAATCTCTTGACTTATCGCTAGTCTTTTTTTGAAGACTACGGTACTCTATTGTTTGAAAGTGAGATTGGAATTTGGAAGACACTTTGTGTAACGTTTTTACGTCTTTGGCGAAGAAGAATTTCTTCTCTGACTAATAGATCGCGGGTTCTTATGCATATTTAGCATTTATTATAATGTTTGGTAGGTGAAACAAATGACTGCTTAGATCCTATTCCTTTACATAAATTTCTTCTTTTCCCCCTAATTGCTTTCTAAATGCTTAGTACTATATTTATTAATCTAGTCTAATATAATTAATCTAATATATTCATTAATATCATAAATTCTAAAAAGCTTCTTTATAAAAGTATGAATTTGAGCAAATAATCGCAGTCTAAGTATTTGGAAACTTACCATAGGGAAGTTTTATGTTCGTATATTATGTGTTATATGAAACATTTTGAAATTTTATTATATAACACTTATGATGTATTCGTAAATGGAGTCTACAAGTGTTCTAATATTTTCCTGAGCCTATGTACGCGTTGATAAAACGTTCTACAAATCTGTCTGTTAACGTGTCGTAAATTCGTGACTAGCCAGAATGTTGTGCGGCTCGATTTTTATGAAGCATTTCCTGTCCTCTAATGAGCAGCGTCGAGAGCTGACTTCCTCGTTTTCAGTTGCCAAACTCTATCAAATGTTTACTTCTATGTAATTCGAATAAAAAGAAAGACAAGGAAAAAGAAAATATTGTATATAGTATTATACAAATATCACTGGTTACTATTATTAATTATAGTTAACTTCTTTTTCACTTTTGTTATATCTTTTATTAGATTATAGTTTATCACAGTTGTACTAATATATTATTACTGTTATCAATTGTTTTTAGTCACTATTTCCATCGTTAGATTGTGAATGTTTATGTAAATTAAAAAAGTAACTTAGATGGTATCGTTGGATAGACAACCGTATAGAAAATATAAATTAGTTTATGTTAGACTTTTGTTAGCTTACTTAATTCTGTGGAATTTTCATCTATACTCTGTATCTTATACGATTAATGTTATCGGTGAATGAGATACATAAAAGCGTTTATGGAATAATCGATAGAGGAAATTGAATTGAAAATAATTCTGTCGGGAAACATTAACAATGAATGTAGCAGTTATCTAATCTTTATTTTTATTTGTAGTAGACCTCAGTTATAAGCAGCGTGCTACGATATTTTGGTTATATCTCACCCACAGACACGGACAACCGTGATTAGATTAAGGATCCTGTGGTGTAAAAATTCAAAGTTCATTGATCGAAGAAATGCATACATATTTTTTCTAATTTTTCCACATACGTACGTATAATAATAATTTTTTTAGATGTAATTCTCATCTATTTGTTACTCATTAGAAGATAACATTATATGAATATTTTTATTTCGATTATAATCTACACACACACATATATATATATCTAAAGTAAAAGATCGTCGATATTTACTCCTTTTTAATCAGTAATGTAAGTATTTATTTCTTTAGTCACTTATTTATTTACGATTAATTTGTTTGTTTGTAGAAAGCCTTGCACTCCTTCTAGGAACTGAATAAATGCTGATAATTTACAAATCACCACTTTCTCTGTATCTTATATAAAGTACAAGTTACCCATTTGATATGCAACTGACATTTAGTCAATAGATACAATAAGATAAGACTTACTAAATAACATAATAAATCTTAGTGTAGTTTGATCCCTAACTTTATTTATTCTATAATGCATCACAACTAAACGAAAATTTAGAGAAAATTTATTATACAGTGTTCGTAGTGTGTTATTCGAATTTTCTAATTCTTGCAAAAACACGAAACATGATTACTTCTTGTTCTAAAATAATTACAAAATATATTATAAAATACATTTTGATTTAATCAAACATAAACAGAAGTTTGAAGTCTAAATTGTTAGAGCTAGTACACGTGTACTCAACAGATATTCAAAATCGAGGAAATGAATTTTAATTGCAAAAAATACATTGGATGGTTAACAAAAACTTACATTAAAAAGATGGAAACTAATTGCATCTTTCCGGTCCATCGTCACATGATTATCATACCATTCAACTTTTTCTCCTACAGTTTTTTTTTTTTCTATCTTTTATCAACTTCGAGATATGACTCGGCCCAATTGCGTAACGTACTCTGTATATCAAATCTACTCCATAATCATCAAGCCACGATGACAACATGCAAACTACTTCACAGAAACAATTAAGTTTTCGATGAAGACAGAACTAAGCGTTTCGTCCATTTGTGGTTTCGTCTTTTGTTTTAAAACTGTGATCATTAGAAGAAACAATCGCGTTTATACGACGCTCGATGATGCACATCCCGCGTAGACAAATGATAACTCTGACGCGTTTTATCTGGGGCTCGCAACACATCCTGTGACTCACAATTCGTACTTACACGTATATACCAGTCGTTACGACCCTGAAACTCTTCTTTCGTTTCTTTTTTATTCCCTTTTCTCTTTCTTTTCGCTTTTTTTTGTCCGCCCTATAAACGAATTAACTCCCTTTTATGGTAGAAGGGTCGAACCCTCTTTTTCACGCGTTCTGCCCGCAGTTTGCCTGTACTGTTAGACTCGTTACGGGTCCCGTTTCTGTACAGGCCGTGCTCGTTTTCATAGTTTAATGGGATTATTTGTACGTTCGATCGTGGGACGCGTCGGCGGACGCGACGACGTTCCTGGTAAATGATATTCAATTATCTTCTGCTGGTTGGTCCTTTTCTTTGGATTTTATTTGGAAGTCCAAGTTACGAAAAGTATGTTTTAACAATTTAAAAGAAATTATTTATCCTTTGGTGATTGTTTGACATTCTCTTTTTCCCTTTTCTAACAGGAAAGAGGGACTTACTTTTTCATATAATAAAATATATACACAGGGTGGTTGGTAATTGGTGGTACAAGCGGAAAGGGGGTGATTCTACGCGAAAAAAGAAGTCGAAAATATAGAATAAAAATTTTTTTTTTAATTTTTCCATCGAGACAACGATCTACAGTGAGATCCGTTATAACGAGACGCGATAAAGTGCACGCGTACCGAGCGAACATTCAAAGTCGATTTTCTCGAAAACAAGGCCTCGAACGAAAAATTTTTATTCTATATTTTCGACTTCTTTTTTCGCGTAGAATCACCCCCTTTCCGTTTGTACCGCCAGTTACCAACCAAGTCGTTGTTAAGTACACCGTAACATATTTTATTGCATTGTATAAAGGTATAAAGAAATTTTAGTTGCTTAAAGATAATGTGGAAAATGTATCAGATATGAGAATTATTATCAAAGGATAATGCTTATGATAAAAGATAAAATTATACTGATAATCTTTGCACGCTATGATATTAGAGAAATTAACTACTAGTAATCGATTATAAGAAATTAGTTACAATTATTTATTTCGCTAATATATTAATATTTCTTAAATTAATTACGCTCTACTTAAATAGGCATAAAAAAGAAATCTATGTCATAATTTAAAGAATCACAATTAATTATTCCCTTTCTCTCTAATATATTAAAAAATACGGACTTTCTTTATGCAATATTAAGGTCTGGTTTAGTAGCTCAATGTTACAAAAGATTTACATAAAGTTTTGAATTAAATAATTTGATAACAGTAATTGGATTAGCTGTCGCGCAAGTTAATTATAAATACGACGTAATTGACGTGAAGAATGTAACCATCACTCGGTGACCAACTTACTCGTAAACTGCAAAGTCTCTCCATTCACTACTGAGAATTATACAATCTTCAGCTATGTTCCCGCGGATACAATGAATAATATCGTGTCAGTAAGTTCCTCGCTGTTCCTCGAAGCAAAAGTTTTCTCAGACTTCGTTAATACCAAGATTCCCTTAAAAAGATTTACAAGATCGTATTAACAGGCTGGAGTAATTAAAAGACTCGCGTTTCTAGACAGTTTAAGTGATGGGCTACTTAAGTAAGGAAACACTGATTTCTAGAGTGCCTGATTTGCTAAACTATGTACCTTAATCTAAATCCAAATATTCTGAGTTATAACTGTTAAAAAAATTTCTACTTTTGTCAATTCTAAAGACCATTAAGTTTCTAACTTTTCAATTCTTGAGCCTTTAAATTCTCAATTTTCCAACGTTCAATTTTTCTTGCATATTTATTTCAATCTTATATAAATTACTATTTCTGTATCCACTTAGCAAGTAATTAAAAGAAAGTGAAACGTTGGCCCAGAAACGAATAAATATTTCTATACAATATCCTATCAATCTTAAATTAACACTTTCACATATAAAAATGCGGAACTTTTATAACAGTTTCCCATCATCACGTTGAGAAACAGCGTATGGGCAAAAATGTTCTTTATTAAATAATTCATCTCCTGACCTTGCTTCGGGCTGACTGATTAATTAATTGATTACGCAAATAGACGAGTCACGTCTGACTCGTATCTGTTTCTAGCAAAATGACATTACCGTAACTTCCAACGAATCATTTCCATACATCGGTATTTGGAACATTTAAATCATATTAAAACTGTATTTAGAAAAATCTATTGATCATTCAAAGATATCGACGTACAATAATACATTGAGATTCAAGATCTTTATTACATTGAAATGTAACCAGGCATAAAAGTTAAACTTATTGTTTTACAAAGGATATCGTGTACGTGAGTGATCGAATACGTGACCAGGATAAGTTCCATGTATGAATACCTTTGCGAGATATATACTGATTACTGTTGTACGTAAAACAAATACCGATTCAAGTTTAATTTAAGTATAATTTACAACTTGCTGAAACTTGCATTACTTACTGCGAAACACGTTTCATTTGTTATATTATTAAACAAAAATCTGTAGAATCCTTCGCATTTAAAATGTTCGTACTCTTATAGCTTTAAAATTGTCGGATTTCCAATTTTCGAAATTTCCGACTTCGAATTTTGGAGGGTTCAGATTCACGTAATTCCAAAATGTCCAGTTTCCGAGTTTTGAAGCGTGCATGTCTCTGAATTTTCAAAGTTTGTAATCTTCCCATTTTTAAGCCTTCTAATTTCCAATTTTTCAACTTTGAAGCTTTCGAATATCGGAATCTTCCCATTTTTAAGCCTTCCAATTTCCAATTTTTCAACTTTTAGTTACTTTCGAGTATCGGAATTTTCAAAATTACCAATTTTCCAATTCCGAACCTACTACACGGTTTCGAATCTATTTTTCAGAAGATAACAGAGATATTGGGTAGATTACTTATCGGTGCATACTACAGAACGATAGCTTCTAGGATCTGGCAATGGAAAAGTTTGGAATGTAAGAGCTTGCTCAATGTATCGTTCACACATGCGTACGTACAAGCATTCATTCAGGTGTACGATGAACGCTCGTCGCATTCTTTCAATCGGCCCTTTCGATCGAAGCTTCGGTATGCACTACGTTTCTACAGGTGCACGACGTGCATGTCAGGTTCCGGCGATCAATTAAGATACTTAAACGACCTGTTCTGTTTTACTGCATAAATAAATGTGCCGTAGAGAAGGCGTTGAATTGATTCTTCCGGTGGTATCTACGTTCGTGCATAATATACGTTCGCAAGCGTTCATTGCGCCCATCCTTGACGTGTTTCGAACGTGTATGGACATTCAATGAATACACGAATTACATGGAACCTGCCTTTGCTTTGGTGAAAATGGTTCTATAAAAATCTGAATAGCAATGAGTCTGAAAAGAACCTCTTCGTTGTTTAAAAAATTGATTTATAAAATTGTTTCTGTGCAATTGTGATTGTAATTGGTCGTTTGATGAATATAGAAGCACATGCAAGTTATGTTGCGTGGAAAATGGTTCTATAAAAATTGTAATAGTAGTAGAATCGAAAAGAAGAAAAACGAAGCAAGCTAATGAAGTTTTAACTAAGCTGTCGTCTAGCAGAATCTTTACTATCTTGTACGCACACGCCCTTTAATTTTATAATTACAATAGAACAAAATGCTAGGATATTGTTTATCATATGTTCTGCATTTTGAACAAATTGAACAAGTTGTATCTATGAAATGTAATTTAATGGCGAGTTGTAAATGTACAGAGAAGTCGGCAGTATCCGAGAGACTAGTATAAGTGAGAGGATAAATTCCATCAACCGGCTATTTCTACTATCGTATTTCATATACTTGATACACGAATAGGCAGCCTACGCGCCAAAGAGTCTGCACATGTTAAAAACGATAGGTTATTTTCTACTTGATATACATAAAAAGAGTAATCGATGAAAAATGCGGGCTTGTTTTCCGCTGCAAGAATTCTTGTGTTTGGCAGCCAAAGTTGAAGGATGATGGCTATTTCGATTTCACTTCAGCCTCAGGGCTTTGTAGGTTTAACTACGTTTCATTTTCAATGATTCTTGTTCTTACCATGAAAGAAAGTTTTATAGAATTTGTAGTATTTAGTATACATCTTTTTTAGCAAACAATCTACAAATAATATTAACCTAATTGCGCAGAAGGGCTCCGGAAACTCTTCTTTATCGTATATTCATATTAAATGTTCAATTACTGATAAATTGTACTCTTCCTCGAACAGAAGCCTGGAACTAGTGAATGTGCTTACGTAGAAATTATTCTCAATTTAATTCCCGGTAATAATTCCTGATGCACTCATGATACCGTTGCATCGTGTGAACGGAAACGTAGGAAAACCTGACCCGTTTTCTTTCAGTCGTAACATACCTGCTTCTGAAATATTTGGACTCTTTTCCTCTCCCAACTTCTTCCCCTCGAGGAAAAAGGTTGCCTGCCATCTATGCGTCTGACTTTTTCAACCTTATACGAATTAACAGTTGACTGCCTTCTCACGCTTTTCATTGACCAAACAGGACAGTTTCCCTTTTTTCGTAACCAAAATCATTCAAACAAACATATGAATTCTTATACCATAGCTCTTTTGATTTGAGTTATAACTAGACTGTGGATTTTTGTAGGTTAGGTAGCATCGTTTCTATGCGTGAGAAATTTAAAAGCGCAAAATAACACAAAATGCGCATGCGTAACATCAAAAAATATATAAAATATCCAAAGCATGATGTTTTCTGTAATAATTGGTAGGATAAAACAATTTTCTGTAATATCTGGTAGGATAAAACAATTTTCTACCAAGATGAACTTTTTTTAATTATGTTCTCAAGAATACGAATTTGCTTAAAAATTGCAATCTAATTATATCAGCTACAATCTCCGATTTATATAGCAAATGCAGTTTCCAATAGAAACTGGACTAAAGCTAAGGGATTCTTGATGTACACTCTGTTTACTGGAGGATCTTTATCTTCTCAGGTTTCCGTCAACTGGTTTGACCAGACCTTCGAACGTGTAAACCTTATGCTCGGTTTTGTGACCTCACTTGATCGCCGAGCCTACTACATATATGGAGCTTTACACCGTTAGTCGATCTACGCGTTAATTCGTGTGTGTATACACCGGCTCGTCTGGTTTTTATTCGACTTGTACCATTAGAGTGGCCTCTGTAAGCACTGTTGGCTTGTTCCGTTTGTGTACATGTACACGATGCAGTACATGTACGTTGTACGAGAGACTTGTCTGGCTCTGGATGATCATCACGCTTACCTCTAACTGGATCTTATGAAACGTTCCCATTGGCGTAGGTGTGTAGAATTGCTGCATCTTCCTATAGTTAGGTAGGATCTGCGTTCAATATATACATATAATGGATCTACTTTGTAATAACTTGTACGTGGTATTATTTTAAGCACGAAATAATTTACTGAATTGCAAGCATAGAGTAATTTTTAATACGGAGTAACTTACAAACTAATTCTTAGTGTAGAATTATTCTTAAAATTACGGAATAATTTACAGTGTATTTTTAGTATAGAATTATCTTTGATACATTTACAAAATAATTTTATACTAATTGTAAGGAGTTTATATCGTTATAATACAGAAAAATTTACAGAATAATTCGTAATGTAACAATAATTCTGAAATATTTGATATTTTTAAAAAAGATCGTTTCAAGGAACTTCAGAGCTGTTTTTATTATTTGTGGAACACTTTGAACAACGCCTTTAAGTATAGTTTCCAATGTAGGGGTTTGAAACATGTGGTTAATGAGCAGAACATGAAATCATTAAATGTTATACATTCATAGAAATGTAGAATCTTCCAATCATAAAGTTTTAATCGATAACTAAGATAAGAAGATAACCCTGAAGTTTTAATATCATAAATTAGATTGTCAAAGATACTTTACCACATATAAACATATATACAAACGTATTCGATAATACATAATATCCGACGACGTATAAGCAAAGTATATAAGTATAAATAAAAGTGGAAATACAAGCTGGGGTTGATGAACAAAAGAAATCAAATACTATTGTGAAAAGACAGAGAGAGTAAGAGAAAGATATACTGATACTTGATTATTCAATTATCGATGTGATACAACACCATACACAGTAGAGAAGAAAAACATAAGATAAAAATAGAAAGTGACGTGATTTCAGCTATGGTAATCACTATGGCGCACATGTAATCGATTGTATCATTGGAATCTGTATATATTTAGAAATTTCGCTTGAAAAAGTATCTTCCCTGAGAAAACATTAGAATTGTAACATTTTTAGTACGAGATAGTAAAGCATCTCAGAACTGACATACTATTGTTAAATGAATTCCATAGCTTCCATTGAGTTGGTTAGCTGGAGTGACGTTAATGGAACACTCGGAAAATCATGAGTGGAATACACGAAACTATATTGATAATGTTGACGATATAGTGGTATATAAAATTGAAACGCAAAACCACACGAATCAATAACGATTATTTCACATTTTTTTTCAAACAATAGAGATGTTTTAAAAATAGAAGGATACACGATATGATTCGATCGAAAATGAGCCAAATAACGTAAAAAATATAATTAATATAGTTGTTCTATTCAATGAAAATCAAACGATTAAATATTTCGAATATTTTAGTCACCTGAAAATTTCTCGAAAAGAATTCTACTGTTTAAATTTAATCTTCCAGGCAAATTATAAACGCGTTAATAAAAACGGCTACGATTAACGATCAATGTACAGCTGCTGGCAACGTAGAATAAAAAACCGTTCGTTGCCATTCAGCAAAATCTTTGTGAATCACTTCTGTCACGTTGGGCTCACGTTTTTTCAGTGACTGCCGAGTTTGTGATTCATGTGTAAGCACATATAAACCGTGGATCGAATGATTCGCGACCGGAAGTGACAAAGTGTCAATCGAACGAGAAGATTGCCTTCAGGGAACGTGGATTTATATATATATTTTTTTACTTAATTATATATATATAATTATTCCTTACAATTTATCGATGTGGATATTATATAAATTGTTATACTTATAAATTTATCACATGTTTATGTGTAGTACATCCGAACGACTAAAAGGGTCAAATTATTGAGTCAGTTGTGTAAAGATAAGTCTAGATATTTACAGACTTTCGTATTGCTTTGATATGTTCATCATTTGTGTACATAATTATGTACATAAGTAAGCAATTGCGTCAAAGATTAGAGTAAATAAAGTGACTTTGTTTTTAGTACATATTATCGATTCGTCATCTCTTAGTTTCTCGAATTGAAGCATACGTAAATTTTTGTTAGATATGCAGATCTGTTTAGAGTCATATATTACATTCTTTTAGAGGTTCTGTATTTAGAATAGAAATGATACAAATATATTAATTACTAATGAGAGAGAGAAAGAGAGAGAGCTTTAATAATTGCTTGTTCTCATCTTGGCTCCATGGAAGGCGACTGTAATTAATATTGGAGAACCATATACAAACAATAAGCCCAGACGTCGAGATAAAGAACTATTTCAATGTGTATTGTATAAAGTACAATAACATTGACTTGCCATAAAAAATTTCTTCATATAGTTCTGACTGGGATTTTAGATTTTTACATGTCTATCATTCAGTCGATCCTTTTTTACTGTCACAAATATTTCAAGAGACTGTCGCATCGTAATCAGTTTTGTACTATCGGAAATAGTAGATGAATCCGGCGACTCAGATATGATAATAAGTATGGTCACTATCATGAGTGAGATAAAAGTTTGTTTTCGTTAGTCTCGCGATGATTGAATTTATCAAAATTGATGTTAGCGCTGAAGTGATAAAATTCGATTAGTTAACTTTTTTTTTACAACATACAATGCGATAAAATATGCTATACAATTAATTTATTAAATTGCTCGCTAATTGCCTCAATGTAACATTTCAATCGATTTACATTTTTTCATAATCATAAAAGTAATTGCAGCATTCACACAACGAAATACAACGCAATTGGCACAAACGGAATTTATTTCTAAAATATTAAATTACAAAGTTAGGTTTAACAATTGTTGAAACACATTTCAAAGAAATATAAGGAAAATTTTCTCCCGTAATTACTTCCTACATCCGGTGTCTTGTTTCTTTACTCGCGTAATTCCTTTTATGCTACGTAAAATTCGATCGATGTGTGTGGAATGCAAATAGCCAAGAGGATAAAAGACCTTGTCCTTCGGGAGCGATTCGAGGCTATTTGACTTCGATAAAGAGCCTGCCACGATGTACGTGATTCGACCCATGCGTTCTTTATAGTTTCCTACAACCTGTTCCTTTGACCCATCCAAAGCAGAAATATAAAATATGAGCTGACCTTTTTGTTAAAATTATTATTAAATAAAATAATTTCGTCTGCGTTTTATGATACCTCTATAGTATATCCTTAGTGTATAATTATTTGCCTCTGAATTTACCTCTATGTGGTTGGGTATTACTATCCTGTAAATGTCGACAAATAATAGATGACAGACATTTCATACTCTACTGTATAATTTTTATTTTTCCGAGTGTACGCTATTGCTGTAAGCGTGGTTGGCGTTAAACTTTCTATTCGGCAAATCGAAGACGACAATACGGAAGTTGTAATCAGTCTTCAAGCGGCCGTACGCAATTTTTTCCAAGCTCCGTGTGACTCAACGTGCAATACGAACAATGGGCTTGTCGTCCATTCAACAGCATCCATGTCGTACTCAATAATTGTACTACTTGACAATTTTTAGAAAGTTTCCGCGAAAAAACGTAAACAAGAGTTTCTCTTTCGGGGATCTTTAAATACAAGTTTCGGGCGATGTAGATACATATTGATATTTCTTGTAGTATTTTCAGTGTTCGATGGAGAGTTATGAAAGAAATTTCTTCTATCATTAGTAGATTATGGATGTTTATACATTTTTAGAAGATTTAAAAAAATGCAGATAATACACACATCTAAAACATTTTAAATATAATATCTGTACACGTAGAAGAGATATGAATCTGCAATGAGCATCTTACTACTCTGATACTGTTATTATTTACATTGCATTAACAACTGCAAGTTTCCACGAAAAAACGTAAATAAAAGTTTCTCTTTTGGGGATCTTTAAATACAAGTTTCGGGCGATGTAGATACATATTGATATTTCTTGTAGTATTTTCAATATTCGATGGAGAGTTATGAAAGAAATTTCTTCTATCATTAGTAGATTACGGATGTTTATACATTTTTAGAAGATTTAAAAAAAATGCAGATAATACACACATTTAAAACATTTTAAATATAATATCTGTACACGTAGAAGAGATATGAATCTGCAATGAGCATCTTACTACTCTGATACTGTTATTATTTACATTGCATTAACAACTGCAACTGAATTATAGACTCGTGCAAAATATATTTTTCGAGATCCGTGTTATGTAAAACATAGATGATGACAAACACGTTAAGTGCCTCATAATTTAGTACCAGGTTCTAGGTGAAGTGGCACGTACAGTCCTGCATGGATCTTAATCACTCAGAAATATAAGTTCCGTTATCGATTGATCTTTGGATCCTCCTATAATGGAGAAAGCGGAAGAAGATTCTTATTCGACGAACAGATCCCTTTACGGAGTCATTTCCATAGTTGATAAATATGCAATTTGTCGCAAATCGTGACCGGTACGTGGAATTAAAATGGATAAATTGCGATATTGTAACTCACGGTACAGAGTCTAAAGTCACGAAGAATTTCTCTGAATATTTACGTGACAAACGAGTCTTAAAACCATTTTTTATCTCTTGTCATTTTCAATGCTTTTTCACTTCTTCAAAGAATGAATAATGTTCGCAATCGATTAGTTTAACACCAGACAGCTGTAACGTTATTGCTCTCGGTATTTCTGGCAAAAATTTCATTACGTTCACTATTTTTGTTTCCTTCTGTTTCATATGATTTGACAAAGCAGTATTTAATAGAATTTGTTATTAATAATATGTTTGTCAAAAAAGTATTTTATTAAAAGTACGTTTGTATTTCCAGACTCAAAAACATGTTGACTATCTGGAATGCATGAAAATCGTCTGAAGGAAGAAAGGAATATAATACTCAAAAACATTGGGGGATATTGAAGCAATGTGATATACGCGCGAATCTGTAGACATAACTGTTTATTATATCAAAAATCATAAGTCAGGATGGCTCTATCCATCTATTTGTTAGCTGCTATTACAGTTTTGGGAACGGTGTACGGTTTGGAAGGGCCAAACATATGTACCAGGCAAGAAACGTAAGTGGATTAGATTTATTAAAGATTTATGAAAGTGCAATGATTAACGATATTACATAAAATGATAAACGATTATCTACTTAACTTATTTTCTCAAATCGTTATCAGAAGATGGTGGTCTTTATTCGAGAAGATATTTAGCAAAACAATGGATTTCTAATAAAAATTCAAGGCCATATCTATAAAAGAATAATCACTACATACTTTGTTTTCCTTCATAATTTATTAAAACAATAATTATTATCATCGTTCATGATCTTTTAGTAAAAGTCCGTAAAAGTAAATTCCTACATATCTTTTTAAGTTTTCCAACTGAATTAAAATAAAAAATTTTTTTTCTAAATTAAAATTTAATTTATTGAGAAGTCTATTAAATAAAGTTTTTCAAGAGCAAAATTATAATAGATTTAGAAGATCAGTTTTATTTTAATTGTCAACCTTCCGATGCTACCTATTCTGTTTTCACGACTCAGTGCTTGTTCTTAATACTTGGTTGATGTTAGGTATACGATAACAGTGAGGATATCGGAGCAGAAACCTTATACTGTACGAGAGAACACTTGGTGCTTAAGCTTTCCGCCAAGATGCTCCAAATATAGGGTGGTATTCAAGACGATATTCAAGGAACAGGTGAATAGAATAGTATTAAATATGTAAAAGTTACTAATTAATTAAGAGCTAATTAACAATTTTCGAAAAATTAACGTTTTAACGTTGTTCGATTAGGAAATAACAAAACAGAGACCAGTAGAAGAGTGTTGCAAAGGCTACACAAAGACCAATGATGACAATCGTTGCATTCCAATCTGTTCCAAGGACTGTGTTCATGGCACTTGCATTGCACCAGACGTCTGCAAGTGTGAGTCAGGATATGGGGGTCCGTTATGCGATTATAGTAAGCATTAGATTTTGTTATTTATCTAACATATTCCTTAAAATCATTGAAATACTCAAACCAGACATCTTCAGAGAATACTTTCACCTTATCTTTTATTCTTGGTGCAGTATTCAGTTTTCATTGCCTAGAAATTAGTTATAGAACTGTTTGTGAAAGAATAAAAATTCTCATTTTTTTGACTATTCAATTTCTATTTTTGTTACTTTAAATACTGAGTACGATTCAAGATACTTTCTTAAAATCAGTCAATAAAATCAAAATCAAAAAGATTTAAGTAATTGTTTCTTTTACTTACTCATAGTAAATACAAGTATATTTGTAACTTAACAGAGTGTCCATCTGGAAAATGGGGCAAGTCTTGCGAAATGGATTGCATGTGCCAGAACGGAGCCACTTGTGACCCATTCGACGGCAAATGCTTGTGTAACAGAGGCTGGACCGGTAAATACTGTAGCCAAGAATGTCCTCCCGATCGATATGGTCAAGATTGTGGTGAAGAGTGCCGTTGCAGAAACGGTGGAAGCTGTCACCACATTTCTGGCGAGTGCCATTGTGCTCCTGGTTACACAGGACCCCTGTTAGTTGATCTATCTATTTTATTATTGAAATGTAATGAAGTGTAAAATATTAGAACACAATTTTTAAATCGCTTTAATAATTCTTTTTTAGTTGCGACGATTTGTGTCCGCCGGGAAAACACGGCGATGAATGCAAATCAGAATGCAAGTGTCAGAATGGTGGTTCTTGCAATCCTACAACCGGCGAATGTTATTGTACACCTGGATGGACTGTAAATATTAATTGATATTTTACGAGATTTTATTGTAATCGTGTCCATGTGATCTAAAATAGATTTTATTTTAAAATAGGGTTCAGTCTGTGCGAACCGGTGTCCGGAAGGTTTCTGGGGTAAAAACTGTTCTCAAGAGTGTGATTGTTACAATGGTGCTGGATGCCATCATATCACTGGAGAATGTGAATGTAAACCCGGTTATTATGATGAAAAGGTGACCACTCTTTCAGAAATACTTAATTATTCTTATTAATTATTGATATTTTAGTATATATGTTACTTAATGTGTTAAATACAAATAACAAATAATTTTGAAGATAAAAATCTTTTACAGTGTTTAAAAATTTGCACCGGAGGAACGTTCGGTTTAAATTGTACAAGCAACTGTAGCTGCGAAAATGGTGCAATTTGTTCACCGATTGATGGAACTTGTACTTGCAGTCCCGGTTGGATGGGTGAAAAATGCAATAAGCGTGTTTGTCACAATGAATTCTGGGGACCTAACTGTACAAAAGTATGTAATAATATAGATAATGCGATATTCACTTTTCTGCAATGTCTTTTTAATACTATAAAATAAATACTATATTTATGAACGTTGCTAGGTTTGCGAGTGTGAGAATGACAATACAGAAATGTGTCATCCGTGGACTGGAAAGTGTATTTGTAAACCAGGATGGGATGGCGATACTTGTACCAGACCTTGTCCGTTTTATATGTACGGGAAAGGCTGTCAAAATCGTTGTAATTGCAAGAACAACGCGCAGTGTTCACCCATAAATGGAACTTGCATTTGTGCGCCAGGATACAGAGGTGAGGACTGTAGTGAAGTATGTCCTGACAACACTTATGGCGAAAATTGTGCACAAAAGTGTATCTGCAAAAATGGTGCCACTTGTTTACCCGAGAATGGCCGATGCAACTGTACAGCAGGTAATAAGTTACACTATTACGAGCACAAAAGTTAATCAATTAATACGAATTAATATACAAAAATTGAATAATTCTTAACCAAAAGTAAAAGATGTAATTTATCATTTAATCATGCGAGAGTAATTAAAAAACAATCGAAGGAAGTATCTTTAAAATGATAAGCATTTTGTAATTGTATAATTTAGTATTTTTGTATCTTTATTTTATGTTGTTTGCTTCAAGTTAATCCATTCTTTAATTGTATGATCGTATGAATTGCATGAACAATTACTAACTGTAGTTTTTGATAGTATGCCATTTTCGCAAATTTGTGGATTTTTGTTTTAAATATATAGTTGTAGAGTTATTATTTGTAATTAATTTATCAAAATAATAGTAAGGTAAGTAATTCGTATTTAGTGAGAATTATTCAGTTTAGAAGTCTTCTTTAGAATGTTTTCTTGTTTCTTATGTTACATTCAATTTTGTTCCTGCATGTATTGTTATTACATTTTGCTAGGATGGGTTGGTGTTTCGTGTGATCGTCCCTGCGACGACAAGTCTTTTGGCAAGGACTGCGAGGACAAATGCAAATGCTTTAACAATGCTGCCTGCAATCCACAAAATGGTAAGGGGGCTGGTTGCAACGATTTCTTTTAGTTCTAGAGAAAGTTAATGCTTCAAATCATTAACAAAAAACGCATTAATTTGTATAGATCCATGATTAGATGGTTTCTTTTATTTCTCGATGATTGTATTTCCATATTTTTTTATTCTTATGTAATTTTATTTTCATACATTTTGAGACTCACGTTTCTTAATTCTTTGTTTCCATTTTCATTTCGTTGCACTTGCACCAAAACACGTTACCTTTTTTAAACACCTGCAGGCACATGCACGTGTGCAGCTGGCTTCACCGGCGAATTTTGCCAAGATCATTGTGAAAAAGGATTTTTCGGGCTGGGATGTACTCAGGTCTGCGATTGTCACAAGGAAAATAGTTTAGGCTGTGATCCTGCCACGGGTCGTTGCATCTGTAAGCCAGAATGGCGAGGTTTGTTTCTTCTTTTAATTCGTCGATCAATCGCCATACATTTGAAAAACTACAACAATTATCCTTTCCTTGTGGTACCATTTTAATATTTTCCTTACATCATTATTCATATCTACCATATAATGTACAAAACAGAAATTTTGAACTACTAAGTAGGTTTCCTGTCCATTCGTTTAATGTACCACGTATTTTAATTTTTGAAAAGAAATTGAAATTATTGAGAAAGACTGGAAAACTAGTTGTTTGATGGCGATTTGGTCTTCGATAAAATTTTCATTTTTAATGACATAAAACAGGAATCCGTTGTGAAACCAAGTGTCCAGAAGGCCTTTATGGTGATGACTGTCATTCACAATGTGAGTGTATGAACAATAGTTCATGTGATCCAGAAACAGGCACTTGCATTTGTGCCAGAGGTTGGGAAGGAATTGATTGTTCTCAACCCTGTAAAGAAGGGTGGTATGGCGTGCGTTGCAAGGAAAAGTGTCCAGAAAAAATACAAGGTAAAAATAACAATTTTAGGTGAAGATGAAATAAATCAAGCTTTCGCAGTTCTGCTAGAAAATAACTATCGTTAACATTTGTAGTCTGTAGTTTCTAGTACATTTTTATACTTTAGATTATATGGCATTGTATCATATGTATATAAAAATTTATTAATTCAAGTAGTACTTCAGCATGTTCATGATAAGCACGAAAACAACAAACTAATGCTTTGATCATTGATGTGAAAAATATAGTCATTTTTATTTGTATACCCTTACTCAAACACTTCAATAAAAGTGGTAAGTTGTCAATTCATTTAACTGTTACTGTAACACTCTTCACACAAACTAAAATAAGGTACTAATAAATAAAGCTAGAACTATTTATTCGAAATAATAATCGTAGAATTTATTTTTTAGGAAACATGACATGTGATCATGTCTCTGGTGAATATGTTTGCCGACCTGGATACTTAGGGTTAACATGTGAGCATCCTTGTCCACCTAATCGTTATGGATTAAATTGTGCTAATCATTGCCGCTGTAAAAACGGTGGCGAGTGTCATCACGTTACAGGTAAAATTTTACTTACCGCTTTCGCAATTTATTCGAATCTAGAATTTTATTACAAAATAATATTTACAAATTCATAAGTTTTTTAGTCCTAATAGCTCTATTTTGCAAGATATTGCATCATCAGTTATATTAGGTACATAATGTAGGGTTCATACTAGATGTTATATGAAACGAATTAATGGCTTCTTTTACATGCATACCATTTTAGGCGTGTGTCAATGTCGACCTGGTTGGCAAGGCGAATTCTGCCAAACACCCTGTCCAGACGGGACATATGGCATGAACTGTAGTCAACATTGTACATGTCAGCACGGAGGAAAATGCAGATCTAATGATGGTCATTGCCGTTGTGCACCTGGTTGGACTGGTACCAAATGTACTGAGAGTACGTAAAAAAAAAATTATACAGATAATATCGAGAGAGGCTAACAAAATAAATATAACATAAATGTTTTTCGTATTCGTAAATCTAGTCTGCCCAGAAGGGTATTATGGCGATCACTGTATGGAACCATGTGACTGTAAGAATGATTTCTATATTTGTCATCCTGTTGAAGGTTGTGTCTGCAGACATGGATACACAGGTATATTATTTCAAATCTGTCAGTATTAATATATCTTAACTAATACTGGAATATATTCCCTTTTAGGTCCAAATTGTGACGAAGAATTATTTTCACGTAACATTCAAGAGAGGGATGAAACCGGCTATGGCGTTATGGTAGCAGGATTTTTATTTGCTGTAATTATTGTTATTGTAATGATATTCGCAGGATGGGTATATCATCGACGCAGAGTAGCAGATTTGAAGAACGAAATTGCACAAGTGCAATATATCGCTGAACCTGCTTCTCCTCCAGGTATTTATTTCAAACAAATCTGTTATTTATAGTGGATTATAAAATACTTATAATCAACAATGATATCTTTTATATAGAGCAAACTCAGTTTGATAACCCCGTGTATGCCTATCAAGGCTCTTCAAAATTCGATGATGGAACAGCTACTTTATTGAATAACTTCCAATTCAGAAATAATCTTGGAACAAGCAAGAAGATAAATAATGAGAAAGCTAAACTTGGAATGAACAGCTGTACGGATGATGAGGATGATTGCAAAGGTATTGTTAGCAATAGCATAGTACACCAAATTGTAAGTTCTGTAAAATGATCTTATGTTTTCTTTGACTGCCGTTAGGATCACTTCGATATGATCTAAAGAACAGAGATGCAGATATGGGAAATCCAAACCTTAATGTGTACCATAGCATCGACGAAATGGATGGGAAAAAGATCGAACATGTTTACGATGAAATCAAGCAAAATAACGACGAATCAGAATACGATCAGTTAGATAATCCAAGACCGGTTAGCGGTTATAAACAGTACAGTCGAATGCCAAATGGTTTCTGCTCGAAATCGTTGGACAATGCAGGACCTAGTAGTTTGAAAGATAAGGACCCAGAACTTGGTGAAATGTAAATTTATCTTAGATCTCAGGCTGAATCATACAGGTTTAAAATTTTAATATTATATGTCTTTGATGTAACTTAAAGAAGCATATTTTAAGAATCTTATCATTTTGAATGATTAGTCTGTTGATACTTTTAAAATTTTCACATGTTATTAATCTGAGTCTTAAGAAAATCTTCAGAAAACCTTAAAAAACCTCATAAAAGCATAAGTATTTTCATTTAAAAAATACAAATGTATTTTGATTGCTCAGTATATGCATGTACATAGTTTTATAATAATGCTGCGAATAGTCAAATGGATATTTTATTTATAAAATCGTATATTCATAGTGATTGTTTATCCTGAACGTGTTAGGCTGTCTCTTTTCGTAATATGATGTTTACTGAAACTTATATGATAGAACATCTGATGCAATATTATTAATATGAATAACAATTTGAAATAAGTAATTGTGCCGTAAACAGTCTTAAAAAAACTTATTTAATAGTAAATTCAGTGCTTTTTTATTGTTTATGACCGAAAAGATAATGATACAATCTAGATAGGAGTAGGACGTATCAAAATTGTACAAAAGGATTTGTGATATTTACAAGAATTGTACAAAATTTATTACTTAACGTATCAAATTTTACTGGAAGAAATAAAATGATAGTTGATTACTTTTGCATACGAGCATGCCTTGTAGTGCCTTGGAAGAAGCATGCATTACAAAATTTAATAATATAGTTTATTTTCTTTTATCTTTATATACAAAAAATGTTGGAACCTAGAGATGCAATAATGGAGTTAAAAATATCCAGTATGTCTAAGATATCTATCGTGTCTTGTAAATTAGATCACTTATAATGTAAATTGGCAAATAAGGTACAAAATCGTTGTGTAAGTCTGTTTAAGCAATGAGAAGCCGGTTTCACGATCTCAAAACATGCATATGATATACATTCAAATGATCATTAATACTAAAAGATTTGTCCTTTTTTGTTTCTTTGCATTTTGTGAAGAGACATACCTACGCGGTATTTATATATGTTTACCACTTCTTATTTTAAGGACAATTTATTTCGTATATGTGCAAGAATATATTTGTAAGTAATTTAAAAACAAACGTAGCATACTTTTTTTTATTAGTATAGAGTATCATCATACATTAAGAAATGCATATTTTATTCGTCTATACGTATATGTTTATGTATACACATACATACACATATAAATATACGCTCATAACAAATAACAACAGAAATCTATCTAAAAAATCATTCATGAGATATCGTCAAGTGGAATCGTATTTATATCTTTTATATTAGACAATATTCTATGCCTATTTTTTATTTTCCGAGAAATGTCTATTTTTACGATTTTATATATACACTATTTTTATTTTTAGATGAATTCAGAGAAAACAGATTGTTGTGATCAATATAAATACTTTTGTAAATATCGTTAAATTAGGATGTAACGTAAAATCAATAATTCCTAAATATATGTATATTAATTCCATAGAATATTATTTTAATCACGTCTCGTCTCTGCTTTCTCTGTTCATCACGCGAGATCTGTAACGAGTGGCTTTAATTAAGTTCAAAGTAGGCGACGAGGTCCAGTAAAATCCACCAAGAAATTGTAAAAGCGCCGCGAAACTCAAACAGAGATTTGTGTCTGTAATCAGAAGTTCATTTCTACATGATAAGTTTTATTGATCACCCCTACATTTGTAACTTCTTTTATCGAAATAAAATTTTGTTACAAAAACTTACCGTGTATAAAATAAAAACCAAGAATGGATAAACCCACGATAGTTGAAAATACTTTATAAATAGAACGAACCATTTCAGATCCAAGAACATCATACAATGCCAAGTCTTGACAACTTGATAAACTGCCAATACTGGCACCACCCAGGAAGGTAAAAATCATCATCCACAAGTAACTACTTGCATAAGTTAAACCTAGAAACGTCTTTTTTTCAGAACACAAATTCATTAAAACTCACTTTTCAATAATTACAAAAATATCTTACAGGAAGAAATTATTTACCTACTAAACTGATACCACAAAACCAAGATGCTATGCCAAAGTATAGTCTTCTATTCTGACTTGTAAATGTCAATACTTTGTAACTAACAAGATTTGGTAGGAGGGTACTGAAACCAGCCATGATGGATAGAAACATCCAGAAATGGGAATTATTTGTATTTTCATAAGACAAAATGGGTAACAGAAGCCAGAAAAAGAGAGTAGATACTTTCATCCCAACCCAGCCAATTGTTGCAGCCCAAAATCGGAAGTTCTTCAGAATTTGAAATTGATGCTGCCATTTCTTATCCAAATGAATCACTGGATTTACAAATAAGTCCACATCTTCATCCAAATCTTCATAAGCATAAATATTATTTCCGTCATTTAGTAACCCTCCTCCATGTGTCTTTTCATCAGGTTGACCATATTCAAAATTTTCTATATCATCTTGACCATCCGGATGTTGTGAATTCTCAGGAGCATCAAAGGAGATTTTTATAGGAAGTTCAGTGTCTTCTTCAGTTGATAAGAGTAGACTGTAACGAAATAATTTTTTGTATGTTAAATATTGAAAGCTTTATTTCTTATTAATTATTATTTAAGATATTCTAAACAAGAACCTATAAGGAGAAATTTGCTGTGGAGGAGGAAACCGAAAAGTCAATATTCCAAATGCAGTAGGCAATAAAACCATGGTTATCAGTTGTAAACCAGTTTTCAATTTGGCTTCATGCAACAACAGATTTGTGATACTCGGGATAAACAGAAGACCAAAAGAAACTCCAATATTTCTTAACATCAGAGCTATAAGGAGCTTCTTTCTGAAATACTTCCTCAAAACATAGTCACTCAATAGCATAATAAAACTGGCGCCTATACCCATTACTGCACCAGCACTGGTGCTGGCCAAATAAGCGCCAACCCCGCCAGTTGCAAGATATCCGGATGCTATAATTCCAACCATCAGGAGAAGTACTCCTATTATGCCTACTAAACGGGGCATCGGCGCCATACTCACGATCATTTTTGTCCAAGGATCTAGAAAAAGTTGAATGGATTAGTAATAATTGTATGAAAATTACAAGTTACTAAACTGTGTATATACCCGCTAGAGTCCAAAATGCAATAAATAGTATAGGCGTCAAAATAATTTTTTCATTCCATAAATCAAAATCAGTAGATTTAGTTTCATGAATATATGCCAGAACTATTCCATACATTGCTAGTATACTTGGAACAGTCATCTATAAAGATAATAATACAATTTTGATCGCAGAGTAAAGAACGAGAAGGTCGAAGAGAAAAATGTATAAATTAATTTATTATACAGGGTGTTTAGAAAAAAGATTGATAACACAAAAGATTTTGTACTTACCTAATTTTCTAAAATGATAATATTTACAAGAATTCATAATAAAACGATAGAGATTCATTTTAATCTTTTGAAAAATGTCGACCGATACTACGGTTCTTAAGATGATCATGTTATAATATGTACCTGTAAATAGATTATTTAAACTTGATCGTTTTACGAATCTTGCGTATTTCTATGAACATCTTTAAGATTATTTTACGTAAAATAATATATTTAATATTATGGGCATAAATTATTGAATGTGAATGTTCTAAATACCCTGTATAAGTAACACATAGTATCGAGAACTATTCAATTTAAAAAAAAACTGAAGAAATATATTGTTATAATCAGATTACTAACCTGGACTAAAAATACTCCACAGAGAACAATCCATGCGTAACCACCGTCTGGAACGGTAGGACCCAGCTCTGGAAATGACGTGAAGACTTCATCGAGACGAAGACGTTTAGCTGATGACATTATTTATTACATAAAAAACAAACAATTCAGTCAAACGGATACAGTTGAAATGCAAGAGTAATTTCGACGCATACAATGAGCATTCAGGCGTTTCTGAAATATTATCTAATCTTGCTTAAGATGTCAATGGTCTGATAGCCAACGATAAGGAATAGCAAATCTAAGAATATTATGTGTACGTATGCATTTTCCGTTGAAAACATTCAATCGATCAATCCACAAGTAAGGGGAAATTTAATAAGGTCAGTGAATACACATTTAAATATAAATATATATAACATTTATTCGGTACTAGATATACTCGAGTCAATAACAATATCAAAATTACATGTTCTTCGTTTATAATTATTAAGTCAATAAATTTAGCGTGTTAATGTCGTAAAAAATAGCTTGTAAGAATATTCAGTGATGGTTCTATCCTTTTTCTTTACTTCTAAATTAATCACCACATATTGCATTATAAATATGAATGCCTCATTATATTGTTAAACATACCTTATTATATTTTAAATTACTTATGACAAAAACGAAATTGTGTATTTGTGTGTTATATAATAAAAAAGAATGGAACTTCTCGAGAGTTTAAAAATGATTGATTATTTTAACCGAAGAGCGAGTTTAATTAGCGTTAAATCTCTTCTTTGTTAGTTCTTAATCGAAGAACCTTTTCATTTCATTCATAAATCTTCTCGAGTATCACCAGTTGCTATCGAGGTGTATCGTACCCTCTTGTTCACCGAATCTAATATAGGCTCAATTTTCTTTTGTAGTTTCGTGCGTTGTACATAAATTAAAGCGCACACCAGTCCTATTAACACTATACAGAGGAAAAAGAGCAGAACAGTTGCACCGCGTGGAGTTGATGAGAACAATTTCGGCGTACAGTTCTTTGTTTCGTGTATTTCATGATGTATTTCACCTATAAAAGTAAATTACATTTAATTTCATATCGTGTTTGGCAAAAAGATAATTTTTATCTAATACAAGTACCTTCAAAACATTTCAAATTGTCTTCGTTACGAACGAACACTTTTGTCTTCCTCATCCACTTTATAAAGGGATTTAATTTGCACGAACACACAAACGGATTTCCAGTGAAATCTACAGCTATGCTTTGATTATGCTTGATAAGCGTGTCCATAGCGTGCAGATCATGATCGACCACTTTTGTGAACTTATTTCGTTGAAGATCCAAGAAACGTAATTTGTGGAGACAGGATATATTAAAATGCAAAGCGGTAAGTGCATTATCGCCGAGATAAAGGTCCAAAAGATTTGGGAGATCGCAGAATACATTACTGTCCCGAAATTCTGATATTTCATTTTGTTCCAAATGCAGCTTTATCAGTTGCGTTAAATTACTACAATAATTACAAAACATTATTAACAATTCATAAATTTATCGATTGGGGAATTAAAATTAAAGAAACTGGAATTTATGAATCCGATACCTATTGACAAAAATATCATGCAGTGTTGCTGCAAGATCTCTCGGTGGACCATCTTCGAAGGCATCAGTTAAATGGAGTTCCAAGAGGGAGACGAAATTAGAGAAAACCCTGGGATGACTTCTTGCAGGATCCAACGATAATTCGTTGAAATCTAAAATAAGTCGTTCGACGTGTTGGACGTGATGGTATGCCTTCCCTCGAATTTCTCTTATTTTATTGTTAGACATATCTATCACTCTTAAGTGAGGCAAACTATCCAGTGTGCCGAATACGTTCCATGGAAGCTCTCCGAGATTGTTCCCAGTAAAAATAAGCACCTAAAAATAGCACAAATATATCAATTGGTTTGTCAAATTTTATAACTAGACCGCGAATATTTATGCAAATTCATATCTTTACAAATATAATTAAAACAATGGGGCCTAGCTATAAAATTGTTTTGCTCTTTACACGTTATGAAAAGTAATATACTTTAGATATCTTTTATATTTTTGCACGCTATATGGATTCTATGCATTATTGCAGTTTTAAATTTCTCATAAATACATAAAAATTCGTAGTTTATTTATAACTAATACAAATATTAATCTTTAGTACAATGATCTTACTTGTGTGTCGTTCGGCAAGTGCGATAACGGCGCCGCGTTATGAAATCCTGATTCAGTACAATTAACGACATACTGATGGTGATTCTCGTAGCATGTCCTCATGCAATAGCAACGATTTTCAAAAGATGGTCCACACTCCACTTTGGCGGTTTCTAACGTTTCTAACGAATGCCAATTAGGGTCGCAAACATTGGAAAAGTCAGCGGTGGATGTGCATATTAAAAAAAATATTGCATAAAATTTCTTCATTATGCATCTAAAATGAATAAATAAATCATATATTCAACATATCGATACCAATCTTATCTAATTCCGGTCTTACATACGTATAGGTTCATTTGTCAATACAATAAAAGTTGTTAAGCTAAAGACATTATATCCTTTTCATCTATTATTTTTTTCAAACACTATAACTGTAGTCCATTTCATTTAATGTCTCAATATTTTGATACCTGTAATAAAAATTTTTATTTTAAATATTGCCGCGCAAAAGATATTTAAAATTGCATCTTCTGATTGGCCGAAGCAAAATGAATTTTAAATCTAACACTACACTCGACCAGTAAGGTTAGTTTCTTGTGATCAAGCGTACGAGATATGTTTTGAATGTTTTTACACATAATAGTTCTACGTAGACAAAAATTGAATATTATACTTTAATGGAACTTGTGCAAATGAGTAATTATGAAGATCATGTAATGAGTGTTATGAAAAATGTTTTCGGCTACGAAAATTTTAAAAATAACATTCAAAGAAATGCCATTATTTCTATTTGCGAAGGTGAGTATTTTTTAATATAAAAACTTGTGTTATGCGTTAATTGTTAAGTCTATTAAGAACTGTATTAAATGTATATAATGCTTTTAATATATATGAAAATATGGTGTAAAGACACGAAAATACTGTTCCACTATAATTATTAATATTGCAAAATTTAATTTAAAGAAACAGATTAAAAAGTACAATGTAAATTTGTAGGTGCAAAATATGTATTTATATCTATGCCTCCTGGGTTTGGTAGATCTCTTTGCTATCAATTACCAGCACTTATACAAAAAAAAGTTGGAATTATTTTTTCTCCCAAATTATCTTCTATGAAGGTAACATTTCTGATACTTAAAAAACGTTAATTGAATAAACTGGATTAATTAATTTTTCTAATGTGTACTAAATAATCATGTATTTTCAGAAAGAAATAGATTTCTTAAGAAGCAAACACATTAATGTTGGTTTGCTATCTAGGAGCTCCAAAGAAAAAGAAAAGTATAATATTTTAAAAGATTTGACATCAGTATCTCCAAAAATAGTATTATTATATGTAACTACTGAAATGAATACTTTAACCTATTTTAAGGTAAAGTATTTTAAAACTTTAACTTTACAATGTAAGATTAACTTTCAATTAACTTAACAATTTATTAACAGAAACTTGTCATTTTATTACAAGAGCGTAGCTTATTGTCTTATATTGTATTTAATGAAAGTCATTGTTTAAGTGAATGGGGATATGACTTTAAACCCGGTTACAAAGATATAAATGCATTTAATGACAAACTGAAATTTGTTCCTAAAATTGCAGTAACTACAACTGTTACTGATAAGGTATTAAGGGAATAATTTGAATTATTTACAGCAAATATTTGATTGTTCTTAATTAAATATTTCAACAGGTAACCACAGATATTTGCAAATTTTTAACATTAGAAGACCCAAAAGTTTTTAAAATACCTATACAGCAAATTAATGTACACCTTGATGTGTGGTTTTTAGATTTACTTTCTGATCCCTTTGAACATCTTAAAACTTTTATTGTAGGAGTACTTGGTCTTTTTAATTCATCTGCTCATAAGGTAAATCTATTTGTTCTTTTATGGGTCTATAACGTAAATATTTATCAAGATTATCTGTATTCAGATAGATGAAGGTTTTGGCATTATTTACTGTCGAGAAATAGCTACTGCAGAGTTGTTAAAAAATAAGTTAAGTGCTCTAGGAATATCTACGCTTGTCTGTCACCATGGTAAGAAAATTATGGATTAATTATTAATCTTTATATTTATGAATCTCAGATTTCATAGTTACGATATATTTTAGGATTAAAAAAGAGTATCCGACATATTATTGAAAGTGAATGGGAATCTGAGAAAATTCATGTTATCATTACAACGTATGATTATGGATTTATACATAAGAAATCAATCAGGTTTACATATATCACAATAAAAGAAATGATATTTATTATTAATATATAATTCCATATAATTTATAAAATATTTAATCAGGTGCATAGTTCATTGGACAATACCTGAAAATATTGCCAAGTATTATAGAGAATGTACACAGATACATTCAGAGAATGATTATACATATTGTAGAATATATTTTAGTATGAAAGAACATTCTTCTGTGAAACACGTTATTGAAAATCGTAAAATAATGAACGATATAGAACATATTCGGAAACGATTAAGTGAATATGACAAATTTATCTCTTACTGTCTTTTAATAATGTAAGGAGTTTAAATTCGTCTAACCATTTCTTTTCCACAATTTTACAAAATTAGATAATAAAATTTGGCTTAGGTGTCGGCATGTAGCTGTTAATCAATACTTCGGGCACATAATAGCATCTTGCAAAACGAATTGTGACGTTTGTAAAAACGAAGAAATAGTAAAAATCAGGGTACATAAGTTTATTGCATATTCAGAAAGCCTTGAAGGAATAAAATACAATATGTAAGTATCATTAATACTCAATCTTCAAATCTTATAATAACTTACAAATAGCTTTCAATTCGTAGCTGCGATATTAATGAGGATGTGAAGAAACAACAAACAATAGCCGAAAAGCGATCGAATACAGTTTCAAAATTTACGGAACAATCGGGTATAATTCCACAAGTTAAGGAAGAACCGAAAAATAGCTCAGAAATAGAACATAAGTTATTAAAATCCGTCAGTAAAAAAATTGCTGTGAATACGGATAATGATGTAGAGTGTATCAAGCAATGGGATGGTAAGTTTTCGCTAAACAAGGAAGAATGGTTATTAGCAGAAAAAATTTCTCTTAAAAAAGTTCACCAGTCAGTAAAGAGCGGTATTCAAAGTAACGCAAAGAATACGGCGAAAACCGCGAAAGATAATTCACGTATGATACAGTTAAGTCAACACGCGATAGCGCAGTCTTTGCTGGATAAATACAAGTTAGACGGAACAGTGATATCTTTGAAAATGATATCTTGTAGCTCGCAAAATAATATTTATCAATCTACTAAACCAAAAATAATTAATATCAATCCCTGCAATAATAAACATAAAGATGAACAAAGGTGCGAGTCTAGTTCTTCGAAAGTTTTAAAGAACGATGACGAAATAAAGGTGTGTAAAGAAAAGGATCGTGTTTCAAAACAAAATTCTGGCGGATCCAGCACTATTGAAGATAAACAGTTAGATAAAAACTTGAGAAAACGTTTCGTCAGCGCAGATACATGTCCTGAAGATTACAAATTGAAAAGAAGAAAATTAGAGCACGAAAATGAATCAACTACCGGGACAGGAATAAATAGAGATAGAGGAAATGCTTTTGATTCGTGTTTTGAATGGATTAAGAATGATTCAAATGAAAAGCCGACGCATGAGCATGTAACGATAGAACGTGTGATGAATACATTTTCATTGGATAGACATTCAATAACGATAACACTGCGAAAGAAGTGAAGTTAGAGCGAACTAACGTGTACGCTTTGAAAAGTACTCGATACACGCAATATTGTACATATTTGTACCATATTTATCAATGTATTTATCAAACATGTAAGTTAATCAAAGGTGCAATTGTACTTCAAATAGGACACAAGTCATATATGTTACAGAATGGAATTATGTACATAGAATACGATTGTTAAAAATAATATGATTAGTATTAATTGTTTATTAGTATTTATAAGTATGTTAAATGGTAGTCACGATAAAAGACACATTGCAATAGTTATTATATCATATTATTACGTAAAAGCGTATCTATTTCCACAATAGGTAATACAAAATTTTTTCTAATACTATTAAAATAATGGAAGAATATTAGAAGGAAGAATATTTATAGGTTGATGATATCTCATGCAAGATAACTTTTATTTTATTACGATAGATCGAACTGTACCGCATCAAAGTTAGAAGCGAAGTAGGTCGTCGAGTCATACTCGTAAAACGTCAAACATGCTTGCCCACGCAACAGGTGATACTGAGTACAAAATATTGTTATGCTAAAACTTCTCTAGTTTTACGTTGTTAAATGTTTGTTTTACATATCTGCATCTATTTGTATCAGTAATTAAATTTCATTTTATTTTTATACTGATTATAATAATTAAACTTCATTAATTACTTAAACTTTCAAATCGCCCATTTTAATAAAAAAGTGAGTTATAATTTCTATATTATAATTTTAATTAATATCATTGTACAGAAGTTACCTACATATGATATAGTCACTTTCATTATCATTTCCTAATAAAAGACAAGAAAAAGAGGGAAAGGAATTGTTAATTTCACTATTTCGCAAGTGCAGGAATTAACGATACAATTCAGGGACGATGTCTCGCCGGTCCAAAAATAAACAATTATTTAAGCATCATTGGTACTCACCGCTCGAAGCAACAGGAGGTACAGAAAGATGAGAAAGAGGTGGAGGAGGAGGGATGAGATCGTGATTCACCCGAGTTCACCGGTGAATTCGTTTCAGAAATCACTAAAGGAATCTCTTTGTTTTCATCTTTCCCTGGTCCCCTTTTTAAACTTGAATTTCACCTTAATAGTTTCAACAAACTTTCAAAGTTACGTTAACATTAACAAATTCTTCAGTAAAAGAATATAAACTGTAACTGTATTAACAATTTAAACTGGATTGAAGTAGCGGGAAGTTCCGTTGGCCAGCAACGTGGAGAGACAACCTGTTGAAGGAACAAGACACCTAAACGAGTCACTGGATGCTCGAAATATCATAGCAGGCTGAAACAAAATGGAAAAGAGGACTTCACCTCACTGCGCGGCGGACAACATTACACTTAGAGGCGGTCCGGACGTAGCAGCCGCACCTGTGCTCCCTCCTTCCAACCCTTCCTATACTTTTTCTCACTTTCTCCTTGTATCTCCGTGTCCCTCTTTTTTCAACGAATGTCGAGCTCATGCTTTTCTCTGGGCCGTTTTTTATCTTTCCTTTTTACCTTCTTTCCGGTCATTCGTCTTTTTTCATCTGAATGCGCGTTCTTTTTATAGAGCTTCGCTTTTCGACGACGATCAGGCTGGCCCAAATTTTAACTGCATGTGTTGCACTTCCTTTAAGTGTATATACTGCTGACGGAGAATATAGATTTGTTAAAGATAAAGGAATTAGATTATATTCATAGCTTTTGATATGCAGAAATGCGGAGAATCTAAATTTTAAAAAAAATTATTTACATTAACGAATAAATCGTGTCATATAATATAAATGATAATAGAAAAATTAAGATTTTATTCTTGAAGAATATACATTAAGAAATGAGAAGAAAATTAGGATTTTCAAAAATATCAAAAAATTTTAGACCCAATAAATTAAAAGTTATGCTTCATTTTTTCTTGTAATGCGAAATCAGTTTTGATATATCTTCGAACGACTAGTTTAACTTGAATGCCTTGCTTTACCTTGTACGCATGTGCCTTACATATATATACTTGTATGTATATGTACTTATACATTATGTACATACGACGTACCAGTTCAAGGAGATTAAAATTTAAACGCATGAGGTAAGCTTTAATGATTGCGAGTTATTCTTTTAGTTTATCACTTTGAAATGCTTTAGATTTATATTTGCATTATAAACAAATTTTGTTTTATATTGCCATTTTACTAATAATTAAGTAGCATAAGACCATAAATCTATAAAATAAAATATGAAAAAGTTTTATCGATAAATACTCTTACTTTAATCGGTAGAAATCAGTGATTGACTAAAGTTACTTATTTTAGCCATTTCGCCTAATAATTCCAAAATCTTTTTTAAAAGCTGGTTAATTGAATCCTACGGTCTGCTTTAAGTAGAAAGCGAATAAACGTTTACTGATCATTTTAACGCTAAGAAACTTCTTGGACACGTAGGACACTGGATGAAAACCACTATAATACGCAAACATTTGAACAATATTGCCAAGTAAGATCATCAGTTAAAAAGGAAATTGTAATAGTCACGGAAGTTGTAATTTTTAACCTTACGAAGTGATCTTTGATTACATATAAGCTTATTTTTCTAATCTTTTACCAAGGATAAAGTCTTAGGTTCTTGTAGAATGAATATTTTTTTATCAAAGATTTAATCTCGTCTTTTTTGTGTTTCAAATGTTTTGTAATATAGTATGAATATGCGAAATATATTTAATAATGAAACTCTATTTTAAATTTAATAGTGGAGAAGGAAAATCCGAGAAACATTATGCTTAATTATGTTATGAGACTTCCCTTGGTTGTGGTGTTGGCTTTATTTATCTTTAGCAAAGTAGCAAGTAACAGAGAATTGCTATATACTGGATTATCATTTGAAATTTTAGCTTAAATTCTTTTTAAATTATTACATTTAAAATACGTTTGAATTCAATCTCATATATATAATATTGTTTTATATATATATGTGTGTTTATATAATAATAATTGATATCTATATTTCTGATGGACGTCTAAAATTTGAAACAGTAAATAGCAGAAAGGATGTATAATACATTATGGCGGACGTTTTAGTGAGTACTAGGAATTTAAATGAATCTTCAGGCTATATAAATTTAATAAAAGTTACATGCCATGAAATATTAACGAATAACGAATTTGTATGCGTGAATGCGTTTCTGTGGTCGTGATTGCTATCTTAATTCTTCACAGTGCTTATAGAGTTCCATTTGTTAAAACCAACTCGTCAGCTTTATACTGGAACGTATTTTATATATGTAATTTCTTAACGAAAACTAATTTAAATAATAAAAAATAAAAATAAATAATAAAATTTATAGAGACAATAATTAAAATTCAAAATAGTTAGGATTAGAATAGGAAAATAACTTATTGTCAGAATGGTTCCATTAAGTGTATATTGAACTTTTTGAACATCTTTTATGACATTTACTTGCATAACATACATAAGTTTGCAAATGAACGCACACTTAGAAATCGCATATATGTCAAGATGCTAGCTTTGCTCGTTAATTCGTAAAGTATGATAAAAGTAATACCATTCGTCGTTTTATATTCAAAAATGCGCAGGAGAGACCTTTTCAATGGAAATACTTGCGAAAAATTCATTTTTCAGTACGCCTTGTATCATCTTATTGTATAATCCTATATTACATAGAATTATGTTAAAGTTAAATTCGTGTGTCTCTCTTTTCTTTAAAGAAACATACAATATACGATGTACAATCATTCTTAAAAAGAATAAATGGTAAAATCAAGTGAGAATAAAAATATTTCGCTCAAAAACCAGTAAGAAAATATGTATATTCATGTATATATACGTTTATGCAAGTGTGTGTGTATATATATAAATATATTAATATCAAAATCAAGAGCATTATACGAGTGATAATTTTTCACGTGTTGTATGAATATATCTTCTTTTTTCTTTTTGATTTCTCGAATATGGAATCTTTTTTTCTCTGTATGCTTTGTAACATCAGTATACTCGATTTTATATTCATTTTCGAATAAGTTATTTTCTTTTTTTGTACGTTTATTTCATTTTATGATTTCTTTCACTAAAATCGTATGATGTCTTTCTTTTTTTATATGAAAGATCACGCAAGCAAAAGACCGACGGAATTTATAGTAATTACCACACATGTACAAAAACGATGCGATGGCATAGGTGCACCGCCAATCACAATTATTAACTCTTAGAAATTTTTGTCAAACTTATCCTCCAACAAAGCGCAATTAAGATTCTACATCACACCGAGTAAAATAGTTACGTCAGCAAATAATGAACGACGTAATGAAATTACTTTAAATTCGAATTTATAATATATGCTTGAGCTTCATAGCATTGTCTCTAGAAATGTTATAACCACAAAGGATTAAGTTACAATTCAATTATTTTGATGAATCGAAACGATGAAACAATTTGTTCAACTTAGCTTATTTAAACTAAACTAACACATTGTACGGACTCATAATAATTGACAAAGAAACTTTGCGGTTTACAAGGTAACTTAACAAACAATTGGAAATTATAAAACCCGTAATTTATAGCAATCGAAACATCGCCTTCGTAATTGCTCATTCAGCAATCATTCTTTTCTTTTATACTCGATATAAGCGCTTTCATATTCTTAATTCTTAGTCATTTTTACATACATAACATCAGATACATATGTGTGTACATACGCATAGACAATTATCTATCGATTCAACCAGAATTTCTTAAATATTACTATTCACGAAATAATAATGACAGTTGTAAAAAAAAAATAGAAATTAAATTGTACATACTACGCAATAAAATCAGTTCAATATAGTTTCATATCAGTGTAAGAATTCCTGGTTAATGAAAAAGACAATATACACTATCGTTGTGTATATCGTTATTTTTACACACATAAAAGAAGAGAGAGAAGAGCCACGGAAAATAATATTACAACAAAGTGACCGATTAACACATTGCTTACCAATAATATTATTTAACAAATTTATATTTACACTCCCATAAAACGAAGTAGGTATTACATTTCATTTTGATAAATAGTAAAATTCTTTGATATACTGGCTCTCAATCTGTTGATCTATTAGAAATGTAATAAACAAAGTGTTAATCCGTACACGAAATACATTTGATAAATTAAGAATTTAATTTTTACAGACTAGATACTATGATCTGTACTCTGTACGCTTTTGATTTGCTCAACGTATACATGTTCAAAATGAAAAGAATTTAAATACTTCCACAATCTTGCTTTGTACCATCATACTCATCACCAGAATAAATGTGCAGACTCTTTTTCATTTTAGCCTATATTAATTCATTTGACAATGAATATTAGTGGGACAGTTAACGAACACCTGCGCTACTCGTTATTGTTACACATTATCTTTACTAAAAATTCATCGTCAAATCTGTAAATCACCTCTATTAAGACACAACTATTCCAAAAGCAGCTCTTACTCGTTATGTCAGAATTCTTCTTAAAACATTTAAATTCTCAGTAAGATTATCAATTTGTTTAAGGTACAGTATATTTTTTTAACATATACATGCGTACGATTCATTATTTATCTTATACATATTAAGAGCGGCATTTTTAATACATTTCATGAAATTTTACTTTTACAATTTCTACAATAAAACATTTATATCCCTGATTGATTCACTGCTAAATAATTTCTTCAATAATTAATAATCTCATTTGCTAAAATCTCTTGTTAAAAAACTATTGTATCCAGAAAGCGTCGAACACCGATAAAATAGATCACATGAATTTTCGCAGTAACGAGCTAATTCTTATAAAATTAGTTGCTTCTGTCTAGCTATGTCCTCTTTCTCTCTCTCATCTCTTTTTCTCTTAAAAGTTTGCCACTTTCTTTTTACTTTAAAGATAACATGGATAGACTATAACGCTACAAGAGATAAAATCGCTTAGTAGCATTCTTGTAATAATATAATCTCATTTGGACATCAATATTAATTATCAGATCGATCTCCTCGGAGCATTTTTATTATTTAATATATGTATATATTTATATATTATATACTTATGTATGTTAAAACTGGTATATTGGCAACAACTGAATAATTTTGGAATAACTTCCCGTTACAATTCTATATTAAACCTGGCCAACCTAAGTTACTTTTCAATCTACTTTTCAATCATATTAAATAAAATAATATTAAAAAAACCAAAATAATTTTTTGTCAATCTACACCAATAACATATCTATTTTTCTTTGATTATTTAATTTTTACAAATTCATTTCTATATTAAAAATCATGTAAAAATTACTATTAAGTTGATCAAGTTCACTTTATTTCTTTTGTAAAAGTGAATCGAAAAAGTGGAGTGAAAAGTCAAAGAGGACTTCAAAAATGTTTCCAAAATACATGATAAATAACGAATATAAAAAAGGTTGTGCCACAATGAGAACATTTTGTACCTACACGAAAAGAATAAAATTATTTTACGGCAGTCTGGAGAATAGAACAAAGTTTGAGAGAATTCGTAAGTATAAATATATCTTCCTGCATATACCAGTTGCAACAAAGAATTATCGACATCTTTATTGCTCACGCGAAATCCAATCAACTCAGCCCTTTCTCTCTCTTTCTTTCCCTCTCTTTCGTTCATTGCTTCATTAACACATTAACGTTAGTTTGGTCTACTACTTTGGCCTAACAAAAATGTAAATCATATAGGTACTCTGTGAAATATTAAATGCTCATTTAGCGTAAGTCTTTAGCATGGAAAAAGATATACGGATGAAAAGAGCATTTGGCAGTAAAAGGAAAAACAAAAATTGATTTCTTTGTATACACCTTCCTCGACAATAAACTGAACGTTTCCACTGTGATTTCATAAGTACTGTTCGTGAGTTCATTATAAAAATAATTTCGGGATCGATGAACGTGTTATTAAAGAGTACAAATGCACAGGGTGATTCATAAATTAGCATCTCATGTGACGGGAAATTTGATTAATTTACTAGCTGATAACATCATCCTGTACACGTGTACAAATATAAATCACGAACATATAAAATACACGAGTAAAAAATCGATAGTTTTCCTCCCTGAGCAGGATAGTAATAATACAATGTCTAAAAATCTTGCGAAGAATACGCAAATAGTACGCAATACTGAAATCATATATTCAGAACATTGTTAATGCAAGAGATTCGATTTAAACGTTAAAACAGAAGCCTCATTTTAGTAGAATTCCAGCTTGGGAAGCTTCTTTCTCATTCCGGTCGGATATTACGGACAGATACCAGAAATCCACACGGATCGGCACAGAGATCAAATATCGCGATACTGGTTACAAGATTGTGACACGGCGATATGTGGCGTTAAGGAAGGATTATACATACATTGCCGCCTAACAACGTATTACGTTCAAGCTTTGTACCTATCAGAAGAACCCATTGTGCAGCACATCATTATGGAAAATGTCAGTCCAAAAAATTCCAGAATGCCTACACCAGAGATCACGCCAATCACTATATCCATCTGGCTGTTCAGTATATCCATTAGCTTGTCTACGCAGCCCTAAAGAGAAAAGAATCGGTCAAAATTGATCGAGGCCACACTTTCACGACGATTGGCACATTAATGCGCTCAACCAGCCGTGATTCCATCAGTGAATCATAACACTGTTCTATGGTTTTAACAATAGGTATTGGAGGAGACGTTAAATGCTTTGGCAAGTTAATTAGCTTTAAGAAACTCTACAACAGATGAACAATTTATAAAAAGAATGTACATTAACTTGAATTGTTGTGTAATATTCAATACTGTTATACATATATAATATTAAAGAATATTAAATATATATAATATGGTAAAAAGAATTGTTAACAAAGAAAGTAATCTGTTACATGAATATCTTCCCATAAAAAAATCAAAATCGTATTGAATTTTCTAAATGGAAATGAATGACTACTTTGCAAAGGTAGGCCTGATCAATTGTTTATTTCGAACTAAACCCTATTAAACATTAGTTCAACGGGTACATTTGAGGTGGTCAACTAACTAAAACTAATTTCAAGCCGAAATTGCTTCCTTTTAGATGTCATGAAATATTCTTGTGCACTGTAGTGTTTTATCGCTGATGAAGTTACATATTGCTTGATACAATATAGAAGAAGAGATATTACCTCACTGTAAATTGTCGACTTAACTACACCGGCCACTTTAATTTTCCGATCTGTTTTGCATGCACTGCTGCTTTTGTTTTTACAGCAGGATTCGGGTACTTTGTACTCGTTATTCGCGTCCTCAGAAACGGTTAAACTGACAGGATTCGAGGGGTCTTTGGTCGCGTATTTGCTACCTGTCCAATCTGCTGGACCGGTTGCTCCACAACATCCCAATTCTGATTGGAAAGTATCCACAGTATCTGTATGAGCAGAGTCTTCGCCATATTTGTTCTAAAATGAAAAATGAATTAAAATAAATGATGTTTCTATATCTATTTATTTATTATAGCCTACTTGTTGTGTATTTAAATATCATATGTTAATATAGCAAAATAGAATTTACATTTGTGTACTTGCCATATTTGTTCTTAAACGAGGAACGAATTAAAATGAATGATGTACCTACATCTATTTGTCTATTATATATAATCTATTTGTAGCTCTGTTATATTGTTAAATAAAATTTGCATTTTGATTTGTCGATATTAGATAATAATAGACTATAGACTAGTTCATTAAGTATTATAGAACTTCAATTTTCTTTCATGTTATGTAACACTGTATAAGATATTACATTTCTAACAACAATGTTTAATGAATCCTTCAAACTCTACACATCTTATATAAGAACTCGATAGTTATTATCACTAGATCATAGATATTTATGCATTTATGGAAAATTTAAATTTGTGAAATAGACAAAATGCGTGTAATATGCAAGAATATGCAAACATTAAAAAGAAATTACTCATTATAATATTTTGAGATTATCTTTTAGTTATTCATAAAAATTTGAATTAACATAAATATTTACAGTCTAATTTTAATATCCAAACAAGATTCCTAGTGTCCATAACTAGGACACTGACTCATAGAGCGTTAACTGAACCCAGTCACGCAGCAAGAAATATTAAAAAGAAACGGGAGGAAGCAATAAGGGATACGTTTGAACTACTAGACGTATCAACAAGTATCTAATTCAGGATGATGAATGGAGTAATTATAGGCGTTTGAGGAGACCATTCAGAGAGACAAATGGACTAATTATAGAAGGTTAACATGGACATAGAGTACGGCGGGTCCAAGTTAATTACAAATTCCCTTTAACGGATAGTGGCACGAGCGTTTAGCTCGCGATAAAGTCGAGTAATTGTCTGATACCTTAACGGTATTTATCACGTTAGACTTGACCAGTTCCTCGAGGCGACTGCTGTTGGCGTGCAACCATGTTCCAGCCGCGATTTGTGCGACGATAAGCACCAACAGACAGCTGAAGAAAGCGACCAGCATACATTTAGATTCACGGGTGGAGCCGCAGCAACCGAGTACAGCGACTATCAGCATCAAGAACCCGGCTGCAAACAGGATGTAAAGGCCGGCGTTGAGATTATGCTGTTCCTCAGCCAGGGACGTCAGGAACGTTTGCTCTGTTAACATCCATAGTGCTATAACAACTGCTCCTAGACCTACACACTGAAAATTAAAGTTTTAGTTAATTTTTATTCATAATGTATATTATTGTATATTGTAATATTGTATACAATTGTATATCATTGTTATTGACCAGTTAACTGCGTTTGAGTTTTGTATACACGTGAATCCAAAACTTTATTTCGATGCGGTTGACGTGTATCGGTGACGGTCGTCGTGTGAAATCAAAAATTATCAGTTACTATAAAAACTCAAGATTTTAATAAGAAGTAATATAAATGACATTTCGCGGTAAATTTCCTTTATACTTTTAATAAACTCATTATTTATTTTATAAAAAAAAGTTTGATTATTTTTTTTTTGTACATCGGTTATTATTCTCAATGCGAGAATTGATTGTAAATTTTAATAAATAAAAAAAAAAATATCGGTTATTCTGCCTATAATGTACTGCTTTTTATAAATTTTACATATAAGTTGATTATTTTTCCCAATGCATCCCCATTTGTATACTTTATATAATATAGGCTACACCCTGAATTTTTTTTTTATTATTTATTTATTTACATTTTACAATTTGTCCAGTAGGACATTTGGTAAAATATTATAGCTTAGTGATATAGCAATATAGCATGTGGATGGCTACCCCTAGTGGGATACCATCTTCGAATTTGATTGATTTATTTCTTTAGTGTGGTGAGTGTTTGTATGTTAAGTTACGTCCTTTGTGAGATCTGTTGGGTGTTTCCTTCACCCTGAATTGTTTTGTGTACTTTTGGCAATTTTTAAATTTACAGTGACAATTTCTTTTTCGACAATGATTTTTGAAACTAAACAAATTTTTTTTCGAATAAGAATGTAATCCTTCCTTGGTTTGCTTTATTTCTTTCGTAAAATTTATAATAGGAGCATTTGCCCTGTGTTCGACGTGTATATTCGTCATTGTTTGATTATAACTGCGCACCCTATAAGAGATTTTTCAAACTAAACTACGCCGTTAACAGATTAATAGGCTGTGGATGTTTATCCATTTGTGCAAAAATACACAAAAAACACATAATATGCAAAACTGTATGAAATATCCATAAACTATGCTACTGATTAAAAGTTCAGAAAATAAAACAAGTCTGTTTAGGTTCCATTTCTTTACTTGCGTTCCTAAAAATATGAACATTTATTATTGTTGTTATCTTGTATTTTGAATTAATTAATCCATTTAGGACTTACTAGGTTGCGTAGACGCAAAACATTTCATTTGCAATTATTTTCCAGTCAATTTATGTTATTTAATTCCTTTCTTTGAAATTACAATTGACAAAGGGAAACTACATGAATTTATTTAGTATCTTCTTTGATAGTATTTTTTTTCCATTCCTATAGTTTATATAGATCCTATAATTTGATGAAGTTCCAAGCAATTGAATTATTTATAATATGTAAATGTTATTTATAATATGAAAATGTTCATTGAAAATTAATTCTAATATTAGTATTTATTCCTTCATCTGAAATGAAGAAGAAACAAATAAAATTATTATTTTAAACAAGGTTATGTGTAATAAAAGATCCAAAAGAAGTTGATAATTGTAAGTTAAAAGTAATATAAAAATTCTCAAACAGAAACTAGTAAGTGGGAAGATCTGAATTCTTCTTTTTTTCTTCCTTTTTAATGGTTGTTGGGGAAGATAGGTAGAAAAATGTTGGTATGCAGAGATGGACCAGTAAGAGGCTTTACAAGCTGTTTTCTAGGAAGCTAACGGAATGCAGGTACAGCACTACAAACAGCGATAACTTTTTTTGAAAGATAGTATTTCAGGGATTAGTGGGACCCTTCTCACAATAAACAGGGTACCGTTGCCTGGCTCCCTAAGAAGGGAACAGAAAGTTACAACATAGCTCATGTTCTGAACGGAATAACATACAGAAATTTTACATGCTTATATTATTCCTTTTCAAACAGTTACTACACTTTCTTAAATTACATTTTTGAGTTACAATTTCTTTTTTGTTTTATACACTTAAAGATAAACGTCTTAAAAAATTTTAAAAATTTTTTAGGATTAAAATATTGCAGAAATTTGGAGAAATTTAAACGGAAAGAAAATTATTTATACAAAAAATAAAATCTCCTTTTAATTTTACTATCCTTAACTTTGAAGTTAAATTTATGAAGTATAATACATAAATATTCACATAAATAAAAACTAGTACTAATTATGAATCTATATCTTTTTGTTCTGAAGGAACAATACTACAAATGCAAATGACGTATTGTATAGGCGAAACGTTTTCCTACTCTGCCTGTAAAAATATGACCTGAGCTTCTTGGCCCTATTGAGACAGGAAGAACAGGGAACGAGTATTCGGGTTTACGGCTTAAGCGTCGTTCACAATGCTCTATATGGATAAATAATGAAGTATTCTTGTGAAATGCTTTTCAACGGCCTGTCCACCAGATGTGTGCGCTACCATGTGAAAACGTTTGGCCTTTCTCATTCTCCCCTTTTTGTAACAGCAACCCTGTAGCGTTTTCGGGTTTGCTTTACTTCAAGATTTCCAAGTAAAAATCCGTGTCCTTAGTATTTTTGTCATGATAAATTCTCTTCCTTGTTTATTCATATCTAATTATTATGTAAACGCCATAATAAAGTAAAAAATTTATTTAATCCATCAAATAGTGAAACTTATCCTTCTTCTACTTTTTGACAAATTTATAATCTACAAAAAATAAAATACTTGGAAATAATTGTGTGAATATCCTGATATATATAGTAAAGAGCACATAAACAAAGAAATTCAGCTGTTATGAGATACTGTATTTCTATTTTTCTTCTACAATATACCTATAAGATTTTCTATACTATTCTCTTAATACATTCATGTTTTCTATAATTTCTATATTTATTGTGTACTCATTTTGAAGAATATATATATAAAGAGTGTAAAAGAGATGTTATATGTCATGTGCCCACTCAACGGCCAAGTACAGACTTATTTCCTGCGCGTATAATAACACACTACGTTTATCAGTACAACGAAACTAGGCTACACTCAATCTGGCTATATACAGAGTTTTCTTATAAACATTTCAACAGTCTGTAAGTAGTGTTGCTCTCGAACACGATGTTTACAGGGGTTGGAATAGGCTTCAAGATTGAAGATTCAGTGGGTTAACCTAACAGAACACGTTCGAGATATCCACTCAACATATAATTCTGGCAGAGGCGTGTCGTTTAAACAGAGGACTTCCTGCATTCCCGACTCGTTTCGTGCTCGTTCGAGCTGCGAATGCTGATGTAAGAAACAGATGTAAGATCTCTGGTGGATCGGTTGAGTCAAGCGGATTCTTTGCCGATACAATCAGAGATCAGACATATAGCGTAATAAATCAAGTCGCAGGCGGCTCGAATTTAATCCTCAACCGGTATCATCGGGCTATTGGAGACTATGACAATCTAGCTTTAGATTTAATTTTGGGAGTTTCGATTAGATTTAATTTTAGTACTAGTTTACAGATTTTTATGGAAATTCCTATTTTTTTTTAGGAATATAATAAAAAGGTAGAAGCTGGATAGAAAAAATTATTTTATCTATCAAGTATTATACAACGCACTGTGCTTTGAATATTTTATATCTTCTCTTATATATTCTTCTTAATATAGTCTCATGTTATTTGCATTCCGTGCAAGTTTCCGCTTCCAAATTTTTTATAAACGCATAAAAATCCTAATGTCCCCTAGTATAGTCTTCGAAATACAAAAAGGAGGACGTACAAGTGTTTAAGTTACGTTTATTTGTAATACTAGTTTCACGAATAAAATACATCGACTAACGTTGTTGAACTTGACATAGTTGGCGCGAAATTGAGGAGCCAAATGCTTTCGACGAAAAGCTATGATACGTGCCACTACGCTACATATTTTCATACATTATTTTCTACCGTGCGTTCGGATATTATGAATTTTTAGAGAACTCGGTTTAAGACTTACGTTTGAAAAGTATAATTTAATCGATAGTTTATCGCCACGTTTAATAGTCTTTGGATTATTTGCGAAAATAGAATCGATAGACTTTCCGTTTAAAAAAATCGGTGATGAACTTTAGAATGTTTATTTTTATCCTTTAGAAATGAAATCATAGCGCCGAAAGGGAACCTGACATCAATTGAACGCCTCTGTGTATTTAGATTGTGTATATTACCCGTGACAGTAAACTGTCTACATAGGAGAACGAGGAATATTTATACAGGTGTTAACAAGCAGCTAGTTTCCCTTCTATAGACTGGCACAACCCTAGTCATTTAAGTCGTTAATCTTTAATGAGCGTGGGTATTACTCACATACGTAAATGTCACTGAGTTTGAAAATTGGTAAATTCATCGTTCCATCGATGTCTAATTTTAGAATGCCATCATAGCGAACGCTTTTTTTACGCAAAATACATAAAAAGTAAGCAGAAAGAACGAAAAATATCGCAAATCAGCTACATTGAGAAAATTAAGGTTAGATATTTTAGTCCACCAGAACAAGAACAGCATTGGATGAATTTAACTATATTGTTCATAAAATGAAGTATAAATACTTTACTTTGACTGATGATTAATAAAATATTAATTATTCTTATCTGTGTTTGTGCAACAGTAAAGAATGGTTATTCTCTTTTTTAACTAGTATACCAAATCTTTAAGGTTACCTCATGAAAACATTTTAAACATTGTAACAAAAACAATTCCGATTGAATAATTTTTACAAACAATTACAAGATGAAAAATCACAAAAAGCGAACATTCCTTGCTTTCCTTCTTTTCCTTTGTATGTAATTCTAGCGATTCACGAAAGTATCTGAACATTCCTAGAAACTTGTTATTTAAATATATAGTACAAAACATTTTGAAATCTCATTAATACTAACTAAATGGGGCTATTATGGTTATATCGCTAAAATTTGAGATGGGTTTGAAAATGTATATAGAAGTTACCGAGATATTTATTGGATAGCATAGCACTTCGCAAAGGTCGCTAAAGTGTTTGAACAGTCAATTGTGAACTAGTTGTGTTTGCATTAATAAGCCACGATATTTAATGAGACCACTTGTAGCGTTGATTGTACGTTTAAGACTGTTGTTCATGCTGCATACTAATTGTCCACTAAGTGTATGTTTGCAATAAACGTTTTGTAACTTTTACATACATTTTCGGATTGCTTTCAATTCTTACTGTTATAATCACGATAGTAGTATCTCGTTACAATGCTAAAGCAATCTCACGAAGTTTCGTATAATGCACATGATATATTGATAAAAAAATTACGCGGTAAATGTTCCAATACTTTTGCGAGCCTCTATGCATGTTGTCTGGGTAACTCATCCGCCATGTTTGATTTTGGATCGATCATTCTTTTGAAGTTCGACTAATCGGCGATGAAAACGAGTAGTACACGCATTGATATGGTGAATAGACGGGTTAAATGGGAATAAACTGGGCCATAGTGTAGGATGCAAACTCGTAGGAAGAACATATTCGTTCTGTGACTGGAAATCTATATTTAAACGCACTTATTCCTCGTTGAACATTTTCAAACTAGACGCGATGCTTGTCTCGGTGCTGACATAAGCACTATTGTTAATTCCTCGGTAAAATATTGATGTGCAATAACTCAGCTAGTGTTCGATCGATGTTCGCGGTTGCAGTTTAATAACCAACGAATCTGAGTCACTCCTACTGATTCTTAGTTTTTAACAACACATCGTTAAAAATGACATACACGATTCATTTTTAAACATGATTCATAAATATTAAGATGTACCTTGCCAGTTAAAAAACAAAAATTGAAAAAAAAAATTTTTTCGTGCTTCCTTTTTAGTTTCGTACGTATAGAATATCGTAGTAAAGGGATTTTTTGACATTTTTGTAACTAGGGAAGTGACTAAAAATGGCCGCCCGTTATAATCGTAATAAAAAGGTATTTCTTGGTGTGTCGTGAAAAAAGGACATACAGCAAAAAATACCTCTTTTGATATTTGTCAGATGGTAATTTATCATCGAAAAAAGGCTAAATCGGATGTATATGCATCGAGTGGAATTAGTTGAACCGATTACGTGAATCAGTGAAATATAGGGCATACAGCGATAAATGCGAGAAACACGCATCATCCAGATGCAATCGATTCAGCTGCCCCCTTGAATTATCTCACCTTACACGAAAAAAACTGAGGTATAAATAACACGAGTTTTGACTATTTAGAGAACTTTCGCGTTAATTACAAGAAAGTTCTTTAGATCCCTAGACGAATATTATTCAGGTGATACTAAATGAACGAAGAAAAATTCGTTTAAAGCGACCCACTGATAATCGTGCGAATGCTACAGTTTATCAACGTTAAAATTTTCATGACATACTACTTAAATTTCTCACGAATATGCCGTATTTACAATATCAGATTAAGAGGTTAGAGGAAAAGAAAGAAGAAATGATGAAAAAACAAATTTTTGATGAAAGATCTAGCACAAAAGGATGAATTTTTTTTTAGAGGAAACTGGATTCGAAGAAGATCCTTACGTACCTAGATGTAATCGATTCAGCTTCGCAAGAGTTACGTTTAGTTATGTTCAAATTAGACACCAAAACAGGAAAGTAATAAACTAGAAATCCCTAGACTTTACATTTGTTCCTATATCCACGTCACACTTTTACTTTTTGCTATTCATATCTTACATGCATTCAATTGCATTCAATTATTTCGAAGAATCTAATATCTTTAATATGTAATATTTTGGTATTCAAGTTATGAATGTATAGATAAAATATTGTTATAGAAAGTTAAAAATCATTTTATGATTAGATTGCAATTTCGTATAAATTATAAAACGGAAAAAATGGTTAGTAATTTCTTCAAAGGGCCTTAAAGTCACTAAAAAGGAAATTGCGTGGTATGGTTTATTTTATTCGAACTAACGGGCCAATTTCTTAATGCTACTTTAGCTTATCCGATTATGTTACGAATTCAGACGCCTCTTACTTTTATTATCTTTGAAATAAGTTCGCGTTTGGAGATAAATTGGAGGTCACCGGGTTAACCGACTGTAAAGAGTGAATTAAGCAGAGTTGTTGGCACAGAAATTATTTTGCTCTTTTTGTCCTTTATCTCTTTATCTTTATTCTTGCATATATAATATCTTTATTCAATAGCAGATATTGTCAAATTTTTATTTCGTATGTTATTGCCAACATATTTGTTTAAATTAAAAAAATAACCATCATAAAAAATTCTATATAGGTAGTAATATGTAAATCAGAAGTGACAAGTTACTAAAATTACATATAATTCTTACGCGATATTTATTTCTTAAATTTCATACAATTTTTCTATTAAAATTATTAACTTTTATAAAAACGTTTGCATGAAAACTCTTGAAGTTTATTGAACCAAGTCACATTATCACACGAGCCGTGCGCGTACTTAACGGTCATAACGCTCGGTAAATTATATCCCCTTGTGAATAAAGTTACCCTTCATTATTAAATGGAATGCAATAATTTTATTGATTAATCCAAATCGCTTTAAATATAACACCATTGAATATTTTATTGTTTCCTTATTGATCTTATCTTCTTTTTTCACCAAATTTTGACTCAGATATGCCCGAAATTTTTTTTAATATATTTTTCAAAATGTTATCAAAATGGTGGAATTTAAAAAGAGATATGGCTATCCATTCCAAACAATATTGGAGAAATTGTAAATTAAATTAATTGTCGTAAAAATCGCAAAATATATCCATGTTTTTGCAAAAATTACAGGCATATCTAAGTTAATGGTCAAATTAAGTATGAAAATCTATCAAAATGGTATTGAGAGAAAAAGTGTAGTAACAGACCATAAAACAATTGTTCAGTTAACTACAGCTATTAGCACATTCACGACCAGTAATTTTACGGAAGTCTTAAAGTAGAAAATCGCAAGTTTCTGCAATTAAGGCGATGACAAGAATTTGAGGAGTTACAAATATAGTCCGTATCACTTACTATTATTAATTCAAATAAGTACAAAAGATTCTCCTTTCCTTATTCACTGATAGTTAAAAACTTGAAATGGTCAATGGTGTGATTTAAGTGAAGAATAAGAGAAATGAGGAAAATTAATCTTGTCATTTAAATTGTTTATCGTTTGAATATTATATATTTTCAACATTTAACAAATTAATATATCTGGAGAAAAATACAAATAATAAAAAATAGATTAGATTAATTACATTACAGATTGTTACTTTCTGCGTTTCAACCAGTAGTTAAAATAAATTATTCTAGCACGTATAGTGTTTACCACCATATTTAGTATGCAACTTCATTCATTTTCATTAAAATAGTTATTTATTTAACACTTACATCATTTACCATTTCAAATGTTTAATTGGTCTATTTGATTAAGTATAATTTACTCACTGAAAAATGTAATATTACGACAGCAATAGAGTTAACGTGTTAAAATATTTTCAAAAAATGGATTGTTTGAACTTACCGAAAATACAATATTCACGCAGAATAACGCATACTTGACGAATCCGTAACATTCCGAAAGCACCATCTTCTTCCGAATTATAATATAACACACTTTAGTTAGGTTACTTTGGTAGGTTTATGGAAACTACGAAATTTCTTGGCCCGATGAGGAATCGTTTACATTCGATTTGGACGCTAATACACGGATGAGGGAGGGTTTCTTATTTTCTTTTTATTTATCTATGTAATAATAATATATTACGAATTATTTAATATTGTGCTTGCGTATTATTGACAGGACAACACCGGCCCATTCTATGCAACGATTTATAAGCAACTGTCATGGGGCACGACGAACGTACGAACTATTGGCGTTAGTTTTTATCGAGAGTGCAAGGTATGAAGAACAGACTGGTACTCTCGTACTCTCGTTTAAACCTCCTTGAAGCTGTAGCTTATGACGTCATTCAAATATTCTGTCTTCGTCGTTCATAATTCATATCAATCTCTTTCTCTCTTACTCACAAACTAACCTCACTTTTTATCTCTTTTTATCTTACGGCATTTTGCTTAGTGTTATCTTACTCATGCACTACTCCCACTCTTCTCTTCCTGTCACACCACATGCGCGAGCGCGCGGAGCACAAAGTTCTATTATATTTTTCCTGATACACTTTTTTTGGATTTTATTTTTTCTTATTTCTGAGGTTTGATATTTTAACTTCAAGATACTAGACCCCCGCGCGAATTTTGTACGTTTTATATGCTTACAACGCTGTAATATTATTTCTTATTTTAGCATGATATATTGTTATTTCCTGATATATATATATATTTTATTAAAAAAATTAAATTATTAATAATTAACACAATTGCAGTAATATTGAAAACATTAGAAATATTAGTAATTTTATTTATTGTATTTTATAACAATTTAAATACATTTGAATTAACATTAATAGTAGATTTATTTCAGAGGATTAAAATTAAAATATGTTGTTGAGTGGTATGATACTGTACATTATGCTATTTATTATTTAATATATTCTATCTAAGCCTTCAACTTCTTTCTTTTTGTTGACATCTCCATTTATAATTATAGAGTTTATTCTTAACATTGTTCTGGGTATTCTGATAACTGTGAAAGAAATAGATGTGTTAAATGGAATAGTTATACAATGTGTTGATTATAGCGTTAATTACGATACTGTTCTTACAATTTATTCTCCTAAACTGTTTTCTTGGTTTCATTCTGAAATGAGTTATAGTGTGAGACAAGGTCTTTTGGATTACAGTCGCATTAACTGACACCAATTCCTTATTCAGTATGGGTCTTCCAATGAGTGTGAAATCTTTACCACCAACCAATAACACTTTTTCCAATTTTAATTCATCTCCTGGTTGAGGTGGCCAATGACCCTGAATGGCTATAACATCACTTTCCGTGACTTTAAATTGCGCTCCACATAAGTGTATGACTGCAAATAAGCGGCCAACCGAATTAGTAGCTATTTGTCTGTTAATTTCATTGATCACATCTAAAAAGAAGAAGGAAGCTATAAAATTATCTAAATAATATAATTAAGAAATTAATTTGAAAGTACATTTCATTAATATTTCTATATTTATTATATATAATTACCAGCAGCTGCCTTTTCCTTTTCTTTATCATAATTTTCAGGTATTTCTTCTTGATAGCTTGGTTGTGGTTTAAACCAAGGTAACCTATATTTGATTGTTTGCCTGCGATGAGCATAACCAGCTACTTCTATCTCCCACAATTTTAATCCTGTAATAAATAATGCATTTTTTTGTATTTTACACAAACTTGTTATTTACTTATCCTTAATCGTTAATTTTTATGTTTTGCTAGTATACAAATCAATATATAGTATAATATACAAACATATAATATTGATAATGGTAATAATAATAAATAATCTAATAGGAAAATGTAGTAATACAATATTTATATTTTATAATAAACAATCACAGAATGTATAGTTAAAAGAACAATAATTATAAACCATTCAGTATGATGTGGTTTATTAAAAAATTACTACTAACATAACGCTTTATGAATTACATCAAACAAATTTCAGGTTATATAACCTAAAGTTTCATACAAATAAAGAAGCGAATCTTGTATTACTTTTACGGAAAAAATATTGACAAACCCGGATAATATTGTTTGTTTATTGAAGCAGGAAGAATCCTTCTAATACAGGTATTTGTGGCGAAATTAAATAGCCTGCTGAAATTACTGAGTGCCGCCATGATTTTGACTACTTGCTTTAAATTCGATAACTTAAAAGTTTAAGAATTTGAAAGAACAATATCTAACATTGTAGACACATTTTATGAAATAAGAAAATAAATATAATAGAAGAGAATAGAAATATCTTTCTCAATAAAAGATATAAAAATAAAATATAATTATAGGAATCCGCGGCAAAATTTTAAATAGCAACTTTTAGTATATACATATATTTTTATCCGAAACATTTCTTCTCTGTCGAAATTAGAATATTTACATAAAAGAGATGATCGTTAATGACACATTATACAAATATTGTAATCTATAACGTCTTTTCCATGAAATTTTTCGTATAATACAAGTTGTCAGTGTTATCGTTGACGTATAATTTTAAAATATTTTGCACATGTGGAAGAAATGTAGTATTTTTGTTGATTTGGTTGTAGTTCCGGTTAGAACTAGTATGTGAAGAGATGTCGTACATGTTGGCGAACAGTTACTTGTTATGGTTAGCCATTGTGTTTTGAGGTATCGATGACTGTTGAAGTATTATAATCATTCTTAGTATTCCCAATAATTCGGCCACGTCGAATTATGCAGTTTTATAAAGAAAAGCTTCTGTCACCTGGACAACTGAAACGTCTTAGTGAGCATAAGTACAGCTGTACGACGAACAGCCTTTTGGATGGATTTCTTCAACCCTGGTGGGACTGGCTTGTTAGCAAGGTTCCACTTTGGCTTGCACCAAATTTAATCACTATTGTGGGACTGATTGTCAACATCGCGACTACTTTGATCCTTGTATATTATAGTCCAGATGCTAAAACCGAGGTATCGTCTACATAACCTATTTTTCGTACTTACACATCATATCCTGGATGACAGTGTAAAAGGTTGTGAACTTGAAAATTTGATACATATTCGATATAAATATAAAAAATAGAATTGTCAACTTTTACAGTTTTACATAAAATCATTCGTTAGAAGAAAATTTTGTATGTAATGGAGTATTACTGTGTATGTGATGTTTGTACAAAAAAAATTTGTACTCATGAAAACAACATTTTTTTAAATGAAATAAATATCTATTTATTACTTTAATATGTAGATATAGTATTACTTTAATATATAGATATAATATTACTTTAATATTTTAGGCACCTAGGTGGGCTTGTTTTTTATGCGCACTTGGTTTGTTTATTTATCAAAGTTTAGATGCCATAGATGGCAAACAAGCCAGAAGAACAGGAACTTCAACACCATTGGGTGAATTATTTGATCATGGGTGTGACTCCATATCAACCGGTATGTTGCTTAAGTTGATAAAGTTAATGTGACCTTTAACTTATTATGTTAAAAATCCATATTAAAACTAAATATAGTACCTCTATAAAATAGTGTGGAAAAAAATCTCTTTTATATTTTATATTACATGACAGTGTTAAATTTCTGTTATAATGAATGAAAAATTGTGTTTTTATTTTTCCAGTTTTTATTGCTCTATCAGCGTGTATAGCAGTACAATTAGGATATTATCCAACATGGATGTTTTTCCAATGCTTTTGTGCCATGACACTTTTTTATTGTGCACATTGGCAGACATATGTTTCAGGTAAGAAGTTTATAGATGTTAATAAGGATGATTTTATTAAATTTATTTATTTCACAATGTCATTGTTTTTAAATAGGTTCTTTAAGATTTGGCAAAGTGGATGTCACAGAAGCACAATTTACTATTATAATGATTCACCTTATTTCTGCAATTTTTGGGCCACAAGTATGGATGATAGAGGTTGTATCTAATTTAATAATTCTAATTTTACATTTATATAACTTTAGAATATTTCATGTCAATCAACAAAATTACCTGATGTAATTTATTCATTAACGATTTAAGAGACGTACAGGTTACATAATGAGAATATCTTATGTCAATTAATAAAACATTATAACTTTAATGTTATACTTATATGTTATACTGGTTGACTAATTGGTTTACCAATTTTTTGAGATACACAAATTATATAATTAAGTAATTGATTGTCATAAGATATTTTTTCTTTCCTTATTTTTAGTTTTTCAAACAAATATAAGCTTGTTTAGTATTAAGATTATTTAATCACAGAAACTCGTTCTTAAGGCATAGTATCAGATTTTGCAGTAAATTTAGGGGGCTTGTAGATATTCTGCATAATTGCATTTAAAAACTTCCAGTATTATAAACTTTTATAGTATATTAAGAACCCAAATATTGATTCTCTTTTTTGAGTACACTATATTATCATTTATTCATATTAAGTTCACCATGATTTTTCATTCAAACCTTCATCAAATGTTATTTTCTACTTTTCTTATTATCTATCTCATAATTTTCTCATGTTATATACATTATTATGCCATATATATATAAAATATAAGGATATCATTATATATGTATGTGTTATATTTGTTTATGTATTTTCGATTCATTTCGTCAATTTATGCACTGGACAAAAGACCAATAGTAATTGAACAAATTGTAATAGTTAAAAAGTTAACTAATTACTCAATTTCTAATCTAACTGAAGATTTTCACTTTATGCATTAATGATTTTTTATATAAGGAAAAACTAACGTTTCTAGTGAGTTCTGCATTTTTATCTCAAGACTCATGTTTATAAAAAATTTGAGAATATCTTTGCATGAGTCTAACGAGATTATTTCTTACAGATACCATACATAGATGGTTTTATGTTTAAGTATTTAATAGGAGTTATGACAGTAATTTGTGCAATGGCAAACTTATATTTCATCTTTTCGGTGATTTTCACCGGAGGAGTGGGCAAGAATGGTTCAACTGTGGCTGTAAGTTAGTCAATTAGACTTTTGTTTTTGGAAGTATGGAAATGGGAGCAGCATGGCATGAGGAGCAGCGCTGAAATTACCTTTTTTGCTATGAAACTTATTGTAACATGCATTTTATTTCCAATTCTTACTCATTTGTTTCCCTTCATCCAATTCTTTCTTACTTTCCTGCATCACATTGTTATTCATCATAAGTGCATCATAACTTACGTTTGTACCTACAATTGTCCATCAAATTCATTCATATAGAGAATATATTAAAAGGTATTAGTAAAATTTATGATATAATAGAGAAATAATATTTAGAATATATTCCTGTACTGTGCAAGGCTATGTGTAAAAATTCAACTTACTTTTAATACTTGGAATTATGCTTTTGAAACAATTTCTATCAAAAAATGTTCAATAAATAATAATAAAATATTAGATAATATAATTTAGGTATATAAATTTATCACTATACTATGTAAATGCCTTAAAATTAATATATACTTTTAAAATAATGAGATATAGTTTAACACTAGAAAAATTTACATTAACTCCAAACAGTAAGCACACACATAAGTATATAATTTAATATAAAATTTGTACTTTGTATCATGATTATAATTCATTGATTCAAAATGTAATTTTTCATCTCAATTATCAGTTAAATTATTATAACGTAAATATTTAGAAATGCAGGTAGGAAATTGAGTAAAAAAGCAGCTCCTTCGTGCCTGATGTTTTAATTTATTATTATCTCATGTACTGTAATGGGCCACAAGTGGAACTAGCTCATATTGAAAAAAATTGAGAGTTACATAGAATAAATGTAAGATACAGAGTAAACTTAGGTTAAATTTTAATTGCATTTCTGCAATTTTTATAACGAGCGAGATTTTATGCGTTTGTTTAGATACCAGTGCTTGGTGTAGGCACAATCAGTAACTACGTAGCAGTATTCTTTTATGCAGGCTACATTCATGTATTCCTTGAATTCTGTAAAGTCTTTGAATCTGGTGGGATTGGAAAGAATGGTTCCACAATTGCAGTAAGTTTTAAAAATATAAACTCATCAGTTGTATATATGTAAATTTTCCATCATTAGCATAGTAATCAGATCTTTCTTCTTTTATATTGCTTGCCTATCTAGATCATTCAGTTATTGCTATCCATGTTAAAGGACAATTTCTGCGTTACTAAATCTTATTTAATAATCTATATGCACATTACTTTACTACAATAAGAAATTCTTATGGTGTGCAGGCTATGAAGAAATACAGCTTATGTTTTAATATTATTTCCAAATGTAATCTCTCTTATGCAAATTTACCTTTCATTTTATTTAGGTGCTTACTAGCTATGGAGTTTTGCTATTTTAATGTAAACAAATAATTACCTGTGTTGAATAGTGATCATATTATCTTTACATTAAATTAAAAAAATAAATTTTTTAGAAGAAAAGTGATATTCATGAGAAAGAGTATGTCAATATTTTGTTAGATGTAAGAACTTTAAAATAGATTTATTTTTTTTGTTTTTTATTAAATTAAAAACGAACAAATATTTTATATGAAATTAAAAATACAAAACCTTCAATTAAATGATTTTAACACCTTGTGAAATCACACAAATTGCTTAATGTATATGTGTTTTAAAGATTTGAAATTGTTTCAAAAGCAAGAAGTTTTCATCGGTATGTAATGAAATATGCTAGAGATGTGTTTAAAAGTAACTAATAAAAAGGTTTTTCGTGTCGCTTGCACAGTTGCCATACACTGGCACAGAGGTCAAGGTGTTTCCATTATGGGCTGCTGTGGGCATCGCTATTTTACTTGCACAGAGCAGCATATCCGTCATTCTTGCCGGTGGTGTCGGAAAAAATGGCTCCACCGTCGCAGTAAGTCAGTTCAAAAGTAATAAAATAATTGTGTAGTGCACTTTGCATTTTATTTTGATTTAGGCCCATGTTATAAAGGAGTACTTGCTCTCTTACATATAAAAATCTTGGTGTATATAATATATTAATATAAAACATCAACTATCTTGAGCATTATTACTTAATATATATTGTCTGATGTATTCGAAATTATAATGTTAAAAACATTTGTTATCTTTGGTTAAATTAAAAAATTAAAATTTAATTAATATACTATTATGAGATTGCAGCACAGGACGAATATTCAATTTTTATTGAATATGAATATTGAATATTGAATGACACAATATTTATTGTGTCATTTGTGTGGGTCTAAAATTGGCAAGAGCATCACACAGAACTGTTTACTGTATTTTTATTTCCACTCTGGTTAACACCTTTTCCTAAATATTTAAGAATCTGTGTTGATATCCTATACATATTTTCTTCTTTTTAATATTCCCATCCATTGACTACTCCTTTCCAAATACCATTTTAAGAAATTGCATGGATCCTTAGAAGTATATAATTTTATATAATTAATATAATAATTTTAGTTACTACATATATGCTTCTTTGTAAACTAACTTAGTGACTCTTTATGTACTTAGATGATTTTGATAATTAGTATAACAATCTCAGTTACTATATGTTTTACTGCAACTAACTCTACATGAACTCTAAATAACTTTGCATTTACTATGTGTGTTAAACCTAGGATCTGTCATTGTAATGTATTATGTTTCTTACTTCTATTTTTATATTTATTAATGTCTAATAGAATTTTATGTAGTCATATTGTAAACATATAGATGCTTTTTTAGTGTTTATAAAGGTTTGCATTTTACATTTGAATATACAAGTTGGACTATTAGTCCATCATATATAGCATGTAGCTTTATAATAAAGATGTAACATTTTAATTAAGTATATATTATAGAAATAAAATTTTAGTAAAAAGTATAGTATTTGATGTTTCCATATTAAGCATATTTATATATTGTTCCTTTTATTAGAGATTGCATATTTTTAAGTAATCTTTATATTGTTTATTATCGAATACTTAAACATTAAATTATAGGTACATATTTCATTTATAAAAATATATTACATGTTCAAATATTTTTCTTGTACATTTATTGACCACTGATGTCTTCATAATATTTATTCCATTTCAGGGAACATCAGTTTTATCTCCAATTATTCCATTTAGTTTCGTGGTAGTACCAGCTTTTATAATTTATAGAAAAAGTGCAGAGCACGTTTATGAAAATCATCCTGCATTGTATATACTAGCATTTGGAATGGTTGCAGCTAAAGTTACCAATCGACTGGTGGTATGTATATCAACAACCTAAATATCGATCATTTCATTCAATTTTTATGTTCTATATTCCATAGTATTGTTATTTATTATAGGTTGCTCATATGACAAAAAATGAAATGGAATATTTAGACACTTCATTGATTGGACCAGCAATGCTGTTCTTAAATCAGTATTTCAATTTTTTTATCAAAGAATATTATGTTCTATGGTTGTGTTTTGTAAGTCTTTTTTGCATAAATTTTATTGAACTTTTTTGAAATATCATTTTTATACATTTTACAATTATATGTGCTTTTAGATTTGGGTTACTCTGGATTTACTACGGTATAATACTCAAATTTGCCTCGAAATTTGCGATTATATGAAGATCAAATTATTTAGGATACCACTAGGAGATCATCGAACTAGTCTGGTTTCTAATACAGCTGAGAAAAATGGTACTAACAGGTCCCAACGTAATAGATTGCAAAAGAAACATCATTAGGATTTATTTGTGATAATAAATGCGCTGTATGGTTCATTTTTTGTATAAAGGAGAGTTAACAATATAAGAAAATATAGAGATTTGATAAATTTTGTTATATCACAATTGTATATATAATCAAAGTTCAGAATAGTACAGTTCATTTATTATCACATTAATTTCTGATCGCCGCATCTGATTAGTATTGAACATAAATAAAAGGTCTCATCAACATGTTGGTTAAAAGTTTCTCACTGCTTGCCAACGATTGCAATCAGTTTGTTATTGACGAAAAAAGAATATATCGTTATGTACCTAGTGATCAGAGTTACGATTAAAATCGGTAAAATCAATAAGATACATGAAATAATACAATATAAATACAGGAAGTGATATATAACTATTATTAAAGAAAGATAGAAAAAAGACATGACATAAACTTTAAGTAACTTTATATTATTGTTATAAGTATTATAGCAATTTAATTAAATCAGTGAATGTGAATGATTTATTCAACTTTTATTTATTAATAACTGTATGAAGTTTATGTTTGGGAATGACGCAATAATAACGAACATTTGTTCTTTTTGCTGACCTTTAGATTACAAGAAAAATTTTTGAAGATAAACGAATTTAGAGAAGACGTTTTAGACGAATTTAGAGAAGTTTTTGCTTATAATCATTAAAAAGAAAATAAAATTACCTGATTGTTTTTTCTTAGAGGTTGTGTTTAATGATATTGGTTATTTTTCGATTGGAGTACTATAGTCATGATCTCATATAGAATATATTAGTAGTTCATTTACATGTTTGAAATTAAAGGACAGATAATTATTTTCTTTTAAAATTACAAATCTAATTTAAAAATAACATATATATACGTAATTATATAATACGAATATTCCGATATTTCTATAGTCAATTATAAAATATTTATAGTATAAGTAAACTACCAAAGATAGTTCATTTGAGCTAAAACGATTCAATCTATGATTTATTTTATTCTTTTTTAACAATTTCAATTTTATATCATTTAAAAATTGTAAGGAATTGATGGAATGTTACTGACTAATCATTTTGTGTTTTGAAATATTTTTTTTTTAGTAAACATCGGTTTCTAACGAGTAAGGAACTATACAAGGAAAGGTACATAGCACAGGAAATATGCATATTGCTCAAGCAGTATGTAAATTGATATAATGTATTCTTAATTTACAATGATTTACATTCAGCTCAGGTCCGTGGCCTTAATATGCGCTTATGATTGCAACTGTATGAGATAGTTTTCCAGGTAGAAGACAAAATAGTTGAACAATTTTTATTTAAGATGATTCTGCGTATATATTCTTATATTTATTTAGCGTTGCGCGTTTTTCGTGGTAAAATCTCTTTTGATTACAAGACGTATAATATATAGATTCAACAATATCAATTATAAAAGATAATAATGCTTTAAACAGAAGTTGTTGCTAACTATGTGCAGTAAATATACATATTTAGATTTTTAATACATTGTAATCTTTATAACTATTGGAAAGCAAATTTTTTATATAAATGTGCATCACATAATAAGGAATGGATCATATAATTTCGAAACTAATTACAGTATAGATCATTAAAAGTTATTTTAACAGTTATTTAAAGTATATTAATTAAACAGAAAGATCTTAGATCAGTGATATATCTATTATAAAATTTGTGACGAGTAAAAAGTTGTGAAGATTAGTGATATATCTTTAAAATATAAACACGTATTCTTTCACTACATTGTATTTTAAGAAATATCCGAAGCTGTTCAAGAAATGGTTTCTTTACAAACATAGTTACGAGCAATCTAATTACTGTGCATGAGAAGTTGTGCAAGGAAATTACCGTTTAGTTCAAACGTTTCATTATAGAGTATTACAATTATATAATTCTGTTGTTTTACAAAAGTTTTGAATTTTTACAAGATCATTTGAGATTTTCAGAATGACAATATTTCAATGAAACTTTCCTGCAACATTGCCTGATAAAATAAATAATGTATCTAATAATCTAATGTAACGTATCTTGGTTTTTGTTCACAAAATGTAATATACTTTCCTGATAAATAATTTTCGTATCACATGCTATCTTTTATTTGTGCGTTTTCATTGAACAAAGCTTGATGTAATGGTCAAAATCTTTGGAGTTACGTCCCCATTCTCCTATCTTCAGATTTAATCCGTGTTAATCCTTCCAAAATGGCTTGCAAAGGTGATTCTTTCAAATAAATTCTAAATCTTGCTTTCTAAATAAAAAACATACCATTATAATTTTCAAAATATTAATTCGCATGCTGCATTATTCTATTTTATTTTAAATGTTTGTATTGTTCCTCGTAAATTTTATAGTAGCACATTAACAATACCTAAATTTGTACCTTTGCAATTATATTAACCAATAATAGCTTGAGAAATTGTTTTTGCATTGAACCGCATTGTTAACATTTAGCATGTTTATGGAACTTTTACACAAGCCCACATTATATCAATTCACTAATTGATAGTATACAAAATCATATCGTTTATAATTTCATTTTGTGAATAATGCCTAATACTTATTTTGTCATATAGCAAAATGTTAATTAAAAAGTACGATAAAATAATGCGATAAACACATTATTAATATTAAAATATATGAAGAACTAGTATCGTTTTAATATCTTATTTATGTTTTAACATCTTATTTTTGATATGATAAGTTGTAATAATATGAGATATAGATACAAACATTATGAGGTACGTAATAAAGCAAGTAGAGAATTGAAGCATGTGAAGATTGCATTTGCATGACTCTGCTTGTTTGCTTGGTCCTAACGCCTTGTCGAACGCGTTCAGGATGTTGTACGATATCTTTAACATTTTAATTTATATAACACAAACCATTTCAATATAAACTGTACAAACTATAAGAAATCAAGAAAAAAACTTCTGAACACGGTCGTTGATTGATATACATATGTACATACGAAATGCTGCCAAGTATGAAGAGGGAAAGGTTTTTGGCAACTCTGTGCTACTTTATCTCACTTTTATCAAAAATACAAGTGTAGATCTGATTACGATATCTTTTCAATCAAAATTTCTCTCATTGATTGCCGAGCCTTAGTGAATATTAATGTAATGCGTGGTCTGTTACAATATTGGGCATAATATTTATTTAATATTAGGCAGTGTTATAATGTGTTACTATATTTAGTATAACATGTTAATCAAGTATGTGCGAATAACAAATTTTAATATTTTTATAGTTTGCTATATTTTAATAATTTTAAGTATAGTAATTATTTTAATGGTTTTCCACTATTCTAACTACTCATGTCTTATGTTTTGTATACCACTGTAATTTGGATTTATATTTTGGATATATTTTTTAAATTATAGATAACAGATGCAAAACATCTAAAAGAAGATTTTACGTTTCTTTAAATTATTCACATTGTAACAAGATATTCGCACATGCAGAACGTCAATGTACTTTATTCGTTGGTATGCATGAATAGTTCTGTTCACAGTTCGCGCGATGGTGGAACAAGAGCCTCTGTTAGACGAGGATTATCATCACGGATCTGATACTACTCTCGACCTATGACGGTTGAAATTCATCAGCGTAAAGATAATTATTTCGAAACGCAGGGTTACGTAAAACTTTCTTTGCAACTTTTATCATTACTCTTTCATTGCCCATTAACAAGTACAAATACTAGTCTCTTTCTAGAATGAAAAGTAATGTATTATATTGTAAATTAGCAGTACTACAGTTTCACGTGGCCTTGATACCCATCTTGAATCATAATTTTATTATGAAATTTGAGATGCTGGATAAAGGAAAGAGTATAGATTATATAGCAGAATGAAGCAGGGTAGTTACATTATAGGAAGTGAAGTTTAAGTAGAAGAGAAAGTTTAACCCTTAAAAGCTATTGTCGAAATTTCATTTTAGTACTTCAGTATTTTAATTTACATGGGCAAAATTTCACATATTGTTTATTTTGGAAATTAACAAATTACCATTGAATATTGGATGAAAAATAGACATTGTTGCAATGCTATCATATGATAGTTATTAAAATAAAATTCGCACAGCATGAAATTTCATATGTATTAGCCTGTAAGGGTTAAAGAGAATTTCATGTGGTCCTCTTCGACGTAGGAGAAAATTAAAAATGAAAATTTTAATTTTATCGATAAGTGTATTGAAACTGTTTGGTTCAAAGATTTTCGATGAAGTAAGATAAGAGTATTTCCTGTGATAGTTTTATAGAGAAACAGCGAAGTACATTTTCATTATTGATGGTCAAACAACGAAGGACTATAGTTATTCCTACAGAGTCGGAGACATTTCGAATTGTAAGATAAGATTCATGTATTATTGGTAACGTTTAAAAATTCGTACAATTTTATAGAAAGATATAGAAAGGATAGAAGAACTTTAAGAAAGTAGAGTGGCTTTTTTTTCAAAGAAAAAATTGTTAAGAACAATTCTAAAGTGGATAAGGTGAAGATTTTTTAATGTTGTCAGGATGAAATAGCATTTAACACTAGCACGCTAGCGTAATAAAGAGATACTTGTTCATTTTTACCAGTTGTACGACTTCCAGTCTTTATCAACATTTTTGTGATCTCTTAAATGGAGATGATAGTCGAGTTATTTAACTAAAATAATAACGATGTCACAAATGTTAGAGAAAAAAAAATAAGAAGGATAATAATAATAGAAATAAGTTTGTATAAATAAACAATTTGTAATATATTTATTTAATAAGAAGTAAGATATGAAATTTTACCAGATTTAATTTTAAGTTAATGTTAAGTTCAGAGAAAAATTATAGGTATTAATTATATGGCAAATTATATCAGAAGTTTTATGTTTATAGATTCTATATACTGTAAACTGCGATCATTGTAATTTATGCGAGCAAATAAAATTTTAATTGCCATTCTGTTACTTTCTTATGTTTTTTTTTTTTCGTTTCGTCGATGAATTTTCATCAATGTCTAGTGAAATGAATTTTGTCGAATCGTTGAGAATATTTTCTCGCGTTCGAAAGTGGAACAAATTCGAATAACGATTAAAAACTGGTTCAACCCTCGCGCCGGAAACTGGGCCAGGAGTAATCACTATTTCCCGGGAATTCGGTCACCCATAGTATTTCATGATCCCTTGTAAAAATATCCTTGGGATAATCCACCTACGATCTAATATATATTGCAGTTGAATATTTATTTAGAAAATTTATTTGCAATTCACTTTGCAATGACAAATGAAAAAAGGAAGCAACGAATGCTTATGAAGATACATATAAATATTATTTTCTCATTTTATCGGTAATAATTTTTTTATTCACTGTAATTCAATAATTATCTAAAATCTATTTTGCAACAATTTCGAAAAATTTCTGGGAATTGGCAGATTCGTTTACACAGCTTATTGGCAAATGAAATATTAAAATAGCTATTTATATAAATTTGAATTTTTCTCAATAAGCATGTTAAATCCTTTTACTTAAATTTATAAAAAGAAGATATATGTCTTATTGGTTTTTTCTGTTTGTATATCTCCGATCTTCATTCCAATAACATTTTATTCGCCATTTATCCATTGGGAATCATATTTTATCTGATAGTACCATATCTTTGTGAGACACTCTGTATAGCATGGTAGGCAATGTTACATTACGTGGTAGTGTGATATTGATCAATCAGATGGCACGTAACGTGTCCCTTGATCCCTAGGTGTATACTTTCTGTGGGCCAGCAAAAACGTTAGGGAAGTAAAATAAACGCTCGTACCATGCCGCAACAATGAAATGCATAATCAATGAAAGTGCATTACGTTCCCACATCTTAGCTCTTTAGTGGTTCGTTTTCTCTCTTCTCCGCTTTTCACAGAGTCCGAAGACCTCGAAATTTCGTGACCGAGCTACGTATCACCTCCTACCCTTGTTCGTCTATTCGACCTGGGCCACGTTCTGAGACGTTTCCCCTTCCCCAATACCAAATCCACAGGAACGTAATATTCTCTTCAAGGATCCTTGGTGTTCTTAAATTCAATCATGGTTGCATTCTAATGAGATTATGAGACTTTCAATCAAGTTTGAGAGAGTCCAAACCTGTTTCACGGTGAAATTAATTAGAGCAGTAATGGTAAATAAATGGTTTTACGGGTTATCGTAAATGTTGGGCAAATTGTGTTGCGAATTGAAATTTAGCAATGAAAGAGTTTCCTGTAAATTTTCGATGATAGTTTCATTCGTTCGATAGTAAATTACAGATGCTTCATGTAGCGTTATATTGTTTTGTTAATTCTGTGAGTTACGTAATTAGTATTGTTTTACTTTTAATATGGTTCAACTTTTTTAATAACGAATTGGTAGTAAATTAATTCCATTTATTTATCATTGAACTATATGAATTTTGTTCATCCCCCGAAATGATTCGATTTTTTTAGACAAACATTTTTTATAAAGTGGCATATCCTTTTTTGGATATACTACTGGCGAATGTATGCGCATGCGCGTCGAACGATAGGGGTAGTAAGTAGAAAAGTCGAAGTTACGATCGACGAGAATCAGTCTGCCTTCGGCGACGTCCGAGCGACCATTCATTATGATAGTATTTTGGATTTGATAGTAAATAGACACTTTACACGTCTTTATGATTTAACAATAGCTTAAGCTGGCAATAAAATGTTTCACCTTCACATACGATCTTTAAAAAAATCATTTATGTACTTCCACAAAAATAAATGAATAATAATAACAACTCTTCTATTACTATTATTACGAATACGTAATAATTATTCTAATAGCATTATTAATAATTACAATATGAATCATTTCACACTCCCAAGCAATATCACAGTAATACTATACACTACTATACACAAAGGCAAAAGATATCTTCTTCTTTAATGCATCAAACGTCCATTATTTTATATTCAACTTTTTTTTTTCTGGTCTCTAGATAAAGATACCTTTGAACTGACAATTGAACGGATTGCTCCACGTAACCTTCCTAAGCAGTTTGAATAAAATTTAATCCAGTCGATATCGACTATAGTTTAGTTTCGCATGAAGGATTTCTGTTGAATTTTTAGATTCTACAGTGACGGATAAAAGAAAATTTTAAATTGATATGCTTATTGTTAATAACTTTTGCACTGAAAATTTTTTGTCACATTGATAATTGGTATACCATATTCGTTAATTGTTCCTATCAAATATAAATCCATTTTGTAAAATGGTGTTCTTTTTTATTTTTCATGGTGCCTTTTTATATCTCTTGTTTCGTAAATTTTCTTTTGTCCGCCACGGTACGTCCCTGTTCCTCTACCACCTCCACTTTTCCCGAACATCCAGCTAAGTCTGTCAGCAGCGTTATTGATCCAGCTGGTAACAGACCGCGTCTATGCAATGAGGCCATCTATTCCCGAGAATCGTATATGTATATGGGCTCGCTGGGCCAAGCGTTCAGGATAGCCATTCAGAAGGTGCTAACGTCGTATTACGTAGACGGCGACATTGCTTACGTAGACCGTAATCATATTAGGCTTACCCACGTTTGTTTCTAGGTTTTGTATGGTTACAGTTGACAGCCTTCTCCAGGTGCGACTCTTTCTTCTGACAATTGGGCTTTTTCACGGACATAAATCTCTCTTGTTGTTTCCAACAAGTCTTGTTGTTTGGGAGAATTTCGAAATGTATATAATTAGAGAGTAGGAGAATTATTGTTATAATGCTAAAAATTTAGAATATATATATACTTGACTATAAAAAAAAGTAAGGTAATTATATATCCTAACCTCCTAGGTAACGATATATTATCACAAATTTTTATTTTCTAAGTCACTCTGTTATCTATTTCCCTGCAAAGCTTATTAAATAACAATCACCTTTAAAAGTATTCCTTACTTTACGATCTCGGAGAAATTCTAAAAATGATATCAACATTTTCCACATTTTTATAGTGAAATGAAATACCGCTCCAATTCCACGTGCATATATGTAAAACTATCGTAATGTTCACATTCATTTTCTAACCTTTATTTTTAAGAGAAATTTAACCATTTCAATATACCTTCCCAGTACAAGTACAATGGTTACAAAAAGATTTATTTTTTATTGAGATTTTTGTCACACTAGTACATTTCTTACAATATTTCCACATTGAGTAATTAGGTACAAGTATATTAAATTCCGTACCGTTCTGTAGCACTTTCGTATGGCTGCAAAAATTTCATATTATGAAAATGATATGTATAGAGCATGATAAAAAAAATTGTTTTATTAAGAAATAAGTGTGCGTAGCCGGTGTACTTAAAGTTTCTTTATGATAAAACAATTGTGCTGACTCGTGAACGAGCGTTCAATTGACCTAGAGCGACTGAAAGGGGTCCCGGTGTTCCATTATGTACCGGCAACAATCAAATTTCGAAACTATTAACAGGCATTGAAACGGGCACGTACACGCGATCTGATGCACGCGTGTGTACGCGTCTAGGTGAAGGATAAGTGCATTAGACGAGGTCTGATAAGCTGGTGTGCGCGTGTGCATAGTAAAAGTCGGGAGGAACAGTAGCGGCAATTAACTTGCCAGCTGGTAGGCTATAAAAAGCGCAATTTCATCCAGCTCGTTGCAATGTAACCGATAATTAGAAAAATTTGTACTTCTTATCGGCCCTTCGTTTGTTTCTTCGTTTCAATATTTTAGTTCTCTCTTCATTTTGAAATGTATTTTATTTGTCGTATATATCATATAATATGTGACATTATAATATTACAAGCGCGACACGGGATTCAACGGTTAAACTTTCTCAATATATCTTACAGGTACAACGAAGCGGAGAATGTTATATCAATCATTTCAAACATTATTAAAATGTTATAATAAAAATACGAAAAATACGGAGAAGTAATAAATCGTTTAATTAAGAATTCTTCTAATAAGAGACGCCGAGGGAAAAAAGAATGAACGCTATTGTGTGTTTCATTATTATTAAATAATTGCATATTATAAGGGTGGAATGGATAATAACAAAAATTCCCTTTAATTGTTTAAAAAACATATACAAGTGTTAGGTAATGTATCGATGCTGTATTGATTTAGAATTTTTTGCTTTTAGAGATAGAAGAGACGAAGAGAAGAAACGGGAAGCGAGATGAAAAGAAGAGGAGAAAGTGTGGTGAAAAGTGTTTGCTTCTATCGTAGAAGGGCGTGCATCGTTCTTTTTTTTATGTTTAGGTTGCTACTTTGTAGGGACTTCCCCTTTCGGGTTCCCATCGCGTAATTTCTGAACGGGATTGTCGAGAGAATAGTTCATCGATCCCTACAGACCAGAACTAAAGGCTAAATTTCCGGCTAAACTCTCGGTTTCTCTTATTCTCTCAGATTCTGAAGTAATGTACTCGCGTTTATTTCTTTCGACATTTATGTTATACGTGTTGCATAACTTTTGTATTTGGCCAGCTAAAAATTGGCAAAAATAATATGATAGAAGTATAAATAATTTTTTTATAGATTATTTTGTATAGATCTATTAAAATATAGAAGAAAGGCTTGCAAAAGATATTTTTAAAAATTGCTAATGAAATATCTTTATTGAGAAGAATGGTGATAAGAAAGATGCCTGAAAGTGTAATGTAACGAAATCCATCCTTTTAGTGTGGCACGTTGAGAATTCTTGAATAAAATATCTATGACTCAAAACTTTTCCCTTCTACGTTTTCCTTAACTGTAATAAACACCTCCTCTTTGTATGTTCTTCTTAAATACAGTAAACACATTTCTTTTGTACTTTCTTCGTTTATAGAATACAACAAAAATATGTACTTTTTTAATGTCTTTCCTTTATCCATTTTTCTTAAAGGAACTCTCAATAGAAAATTTTTATTGAAAAAGAAGTAATAAAAAGATACGAATGACGTATATTCTGTAATTCACTTTATACCTTCTTCTACGTTTCCTTTCATTGACATTGAAAAGATGCGATCAAAAATACGAATGCAAAAGTAATTGGGCGAAGAATTGTTTAATTGGATAGACTAAGAATTATTTTATTTGTGCACAACTTCTATCCCAGGGCAACTAATCGTCAATTCGAAGTAAGCTAATTCAGAAGTCCTTTAATTTTTTCCCTGTTCTATGTCAAGGTAATGCTCGGATTGCAAGTGTTACCCTTGAACTGAATAATTAATTCATCCCCATCAGTTAATTAAACAGCAGTTGCATTGGAAAGTAAACTTCCCATCATTGTTGTTGTTGTTTAAACATTTAAAATCGACGCTTTGCAAAGTACTTCGATCAAAGCGGTCACCTACTTTCACGCTTAGCCAATTGCTCAATCAGCAACGTGTGCTCCTTTGATGTTATTATACAAATTTTTATCATTTACTTTATTTTTCTAAAACTAAAAATTGGTACGAAATATTAAAATTTTCTTTAATCTCCTTATTTCATCACTGTTTTTATCGAATCAATACTTTGCCAAAATTGTATATAATATGTTTTAACAATTGGTTTATATATTTCAAAAATTATTGAAATACATTTTAAGAAGAATTTCATTTCTATTATTTTTAATTTCACTTTAGGAACAAGAGTAAGGAGAATTGTTTTAACGATAATATACGTCAGTTACTGTCAAAAGATTTGATGTTAGTACATAAAAAGAAATGGCCAGTAAAGGTGTGCTCTTTGTACAAGTATTTGTGAATGAGTGTTACCCTTAGCTACTGCTCAAGAAAACACCCTTCAACTCTTTCACTCGTATTCTGCTTTTCAGAGGAGAGAATCCAGAATTTTCCTCCGGTTATTAATCTCAATTAAAAGATATAATAGTTTCCCCAGCAAACATATTCAATCGTTATAATCGTATAATATTATATTTACCATTGTAATTACTGGAACAATTTCAGACATCTGGATTTCTTAAGGAATTATATTTAAACCTACCAATTATGCAACATAGTTACATTAATTCGAGTACATGTTTCTAACAGCCTTCGTCCTTTAAAGTTGTATATTCAAATACTCAATCCAATTACACAATATTAAGTCAGTTTCAGTGCTGTCACTAAAAATGCATAAAGAGTAAAATTCAATCTCTTGTTTTCCTTACTGAAAATTCTATCTTCCCGTACTAGAACGTATAATTTTTTCATTTCTCTCAATAAACTAACTCTAATTCTTCCCAATAGACATTTAAAATTATCGAGGAATTATATTATTACAGTCGAAAAAAGTCTGCCACTCACCTCTTTCTTCTATCACCAATTTCCTTCGTTCTTCATTAATTTCCATTAAATTTCACTTTTCAATGGGAACATAATTCGAATTTTGAAAGACGAGAACAAAAAAATTAACGACGTCACTTGAGGAACCTAGTGCTCAAAATATATTAAATAAACACGAACTAGCTATAATTCTACGCTATAAACGTAAAATCTATTACATAGAAAACGAGAGCTTAAAATCTGTTACATAAACATAACTTAATCTTATCATTTTATCACATAATTTTTTACCATTTCTCTATCTAAAATCTCCCCATCTTTCTCCTAGTTTCCCTAAAATCCGACTGTTATGCAAAAAAAAACCTACTCCAATATCCGCGAAAACCACCCCAAAATTGAATCCCGTAGAAATTCACCTTCTGAATCTTCCAGCACCCTCTCTTAGACCCTATCGATCGGAAATTTCGAAAGGGCAATTAAAAGCCGGAAAAATGGTCGGTTCCGGACAGACATCGGCAGTTGAGGACAACTCCGTGTCCCTTTCCCGACGCAAGTGCCGCCCCTGGTCGCACGCCTGCCTAGTAGCCTCGTCGTGAACGATCGCCAGTGTAGTATCGCCAGTGAGGCGATACGGTGTGCGGCCTCGTGCACGAAAAGCGACGATTTTCCACCGGGATCCTCGTTCTAAACGACACGTAAGTTCACCAAGCAGCTATACGTTTCCAATATTTTTCAACTTTCTCGACAATACGTCGTTAACTTATTACATCGAAATGTAGAACTATCGATTATATAGTGTCGCTAATGTAATATAACGAGTGACGTCGTTTAGGTCGCGTGCAACTGGCTCGAAACCTTGTTGAAATTGGCCAAAGTTAAGCTATGGAAGTGAATGCGTGTTCCGATCGACTGTCGTTCTAAGGATTGAAGTATACGGTGGCTACAAGAAGCGTTTTTCTTATCAGCTTTTATATTCCGTTTTCATAATATCGAATTTTTATCCCGACGACGATATTTATGCAAATTCATACTTTTTGTGGAGATGGTTAAAAAATGTGGACTCTAGGTAGGTGATCTTTCTATGTACTAAACGTTACAACGATTACTATATTTTGTTTATTTTATATATCTTTGCACGTTACATTCTCGCTACGACGCATTCTATGCATTTTTGCATCTTCAAATTTCCCATAAATACGTAAAAGTGACGCAGTACTATCAAATGATAGGAAATTCAGTATAGTTGGATCTACGTAATTAATTACTATGTAAGCGCTATAACACATACAACGGTGTGTCGATACTTTTCGTAGCCACTGCATGAAGATTAAGATGCGTGTACTCGTCAAAATTTATATGTTTGATATTGTGGCGATAGTTTTTCGCTCGAACGCGGACGACGAATGATTTGAATTTAGCAATTATTAATTAAGAATCAAGAATTGGCGGTTCAAAACCGTCTTATCGCTGTAAATTTTTCCACAGTGTTATTATTATTATCTACCTGATTTGAAACATGTTGCTCCGTATTTTTGCGCTTGGTGCCTTTTAACCAACTTATTCGAATTCCAATGATTTCATTTGGCAAGTGATTTGATTAATGAGAAAGATATCTTAAGCCAACCAAATATGTTCATACTGATAAAGCATTGAAACTACCAAGTAACTTGAATTCAGGTAAAACGACTAATGTGAACGAGGTTTACACGCCACCTAAACGATGTCATTTACTTTTTCTCACCAACGACGTTGCATAATTTCGATTGTTATATACATCAGGATTTAGTAAATTAATGGTATATCGTTGAACAAGTTGGAAAATATTGGAAACGCAAAGCTGCTGGATTTATACAGCGTCGTTTACCGCTGGCATTGCAACCACGCGTTTATTAAATCCGTTTCAATTTTGCCATTCTAAATTTATTAAGTTTCTGAATTTTTAATAATGAAACAGGTACGGTCGTATGTATCGTATTATCAAACTTGCTGAATTTTAACGATACGAAATGTTAGGAACGTTGCATTCCTCGACTGCGTACGACGCGTTCGTTTGAATCGTTGTTCGATGATGATATTCGACGATGAGAGATTTTTATCCTACGTTCTAATAAGCTTTTGAAAAAATTTGTTGCAATGAGGAGATACGAGCCGAGAATTATGCATATGAGATTGTATGAGAACGTTGTAAAGCTTCTGTTACCTGGAACTGTACTACGTGTTCGTTTTGCAAATCGATGCAAATCGACGTATCGAAAAATTGATCTTACAAAATTGACAAGTTTGATATATAAATATCTTGAAAAATTCCTCGGTCCAACGAAATATTCCAATTTATTGGAAACGTTCCTATCTGAATAACATTTTGCAAAATGGAAATTACGTATGCAGAGTAACAATGAAACAAATGATACCACTTTGGTGTCTTATTTTTCCTAAAAATAAAACATTATATATACAGGGTGGTTGGTAACTGGTGGCACAAACGGAAAGGGGGTGATTCCACGCGAAAAAAGAAGTCTACGCGAAGTAGAATAAAAATTTCTTTTTTTAATTTTTTGTTTTTTTAAATTTTTCCATCGAGACAACGATCTACAGCGAGTGCACGCGTATCGAGCGAAAATTCAAAGTCGATTTTCTCAAAAACAAAGCCTCAAACGACAAATTTTTATTCTATATTTTCGACTTCTTTTTTCGCGTGGAATCACCCCCTTTCCGCTTGTACCACCAGTTACCAACCACCCTGTATATATAAACGTATATGTAACACATCAAAAAATGCTTGTCTCCTTGAAAATTCCTGAAAATTATTTTCTTCTGCAACGAAATTATTGACGTTTGAAATATTTTTTACAAGCGATAATAATCCGACTTCTGAGGAGTTTCGACGTATTTTTACCCAGTATTATCACAAATGTATATTTATAAGACCATTTTTCATATTTAGACAGAGTGAAATACGTTACCAATGCGAGACCACTTATTTTAGCGTCAACCTGTATACAAACATTTGAGTAAAGCTTGAATTACGTATGTGAACTATGCTGCTACGTGTACTTTGATTTTGCAAGTCGATTTTAAGAATTTCTTGGGTGATTTCCATGTTAAGCATAGTTCGATGGGCTTTTGATCAAGATTTTACTATCACTGGATTGAGTGAAGTCTAATTGCTGTCGTAGGTGTCGATTTGTGAGCTAAAACGCGTTTCGTTTGATCACAGTGGTATATTAGCTGGGAATTCTTGGAAAGGGTGAAAACATAAAGGGATGAAGCATTATGATCTTCGATCATATTCGGTCATATGTATTGTTTGTTACATTTTTGTGTATTTCTATGCTGACAAGTTTATAAACTGGTGAATTGCGTTAGAAAAAATGCTTCGTAGTTTGATTCGTATTGAAACGTTGATTTGAAATAATTGAACGAACGTGGAAACGTGGATTCGTCCATTGAAGAAGTGAACTGGTCTATTCGCTTGGAACGATTTCCTCTTGTTCGCTTCTCTTTTATTTCTATTCAATTATATTTACTATATATATATATATACAAATTCCTACAACTCACATGTAAAATCACTTTTGATTAAAAACTCTTTTCCTCGAATTTTAGTGGAATGATTCATAATATATTTATCCTTGCTTATTAATTATCTGAAAAGGTAGGATTCTTAGTTCGAAACAGTCTAAGAAAAAGATAGAATAAGATAAACGAAAATCCAGTTATACAGAGAAATAATTAACAGTAGAAGAGAAACGAAGGATATTGGCAATAATCGATGGTATGGAACAGATCAACATGTTTGTTTGATTTATTCTTTGTCTATCAGTTGTCTGCAAAATGTAACGTTGAAATTTCTAAAATAACTTAAAAGAATGCAGAGGAAAATAAATGAAAGTGCTCGAGAAACGAGTCAAGGATTGCTAAATCGACTCATTGATTGCCCCCCGATCGATACAGACGAATCTAACGCAATTACTCGACAGATTGTTGGAATTTTGTAGCTTTATTCTAACGAGGATAAATCGATGAATCGCGCTGACAATTTTCGATAATTTTCGACGATTCAGTAAGCACGATTTCCACATTTTCCTACAATTGTACACATCAAATATTTCTTATCAGTTCTTGTAATATAATTTCTCCGAGTCTTCCTATCTCGAATTTTTGTTGAAATGTCCAAGCTGTACGTGTAAATTTTCAAGCATAGTACCGACACTCTGATATCTCGTATTGCAATTTATATCGCTCGAGGTGACGGAACGGACCGGAAACGGGACGTTCTGTAGCGGAAAGTGTTGTTCCGAACGCATTATCCTTTCCTCACGACTAGTAGAGAAACTTGCGAGAGTCCAAACCGCGAAATTAAATGGGAAAAGTAGGTCAGAAAGACGGAAAAGACGCGAAAATATTTTTGGCGTCTACTCGAGGATATTATTCCGCGCAAGCTCGTGCGATTCTTTAAGGAGGGATATATCGATTGTGAATTATCCTGTTCTTAAAACGAAATTCCTATTTTTAAGTTATGCAAATTCTGAGTCACGGTATCGTTCTTCATTGTTGTTGTTATTTATCAATTATACGGTACAATAATAATAATTTTGGTATAAACACAAATGTTTCGTTATTTTCTTTTCTTTGATTCATACGCTTTTAATAATTTTACGGACTGTAGGAATTTTCAATTCGCAGTTATTATTTGATGTCGTAAGAATAATTATTTAAACGTTAAGAGAAATTTCGTTTCTCGAACTGTTTTGTTTAATGGTTTTTAATGGTTTTGTAATAGACCATGATTAAGTTAAAGAAAATTCAGGGACGTGGAAATCTTGTCAATGTTAATGTCACCTAGAAGCTCGAACCTTTTTAAGGGATCTTCACCTAAATATTGCTTCAGAGAGGCTATGCTCGGCTTAAACCTTGCACAGTGCTCAAGCGTTTTTGTGATTCTTGTTAACCCAATATGGGTCACGAGGCTCAAGAAATCAATGAGCCTCGTGCTCCAAATATTGTTTCACGTACTATTAGATCGTACTATCAATTAGTAGTCGAGGCAATACTATCTTCCATGGTACAATCCGTCCTTTCTATTTATTGCGTGCATCTAATTCTAAATTAGGTTGGAAACATTTTACGTCGCATTTAAAATCCCTCGTCGTTATAAAGTGTAATAGGAATAATAGGAATTGTTCTAGAAGTTATCGTATCCATACAGTTATTATCAAATAGGAACTGTAGTAGACATTTTTTTGAAGCATGAATTTCCAAAAATTGAGTGGAACTTTTATGATAGAAATTTGACGAATGGAAATTTCCGCGATAGAAATTTGGTACGATGCAAATCTCAGCGAAGAAAAGTTTGGTCAATGGGAACTTCAGCGAACAGAAGTTCGTCGAAGATAGAAGTTGCTACGAATAGAAATTTCTGGCACAGAAATTTCATAGATAAAAATGTCCCTGATAGTAAAATTAAATGATCGGAATAGAAATTGGTCGGATAAAAGAATTCTGGAGGATAGAAATTTCCTAAATATAAAAATGTCCATTAATACAAAAATGCTGTAATACAGACTTGAAAAATTTCCTTCAAATCGAGACTGTTAGAAAAATTTTTAGAGAAATTCTTTCACACTAGAACCATTGATCTTTGCCAGGTACCTAAATAATAATAATAATAGTAGTAGTAAGTTAAATAACAGTAGATTAAAATTATAGTAACAGTTGGATATTTTTACTAATTATGAAAACATGATTTTAATGTCGATTATCTTGACTGGTGCGTCAGCTCTAGTGTTAAAATCGATGAAATTAATTAAAAGGCGAAGTAGCGGGCAGGACGTCAAGGCGATCTAGCGTAGAAGGACAAATTAAATAGAACTCCATTTTCAGAGGACATATAATTCCACGATAGCTATTGATTCGCGTGTGTTTTCAGATATGGAAGATTAAGAGAAGAATGATATAGCCATGAACCGATCAGGAGGCGATCGTGACGAAAGGCCGATGGCTCAGATGATCCGTACACATTGCACAGAACGGTGACAGAGCTGTAAATTACAGCGATGGATATACAGAAGAAGCACTTGTGCCCCCGCTTGGTGGATTATCTCGCCATTGTGGGGGCCAGACTACCCTCAGTCTCCCGCCAGCCTGTGCAGGTACATATTTTTCATTAAACGAGTAATAACTATGAAGATTATTTATCATTAAGCATCGGGGAAAGCGATCCTATCGCAGGAGATTGTGGAGACAAATTTTAACAAGCTTGCGGAAAGAGAGAATTTCAAGGAACAGCGGATAACAAGAAGATATCAAGAAATTTGAATTACAGCAGAAAGATGAACGAAGGAATTTAACACGAATAAAAGAGAAATTTTCACAATAAAAAGAAGTGGCGCGTAGGTGATGAAGGAATACTATTCTGGTAATAGAAAGAAGACGATGTAAGTGTACAAAGGAGGAAATTTTAGCGATAAAAGGAGGAAGCGTAAAGATATCAAAGGGAGAACACCAGCGATAAAAAGGGCGATGCGAGGATGTGAAAAAAGGAATTTCAAATAAGAAAGAGAAATATTTGTATATTAACAGAAAGTGGACAGTGGCGAAAAGAGATGATTTAGAAGATACAATTGTCTTAAGCATATAGATGGCGCAGAATTTTATTAATTAGAAAGTTCATGAATGTATTATGATTATTTAGGTTCCAGAGTTGCTGCGACGATATCCAGTGGAAGATCACAAAGATTTTCCATTGCCGCTGGACATGGTTTATTTCTGTCAACCCGAGGGTTGCACCAGCGTGGGCCCAAAACGCACAGCCTTACGAGAAGCCACATCCTTCACTTTCACCCTCACGGACAAAGACTCCGGTACTCAATTATCTCTCTTTGCGTTTCTCGAAATAATCTTTCGAAGAATTAACTTTGACATCAGGAGCTTTGAGAGATCAAAGTAAACGCAGGGGGGTTGCGATTAGAATCAAATAAATATAATTCGTAAAATGCTTGCTTTCCTGATATTTATATCGTATTTTAACTGTATTTATTCGATATTATTTTAGGGAGAACTCGCTATGGTATCTGCGTGAATTTTTATCGACCAATAGAAAGGGCGGGAGTTGCGGTCGGGAGTGGAGTGTCGATGAAAAGGGACAAGTACAATACGACGTTTCGAAGGGAGAGTTGGAGGAAAAGCATGGAAAAGAGCACGGATTCTGCCTTTTCTAGGTGAAATATAACACATCATTTTATCATAATCTTACTACCGAAAACTACAGCCATTCTGCCAGTTACCAACACTTGTCCGAACAACGAAAAATTCACGCCATTCGTTTTCTCTCATTTGCGAGATATCGACTTGAAAGGTCAGGTGAAATATCAGACTCATTAGTAAAGTTATAATTCAGATCCATAATTACGTAATCGTTATTAGCAGCTATGTATATTATACGAACATTTAAACATTTAAACGCATTACCAAACGTTGAATCTCCTAAGACTGAAAATCGAGATTCAGCTATTACCTATAGTCAGATTAGAAAAAAAAGTGGAAGCTTAGGAAATATCAATGAAATAGAAAAGAATTCTTTTAGGAATATTCCTGCGACATTTTTAATCGGATATTTTTACTATTTTCGTTTACGCTGGTTGTATTGATTAGTTAAAGAGAATATTTTTCCCAATTATAAGACTGTATCTCTAGCTGTTCTTTATAGCGACTATAGGAGCAGTGCAGTGGGCCCTAGCGACTCAGAAAAAGATTGCCCGAGCAGCAGAAGGGACTCTGACACTTCGCATATACCGAGTGCACCGAGATTAGGTATCACTGCACCGAGTGGAGATAGTGAAAGTGGAGGAAGCCATTCACCGTCTCCACGAGCTTCACGCAGACGACAGGTAAACTGGTAAAAAATGTTGTATCATTTACCTAATACATAACTAACGTATGTATGGTAATATATAATAATGATATATAAGTAACATTTATATAATAATAATAATATATAATAATATATAATAATAATTGTTCTTATTTTCTATATCTTTATTTCATGATTTTACTTCCAGAGGATACGAAATCATTCGCTGACGTCGTTATGTATCATTTCCCATCATCCGTTCTTTTCGATGTTCCGGGAATGCCTTTTCATTTTGAAGAAGATCATCGATGCGTGTAACGAGAGTTCCTCGCCGCAGAAAGTCGGTGCTTCCCGGCAGACCAACAGGTAAGGATAATCCTTAAAACAGCAAACTTACATCCTCTTGCGTTCACTCGCTAATTCTTCCTTATGAATATTCAAATCTCACTTCGCATGCTGTTTGTACGTGCCTCTGCATCATTGTTTCTCTCCTACTTCATTTCCTATCGCGTCGGTCGTGTTAACGATAGTTTCTATTTTTGTCTGTCGATTGCGTATTACTATAAATGTAGGGATTACGGTACAAATATTTTTTAATGACTGTCAGTGAAAATGATGATATTCCTTGTAACGAATGTTTGAGCAGGAGATACAAAAGTATGTTAAGAGTTTAACCCTGAGTTAAAGAGTTCTACCCTGTTTAGTTATTTTGATTTGTTCCTCGCTCGGGAGTCTTCGCTTCAAGCAACTTTTGTCTCAGAACTATTGTTCTAGATACGATACATATTTTTATATTATGGTATTATACGTATTGCACTGTATTATATTCCAAATCTTAATGCGGTGATTAACGCAGCTTCCAGTTGTTTTTAAACACTCAATTCAGATATAAATAAATAAACGAAGAACGAGTTTCTTAAAAAGAGAAATTGTCTGCCGATTTTTAACAGAGACACCGTGTGGAGCGTTTTAACGGGACAAACACTGGAAGGAACACCATCGATAGTGCTACACGATGTCCGAGAGATCGAGACGTGGATATTGCGATTGTTAAGCAGCCCTGTACCTGTTCCGGAAAAGACACGCGTCGAGGTCGAGATCGTGTCGCAAAGTATGCAGCCACCACTCTGTTTTGCACTCCCAGACCACACTAGATTTTCTCTCGTTGATTTCCCTCTGCATCTACCCCTGGAACTTCTTGGCGTTGACATATGCTTGAAGGTCCTCACGTTGATTCTCTTGGAGCACAAGGTAATTTTTCTATTCACCATCTAAATCACAATTATTTTCTCTTGAAAGTGATCTTTTCTTTAGAGAAAAAATTTTCCAAGCGTATCTTTTATTTTTGACGAATTCTTTGTTAGGTATTGATCAATATATTTAGTGTAATTTATAAGATTTGAACTTTTGTAAAACATCTTCAGCCTGTTTAGGATTTTCGTTTCTGTTCATTCAAATTTAGGATAAGATTGATTTTTCTAATTATATCTTCGATAACCCGATACTTTAAACTGAAGATTCTTACTACGTTGCTAAGAACAATTAGAGAATTTAATTCTTATGCCTCGTTCCTTGTTTCCATTCATTCTTTCTCTAACGATTGTTTCAAAGTTAATCTTCCACGATAAGATAAAAACAATATACTATTATAAAGACTACTTCGATTCCGTATGCTTGGTCGATTCATAGTAGTTCTCAATTTTTTTAAATTTCTCAGTTTCGCTCTCTTACTTTTCTGATAATATTGCGAACAAAGATAACAGAGGAAATGGAATTAATCGATGAATAAATTATATTTGTTTACAGATCGTGTTGCAATCCCGCGACTACAATGCCCTGTCGATGTCCGTAATGGCGTTCGTAACGATGATTTATCCTCTGGAGTATATGTTCCCCGCGATACCATTGTTACCCACGTGCATGAGCTGCGCGGAACAGTTGTTGCTTGCACCTACACCATTTGTTATCGGAATACCCGCTACTTTTTTATTGTTCAAAACGAACTTTAAAATGCCCGATGACATTTGGCTAGTGGATCTAGACAGCAATAAAATAAACGCACCTACTGGTCTGGGTGATCAATTGCCCCCATTACCCGAACCAGAAGGCACCGTACTAAAGAACCACTTGAAACAGGTAAATAAATAGACATTTATCACGATTAAGATTAACCCTTTCGCAGCCTAGCGAATAAAAGATTAGGAAAAAAGAAGACTGAAGAATTAAAAAAATTAAGAATTAAATAATTCCAAAGTTAATTGCAAATAAACTCCGAGATTCTTTTTTGTAGGTTTCCATATAGGAAAATTTATTATTTATTGTCGCATCGACTAATATGGGTCATTAGCGACCGCAATTACATTACATAAGTTAGTACAATCGTACAATATGTATACTCATTATTATTATTATTATATGTTTATGCGCATGCATTTGTACGTATGTATAAACGATAAAGTACGTAGGAAAATTCTATACACTGCAAATTTTACGAATCGATGAATTAAGAATTAAAAAATCGTGAAGCTGATTATTATTGGAGAATTTTCAGATATTTCTGCAGCACTGCGTTTAAATCATTGAAAATTTCATGCACAATTCTTATTTATATACGTAAATGAAATGTTTGAACCATGGATGACAATAATATTGTATTATTATATAATGTACGTGATATATTCATAATATATAACAATTCAAATTAAGTAACAAATATGTAACTTATAATAGATAAGGCTATTACTGTGACTTTAATGTTAAAGTGTAATATCGTATCAAAAGCTGCGAAGGAGTTAATATGACAAAATTAGAAAAAGAGACGAAATATACTCTAGTATATCTCTCTACGGTAGACAACAATATTGACAATGAAACACGTTGATTTAATCATTCCTCGTTTAATCGGTTCCGCAGGCAATGCAACTGATGGACCAAACCGGCTCTGGTGTAAATATTTCATTTATCCACTCTTTGCATGAACCATAAATATATAGGTGATACATTCCTTGTGTTGTAGTTAGCGGCATGGACTAATTTTGCCTCATATACCTACGACATGTAGATTTTATTTTTTTATTTGATTATTCGTCCTTAGAGGATACAGAGCACGTGTTATTTCCTTTTCGAGGGAAGGAACCGGAAGCTTTTTAGAGACTACGATCTAGGAAGTGTAGCATAGTTATAGAATAGACGGAGTAGACGTAGTTGCTTAAACAATATGACAAATTCTCAAACGCGAGCTCTTCATAGGAAGATACCTAGAAAATTGTATTATTATTCTGCGTTTTTCTTATTGGATTGTATTTCTTTTTCTAGGCAATGGCTAGTATGTCAGTTCCGCAAACACTTTCGCAAGACACTTCTCCGAGGACTTCTCTGCAAGCTCCAAGTAGAAGGGAGAGCCTAACTTCTCATTTGTCCACTTTAAGGTTGGCAATTTTATTAATCCTATTAGTTTCTTTAATTTTTGCAACCCTCGAACCATATTTTGTATTTTATGGTGAGTGTTGTTATAATGAAGACAATGATATTTTATGGGTACCAATCCAGTAGGTTAAATTCAATGGTTGTTCGTAATTTTTCTATAGTTATATATATGGTAGGTTGTTCAAAAAGTTTCAATATATTTTTTGATGAATTTTTATCGTCCATTGGTTTATCATAGCGTCATGATTTTTAAAGAAAACTCCAACTTGTTCAATGAATGTTTTTGTAATTAATAACGTAAAATCTGTAGATAAGAAATGTTTAGTTTGTTCTAGTTAAACATTTTATTCCTTTCCGTTCTTATGTTTGTTTCTGCTGCCTCTTATCCCTTCTTTATTTCATCTCTATTTTTATTCGTTCCAATCTTTATTCTTTTCGATTTACCTTTTCTATGCTTTTAGTTTAAGCTTTCATCCACCTTACTCTTATTTCAATATCAATTTCAACTTTCTTTTATACCTTCGTGAATACGAAGCGCGTTAATGCGTTTACTGCTGATTGAATTTTTACTTTGTACTATTCTTTTACCTCGCAGAATAAAAGAGAATGTTTCACAACTGAATATCGAATGCGATAAAATCAATACGAATAAAAATAGTAGGATTGAATTTAAATAAGAGAAGGTTTAGAGACCAATAACCAGACAATTATAAGAAAATTGATAGAAAATTTAAAATTGAAAAAAACACGCGGAATTCATAATAGACAGAAACAGAATATTCAAAGTATTCTGATCACCATGACAATATCTAGCAGAGTGAGGCAAAGTTCTGCTTAAGTGCCATTTCTTCAATTGCATTCATAAAAATATGAATTTGCATGAACATTCGCAGTCAGCTAATACCAACGCTACCAAAGCAACTAACTCTTGTTACAATTAAACCAATTGTTCACAGTGTGTCGTCAATGAAGCACAGACCTAGCGTCGACCATCATCCGAGTCCAGCGAGTTCTCCAGGAGCCAGCGCGGCTTCCGGTCATCGTCGCTCCTCCATATCTCAGTCGGCGGGTTCTTCGTCACCTCAAAAACCATTCTCTTCCCAAACCATGCAATCTTTCAACCCATTCATTTATGGAAACGACGTGGACTCTGTAGACGTGGCTACGAGAGTGGCCATGGTGCGTTTCTTCAACTCTCAGAACCTTCTGGCGAACTTCACCGAGCATACGAGGACACTCAGGCTATATCCGAGGCCTGTAGTCGCCTTTCAGATCAATTCTTTTCTCCGATCAAGGCCACGGACCAGTCATTTCTTGAATAAGTTCGCTAGAACTCAGGCGGTGGAATTTTTGGCTGAATGGTCGCTCACTCCGAGCAACGTGGCGTTCTTGAGAGTGCAAACAGGGGTGTTTGACCCAGCTCAAATCGGAGACAAGCCAAAGTGGTACGCCTCGAATTTAGAACCTATTTATTTCCCTGTTTGGGACAACGGTAGCTCGTTGGCGAACGCTTTGAAGGCAATGAAGGAACACGAGAGTCAACCGACTGACGAAAGCGGGTCTGACTCGGAAGGTGCTGAGAGTACGAGTTCCTCTTATTCGTCGCTGAGCGATTTTGTATCCGAGATGGTGTCGTCCGACTTGTCTCCAAGTGAGTAGCCGTAATTAACAAATAAATTTTTTAACTTAATGTGCAGTGTAAATGTAATCAAACGCAGTGTTAATGTAGAAAATGATTGTTATAGTATTTAGGAATTAGAGTTACGTAGCTAAATCTCAGTCATGTGAGATGAGTTTCGATTCTCCATTTCTTTGATTGTGTCCACAAACACATGAATTTACACAATATCTGCAATTAAATACGATTTTATGAATCGTTTGTGTTTGACAGAATTGGTATACTGAAATTGTTAGAGATGGAAGTAAACGAGTGTTGGTAAAAGCTGTGATGTTTAAGAAGCATCATATTTAAATAGGAAAAAATGTAACGTCAATTAGGATTGTATACTCTTATCTGAAATTTTCTAATGATGGAATCATAGGAGAATCTAGAATGAATCTTAATTTAATTCATTAATAATTCTATTTCTTAATCGGATATAATTTGTTTTACAGGTTACAATTGTTCACACGCGGCGCAGCCTCAACCAATGTCCCTGTCCGTGGACCCAAAGAACGTTTACGATCCACCCAGTTCATTGCGATATCCTGGAGTGGACGAAGAATCGACAGTGAGGCCAGAAAGTCCTTTGAGCACTTCCTCCAGTCACAGTGACCTAAGCAGTCCTAGTTTCAACAGGGACTCTGAGTTCGAGTTAAACCCCAAAGTTCAAGAAGGTTCACAGTCAACCAATGTGAGTATTTTTAAAAATATATATGTACTTAATTCTGCTTACTTTTGTTATTAATTTGCAACTAATGCTACACTTATCAATAGTAATTTTCTTTCCAACAGAATTTACCAGAGTAGCAGAATCCTAGATTAATTTCTTTCTTTAAATTTCTGACTTTTACTTCACACATAATGGTCCTTCATTCTCAAATGAAACTTTGGTCGCTGGCATACGTAATTTTCTGCTTAGGATCATTCCAAAATTATTTTCTAAATTTATCCTTGCTACGGAGTAATAAGAAAAAGAAGAGTTAAAAATTGTATCTTTATTCCAAAATCTTCAATCTTTTTATTCAAAAGAGGGAACCTGAAATCTTATCTTTCTCCTACAATTTTTAATTCTTCTTTCGTATCATTCTATCTATACGAATCTCATTATACATAGAACATCCCGTATCAATCTCCAACACGAAGCAACTCTTAAAAAACTGCTAAACTATCGACAAAATAAAAGTATCCTCATTACGCTCGACGTCCTAACAAAGTGCTTAATCATAGGATAAAGAGGAGGGTGGTAGCTTTGAGTCAGACTCAGCGTCCACGATAACACCACGCACAATCCTGAGCGCACAAAGTTCAGTAGGACAGTTTGGAGTAGGGAAGGGGCGTTCTTTAGCGACTCCGAGCATCGGCGACACCGAACGTCCTGCCACATCCCACAGGACTTCTCGCGTCAGTAGATATGTCGTTCCTGTGAGTTCATCCTTCATTGGTGGTCTATTGACTGGTGTAACATCTGTCGACTACTTTCTATCGATTTTTGTTTGTTTTGATGTTGTTTTGAACTTTGCATGCGGTATATCATCGAAAAGCAGCAGATTTTCCACTCGATGTGTTCAGCATGGAAAACCCCCTTTTTCATGGCCGTTTGACATTTCCTTATCGAGTTATATAAACGAGTTACAAAGACTCCCTTTCATTTCATTTTCACTTTCATTTATCGTTCGATGTTCGATATCGCTCAAATAATTTCTTTTCCTTTGGATAATTTTTCACTTGTCAATGTTTGTTCTAAGTATGAGGTATGAATATATTTAAAGTTTTTGAAACTTCTTTAGGAGTTTTTCATTGAATTTTATATGGTATAGATTTATTTTGCCTCTCGATGCTTTTTTAGCGATTTCTTTTAAAATTTCAAAGTATAGATCTGTCTTATTTTTTGAAGCCTTTTAATGTGTTTTTTCTTGGAATCTTATAATATAGATTTCCTCTATCTCTAATGTTTTCTATTTTCCGATATCTGTTGATTCTTTATGCAATTCTATAGTATTGATTTTCCTTATTCTTCTACGTTTCTCTAGTGTTTTCTTTCAGAATTTCATCATTCAAACACCTTTTTCTTTCCACTTATTTGGTTTTTACTTCCGTAGTGGAAATTTCTTCTTCTTTCTTATATTTCTCTCCTAAGATTCATTTAAAGCATTTTTTAAATCCTTTTGGTATTAAAAAGACTTGTATGTATTATTTGTATGTGATCTACAAAACGTTTCATTGATAAAACTGTCCCAATGTAGTTCATTCATATGTTTATTATCGTATCAATATTTTACGAATAAATTAGGTCAAATGCATGGTATTTTTTTCACTCCCAAAAATTATAATGTCACAAAATTGAAGTTAACAACATCTATGACATTTCATCAAAGCTGTATGTAATATAAACCAAAGCATCAATTATCCTTCCAGATCAATCGGTCTCAACTTATTTTAACCCTTTGCCTTATAATTTAATAACAAGTTAAGTCAGACTACAAAGAGTTGTGTCATCTTTGCTTAATCACCTTTTTTTTATTTATAACATCACCTCAGAATGCCACTATCCAATTATATGTATACAACAGAGAATATTGTATGAATAATCGTCTCCACACGCCTGTTTTCTAGGAAATTTTAAAGACGACTGACTGCTTTCTCTATTTAACTGTCGCCTGGCAAACACTTGATTATTATCGCGTCAAACGAGAAGAATTTCTATCTGCATATAATGATAAAATTGTTCGCGCAGTTTTATAGAATTGTAGAGGATTGATCTTATCAGATATCACGAAATACAGATTACTGTTTGTGAGCAATTTACTTAAGATATTAATTCGACACAAAACACAAGTCCAGATATAATAACTTTCGCGAAATAAATACGCGCAGTCTCAAGAAACTCCGTATATACGTCTGATGCGTTTGTACGCTTATACTGCGATCGCTGAACTTCCTCGTTCGTCATTTCGTTTGTTTATTTATACTCGTCAGGGGATAGTCGGAAAGTTTGAACTCGACTGCGTTTGACGGTTGAACGTAGCGGCGACATTGTTTTGCTCGGAGTTCATTACTCCTTGCAATACCTGTGACCTAATGGTCATGATACTCCGAAACAAAACAACAACAGGATTTGAATTTGTCCTGCTCGCGTGGCGCTATAGAATAATGACACGTCAGTGTACAGTATAGAAAGTAAGGAACGTAAAATATCTGCATTTGTTAGAATTGATCCAGCCTCCACCGTCGAAGGATTGATCAATATCTCAGACGTCGATAAAGAACGTCTTTTTGAATTTTACAGCGATACATGTAGCTTTCAACATTCCATACTTTTACTATCAAATAAGTATTTTAATATGTAATATTATAAATGTCTCATTTGAAAATATTTTATTTAAACTTCATTCTTCATGTACATATGTATGTAGTATCGCCTTTTTCTTCACTTACGTTACTCTGTGTATTTATATTTACTTTCCTCTCTTATATATCTTATTTCTCGTCTTTTGGATCGAAACCTTTTTACATAACGATCTTTATCTGTCTTTCGATGTTATTCGATATTACATAAATATATGTCGCAGATGAAAGGAAAGCCGAAGCCTTTCCTTGGAAATTTTGGGAACATCCTCTAATACTCTAGATTTTATCATAGCTGCAGTTAAGTAATTGTTGTCATTCATGGAAAACAAATGCTGATAGGAACAGATAGGAAAATTTCCAGGAGGCTGGCATTCGTGCGATTGCCTTGGAGAGTGACACATCGAGCATTTCAACAATCGTATTTTGCGCCTAAAACTAGTCTACGCTTAGTAAAGAGTTATCCCGTTGACCCTGGATTCGTTTGAACCCAAGAACATTGTTAATAGCGTTCATTAAACTTATTATTTGTAAAACATACTATTCATTAAACTTACTATTCGTTAAACTTATTATTCATTAGACTTATTATTTGTTAAACTTATTATTCGTTCAACTTATTATTCACTAAACTTATTATTCGCTAAACTTATTATTCATTAGACTTATTATTTGTTAAACTTATTATTCGTTCAACTTATTATTCACTAAATTTATTATTCGTTAAACTTATTATTCGTTAAACTCTAATATTCGTTAAACTTTGTAGTAGTCGTGTATATACGTGTAAATATAATCTCTGCTTTGTAAAACAATGGCTGATTCGAGTGAAGAGTTGTTACGCGCCCAAAATTTTAACCATAACCCGACATATATATAAATTCGATATTATACGGCAAAGGGTAGAACTTGTATAATATTCTATCTATTGAAATTTCCAAAAAATTAACCATCATCATATCTAACGATTGAGTCAAAAGTTAACAAATCTACAGAAATTCTGCCTTAAATTAAAGAAGGAATTCTTCCTCTATTTCGTCTTTCGATATTTAAATGTATGTGTATGTAAAGTTGAAAACTGTTCGGCCTTTCTTCCCAAAAGGATCTTTCTCCAAGAACAAGCGTCTTCTTCAAAAATATTCGATAAATCCTCAAAATAGCTTACGATAATTAATGTTATCCATTATTCGTGTTATTTCAAAGATTCAACCAAGTGCGGCAAGTCTGCAGCGTCACCCAAGTGTGGGTAACGTTTTAGCAAGGACGTCGAGCTTTGGAGCAGGACCATTTTCCCGACAGACGAGTAGTAACAGTAGCAACGAAAGTGAATCGTCGATGGTTTCTCGACAATTATCTGTGAGTACTAGTGGACAGAAGCAGGCCGAAGGTTTACCAAGACAAGCTTCCAGTGTGACTGGAAATGGTGTGTTAAGACAAGGTTCTCAAGGATCGTTGTTAGAACAAATAGCGAGCCAGGCGAAGGATTTGGTCCGTGAAACTAAGAGACAGAGCAGCCAGGATGGAATTCTTGCTCAGATGGATAAGGTATCTTTGTGACTTTGAATATTGTGAATATTCGGAAATCATGGGATTTTAGATGTGATAGAATTTGATTGAAGAACGATCACGTTTAATGCTTTTTAAATTTTAATAATGTCCATGATGGTTTAAAATTCTAACAGAATGGTTAATGATTTATACGGAAAACTTAGGACTTTTCAGGTTATTATTGCTATCCTCATCATTACCTATACCTTTATTTAAGATTCTTCCGATAATAATCATACCAGCCCCAAATACTTTTGATATTAATTACAGTACAATTACCTTATAGTTTATTTTCCTTGAAAACTTCCCATAACCTTTTTCTATATACAATTGCAGCTTTTTTCTTTTTGTTTTATAGTTGAAACATCAGGCGAAGGAGAAGATTACAGAGGCCGGTGAAGATAGTCTCTTCGCGCCATTGGAACAAGTGAGTCTTTATCTCAAAACATTAATTATAATATTTAAATTAAGCCATATAATTATAATACTTAAATTGAATAGAAAATATTTAATTTTTCGTTTAAATATTAAACAGTTGACGCAACAGACGAAGAAAGCCATGGGGGAGGCAACAAAATCTGTTCAAGAAGCTTCGAAGAGCGCTTTGGAAGCTAGTAAAACCGCGGCTGGAGTCAGCAAAAATACATTCGATGATTTAACGTACGTAAGCAAGAGCACTTTTGGAGACTTGACGAAAAGTGCCAAAGAGGTTGCTGCGAAGAAAGGTTTACTCAAGGTACGCCGCAATATTATTAATGACGCGTTTCTTCATTTCTTTCAATTTGGAAATCTTTTAAACTGATTCATTCACTGGATTAATCAGGATCTCTCTTTCAAAAAGTTTCTAAAGAAACTGTGAAGACACTTCAAAGTTCCAAAGAAATTCCCAATAAATCTTATAAGAATAGCGCAAATACTTGAAACAAACTTTAAAAGTTTATGGATACGGAGAATATACGCTAAATAGGAATATTCAAAATAGAAAGTTTCTTTTAAAGGGAACTGAACAGTTTAATTTCAAGTGAAAGAACCGTCTTTCAAAATCAACATTCTAAAGAAGAAATTTTACGAAATGAAATTATTTAGGGCCTTGGCGATACGCAGCATTCACCCCCATCGCCTCCGGGAATGTTGCAACGAAGAGATTCGAGTAGCACGCAACTGGTCGCTTCGGATAACCGCGGAGGGCGCCGGGAAATCGGACGTGATTTTTTCAGCAATATTAGTAGTGATTTAAATGGCATCGCTACGCAAACGAGCAACATGTTTAGCGATCTGTTTGGTACGTTTAATCTCTTCTTTCTTATTTATTGTACAAATACAATTCAAGAAGTTATACAAAAGATAAAAAATATATAAAATAAATCTTTTCAATTCATTTTGTGTAGTTCTCTTTTTACACTTGTAGGTAGTAAAAGTAGTTCTAGTCGAAATACCGGCTTCCCTCAGTCCCAAAAGGCGGATAAGAAGACACCATTACTCGGACCTTTCCCTAAAAGTATTTATTATCCTTTTTCAATCTCGACTGATTGAAAATTAATTTCGGACTCTTTAAATTGTTTCGTCTTATTTAGGTAAGACAGGATTGGTCGAACGCTCGTCATTGATAAAACACTCGACGAATAAAGCCAATCAGGAAGATATTCAGAGGATGCAGAATGCAGAGAGATCTAGTACAAATAGTGACAATCAAGCTTTCCTGACGGATGTAGGTTTTTTCATTTGATAATATTTATTTTGCTATACTACGCAGGATTAGAATTAGGATTCAATTATAAGAGAGACATTTTATGAATTCATATCAGGTGGTGAATCAGGTGATAGCCGGCGAAGGCGTTGGTTGGCTAAAATTGAATAGGCTGAAGAAACTAATGGAGGATGAGAGCTATCGAGATCTGGTGGTGACGAAACTGAATAAGGGTCTTCATAAGAAGATTAGTCCTGACGATCATATCGACGATGTGGTGAGTGTAATTTATACAAAACCTTCATGATGTATATATATGGTCATAATGTCAATTTCAACATTCATGAACTTCTCTTCGTTTCGCTTTCTATCAACAGTGTATCTCGAAACCAGTTTACAAGGGAATGCTAAAGTGCCTTCAAGCAGTGGCTCACGGTCTTGGACACACTTACAATAACTTCGGTTTAGGTGGAATGGCGTCAGTCTTCCAGCTGTTGGAGATTGCACACACTCATTATTGGAGTAAGGATCTTTCAGAGGGTGGTTTCGATAGTTCACTAATGTCTCAAGTATGTACCACTCGTTATAAATTATCTATCTTGCTTCGTGTTATCGATCTTATGATTCAATTCTTTCTGATTCTTTGCGACTCCTCCAGGCATCTAGCCCATTTGGCAGCAGGGAAAATTTGAAGTCTCCACAGTCTCCTGTACAGCCCGAATTTTCGAAGTCAGGTAAAATAGAACACGATAAATTGGACTCAAAAGACTTGAAATTTTAGAAATTCTAATTAAAATATATTAGTGATTCACTTAATCATCGTTAGGATCTTTTCAAATAGAAAAATATAGAACGACGTGAATTTTAATGTATCCCATGTTACATTATAAATTACAGTTTATTAATATTCCAAGTCTGAGTTGATTCTAACACTATAAATATCCTTTGATTGAAGATACGTCTCAACTTCATTTGGATATGTCACACGGCCACGCACCACCGGCCAACGAAGGGAGCCAATCGACGACGGACACGTTCTTCGATGTGTTCACGAAAAAGGGAAAGTTCCTCAGCAGGCTAACGTCCTTCGACTCTGAGGTAAAAGCAACGAGTTCCGTCAGAACGTTACCTCGTGGCATACGAAGGTAGCAAAGGTGTTTTTCTCTACATGGTCTCACTTTCTGTTTACATTTCACGTGTACAGCCCGACAACTATAAAGCTTACCAAAACTATTCTTACAGAATGTTTCGTTTCCCTCGTACGCTTTCATGTATAATATTTTATATTCTAGATTTTTCATATATTTTTTCTTCTTTTTTATTGCAAGCCATATAGAAAGGTGTACAAAGAAGATATTTGATTTCACGGAAAATGTTTCTATTTTTTTATGATACCTTTTCTCCTGATTAAGAATTTTAGAAGATCGTAGATCAATCAAATGTATTAAATTTATTTATAAGTTAAACGCATTGATGGCTTTAAAGAATTCATACATATTTGAAACGGCATAGGACACAAAATTATTAAACGTTTGAAAGCGTAGGTGAACGAAAGGCTCTGTAGGATTAAACAACGACGAAACAGTTGTTGAAGTTGCAGAGGATTGATCTTTTCGGATATCACGAATAACAGACTAACTGTTTGCCAGCAATTTATTAAAGATATATATTGTCTATAAAATTGATTTGACACAAGGCACAAGTCCAGGTATAATAAGTCTTACGAAATAAATACGCGCTATCTCAAGAAACTCCGTATATACGTCTGATACGTCTGTACGCTTATGCTGCGATCGCTGAACTTTCTCGCTCGTCATTTCGTTTGTTTATTTATACTGGTCGGGGGACAGTCGGAAAGTTTGAACTCGACTGCGTTTGACGATTGAAAGTAGCGGCGACATTGTTTTGCTCGGAGTTCATTACTCCTTGCAATACCTGTGACCTAATGGTCATGATACTCCGAAACAAAACAACAACAGGATTTGAATTTGTCCTGCTCGCGTGCCGCTACAAAATTAAAACTTCCTATATATTATCTCCCTACGATGGACAAATGGGTGTTGTTTCCGTTAAATACACAGGTACACATAATTGCACGAGAGATTGTTATACGTAATATTGTCAAACGATAAGTATTGCCCAAGAATAGTGATCAGTAATATTATACTAATCCACGAGCTTAGAGGAACACAGCGCACTACGGGAAATAATTCAGAACTATATAATACATGAATATCAGACCAAATAAAACTTATGAAAATTCTTTATACACCTAACATTTCGCATAAACAGTAATAAAATACTATATTTTTCCTCCAACAGTTAATATACAAATTTAATATTCGGAATTGTCGCGAGATTGAAAAGTCCGTAAATCTTTTAAATTGATTCGCAATTGTTAATAATAAATAAAACAGAAATTAAGATAAGAGAAAGAAAAAAAAAGTTGCAAGTAGTAAGTGTGCTATATAGAGGCGTCATGTGTTTTTAGAGTGGGCGGGGAGGTGGAACAGGAAGCAGCGAAGCTTTATCCACAGACGGAGGTAGCATAATCACTAATCCTGCTTTTCGGCAAGCGCACCAGGCGTCTTTCCGAAGCACTGTCTCTGATAGCGAGGTCGAACAAGGCAATGTAAATTGATCACTAATTAGTCTTTTCTTTTTTTTTTAATATGCTAATTAACATAGAATATTTTAAAATAGTTGTTAGCAAAACTGAACCAGGTTTATCCAGATGAACGACCTATGAACTTATGCGACAACAAGCCTCTATATTACATGTAGTGTACATATAAGGTGTGACATCAATTAATCACCATGATAATATTTGAGCCAGTTTTGATAGTATAATAAAAAGAGTACTTCAAATGAAAATTTGTTGATTTTAATCTAAATATAATTCAACGCTGCGACTAAAATCTCATTTTCTCTTTATTCACAGTCTACATTACATAAAATCATTGATTGGCCAAATTGTTGTGTTGTTAGTTACTTTAAAGAAACGTTTAGTTAGTTTTAAGAAAATAATAATTAATTTTTGAGAAATGGTCATTCTCAATGATCTTCCCTCCAGAAGAATGTTGTCTAGACAAAACGAATATTCTTAGATAAAACAAAGATCAACGTAACATAACTTCGGTTTCTTTTTACGAGTCAAAGATACTCTTTTTTGTGTACCCATAAAATTTTTCATTTAATATCAATGAACTTTGGTTTGAAATATTTCTTTGCTAAATTATCCGAACGAGTTCAATCATCGTGGCAATTAATTTGTGTCACACTCTGTATGTAAAATATGTAGCTAAGAAAGTTTTATAGTTTAATATATAGAGTTCGTACATAATTCTAGTTGAGAGTCGATGGAAAAAGAACGCAGAGCTTGTGCAATACTTGCATTTTGTCAAAGTTTGCGAAACATTGAATTACAATGGATCATTTGAAAAGAAGATAAAGTTAAGATTAGTTAAAGAGAACGGTAGTGAACAGCATGTTCTGCATCTACAATCACTAGATTAGCGTTTGCACTAATGAAAAGATGAAGCTTTTGTAATTGCTGTTAGTACACGATGAAACACACGATTAGCTTTCTATAGTTAAGAAAGTTGTGTTTGATGAAAATTAGGCATTCTTTGAAAATTTTTTGGCGGAGAAGTATTCTACTACTTTCTACTCTTTCTATTAAATTAATATTCTAAATTAATTACCTTTTCTACTAAAGGGAATTAATTATGTATATATACTTTATAGAAGAAGAATGTTAACAAATTGAGTTGTGTGTGTGTCTATGTTTCTTTATTTATACACTTTGTACGTACCTGACAAAAATTGTCTTGTAGTATAAAAATATCTTACTGAATATACAAAAAATTTTACAATTTTCCTAAAAACAATTCTTAAAGAATGTCTAATTCGTTGTGCGTCAAATTAAGCGGCCATTTAAGTAAAATACAAGATTAACATGTATAACACTTCATCGCTTGAAAATACTCCTTGTTACAGTAGTGTCATTGCACTGAGATATTAAAATTCGCGTAGTTTTCTATTGTATGATCCTTTGAAGCTTCCCTTTAATCGTAGATAGGAATAATCAAGCTTACCTATTTGGGAAAACTCTAGACAAAGGTCGACAGCCTTTATCGATTTGACAAACAACGAATAATAAGCTTTGGAGAAACCGTTTAGAAATTCTTACATTACATCATGATTTCAGTTTTCAAGACAACCGAAGCAACGAACGGGAAGTGTTTGGTCGAGCAAGTCTTCCTTGAGCACCGGTTTCCGGTACCATGGAGGAAGCTTGGTACCAACCATGGCTGCTCCTAGTCCAGAAGCTGCAAGAACTTATTTATTCGAAGGTACGGTATCACTAAACCTGTCAGTATTAGATAAATAAGTATTAAATAAATAAGTATTAAATAAATAGGTAAATATGAATCTCTATTTAGATATCTCTTATTGCAAAGTTTACCCTCAATCTATCAATATTGTTTGCTGTATTTTCTTTAATAAAATTGACTATACAGGTTTACTGGGTAAAGAAAGATCGTCGCTTTGGGACCAGATGCAATTTTGGGAGGATGCCTTTTTGGACGCAGTGTCTCAAGAGAGAGACATGATCGGCATGGATCAAGGTCCTAGAGAAATGATGGAAAGGTTAGCTCCTGCAATAAAGATGATAGATAAAGATTTCGGATGGAACGTTTTCCAGCAAAATATAAACGTTTCATTTTGGGTTCACATTCAGGTATAAGAATTTGAGCGAGAGCGAAAAGAAACGACTGGAGCATGACGAGGATAGACTGCTGTGCACCCTGTTGCACAATTTGACGGCGATTTTAGTGATGCTGAACGTGAATAAGGACGAAGTGAAACGGAAAGTAAGGAGGCTATTGGGAAAGAGTCATATTGGTCTGATCTACAGTCAGGAGCTCAATCAACTTCTCGACCAAATACACAATCTCGTAAGTCGAATATCCATTTTCCTAGTTGTATAGTAAATTATTAGAAATTCTAAAAATTCTCTAGAATACCAAAGAATTTGAAATATTGCCTAGAACGATGGACAAAATTTCAAAGATTTCATAGGATATTAGAATGTTCTAAAGATTTTTTGAAGTATTGCAAAACGCTGAGAATTTTTTAAATCACTGGAAGAAGAAAAAGAATTTTCTTAAAGTAATAAACAAACTCGAGGACTTCTTAGAGTACTGGAAAATTCTAAAATTTTTCTAAGGTACTGAAACATTCGAAAAAATCATTAAAATCTTGAAACATTTTCAAGGACATTAAACAGCTGAAAATCTCTTACAATTTACAAATCTCTTACAAATTCTAACAATATCGAAGAGTAATCTACAAAGCTTTAAATAAAATTCTGCGAGATTAAATCCTGATGTCGAAGAATTCGAAAAATGTACAATGTGAAAAAATTCTATAAATTTCCCGAAGCGTAAGAAAATTCCAGCTAAATGGTGTTTCACGTTTCAGTATGGGAACGATATAGATTTGAAGCCTCTGACATCCAGACAAATGCATCGTCAATCTTTCACCGTGCACGCTGGAATCGATGCAGAAGGTGATCTACGATTTCTCGAGGTACGCCACGATGGACTTGTCCTGAGATCTGTGAACGGCGTGATCGTGGAGCGATGGTGGTATGAGCGTTTGGTGAATATGACTTACAGTCCGAAGAACAAAGTATTGTGCCTTTGGCAGCGAAATGGCGGGCAAACTCAGCTGCATAAGTATTATACTAAAAAGGTACGCAGTGTACAATGTTACAAATTCAAAGAAAAATTTCAATTCATTTTTTAATTTACAGAATATATGTAGAGGATAGTTAGTACGTGAGGTTTAAAGGACGAGATTGCTCGTTGTTGAAACCGTCGAATATATTTAAAATAATAAATTAATGTACAGCCTTATACGTGAGTCGTTAGTGCAAAGTATAAATAGCAAAATAAAATCGCGGGGGGTAAATACTCGTTAATTCGATAAAGATTCGTAAGATACTCGGAGATACTCTAAATACTGTTAGATACTCCATATGTACCGTGTGTACTGTGTGAAAATTTGAATTCGTCTTCATTCGAGGGTTGCATGTAGCGGCAACACTGTTTTGCCCGGAGTTTGTTTATCATTACATTTCTGCGTCAAAGCAGAGTCAATGTCCTGAGGCAAAACAACAGCATGAGTCGCTCTCGACTCGCGTCGTCCTTTGATTCCTGTGTCGTTACGTATACATACAATAATACAAAAATAAAATAAAATTCGTAGGATCAAACATGTTTACTATGTAGAAATAAATATTCTTATATCGCTATATAATAGGAAATTTTGATTCCATATATAAATATAAATATTTTATTCCTATGTATATCAATATCATTATTCTATAATTAAATCATTTATAATGTTTCCTACAAATTGAGGATTGTTAAATAAGTGTTCATTCACTGTGTGACCAAACTCATTTTGTAATTGATCCATAGCTAATTCCTTCTAAATCGAGGACCCTTTAATAGTTTAATACTTCGTTATAGGTCTCTTTTGTTAACGATGACCTTTACAGACCCCATTTGTCTCCAATAAACAACAAAATAAAGCGTGTAATGGATTTAACGCGTGATCACTCTTGTAACTAACACGCGATTCATATTGCTTATGCATTTCTGTTCATAAATATTAGGATACTTTCTGGTATCACAGATACCTAAGGAGATAGCTACTCAAATAACGATCTTAATCATCTTTCATGGTCACTTTATTTTCGCAGAAGCATGGAAATTATATCATGGATGTGTACACGCCTGATTGTTAACTAGGATGTATATGTAATTAAGCTTTACAAATCCATCTATTGTTATGATACAAGTAATATATCCAGAAGATATATTACGTATATTAGATATATTAGTATATTCAAAAATTCGAAGTGGTTTGTCTCATACACCTTTCGATTACATTATGAAACTAACCACTCAATTAATTAAATCCATGATATAATAAATATTCATAATAGTAGTAATAAAGGAAAATAATAAAAGAAAGTTACATTTTCCTCTCTGTATCTAACTTTTAATCACTTAGAAAACAAAATTTTTCAGAAAAATTCGCTAAATGTGCAAAAGAATGTGAAAAAATTGAGTTCTAGATAAATAAATTAATGAAACAATCAATTTTTAGTGCAAGGACCTATACTACTGCATAAAGGATGCAATGGAAAAGGCAGCAGCCCGTGGCCGTGGAATGAACTTGGATATCGAACTCGGCGGCGAGTTTCCAGTTCAGGACATGCGCACCGGCGAGGGTGGGCTTCTTCAGGTTTGCATGGAGGGCGTGGGTCTCCTCTTCGCGAATAGCAAGGTATGATTCGCACCCAAAAGCGTGCACCAAGCGTGTTCATTCGTTTCAAACCGAAACTGCAAGAAGAATGGAATCTTCGAACTTTTAACCGGTTGTTGCAAACACCTGTTTTCCTATCTCTATCTCTATCTATCTATCTTTTCTTTATACATTGTCCAATTGTTCATGTAATGTTGAAAACGCATCCAAAGTTTTCCACCATTCTATTGGGTATATTATACTACTATATTATATCCGTCCCTTTATTATCTATAGCGAACTTTTTTACTTATATCCACTACTGTTTTTTGACTATATACGATGTCATGTCTTTTTTTGGCCATGTTACTGTCTCGACTATAATATGTTCCAACACAAAGTATAATCATGTATTTATTTCAGCGACCGAAAAATACATATGCAGTCTGAGAATTTTTTACGGGGGTTAGTTTGTTAAATTGCCTCGATTCAATTTCGTAGAATTAGTAAAAGAGAAATTTCGTTCTATTGAGCGAAGGTAGAATTGGGAAGCTTTCTAGAAAAGTCCGGGTTCGTAAGGTAAAATAGTGGGTCTAGTTCGAATTTTTGATAATGTTTTTAACGTGTTTCGATCAATATATTGATTATAAGATTTCTTAACTCGTCGTTTGGACTAACGATTTCTTCAATAAAATGACCTTTTTATCTAGAGAATCTCCCATATTCTTACGAATAACTTTATTTTCATTAAAAATAAATTTCATGTCATACTTAAATTTCCAAGGATTAAAACCCACCTACAATAACTTGTATTAATATTCGAACATTTCAAACATTTTTACAACATGAAATTTATGTCTTATCTAAAAGTAAAATCGTCACCTATGTATTATGTTATAGACCCTTTTTTTCAAAAAGCTTCTCAATTAATGTCGAAAAAGAATCGGTAGTCAAAGAGATTAGTTCCTTCAGAAAATGAAAGAATTGAATCGAGGCGAATGTTAGGGGAGCAAACCACAGAAGCTCCATCCCAGAACCACCCCTCAAGCCCCTTTTATTCTTTATACTCTTCCGATATTATTGAATCTTCTCTCTGTGTATTACTTTTTCGTTCCTTTCTTCCGTTTTATTGCATTGATGCAAGGACCACTCAATATTATCTCCCATTGCTAGCCACCACGATCTGCTTAATTTTGTATCTGTACGTATTATTATATCTTTACCGACTCTTATGTATGAGTTTGTGAGGTGTACGACGATCAAAATAGGATCACACGAAGCTCTGACCGCCTAAAGAGAAATCTCCCTTTCGATTCAGAAACTTTTTCTCTCACGAATCCTTCCTCGTCGCAGGAACGAGAATAATACTTACATTGTATTGTAATATGTAATTATATGAAAGGGGAAATTAGAATCTTTTTTCAGGCTGCTATAGTTCGAAACACGAGACAAATGTCACACATACGAGACACATGCACACGAGGGGGACGAATGGGACCGATGCGATGATGGAAGAGCAGAGGGAAGATCAAGATGTTGATTTAGTTCAATTAATCCAGATATTATTGACACATTGCCGACCAATCGAGGAAATCTCTCATTTCGTTTAACGACATGATAAATAATAAAGTTAACCTAGATGAATCGGTAGGATTCATGAAAAAAGGTAATCTTGTCAACATTTATATTTCTCGAGATGAGCAAGAAGATATATTAGGAACTTTGACTTTTTATTGGCTCGATAGAATTTAATTTTTCATTGTTTTTCATTAGTCCAATAGATCTCAATTATTTTAAACGTGATATTCACACGAAATTATAGTATTACTCAAGGTATCGCAAAATAATTACATCTTCAACTAAATTATGAATTATTAAAAAGGCAGATTAGAAGAGCAAACAATGGAATATTAGAAATATCAATATTCTTGGCATAAATCGTTTAAAGACATAAAACAAAGACATAAAGGCTATTCTGGTGAAATATAATTTTGACAAAGATTGTTTTAATACATTAAAAGATTTTTCATCCCATAACAAATCATAAGCATTAAGTACATGTATTACTTCTGTTAGATCTGTTGTATTTCATTTATGTTAGATCATATTTTATAGTATTGGCTCCGTCATTTATTGAATCCCATTTCTAATGATTACGATGGTAGATTATTTAAAAGGTCGAAAGATTTGACAAGATCTACCTTTGTTATGAATCTCATAATTGTTAACATGTGAATTCGAAGATAGTATCGCGTGATAACCATCATATAGTGACTATATTATAGTCAAGCATAATTCACGTGGTCGGCAATGCGTTGACCCTTTGCACTCCGAAATTTTGCCTATTATAATCATAAAACATAGCAAACTGAACATTTTTACAGTAAAATTATCCGAAATCATAAATTTCGAAAGGAAGTATAATATCTCTTCCCTTTTCCATATTTTATCGGTGAGAGTAATTTAAGAACCAACGTTCCCATTATGAATATCGCTATATCGACACCAGTGGAGTACAAAGGGTTGAAAATAACAAAAACCTACTAATTAATCATATATTCATACGATAACATACTCATACACGTTATTAAAAAAGAAAATCGTAAAAAAGCAAAGAAAATAATTCTTCACACAGGACGAGCAGCCCCTGACACTCTGGTTATCATGATATTCTATCTATCTCACTGAATATTATATTGATATTTATTATACATTATATCTGTTTATTTCTATATATATTTATATATACACTTGGGTATTTAACATTTATTATGTGGTAATTGTATTTTACATACTGACAGGGGTACTTTGATATATATACAACATATTTACACGTATATATAAATTATCGGTCATTTTGTTGGGTAATATTTTCGTTCAAGCGTTAATCAGTGTTTTCTTGCATGGAGCTCGATGTGCAGCTGCAGTCTCTCTTTTATCTGTATTATAATCATATTATATATACATTTATCATACATATACATTCATATAGGTGATAAGGGTTAAAAAATCTATAGAAACTTGTCTTTGATTATATATATATATATATATATATACTATTCTTATATATATATACATCTATCATAATTTGTATTGAATGTTGGATGCCATTATATTTTTCTCTATTAAGTCTAACGATTTGTTTTTTTTTCTATCATTATTTGTCGTGGTCATACGTGAGGAAAGTCTATTCGCAATAAACGGGAAAGGAAAAAGAAGAACGAATAAATTAATAAAAACAACAAAGAGTTAATGGATAATCAATTATAATAAAGAAAAAAATAATTATAACGATTGTTTACGATATATCAAAAGAATTTAATTGCAAAGGAGGAAAGTGTAACGCAAATATGATGAAACGTTCGTCAATGATCGCATCTCGATAATGATATTTCGGAAATTAGTACACATGAAGTATGTGAATGATCATCGATAGACTTTCCTCAGCTTGGGGAACTTTTGAGATGGTCCTTGAACAATGAACAATCACCGCTGATTTTTTTAAAAATTGGCCATGACGTATTAGGTAATAATCTCATAGCTGTATTATCATCGTATACAACTGAGCCCTGAGATAATAATCAACTTTTTTAATATTCTAATTGAGTGGACTCTATTATAATTAATTGATTGTTGGCAGAAATTTAATTTTCTGTTTTTCTGTTTTCTGTTTTCTTGTCCTGTCCGTCGACATTGCCCCTGGGCTGGGCATACACAGGATTTCGAGGTACTAATCAAATTAAATCACTGTTTGTTATATGAACTCAGTATATTAATTATAATCAGTGTTGGCCGTGTTCCGGAAATGCTTCTTTATCTCACCATTACTTTTAGCCGTATTATTATTATTAACCATATATACTATTATCTACTACTTACTACTACCTACCTACTACTACTAGTACTACTACTACTACTACTACTACTACTACTACTACTACTACTACTACTACTACTAGTACTACTACTACTACTACTACTACTACTACTACTACTACTACTACTGGTACTACTACTACTACTACTACTACTACTACTACTACTACTTACTATACTACTACTACTACTATTACTATTACTATTACTACACTCTTAACCAATGCATTTAAATTTAACTGATTTGCTCTGTCTACCTTACTGTTTTCCTCCCATCGATCGGTGTTAGCTGTGACATACACACATCTATGTATGTATATATATTACACATAGAAAGTACATATATATACATACTTATATATTTATATGTTCCCTATATGATATATATTATCTATAAAGCATACATATGTATACGATATGTGTTTATATATTTATATAAGTTTCATAATTTATATATCTATATAAATGTATACAATATACAGAATTATGCAGAACAGTGTCTGCTGCATTTCAATATTTGAGTCCAACCAGATTGTCCTTAGATGAGAATATTATTTGTGAGTAGTGTTTAGTGCAACCTGTAGAGCAATGTTTTGGTGCACTCAATGCAACTATATATATACATACATATTATGTATATTATTTTTCACCATATAGCCTTCTACGTCTTGTCCCATATGTCATGGGACACTCCGTATATTAAAGCCATCCAGTATTTGTTCTCTATGCGCCAGTATGTTTTGCATTCATGTAAATGCATTCAGAATGAATTGAAAATTGTGGTACAAATGTGGTACCGACGTTACTATGATTCAAAATAGATCTAAATGATAAAATAAATTTTTCTTATAAAGCTTCACCTTTTCTAGGCAAAATTATATTCAAAATTAATTCGGCAATATACATTGTTAATTGCATATCTCTTTTTATATACAACAGTTATAATAGTTTTTGTATATAGTGTGATATTATTGTCTCGAATGAAAGGAATGCACATGATACTAATAATTTTTAGTAACATAGTAATTATGTGATATGTCTCCATTGATTTTGACAATAATATTTTCCGGAAGCTTCGTATGATAAAATGTTATTCTGAAATTTTGATTAAAATTGAATCATAGAATATTCAGTATCCCACTTTTGCCATAAATTGTGGTACATCGTGTATATCGAAATTTACCGAAGTATAGACAAGAGGAACGAATTTATACGATTTCTGGTACATTTCATTTAACTAATTATTAGTAGTGAAATGATACAAATTAACGTTATTAATAAATTCTCTTGCATAACAGTAAGAAGTTTAACGATAAACCAAACAGAATTGCAAAACGGAATTTTATAAATTACAAATAAATTGGAAAATTGCAAGATCATAAAGTTATAAAATTGAAAAGGATCTGCTTGTATGACAAAACTCCAACATCTAATAAGACTAGCCATTTGTCAATCCATTAATACTCTTAATTAGTAAATCATTGTGTAAGAGGACCTTGCTACTGGTATTGGCGATGATAAATCAGAAGAAGAAGAGGGAAACGATCGTGGCGGTGTATTAATTCAATAAACGCGTAGTTGGAGCATAATAATGATAATTAGGTTCTGAGAAGGGGATCCGTGAAGTGCTTTTGAAATCGTGTTGCGTCAACCTCAAGGTCAATCTGTGGTAATTAAACATTATCTACATTCTATACGGATATGCGTATTTCCTTAATTTATTAATTTATTTATTTAATCCTCGTAAATTAAAGTCGTATGATATTTTTCACGCCTCCGAAGAAACTGATAATGAATGAGGAACTTATTGCACTTTAAACTGTTCCAGATATTTGCAGAAGTATTTTTAGTTTATTACATTTGATACAGTTATTGCTGCGATAATTATAATTGACAGCAGTAAATATTTATATTTTCAAGTATTATGTAGACGAATATTCAAATTATATAATTCACAAAATGAATAAATAAATAGGGTGTGTAGTAAATAACAAAGCAAAGAAATGATAAAGTATCAGAAGTAAAACATTAATTATAAAATATAATTATATAATCGAAAGTGAAAAATCGCAACTCGATTTCAAAAATTCATTTCGTACCCACCTATGAAAACACATTCTAAACAAGTAATAAAAAAATTTCGGAGTACGGCCGTAGAAGCATATGTTGAACTATTATAGTAACAAAATCATGTAGTAATACTCGTAGTGCCAAAAAATTTATTTTTTATGGATTTTTTAATTTTCGCGCAAAACCGGGTGACAGACACAACTATTAACAGAGAAAAGAAAGAAAGGGAATAACATAAAACATTATCAACAGGACAGTTATCGTTGAAATTACGTATCATCATTTGTTTTCTTTTTTAATCGAAAGGCTACTTTTCGTTAGGGACGAATAATAGAGATGAATGTTTATGTACGTCTCTAGGGAAATTTGAATGCACTGCATGAATGAGTAGTTCTCGATATATGTACGATAGAAAAAAGTCGCCCGCTTTTGCAGAACCATCTATTAAAACCACTCTCACGTTGCCAGTTATGTAGTAGAGCAATGGTATCGTGCTATATAGTGATGTCTGATTTGATGAATGAAATTATCACAATTCGTGAGAAAAGCAACTCGAAAATAGCCCGACACAACACCTTCTTCGACCTCCATACACATACACACATCATTACATACATACATCTATAACAGTGTTCTTTAAACTTCGATAACACTAGTAATCAATTTATTTCTCAATTTCTTAACACCCTATATAAACAAAAAATCAAAACGAGTAAAGCTTTTCCATTAATCCGCAAGTCTTTGCAGATGTGCCAATCTACTCGATAATTTTTCAAAAATATTTTAAATCAACAGAGATAAAATACAGAATATTCAACTTTGTAAGCAAAACTTATTCGATTATTTTTGTAATCTACAGACTTCTTTGATATTCTTCCGAATATAATAAACTCCTTACCGCAAGATACACTAAATAATATTCTTAGAATACAATAAAAATACAGAGGTCATTAAAACATGATTATAATAAAGATTCGAAGTTATTAACATCGTCAAACATGACAGATGTTCCGTTTTCTCTATTTTCTACTAAATTATAGAATTTTTGAAAACTGGGTTCTCCAGTACAACGCTTGTCCATTGTATGGAATATATTTTGTATTAATACATCGTACATAACCGTCGCGAGTATAACAGTGATTGCGTATATGTATTTATTATTGACTTTAGTCAACGCTTATACCGAAGAAATTATATAACGATATAATAAGTTTGAAAAGCACTGTTCTACAGCATGCTACCGCTGTACACGATGTTTCGATCCTGTGGATCTCAGACACAATAAAACTACCCTTCTAAACACCATCACTCGCGATCACTCTGACCGATCGATCTATTGATCGATCGCATCCTAACTGTGCATCATTGAACAAAAAAAAAAGAACCCAAAAATAAAAAAAAAAAAAAGGAAGAATCAACCGGGCCAAATCCCAATATCTCGTGCATTTTAGATATACCAATACCAATTGCACATATATAGCAGATTTATCGACGCCGAGCAATCTCGATGACATTTATACATTTTTTGATAAGTTTAGGCCATCTCCAGAGTTGCCTGCCTGCCGCTGAACTTCTTAAAAGAAAAAAAGAAATATTTTTTACAAAAAATATTAAAAATTCGCTGTACGATTAATTAGACGCTGCTCTATGTGATATTTCTGCTTCAAAGTTTTGAAACGTTTTTTCACTGTTCACCCAATGTAATCTCGCTTCTTTTGTGCGCCTTGTTGCAGTAGGAAATGCGACCAGCCGCGGCCAATACTCGCGATTATCCAGCTTTTTCAGGCCCGCTTCCTTTATCGAACTCGAGCCGCTAAATGGATGACTTGGCTTTTAATTAGCGGAGAAAATGATGCATGGTGTGTGCAGCTTTATCGTGCTAGTTAATCCCTGCATGCTAGTCGATACGATCGTTTTTGTTATACACGAATCAGAAAGAGTTCCGTAAGAAATACGTTTCGAAGAAGAGGAGAACGTTTTTGAAAAGAACGAGAAACTTTTAAATTGATATAGTATAATGACGAGTAATTGAATTAATATGTGTTTTCTAAAATGATCGATAGATCGTGAATCATTGCGAGTTTATGGGAAATTTCAAGAAACTAAAATGCGTAGAATACACATTATCGAAAGTATAGTACTCGTTAGAATATTTGGTACGTGAAAGAAATCTGTGTCGACGTCTTATTTTGCAGAATTTATTGCTGAGCAAATATGAAAGAAAATCTTTCTAGAAATTTAAAACGAGTTACAAGAATAGTATTTCTTTCTATCTAAATACGAATAAAAAATTGAACGATTTTATAGAAAAATTTTGATTCGAGTATACCTGAACGTGCATGAGTTCCAAAGATGGTTCATTTGAAACCAGTCACACAAGTAGACTTATCGAGACACTTATGTTCGGAGAAAAGTTCGGTGACAGAAAGGAGCTAACGAGAACCATTGTTTTAAAAGAGCGTACTTGAACAGTTTACTTGTACCGTAAACTTTTCTCTTTGATGTGTGTTTAATGATGTACGGAATTGAGATAAAAGGAATAAAGAAAGATTCAGATTAAGACAGTGCCAAGTTTCATTGTTGATGGATGGAACAATGAAGTTTGGTACCGTTGGGGAAGAAATATCTCTGTAAATCGAATAGTTAATACGATACAACAAAGAAAATCGGAAATTCCTAAAAATTGCAACAGGATAAAAAGAAATAAATGAAATGAAAAGAAGAAAAGTATAATTCAGAGTCCAGGAGAATGAAAATTTTTGGAAGAGTAGGATAAAATATCTTTGGAAATTAAAATAGAATGCTATTATACATTTTTCAAATTCCTCTAATTTTCTTCCCAAAGTAAGAAAGAAAAATCATTGGAAATTTCTTTGGAAGGGAAATAAGCTATAATAATTTCGGACATTTTTTTAGAAATAGAATAGACTATAATTAAACATTTTTGTCAAAGATAAAACGAAGCGGTATCCTCCAAAAATTTTCCCGAAACTAAAATGCAAAATAAAGATTGGAGAGAAATTTCTTTGCCCGAAAAGACCTGCTTAAAAAGATGCACTGTGATGCATATTAGCCGATATGATAGTACAAGACAATCGACGATTCAGAGCTTTATCCCATTATCGAATTGAGCATTATTTTACTCGAACGAGTTTTTCACGCCTTTTTTTCCGAAATGTTGTTGGCACACACGGTTTTATATTGTCCGGGGCATATAAAGCCATAGAGGATCCAATCACAAGTGTGCATGTAAGAGTAGACCGCGAAATTATTTCGTTTCCGATCTCGACTAATGCAAGACGATCGTATTATTTGCAGTTTTTTGTAAGACTCGATCATATCCGCAAGTGCTTTACTCAGAAGGATGGGATCTTTGTATTGGAAGAATTCAGTGAGTAACTTCTTATAAAGAAAATATAAAAAAGGAAATAATTATTCTAAAAGATTTACAAAATAGTTTTATATAAAAAGAATATTGTTTTATACCACTTTTATATAAAAGATTATATATAGGAGTATAGGATTTTTCTTATCGTATACTCCTATATAAAAGTATATTTGTTATATTTTTTGTTAATAAATTTTTTAATATTCCCCTTCAATTTCGAACTTTTAATGTTGATATTTTTTACTTTTCAGATCCTAAAACTAGACAAGTAATTCAACGTAAATATAAGTCTCAAATGGTAAGTAGATTAAGTTCTAATGATACGAGTTTTTTTAAATAATTTTTCTGTAATTGCTTGTTACTATATATGTATCTCCCGTACATCTAGTATTCTCTTATCATATTATTCATCGTAATGATTAAATATTTTAAAATATTTTCTTTTGTATATTATGTAACAGACCAATGAACTGTGCCACTGCATCCACAGGATATTCTCCGTTGCCTTTACGTTATATGAACTCTCGTCTGAGGTTCAAGCCGACCCCGAAAACGACAATGCATGAAGGTTTAATTACCATTTTTTTATTTTTCGTTTTCCACATGTAATTCTCCGTTGCTTATTTTAGATTTTGTTCTTTTTTCGCTTCCAGAAGCTTATAATAATCGCTGCCCATCATAATTCATCTTCGTTTTTTCCTATATCATCTTATTAAATAAAATTCTTGTTTTTTAATCATAAGTTAAAAGTGCAAAAGATTAAAAAGCATATATTTACAAAAATTGTCAAATCTTCCAAAATAGATAAGAATAAAACACACATGCCCAATAAAGTACTGAATGATGCAATGAATAATCCCTAACAAAAATTTGATATGCAAAATTACAGGCAGATCAAATCTGTTACTCGGTCCTCTGTGTGTTCTCTTACTTGGCCGTTGGGTTGGAGCAAAGAAAGCAACAACAGAACCAACAGCAGCAGCTCCCGCGTCAATCCCAGCCCCAGCCCCAGCAACAGCAACAGCAACAGCAACCACAACAGCACCAACAACAACCACAACGTCAACAACCTCAGTCACAGCAACGTCAGCAACCACAGCAGAAGCAACAATATCAACAACACCAACAAACACAACAACGTGCACAGTATCAGCAGCAACGTCAACAACAACAGCAACAGCCTCAAACTCAACAACATTCAGGTAGCAATGTCGGCCAACCTAATCAAGGCCATAGAAACGCGCACCTCGATTCTTTTCCTAAGCATCACTGACACAGAGGCAGACACTCGCTCCCATTTGTGCATAATTACAATAAATGTGCCCCCTACGCTTGCCTACCTTGGGTGTAAACACTCGTTTCAACCTTAATCCATTTGCATCGTTAAGGAATTTAAAAGAATGGGCCTTCCAAATGTTGGATGTGGATGATAATGAGTAAATTATACAGATTCTTAGGTATGATAAAATTTATTGAAGTAATAAAAAATTAATAGCACCTAGGAAAATTTTTTCGAACAGCACTAATGGCTGATCGTAATGAAATTTGACGAGTTTTATGGGGAAGAACAGCGAATAGAAAATGTGAAATCTGAACTTTGGCAATTTGAAAGAAAGTCTAGGATTTCATATACAGAATTAGTCATTAGATTATTTACTTGAATAATTCGAGAACGAAAAAAAAAGAAATGTAATCTATTTCAGATGTTTGCAAAAGTTTACAAATGTTTGCGAACGTTTGTATTGGAATATTCACCGAGTATTTGTGATTCTCTATCCGATGACAAATGATTCGCAAGCATTTCAATAAAAATGGACCAATTATTTGTTCTTGAAATATATAAATTCCTGCGTCATCCTAATATCAATTCCAAAGGGAACGCTATACACGTTATTACATACGCCTCCGATGCAAATGGATCGAAACGAGCAGAAAAATCTAATCTAAAAAGTCTAATCTAAAGAATCTTTAATTTTCAAATTCTCAAAAATCGTTTCATTTCAACTTTGATCTCTGACTATAAAAAATTGGTAATCGTTGCACGCGCCGCTCAAACAGCGGTATATCATCCTCCGATCATTCTCAGAGAGTCAGCTCTAAGTTTCCTCTAAATGTGGAAAACCTGTTTCGTATTCTATTCGAGAAAAGTAGTCGATGGAATCGAACGAGGGTATTTTGAGACTGGAATCAGACTGGAGGGTTAAAACGACAACACGTTGCCTAACGAACTAGCTAAGTCGATTATTTAACAAGAATAATTTTCAATGTAAAATATGATATAGTGAAATTAAGTTGTAAGTTGGTTTCAAATTCTTTTAAAGAATTACAGAACTCCGAACTTTGTAACCTCGAATGGTATTTATGAATATTTACTTCGAAAATTATTTATCAGATCGAAATCTATCCTTTTTATTAATTTCAGTTTGGATTGTTCATTGCGTTCTAAGGATATATCTTTTCAGTTGGAAAATTGAGAATTATTCTACGAAATTCTTCATAGAGTTTGGTGTCTTAAATAAAAATATATTCAAATCCAGTGGTAATTTCTATGACAGTCAACGTGTTAAGCGTTTCATAAAGCAATTGAAAAAATAATTCGTGAATCAAAAAGTGAAAAGAAAAACATCATTGAGAAATTGGCTGATTAACTGGACACAATCGTGATAATTATTTACAAAGCGGGAGTCTTGGGTGTAAAATGATTAAAATGAATTGCGAAGCATTTTTTCAACAGTTCTCGGTGGAAGAACTTGAAAAATTATCGATTGACGATTCGAAGCAAAATGATGTTGATGATGATGATGATGATGATGATGATGATGACGACGACGACGACGGTGATGATGATGGTGGTGGTGGTGATGATGGTGATGCTAATGATGATAATGATGATGATAACAATAACAATAATAATAATAATAATGATGATAATAATAATAATAATAGTAACAGCAACGTAATAGAGTAACAATGGTTATTGTACATTCGGAAGTATGGATTCGAGTGGTATTTAAATGAACAAATAGAAGATCGTACTGGGCGATTTACATGTTCTTTGATCCTCTTACTATGGATCGTAAGGAAGACTTATAAGAGAAAAGGAATATATCTCTCTAATAGTTTCATTCTTTGATATGTCCATTGTGTGCACGTGTAGAGACATGAAGTAATAAAGCTTGTGTAGTTGCTGGAGGAAATATAACGAGGTATGAAAACAGCAACTATAGCAAGATACATTTTATTGCGGGCATTGAAGAGAAAAATTTAAGAAATTTTTAAGGGAACAGGAACTTCATAAAATATACATCCTGTATTTTAAAAATTATCCAGAGTGATATACAAATTGGAAGTGAAATATTTAAAGACATATATATATATAAATATAAATCCTCGTATTAAGTTTTACCTCGCGAATATTGTGGTGACGATTATTTTGACGGATTGCGGTAAAGCAAGAAATCATAATCGTATACGACTTCGTTAAATTTCTCCCAGCAACGATAAAAATATATTAGTCGTTCGTGAAAGAAATCTACTTATACCGCCGTTAAACTATCCTTCGAAGCTTCGAAGGAGGTCCGCGTATAATCAATGGCGTGGTCTTTCTTGGCGGTGTTTTCTATGAATAGCACGTAAAGCAATTCTGAGATACAATAAATGAGATAGAGAAGAGAAAAAAAAAAAGAAATAAAAAGAATAAAAAAAGTAGAGGAAGAACTAATATTCGTATAATCGGTGGAACAATTTTGTATAAAATACATCGAAACAGACCGTAACTGTGATCATCTAATTTGATGGAGAAAAATGAAGATGAAAGAAGGTGAAGATGAATTTCATATGGCCGCATGAAATAGCCCAAAAGAGTATTATGTATAATCTCGGATAGGATCGATACAATAGCCGTCTCTCCCTCTCTATACATAATCATGCATTCATTTCAACTAATTGTATCGTTGTTGTTGCAAGATCTGTTTTAAGACGTTTTGACTCGTTAATGCCGTTAAAAGAGATGAACGATTTTATTCAGACTTTCTCTTTTCTTTTTTAGGATTTTAGTCGGAGTCGTAATAGGTGTGAGGAATAATTATTGTTTTCTAGTCGACGAATGGTCGGTCTGGAGGAGACAAAGGGATTAGAAAAAGAGATTCGTGGTCCACGTTGATCTTGAAATTTGAAATCACGTGAATTCTTTGAGCTTGGCTAGTAATTTTATTTAAAAGAAATTTAAAGTCGAGGAAATTACAAATTCTCAAAATTCATAGATAAAGTTAGTTAAAGTTAGCTGATATTATGCTAATTTCTTGCAAAAAAATAGTTGAAGTTTTTCTATTGTCTAAAAGTCAAAACTTCCAAACTTAAAACAATTAAAAATTGAAATTCCTAAAATTGAAAATATAAAAATAAAAAATTCTCAAATGTGAGAAAGTTAAAATATAAAATTTCCCAATATTTCAAGAATGTTTACACTATTTAACAACAATCATTTTACAATCCTTAAAATAATTTGAGGATTAAATTAATTAAGGATTAATTCTCGAAGATGTTGACCAAAAAAAAAAATATTCCTTAATTCTACGTTGCAAATTTCAGGATCAATTATATGCTCTCTCCCTAAAGTTGCAATAAAAGAAGAAAAATGTGTAAAGAAGCGATGAGTATAGTGGTTAAACAGACGTATAACATATTCTCTAAACTAACGGGCTTTAAATCTCCAAGGCTGACTATTTGCATACTTTACCTCATGATAATTAACGCGAAGTAAGAAAGGAATGAGTCGGTCGTGCTAATGTAACAAGTTAATTACGTATATATTTTAGTATGGATACTAAATAATGTAAAGGTTAATGTATATTTGTAATGAATGTCGAAGCGTCGAATACGAGCGTCGATTTATCTCCTTATTTTATTCGAATTCATTAAAATTAAAAATGCATACTACGATCAATTTTTCGATTTATCAAGATTATCATAGCGAATAAAAGGAAAGAACAGCCGTAAGTATACGAGATAATGAAACGTCGCATTTCTGAACATTTATCGTGTAAAATAATAATTTGTATGCAACGTTAATTTACGATTTTGTTGTAAGCTTGGCCGTAAGCACTGATCGTAAGTTTGAGATTAACTTTTTAATTTAGGCTTTAGATTCGTTTCTTTCGTGCTTAGTGTACGACAGCGAAAAGTTGAGAAAGGAATACAAAAGATAAAAAGCAAAGATTTGAGATTAATGATTTAGCGTGGTAATTCGAAAATTTGAACGTTTCCGAATATCTTCGATACAATAGCAAATTAAATTTTAAATGATACAAATTTCATATACGAGGTTCAATTGCTTATTAATACTTGTTTCGCTACTTACAGACTTTAATAACTTAAGACGATTACCGAAGAATTATCCTGCTCTCAGATAATTGATAATTATAAATAAACACATTTGTTTCTACACTTCATCTAAAAATAAATTCGATGTTAAATGTAATCTCAAACTTATATTCAGAACTGCACATCATTTTTCATGCATAACAAGTGAAACTTTACGATATGTATCACCCTTTCAAGTTATTATATCTCGTATCTGTGATCTTAAATTTTGTAAATCAATCCTACGTTTAAGTTTAATTATTGTTTCTGGTGATGTGCGTGCAACGGAAGATGCAATCAAAAAAATGAAGCTTCAAATTACATACATGTACTTACATTTCGTAGATAGACCGTGTTGTCGAATCGATACGGCTGAAACTCAACGTGTTCCCCTGCAAACAAGAAAATAAAAAAATAAAATTTCACATATCTCGTATGTAAGAGGAAACCCACGAGCATTCTATTCCTCCATTGTTCTCTCCGCACGTGATTAGCCTTTTCAATAAAATTAATTATGATTATTATTATTATTTGAAACGGTGAGTTTGATAACAAATATAAAAATTTAGTGAAAAGTTGAAAAAAATATCAAAAGCCTAGAAATACTTCCGAAGGTTTAACGTGCAAAGACAAAGTTTGAAAATTTCTAAAAGATATTAGGATTTTGAAAAATCTTGATGTCTTGGAAGTTTCAGAAAAATTGATTCATTTTACAAAACAGATATATATATATATATATATATATATATATATATATATATATATATATATATATTAATCCAATAATTCATGAAATTAAAAGCTGGAAAGTTTTGTAATTAAAAATTCTATCGAACGATTTAGGAAATTAAGATAGACATTATTTAATTACTTTCATAATCCTCCATTTTTTGTTCTTTTCTTTAAACACGTTTCAATTCGTATTTTTAAACCTCGAACACAATTCCATTTTGATCAAAATTTTATTGATAAATATTATTGGAAAGTTAGCATAAAGACGCGTATCAATGAATCTTCAGAGAAGTATTTTTATACTTCTGACCCATACGATACGTTTATCTTGTAAAACCGAGCTCTGAGTTAATATCAGACTGTGTTTTATTTCATCGTGGAACACAATTATACACATATAACCAATTAGAGAATAACTTGTTATTAAAAAGACATGTTCTCTATAATGTTCAACGTACCTTATAAACAGAGAACAATTCAATAAACAAATTTAATCTAATTTCACAATTAATTGATAAACTACGATAAATAACGAATCGTGTCGTTTGTACGTGTTACGATTAAACGAAAATGAATATACGATCATGAACAAAAGTTTGAATTTGAACAAAAATTGACACAGATTAGCTCTATTTGTAAAATTCTTTGTAAAACTTGTAAAAAGCATGATTCCTTTTTTCTTGCAAAATATAAGATTCAAGATTTCTGAGTATAGCTAATATCGATTTTTTATGTTTCATGAATAACTGTTACGAGAACTAAAATTCCTGTCCTATTCAGAGTTTTTATATTAATTCTGAAATCGTTATTTTTCTGTTTCTATATCGATTCTTAAACGGTTTTAGAATCAATTTCCGTATTTTCTAGTAATTGAAATATATTGCATTAAAAACAATTCATCGTATATTTCTAATTATTCATTTTCATGCTGCAGCTGCTTAACAATAATAAATTACAATATATTTGACCATTATACTCGAAGGAATCGTGTATTCATCATTGTCACAACGATACGTGACGAATTTAATAACAGGCGAACGAGAACGAATACTAACAATAATAATTATAATAATGAAATGGAAAAAAAAGCAGAAAAGTGTTTTATTAGAGCTTCGATCGGGAGCGGATGCGATACAAAGTTTCAAATGTATAGTACTCAGTAATGTAGGCGCCTTATATCAATAAATAACTTGTAGATTTGAAGCGAAGCACGTGTTTAATTCAGAACCTATGGTAATTTATCGTATTAACTTTTTAAACAAGAATTCATAAGTAATTTTCGTGTTACGGAAATTATTAAAGGATACCAAATAATACGTTCTGATATTTCCTTTCTTTTTTTCTAAATTAGTGCTCCAATAGTACAATGGATGTTTCGAGCGACAGGATAATTGATTTCGCAATCTAAAGCGCGTCGCTCATTAGCCTTAATTCGCTAACGAACTACTTCCTTATACACTTTGCAAATAAGGCATACTAACTTGAAGACAATTACATAATATAACACATATACGATAATGTAATTACACGTTAACAACTAACAAAAATTTTCCCATCTGATCACCATTGGTATATTCTTACAATAAGTAAATAACGAACATGCTGTTATACCATTATGTACCACAGAAGCGCAATGACAAACAGATGACAAGGGCTTCTCAATTAACGTTCTATATGTACGCACCTAATCGTATAGTGCGCAGCTCACCGTAACTGCAGTCGAGCAAAGAAGTTCATCACGGTCGCTTCGACCAAATATCTTCAATAAAGTCTAATTCTCCGAGCTAAAATCTAATTCGCAAAATCTCAAGTTTAGCTTTTTAAAGAAAAAGATTCATCTATCAAAAACTGAAGAAAAATTTCGGAAAATGTAATTAAGTAATCCATATTCTCTTTAATTAAGAAGGATAAAAAAAAATATTTATTTTTAGTGTTATTTTTGTTGGTGATAACTGAAATTATAGAATTGTCGAATCGAAAAGGAACAACGTTAAAGATAGATTTGGTGGTTAAAGACATGAAACATTTTTTGACTAAAATGTCCTCTACTAGAACTTAGGAGTATACTAAAACTATTAAAATCAGATTTTCTCAATAAATAAAAGCTTGACGCCTTCTATCTAAATATTCTCTGTGTTTCAATATTTGTATTATTATATTATGTATTATATCATTAATGAAATTACATTATTCTATAAGAATAAGTAGGAGGAGATCGTATGTGAATGGAAATATAGATCGCAGACAGGATGTCAGAAATCTCGCAAACAACATTAATTGCCGAGGACATATCGAGCCGAAGGCTAGGTATGGTTTACCACGAGACTATCGGATTTCCTGCTGAACCAGTCGCAATTGATTTTTAGCCGCCGTTACTTTTTACCTATCGGTTTCTAGACTTATAAGCGATCTTATTACTGGAGCTGCGTCGAACAGTCGCGATCTGTAGGTGAAATAGCGAGGATGGACAGATGGGTAGGAAAGGTGGCCGTGGTTACGGGCGCGAGTGCTGGAATCGGGGCTGCGATCGTCAAGCAATTAGTCAGTCATGGTAAGCTTCGACAGTTCTTTTTATCATTATTATTGAATAATTATATTTGAACAATTTCGGAAAATGCTTACAAAATTCCTTTGGTAAACGATACGTTTCACGTTTAATCCTAGGTTCGAAAAAAGGAGAACAAATGAAATTTTTAGCACTTTTATGCGGAGATTAGAGACTTGAGGGAATTGAAGAACTAATCATTAGGAATGTAAAATAAACTAATCTAAAACATCAAGATAAAACCTAATCTAAATTAAATAAATCGAAAGCTAATCATAAATTAAAAGAAAATTATTGTTTAGAAATTAATAAATTGACTTCTATAAGGTATGGTGGTGGCTGGCCTTGCCAGAAGAGTAGAGAAGATAAAGGAACTGGAGCAAGGATTGGAGGAGTGTTCAGGGAAACTACACGCCGTCGAGTGCGACGTATCGAAGGAAGAAAGCGTGATCTCTGCTTTCGCATGGGTGCAAGAAAATCTTGGGCCTGCTAGCGTGTTGGTCAACAATGCTGGAATGACCAAAGAATCTTCTCTTATAGGTAATTCCTTAAACTTGAATGTATTCGATATCGTAGTCAATTTAGATATGAATCGAGAAATGGAATTTAAGAATTCTATGTCCCTGAACAAGTCTTCTTCAAAGTTCTTGTGGCATACTCAATTTAAGTTTCGAAATTTCGGTATCAAATTTGGAATTTTTTATCTATTTAAAAATAGCTATGTAAATCTATTCAAACCATAATTATGAATATTAAGTGTAAATCAACATGTAGGCGTAGAATATTTCGATTAGCAATATTCCAAAAATAATAAAATTTCCTAATTATTATTATTTGTTAATTAACGAATTGATAGCTTCGTTAAATCTGCAGATGGAAATCTAGAAGATTGGCATACAGTTTTCGACGTGAACGTTTTTGGATTGTGCCTCTGCACTAAAGAAGCAATTCGTATGATGCGAGAAGCAGGGGGAGAGGGTGTCATTATAAACGTGAACAGCCTCGCGGGTGAAAGAGTGCCTTTTATACCTGGATTCTCTGTTTATCCAGCTTCAAAGAGAGCCATCACTGCTCTGGCACAGACTTTGCGACACGAACTCACAGGAACCCAAATTAGGGTCACGGTTGGTTACCAATTATTCTATATAAATAATAAAATATAAAAGAATATCACAGAAAAATAAAATTATAAATGATTGCAATAATAAAACAGAAATTTCCAGAAACATTCGGGATATCTTAATTTCCTTTTTGCTACAAATTCTAGGGAATTAGTCCAGGATTAGTGGGCACGGAATTAATGGTATCCTATAGTACGTATTCCGAGGAAGCATTAGCATCGTTCCCTACATTGGACCCTGAAGACGTCGCTTCAGCTGCAATATACATTTTAACATGTGCTCCACATGTTGTCGTGAGTAAATCATTACTCGAAATCGATCTTCTTGAAAATAAATGCTTATTTAAAAATCTTGCATTCTTCATCTTCAATTTATTTTATGGGTATAATGTATATTAAAATTCATATTGTTCTTAAATTGTATTTCCAGGTTCAAGATATCGTTCTGCGACCTTTAGGCGAGTCTTGGTAGTGAACATGAGATACAATTCAGGATTAGTTGCACTATTGTTAGAGTTATTCAGTTATTCGTTACAATGATTATGGCGTAAATAATTGTTACAGAAATAACAACGTTTAGTGAGAACAGAATTTATTATATTATTAATCGAAACTTCTCTAACACATATGTAGATGACAATTTTGTTGTTGATTGAAATTCATGTTCCGCTTAACAAATTCTAATACCTTAGTATTTTAGTACTACTATATATACTACTATATAATGCAAAAAAAATTCTTCAACGCTGATGCTAATATTTCAAGCTTAAACTGAAATGAAACTTTCCCAACCTTTATTCTGAAAATAAATTTAACCATTCTTGTTAAGAAATTGTTTGAATTATTTTTTTCAATTCTCAATCATTGAGAACATTTTCAATATTTAAAAAAAAGATACGTCTATACGTCAGATGGCGAAGTTCATAGTTCCAATGAAAACAATTGATATTATGATATAACCTATGTGTCATGTATTGTATTTAAGTGTCTGGAAATTGCGAACGACGTTCCCTCAAAATGGAGATATTTCAGCTTGCCGAAAAGAAGAAAGCTTTTGCACCACCGGAGAAACGTTATAAGAACCCTTTTAAAGAGGCCATCAAAGTGGGACGAATCTTTATTTTAAATAAAGGAATTTTATTCAAAGATAAAATTTCCATACATATATTTTAAACTATCAACCGAAAATTGTATAGAAAACTAATCTTATTGCGAAATCATAAATTTTATCGATAGCATCCTAGGATACCTTAAAAATTCAAATAAAACACAAGTTGAGGACTCTTACTATGAATATTACGTATATATTTACTTAATATATATTAACTTAACTTACTTAATAAAATTAATATAGATGAAAATTTTTCGTGAACAGAAAATTTTTACGAAAATTTGAAAATTTGATGAATAGAATAGATAATATACTACGTTTATAATAATATACTAAGTTTATAAATGTATGTATAATTGAAGTAGTTACGAGAATTATGGAGCTATCACAAGCCGCTTACCAAAAGACAGGAAATACGGAGCGCGAAACGTTTGTTCAAGGAAGCGAGTAATCTTATGCAGAAAGGGGAAGAATTAAAGAAAGTCAATCGCTTAATCAGCAAAGGATTGTTTTACAACCCGAATTTTCACGCATTTTATGCCCTGAAAGGAGATATACATTTACTTGAAGGTTTTTGAAATTATAATATAATAAATATAAATTTAATTTCTTTCTTGCAATTGAATGTTTATATATGTATCTATCGTTTTCATTGTTGATGGATAATTAATAAAAACCAGCAGTTAAATTAGTTATTCTGCGAAATGTCTCGTAACTTGTAAAGATTTGTTTAAAAAACTTGTTTAAAAATTGGAATTTTTTATGAAGGCTACCTTTTAGAGGCCACTTACTCTAAGAATTTCTCTTTCCTATTTTCCTTCTCTCTTTTTGAAACTAAAAGTGTGATTCCTAGCGTTTTATTAAATAAAAATTCATTTTCGACCCCAAAAATCGCGAATAGTACGGAAAAATTACTTTACAACTTTTATCAAGGCAAAGATGTCTTTAAAGAAATGCCCTAATACACACTAAAGCCGCGAATATTACCGAAAATTGTTCGATTTAAGGAAAATGGACGAAAGCCATCAAAAGCTACGAAGATGCCAGGTCAATGGTCAGATTCGATCATACACTATCGAAAGAAGGAATGAAAACTATATACAATAAGCAATTAATGGATGCCTACATGAAAAGAGGAGACTGGTATAGCGAAAATAATTTATTAGTAGAAGCTCTAGGCGATTATGAACAAGTCTACCTGCTTAAGTTATGCGAAATGGATATGACAGAGATACAAGTATACGATCTTATTCCCTATTGTTATTAATTTTTTCGCATATTAATATTACGTGTGTCATAACAGGATAAATTGTTAGATATCACACCTAAGTTGCACAAATACGATATATTTCGGAAATATTGGAACAAATTTATATTGAATACCGATTCTATAAGGGCATCCAATTTGCTGGCCGTGCACGCAAAATATAAAATTAGTTTAAAGCAAATGGGAATTGCTAGACACATGCTTCTAAAAGCTTTAAATCTTGATAAGAATAATGAGAAAGCTAAAGAATTGTTACAAGTTCGCATCTTCTTAATATTAAATTAAGTTAATTATGAATATATAATGATATAAAGATGATATGAATTAAACAATTCTAAGATAAAAGTAATGGAATGTACCTGATACAAAGATAACATGTAAACACACATCTAAATTAATTACAATCACTAAAATTATTGATAGTCACTCAATTATCTACGATACATTTATTTCTCAAATTACAAAAGGTACAAGCAATCATTAATTAATGTACATATTATACATATACCAAGCTAATGAACACAATGTATATATGTATATACAGACAGTTTAAACGCCATAGATTGTTCAACTTCTTTTTCTTTTCTTTCTCTTCTTTTTTTTTATATTGTTTATATTAAATACCTTTATGAATTTTTGTTAGATTAGTGAACAATTATATCTAGTCCATTGGAATTACATTAAATTTCAGTTCCCTTCCAATTTTCAAGAATATTTGTAATACTCTAATGATCACAATTTTTTATTTTATTCTATTAGCAATAAAATCCTTTGATCCTGTGCGATTGTAGAATATTATTCCTCGGATATCTATTATTCTTAGAAAAATACTATTCCTTCGTTAATACTATTCGTTTACTATCATTTGACTCGTCCTCGTCACGCTTACCACGCCTCAGCCTATATAAGGAGCTTTTTACCGACGAATAAGTCGGAACATTGGTAATAAATTCGTATCCCCTATTCACCAGTTGTCCCACTTCTTCCTTGTATATCTGAGCGATCGGCAGCACTTCCTCTTTTGCTCTCTTCCGCGCTATAGCCACGTGCTTCTTTACCTCACACTTAGCTAGGTCAGGCTTACACGCGTGTTCAATGAATTTCAAAATTTCCCCATTTCTTGTGGCCATTCGACCTTTACACCTGGACGTCTTTTCGTTTAAACATAGCCACGTTATTACCTCACCGTTGCATCTGTACTGACGAAATTGGTAGCCCTTGTAGAGGACCAGTGGTTTACCTTTTGATGTTTCCACTATTTCCATTTCTTTCCTTTTTTCTCTCTTCTTTTCTTCTTTGCTTCACAAACAATTTTTGCGATCTTTATTAAAACAAAGTTTTCTTTGAAAAAAGATCGTAATACTTGTAAAAACAACAATTATTAAAACCAAAAAATTTCCTGATCCTCTTCTTTTTCTTCCTTTCTCTGTTCTTGCTTCTTTTCTTAATTTCTTTAATTGAGATGAGAAATGAGGTTGACAAAGGAGGACTTGGTCGCACGGAAGTGACTTCACGACTGCTGATGATCCGAAGATTTAAACCCGTGGTAGAGTTCATGTCTAACCGCACCTCCGAGTTCCACGGAAAAATAAGCAGCGTGAACGGAGACCGCAAATCGCGCTAATTCCTCCGCGACCACAGCCGCATGACCGCAACTTGCACAGCCGGCTGCCAGATCCTCCATGATCCCGGTGAAATCGTTTCCAATAATTCACACTAACTGATTCATTCGATATATAAAAGTAATAGAACTGTTATGTTTGTTATGTATATATATGTTTATAATGTTTGAAAAGATCATAATATTTATGATGTAATAATATAATAATTTATTCTTCTTTTTAGAATCGTGCAAATCCTTTTTGTGTCTCTGATTTGTGTAGTAAGTAATGTTTCTGTAAAGTATCTGTTATTATGTCTTACCTGTCCACAACACAATATATAAGTTTCTTCATTTACAATAATTTAGTGTTAATTATATTAATCAGTGTAACTTTCCATCGTTTAAAAAGGAGTAAAAATATTATTTTATTTAATTGTTCATCGATCAAATTTTGAGAATGATCTTGTACATCATTCTAAATAAAAAAATATAATAGAAAACTATAAAAACTAATATACTAAAAAACATTCCATTACTTATATCCTCTTTGTTGTATATTTTATAAATTGATTTATAAGTTATATATTATATATTTTATATATTTATCGTATCACGTACATACACAGGTGGTATTTAGTACTGGTCACACATTATCAGCATATACCGTCATATGGTGCATGTACAATTGTTATGACAAAGCTTTGATTATAGTCGAAAAAGCACTAGATTGTAATCCATACAATCCAGGATTCAATTTACTGAAAGCGATAGTCTTGCGATTATCTGGTCGTTTCGAAGAAGCAAATTTTTGGTTACAAAGTCTCAGCGACAATTTCTACAAATTAATGGAACCAACAGTAGACAAAGAAAAATCGCTCATGGGAAAAATTTCTCTTAGCGAAGCGAGGAATCAGTTGATCAAACAATGGTACTTAATACGGTAAAAATAAAATACGATAATAGTATATATTAATATATATCAATGATAGAATATATCAATATTAATAAAACATATGCATATTCTTGACGGAAAGAATATAAAATTAGTGAGATCATAACAGTGACGGATCCAGAGGCCTTTCTTGGAGGAGGGATGTTTTGGAAGAGACACGAAATTCATTTTTACATAATGTACTTTTCTACATAAGTACATTTTTGAACATTTTTTAAAATTTCCTTGTAATTTATATTTGAATATCTCTATTTGATATTATAGCCTAAATAATTGAATTCACATTAATTATACATGTATATCTAAAAAGTTTTTCAGAATGTAATATAATATTCGTATATATTATTACTCTTGGGGAGGGGGGAGGGGGCCGCGATCGATCCGTACCGATATCTCTGAATCCGCCACTCGATCATAAATTAAAACATTTTTGAAGCAATTAAATGAATACATCGATTTACCTACTTTAGCTGACACTTTAGGTTCTCTTTCACGATAGATTACTAACTAATAGTATTTAATCTATTAATAAATGGCAAAATGAGTTACAGATTTTTTTTTCACAATTTTACTATTTTACATCTAATAAAACAACTAGATTGCTTGTAACTCGTTTAAAATTACTATAAACGAATAAAAACTTTTTCGTTTTATTGCAAAATTTATTACTGTTATACAAAAGAATTTACTTTATAACTCGTAAGGTTTTATTAATAACATTATTTTAACTGTGCAAGAGAACTTTTTACCAGTATAAAGTTATACTAAAGTGGAAATATCTTTCTGTTTTTACTATATTGATAGTAATTACTAGATCGATAAAAATTAACCTGTAACTGTAAAAGAAGACGTTTCAGCGCCTTAAATCTTCTCAAAATCCTGTTTTGGAAACCAAAACTTCAAATCAGTACTGTCCACTTCCAAACCTGAAAAATTTTATAACCTTATGACATATCTCTTTTTCACCAAAAGTATATTAATTGTATTATTCTTCAATTTACCTTAAAACTCCATCCAAATGACTTGTTACCAAAAATCATCACAGATATTTCACATTAAATTTACATTTTACACTTTTAAAAATTAGAACACGCAGTGCGTAACGATACAACGTTCTCTCAATCGGAAGTAGAATTCAAACTCGCTAGTCTATCGAACATCTATCCGTATCAAAATAACGTTAAAAACTTTCGAACACTCCATTTATAGATACGATATGGCGATGCAATGCATGTTGGACGATAAACTCGACGCAGCAGTACGAATTGTATATAAAAGTAACCTAGCCAAGCACTATGCGGAGCCGTATATATTATTAGGCGATTACTTTCTGAAAAATAAGGATATCGATACAGCACTGAAGTCATACTTAAAATGCCGCGAAAAGATACGCGAGATGGAGTATCCGGTATCTCAAAAGACGATTGATCTGACAAAACGAATAATCGATATTCTAAACGATAAAGCAGAAATGGCGGTAAATAAGGGACATTCGAATCAGGCTATAGATATAACTACGCAGGCGCTTCAAATACTCGAGGAAGATAAAATACCATTGCAAGAATTACGCTTACAGCGTGGTCGTATCCTTCTTTATAAAGCTCGTGCCCTATTTCAGATCGAGAATAAACAGAATAAGCGAAAGAAACGAAGCTGTGAAATTGCGGCTGATAGTATGCGATTTGTTCGCGAACTAAACGCAGATCTATATCAAACTTTGTATAACGATAGAGATATCGAAAGTGTCATCGATCGATTTGCACCAACTCGGAAGCTACCGCGATCCTTGAAAATCCTTATGCAATTTTCTTAAGAAATATTGTTATATGAATATATTTTAAAAGAATTTTAAAGAAAGGTAAACTTAGAATATTTCAATGATTTGGAAGTATTATTTCGAGGCTAATAAATTAATAAAACAGAATGAAGCGATATTAAAAATACTCATCTGATGCAATATTTTGAAAACGTTACTCTCGAAGAAGATACCTGTATCTCCTTTTATCAGTATCCTTGATTGTATTATAGTAAACACATAGCACGTATTTAAAAAAAAACATTCACATTAATGTATTTTCTTTGCACAAAATTAAAATCGTATCTGCAATTGTATGCTCTCAATAAAAAAGATTGCATAAAATAATATTGTATATCTATAATAATGTTTCTTATTCTTTATAACTAAACTATTAAAAAACTATTCCTCTTTTTATTCATAAATTTCTAATATCTCATGCAGTATAACATTCGATAAAGACATTTATAAAATTGATTATACGATTTTATTTTATTATCGTAAGATCACCGTTATTTTGTCAATTCATATATTTTGCTTTTCCAATTCATATATATTAAAAGAAAAAAGTTAAGTACTACAGATAATTACGCAAAATTTATTTCTCAAGGAAAGTGTCTTATATCAAAACACATCCCATCTGTAATAAACTGTCTACCATCATAAAAGTATCAATATCCTGCATGATTTATTATTACAGTTTCCTGCAAATAATGCAATATCGTTTCAAATGTCAATATAAGAACAACCTACATAGTACCCATGGTCGAAGAAAAGCTGACTGATATATTTCTGTCTGTCTGAAGATTAACGCGACCTCGGTAATCTTGGGCCACAATTTTACTCCGGTATAAAAAGAGGCGCCAGTGCTTTAAAATGCAGATACATTTTGTAACTTCAATTCCACAGTTCTTTCTCGTATAATCACACAAATCAAACACATCATCATGGAACAACGTTGGGCTGACAAAGTTGCTTTGATTACTGGAGCCAACTGTAGCAGTGGCAAATGCCTAGCAGAATGTCTGGTTGGCAAAGGAATGAAAGTTATTGGCATTGCCTCACAAGTTGACAAAGTAAAGGTATGCTTCTTGTAAAAATTATTCTTTGAACAAGTAACAAGTAGTACAACTTCATAATAAATAAAATTTCATTACTATAAAAAAAAGTCATCTTCGTTTCTCATTGTGAGCTTCAAAAATATTTCATCACCTATTTATTGTTAGTAGATTTAAGGCAACTTCACTCTTCATTCTATTCAGCATTTTTGCCTTCTTCTACATAGAAGTACTGTGGTCCATGATCATATCTTCAATGTTCAATAGTGTTGTTTAATTTTACATAAATCGCAAAATGTTTCATTTAGATAAACGTAGATTTAAAACAGTTTCTTTTCTTTTGTATCTTTACGTTTTTGTTTATAGCGTAATTATATAGAATTCAAATGTTATTAACCCTAATTCTAAACAGGCACTTGCTGAGGAACTAAAGTCGAAGCCTGGAAAACTGTTTCCTCTACAGTGTGACCTTTCCAATCAGAATGACATCCTGCGTGTTTTGGAATGGGTTGAAAAGAATTTAGGAGCCATAGACATCCTCATCAATAACGCTGCTAATAACATAGATATCTCACTACAGTCTGGTGAAATGGAAGACTGGAAGAAAATGTTTGATGTAAACTTCCTTGGATTGACTTGGATGACCAAGGAAGCTCTGAAGTTAATGAAGAAGAAAGGTAGGTATTTCTAAAATGTAAAGAAGTCAAAGAAGTATGCTTCAGTGTCCAGGATGCAAATTTTTCGTATTCTCTTATTATTTTATTCTACAGGAATTGACAATGGTATTATTGTAAACATTAATGATGCTTCTTGGTTGAAAGCACCAATTAATTGTGATCGTCCAATATCCCCAGCTTACATAGCCAGCAAATTTGCTTTGAATTTCTTGACAGAAAGCCTTAGATCTGAATTAGCACAACTTGAATCTAACATCAAAGTCATTGTAAGTGTCCTACTATGTTTATTCTTGCTTCTGCAGCTACTATCTTTGAAATTCTATTCTTGATGATTACTGTATATGTTTTTTTATTATAGTCAATTTGTCCTGGTTTGGTGGAGAGTGAGATGACTGCTCAATGGTTAAAGGAAAATCCTCGTATGGCTTTAAAACCCAAAGATGTGTCTGATTGTGTTCTCTTTGCGTTACAATCTCCTGACTCAGTACTCATCAAAGAAATAGTTGTCTCACCAATCCGTGAAGCGATGTAAAAGAAAGATATCATATCGATTATTTTACTAACTGTTTAATGTAAAACGTGATAATTAACACTTGTAAATATAACAAATAAAAATTTTTGCAATATATACATACATACAAATCAGTCTTTCTTCATAAAGTTTAATATTGCTTCATAAGATATTTGTATTGATCAAAGGCTGTTACAAACAACTCAGAATCAAGAAGAAAAATAATTTATTCATTGATCGTGTAACAAAGATATGATAAGATATATGATAAGAAAGAAAATAAAATTACTATATTTATGAAATAATAAAATTAAATATATTAGATATATATATCTAATATATGTAGAATATTTGTAACAAATATTAATTGCAATAATATTAGATACAACCGATCTTACAAAACGATTACTTCATAAATCCAAGCAGCGGAACTCTGCCCTCCTATTGATCCTTGATGGATCATCTGAACAAAACTGACAATAGATTAATAATATCACATTTTCTTCTTTTTCGTATTACTTACCTAAATTTCTTTGTTATTATAGACATTGGGAAACATTTCTTCACACTTTGTTAGTACCAATCGATTTTTATTATACGTAACAAATATTTAAATAAAATATTCTTTTTTAACATAAAAAAAAAGTATACTTAGACCATTCTTATTAGAAAATATATTTTTTGCTTTTATTAAACTTGTAATATCATGTTTTTAATATCATGTATTTCATTTGAACTTTAGAAGAAAATAATTCGCGAAAGAGGGTGAATCCATACTCACGTATATTTCCCTCTTGCTTCCTTGTACAAATACATGAAAAGAAATGTAAGATCGATCAATATTAGTTGTGTACTAAATTATAAAAATATATTACTTTTTTAACAATAAACATTAGTTGAGGAAAGGAATTCAGGATATATCCAGAAACACTATCAGCAATAAAACAATCAAACATCTTTTATTCCTGCTTCCTGAAACAGACATTGACGATCAGGAGTTTTATAAAATTCCTCTTATCGTCGTGAAGTAACAAACGTAAATGCGAAAGTCTCTAATTGAACAGGGTGACTGGGTAACTGGGTAACTATTAAGGAATAGTTAATACTACTATCAGGAAACGGACATTCACTCTTGTCAATAATTTTGTGAGAGAAACTTCTGTTTTCAGGATTGAAAAATATCTGTGTCTATATACGTATATAGGTGTGTAAGCTGAACATAAGGATGGTGATGAATGATTAATGTAACCACACTAAAACAGATCTTTCAAACAGACGAAATATTATATCTGTTACACACATTTTAAGTTAGTCTCTCAAAAAGGTGGATCTCTCTAATATCATTTTTCTGATTCTTTGACAGGGCATTTTTGGTATCGTTTAGAAGAATTGCATGCAGAACAAATGTATATATATCGAAGGAACGTCAGAGATATTAAACTTGAACAAATACCTTACAGCGAGTGTGTGCGAATCATCCGTTTTCGATCATCCGTGTGTTATCCGAAAAATGAGATATCCGACTATTTTTATTTATTATTTATATATACTTTTTTTTTTAATTCCTGTATTGATCCCGACAAGTGCAAGTCCAAATCCCGTATCTGACCTAGGCGATTATAATCCATGAAACCTATTTGACGTATAAACGAGCACAGCCACAAGTTTTGCTTTCTTTTTTTTTATATAATTTATCGACATTTCGATAATCCAACTCCATCCAAACGGCATGAACACGGCGTATATATTCTGTCCGGTCAAAAGATCCAAGTAATCCGTTTATTTATAGAATCCAAGTAGAATATTTCCAGCCAATTTATCCGTTTATCCAAAATATCCATCATGAACACTAACTTTATATCCTGTCAGCATCCTAATCCAACACACCGTATCTCTGCCGAATCCTGTCTTTCTGTTTTATCATTTATTTTTTGTTTTCGTCCCGGGAGATCCTCTACAACTAGGGAGAGCCAGGTTCTTGTTATAAGATGAAGTATTCGTCTTATTTTCCAACCCAAACGTTAATATCCTCTTGCACCGCGCATCAAGTCCCGACGAACAAGGTGAAGTTCTTACTATACATATGTAGCACACGTATACAAATTGTATATACACACGGTGTCACGATCAATCGAAATATGCAATAAAAAAATCGAAATAACCGAGAGGAAGAGCAATCGGACGATTTTCGATCACGAGGTAGAAGGCAAACCCGTGAGAACACACTATTTTTTGCAACGCGAATTTTTTCTCAGAGGACCACTTGTTCGTTCTCCATGATCCTGAGGAACGCTAATCACGGAGTTAGATAGTTCGATATGGTATACCGCCTATGCTAATGATTATATTTGCACAAGTCGAACAAGAAACGAGGAAAATTTCTCAACCGAATCGATTTTCTCGCGTTGAATCAGTCACCAAGTCTTATATTCTTTCCGTGTAAGTTTTCGCGAATCATCGATCACTGAACGCCGATGGGTGAGAATTATGATATATTTCTGGTTAATAGAGTTTCTCTTTGAGAATGAGAATCAAAGTTATCATGTCGGTAATAATAAAAATAATTCTCGACTTACGAACATCTGACATACGAAGCTATAAGCGAGTACTTTCATATAAAATAAAACTTTTGCAATGTTGACATTCCATTACCAGTTTGTTTGCTCTTTTTTAGATCGTACAGAACGTAATAAAAAAATTGCAAAAATCACTCTCTTTCTTTCTCGCTTTATGTACGCGTAATTGTAATAGAACTGAAACACTGAAACGATTAAGAAATCTATACTACAACCACGTAATATGTCGAAGATGTTCATTCTGCGTTTTTCAATTACGGTATTATTATCTTTTTTCCGTTTAGTTTGTCAACGCAGAAGCACTGCTATGTCACGATTAAATAATTTTTTTTACGTTTGTTTAACGATTCGAAAGAGAAAAATATATTGAATCCTTGTAATGGATTTGCCAACGTTTTCTGATGAAAATCCAGCTAATTGAGAATCCTTGAATGAAACGGATTGTGTCTTTCATCCAATTCCTTTCCTGAATTCCTGATCCTGAATTTCCTCTTGAAAGTATCCTTAATGCCTCATTATTTTTGCATTCTCTTAATCCTTTTTTATAATATATGCTCCATACATAAATCCATCCAAAACGCATTCCATCTCATCCCACCGTCAAGCGAATGTGTATTATATCCATCCAAGAAGTAAGATCGTGTCGATTTCAGTTTTTCATTCATTGTGTTACAATCCAATCCAATATACAAAAGAAGAAAAAATACATTAGTCCCTTATACAATATGCATTAATATTATATATAAAATTTATCACTGCAAATGTAATCCCTGTGACTTACAATATTTGAGTAGTGTTTTATAAATTGAGCAAATACTATACAAAACAATGCATATTTGCTTACATTAAATTTAAATTTTCACATTTTTATATTTAGTGAATGAATGTAAATAACACAAAAAGGACACAAATATCACAGGATCAATTTGCAATAATAATGTTCTCAAGAATACACGAAATCATTGTTTTCCTTCAACATCTTTAATTTATGATTGAAAATTCTATAGTTTAGGCATGTATTGCAAAATTTCAAGAATTAGTCTGTGTAATTTTTAAAAGGAAAACGTTAAACGAGAAATGTGTAACAAATTTCCAAATGACTCATTTCATCATAAAAACACATTTCTCTCCAGATATGTCGTGTATAACTTAAAATTTAATTCCATATTTCACAAACATCCAAATAATTGTAACAAACATATTGTTATGGTCTTAATAATAATTTCAGTATGAGTTGTTTGATTTTTCACTTTAAAGTGATACATAACACACAGTTCTTTTTATCAAACCAAACAAATGGCCCAATGATCGTCGTTAAAGAACACTCAAATACATAAAACATTTTAAGCTAATTATTATACCGAATGAACAATATCAGTGCATAATAAATGATATATATATATATATATATATATATATACGTCAGCTTTCCCCAAAGCAAATTGGTCTTATGAATATTAATCTATTAGTAAAAAATAAATCTTTTGCTTATATTTATTAAATATTATGTCCTATATGCACTATCCGTTGACGAGTATCGATGTATTACATTATCTACGTATTAAGTGTTATATTTTCAGCAAATATAATATTTTGTATTGTCATCACTAGATAGCCAAAATTATCGTACTTAAATTTGCGTGGTAACTTAAACGACGACGAGCCGTGTAGACAACTTTGATGTATTTATTCATACATTAATTGTTTGTAAGAATTTATACTTTTCAATAATTCCTTTTAATATATTTCATTAAATTAATGTTTTAAAATCCAAATCCATAAAATTTATAGGATAATAAATATCAAATGGAATTATATATGGCGGAAAAAAAAAATTTTAGAACTCCTATAGCAAATAATTACAGTAAAAAATGTTTTGATCAAGTATTGAATACAATATCCATTATGCAATATACTGTATTTTATCTTGCATAACATATATGAGTGTTAAAAATATACGTTTTCCTCATTATCTATTATTTAGCATTTTAATTTATATGCACAATAATTTTCAGCTGTTAACAATAAGAAAAATGTTAGCTTTATGAACTTATATGATAAGCATTCAGCATTAGAAGCTTAAAAAAATTCCATGTTACATATGCTATAAAATGTGCTGTATTTATCACTGCAAATGTGATTAAATAAATGTGAAAAAACAAAGGCTATGTTCACATCAAGTTTTATAGTAGAGCTACCAATGATAAATATCGTACAGTACAATGTGAATGATCATGTGTTAAATCAATAAATGAAGGCATTCACATCGAACATAGATTATATTGGCAGCTGTACAACAAATACTATTCACCAATGTGAACATTGATTAAATCACTGAAGTAATATGAGTTACTTCCTCTTAGATCCTCATTTGTAATATTTCAAAATTGTTACATATTTTAAATATAGTTGTAGTGACAAAACAAATTGCAAAATATAAAGGAATGTATTTTTAAACATAAAAGTAACTCTAATCAGTATATCTTGAACAGTAATATGCAATTAATATGAGCACGATTCCCCTTTTTCAAGACAAAAAATTAAGATAAAACTTGGTTAATATTTACTGTTGAAAAATCTACTCTTTCAGGTTTACACAAGTTAGAAATCTTTGAATTGATAGCAACAAGGTCTTTGATAAAACAGTTTTAGTATATGTAAAATGAACCGTGCTCTAACTATACATTAGGTATAATACAATTATTAAATTCAAGCAACACAGGAATAATTTTGTAATTTATACAAAATTGGTTTGGATTGGAAGGTGTCTTTAAGTGAAATTCAAATCAGTAATAATGAAACATGGTAAAGCAAATATTGATAAGCCTTTACTTATATTACCATGTGAAACATATACGTACACACTAGTCGTATGAACGAGATCTGGAACGAGATCTTGATCGCGAGTAATTACGTCGCAATGGTGAATAGGTAGGTGAACCACGACGCCGTGGGCTATAGCTTCGTGAATGACTCCGACCTCTCTCCCTATCTTCACTACGTCCCCTATCGCCACTGTTATGATCTTCTTTCACTCGAATATAAGCTACTTCACCCTATAAACAAAAATAAAGTCATGTAAAAATAGTGTACAAATATAAAAAGTATTAACCCTTTGCGCTCGAGACGCGATTTTCAGTCGCCACAGCGTTTCATGCAGTAACTCGAGAGATAAGTGAAAAGCGACAACCTCTGTTTATTCTAGATTTCGACATCTCTAATTGATGAAAATACAGTATTGGTTCATAAATAGGTTCCTTAGCTCTTTATGTTCTTTATTAAGAAGTGTAAAGTGTTACACTTTAAAATGGAGGTAAAATATTTCATCTCAAATTCCACCGAAACTATAATTCTGACAACGTCTCCAACATTAGTTCGGATTCGACGATCATGGCAAAAGTATTATAGTTTATATATAGCTCAAAATCAAATCAATAAATATATAAATTTATATATAAATCAAAATCAAAAAGAGTACTTTAAAATTAGGACCAAAGCTGGACCCGTCAGCTTTACTTAATATTTACAGATATATGCAAATTGATATTGCTAAACTATTGTATAGCAATGTATTAGTTGAAGTCCATGGAATTCATTGAACCCAACAGGAATGATATAGCTTTTGTAATTTTGCTATAAATTGAGGTCAAAGTTGAAAAATTGCAATCGTGTTGAACAATCTAATCTGACGCTGCACCGCCCCACAAAGCAGACTGTGCATTTGGGCGCCACCTCACAGAGAAAACCCTGAATATCGACGCTGGCGTCAACGTATCAATTTGTAGGCCATTTTAGTAAGACCATTTTATGTTACCTATAAGACACTTGTTACATATGCGCAATATCATTTCAAGTTGCTACTTTGTCCGACTGAAAAAATCGTTGAGCGCAAAGAGTTAAGGATAATGGCATCATTATACCTCATGAGACCTAAATCTTGAATCATCTAACTTCTTCACAGCATACTTCATATCTTCATACCGTAAGAATTCAACAACTCCAGTACCATCTTTATAAACATCAGCAAAGCACACATCACCAGCTTCACGCATATGATCCTTTAAATCTTGCCAACTACCAGAAGGAGGTAAACCAGTAACAAGGACCCTGTATTGAGACCTTCTAGCAGGTGGGCCACGTCCTCGAGAGTTACTCATTTCACCTCGACCACCTCTTCCACTGTCGCCTGCTCCACGACCACCGCGAAAATTATTACTGGGACCACCACCTCTTGGAAATTCAACACGTAGTCTATAACCATCATAATCATATCCATCTCTTGCATGTACTGCATCTTCAGCATCTCTGAAAGAGATAACTTATAGTAACAATTCTTGTGTAATTTTTATGTAACATTAAGATGTCAACATCATGTTTCACATATATAATAAAAATCATATATTTCTTAATATGAAATTAATCATTTCCAACTTAATAAAATTACAAACTTGGAATTTTCAAACAAAGATATTTTCTCATTTAATGAAAAAAAAAGTATTATAGAACAATAAGGATATATATTACGGAACAATCCAGTATTGTATAACTACATCTAAAAAATAAAAAATTTTTTATAGAATCATAAGTTATGGAAGGTACCTTGGATCATCGAATTCAACGAAAGCGAACGGTGGTCCTCTGCGATTTTTTAAATCAACGAAAATAACTTTACCGAACTTGTAGAAAAGATCTTGAATGTCTTTCGTTCTTATATCAGGGGGTAAATTGCCCACGTAAATTCTACATTCATTTCTACCACCGTGAGACATATTCACAGTTTTTGTTACAATTTATTGTTTTCAAGACACAAATAAAAACCACTTTAAAAAATTTCTAATCGTCTTTTAAGTCTTACACTCTCTTCATTGATGAAATAAACAAGATGGTGGTACTAGTCGAAGAGGAGCGTAATCACGAAACACAGAAAACCACAAACACTAAAGAAACCTGAACGAACCAATCAAATATTTTTCTACAATTAACAATCAATTATATATCATATTCTATATATTATTTGCCTTTTTTCTCGCCGATCAGTAATCTAATTTTTTAAAATATAGCTTTCTTCAATTATGTATTTCAAATATATAGAATTAGTTAAATTAATTTATTTCTTGATAAAACATATATGAATTTCTCAAGTATCTAGAAATCAAACATTATGTTTTATATATAATATTTCTTCGACCATTTCCCATTTTTTTAAATAAATCATATATTCCACTTAATATTTATTTAATTTCAAAAATTGTCAATCTAAAATTTTTTAGATATACAAATAATTTATTAGAATTTGAGTATGAAACAATTCTAATACTTTTAGTTGTATAATTAAATTATTAAAAAAATAATTTTATTTAAATATTTTATTTGAATATTTGATTCATTCCACACGTTTTGAAATTAAATCCCATTGAAAACATTTGATGTAGAAATGAATGAAATCTATAGACATAACTGAAATAGATAGTACTCTCTAGATATATCATATCTGTTAAATTTTGTTTATGTTTTCTTCTAACCTCCAAGATGTATAAAAACAATAAGTAGTGTTATATATTTGTAAATACCAGAATCATGAAGTTAATGACACAATTTGCGTTTACCACTTTTTATAATATTGTATTTCTAATTAATTAATAGTTATGAAATAGTAGCTAGAAGTAATGTGTGAATAGGCATCAACAGACTTGTAAATACAGTAATGGCATTTTCATTTCGTATTGGCACCAAATGGTGTCATGATTTTCCAAAATTGGCAAAAGAATCTGGATTTTATTTCAATATGCATAGATCCAGAACACGTGTAGATTGGAATCGTATAAGTACGCAGTATAACAAATATATTCTTTACCATTATGATTTGTAAACAGATATATTTAATCCATACTTAAAATTCCCTTTTATTCTAGGTAACATAGATATAGATCGAATTATAAGAGAAAGAGATTTCCATTCCATTGATGATAATATAAATAATGTAATAGATTATTGTTTAGAAAGTGAATACGATGTTAAAATCTTAGATCCCAACTTTGTAAAACTCTTTTGTCTTGCACAGTTAGCAGTTGAATATTTATTATATTGTAAACAATATTTAGATCATAGTGTAATTATACTAAAAGATGAACTAAGATCAAAAATTGAAGAAAATGTTAAATTGAAAAAAGAAATAACTGCTTTAGAAGAAGTAGTGAAACATATGAAAGAGAAAGTAAAGGAAAAAAGTAAATTAATAGAAACTAAAATTGGAGATACTAATGGCGAAATTTACAAAGTAATAAAATTATGAATATGTATTAATTCTTGTTGAAATAATTTTTGTAATAACATTTTGTCCACAGAAAAATAGCTTTAATCATGCAAAAATTTTATTAAACTATTTTATTTTTCTAGTGTCCACATTGTCCAAAATCTTTTATATCTCCTATGTTTGTAAGTGCACATATTATTCGTCGTCATGCTTATGCATCAGAGTTATACATGCCTGCTTCTCCCATACATGAGCACTATCGCAGTGAAACTGAGAAGTTGCACAATGAAATAAAGAATTTAAAAGAAAGATTAAATGAAACAGAAAAGGTGATAAGGAATGAGTCTGAAAGGATTCCAGAGGAAAAAATATTAAGTTATAATAGAAGGCAAGCTGAGAGTGAAAATGAAAATTTTAGATACAATAGTAACAAATCTAAAGAACATTCAGAGTATAAAGAATATCAAGAAGAAATAAAAAATTTGAAGACCATGCTTTTTGATGAAATACATGTATGTATAAAGTAAATAAATATGAAAACTTCTTACTAATGATTTAAATGATAATATAAATATTCATATATATGTATACATGTATACACACATCAATATTTCAACAGAATTTAAGGCAAAAGGAAAAAACCATGCATGAACACACATCTGAAACAAACGTCCAAACATTCATAAATCAGCAAGAGAAAGAATTTCAAAAGCTAAAGAATCAATTACTTGACAAGGTAAGTAAAGTATACTTTTCATGAAATGAATTTTATTAATTTGTTTTGTAAACATTTTACAGCTTACTCCAGACATAGAAAGTATGCATGCAAAATTACAAGCTCAGGAAAATTATTGGAAATCAAAAATAGAACATTTGGAGAATCAACATCAAAAAGATATTGAGAGTCTTATCGCAGAATTAAAATTAACACAAAGTGCAGCTGATGATATGAAAGCCAAGTATGAAACAAAAGTTAACGATTTAGAACGCCAAACTGCGAATCAGTTGGATATCTTATTGGAACAAAGCAAACAATTACAATCTCTATCACAGGAAATAAATGTTTCACAATTGAATGAAAAAAATAAAGATTTTGAAAATAATTCACTGAGAAGACGTAGTCCACCTATAATATTAGACAAACTTAATGAAATTTTAAAAGCATCAGATGAAACTAATTCAAAACAAAATGGCACAAATACAAAAACTGAGCAAATTGCTGTTGGAAATAGTGTGATAGACACTACAATAAGTTCAAGTTTATCAAGTAAAGTGCTTCCATTAACAGTAGAAAATACTCATTTAAAGAAAGTTTCGAATTCCAGAAACAAATCCACTATTCATGAAAATAGAAGAAATATTAAGCAAAAAGATATAAAAAATAGAAATAATACAATATTTAATCCTGTGAAAACTATTGAAAAGGATTTAGAGTATTACAGTTCAAGTAATATTTCAGACACAGAAATTTCAGTGCCTGAAAAAGGAAATAATTATGAACACACAAAATATAATCGCGTAATTATAAAAAGTGACGAACTTGGCACAAGTAAGCCACAGGATATTTTTAATAAAAGCATATCTAATGAGTTTTTATCTAACAGTAAAAATACGAAAACATCAAAATCCTTAGAGGACAATGTATCATTTGCATCAAATTCAGAATCATTTGTTTCTGACTCAAGCACAGAAAGTGTTACTGCAATTCACAATAACTCCCCATTTCATGAACATAAAACACATTTACCTAAAAAAATAACAGGACATAGTTCATTTTATAAAAGATTACGAACTAGTTTAATGGAAACTTTTGAACAGAAATTAAGAGATTTAGGAGTAGATCCGGAATGGCAAGGAATACCAAAAGCAACATTCAAACAGAAAATGGACATTTTAAAGCATCATCACAAATTAACTGCAAAAGTAAGACATGCATATTAAATTTTTTATGTAATTTGTTATGTAAAAAATATTAACATCATTTTTTTTAATTTAACACAGAAGACTCCAAAATATCATCAGATTAAATTAAGGATAATTGAAGAAGTTCTTAATAAAATATCTAAGAAGAAAAAGGTTACTGAAAATGTGAAACAATTTAAAAACTCACCTCTACATAAACCAATAATCACTGTTAAATCAATGGTTGCAAAAGACCTTAATCATCAACATGATCCTGGTAATTACTATTATTCATATATGAATAAATTTCTCTGAAAAGAAATAACTCCAATAATTTTTTTTTAGGGCAAGCAACAACATCAAATAAATTTCATTCTATACCAGAAGATAAGGATTTTGCTAGAAATATACTCGAAAATAAATCAATGCCTACAAAAGCTACAAAAATTGCAAATTACGAAAGTATAGAAAAATTATTACAATTTTCTCCCAATTCAAAATCTTTGGAAAATATACAACATACAACAAATTCTCAAGAGATTTCAATAAGAAGAGATTCTTTCAACAAAATGAAATCTTTATTTACTCTTGAAACTCTTAAGATAATACCAAATGATAAAGATTTAGCTAATAACAAATCTATTGAAAACAGTAGTATAGATAATTCAAATGTGCAACAGGATTTACAAAGTATTTTCATATCTCCAAAACATAATAAAAGTGTTCTAAAATCTACAACTGGTTCAGCAAGTAGTTTGACAAAAAAAAAAGTTATTTTTGATTTAACTAATAATGAAAGTATAAAATCATCTTCCGATGATGTTACGGACAAAGAAGAGTTAAATGACAGTAATTGGAATTCTTCAAGGTACGTAAATTATCTATGCTCAATGTAGGAAATAAATAATATAGTACTATAGTAATTTTATAAATAATTTTAATTTTGCGTTTATGCAGTATGTTTGACAAGCAAAAACATTTGTCTCAATCAGAAGATTATAAAGGTTCAAATAATATTGTATTAAGGACTGCACAAAGTGATAAAATTGCGGAAATATCAAAAAAGCTTGAAGCACAGGTAAGAAAACCAGGTATTACAAAACTTGTTGTATTTAATGATATTAAACTATACTTAAACTATATTTTCTTTCAGCTAAATATGGTAAGACAAAAGCCTGTAGGATCAGTTGAAACAATATTTTCTTCAACATACATGCAAAATAAAGAGAATCAAATTAAGAGCAACGAACAAATAAATTCTACTAATATAAATTCTCTTTTAGTAAATCCATTCCAAGCATCTGTAACAAATTCTAAAGAAATGAATGATTCGTTACCACAACCAGCACCGCGTAATTTAAGAGATAAAATGTCTAATACCTTAGATGCAGAATCTATATCAGAAATATCAGATTTAGATTCTGATATAGATCAAATTTTAAAATTAGAATAATTTTAAATTAAAATTTATATAATTAAATATATAAATATACTTTCTTTTTAGCAAAAAAAAAAGATATTTGAAAAATATGATATATGTAATAACTTTTTGTTTATTTATTATAATCTAATCTATTAGACCAGAAAGACAATCATTACATAATGTAGTTGATATTTTATGTACTGTGTACAGAATTTTTATTTATGAAATGAATAAAAACAGAAACATTTTCTGCATCAACAAATTTTATTGCAGAATTATAACACAGGCTAGTTCAGCTACATGGGATCACCCAGGTATCTGCCTTATTTATTGTTGTATGAAAACACTTTCCTGGATAAATTTACGGTATCTCAAGGACCATGTGCAATGGTGGAAATATTATTTATCAATGATCGTTGTTTCATGAGATTTCAAGTTCATTGCCACTTTTTTTAATGGAACCATGTATCTATTTTCCATTATCCTTATACAACATAAAAAAACAAATTCACCGAAGTTAATAAACATACCGTTCTCAACATTTAATCTTAAAATATTTGCGCTTGAAATGTATATACATATGGAATTAATTATTTCGAATTAACAGCAAAATGAATAAACTTCTTGATTCCTAGGCAGCATTTTTTAACTTACGAGAGCTCAAACGGATGTTTAGAACCTGTAGAATTAATTGAAATTAATTTTATTTAAATAATCTCGCTGGTTACTTAGTTTTAAACAGATTTAAAAAATTGTCCAGTTGGCGGGCTACTAAACACTACAATCATCTAGCGGTGAAAAAATCAAATCTGTAAAAGTACCCTATTTTGGACATGGTGATGCCACCTACCAGCGAAAATTTTTACTGCGATTAGTATCGCTAATTTTGCTTAGGAATCAAGAAATTTGGATTTTTTAATTTTACCAGATGTCGATTAGTTTTACTTTTTCACCGCTAAATGCTTATAGTGTTTCATGTCCCACTATGGAATAATATGAAGAATTATATTTTGTAATTTATAATTTATGACTTGTAGTTGAAGAAACAAACATTAAATATATTTTATCAATTGTATGAGACACAGCACGATATCAAAATTATCCCGTACATAAAATTATTATCGATATGTTATGTCGCGGAGTATAGTAAAGGTTATATTTAAGATGCGCTGTCAAAGAATAATACACGATTATCGTACAAAATGGTCATATTTATATCTGTTATTTATTATAAAGTAACAACATATACTATTAAAAAAGAGTTAAGTAAAAGTAAGAGTTTAATAATCAATTAAACGTTTTGATCAACTTTTAATGGTAAAACAAAATGATGCCAATGTCTAATATATTTTGCTCAATATGCGATATGAAAATTGATCCTTCATCTTCTGTAAATATATTTTCTACATCTTTTCCTCGTCAAGGAGAATTGTTAGTAAATTTTGTATCACAAGTACTTCGTATAGCTACTTTTGAATTACAAGACCCTTACATTTGTCTACAATGTTACAATTTGTTTCAAATGTTAGAACAAGCACAGAAAACTGTTTTAAACATACGTTGTGAGATTTTGAAAATATATCATGCTTGTGAAAGAAGAAAAAATGTTAAACGATCAGTGTACGATGGTACAAAATTGAATATCAGTACAAACATAGCATTAGAAGCAAAAAAATTATATAATAGTAATGAGAACTTAAAGAAGGTATTGAATTTACAAAATGTTACTCAAGTAGAGGAAATAGTACAAGAACAATGTGTTCAAGATAATACAATATTGCAAAATATAAGTATTTCAAATACAAAAGCAAAGAAACACTTAAGAAAGGAAACAATCAATTATAATGAAGCAGATAGCACAAAATCATTTGATTATAATATTTATGATGACATAAAAGATGAAATTTTAAAAAATGATATATTTCACAATTCAGTGGCATTAACTAATAGTGGTAATACATGTAATATTAATTCACAAGGTAAAGAGAGATTATTTAAATCAATAAAAATAAATATAAAATTAATAACAAATATATAGAAATATTTGTTGATATTTGTTTGCAGGAAATGCACATGCATTAAAAATTCATGTTGCAGAAAAAAGCTGTATTTCACTGACAGATCCTGAAAGTGAATCAAAAAATACTGTAAAAACAGAATCCACATTTTCTAACAATATACTACAAATACAAAATGTTGAAAATATTATAAAAATAACAGAAAATACTGTGAACACAACAGGTGATATTTTATTTATTATTCATAAGGTTCCTTTTTTAAAATTATCTATTTATTACTTATTGTTTAAATCTTTATAATACATATATAGCGTCAGCAGTTGACCCAATAAAAATACCTATAAAATCAATAAAGATACCAAAGTATGATTTAAAATCATTAAAATATTCTTGTCCTATTTGTGGTAAAGTATGGAAAACATCGACTGAATTAAAAACACACATGAAAACTCATTCAACATTAAGACCATACATGTGTGAAAAATGTGGTCAGGCATATAAACATAAACATGCATTGGAAATACATGTTGGAATGCATAATGGAATAAATCCATTTCAATGTAATTTTTGTAAAAAGTGCTTTACACAAAAAGGAGCACTTATGAGGCATTTACCAATGCATACCGGTGAAATGCCCTATCAATGTGAACTGTGTGGTAAAAGATTCATACACCATACATCATACAATATGCACAGATTATCACATAGTGGTAAAAAATCTTATAAGTGTCAAGTAAGTAATTACTAGCATAGAAACATGATATACAAAACAGTTAAGTATTTCTGTGTTTTAGATGTGTGATTTGTCTTTGCTTTCAACATCTCATTTGAAAAGGCATATGCGAGTTCATACAGGTGAAAAACCATATAGCTGTACAGTGTGTGGAAAACGTTTTGCAGAACGATATAATTTGCTTGCCCATCAAAAAATTCATGATCCACACGAAAATAAGGCAAAAAAAGTTAAAGAAACGCAATTCCAGTAAGTATATTTAAAAGCTTGTAATTCCTACATAATACTTATCCTAATAACTTCATTTTCAGATGTAATCATTGTAATTTGATATTTGAACAGAAAAAAAGCTTAAATGATCATATGAAGTATCATTCTAATGTGAATAGTGAATCTGATTTTAAACAATCACAATGTACACTTCTTCAAGTTGAACCAGAACATCATGAACTATCAAAAAAGGTAGATTCTGAACACAGTGTATTACAAGAAACTTGGATTCAAATGAATCGTTCTAAATTAGACATTATTGATAATCAAACAAGATTTGTACTTCTACAAAATTCTTTACCTCAGATTGACGAAAATTCCTTTGCAGTTACATTTAGTGACCAAAAAATATCCTTGGGAAGTACAAACTATAATACAAATTTACATGTAATCATAGAACCATCAGATATATCACTTTTAAGCAATAATCTTCCTTCTATTGATAAAATGCATATGTGATTGAACATTAAAACAGAAACTTTAGATTTCTAACAAATAATTACTTTATTAGAATATACTTGAAAAACGCTTTAAACAAATTAATTATTTTTTATCATATACATGTGTAACTATTATCATATTTTTTAAACTTAGCAGGATAATATATAAATCAACTCTGCATAAATAAGTAAAGCCATTATAAATATGTATTCTTATGTCAATTAAGAGTTCCTTGTATGAAAGTATTTCTAAAAAAATGTGTTCACTTTTTGTAATATATATATTACTATTTGAAAACAGACTGTTATCAATAAAATACATTGTACAAGATAATCATATAACCAGTAAAATGAAAACTTTAAAAAATGAATTATGAGTGGATTAACTAGTTTTATAACTGAACATTTATCTTGTACCTAATCAGCAACATCAGTTAAATCTTCTACTATTTGACTGGGCATCAAATCCTTCCATGAAGTAACACCATACATTCTCAACAAAGTTCTTCTTTGTAATATAGGCGTTGATAAAGATCTACAAATCAATAAATCCAAATGATATTACACATAGCAATTGATATAAAAAAAAATTGGAACTTACTGTTTTATTTCATCAATAATGGGATCAACCATTGCCGGAATAGCAATCTTTGAAAAATGATTAAGTTCTGCTAAAAATTTAGGTTCTTGAAAAGAATAATTTGTGTATAATTCATAAATAAAATTAATTAATTTGTTAAATGCTTTAAAATAATCATCTGATAGTAGCTGAAAAATGATGATTATATAAAAGTTTTTCTAATGATAAATTATGAATTTGGCATTCTTAATTTACTTTTATCGAAGACATGTTACCACTAAGGAAAAAAATCCAGGCTTATTCACATGTTGATCTAGATACATTTTTCTTGACTTTAATATCAAGTCGGTATAGAAATCTTTCATATCTTCTGGTTTTTCCATTTCTGGCGACTTAAAATAAATTACAGATTTGTATTATTTTATACCTATATAATCTTATACATATATTAATTGAAAACAATGACACCCTGCCCGTCGAAAGAAAAGTAAATTATTCAATACAAACTCTTCTTGTTAATAGTTCTTCACTTGATTCACTAAGTTCATCTGTAAATAAAGGTACTATTCCTCGAATCAATGTATTACGACGCTGCAAAAGTTTTGCTTGATGTCTTTTACGCCTTAATTGTTCATCTTCCACTATAACATTTGAATGCTCATCTAAAATTACCTAAAAAAAAAAAAATAAAATTACTTACAACTATTATGTGTTAGATAGAGGTATGCAAGAACCAGAAAATGTATGAAACCCGATAGTTGGAATGAAACAGAAACACATCGGATTGGGTCGAGTTCGCGAAAGTATCGGATTTCCTAAAAATATCCGGTATTCTCAAAAAATCACCTATATCAAGACCCGTTTTAATGAATAAGACCGTGTTCAAATTTTCTATTTTTTAGGCGTTTTCGGAAATCATATTATGAAATTTATTTATTTAGTTATTTTTACTTATTTAATTTATTAATATAAAATTATGAAATGTGGAAGATTGAGTGGAAATAGTGCTAGATAAACTCAATACTCGTAATCCTTTATCATCAAAATGTGAATTAGTGTCTTGTTCCTGAAATTTAATATAATTTGATGTTTTGTCTTTCATTTCTGTTGTACCCTGCACAGCTTCATCATCAAATATTGTTACATTCCCCAATGTATTATGAGTTGCTTTATCATCAGTCTCTGTTGCCAGTGGAATTTTGGGAAGCAATTTAAGATCTCTTATAATCTATAAGCAAGTTTAAAATAATATTTGTAGCACTATGAATGGTATAATAAAGATATGAAATTGTTCATACATCATTTAAAATTTCTTTAATAAAATTTATATCACTTCCTATGGGTATTGCTGAACTTTCTTCAGATAATAAATTTTCTTTACTATCTTTAGTACATGTATAAACATAAAACCTTTCTTGTATCCATTCACGGTGGATTTCTTCATTTTTTGGGAGCACAAGAACTGCTCTACTATTGGAATACCGGTTAAGCATTTGAATGGTTGCATGTAAATCCGTTTGTGTTATACCAATTTTATTTCTTAATTTTAAGGAAGTAATTTGATTGTGATCTATATAAATATAAATAAAAGCATCTTGGAAGATATTTTTATAGAAAATTTAATTTATCTAACTAACGAAATCCATAGCTGTATCCTAATCTCTCTTGAATTGCTAAAAATTCTCCATGACGAGACATATCATTAAATTCTTCTCTGTCTACAAAAATGTAAAATTGATTTTCACTTTCATCTTCTGAGCTTTTTGTTGTATACCACTGACAATATTGGACCTGTGATAAATTATTATTTTAATCCGACATATTAAAAATGAATTAGAATATTACTTTTTTTGATAATGTTTGGGTCGCATGAAGAGCCAAAGATAATTTTCTCACTGCACTTGGACCTGTGAGTATTATTATAGGTGGGCTCACTTCATCATATGGTGTTACATGAAGATCAATTTTAGGAATATTTAATTGCTCTAATAAAGTTAGCTTTGTTATAGTGCGAGCAGCTGTTAAATTTACTGGTGGTGCAAATAGAGCAACTGCAGCAATCTATTTAAATAAATTCTTTAATAATTTATATAAGTTGATAATTATCAATACTTGATTATATACCTTTTCTGAAGTAGATACATTAACACCATCAATAATCTGTATACTTGGTATGGAAAATAGAAGTACAGCTTTATAATTAGGCCACTTTGTGCAACTATTACCTCTAAAATCTACTTCTTGTATTAAACCAGTGAGATTTAATAATTCTAATAAATCATTGATTCTATTAAACTTTAAATCTATCACACGTAAACTATATGCATCCTATAATTTTAAACACATTGTTACAGTTTAAATATTCATCTAATTATTAAATATGGAATTATTACCTTAAAAAATTCTAAAGTAGACAATTTATTGTATCCTAAATATAATTTCCGCAAATCAGATAAAGTACTTATGCCATATCCAGGAATGGCGGATTTATATGACAGTATACAGTTGCCCTCTAAATTTAGTTCTTGAATATTTAATCTATCCAAATTTTCAATGTACTCAATTAAGTTATATGATAAATTTAAATATTTCAAATATCTAAAAATAAAATACGTAATGTATAAATGAAGTCATATTTTATTTAATTACATGAAAAAGCATGCTAACTTCAAATTTTGCAAACCAGTAATGGTTTCAATTGCATTATGTGACAAATCCAAGTGAACAATACTCCAGAAATCACTGATATCATACATTTTTGATATATAATTGTATGATAAATTTACATATGTCAAATACCAAGGAGGTGAAAAATTTAGAATAGTATTCATTCTGTTATGTGCTACATTTAAATACATTAAGTAGGGGACTCCTCCCAGGGGTGATAAATTTGTAATATAATTATATGCAAGATCAATATATTGTAAGTAACGGTGGTAACTTAACATTGTAATATTTGATAGTGACTGCAAAAAAGTTGTTTTCATCATATTTGTTTTATAAAATATTATGTTTTTCATATATAATAATATACCATATTTCTCATAATACATTTGCTTAATATATAAAGACTATTTTCAGGAGATTTAGTCAAAAATGATTTTCCAACTCCTATTAGTCTGTCAGTAAGATATCCACAGAATTCTATATCATCAAATGATGTTTCTTTAAGATTTCTTAATTTCATAACTGGTGCTCTACCATCATCCCATAAACTGATATCTAGAGCATAACTACTCCAGTTGTTTTCAGTTGCACATTGTATTATTTTTTGATCTATTGAAAGTGATATTTGATCAAGCAATGAAAATGAAAGATTCGACTGTGAAAACGAATAAATTATAATTATTTCCAATTATATTATAAAATAAAATTAGTTTTATATTAAGCAAAATTTACATTGGATGAAGACTTTGAAGTAGTTGATATAGAATCATTAGATGCAATTTCAAATAACATATATCTATCCTCCATAGTTTCCCAACTCATATCACTATGTGATAGCAAATCTATATCATCATTTTCAATAACTGTATCATCCTTCTGCAAAGGTGCCTTTGGTACAGAAATCCTACCAATTGCATTTTGAGAAAGTAGTGGTTCAGAGGTAGAGAACAAATAAGAAAACTGTAATTATAAGCATAGAAATTAATTTTTGTATGAATGATATCAATTTTAATTTTATAAAACTAATCAATTTGAGCAGAAATATAATTTTACTCTTTTTTCATCCATTATTCTGCTTGAAACATTAATTATTTATCTTTGTGATAAATTATTTTCATATAAACCACTAATATACAATTTTCTATTGTTTCTTAACAACTGAATATACACAGGGCTACCAAATTATGTAAAGAAACCGCAATTTGTTATAAAGTTTGTTCATAACAATGTTATTTATATAACAATAATACCCCTATACAAGGAATTAACTTCCCAACGAAAAGGAATTTTGAATGGTCTGGACTCTAGACAGAGCTGCAAATAGCATAATTCCTTTCAAATTCCTAAGGTCCTTGCGCTAGCACGTAACATTGTGCACACATCATCCAATCAACAGAGCCGAATTAAAATTTTCCTTCTTCATAGAAATATAGGGCAAGAAGTTAAAATGAAATAAAATTACCTAAATATGAAATAAGATTTATTTTATAATAAATTATACCTAAATTTTTTAGTATGCATTTTTAAAATACAATCTTTTTTTATTTTTTTTTAAGATAATTCACTTGCTATACTCATAAAGTAAAATGTATTTTTCTTGAATAATTTTTAAATTTCTAATGTAAATCAATTTCCCATAAAATTTTCAATTCTTTATTATTCACCTCTTCAAATAGCAACGATATTGACAAAGGTGCAACAAAATATTCAAAGTGTCATATTCAAATTTAGTCGTTTCCTTAGTTATGTTCATAAAAATATAAAAATGTATAAAAATCCGCAGTGTATTAATAAGAAAATCATCGGTAGCAACCGACCCATTCGGAATTTTCGCGGTGCGAAAGAAGCGACATCTTCCGGTACGATTTGGCAATTACTTCCTGTGAGTGACCATTTATGTTCATTCGCGATCCGTGCGTCGTGTGATATTGTTGCGTGTGGTCTGTGGTGACGTTACGGTGATAGTATTCGGGTGATTTATTTGCGGTCCTCGTGTATTTTTCGCGTTTGAAAGAATAACAAAGACAAAAAAAAAACGAACGAAATATGTCTGAGATTGATGCGAAAGTGAACATGTCGCTTGGTAAGTGGCCAGAGTCTCGAAAATCTAGCAGTTTTGCTGATAGTCCTGGGTGAGCGTACGGCAACTGTTTCTTCCTTTGCACGAATTCAAAATGGCGATGAAAATTATACAACGTAGATATATATCCACATTTATTTTCGTTCATTTAACATCCAAAATGGTAAATAGATCTCTAAGAAAATAAAACAAAGAAACGTATCTGTGTCAGACGATGAATCAACTTTTGATACAGGATCGTTTCGTCTCCCTAATTAATTATTAAGCAAAAAAAAGGCAGACATATTTTAATCGATGTTTACTTATGAGAGGATGTATGGTGTCTTTTCTAATCGCTGGAAGAAAAATGTCTCCGCTATTTATACCGATGATCGAATAACCAAGTGTATATGAATTCCGGACTTTTTCAAAAGAACCAATTCAATTTCAACGAAATAGAAACGAAATAGATAACAGGCTTCTACTAACGACAGTGGTAGTAAAGAAGAAGAAAGATATATCCGCCATGAAGAATTTATACATTCTGAGAAAAATACTATGATTTACGTAGGATTGGCGGTGAGGGGATTTCTTACAATTTTTGACCAATTACTCGAGAAATTTGTCGAATGGAAAATTTACGTACCTGAACATTTTTGGATAATAACACAACCAAAGTTATGATTCATGATTTACGGAAAAGAAGTCAACTTTCTCATTACGTGGGATATACGTTTGCATAACTTTAGTCGTATTTTTATCTCTTCTATATCATATTTCTCGAGTTTCTCTTTGTTCATCTGATGAACTTGAGAGATGCTACATACTATACGTGAGATAAAAACACGCTGAAAATTTTCAAATCGATTTTATTTTTGAACGCATTACGCGTTCTATGAAAGTATATGGAATGTCTGCGACAAATAATAATCGCCGTTGAATTCGAGAATTTAACTAAATTCTAAATGAAAATGGTATTTATGTATGTTACAAGTGTGCAATCCAGAATAATTTAAGTTTAAGATTAAATATGTTCGCAATTTGTCAATTAAAAACATGCATTCTATATAAATGAATACTTCATGATATGTCAAATGTTATTTAGAATTAACAGAAGCATTTTTATTAAGCAAATTATTAAAGATAAAAAGCCCGATAGAGTGCGATTGTTTAAACAACCAAGATGTATAAAACTGCAAGAAGAAGCATCTATGTGATTAAATGTTATATCTAAATCAGTTATTAAATGACTTATTAGATAACTGGATTTTATTAATTTCATGTAAGACTCGAAGGCATCTACTTCAACAAATGAGAGAAATTTTTATGTAATCTACAAACTTTTGTCTACAAGCAACACATCAATGGAGGCAATATAATATTGGTTTATGATGCTTATGTAGTGGAAAATTTTGTGGATAACATACTAATTGCATAAGAGAAGTCAACTGGAAAAACTTTACCTTCAACTGAAAGTAGATATCTATCAGAAATAATGCCACTATGTTATTGTAAAACATCAATAATGGATCTATTCAATTATAATTTTGTTCAAATATAATTGATATAATAACCAATATTAATAGCAATATAGATAGTCTGTTTCCTTTGTCAATGAACAATGAATGACATGTTTTTGTTAAATTAAGATTGAAATGGAAGAACAGACTAAAACAGACAATATAATATAAAAATTATATTTTGAAGATATGCGTTGAATCAAGAGAAAAACTGAAATATGATAAACATGCAGATATAGAAAGTGTGAAGAATTACAAAAGTATGAAGAATCTTCAGTATGCAAGAAAGTACACATGACATTTATGTATCAGTGTATAAATAATTGAAACACTCACGGAAGATCACAATGAAAATAACACAGAGAGAAAGGACATTTATTAAGTACAGAAATAAAATAAAATAAACAATTTAATATGCACGAAGATTTAGTTTTAGTTAAAAATATCTTAAAGAAAAGAAAATAAAGAATATAATACATGTGGAAATTTATTATTATTAATTAAATTAGCCAATAATACCTTTTATGTAGCAACAAATACTTCCTTTTCATAAGATGAAATCTTTTGTTACAAATATAATTCTAAAGTAATGCATTATGAAAGAAAAATATATGAAAATCATCTGATTAAACTTATTCCTATATATATATATTATTTATTTATTTATTTATTTACTTATTTATTTATTTTATACAAAACAATGGTATTTTAAAGTGTCCTTGTCATCTGCAGAAGTACAGTGTTTCACTACGTCTGTTATTTTTTATTTAATATAGAATATGTGATTTTTATTGTTATTTTTTATTTGATATAATTTAAGGAATTAGTAACACATTTTAAACTTAAAGGCTGATCTATAAACACAGAAATTCCAAGTTATATTCTACTTAAGTTTCATTGTAATTAATTGATAGATGTATGTGTATACATAGACCATACACAGTGAGATTATTTTGAAAGTATATACACATATTGGAAGAAAATCAGGGAAACAATTCACAAAAATAAATATCGAAAAAGATCGATATACTTAAAAGAATTAAATAGAAACTGAATTAGCCATATTGAGTTGTCCTTCAACATCATCCATACAAGAGGAAATTTTTCACATATTCCAGATTAAAGCTTAACACAAATTAACTTCATGCACTGATAAGACTGTACGCTCACTAAACCTTGTGAATTTTCTTCCTTTTAAGATGAAATCATAAAGATGGAGAAAAAGGAGAAAAAGAAAAAGGCCGGGGCTACTAATGGAAAAACTGGTGCTAAACGCACTCGAGGAAGTGTGCGAGGGCGAAGTGGACTCAGAGGTAGAGGTACCAGAGTAAAGCGTAATGTTGGAACTGCTAAAAAAGAGCAAACATGGCAAGCTGGGCAAAATAACAATAATAACAACAATAATAATAATGTGCGTGGTGGTTTTGTGAGAAAACGATATAAGAAAAACAGTGGTTTAACTAGATCACGAAGTAATTTAACATTAAATCAGAAACCTAATACACGAGGAGCTTTTAATGTTCGCCGTGGTCGTGGTAATAGATTTGGTCTGACTCGAAGTAGAAGTCGCACAAACTTGACTTTTACACAAGGAGGCTTTTTTACAAATAATAAGACTCCATTAAAACGAACGAACAGTTTACCAAATTTACGTGATCCAACTTCGGTTCATAATCGACTGGGATATCAAAGCCCTGCTCAAATTGCTTACCGAAATCGTGTTAAAAGAGCAAAACAATTGCTGCTACAAAGACAGAACCAGAGATTATCCTTACAAAACCAATTCAGAGTAAGTTAATATTGTAGATAATAAATCATAAACGTAATTAATTTGACGTTAATTTAATTATGTTCTTCTCTTGTAGATTCCACAAGCTGGGAAATCATTATTATCACTCCAACAAAGATCCACAGATAGAAGACAACAAATTTTAACTTCTCAACGTCGCTTTACTACTGGTGGATTACGATCAGATCAAATTGCCCGTGCACAAAGACGTGCACAATATGAACAAAAATTAATGAGAATGAAGTATGCTTAAATGTCTTCACATTTATTGTTTTAAGTAGCTTACAATTAAGTTCATATAATTTGAAATACTTTTTAGTAAATTATTTTTTATTTTCAATTACAAAATCTTATACTTTATATTGGGATTTTATTGAAATTATACAATGTTGTAGTTCCTCGCGATTAAATACAAACTCAAATGTAAACTTCATGTATACATTGGGAAATGAGTACAGTCCTAGCACGCATCAACGCCCTCTTACTCTTACCCCAAGCAGAAACGGAAGTGCTGTGAACAGTTTGCGCCCATTACCAAGAGGAAGGTCTCCATTTAGACAAAGTGTACAAAATTTGAATATGGTATGATAATAAAAATGATTAATAAGATATTACTGGTAGTTATAATTTAAAAAAAATCAAGTTTTGTGTAATTTATATAATTTAATATGGTGAAATTTATAAATTTCAGGTTGGTCGATCACCTATGTTTGGTCGACAACGTTCAAGGTCAAGATCGCGTTCCCGTTCTCGTACACGCAACACTCCGTCATCAGACGCAAGACCAGATGTCGATGATCGTACTTTCAGCGAAGTCATGTATAGCTTGTCCGGAAATCTCGGCGTTACAGGAAGAACGCTTAATGATAGATTTAGTTTTTAAATTGAAGAAGGAAAGTTTGTTTTGTATTTAGAATATAAGACTGTTGAGGCCAGAAATTTTATGCTTGAAATAGATACTAGGTATAATGTTTTCTTATCAATTGCATTAATATTAAAGTTACATCAAGTAGAAATCAATTTATTTAACTCGAATGTTCCCCATTTTTTCGTTTGTATATTAAAACTATATGAAAATTATTTTGAAGTTTTAAAGCATAAAACATTTAAGTTTGAAATATATTCCAAAATATTAACTACATAATTCATGATAAAATGAATTCATAATAAATTCGATGTCTAATATTACCTCATCATTAACTCATTATTAACTCATATTTGAGTTTAAAAGTTTAATATAAATTGATTTGCATATGAAGATGAAATTTATAGTAAATTTTTGTATGAAAAGATAATTTGCAATATTTTTAATATTATATTATATATATATAATATATATATTTAATATTAAAAATAAATTTTAACTTTTTATAGATATTTCATTCTTTGTTACTTTATAAATATTTTAGTAACATTTTTATTTCGTTTTTATGTATATATTTCTATGCTGTAATAATAATTCGGCAGATTTATTTTTTTATCACACTTAATATATTTTATTGAAAAATGTGGCCTCAATTACGCGAGTTTAGTACATCTAGAGACAAAGTATAATATTATTAAAAAGAATGAACGCTATAACTATATTCGAATTATAAAAATTGTAGAAATTTTATTAGGGATGTTTAATTAGTTCTCAAAATAAGTATAAGTCTGAGTCGTGGAATAAGTTTTTAATATAGGTACGAGGATTATTCACATTTCGAGTATACTGAACATGATATATCAATGAAATATAAATATAATGTAGAATGAATTTCTTTTCTTTATTATACGTATTTAATAGTTGTTATATAAGTGCTTATAAGGAAATCATAATCAGAGTATATATAGTATATACATAGAAATACAATATAAATTGAACTTTTTTATTTTACTTTATTAACATAATTTAATATATATATCTTCTATCTATACACATATAAAAAGTAGGAGGATTTTTATTACACTATGAAAGTTATATTTAATCAAACATAATTTTATAGTTTATTGAAATTTACCATCCAACTACAGCGACGTGGTTTAGAATATAAATGCAATAATTTTTATAAGAGTTAAAGAATTTATTACTGAAATACTTTTCGATTGTAAAAATATTGCTTTATAATGTAGTATTATAATTATAAATACAGTGTCTCTCAGAATTCAACATTCATCGCCTACTCGACTTAACTGAATTTGTCACATTTTTTATATAAGTTTACAAATTCAAGGTATAATACTTTTACAAGAAAAACATCCTATAACGTTCTGTACATTTACAATAATTGTTTCACACCCCTCTTGGAAAGCCAAACAATTTTCAATGTGAATGTGTTAGAAAAACTCATTTTGTATAGCAATAAAATTGTTTAAAATTATTTGCCGGCAATATGTCCATTAGACTCTCGTCTTTTACATCATTTTGTGTTAGAAAAATAGGAAGACAGGTAACAGTATTTATTTTAAGTAGTCACATACAACAAATGCAAATATATCAAAGAAAATATTTTCAGTTTTTAAATCGTACTTCTGTCATTGTTCAACAAACTCGACATTTACAAGTTCATGAACATATCGCATATACTTTATTGAAAAATAGTGGAATTCCAACTCCGCCTTTTGGAGTAGCCAAAACTCCAGACGAGGCTGCCAAGATAGCAGCTGATCTTAAGACAAAAGATATTGTTCTGAAAGCTCAAGTTCTTGCTGGAGGACGTGGAATGGGGCACTTTAAAGATACCAACGTCAGCGGTGTAGTTATGTGTGAAACGTGAGTTTAATCAATTAAATCAACTCTATTATAATGTTATTATATTTATGATACACTGTATTTGACATATATTTTTAGGCCTGAACAAGCAAAGACTTTGACTAATAATATGATAGGTAAATTGTTAATAACTAAACAAACTGGAGAAGCTGGTAGAATTTGTAATTCAGTAATGGTGACAACACGTATGTTCCCACGTAAAGAATATTATATGGCAGTAATGTTGGAACAATCTTTTGATGTAAATTGCAACGTTTCATTATAACTAGACTGTGGATCTTTGTACAAATTCATATTTTTATTGGTACAGATAAAGAGTTTTAACTTGAAAGAAGGTTTTATTTTCTGAATGTCATAACATTTGTTTTCCTTTTGATAATTTATGTAATTTTGTGTTTGTGCACATTCTTGTATAGCTTTATATAAATGCATAAATATCTGCAGTCTAATTGTAACTATCGTTGAATTTATTATTAAAAGTAAAAATTAAATATGATTTACAGGGTCCTGTTGTAATTGTATCTAAACAGGGCGGTGTAAATATCGAAGACATCGCTGCCACGAATCCGGAAGCTATATCGTATACACCAGTGAATATCATGAAAGGTTTATCACTTGAACAAATAAATCAAGTTGTGGATAACTTAGGTATAGAAGGAGAGGAGAGGAAGATTACATCGTTAATTATTTGTAATCTCTACGAGTTGTTCATCGAGAAAGATGCATTATTACTTGAAATTAATCCATTTGCATTAGATATTTGCGGAGAATGTATGTTGTAAAAAAGAATTCAATGAATTCATTTTATTAAATTAAAGATAGTTAATAACATAAGTATTACGTATTTTCAGATTTTGCCTTAGATTGTAAATGTTCTTTTGACGACAGTTCAGAGTTCAGACAAAAGGAACTATTTGCACTGCAAGATTTCACACAACTAGATCCTAACGAAGTCCAAGCATCTAAGTTTAATTTAAGCTATATAGCTTTAGATGGAAATATAGGGTGTATGGTAAATGGTGCTGGATTAGCGATGGCTACTATGGATTTAATAAAATACAATGGCGGTATGCCAGCTAATTTTTTAGATGTGGGTGGTAGTGCCACTGAAGAAGCTGTGATGGAAGCTTTTAAAATAATAATTTCTGATCCGAAGGTACTTAAAATTTAAAACAAGTAATATTCGAATTATATCTTTTGCCAGTAAGTTTGGAAATAGGTAATGTAAGGTTTAAAACCATTTTACCAATTTTTAGGTAGAAGCAATTTTCGTAAATATATTTGGTGGTATTATGAGGTGTGATATAATCGCAAAAGGTATTATCAATGCGTCCAAAGAGTTACAGTTGAATATTCCCGTAGTTGTAAGACTGCAGGTAATTTATCACTAATACACGAGGAAAAATTATACACAATTTTTTTATACTAGTCTAATCTAATCATATAGGGAACTAACGTAGAAGAAGCTCATCGATTGATACGGGAAGCACAATTGAAAGTTATTTCCGTAGATGATTTTGCCCAAGCTGCTGAATCGGTTGTAAAATTATCTTTAATAATAAAAGCTGCAAATTCTATGAACTTGGACATTTCTTTCACATCCAAAGAAACATCGGCAGAAAAGTCTAAAGTCGGAAGCAAGAAGAAGTAAAAGTGAAATAAATTTTTATATTTTTAGACACAATTTGAAAGATATATTACATACATAGATATAATTATTATGTTCGTTTTATTTTATATTTATTATTTTATATCTGACAACAAAAGTTGGATATTATAAAATATTAGATGTCTTTCCTTTTTGACCTTTTTTATATTATATAAATTTATGTGGATGTAAATATGTTTGTAAAGAATAAATATTTTTTTCGAAATTTATGATATAATAATTTATTCTAGTTTCGAATATAATATATTATCTATATTATTTTGTATCATAATTTCTAAGAATTGTAATCATGAAATTGTTGCTGCCAGTACTAAAAATGATTTACTTTTCTTTAAATTTATATAGATTTAGGTATTTTATAATTATATGAATGAATAACAAAGAATGCTTAATTTTGACTCAAGACTACTGAAAGATAAAATAGAATAATACTAGTGTTTAAATGGCGACAATAGAATTAAATTAACTATACAAAACAAACTAAATATATTTTTTTCACATATAAATATAATAACTTTTACAAAACTTGTACAATGAACTTATTATTGAAATGTTATATCTATAATTAAAATGTCCCAAAATTGGAATACAGTAGTAGAGAGAAATCGAATGAGTAATTAAATCAGAAAAAATTCAAATAAACATAAAGAAGTGCTGCCATCGCGGCATCACCGTGGAGTTTGCGTCATGTTTTTACAGGAAACATCAAGGAAGGTGGGGACATGAAGGCGTAGACAGCGCAGCTTACATTTGGCACTTTTGGCAGTCCACTGCCACTGCTTTAGTAAGATGGCCACCATGTTGTCTCGGACTATCTCAATCGTTGAAAATTTTACCCGATTCAATGGGTCAAAGGTACATTAAATATTCTATTTTTCGTGTCGTACTATATTATTTGTTTACGATAATTCCTATTCATTTATGTCATTTTATTCCATTTTCACGAATCCATCGATATTTACGCCAATAATTCATAAGTGGTATAATCACCATATTAGATATCTGTAGTCTGCTAAATTGAGCGCCAGGGTCAAGCGATTCGAAGCCAAAGATTGTGGCCTTGCACTAAACCAAGTTTTTTTTACGAAATATGAATATGACAGTTGTGCAATATGAGCGTGGACATTTTCACAATCAACCTTTGATTCGTTGGTCATTGACTCTGTTCTGTACATTCGTATTTAATTAATATTTATTCAATTACGTGAAAAATGACACTACTTGTCAAACTACCAAGAACTGTCATTCTTTTTGAAAATTTGAAATTCGAATAATCGATTATCATCACTATTGATTACTTCGTTTTGTTACGAAGTTACTCTTTTTTTTTTAAAAAAAGTGTTTTGGCATTTTTTTTATCATCTTCAGTATTCAATTTTATATCATTTGTTTTCAATAACTATACTCACTGTTATTTTCTCTTGTTTTGATTAGTTAGAGTATTTCTTTACCAAAGACAAAATAAAGTACAAGTGCCAAGTATGCGATTAGAAGTATGTGGGTCATTACCATTGATTGATCTTTGTACTTCTTTGCTCTTCTTCTTTATGTTCTTCTGTATTAAACAATTAATGTCTATTATTATCATATATGTTACACAAGCTTTATTTATTGTTATTGATCCATTTTTGCTATTTCATTTATATAGATACTGGGATGCAAAACCAACTTAGTAAAGCAATCAGTCAGGAATTTGAATGTTCATGAACACATCAGTTACAGTTTATTAAATGAAGCTGGAGTTCCAACTCCTAAATTTGGAGTTGCTAAAACTGCAGATGAAGCTGCCAAACTTGCTGCTGATTTGAAGACCAAAGATATTGTTTTGAAGGCACAAGTCTTAGCTGGTGGCAGAGGAAAGGGACATTTTAAAGGAACTAGCATTAGTGGTGTAAAGATGTGTGAAACGTAAGTTATTATGCCCAGGTGATGATAGATATGTATGCTTTGCATTACATTAATTTTTCTTTTTTTTTTATAGACCAGAAGAAGCAAAAAAATTAGCCAGTCAAATGTTAGGTAAATTGCTAATTACTAAACAGACAGGTGAAGCAGGTAGGATATGCAATGCAGTAATGGTTACACAACGTATGTTTCCTCGTAAAGAATACTATCTTGCAGTTATGATGGAAAGAGCCTTTGGTGTAAGTTGCTAAATAAATGTAGTTTCAATGAATGGAAGAGCAGCTTATATAATTAAAAAATTTTTTATTTGAGGGTCCAGTCATAATAGCTTCAAGTCAAGGTGGTGTAAATATTGAGGAGGTTGCTGCAACAAATCCTAGTGCTATCATGTATGAGCCCATTGATATACATAAGGGTATTACGAAAGAGCAAGCAGATCGAATTGTTGTTAAACTTGGACTTCAGAATGTTAAAGATTATATTTCTAACATCATCATGAACCTGTATAAGATGTTTCTTAAGAAAGATGCTCTTTTATTAGAAGTGAATCCTTTAGCAGAAGATGTTAATGGAGAATGTAAGTTCAATCTTAAAAATTTATAATTCACTATACATTATAAAGAGTAACATTTAAAAATTGCATTTTTTAATATACAGATTTTGCTTTGGACTGCAAGTGCAGATTTGATGATAATGCTGAATTTAGGCAAAAAGAACTATTTTCCTTAAGAGATTGGAGTCAAGAAGATACTAAAGAAGTTGAAGCTGCTAAATATGATTTAAATTACATTGCACTTGATGGTAACATTGGTTGTATGGTAAATGGAGCTGGTTTAGCTATGGCTACTATGGACATCATAAAATTGCATGGAGGTGAACCAGCTAATTTCTTAGATGTAGGCGGTGGTGCGTCTACATCTGCTGTGAAAGAAGCATTTAAAATAATTACATCAGATTCACGAGTGGGTTCACATAATATAGATTCTATTATTTCTAATATTGATAAGATTGATAAATATTCTTTTTTTATATCAATTATAGGTCCACGCTCTTTTGGTTAACATATTTGGTGGAATAATGAGATGTGATGTTATCGCAGAGGGAATTATTGCTGCAACTAAAGAACTTAGCTTAAAAATTCCTGTTGTTGTTCGATTACAGGTATAATTCTAAATACATATTAATACTTTATTGGAGTAATTGACATAAATTTAATTTTATATGATTTTGTTGCCATTTCAGGGTACAAATGTAGACGAAGCAAAAGCTCTTATTGCAAATGCAGGTTTAAAAATTGTACCAATAGATGATCTTGATGAAGCTGCCCGAGTTGCGGTTAAATTATCAACGATTGTTAAATTAGCACAATCTGAAAATCTTAGCGTTAATTTTGAAATACCTTCGATTTCATAAATATAGTAAAAATTGTTATTTGCATATTATCAGAAGAACTTCGAGGGTATATTCATATTGCTAAATGTTTGGAACAACATTTGAAAGTAATAACTAGATTAATAATTTCGAATGTCACATCTGTGTTGTCTTTAGAATTACATTTGAGTACTTCACATATGTTTTTATTATAAGTGGAATGGAAAGAAAGTTCATTGAAGCTTTTGTTTTGCTCGATGTTTGAAACATTTATATTCTCTTTAAAAAGAGATGAATGTGATCGTAATTTTTAATTACGGATTTGTACATTTGAGAAAAAAAACTAAACCTGTATTTAATTACGATCTTTTACATCTAAAATATTGCAAAAAATACTAGACAATTGAATTACTTCCTTCTCAATGCAAGCACAAATTCGTTCCCAAGAAGTACGCAGACTTCTTCAAGAATGTAATTTATTGCTTACCCAATTAACGGGGGTTTCTGTGATTCAGTATTAAAATTAAGTTATACAATATACACTTACTGACATAGCTATATCTTTTGCACGAAAGTGTACTCGATATTCTTTCACAACTTACATATATGTTAACAAAAAGTACATGACTACTGCTGTCCAAAAAAAGGAAACCTTTTATATAATCATCCACAAAAAATTGTTATAATTGAGATATTACACGAGATATGATTGTCATATCTCATTTGAAAAGAAAAAAGGGCCTGTTTAATGTAACATAGACATATGTAGTTATATGTATACATATATAAATTATTTTACGTAATTTTGATTTGTTTTTATTTTATTAATGAGTCGAAAATAAGATGATGCTCACGTTTCTTGCTTCCCTGAAACATAATATCATTGCGAAATAATCAGATTACAACGTATCAGTATTATGACATGATATGGTGATGATATAGTAATGAAATAATTATGATATAGTATTGTTGCATCTATGTTTACATATATATGTATATAAATATATATATATATATATATATATATTACAAAATATATATCATCGTTAAATAAATTATATTATTATTTAATTTATTGGAAGAAATTTGTACAAAAAAGAAAGTTATCGATTAGTAAATGTAATATTATTTTAAATATATTATAAAAATATTTCAAATAAAATTTATCATGTTCCTTCAAGTGTGAAATCTTTTAAAAGTATTCTTGCTTAAATGCAACTATTATGATTGGTAATAATTATTTTCTTCAATAAAAATATGCTATTATTATAAGACGACTGTTCTTTTCATTTATCTACAAATTTAATTTAAAGTATTTGAAAAGAAATATCAGAGGAAATATGTAGTAACATTCGTAGTTTGTTTTTAATTTAGGATCTTTTGAAGTTGGCCTTCCTGTTTGATGCTCAACTTATTTGCGATTGATAGTAACAAGTAATAAGGGACAGGGGTTATTCATTTTGAATATCGTGTAATGTATTATAACGAAATCTTCTAAAGTCGCTTATTTTCTTATATTTTTCAATTTGTATCCTTAATATTTACAAAATGGTGAGAACAAAGGCGGATCGCGTCCCTACAAGAGGTAAAACAAATTGTTAAAAATTCACCTTTTTTCAGTAAATTATTTAAAAAATTTCTTTCGTTTCTTTGTTATTTCATTTCAGTTGGTTTTGATTGTTAATTTAAACTTGTATTATTATGTTTGATAAATATTTTGTAGTTTTATTCAAGTTATATTATTATTTTTAATTGTTAGAGTACCAGAAGATAATTAATTTTACAAAAGTTTCATTAATATTTATTATTTGTAGCTGTTGGTAGCAAAGCACCACATAAAACTACGAAAAGTACACCAGTTAAGAAATCAGGTAGCAGTAGCAAAGGTAAGATTTATAATTTTATTAAATTAAAGGTATAGTTTCAAAATTTAAAACAATCGTAATTTTAGGAAAGAGTTATTCAGGTGGTAATCCTTATCATCCAAGGGAAACTCCAGAATGGCAGAAGCCTATTACATGTTTTCTCAACCAAGGTTCTGTGAATCAATCTGAAGATTTGTCAAAAGCTCAGGTATATAATGATGGTATTACCAATAAATATATTTAGATAATAAAACACATTATTTTAAATAATAGGGAGATGCTGGTGGAGATCCTAGCCAAGTAGTAGAAAATGAGTCGGACTAAAGATGTGCAACATTGTTGTTAAATTGTTATGGTATTATCATAGTGTTATTTGTCAGTACAAAAAGTTATTTATTTTTTTAAACCAGTTTGGGTATAAGTATTTTATATTTTATTACAATGAACAGCAAAGAATTTTTAATTTAAACTAACATGAGACAAGTAAGAAGATAAGAATAAGCAACACAAGCATCTAAATGCTGAAAGTAGAATTAAATTAAGTAAATTAAATATAAAGCAGACTAAATATATTTTTTTACTCAACATTTGAAATGTGATCAATATCTTAAGTATAGTATTTATAATTTAAAAGACAATATTGTAGTATGTCTAAATAAAATTATCATAAATGAAGGATCATTTATTTTATAACCTAATAGGATTAACCTTTTTTATTTAACTCTTTAGATCGCAGATACAATTATCGTCATTCGAACTTGTAAAAGAATATCAAAGTATAAAAAACCATTTAAGCGAAGTAAAACGCGTCAGAGAGAAATGAACCAATCGTGAAGCTATATTGCGATGTTTCTTTTCAGCGGTTATTGTTTGATAGAGTTTAGGAACGCAATTTCCTATCAAAATTTTGGCAGTCCAAGTTGCGGTAAAGTTTCGCAGTATTGAAATGCTGCCGACAGTGAAATTTCATTAAAATACAGTTTCTAACGCGATTTTCTATCGAATAAACGTAACCAAGTTCAGTGTCGTCTGCTTCGACGGAACTTCGTAATTTTTTTTTCTTTTCGTTTTATTATAACGTGAAATATTGGAACGACAACTGTAACCGGCTGTAAAAAAGTTTTCAATCATGGCTAGTGTTTCCTATCAAATTGCAAACCTGCTAGAAAAGGTATTTGACATATTTTTTGAAATATATGCTGAAAATCCTATCATTTTTTATTCTGAGATAAAATTGATGAGGATGTTAACACTTGATCCGGTGATGATATTGAAGTTCTACATAACCTCGCTTTATTGTTTAAAAAAATATGCAATTATTCTTATAAGCAATGATTTTCTAATTTTCAGTACGAATAACGATATTATGCTTGTTCAATATTATTTTTTTTTTTAATTACAATATAATATTTTGTCATTATATACTTTACATGGCCAAAAATGTACAGATTCATGAATTCATTGTCAGCAAGAAACAAAGGTGTTTTCAGCTGTCACTAAGATAATATTATATATGTATTGTTTTTATCTTTCATTGGAATAATCCAAAGTTTTATATATGTATAATGATTATTAGTTGATATATTGTTTATTATTAGTAATTTGATTAGTTTAGTATATATTTTATTATCAAATGGAACAATACATTCTTTGCTTATTTTTATAAGTAATTTTAATTGCGAAATATTATTCATTGTTTTGGTTTTATATCGATGTTTTAACTCATATTTTATTGTCTTAGATGACATCCACCGATAAGGACTTCAGATTTATGGCAACCAATGATTTAATGAGCGAACTCCAAAAAGACAATATTAAACTGGATGATGATTCAGAACGTAAAGTTGTGAAAATGCTTCTAAAACTGTTAGAGGATAAAAATGGAGAAGTACAAAATCTTGCTGTAAAATGGTACACTTATATTTAGATTTAGATGTGAATTTTTTGGTTTGAAATTTCATAATAATATTGTGTGTTAATTTTTAGCATTAGTTGTTTTTCTTTAAAAATTGATTATATGTAATTGCTTGTGTGTTCGAAACGCATATTATGTTTGCAAGATTTTCTTTGTATTTGGACACGATTACAGAAACGTGTCCGATTTCAGTTTGGGCCCACTAGTCAATAAGGTAAAGGAGTACCAGGTGGAAACTATTGTAGATGCCTTATGCATTAACATGGTATCAGATAAGGAACAATTAAGGGATATTTCCAGTATTGGATTGAAGACTGTAATATCTGAGCTTCCTTTGGGATCCAGTGCACTTGTCGCGAATGTTTGTAAACGAATAACTGGCCGACTAAGTAGTGCTATAGAAAAAGTAATTAATGTTTTCAAACTTATAATAACTCATCTTAAAATCATTAATAATATTTTATATAACATATTCAGAATAAAAGAAATAATTCTTTATTACATACAGCAGGAGGATGTATCCGTACAACTCGAAGCACTCGATATTATGGCCGATTTATTGTCTCGATTTGGTGCTTTGCTAATTACGTTCCATTCCACTATTTTGGCCGCATTGTTGCCGCAACTTTCTTCTCCTCGTCAAGCAGTTAGAAAGCGTACTATAATAGCATTGAGTCACCTCCTAACTTCAAGCAACAATTATCTGTACAATAAACTAGTAGATCATCTACTTGAAGGACTTTATACTCAAACAGCAAAAAATGTAATACGTACTTATATACAATGCATTGCTTCCATTTGGTAAGTATTTTTATGACTAATCACTATGCATTTTTTTCTATATAAATCCTATTTTTATTGTCAAATTTCAGTCGTCAAGCAGGTCACAGATTTGGAGAGCAAATAGAAAAAGTTATGCCATTAATTGTACAGTATAGTAACGAGGATGATGATGAGTTGAGAGAGTATTGTTTGCAAGCATTTGAATCTTTTGTATACAGATGCCCTAAAGAAATTACTCCACATATAAATAAAGTGCGGACACTTTCTTAAGTAATTTTAACATTTTAGATTCATTAGAATTATTCAGAAATTTGCGTTAAATTCTATTTCTTTGCTAGATTATAGAAATCTGTTTGGTTTACATTACATATGACCCAAATTACAATTACGATGATGATATGAACGAAATGTCCGATGCAGAAGATATTATGATGGAAGTAGAAGAAGATGGAGAAGAGGACGCGGAAGACGAATATTCAGATGATGATGACATGAGTTGGAAAGTTCGTAGGGCAGCTGCAAAGTGCCTGGAAGCTGTTGTGTCTAGTAGACGGGAGCTTCTTCCCGAACTTTATAAAGTTGTTTCTCCGGCTTTGATTTCAAGATTTAAAGGTATCTTTCGCATACAGTAAAAACAGTTCAATAGAAAATTAATGTTATTTAAATTGTTACTAATACAGCTATATTTTTGTAGAAAGGGAGGAAAATGTAAAGTCTGATATTTTCCATGCATACATTGCACTTCTAAGACAAACAAGACCAGCTACTGGTGTGGCTCTTGATCCAGATGCAATGGAAGATGATGATGGACCTATTGCATTGCTACAGCAACAAGTCCCATTAATCGTGAAAGCTGTTCATCGTCAAATGAAAGAAAAAAGTATTAAAACGAGACAAGATTGTTTCTCACTGCTGAAAGAATTAGTGCTCGTATTGCCCGGCGCTTTAAGTAATCATATACCTGCGTTGATACCTGGTATACAATATTCTTTGGGAGATAAAAATTCTTCATCCAATATGAAGATTGATACATTGGCATTTGTACATACGTTATTGATAACTCATCAACCGGAAGTGTTTCACGCTCATATGGCAGTTTTAGCGCCACCGATTATATTAGCTGTCGGAGATCCATTTTATAAAATTACAGCAGAAGCATTGTTGGTATTACAACAACTTGTGCAAGTAATCAGGCCACATGGTAAACAAATCTGTTTGACTATAGATTTATAAATGAATCAATAAAAAATTTATTTCGTTGTCATAAATATTATTTCAGATAAAACATGTTACTTTGATTTTACATCATTATCTGGGGAAATATATCGTTGCACGTTAATGAGACTGAGAACAGCAGACATCGATCAAGAAGTAAAGGAAAGAGCAATCGCATGCATGGGTCAAATTCTCGCACATTTTGGAGATACTTTGTCTGACGAATTGCATGTATGCCTTCCTATATTCCTGGATAGACTACGTAATGAGATCACTCGACTTACGACGGTGAAAGCCTTGACATGTATAGCAGCGTCTCCTCTAAGAGTAGATCTTAATCAAATTATGGTATGTACGCTATATTGTCTTTTACAGATTAATACTTCAGATTTTGTTTTGATAAACATTTTTATACTATTTTGATATTATTGTATTTGCTTCATTTTACTGTATTTTTTTTACAGGAAGAAGCAATTCCAATTCTTGGATCTTTTCTGAGAAAAAATCAACGGGCTTTAAAATTATGTTCTCTTCCACTTCTGGATACCTTGGTTCGAAACTATAGCTCTACTCTTCATGCTGATTTATTGGATAAGGTAATAAATAGGAAAATATTATAATAGAATATTTTTTTCATATTATAATAGAATATTTTATTAGGTTACTACAGAATTACCAGCATTATTAAACGAGACTGATTTACATATTGCGCAATTAACCCTTAATCTTCTCACCACCATAGCGAAGTTACATCCAGTTGCTCTTACAAGGGTTTCTGATAACATCCTTCCAGAAATATTAGTTTTGGTGAAGTCTCCACTTTTACAAGGTAATGTATATTTAAATACTTAACTAAAAAATATGTAAGATATATATGTATAATAAAAATATTAATAATGAATTCTTCTTCATGTGTTAGGTGTGGCTTTGAATTCGATGTTGGAATTTTTCCAAGCACTAGTACAAGCAGATATACCAGGTCTTGGTTACAGAGAATTGCTCTCAATGTTGTTAGCTCCTGTCAGTCAATCTGTACTTCACAAACAAGCTTATCATTCCCTCGCAAAATGTGCAGCTGCATTAACAATCACATGGCATCAAGAAGCTCAAGCGGTGGTCGAGCAATTTCTGAAAGACGTTCAAAATCCTCAAAGTGATGCGCAGCATATTTTTGCATTATTGGTTATTGGTGAAATAGGTAGACATGTGTAAGTATATATTATTATGTCGATTTCAAATTGTTCACGTCACTTAAATTATTTTCTATTTAGGGATTTGAGTGAAATCAGTTCTCTGAAACATATAATTTTGAATTCATTCTCTTCCCATTCAGAGGAGGTAAAATCAGCAGCTAGTTATACATTGGGTAACATAGCTGTTGGTAATCTTCCAAAATACTTGCCATTCATTTTGAAAGAAATCGAGGCACAACCAAAGCGTCAATATCTTCTTTTACATTCGTTGAAAGAGGTAACCTTTATTAAATATTTTAAGCTTTGTTTTATTTTCATTTAAAACTTTGAAAATTTAATGGCTTGCAGATAATTACATGTCAATCTGCTAGTCCATCCGGGGTGTCTCATTTGCAAAATTTCGTGCCTTCGATTTGGATGCTTTTGTATAGGCATTGTGAATGCACGGAAGAAGGTACCCGTAACGTTGTAGCAGAGTGCCTAGGAAAACTTACATTGATCGATCCCGCTACTTTACTGCCAAGATTACAAGAGTCATTAAAATCAACATCTGCTCTTTTGAGAACTACTACAGTTACTGCTGTTAAATTTACTATTTCTGACCAGGTATTTCATACATTGGTTTTACTTGTTAAAATAAATTACTTAATTCTTTATGAAATTCTTTGCAGCCACAACAAATCGATGCTATGTTAAAACAACGTATGGATAGTTTCTTAGTTGCTTTGGAAGATCCCGATTTGAATGTCAGAAGGGTAGCTTTAGTTGCATTTAATTCAGCAGCACACAATAAACCAATGCTCATAAGAGATTTATTAGATTCCGTGTTACCACATCTTTACGCTGAAACTAAGATAAAGGTATTTGACAAGGAACAATTTAATTAATTATCATTATTTAATTAATTATTTATTGAATAATTATTTTACGTGTACGAAATAATTTAAATGTAGAAAGAACTAATAAGAGAGGTGGAAATGGGTCCCTTCAAACATACAGTAGATGATGGCTTAGATCTCAGAAAGGCAGCATTCGAGTGCATGTATACATTACTCGACTCTTGTTTGGATCGTCTCGATGTTTTCGAATTTTTAAATCACGTTGAGAATGGTCTCAGAGATCATTATGACATTAAGATGTTAACTTATCTAATGACTGCGAGACTTGCTCAATTATGTCCTACAGCAGTTTTGCAGAGTAAGTATGCAGTATAAATTATAAATTGATTGATTTTTATTAATGAAATATTGAATCATATGTAGGGTTAGAACGATTAGTTGAACCATTAAAAAGCACTTGTACACTGAAGGTAAAAGCAAATTCGGTCAAACAGGAATATGAAAAACAAGATGAACTTAAACGTTCGGCATTAAGAGCCGTGGCAGCATTGTTAACTATTCCAGATGCTGGTAAAAGAAATCATTTTTTTACGCATCAGTATTAATTTTGTTGTTTGATTCCTTAATCTTTTTCTCTTTTCTCAGATAAAAATCCATCGTTGAGCGAGTTTGTAACGCAGATCAAATCGACGCCCGACTTACAACCACTTTTTGAGATAATCCAAAAAGATTGTACTGGTAGTAATATGAATGAAACCAATGTGATGGATCAGAGCTAAAATGTCTATGATTTACTTTTTGTATTTTACATAGATCGCTGTTAGCTAAGCATCCACGGTCATATTATTCATAGTTTATTTCTATACGTTATTTTTTCATTATTATCTTCGATCTGAACTGTAGTTTGAGATGAATGTGATTTCATGTAATACGTCATGTATAAATTATAAAATAAATTTGCCAATTGTAAGCATCTTACAATAATGATCTTTCCTTTAACAATAAATAATATGAAAAACAATGTTTTGGTTTAATTAATTCTGCTTTTATGAAGAAAAGAACACCAAAGATTGTTTTCCAATTGCACAAACCGACTTAAAAATTTATGATTAATGTGCTATCTTCTTACGCACGTATATGTTGCATTTGCTGACCTACTTATATGATTCATTAATAAATTTATTAGCAAGGCTAACTACTACTTTCCCTCCAAATAAACATGCATTTGCGAGCTGCAAGTTAAGAATCTTTAATTTTGGTAATTTAAAAATACATCACAAATTAATTACAATTCTCGCGTTAAAAAGTATACTTTGTACAAATATTATGCATGCCCATATGTTTCATGTAATGTTGAGTCATGCTATTAATATTATGATCGAAATGGAACATCTTTAGTGTCAGTAAAGACGTTCCAAAAATAAATGAAGCTTAAGGAATACACACTTCGGGGGTGGTACTTTGCCAAATATTTTGCGGTCGACAGCCTTTAATCTTACGTTACAGCTGTAATAATATAAAGCTTGATAATTTTGTCTTTAAGACCTGCTAATAGTTACATTGATGGATAGTCATTCAATTTACCTGACATAATTGAAACTTCTTAATTTAAATATAATATGTTGAATCTAAAAAATAACGAAGATAAATTCATTTTTATATTTCTTTCTGCAATTATTTTTATCCTTGTGTAGTTAGAATTTCTTATAAATTTTCCTATCATTGTAAATTTATAAAATGTATTTTGAAAATAATTAGAAAAGATTTGAGAATAGAATTTGCGATTCTTAACTACATAATTGTTCGTTTCTAGATTATAAGAAGCTTGGGTCAGTATTGCTATGTACCATATGGTAACTGTGAAAGCTCGCTGTATCATTGATTATTGAATCATTTAACGCAAGAGTCCAGATTTGTTTTTCTTGCGAGCTCGTGCGATGATCCTCATGCGTATGTAAGCTTCGTAATCCTTCACCTAATTCCGAAACCTGTTGCTAATCACGTTTCCGAAAATATTTTATTATCTTTAGAACATGCTTTTAATTTAAACAATATATGGTAAATATGTAGTATCATTACAGAAAGGTCTTTTGTTTATACTGAGAAGATTAGATTAATAATAAATAGCAAGTGGATAACTAATTAATGTATGTTTAAACAATTAGCAATGAAAGGCTATCGTTATAATATGAAAAAGAAATTACTAAGAAGAATTAATTACACAATTTTTTATCGTGAAATCTATATTGGGCTATTACTCGGTATTTATATACGTGAGAACTGTATGGACTAGATATAAAAAAATTCTCCGAATCATAAGGCACCGAAATTTCTAACGTTGCAGGGAATCACGTAGCAACTCTACGCTGAGCCGCTTTTAACTCGGATGACGATGCCTAGCGTGTTTGTGTGATGCTATAGCGCACGTAAATCCAACCTGATGAATACTTAACCATCAATTATCTATATACCTTCCCATGGAACGTTAGACGCTCTATATGAGGTTTGTTTTCAAATAATATAATCATCATTGACTCATTCATACCGAATCGCTTCAAATAGCTATTTAACTCCCTAAAATATTTCAGTATTAGAAATTTCATAATTTTATCTAAGTTTGTTTAAATATACTACAATTTTTATAACATTTAAGAGCTATAGAGCTACGGAGTAATAGAAAATGAGCAACTTAATTTTAAAGTACATAATCTTCTCTTATGAAAAGGAAAGATGTTGGTCCCTTGGCCTCACTGATAGTGGTCACGTTTCACATCCTTTTTCTTTTAGCCGTTTGTATTAATTTGTATTGCACAACAACTTGTCTTGTGTAACAAATTTATTGATAACTGAAAAAAAAACGTAACAAAATCGAATTATTCAAATCTTATTTCATAATTATATTTTGCTAATATTTCATACTGATTGAAATTTAGGAAAAAGCAGATGACGCCCTTAGATTTGAAAGTCAAACTATGGTTTCTCGTGAGTGTCGCCGACTAAGGGACAGCATGGAAACATGTCTATTGCTCGAATATCTTTCATCACTATGTAGTTCGCCGGTGGTACCCCTTCATTTGAAATCAAGCGAGTAAAAAAACAGCAATTGCCGGATAACGCTAGTGCGCAGTCGAAACACGCTATCCAGCTCGTCCATTTCCTCTTCTTCTTTTTCCACGATCATTTCTTCTTCTTTGTAACACTGTTCTTATTTCTTCCATTCGAATAATGCACCGCTTTCTTCCCGCGAAGTTATCCCCGAATTTATCTTGTAAATTCATATCGAATCTAATGAAACGTATCACATTCTTAAATATGCAATTATATTCATAACAAATATACGAAGGATATAAATATCACTTGATTGATAATAATATGAGATGAAAAAATCTGGAACGTTACACAAACGATAATATTGAACGTTAAATATTGTCCGTCAGATAATTATAATGTAAAAGGAAAAATGCTAAAAACAAACCTACTTAATGAAATTTTCCATTGAATTTTATGTGACCTATAAATTGATTGGCAAAATAAATGATAAAAGGACGTTAACTCTGTCTTGTAGAAACGCTGCATGATCGTATATGATAAATCGAGATTTTATCAACCAGTGGCAGTCAATTAAGTCCAACGAATTTTTATCTCACGCGCTTTTATGTAATTGGGAGGATATTTACAATTTGAACCCCTGTTTGGTTTGTTCGCCAAACGAAATGGAAAACATCCATATAAAGTAAAATATATCATATCACGGTAAAGATGTTATTGTACATTATATTCTCGATCTATGTTAATATCTATCGAACCATAAAATACTTTCGACACACTTCAAAGCATTTAGTCCATTCTTAATACTATTATATGTTTCAAATTGGTTACAAAGTAATAATAGTACTTATTCGTTCTTGGCTTAAGGACATGATTATTTCAACTGTAATCGATTCTTTTGTGTCGATTAATGACGTCAACGAGTACAATGCTGCAAAAAAGACAAAATCTGCATGATGCATTATAATAAATAGGAAATGAATCTTATGTAAAAGAATGAAATGACAGAAATTCTATATTATAACTATAGTATAGAAACTTAATCTTAAAGATACAAACCATAGAAAGTAGTTCCTTGATTTTATTTCAATGAGATAATTAAACAATAAGGATTGCATTAAATCTTCATCACAGATCAGTGAACTCATCCCTCGTAAATTCAGGGTTTCTCGAATGGTAAACCCTTTCGATTACATGATCTCGTGATTGGCCGATTGTCGATCATTGGTGGGGAGTTATAAAAGGGGGTTTACTTCCACGGAGCGGCGCACTGTGCGACAGTACAACTTCGTCTACGCGTGCATTCGCGTCGCGATTTCCAAATTATTTCTGAAACGTTTGAGTCAAATTCGACGAGCCCTTCGTGCGTAATTGGTGTAAACGATTCGGCACGTTTCGAAGACTAATTTATTATCTTTTTATCACGCATAGGCGGTTATCAAAAGAAAGGAAGAAACATGTGTGTACGTACGTTGGTTGGTACCGAAAGTAGCGAGCCGGTAGTGGTATACAATAATCAGAACAAGCTCCAAAAAGCAAAAGAGAAGTACATGAAGCTGCACGATGATCTGGTCACTAAGGAATTGGAGATGCTCAAACAGCGGAAGACTCAGACAGTCTTCATACCAGAACTTGCTGATGACATCTTGAGAGCAAGCACCATAAACTATAGCTCACTTTTGAAAGCCTTGTCCAACTACTATGAAGTTATACAACAAACTAAGATTTTCAAGTAAGTCATCTTGGTATTTTTAATTCATTTAAATGGAAGTCAAACTGATCAATCTGATTTCATTTCTGATAAAATAAAACCTAAATGATATGTATTTTGATACTAAAATTATGAAAATTTTAAAAAGTGGTTCAGTTTGACTTTTGAATACTTTAATTGATTCTCTAGTTGTACAATTTATCGCAAATACTCGATCGATTAAATGCGTAACTGTAAACAAATATTTCTCTCCAGATTTATCTCACTTTTTCATCAGTCAGTACGATGGTAAAAAGTCCCATGTTGATCATTGAGCACAAAAATGTAACTAGTTCAATGTCAAAACGGAGTTAAAACACCGGTTACAATTTATATAGCGGTATTCGTATATAAATGAATTTCCTTAAGTGAAAGTTAACGTTGACATTTCGTTATCTTTATATTTAATCATTTAAAGGTGACGTGAGGGAATTTTAACCCTTCTCCCTTTCTTTTTAGCAAGGCACTTTTATTTTATATTCAGTTTCCACTATGTGTTTAACAGTCTAACCTATTAGCGATACAAAATATTTATAGATGACGTTAAATGATATTTTCGTCCAGCTAGTTTTAAAACAGTTTTAAATTGTATTTTATCTTATTTTGCCAATTATAATACGACGCATTCTCTTATATAGCAAAGCTCAACAAAATACAGGAAAATCTATAACCTAGTAAATTGTAACCTGCTAAATCACTCAGCTCAGACGTTAAACGTAGTCCAAATATTTAATGTTAATTTGGCAGGTGATAATTAAAATCGTGTGGCTAGCCGATAAATGGTAGTTCTCTCATACATAACACGATAAATTCATTTTTTTATCTATAATGCATACTCGAACAAGTTGTTAAGGTTTTGAGTAGTTGCCTATAATTTTTAAACATAAATTACAATTTCACGTGTGAAATTTCGCGAAGTTAATAAACCAACGTTTTTGCCATATAGATGAACATAATCGTTATCGCGTAATAGATAATAAAATCAAAATTGTTTCTCTATTTGCTTTGTCGATAACGATCTAAATCATAATGCCATTTGAGTAGGTAACGATTCGAGACTATAGAGTGTATACATACTTTACATCCACTTCTCGCATTTTTAAATGAATTCGAGTACGTGATCGTCACGAATTTGTCATGGTTCCTTTTCGTACTATCTTTCAAAATATCCAGTATAGCACACTATCATAATTAGCATGTGATATAATATTGAAATTTAATGCAATGCAAAAAAAATTGATATGGTAAGTTTCGTAAGCAACGAAAAAGTTACCAACATTATCGAACAGAAAGATTGATAAAATTGCGAATGCGATAATGGTAAAAACTTAAACAATTTTTGATTCTGCTGTTTTTCTACATTTTTTACCTTTTAAAATTCTAAAATAATAGATATGTATAAATGAATTCTTTCCGAAAATGGAACTTCCATTTCACACAAAAATCGGAAAGAATGCATTTTTACATCTAACATAAATACAAAAAATGTATAATCTTATTTTTGTGGAAATAAATCTAACTTTGATTTTGCATAAATATACATGTATTAATTATATACAAATATACAATATACATGTACAAACATATAAATGTAACCGGTATCATAGTATACAAGCAATTGACATTAGAATTTACGATGTAAAATACAGATTGAATAACATGTCACGTTCGCCTAAAAAAATATTACGGTAGCTGATGAATGGCCGTTCTCAAGATCCTTGGAAGCGGTATAAAAAGGACAAGGAGAAAGGCAAACGGTACCGTAACGTACGTAAGTCTGCTGATTAATTCAAGGATTGTTTGATGTTATCATTGTAATCATAACAAAGTGAAAAAGAAATGTTCTGCAAAACGGAACTTAAAAGATCATTACGTTCATGCTGCGTGACTATATGCACAAATAAAAATGGCACTGAATACATAATTATGATACTGATATACGCTCGATCTGTATTTGGCAGTTAAAGAAATATTTGCTGATATATTATAGTTACAACACTATAAATCGTTTCAGTGTTTGAGAAGTCCTAATAGCTTTGAGGTTAAATAGAACGTTGCAAATATTCGTCGCAACTTATTTCAGAACACTGAAGAATTTAGAAAAAGGTACTTTCTAAGGTGGAAGTTTGATGTAGTAGTTATTACACTTAGGTTTCTGTTTGTATTATGTAACTAGTGAATAGAAGGAGAAATCATGAGAATAAGTTATCCCTATTTGCTTCACTACCGAAGCTTCTGTATATTCAACAACACATTAGAATACACAATTTGTTAAACTTTTTAGCGTCATTTGCATAATTTTTCGTGAAATACGAAATTTCAAATTGTGGGAAAGCTTTACGTAGATATCATTAGACGCAAAATTTAATTTACGCGTAATATAATCTTCCAATATGGATTTTTGTACGAAAAAAAAATACAAATCATTGCATACAGAATAGTGTACGAGAAATGGAACATACTTAACTCTGTGATTGCATTTACAACTAGGCACTGTAATTAATATTAAATGTTAATTAACATAAATCAGTCTCCATTATATTTTTCATGTATGTTCATAAAGTAGACTTAGAAGATCATAAATCATCATCTCATCCAATCTTCATACGCAATTTATTGATCCAAGCACAGTTTCTCATCCATTTCCGCGATCAGATAAAAATAACCTTGATTAACAGCCGTCTTTCGATACATTATTTCAAATTACATTTATTTTGTCGTTGGAAATATATTACGTGAATAATAACGATATTTAGAATTCATTAAATATTGAAATAGTTATATGAACTATTTTGAAATAGTTATATGAGTATTTTCGGAATGTAATAAATATGTCAATAATGAATATGAACAGATTCTCTGAAGCTGCCACTATTATTACTACGTTAACGTTTGAACGGTATAAGCGTGCGTACTTGTCCAATATAAATACATATATGTAATATAGTTATATTTATCACATTTTGTTATTTAAAGTGCATTCACTTCCGACTAAGATTAGCAGTCGTGATTAATAATTACGTGTTCACCGGTGATTCCCAGCACGTGCGCGCCAACTCTGAGGAATGTAATGTTTCGCGCATGCGTGGAAAAAACGAGACAGATTGACATACATGCATTCGTTGCACGTGCGAAATATTCGTAATAATTACATAAGAAGTATAATTTTGGTAACATGTAATTCTATTTTTCAATTAATGAAAAACAGAATTTAAATCGATCAGATGCCAGTTATGCACTAAATCTGCTGAATTCTTTTTATGCAGGTATTAAAAGGTTATCATCTTCTCAGTAATGATATACGTGTGACGTTACAACAGCAAATAGAAAATGTATGTCGTGTAATACAAGACATAGAAGAAGCACATAAAAAAGATCCATGCACGTCAGTCTTGTATTACAATGGAGGGAAGAGACATCAAACATCATTTACAAATGTGAAAGCAAATTTTTATGTTCTTCATTATAAGGTTTATATTGATTGTACAATTTTTACTGCTATCTATGAGTTTATAACCTCACAATATCTTGGACATTTTCTTATACAAAATTCTACCATGCCATTGCCATCTAAATTACACGCATATGTATTTCTGCAACTCCATATCATAATATAATGTTTATGGAAATAGAACATTTTTCATGAATATTATTTTAGAATGTTTTAAGACATGAAACATCCCAATATTTTGGCTGGTATTCAAGTTCGAAAATACCCGTTTTCATGTGAAACACACTGAGGTGACGGGAGAGAATTTTGTTTGTCATGTCATTGAAGATGCTGGAAAATTAGTCCAAGGGCTTCGGCAACCTTTTTGCTATCAAGTTTGGTATCTTTTTTATATCAAAAAACCTGGCATGTCTTTTTTCTCCTTGATTAGAATGCGGCTCTTTTAATCTTTCGCATAAAAGTTGAATGTTAATGTCAATTGATTATGAATGACGAGGCAAGAAAGGTTAGCGGTCCTTAGACGAAGTGAAAGTACGCGATTAAGTCAAACCTACATTTACTATACGTTATTTTTATAGGTAAATTTTAAATATGTGTACGATTTAACTAACATTATTACTTTTAGTTGTAATATCACGCGAAATTAACTAATTCATAACAATTTGCGGGAGTTTTTTCCTAGAACTGATTTATAGTAACACACTTGTCAAAGGATTTTCTACTAATGGTTATCCACACAGATCTCTACCTTTCTGTGTTTCTCTTCTGTAAATCACTGTTCTTTGGACCGTTGTTACTTGACAAGCCCATTAGTAGGCCCAAAGCGGAACACCCTTCATCAACTTCTTTTATTTTATTTTCTCATGCTTCATTTTCTTCCAACAGTATCTTAGCTATGCAGGAGTATTAGCAATACAAGGAATATTGTATTACAGTCTGTTACCACTCTATTATGAACTTATAGTAATATATAAAAACATTTATTTCTTTATGACGAATAAAGGGATTCGGTGTCATTATATAAATAAAATACATATTACAAATTTTAATCAAAAATCCTAAATATACAATCGGGGACAGAACATTGCAAATATCTTGAAAACTCTGATTTATTCTGCGCATAATTCTAAAATATCAGTCAATCGATTCGATTCGCTGATTATTCGAGATATCTGAGAATTCAATAAAAAGCGTCAGCGTGTCAGAAAAGAATAAGGATGCGCATCAATCATGCCGACGGCGCGCTTTAATTTGTTTTTGATCACAGACGACACTGATTCATGAAAAAGTACGTGCATCAGGACGACACGGACAGGAAATTTCAAGGAGCGGAATTATTCATGAAATTCCGGACTGCCCGATACTTTTTTCGGTTGACTGCCATTTCGGAAGAAAAAGCAGGTAGTTGCTCGAGAATTTTAATGGAATTAATCCCCGAGGCACATTTGACTTTGATGCAGTTATTTGGCGTTCGGTCAAAAGACACATCATGAAATTTACAAGAAGAGATGAAAGTGAACGCGTGACATTGCAATAGCCATGAACGTCTACGCAGTTCAAATAACCCGCCAAAAATTGTCGACCTAGAATACAGTCAGTTCCCTTTGCCAATATATATCGTCACACGCCCACGCAAACGCGTATGCCAACTTTTTGCGCTCAATTGGAACTGTTGAAATAAATTACGTCGATCTGTCAGGACTGTACATTATCGTGTAAAAAGTAAACAGGATTTGTCAACATTTTTTGTAAATAAGATATGATAGTATGTCTTGCAAAATAATCGTCACAGTGTTCGCTGTGCTGAATCTCGTCAAGTATATAATGTATTGGCACGCTTTGTTAATCTCGATTTGTCGAGAAATTATAATAAACGAAGACGCACTTCCGCAAGACGGTTAATCTTATCGAAATCTGTCTATGGCAATTTGATTTTGATCTCTGCGATTATGGAGAAGATAGAAATACGACTTTGTAGGGAAAGTGGAATTCTTCTGTAGTGCCAAGCACTTGATGCAACAGCAAAAAGTTGGTGCGCTAGAAGTTGATGACCCGATATAACAATTAGTGGAATTATACATATAATAAAACTCAATATTTTTACAATTCTCTAACAGACCGATTCCTTATTTAAATATTTCTATTTCTACGGTCATTGAGTTATTATTAAACAAATTCTTGAATGTTTCGCCTATTTTAGTTCTCAGAATTGAAGCGGCCAAAATGTTTAAGTTTCGAGTGCTCAGAGCTTTAGACTTCCGCATCTTTAGAGTTTCACGGGCTCAAAATTTTAACATTCCAGCGTATTAAAAACTTTCGAGTTCTCGGGCGCCCAAATCTTTAGATTTCTCGAATGCTTGCAATTTTTAAATTCCACAGTATGTACTCGAAACATTAGCGTTCCACAAAGCTTGGAATTTTAAAATTCCCGAAATCTTCCATGCATTCTAAGTAGTCGAGTTGCCAGATGTATGTTCAGTCCGATAACATCACTTCCACTTGACTCGTAAAAGTGAAGTGCCCTCTCATCCAGGGCGGGCGCCGTCAGTTTCAATGTATAGACATACAAACTAAGAGGGTATTGTTTGATCAACGCTCAAATCAGGAAGGTGAAATTGCAAAGTGGTTGCATATGTATGCGGCTAGCGCGTGCGTGTAGTCCAAGCCATGGGCTGCGTGCCATCTCGCACGTTTCCCTCTTGATAACTGGTTCATAATACCCGGCGATTCTATACCTGCAGGCTTATGCTTTAGAATACGAGCGGACAGCTCGTTGGCCGGTCACGCGTCGAATTACCTCCATTCGGTTCCCTTTCGCAACTCGATGACCCATCCCCTCTACACCTGGAAAAGGAAGAAATAGTTGGGCGTAATTACTATGGGCTGAAACCCTAATTGTAGCCGATTAGAGAAATTTACTCGAGCATCGCACACAGTACCTGTTGACTCTTTGCAGCAATATTTTTTGCCAGATACAAATTTCGAGTCACGAGTAGCATTGGTAACCTATTGCATACGCTGGGTACGAAACGTATACCACCGCGTTTACTGTTACATTTATATATCAGTTGATTATTAATTTGTAAGCCAATCCACGCTTTGCATTTGACAGGCAAAAATTATTAATAGATAATAGTTAATTGATTAGTAGTGTAATTATAATAATAATAATAAAAATAATATAATAGATCCAATTATTATAGATTTCGTCTCATTTTTTAGTATTTTACTGTTTTCATATGACTACCAAAATTTCATACCGTGGAAATAAAATGTAAGATCTAAGAGATAAAAGGCTTCGTTGGAAAATAAGGGTATAGTTAGTACATAAGAGTATATAAGGGTACGTGAATGGTTTTTCTTGCCACTGTATATTCAGTCAGACGTAGACTATCCTTCTTTCGCTGTTTTTTTATTTCGATTATGAAATATTTAGCGTCGAACGAAAAGAAAAATTTGACCTGTATTGAATGTAACATCGGAATGAAGAAATTAGTTATTTACGGGTAAGAAAAACAGAGAGGAAAATTTGCTATAGAGTGGAATAAAAATGCCTTTGACCGACCTCGAATCCAGTTGTAAATAATTGATGTGAGACAAAGCTGACGTTGGCGCACCGTGCAATGATCGTGAATGATTGATGTAATCACGAAACATGCAAGATAATGTGATCTGTCGCAGACGGTCCTTATCAGTGCTGTCTATGGAGTTTCATTGACATTTAGATTATCGTTATCCCATCGATGTCCCTTTATATGTATCTGAAAATATTTTGGCAATTTATCTTAGTTGATATTCGAATTAAAAATTGTTAAACCAATGATCGGAATATAACATTTTTCAGGAGCGGAAATAACATTTTTCCCAAGGAAGGAAATTCCATCGAATATTTTAAACTTAAATCAATATTTGTTCGAACGGTAATACGATGATAATAATCATAAAAGTGATTATTTTATAAATCGTAATTGAAATCCGAGTAAAGAGAATTTGCTGAGTTATTCTAAATGCATGTGTGGAACGTGTACAAATTTTACAAGTACATAGTTCTTCGACAGGAAGGTTCTTGACCCGAATAACTCTTCGCATACTATATCTATAGGACGATTCTTGGAATTTCAAAACAGGATTACATGACTTTCCAATTCGCCCAAAAGTTACGTATTATTTGTTCGATATATCACGTTCCGTTCAGTATTTATATTATACTTTTTCAGAAGAAATCCACGTTGGTTAAGAAACCTGATAATCAATTGCTTCGCGCTTTCAACGTTATAAATGTCGAGTACATATAATAAGTAATACGTACGTATAAGTGGGTAAAAATTCCACTACTACAGTCTCTAAATCCTCACATGAGATGTTTGATCTTTTTTTCGTTAGTGATTTTTTCTAAGCAAAAGTATGCATTACGAGATTTGTAACTGAGTTTCTTTTTTACAATTAGTACATTAAACGTTTGCTTACGACTCAGTGGTGTTATGTCGTAATTAGTTTGCATCGCTAATGGTGTCATTTTGTAAGTTATTGCATTATTTATATTTATACGCCGTCTTCGTCACATCAGATGTTGATATGCATACACTGAAAGAGTCAATGATCGTTTATAGAAAGGTTAAATATATAACTAGCGAGTAGCTACCTACGTGGTCCATGTCTCTCGTTATTTCAAGAAGCAAATGATACAATACTTATTAACCCACTGCTACGGTGGTCAGTTTGTCACGTAGACAGTATACGTACTACGATATATACCCACAGGATATGACTCTCCTATTTCTTGATTAAGCGATTAAACGAAAAAGGTAACGTACATTTTTAAACTAATCAAATTATATATAATGCATATACTTTACTATATAAATTACGTATTGAATTAGTAGTGGATATGTTAAAGTTGTCCTACATTAACACTTACAGATTAACGTTAATCGCGTTTAATTTCGTGGTCAGTTATTACATGCAGAAGGCGTGATAACCACAGAGTTACGAGATATAGCGTAACTAATGATGAAAGGAGTGGCAAACAAATAGGAAATGACACCCAAATCAGCCAGTTCTAAGACAAGTGACGCGAAAGACGGACGTCATAAGAGTAATTTGACCGGCTTGAAACGTGATGTAATTTTCTTACGACGTACAATTGGTGATGTACAAAGTACCACGTATATACTTTATGTTCCATTCACGTCGCGAAATACACGTGATTTCTGATCGTATGAGTAACCATTCAAACATGGGTTCCATGACCTGAAATGCGATAGAAGCCCCTATGACGCTACAAATTTCGCGTTATACGGAACTCAGAGCGTACAAAGTTAGTTTTTTTTTTTTTTTTTAATACACATGATACGCATTCTATTTTATATTTTAATTATATTTTACATAAAATTTTCGTTATTATGTATTACGCTATATATGAATGACTTAAAGCGTATAGAAGCAAGTGAAGCTAAAATCTAATCGCTCTCAGAATCGTTTAAAAAATTAAGTTCCATCGACATTACTTTTTGGCTGCTGGTATAATATGTTTGTCGGTTGAATTTTCTTCAGCTTCGGAATTTCTATGTTCATTATTTGGTATTATTTCCTTAATATCTCACTTTCATTGTTATTTTCCAGATCTCGTTAGATCGTGTCCTATAGTATATTGTGTTCTCAAGAGACACCACTGATGTATTGTTTCGAATGCTGTAAGTTATATTTAGCGACTTCGAAACGAATTCATTGAACGCTTGCGGGAACACGAGCGATGATGCAACCCATTAATGATTTTGTCTTATCGTCGCGACCGTTTGCCATCTCGATTCTCGCGTTATTTCGACGGATTTATCCCTTTCCGATCATTTTTTTTAATTTCAGTGAAAATCTCGTTCTTGCGAAAAACGTTCGATTTTTTCGTCAGTCAGCTTACAACGCAGAATTCTTCATTAAGCCAGCAAATCTTGTATTATTATTTGAAATCATCATCTTACGAAAATATTTTGAAACACTGTGTATAATATCATGGAGACCATATGGTATTTTGGAGCACATTGCGCAAGAGTTCTTTGATCCGTGCTATAAATATACACATATTTTTTGTAATCATTGCCTTTGTAACGCACAGAAAAGAATTTGTCAGCTTACTTTCACACCCAGCGTTACAATACTTAAAATAACATATTCAGCAGGAAGTTCATTCCAAAGTAACAACTCATTGGGAATAACACGAGCCTACCTACTTATCGTGTTAACGATTTTACATCATTTGCTATGTTACACGACACTGATAGATATTTGTTAAACGTAACTTCGCTTCAGTTGAATTTTACTGCAATAATCTCGACGAAAATATTAAATCATAGTTTACAAATAGCATAGTTTACAAAGGGACATAGGGAACATTTGTAGACACTATAAAGTGGTACAGCATCCACCGAATAGGAGATGTAATGGATATCAATGAGCAAAACCTCAGACACAACGTATAACAAGACACAAAACATCCATTTAAGTACACGCAAACCACGTGTACCAACATCCTCGTGGACAGTGGTGTGCCTTACTTTTTATAGCGCCAACTTTCCACGAATATTGCTGTTACCGACAAAACCTCTTTTCTTGCCACATTATGCTCCACTTGGATTCTCTTCGTAACATAATATCTGTATGTTATATCCATACGTGAAAGAATCATTCAATGAAAAATGGAAATAGAAAGCAGACAGGGATATTTAAATATCAAAAGTGGTCTGATTAAAAGTAGCCGAAAAATGAGTCTGTGAAACGAAATGGAAAGTTGAATTAAATTGCTGCATGGGTAGTCTCAATTTCCAATTTCTTGATACGTATTAGCTCTGATATTATTAATGTGTTCCGCTGAATTTATTTGCATAGCAATTAGAGAGATTTGATTCAAGTTTTTTAGCAGACGGATAAGAGGGATAAATATTATCGAAAAATGCCTGAATCAAAGTTCAGAGGGAGAAAAAAAAGAGGATTAATGCCTATAATTGATATCACTGGAAAATATCTAAGTAACTTTCTAATCTGCTCACTCCGACATCAAATCTCCTCGCGAAAAAATTCCAAGAATCCAAGAAATCTGTATGCAGTTATCGAGCATTTCGTAACTCGATAAAATTTTTAAATATCTTTCTCTTATCGAAAATCCATAATGCTTATCTTTTAATACAAGGAATGTTTCGGGTATCTAAACGATTCTCTTGCAACTTTGAAAAATATTCTGTAATTTAATTGTACATATCGAGTTGCCGCACGAGAAATATTCTTAATAAGAATTCAGGAAATCGTGTGTTTAGCCAGTTTCCCGCAATTTGTACGATCTCAGCAGGATATTAGAAAGATATATTTGCAGTCTCTAACGAAACATTGGAGCATAACGGGATACCGCTTCTATCGCCTACGTGCGAATTGATTACTTCGATATGGAGGCAAATGCATCGTATGCTCTCGAGTATCTGGTAGGAGAGGTAGGATGAAAGGGATAAGTATTGAAAGGATCGAAAGGGACATTGCAAGTATTCAAAAGACGAGAGATTTGCTCGTGATGATAATTTTTTTTTTTTTTTATTTCCTAACACCATTATTGCGTGCAGAATCGCGTGCAGTTTCAAGTCGTTGTTATTTCAAGCGTAACAATAACGCACGATTGAATTTTTCCTGTGGTAGAAGTAAAAGTTTTGGCAGTTTACTGAAACGTCGTACTACGTTGTATTACGTTGCACCGCACGAAGTACTGCCATTAGCAAGCAGCTCCTTCAACCTGAAGTACTACATCAGAACAGGTGTTTGTCCAGAAATGGTAATATGAAATGTCCGGTACCTTAGGTTTAATGCTTTTCCTTAGATTTAGTAGCGCGACAAATGCTTATGAATTTATCATTTATGGTAATTCAAGATTGTCTGGCTTTATAAGCTTCGCTTGTTGACTTTTTAATTTTACTACGAATTGATATTGTATGTTCTCGTTAATTTTGATTAGTTTAAGAATTTCACTTGTTATTCTTTAGTTTGATAATTATCTTCGTTTTTAAACAGGTACCTTAAATAGGTCAATGAAATAAATAAATTTTGTTATATTTGCTATCCTATTCAATACAGCCAGTATATGAAAAGTTCTAAACTTCTAAAGAACACTTTTTTAAGAAACAAGAAATAAATAGGTAAATATAGAAAAATGTTTAGTACTGCTACGTACAGTTATAGCCTGACAACTAAGCTTTTCAATGTTATCAATTAAAAGTGAAATTATCATTTAGTTTTTGTTATATCTTATTCGAAAGGGAAATGTCCCTTTCCTTTCCACCTCTCACTTTCATCTTTTCACAAATATGTACCTCTACTTGTACTTTATTCGCAATTTTATTCCTGTAATATATTACCGCATTTTTTAAGATAGCATGCCACTTATCTTCCTTGATCCATATATTTTCCAGTTTCATAAGACGTTATAACATATTACAATCGATCTTATCTAGATCGATACAATTGGCAAATTCGTCATTCATGGTAAGCCGGCATTTGTTTAAAAAAAGAACGTTCGTCGAAGTCTTACGAGATCGCAGTGTTATTATTTTAGCCAGTTCTTCTCTTATCGCTTCATCCTGATTTGGCAATATAAAGATTTGTTCTTATTCAATAATGGAGCTTCTTGAAGCTTAATAATTGAGCTTCTTGATAACTACATGTATACACCTGTCGATATCTTATATGATCATTTTATTTAGAGCCTGTAGTATATTTTTTGTGAAACAGTCTGACAATTCCTCACGATTAACTTCATTATTTTTTATTATTAATCTCTATGCTTCTCTTTCCGCCACCAACGTTATTCTGTAAGCAGAGGATAACCCATGACACGATTCAATTTAGAAGTAGGCGATAAATGAATTTGACTTTCGTGAAACATCGTTTCGTCTGGTGCTCTGGTACTGTCTGGTGCCCGAGACGATGATGATACTGGGTGAGTCCTGTGACTCTAACTTAACGGAGAACCGGATCCGATAATAAGATGTGGTCACGCGAGTAGCGTAAACCATTTCGATGATGAGGCTGGCGCATTCGTTGTCTGTCGATTCTAGGACTCAACCTGATCGAAATTGTTTCTTCTTTTTCTAAGACTATGTATTTAGCGTGCACGAACCAGAACATATACGGAATGGAAGAACTATCCTTTTTATTCTTATTCTTTTTCATGTGGATATCTCTTTAAAGAGTGGATATATACATCATTTGTTACGTTATAATTTACGAATAACTTATAACATATTACCTTATAAATTTTACCTTATTATGAATTATACAATTTTTTAATACTATTTCGACGTGCGTTACGAAAAATAACACATTTCACTTGTCTTAGAAAGACACTAACACTCTGCTCTTTCTGGCCAAGAAAAACAACGTTTCGACTTTCGTCTCGAAAAATAGTACGTTTTCGTTCATGGCCACGAATAATAGTACGTTACGCTGTTTGGCGAGGGAAAGTCGCATATTTCGGTAGCTCGCTAAGAAAGATAGCACGTTCGTAGGTTGCTTACGATTCTATTGGAAAAATAAAGAGACAAAGGCTCTTTTTAGTGAAATAAACGTGTGCGACGATACAAATGAAACTTAATCAAGCATAGATTCTCATAAACTAATTTACTTAACTAGCAATAGCATTATAACATTGACTATATTTACTCGGTATAAGAACTTTAGACGCCTTCTCAAGGATCAATTTCAACCGTTTAAAGGAAATCTGCGTTGCAAAAAAAATTATACGATATATACCTATATGTTCTCTACATATCCTAAAATTCTATAATTTTTTGAATTTGCTCATTGTGGATCTTCTTGTTGGAATTTCTCCATTGTAATCGATTTTTTCATATTTTTTAGAAGAAAGCAAAATAATATATAAGTCTTAAACTTGATATCTATCTTTTATAGCAATTTAGTATTGAAACAAAAATAACCATATTTTCCTTGTTATAATGAGAAAAGAAACATGGCACGTTTTTGGTATAATATTGACAAAGATATTTATCTATTATTCACCAGCAGAAACTAGCATTACAAGAGTACCTTCCTCCTATACTACGTAATTTTCAATATTATTTTCTAAAGGTGCTGGACGAGACATATTACGATAGTTTCATCAATTTGCTCGTAATCTATAATTGTTTCATTTATTTAGCTAAACTCGTTTAAAGTTGATCAACGATATTTTTAAGTTTTATCCACAATGAACGAGCAATAAGCGACAATAAGATAACAGAAGGTTAACGACATCTCTTTGGAATCTGAAATATTCTATTCTCTGGTAAATAAATGAAACATGCTACTTCTCGCTACAGCGTTTGAAATAAACTACTGCTCGTGGCGAAATGTGAATCGCTTGCTATCGCGGTATATCTGAAACGTGCTTGTTATCAGCAGAAACAGTAAAATATTCCTCTTCTCACGGTAGATCGAGTTATGCTACCCTTCGTAAAACAAATGAAACATGCTACTATTCGTAACGCGTGTCGATTTATATTGTAAATTTTATTACAATTATTTATTTCTATTTGATTAATTTACTTCAATTTGATTGTATTTATATAAATTACAAGTACAATAATCTTTGATATTTCTGAAGAATTAATTTTACAAAGATTTAATATTTCTTAATTACGATTTACATTATGTTACACGACTATTTTACACTGTCAGTATAAATGCAATGTTTGCTATGGAATATAAAATACAAATGTTTCTAGCAGTTAACTAACAAAGCAGCCGTTGTTCGAGTTCCAATTAGAAATTTTACAAAGATTTAATATTTCTTAATTACGATTTACATTATTTTACTGGACTATTTTACACTGTCAGTATAAATGCAATATTTGCTATGGAATATAAAATACAAATGTTTCTAGCAGTTAACTAACAAAGCAGCCATTGTTCGACTTCCAATTAGAAATTTTACAAAGATTTAATATTCCTTAATTACGATTTACATTATGTTACACGACTATTTTACACTGTCAGTATAAATACAATGTTTGCTATGGAATATAAAATACAAATGTTTCTAGCAGTTAACTAACAAAGCAGCCGTTGTTCGAGTAATTAATGGCTTTCTACGAACGATGGCAATGATGCTAACGATCACCCTTGTATTCTGAAATTATAGGTCTTTAACTCGTGAAATGATGCATCGATCGGGCCGATGCTCGACTTGCCATACAAATCTTCTTATCACCTGAAAAGCGTCGAAACAAATTACACTTTGCCAAAGGACTGCTCATATTATTTCATATGTCTGAAACAGTAACTTAGAGAAACATATGATAAAATGAAATAATGCAATTGTCAAAATTAAATCATCAACTTTGTACTGTCCTTAAATAATTTTGCAAAATTGTTACATGATATAATAACTTAAAAGACGAATCTTCTAAATAAAAAATATAGTTTTCGAAAATAATAATAATAATAATATAATAGCTGAAAATTATCAACTAAGTAAATTGTCTAACTAAATTATCAACTACCGTTACCGTTTTGCTTTGTTTTTTGTCCAGGACCTCCTATATCTATGATTCCAGATTCTAATATTAATATAAGTGAATAATTTTTGTTACAGAATTCTATTTTACACGACGCAACCGGCTCATGTAATTATGATCGCAGCAGTCCTATGCGTGACATCGGCTCTTGTACCAACTACTGACAGAATACACGTTAGTCATCCTCAATCGAGAATAGCAGCCTTTATTTACCTAGCTTCATTCGTGATGCATCTTGGTGCGCAAATTTGGATGACTTTTGTATCAGGTAATCACCATAGATGAGATAGAACTGGAAGAAATAATCACAATAAGATGACCGAATATTAAGAAATTCTTGTTTCGATACACAGGTCTTACCTTGTACTTCGCATTACCAAGACATACGTTTGGGGAGGTGCAGCGTATCCTGTTTCCAAGATACTTCACCATTAATGCATGCCTTAGTCTCACTACACTTCTTATTTTCGTCAAACATCATCCTATACACACATGGAACACTGAAATTGCCATTCAGGTTTGTAAAACAATTAACTGAAAGTCCAGAACGATTATTACGCCATATAAAACAGATTAAGAATCGCGTTTCTGGAGAGTTTAAAAATGTGAGTTACGTGTAGTGTTTCAAAGTACAAGAAGTGTATTTATTTTTAAATCTTGCGTTATAGTGAAGAGATAAAACATTACACGATACAATTAGGTGTTTCCTATTTATATACTCGCCATTGTACCTTTTTAAAATTCTTTTTATTTCATGATATTCACTTTTTCGGACCAAATGCTTTGTCTTTAAATATTTTTTCATATCATTAAAAACAACGCAAATATTTTCGATTCTAGTCTTGGGTAATTCACTCTATATACCCGTATAGAAGAAAATCATATATTTCATTTTTATATTATTTTAATTATTTTGCTGAATAATATATAAATATATATTTTTCAGGTAGGTGGTATGTCCAGTGCCTTTTTTCTGGAGCTATTGATACGACTCTACTTGACTCCGCCTCTTCTACGGCTAATAGTACAGAAGAATACTCTGGAACGTGCTGCTGGTGTCGGCAACGAGATTGGTGTTCACAATCCTGGTTCTCTGAAACACTGCCCCCACTATTTAAAGATTCATCAAGCATTTAGACGCGTCCATGTTTATATAGCAATGGGAAACATGTTGACTATGGGATGTACGGTGTTACATCTCCATTATATAGCTAGTAAATTATGCTTTATTTAAAGACACCGTTAGTCCCCTAAGTAATGAGTTTTACTGAATATATCTGTATTCAGAATCTTCTGAAGAGTACTAGTACACTAGTAAATTAGCAAAGAAACGCTAATATGTACTGCTTTCAACGTCATATAGTGTTTGCTTCTCAATACAGAAGATATTTAATGAAAATATCCGATATGTTCTTTGAAAGAAAAAGAGCAATTCATAAGGCTGATGAATATGCTTGTAAAAGAACGAAGTGAGTATTCTAAAACGCGTTTAGAATTCTCTACATATCCAAAAGGATTGAAAATACTGAACTTGATCTATATCCCTGTAGAACGAGCGTTCAGTAATTTAGGCATGACAGTAAAATGAAAAATTTATACTTTCTAGAATTCTCAAAAAAGAACATGATCTATTAATTTACTGTTAACGCGATGCATTAATTATAATAAAAATGTAACGATATACGAATGACGATAAACGTAACTCTTCTACGTTTAACCGTGAGATAATTACTGTTTTGTCGTTAATCACCTAATCTCTTATTTGTTCCTCTTTTTCTCCGGAAGAGAAGTGGAATGTGCGTGTTTGTGGTTCGTACGTGTGCCTTCAGTTAAAATGCAAGAGAATCACTTGGCTAAAGAATGAATGAATCATGGAACTAGTGAAAAAAACAAAATATACACTTTACAGTGAGATAAATTACATGTCATTAGCCCTTATTTTTTACATATATATACATATATATGAAATTTAATGGAATATTCCCAGCGAGAACAAGATAAAATAGGTCTTGCCAAAGTTTAATGTAAATTATTGATAGGGATAATATCTTTAAAATTTATTCGACGTAGCTATATGTATAAATATGCCTTTTAACTATTGATGTTAAATTGAGAAAAAGGAAAGAAACGTAAGATCTTTGACTATATTAAATAAATAGATAGTAAAAGGCTTGCTCTGCATCAGAGTTAGTGATATTTATTGAAATAGCGATAGCATTATAATAGTTTAATCCTATGTCTGTGTAAAGTTATCGGATATTTAATGGAAAACGAACGGGAGATTATCGTGAAAAATTAATGTATTAATTGACTAATATTTTGTCTCGCACACACATTTCATTATTGTAAATAATGCATCTCGCTCATTATGTAGTTATAAATTATAAAACACTTGAGTACCAATATAAATCGTACTTTTCTAAAACATAAATTGTACTAATTATGAATCCTATCAGGTTATTCGGAATAGAGATAGTATGATCCTTAATTAACGCCTCTGTTATTAATTATGTTAAAAACTATCGAATTAAATTAATAACATATAAAAAGACTTATCTTCGATCAGAATTTTGATCGATAATTTCGTAAGTAAATATTTTATTACTAATACTAATATCACGAACGCTACTGCTATAACTTTTTTCATTTTAATAAAAGAACTCGAAAATTTTTGTTCCTTTATTAAAGTACAAATATGTATTGCATTTTATGTTAATAATTTTTGCATACATTTTCCAACAATACATATTATGAATGTAGTGAAAAGGTGTATGAAAAATTGATAGTTATATGTCCTAATTATATAATCTTTTTCTACAAAATCAAGTAAATATGTAAGTATAAACATATATACAATTGTATAATGTAATGGATATATTTTATTTTGTTGCATTTCATGTAAAATGGTTATTTGAACGTTTCTTGAGTATTCTAGGATCACTGTAAGAAACAGACTGATTCGTTATTCCTGGAACCTCACCATGTACATATCACCACAAAATAAGATACATCGATTAATTCATTATACATTAATATAAATATACACGTGGTTCATCATTATTTATATATCGCATCCAGTTTTATGATACTACTTAACTTTTAGTTATTCAATGAGCTTTTTTAAATTTGTATGATTGTAGTCGGTCGCATGACAATTATTCGACAAACCTGAGGATCCCAAACCTTAGATACGTAAAATATCAGTGACACAATGATAAACCATTGTATTAAATTAACATGTACACATACTGGATATTTTCAAACCACTTAAGCCTTATTTATTCCAATAATTAAAATTGATAGTATTAATGAAATCATTTCGAATGAATTCTTTAAAAAAGATTAAAATTCATACAGACTTTTGATTAAAAAATACGCGCTAATCTTTTCAGATACTTCCAATATTTTAAAAAATATCTAGTATTTATACACGTCTATTTTACAGGTACAAAAAGAAGTATAAAAAAATCTTATGGCATAGGCGAAATTCTGTACAAATACCAAGGTCAAACGCATTTAATAAATTTAAGTAGATAATTTGCAAGAAAAATTTTGCTACACGCAGAGTGGCATAAACCTAATAAAAAATACTTTTTTTACACCCTGAGAATTTCTGCCGCTTTGTTATAACAAATTGCAATCCAGTCAGGTTGTGTGGCGCCCCATTGAATTTGATTCACTTCTCCTTCGGCAGCCGTGTAGGCAAGAATCGGATCCTCGATGGCTCGTGGCATTTGTTGTATGTCCCAAATTAATGCCTGATGATCATCTCCCGCCGTACAAATGTGGCAAGACGAATGTGGTGCCCAAGCAATACCATTAACGCTTGCTCTAAAAAGGAATATTAAAATTAAAATTTAATATGAAATGTATAAAATATGAGATCCAAATAAATATAACTAATACAATAAATACACGTTACATACCTATGATTATTAAGTCTCGCAACTGGTGTACATGGCACACGGACGTCTAAAATAATTACTTCACACGCGTCCATTGCGACCGTTGCAAGATAATTAGGGTCCTGCTTATTCCATGCAAGTCTCAAAAGCGGTGTATGTTGCGGGTCTTCATATATTATCGTCGAATGTTCCAAATGTCGTAAATCAAACATTCTCACAGAACCATCCGCACCAACAGATGCAAACATGTCACGACCACCACCAGCGCGGCTAAATGCTATGTCATATACTTCTTTATCGTGAGCAATTAACTGTGTCTTAACATGGCCAGTGACCATATTAACTCTACCCAAAACTTGACCAGTTTCCAATCCCCAAATAGTACATGTCGTGTCTATACTAGAAGTACCAATTAAATTTGGATCTACTTCATTCCAGTCAAAAGATGTAAGAGGAGCACAAAAATCTGAATTTTTATTATTATTTAAAACACATTCTAAACGAGTTTCTGGTTCAGCTGCTCTCCAAACTCTTAGATAGTCTCCAGATGTAGCTAAAAGATCTGGAAACAAACCTATGAACACAATAAAATATGCAAATGAAGATAAAAATAAGAATAATATCAATATGTAATTAAGATTTATTTCAATAATGTAATAATACCTTTACTATCCGGTATCCACATAATTTTTGTAGTTGGATAAGGATGATCAAATGTACTTTTGGCACTAAATTCAGAAGTCTCTTCATCCAATGAAACTATTTGTACTTTATTGTTATATTCTTCCACAAAACTACCAAGAGCCAAACGAAATCGCTTATCAGGTCTTACTGACCAATTAATACTATACAAAGGCCATGGTGCCTCATATTTATAGATTTCTTTTCTTTTTGGCGGTACACTATGTAACGCCATATTTTCCTCCTACGTTTTTCACCTAAAATAATTCATATTAAATGTACATCAAACAATATAAATATATATATATATATATATATATATATATATATATATATATATAATTTTTAAATTGATATTTTTATGTGAATTGCGATATAACAAAAAGGATGAAATTAATTACATTTCCTAGCAAAACAGTATTTATAATATAATAATTGTGCTTCTACGTATCTATTATGATATAATCTCATAATATATAAACAAACAGATTACTTAGATTACGACACTAACCTCAAAATCTGAAGTGTTCAGAACGTAATCGCTTTTTAATGCAATTTATATCCAAGTTCTGAAAATTTATTCTTTCATAGTAAACATATTATCAAAAAGAATATTTAATGTTAAAAATATTAACGAAAGGAAGTCAATATTTAAATCACGATATTTCATAAAGATATAGACTTAACCAAATCTTTTATGGTAAGATAAAATGGCGCTCTTTTAAATTTGACATTTTATTGTTATCATAATTTAATAATAATTAACAATAACATTTGATCAATATTTTTCAAAAATATACGAGGTAATATCAACATAATCTTAAACAAATTTGTAATTGTTATATTAAAATGTATCTTTACTTTTAATTTCCCATTTGCATGAATTTTATAAACTTACGTATTAAAAATTACAAATTCATTCATAAATACAGAATACATTTTTAATATCAATAAATATGTACGTATCTAAATATTGAATAAATTTGTCTTTTATGTTGATATTTTATACTGCTGCGTATGCGTCTTGATATACTGCAGATATAATTGCGAATCTATCTTAATATTTCTAATGTGAAACTTAAATATTAGATAGTTCCAATATTTTAATAATTTCTGCCCTTTTAATTAAATTTAATATCATACATATTTATCCTATATATACATATATTTATTTGTGTTCCATTTATTTCACATTATTTGTCCTAACTACCAAGTAAAGCTACATTTATGTTGGAGCTACGATGAACAAGAAGAGTGGCGATAAGAACGAAATGTAGAAATACACGCAATTATGACGTGTATACATGCATAAAACGCTTCGCTCACTGTATTCATATAACACAATATTATATATCAGTGCTTCGCTCTCATTGTCACTCTTATCATTTATTGCAGGTCCAATGTAAACGGACTCTAATATTCATATAATTTTTTAATCATTCGTTATTAAGCATGAAGTGGCATAATAAAATAATTTGGAGTTCGAGATGTATCATTAAGACAAATAAAATAATGATCGAAGATAATAATTAGCTAGGAAACGATGGCCGTATGCTTTGAATCTCTTTGAATGACAGCATAATTTCTGGTATTAGGCCTTTCGTTGAAGATTATGCCTTATATTGATAATAATGTTTCTCTTCCATAACATATTAAGAGATACGCGGGAAAAGCCAATGTCAATATATTATAATTTTCACTCTTATTGTCATTGTAGAATGCAGGATAACTATTTTTAAATATTTTCAAACAAATATCATTCACAAATATGTGCCTTTTATGATATTGTAGATGTGAAAACGTTTTTGGCGGCAACAGGTAATTATTCGATTGGTTGCCAGTAATTTGGCGCGAAGCAGAAGGAAATTATGGGTAAAGAATGTATACTTCTGGAATACTTATAGTTTACTCTGAGCATTTGGTTGGTTTTCGTAGAGTGCTGACAACTTTTTGAAACTTGTATTCTTTATTCACTTTTCCTGTAAGATTCGTTGAATTTTACGATGCCACTTCAAATTTCAACAAAGGAAAATATTCGTAGACGTCTTGAAAAGTTTTCTTTGGAAGATAACGTAAGTTTATTTGTACTTTACAATCCTACTTTATAATCCTAATTTATCTGAAATCTTATATTCTAGATTGATTATTGCTTAGTTTTCTTTGTCAGTTATTTATTTTTTCTTAATTCTTTCTCAAGTTCTTTCTGAATTATTACTAAAGAATTTTTATCTAAGTTAATTACTAAAACTGTTATCAAGAAGAGGTTTTATTTCTTTTTTTGGTTCCATTTTTATTAATTATAACTTATATTTATTAATTATAATAAAAAAAATTCAATTATTATATCATACTATTTGTAGATATTCTATATATATTGAGAAACTAATTCGGCATAAAAGATAGCTATGTCGATTTGTTAGATATAAGTTATTAATTTTATAGTGACTTGTTTTTATAACGAATTGTAAATTTTATTAGATAATGAAAATCAGAACTTACAATATTAAATTACATGATATATTAACATATTAAATTATTTTTCCACATGTCAGTTCCACATGTCTAACACAGATGTAAGATATACTTCTGCTTTATTTTTCCATAGAAAAATTGTGATTTGTTATATTCAGCTTGTTATAAACAGATAAACATAATTCTGTTAAATATAATCGATTGAAAAAACCAAAAAAATACTGTTAATAATTAAATATTTATATTATAATTTGTGTTATGTTCTATAAAATTTCTCAGATTTATAATAAATTATAATGTATGAATATTAGCATATTAGTATACATAATAAAAAGGTGGAATATTGTGATATTTTGTGGATTACTTACTGTTTATAGTATTCTGATTAATGTTTTGTTCGGTAGGAAATGAATTCATACATAGGTTATCATAGCTTTTCTTGAATTGTGTAAATACTATTACATGTAATTATGTAATACAATAATATTTGTCATTTCATGATTTTCTATGTATTTCTGTTCTTCAAAATGCTATTAAATCTAATAGGTATATGACAAACAAACTATTTTTACTTATAACTCTTATTATTTGATACTGTGACTGTTAATTTAGCAAAATATCTTCCATGTATTAACTTTTATATTTCTGTTTTTAGACTTCTCCAAAGAAATTATGTATTTCTCCAATTATTTCACAAGAGAATGGTATCAAAAATGTAATACGTAATTGTTTTGCATTTATATGATTAAGATGATTAATTATAAGATTTTTATAATATTTTTATGTATTTTCAGGGAACTAAAGCCAAAGATGTAAAAATGACAATTTTAAAAGAAAATGGATTCAATCCAGAATTAGAACCATTACTGAAAGAAAATCCACGTAGATTCGTTGTCTTTCCTATTCAATGGCCTGACATTTGGCAAATGTATAAAAAAGCTGAAGCATCATTTTGGACTGTTGAGGAAGTGGATCTTTCTAAAGTATAATTCTTCAAATAGTTGGACTTAAAAAGGAGCATATAAGTTAATAATTATATTATATATCTTCACAGGATGTATTTGACTGGAATCATTTAACTAGTGATGAGAAACATTTCATATCTCATGTCTTAGCATTCTTTGCGGCTTCTGATGGAATCGTTAATGAGAATCTTGTCGAACGATTTAGTCAGGAAGTACAAGTAACCGAGGCACGTTGTTTCTATGGTTTTCAAGTCGCCATAGAAAATGTGCACTCAGAAATGTACTCTATGTTGATTGATACATATATCACAGATACCAAAGAGAGGTAAATAATAAAGTATCTTTTTTATCAATTATTGAATGTTATTGTACAACTTTTATTTAAAAACTTCTATTCATTGATATTGTTTGTTCATAGAGACTTTCTGTTCAATGCGATTGAAAATTTACCATGCGTTGCGAAAAAAGCTAACTGGGCATTAAATTGGATAAATCACGAGAGTGCCACATTTCCTGAACGTGTGGTTGCATTTGCTGCAGTGGAAGGTATTTTCTTTAGCGGTAGTTTTGCCGCTATTTTCTGGCTGAAAAAAAGAGGTTTAATGCCAGGACTTACATTTAGTAATGAGCTTATTTCTAGAGATGAGGTTAGTATACAATTGTTTTAATACATAGTAAAAAAATCTGTGATATGCAGAATTAGAAAGAAGACGAGCGAAAAGAATACGCGTCCAGTTGATTATATAATCCTGTCAATCTTCTTTCCAACTTTGCATAATATATATATGGGATGAGTACAAAAGTTACAGTACTACATAAAATCAACTAGTTTACTTAATTTAGGGATTACATTGTGATTTCGCATGTTTGATGTTCAAACATATTGTACAAAAACCGTCTTGCAATCGGGTCACATCAATTATTAAAGATGCCGTCAAAATTGAACAAGAATTTTTAACGGAAGCTTTACCTGTTCAAATGATAGGAATGAACTGTACACTTATGTGTCAATATATCGAATTTGTTGCTGATAGATTACTTACAGAATTAGGCTGTGAAAAGGTTTGTAAAAGTATTATAATTTTAATGCTAATATTGACCAAATTAATATGTATATTAATTTTAAATATTTTTATTTTCAGATTTATATGTCCGAAAATCCGTTTGATTTTATGGAGCACATCTCTTTAGAAGGTAAAACAAACTTTTTTGAAAAGAAAGTAGGAGAGTATCAAAAATGGGGAGTAATGCAAGATAAAGTTGAAAGCAATTTTACAGTTAATGCTGAATTTTAATTTACTAGATGACAGTAATAAGAAAATTGACTATCTCTCTTTTCTTTTTTTTTAACAATAACAAGTTTGATTTGATTGTGTTTTATTTGTGTATGAAGCAAGAATGTTATATATGCTTTACTTATCTACGTAGATGGGAAACAATTTTCGTTGTTTCTTTTCTTTTCTCGTTGATTAAGACTACATTGTATATTACTAGAACCAAGATTGATAATTGTATTTATTTTTTGCTACAATTTTTATATTTTGACAATGATATTTAGAGTTCAATAACAACTAGATCTACTTCATTTATCACATTTCTTATGAAGTTATGATGAAGTGTATTGTACATTTATTGTGACATTTATTTTGAGTCTTGTTATATATTATATTCAATTATTGAAATAATTTTGCTTTAAAACGTGTCATGTATTGGCAATCAAAAGCTTATTATTTCATAAAACGACATGCAAATGAAATTTGTATAGGAATATAAAAGTTCAAATGGACCACAAGAATATTTAACAATTGAGACAAAACAATTCAGTATTTATATGAAGTTTATGTGTATGTATATAGTGTAAAAAATATAATAATCTTTATTACAAGTAACAGGGGTAGGTAATTATCATGAATATAAGATTACTATGCAATTATATATATATATATGAAAAGTTTATATCTTTAATAACAATTGATAAATTTTATGAAATTTATACATTCATTTTATAAAAATTGGATGTTTTAGTGATACAACAATCTCAGAAAAAAGTATTTTTCATAATAGGCAGGAATGTGAATATGAATTGTGTGATTGTATGCTGTCTAAATCTATGTAAATTTTGCACAATTAGAATTTGTATATGTCTTCTATTCTATAAAGTTTATAGCAAACATTAAAGAGACTTTATTTGAAAGCCATTGTTTAAACGATTTAGGTAATTTTTACGGCATTCCATGCCGTCAGCTGGTCTATTGTATGGTAACCAAACAGGTTCGCCCACGAAATAACGTTTTGCTTTGATGTAATTCTGGAAAACCATAATGATGTAATTTTTAATAAAACTTAAAAATGCAACAGAATACTTACTTTAATATCCAAGGTAAACCTATGATATATTCCACTTGGAATAATTATCAAATCTCCAGCTTTAACTTCAATACGTATCCATTGGTCATTCTTGTCTCTAACATCAAAATATCCTGATCCATCCAAAATTAACCTTATTTCTTCATCAGTATGGAGATGTTCGGTGAAGAAATTTTTTATCTAAAAATTTAAGAAATAATTTGTATTACTTTGTTTTGATAAATTATCATGGAAATTTATCGAAAGAAATAGAAATTGTACTTACTTTTTCCTCGTAATTCGGGAGACATTCCTTTGAACATTCTATTTCGTCTTCGTATGTATAACCACGTTCTGCTTTCAATACCGTCAACGTATTATCATTTTGATAGTTTTTATAATCAATCTACATTAACATCAAGTTAAATATATAAATAAAATATGAAAAATGGAACGTTAAAACAACGTAATTTTTTCAATAACATATGAAGGTCAAATTTGAAGATAATTTCTTTTTTACATAATTTTTATTCAATGAGCATAAAACGGAAGTAATACGATTACAAAATCACAATCGAGCGATAGATGTCAATAATGAAAAAATTTTACTGAAGTATACAAATGTGACCTAACCTTAAAATATTCAACGCCTGTTTTCTTGAACAAATCCTCAAGAGAAATATATTCAGGTAGTTCTTTATGGTGTTCTAACCGTTGATCGGCATCACTGTTATCCATGTACCACGCACGAACCATTTTTCTTCTGTGAACAAATCTGATTAACTCAGTTGTAGCTTTTATAACTTGTTATTCGCTAATGTCGTAACCTTAATGATAAAATTATCTATTATAGATGTAGTATACATTTTTCACTGGATTTTAAAGAAACGTATAAACTTATCTGAGCAACTGATATTGAAGCATAATTTTAAATTAAAAATTATATGCCTTTATTGTAATTATGTTTAAATATAAAGGATGAGTATATTGTCTTATTATTCTACAAACTTATGGTAATGTTAATATTTTATGTATTTTTTATATATTTTTTATTTTTATGTTATGCAAGTCATTTGTTCTAATGTAGTTTGGATTATTTTATATATCATATATCATAGTTATTTATGTATATTGAATTTATATTTACTAATGCCATTTTAGTAATTGATATATTTAATAGCAATTGTGTTTAATTTTCAGAGGTCTTTATGTAAAGATGTACATATGAATCTCTATCGATAAAGGAAAGGCTTTCATGAAACAATATAGTTCTAATTAATTATACTAAGATGGAATGGTCAGACAAACTAAATGAATTTTACAAAAAGATTCAAATGTATCTAATGAAAATGAGTCAAGAATGTGGAGAATTGAAATTACTTACTTTGTGCATTACAACTGAGAATAATAATCATATTGAACACATATGTAAATCAATGAACAATATATTTAAAATCTATAATATACCTATAGAGGAAAAGACTTCAATAAATAATGAAAGATGTATACAGTCATATAAATACTTATTATTAAATACTAATTTTGAGAATCAAGAACGTTTGGCAGAAGATCTTGTCAGTGGTCACTTGGTTGATATGTGTCCACCTTTATCTCCATATTTGCTTATACAAATATTATGGAGTCTTGAGTATGAGGAGGTTTTAATTGAATCTCTTTTATATATGCCACTTGATCTGTGTACAGAGGTAGTGAAAACAGTTACAAAATGTATAGACAGATTACCCTTTCAAAGATTAGTTAAAGCTATATATCAATTGATACTAATCATATACACTAAATTCTCTCAATTAAAGGAATGTAGTGTACAGTCCAAGAATGTCGAGGAAAGCGTGCAAAATTTATTAATGAGTTTTGAAGAATTCTTACTATTGTTAACAAATCCAAAGTTACCTTATTTAATGGAAGCATCAGGCTTAAAGAAATGTGAACAACATGGTATCATGTTAAAGAAGTTAATTTGTACAATAAGAAAATGTTTGGAAAGCAAAAATAAAAAAATATTGATTTCTAGTGAACTTGAAAAATTGTATAACATTACGTTTGGAAGAGAGGCACTTGTAAAGTGTGAAAGTACATTGATAGAAAATACTATATTGACATTAAATCAACAATTGGTAAACTTATTGCTGACTAAAATCAAAGAAGTTGATTGTAATATTTACTTAAGCTGGGCAGAGTTGGATGATCAAGAGAACAATATGATCTCTTTACAACGTTCCATTGGAATTGAATGTTATTACTTTATAGATTTTGTATCAAATGATAAGGAAATATCGGAGAACACGCATTTGATAGAATGTTTACAGCAATTATCATGTAAATCAGATCCTAAACAGTCGAGCTTTGCTTTAAGTCTATCAGAACTCTGTTGTGCCATACATAGTGGTAAAAAGGATCTCATGAGAGAATTACTATGTAGGTACAAAGAATGGGACCGCATGGTGCTTGATTTCATTTATGACAATAGATCATTACTAGAAAAAAAAGACTGTTTAACACTGTTAGAATATCTTACTTTTGTTCTTATGCAATCAACAGAGGAAGATTTGAAAGAATTCAGTTACACTTTAGTTATAAAAATATTATCGTGTCAAAGTGTAACAAATATTTACGAGGTTATAACGATGTATTTAACGAAATATGATGGTAAAAGTTATTTAGATTGTCCGCACACAGATGAAGCATTTCACGAGTTTATTATGCGAAACACAAATTTACAAACTTCCACAAATTTAAAAACGGTTTTACTGTTTCTTTTAAAAAATCCTAAAATGGTACTAATAGTACTTTTGAAAATTACTATTGGTCATTCTCATTATAGAAATATCATGATTTCTCCTAATGATTTACTTTTATTATCACCATTTATGCAAATAAGAGAAGGCAATAATCAAATATTATTAACAAGTGTGCTAAGAATTATTTGTATAGAAAATACAGAATGGAATGCTAAGAAATTCATGGACCTCGTGAATATCATGTTAGACAATTCTGTAATTAAAGTACATGACTTGATAAATAACGTTTATATACCATATTTAAGGCAAGATACCTTTAATGCATCAAACATAAGTTCTGTTCTTAATAGTATTCGCAAACTGCAGGTGAAATGTACCAAAGATACGAATATTAAAGAGTTGATAATAGTTCTTTCAAGAAGAATGTCATTCCTTCGAAAAAATACAAGTATCTCCAAATATGTAAGCAATGAAATATTTATTCAGATAACAAGAATATTGCCATATTTTTTGGAAAACAAAATTTTTCCTGTTAAAATAAGAAAAGACATTATTGATGAGATTGATTCTGTCATTGAACCAATAGACAAGTTACATTTCAGTTCCATTTGGTATTTTATACAAAAAGGCGTCAGTGTAATTTATATAATCGAAGATTATCAAAGACGTTGTTTTTTTGTATTGAACAGATTAAAAGAAGATCCAAAAACTTCAGAAAAATTGCGACATTATTTGTCTAATTTAAGTTTATTAAGAGAAGATTTTCTGCGCCATTTGATCATTCGTTCGACCGAAGAAGAATATCAGAGAATATGTTCTGAGCTTACTATAATTTATTGGATCGTTTTTGGATGGAATGACGAAATGGATGCATTCGATCATATTCTACGTGTGACGATAGAGGCGTGTTGTTTATCTCTAGAATATCCATCTATCGGTGGATGCGATTTATTCACATTTTTACTTAAATCTCTCACGCGTTTCTGTAGAACTTTTATATCGCTTGAAGAAATGGAAAATTATGAGCAAGTATACCAAACATTAATTAAAAATATCAACCAACTCGATGGAAGCATAAGACATAGTCCTTATGCGGATCTATTCACTACCTGTATTACGCATTTAAATGATCAGACAGAAAATGATTCTGCAAATTTTCTGCAAGATGTTTTAAACACTTTAGATCATTTCAGTGATCAGTGCTTTGAATATAATAAGTACAATAAATATAGTGAAGCAACATATAAAATACCTCATTCTCTGAAAGTTTCAAATTGTTATATGACTTACGAAATAATTTCTGCTTGTCTGAAAGTACCTGCAACAGAAGCTTATGAATGTATTAGGAGAATGAACGATCTATTTGTCCCGAAATAAATAAAAGTGGGAATGGATTATGAATATTGATTCTTTGTTGAATTTAAACTACTTATATTTTAAGTTTACATTTATGTAATCTATTTCATTTTTTTACTATTAATAGATCTAAGTTGGCCTTTATCAATACCATCCTGAAACTTCACAAAATGCTAAAGCAGAAATTTAATATACTTCATGATATGCCACAATAGTTGCATTAGGTAAAATATATTGTATTTATAATATTAATATTAATACACAGGCTGTGGCAATAACTCTGATCATCTTGAATATTTCCGTTATTTTTAGAGATATGGAAAAATTTTGATTACAAAAGTTGCATAGTGTGAAGGGGGTCATAATATACCAGTAATAATCTTTTTGTAGGTGAAGCATTTTCAAAGATTTCAAGGTCACGTCCGTTCTTTTAAATTACTTTTTTATGCTTGGTAAAATATAGGATGTTTAGACGATCTCAACAACCCTTAATACAAGGTCGTTTAACAATAAATAAAAGACACAAATCAAGACAGCAACAAATATTACGTCATGATGAAGTGGTGCAAATTTTGAAATCATCGAATTGCCGAAGCCTGTTCACTTATCATTTTCAAATTGATTGAGTCTTTGTTTCATGCTTAATAGCATTGTTAACTTTTTTTGGTACACAGTATTTTTTAATATTTCCCACAGAAATCGAATGATGTTTTTAATCATTAATAAATATCAGGAAGATAAGCTGGCCACGAAACTGACCCATCACGTCCTATCCATCGATTGAGGAAGATTCTATCAAGTAGTTTTTACCGTGCATAATGCATGAGACAGTAGCGTTATTGGTTACAAATGTAAATATGTCCAACGACTAATACAGGGAGAATATTACAAGATATGAAACGAAGACTCATTGCAGTATGTGCTACAATCAATCCGGAAATGATAACAAGTACACGGGTTTTGACAATTCGACGATTTCAAAGCTGCATCGATTTAAATGGACACCACTTCGAACATTTATTATGACGTAAGGTTTGTTCCTTACTGTTTTATTTCTTGTTGAATGACATTGAATTAGGAGTCGTCGAAATCATTCTCTACTCTACCAGTCACACCAAAGTATGGCACGGAATTTTAAAAAACGGAGGTAAACTTCAGATATTTTTAAGTGATCAGAGATATTGCCGCACCCTATATTTGTAAATATGTATATAAATATATATACTTACCACTAATTCGTTACGCAATTTGTTCTCTTCTTGTTTGAGCCTACAGATTTTAGTTTTTGTGCGATTTTTATCGAATTATAAAGTATTTAAAAAATTATTTCCATAATAAACGATAAAACAACTAACGCAAACGGATATTAAATATTTTCACGATCAATAAATTTCTAATTCGATTATTCTATTGCTGAATCACTTATGTAAAAGAATTTATTAAAAATTTTACAAGTTTAAAAATTATAGGGATTTTTTATATGTATTTTCAATCCTTGTAACGAAAATTTTTTTACATCTTATTAAAATTTCCAACTTTTTATCTTTACGTCCTAAAGGAGTTTTTTATAATCAGTACTAAAGTAGTTGCTTGTTTTTATTCTATATTATATTTGTGCGATATTTCCAAAATGCCAGTACAATGGTTAGTAATAAAAAAATGTGAAAAAATTGCATACAAAGAAAAAATGTGCACCAGTATTGAGACAGGCAAAAATCAAGTGGGTAGCTTCCTCTGGATAGTCTCAATGCTTTCATGGAAAAAAATTTGGTCTGCAATATGAGACAAAATTGCTGTATCAGCCTATCGTCTTTGAAATTAAATTACGATTTCTATCTTTAATCCACAAATATTAGATCCATGCTACATTATTTAGACTATATCAAAAAATTAATATTTAAAATAATTTCAATATAAAGAATCGATTTTTCATTAATTAGACAATAGGGTAGTACAGTCATGCCTTTCATAATAAAACCATTATTTTCTCCAAGTTAAGAACCATACATTTTTTCCATGTCATTGAGTTACAAGATTTCTATAGTGACTAGATTCTTATGTTGGTAATATAAATGGAATACAATACAACGTTTGATAATTGAAAGTAGATTTTTGACAAATGAAAACGAAATCAAGAATGAGAATATTTTGTCACAAAAAAAGATACTCGTTTATTTCCACTCGCATTTTTAAAAAGGGAAATATACGAGTGGTACGTACTCTTATGTTCTACTTCTTTTTTTTCTCTCTCGCCACTGGTAAAAAATAACACATGTTTTCGTTTCGCCTATTTCTCCTGCCTCTTTTATCGACGCGATTAACAAACATCTCAGGTGGAGAAAGAAAAAAAAGAATTCGAAATACCAGCGAGCAATTTTTGCGGATGGTGTCGTTTACAATCGAGTGGTCTCGAGTATCTGTTTCTTGTCTACCCAAGTGATATTATCGCTCGAACAGTATAGTTAATCCGATCAAAGAACAACGAACCAAAGAAAGACGGGCTAAAACAACAAAGAACATAACTATATCTCGCGAAGGTTGTTTGTCAATGAAATGCACATTTTTTTACTGTAAGCCATTCTCATTGTTGTCTTTTCGAATGTCAGATCAGTATTCCTTCAAAATTTTTTTTCCTTCATTAATATTAATATTATTATTAATTATTATTAATATTATTATTATATATAATTCGACGCTATAATATTTACAGATTCTTCACATTGTAAAAAATATAACGTATTTCGTACTCAATATCATACGCAGGTAGTACTGAAAGGCCGATATACATCTAAATCGTGGTGTTTCTCGAATTAATGTGACCCAGTTGCGTAACAAATCTGCATGTATACATATATATTGTATGTATATATATATATTTATATATTTATATTTATATCATTTATTTATTCATTCATTTATTTATATCTAATTATAAAATCGTATGCGAATCGTTTTTTTATAGGTGGTGAATTCTTGTGCTTTCTCTTTTCCTAATCTTTTTCCTTCTTTCACTTTTGTTATAAAAGAAATAAAAAAAAAAGAAACGATAGATAATACTAAAAAATATTTGCTGGCTGAGAAACAAGGGAACGAAACGTACCTGGTCCTTGACACTTGATATGCTCACTCAGGCGAAGCTCGATTTTTTTTCTTTTTCTATTTCTTTTTTTTTCTAGTATTTTCTTAATGCTCGATAGCTTTCCAAGTAAGAGGACAGTTTTTTTTATCATTATTATTAGTAGTAGTACTTTATCATCTTTTTTTTGCATTTTTAGTTTTTTTGGGTTTCTCTTCATTTTTTCTCTCTCTCTCTCTCTCTCTCTCTCGTGTACAAAAGTTTTCAGTGCATTCTTTAGAAAAATATTCTTAAAACGCGATCCCACGCCGGAGAAACGTGTGCGTGTACGTTCAGAAGCGATACAAATATAGAAACTTCTTTTTTCCTTTATTCCGTTTTTTTTTTTTTTTCGTGCATTTAGTGTGTATATAATGTACTTAGAAAGCTATCCCGCGGGCAGTCAATGAGCGTCCTTTACTTTTCCCCCACCCCTGTGTCCAACCCCTCACTCTACCAGTTTTCTTTCCTTTTTTCGTTCTTTCTTTTTTTATTATTCTCTTTGCCAATCTATGGTTTTCGCGAAGCACAAAAAACCCAGGAGGGCGAAAAAACGTAACGATAATAGAGCGAGAGCGATTACACGTTTCACAAAGAGGCCCTTTGATTCGCCGTTGAAAGGCTTCTATACGCGGTTATTATCGTCGCCTTTTAATAGAAAAACTGCGGTTATAATCTACGGGATCACAGCGAGACTATGAATTTTCCGAGTGATAAAATAGAGGATACGAATAATTATATCTGTGTTGCCACCTCCTGTTCCCCCCTCCCACTCACTTTTCCCCCTTTTTTCTTCTTTGTCTGTGTTTATATTATTTGAGTACAATAACGAAATATATTAAATGGCCGATTCGCTACGTCGGTATACGCTTCACCAATCTTAAACTGACGAAACGTATTAGCACCCTTCATTAGACGAATACGCGAGGCTACTTCGGATTCTCCCTCTATATACTCTACTGTATATTCGAGTACTTCGTTCCTCTAATGCATATACATATACATATACATATGTGATGTATAATGGTTTCTAAAGTATCAAATTATAAATAGTAATATTTTGGAATGAGACTAAAATGTAAAAAATAACAAATAATCGTTTAAACTTATAATATATAATTATCTAACGTGAAACATATAATTAAACTTATTTTTTAAAAATTAAAAAAACATAGAAATTTCCGAACCATGTATAATAGTTATTAACGCACAAAGTTAAATGCTTTGCGATGTTAGAAAGAAGAACATCCAGCCCCGCATATTCGCTACGAAACGACATTTCTAAAAGTGCACCGACAATTGGAGAGAACGAATTAAATGTACGATCGATAACTCTTCCCAAGAATTCTATATCGTTGGACTCATTTCTTTTTTGTCCTTTCTAACTACCAATGATAGAAATACTGTACATCAGTTCGTTTGAAACTTTTCAGTTCGATATCGCGGCCCTTCGACACATTCGAATACGGGAAGCGCTGTCGGTCGTGTACAATTCAACATTCGTAATCGATCCGAAAGACAGATAATTGAGACGAACAAATAGATATTATACAAACTATAAATTCACATTTTCTTTTGTTTTTATAAAATCAGGATTTAATATCCTCCCATTAAAATTTGTAAAAAAGAAAAAAAGAGAAGATAATCAAATTGAACAGCCCTCATTTTTTTTTTTATTAAGGTACGTTATGCAGTGATCACACGGAAATTAATGACTTCGATGGTGGCATTAAATAATAATGTATCGAGCTAATGTAATGACTGTTATGGTATAAAAGCGGTATTTAACATCGGATAATATGATTTTTTTTTTGATCACACGAGAAAAATTACACACGACCTACTACTACTTATAAGGGAGTCCATTGCTTCTTTTTTTTTTCTTTTTTGTTACATCTATCTGTTTACATTCACAAACTCAATGATAATCAGTTTCGAAAGGAGATTTTTTGTTCGTACAAAGCAATGGATATATTGATTATTATGAGTACCACATACGTATTTTGCAGTTGAAGGGATCAATGTACCAGCAAGCCTTCGTGAAAAAACATTTCAAAGTCTCACCTCTCTCCTCTTGCTGGTTTCTTTTGTTTCAAATTGGCCATAAAACTTTTTGGAATTGTATAAAGATCTTGTATTTTTGTTTCTATCGTACACACTTTACCATGTAAATCCTATAATTATGTTTACGATTGATGTTATGCACTACTGTCCTTCTGTAATATTACTGCAATTTTCTTTCCTCTTCTTTTCTTTTGTTCCTTTTCATTTCATACTTTGATCGATTAAAGCACTGGGTGTTACGCTTTCAGTTTTTATTCTGATCAAGGTAATTCTTATTGAAATAAGAATACACACAATATCTGGTATACTATGAAATCTTTTTGATATTTATATTTTGGTCTTAAATATAAAATTCTATTCATTAGTGACCATTCTCAATACTCCATCATGTTCACCTCAATAAAATGTATTTCTAATATTGGAACTGTACAATCAATACCAGTACCATTAACGACACACCATTCAAGCCATCTATATAATGTACTGCAGCCTCTGACATTGAGCATAGGTAACATATCATTAATGGAAATCATTGCACAATGTATCTAAAACGACCTATCTTCTTTCCAATTCTTGACTGTACATTGTAAACAACATTTATTCTAATGTTTCCAATTCTTTTTAATATTTCAAATGGCTGACCATCACAGTGATTCCTTCAATATCTGCAAATAGTTTGAATGCTTTGTTAATCTAACCTGCGAGTAATAGAGGTTCATGGACTGGAACAAATACGCAACGGGTGTATCTTTTAGATTGAGCAGAAAGCTAGACGTATCGAGTTTGGTTTTGCTGTTAACAAGTAACAACTACTGCAGGGCAGTTCTGTTATCACCCTCGATGGTATCTGTGTCCTTTCCTATTCCATTTGCTATTCCCTTTTCTCATTCTTTCTCTCTCGAGTATTGGTCCTTTGCTGACGGAGTTACCTCTTTCATTGCCCACTTATATCTACTATTATATATTACAATAATATTACACATAATACTATCCATGTATATTAAAATATTTAACAGCCAGCCAAATAGCAGGCTATGATTTTCCAATAGAAAAAGAACCAAGAGAGACGGCATGAGTCTTTGACGTATTTTGAATTCACAAAAATCCAGGCATTACAATCATAATATTAGTCTTACAGATTGGCGAATTCACAGCACAAGCCCAACATTGAGCCTAAGAGAGAGAGCGTAGCCACTGGATGAATGAAATTTTCACCAAGTGTACCGCGATCCAGCCACTATATGCATTTCCTTCACCTAACATGGCTCAATTAGCCCACGGTTCAGGATTTTGATTAATTATTAGAGGATGCTGCAACAACAGTAGCTTTTCTTCTCTTTCTCAGGGCTGACGTTCATCTCGCGTACAATCTCCGCAAACACGTCGTTCACATTCGTGCGATGTTTTGCAGATGCTTCGACGAATGGGCAACCCCAGAGTTGCGCCAGAGCGTTACCCTCGGCGGTATCCACTTCGCGTTGATGCTCGAGATCAAGCTTGTTCGCAACGAGTAATACAGGTACTCTTTCGGTACCTTTAACGCGCGTTATCAATTCCTTCATCGCCTTGATATCTTGGAAAGTTTGATGATTCGTCAGACTATAAACTACGACGAATCCTTGGCCGTTCTTTATGTATAGATCGCGCATACTCGCGAACTGTTCGGTACCGGCGGTATCGAGGATCTCGAGTACACACGGCGAGTTGTCCACTTCGATCTCCTTTCGATAAAAGTCCTCGATCGTCGGATCATACTTCTCCATAAAACATCCCGAAACAAATTGCACAGTAAGTGCACTCTTGCCTACCCCGCCCGAGCCGAGGACGACTACCTTGAACTCGCGCATCTCTTTGGCAGTTCGCCTCCGTCTCCTCCGTCTCCTCCTCCTCCTCGACGTGTCCAGGACCGAGAGGAAGGTTCTCTCTCTCTCGAGTACCTTTTAGCCGATTATCGTTGCACGTTTGTTCTTTCTCGAACACTACAAAAATTGACTGCCGCTATATTAACTCTGTCTTCTTCGTATCGTTGAGACGATCGCGTTAGAACTAGAACGATTCTTATTGCCGGACAAAGGCATTGATGATATTATTAAACGATGAATCGTGCACAAGATTTTACCGTGATCGAAACGTAGCCGTTCTTAAGGTCCGAAGAAGACATGACAGCACCCGTATTCACACTCTCTGTCACACACCGCAGTCCCCTGGCGACGTTCGCCTGGCCTGCCTCCTTCCTGTCTTTCCTCTACCCCTCACTTCTTCCCTAGATCTGACGTGCGTGACGCCATCTTATCACACTTGGATTTTCTTTTCGTACCTCCTGCGCCGAACATCGGACCACTGCCTGAACTGCCTCTATCCGCTTTCAACCTATAACTAGTTTACGTCTACTCAATATATATCTTTCCAAAACTTATCTCGTAAGGGACTGAAAAATTGTGCTTTAAGACCTGTTTCCAAATTTTCCGGCATGGCTCCTTTTTACTTGATCGCACTGTTCTATGATTGGTGAATACCGATCGGGTCGGAAAAGTCGTAACGAATCGGAGCGCTCGATGAGGGGACTGACTGTTCGCTCTTTCTTTGTGTATAATCGTACACCCGAGGAAAATAGTAAGAGAGGAATCACGGAAACTCCCTTTACCGGATGCAAGTGTCATTCTCTTATCTTCCAGACAGCACTATCCACGATCTCAAAAGCCACGAACTCCCAAGCATTCATCAGTGAGTTTTATTAATATCACAAATCATTCTGTAAAATTTTGTTTTTTGTTTATTTTTGGTTTTTAATAAATTTTATAATAACAAAATTTTTTGTTCTAAGATGAGAATTGGAATAATCGTTATTTATATTACTTATAATCATAGTTATTATAGTAATACATATATATGTAATAAATTGAAAAGCAATCAAAGTTGTATTAAACGTACATATTTGTAAGCAAAGATTGTACTAAGTTTTAATCCCCGTTACAATAAACGCAAATAACAACAGTAATAATAATTTGTATTAGCATAAATTTGATTGTTTATTAAAAGTCATCGGAATTGCACACTTCCTTCTATAGTGGTTAAATAAAGGTACAACGTTATACCGGGTTTGTTAAATGATTCATAGAACACGAACCACTTTTCGTTGATGGTATTTGCAATTTTAATTGCTTTTTTCGCAAAGTCAATCGTATTGCGTCATTGAGCAATAGAAAAATAAGCGTTGTCTATTCGTTTATACAGAGTTTCTCACTTACATGAAAACACCGCATAAATACGATATTCCTAAAATAGATCAATAAAAAAACATCTAAAGAGATGTGCGTGACAAGAAAATTCGATTTCTATTGAGCTTGTTGCTTCGTATGTTTTTATTGAATATTTCCATTTCTTTTGCATAGTGTTGAAAAAAAAGAAAGATAGGGTTAGGGAGGGAGAAACAGGGAGAACAAGAAAAAGAAAGAGATAACGAGAAACTACAAGTAAGTTCATGTTTCGTTTTTCATCGTTAAAGGGCGTAGCTAATACTTTTCTGAAAAACCGGAAGCGCATGTTGCTACCGTATCTTGCGGTTTACAGAGACCTCCCGTTTCTTTTGTACTGGTGTATCCCCATGTAGATATACGTCATTCCTATAGTCAAGCACTAACGACCTTGTGGTATGCGAACGCAGACACATGTGAGACACGATGACATCATCCGATGAAAGTGTACATAACTGAACAATGCATCACTTTACGTAGTATTTGGTGACGAATGGTGATAATTAGTTACTAAAGGTTAATACTCATTAATCTTTTGAAAAGTCCCATCCTTCTGCGTATTAGAAGAATTATAGTTTAGTTAATTTTTATCTTCAGTACAAGAATTTTCATTTCTTTTTTTTTAGGAATTATTTAATATCTAAATAAAAATAATATAATAATTTGATAAAAATAATTATACTGCAGTCATATTTTAATAATTTCAAATATATTATAGGTAGGTTTTATTTGCAAAATAATAAATTATACTTTATTAGAAATCTGTACAAATATATAATAACACATGTTACACATTTTTATACAATATAAACATGTTACGAATGTCGGTGCTTGGTAATATAATAAATAAACAGAATGTAAGCTAGAATTGATAATTGTACGAGCAAGTAAATGATTTATTTGGAAATATCATCGAATCAGCTATCGTTGAATATACAGAACAATGCACATGGTTCTTGAAATGCACGTGCACTTATCGCCACGCTTATCGATGATTTTCAGTGTCATTAATTGGAGCATCACCGAAATGTGGTTCGCTCCGATCGTGTAACGCTAATTCGTATAATTTGTCGTTCGTTCACCGTGAAAAGCGTAATCAGTGCGTGTTACGAGCGCGCGCATTGAAAAAAGATCGTACGAACGAAAAGTTATCGAGGTTGTTCGTAACAAACGAGGAAACCGTCGATTAGGTCTCATGAAATCTAATTCAAGGCTATTAAAAAGTAGCGCATTCAATGAGGTTGAAACTAGATTAAGGTGTTATTTTTCTTTTCAATTCGCACTACACTTTCCTGCCTATTTTGCTGCATGTTTATTTTACCAACTATTTTTTCCTTTTCTTTTTCTTTTTTAAATTATATCGTGTTACATTATAATTTAATAAGACATAAGAACTCATAAGAATTTTAATTTATCCCATATTAAATATATTATAACCGTAAAAATGTATGTACATAACCTAAATAGAGCGAATAAAAGTGGAAATATAGAGTCCTTAGAAAAATATACACTGTGTTTTATATATAACGATAGATAGCGGATGTTTGTACGATTTTATATTTTTATAAACCTGACTAAAGAAATAGAGTCTATATAAAAATTTGTTTTGTCCATTGAATGTCATAATATATATGTCGGAGACAGGTTAGAATTTTTGGGCGTTCGATGAATCTTTACTTACTTTACCGTCGCGGATGTAGCTAATATTTATCGGTACAAATGTGGACACTACAAGAGGCTATGAGTAATGGCGATAGGATGGTCGAGATGATGGTGATAACGAATTCAGGTTCGATAACGAATCCACGGTCCACGGGATGACGAGTACCAACTCAATCAGCAATTCGTCCAACGACTAACTAACTCACTCACTTACTAACTCACTCACTCACTAATTCACTAACTAACTAACTAACTAATTAATTAACTCGTAATCCAAATGAAACTGCCCTTACATATTCCTGTCCTCACTTCTCGGGTCAATCTTTGTTTTTAATCCCTTCCGTTCCTCCCGTGACCGTGGCTATGTCTAGTGACCCACTATGTCACTTCGAGCCCGAACCCATCGTCATAAAGCCAGATTAGAACATTAGAACTATTTCTTATTTTTATTACTTAAGTGTAGCTATAGTAAAAGTCTGTATTAGGGTATTGGGGATTTTCCGAACATTCCGGATGGGAAATCCCGATGTTTTTTCATCTCCGACATATATGTCGGTTCCTTCGGACAAAATGAGTACCAGCTATTGATGCTTCTACCTACCTACAAACCCGCTATAAAACCTAGGTGTTTGTTAATTAAGGTTCTTCAAACGGACAGACAGTCTTTGTCCCAAATTAACCAATTGACAGCAACGTCAATTTCCCTTACTTCCTGAACGAGGGCTATACTCGACGAATCCGATGATCTCATGTCCTTAGACACACCCCATCATAGTTTTCCTCTGTGGCATCATTGGAACGAAGGGTCATTTCTTCTTGCGATCTCATCGACGAAGAGACTAGCGTCTTACGATCTGTGAGTATTACACGTTTGAGTTAGATTTTGTGAGCAAGTATATCTATCATTCCGTTGACCGCGGATTCGTTATCGAGCATAAGACCAACGTCACTAGTGTCGCGAGCGCCCAACCGCCGCGGTTGATTGTCGAGTCGGTAATATTCATACTTGTGTTAACAAACCGTACCTTTGTTATACCACAACGATGGCCAATTCCAACGAAGATTTATCAAACGCCCACAACCTTATTCCTGACGCTTCTCCGACATATATTCTACTTTGGATGTCTTTCACATTCTTGTATATATTATATGTATTTTGTAGATTTTTGGAAATTATCAGAAATCTTGAAAATTAAATTTCCCAAAAATGCAAACATCCGCAGTCTAGTAATGAAGTTACAAAATATAATCTTGGAAATTGTTAAAGACAATAACAAATTTTTTTTTTTTTGAGTAATCTGATTGAGTAATCTGATTTGAGTTCTACGATTTATTGGAATCTTTCATAGGATACTCTTAAGGATGTTTTTGAACTGAGACACCAAAAAAGAATTTTGCTGTTACCCTTAATAATTCTTGAGATAACTATAAATCAGTATGCAAAACAATGAAAACGTGATGAATAATGTTTAATTGATGTATGGATAATGATAATGAAAAGATAAAAACAAATGCTACTATCATGCAATTATATGCTAATTGAATTTGTAATAGTATAGTTTATACTATGATTGAATTGGTATCTGACCAGCAATATCCGTGTAATTTATCGATCATAGACATATCGAGAGACAAAGGATTGTTATCAATGAAAGAATGGAAATTTATCGACTATAGTTCATACAGTTCATATCCTCCCATAAGTTACAACGACCTTTACGAGCGGACAATGACCTGACAATTTCAATAACATAAACAGTATTATACGATTAGAGTTTCGTCACCGCACGATCTTTTTCGTAACTACACTCAGTGCAACCGCTCTGTTGATAAGAAAGGTCGTTATACGAACAGCATTACCGACTAGGGGATATACACAAACATAACCTAGATACCGAAACAAAAAGTAAACAAAGCGAAGAGAAATGCTTTGATTGTTACCTTTTTACATAGAATTATATCACTTAATGTTTGTATAATATATACAGTAAGTTCTTCACAAAATACACATGCAAATGCGTATTTTTGTATGCATGTAATAAAATTACTTACATACTAAGAATACCATGTACATACATATGTTACTAAATTTTAAAAGAATTCGAATTGTATGTTTGCAGCTTCTTTACTAAAATGATAAAATTAGATATTAAGCTTGATTTTTGATTTAATTGATTTTAATTTTAATTTTAATTGATTTTTGATTAAGATTGATTTTTAATCATGATTTTCTTTTTAGTTTCAGGGAAGATAGGAGTTTAAGAAGTTTTATCTTGTCGTGGATTTTAAGAAAGTAATTTATTTAAACAAAAAAAATGCCGACTTTTGCTACTGCACCATTACCTGATGCATTTTCAATACCTCAACCTGGAATCCCACAACCCGGGATAGTACCTGGGATACCACAATCCGGGATAGTACCTGGGATACCACAACCCGGGATAGTACCTGGGATACCACAACCCGGGATGACATCTGGGATACCACAACCCGGGATGGCACCTGAGATACCACAACCCGGGACGGCATCTGGGATACCACAACCCGGGACGGCACCTGGGATACCACAACCCGGGATGGCACCTGGGATATCACAACCCGGGATGGCACCTGGGATACCACGATCCGGGATGGCACCTGGGATACCACAACCCGGGATGGCACCTGGGATACCACGATCCGGGATGGCACCTGGGATACCACAACCCGGGATGGCACCTGGGATACCACGATCCGGGATGGCACCTGGGATACCACAACCCGGGATGGCACCTGGGATACCACAACCCGGGATGGCACCTGGGATACCACGATCCGGGATGGCACCTGGGATACCACGATCCGGGATGGCACCTGGGATACCACAACCCGGGATGGCACCTGGGATACCACAACCCGGGATGGCACCTGGGATACCACAACCCGGGATGGCACCTGGGATACCACGATCCGGGATGGCACCTGGGATATCACGACCTGCACCACCACCGTATGGGATATCAATGCCAGGACCTGAAGCACCACAACCAATGATGCCACAAGGTAAAATTATTTAAAATTTATTTTTCTAGTTCCTGTATCTATAAATATGGTTACCTATTTGTAAATGTTTAATATATATTTATATAGGTTTCCGTTATTTAACAAAAATTTTCTCTGCTCGAAAATTTCAAACGATTACTCGGGATAATATAAAATTGTTGACGAGGTAGATATAAAATTCTTGATTAAAGCACCCTTGAGATATTCGCGTCTTATCAGATTCCGTCAAGATTATTTTTTATGTAGAATGTCTTCGATAAAAGACTTGTTGGCACAAACTGTACTTATATTAATCAGAAATAGATTATTAAAACGTTAATTCGAATATTTGAATTATCAAGAAATAATTAATACACAAGTAATAATACATCAATACAGAAGTAAATTATAAAACTTTTTTAACTAACTATAAATACCGAAGTCTAATGTCATATTCTTCGTACATTTGGATTACATATCATTTGAACAAATAGATAGAACGATCTAGACTCATGATCTATACTACTGAGCCATATTCATAAAATTAAATATACAATATATAAACGTTATATTATGTTTTTATTAAAGATTAACTTTAGAGTAATACTATAAAATATAATCCTTTCATAACAATCCTGTAGCTTTTTAAATACTTGCAAAGCTTCGTCACCATGTTCAGGTAGTAACTCGACTTTGAATTTATCACTCACTAATATTATCTGGGTACATACATATAGTAAGAGAAGAGAGGTTCGTAAACGAAGCACGATACAGCCGCTGTTTGCCAAGTGACGATCAGTAAGTAGATAATAGTCGTCTTCGTTGATGGAAGCGTCACGTATGCAGGATAAGTGACATCCAGTTTCGTGTTTTCGCTCGCATCGTTCTCTTATCGCTAGTAAATACTATTTGTGATCTTGATCGATTCCTAAATCTTTCTAAAAAAAGGTACAACGTAAATCAATTAATATGGTTCATCTATAGATCGTGCGTGTCGATACTTTAAATCAGTTAATATTATTTGTGATCAAGAAAAAAAACATATTATGTAAATACCGGTAGAGCAGTTACTTATACGTGTTAAATATTGACCAGCTATTAATTATAAGTGTTATCAGTGATAAGCGTTTAATAAGAATCGTGAAAAATAAACATATTCATTAGTGAAATGTTATCACAGTGATATTATAGTAAATAATTAATGACCAGAGTTGATTTATAATATCTGGTTGTGGATGAATGTACAAATTTATATATAATTACAGAGTTGCTATGTGACTATTGCAAGCACTTCGTATACTTACTTTTCTATTATTGTACTTCTTTGCGATTCTTTCTTTTACTTTGCGTGTAACGCGATACTTTTATTTATCGCTACACTGTGGATCATTATGCAAAATGTAAATTAATACTTAAGTTCAATCAAAGAAGCGAAACATACATAAACATACATATAGAAATTCAAAATCTCAAATATTGAAATATAGCAATGAGTATTTTACTTTGAATATTTTGTATATTTTTAGAATATTACATACTTTCCATATACTTTTACATTTTTGCATATTTCATTTTCTCTGAAATGTACAAATATTTTCAATCTGTTTATCACTGACTTGCCACTTCTTTATGTCCTTCGAGCAGTTTCATCGAACAGATAGTCACTAAGAAATAAGACTATTACAAAAATGAATAAACTATTAATAATGGAGTTAGTAATTGAAGATGTTAAAAATTAACATTTCTTTTGAACTCATTAATTCCTTACAATTATTTCTACCATGAACAATTTTCAATAACATGTGGTTTTGTGATTCTCGATAAAAGAAAAATTATTTTATCTAAACTAAACTTTCGAAATGACCTTTGATTCTCGTGATGGTCGAGTAGTAAAATGGCAGTTGCGTATTATGGTTGTGTGCTAAGGTGATTCATGGGTAATTTATGGTACGCAAAGGTTAAGGAATATTCTGGCTAATTTATGAAACAACGAGTCGGAAATGTGTCGTCGGATTGATAATCTGCTACCGACGAAGGGCTGGATAATTATGTTGCATAAAATTTCACTTCGTGGCGCTATAAACACCTTCAATTTTGCTGTTCCCTTCTCTAACGCGACGCTTCTATTGTAATACTTTCTCAGAGTTTTGGCATAATCAAAATTTCCAATCGCATTTATTTTACAAGACAATAAAAAGGTTATTTAAAGAACTCAGTTTATGATTGTACTTGGAAGAAACACTTTGTGCAAAAAATCACATAAAATTTGAAAAACAATCTAGGAATAAAACATGTATATAAACAGAATTATCTTAAGAAGGTAAATAATATATGGAATAATCCATGGAAGATAAAGAAATGCAGAAAAATAAATAGAGTATAGGGAAAAGATTGTGATTATTTTAAGATACTATATTAAACAGTTGGAAAAGTTTTAACTCAGGGGGAGCATTTATTGTTTTCTTTATCTAGAAAGATAACGTGAAAAAGCAAACCGTTCTAACTAAAACTATCTTAAGGAAAGTACATAAGTTTTATCATTTTGCTGAGCAGAGGAAACTTGAGAAAATAGCCGACATTAGTATATTGAGTGCTGTCAAAGTTTCGGTATTCCGTAACGCGGTTTCACGTATCGCATAAATTCGTCAAGTATATGTCCATTCTTTCGAACGTTTCAAAATGCGGAAAAATAGAAAATTATTCGAAAATAGTATACACTGACGTATAAGTAAACAATTTTTGCTGAGACTAATAAACAATCTTAAATTATTGTTTATAATTCTAAAAAAAAAATAAGAGTGGGAATTTTGTCTGTGAAATGCATTTTTTATTTATACAAACGCTTGTTAGAAAATGAGAAAGAGTTAAGGAATGATCACTAGAAAATAGTACATATTGTAATATTAATAAGCAAGTTAGAAATGTTTATTACAATTATGAAAAGCAAAAGGTGAAGATTTTGGTTGTGGAAAAAGTGTGTGAGTGATGGAGTCGGAATATATTGAAACTTCCTGGAAGGGAAAGATGCAACAGATTCGAAAACGGCTTCGTGCTTTGGTTAGAAACACGTTAAAGAGATATAGATCAAAGAAGAAGGGCTATACCAGATTCCTTACGGATGAGGAAAAGAGGTGATTCTATTACACGCTTGGACTGCCGATTTAATGGCCTGAAATTAAATTTATGGAGATCCTTCACCCGATAGAAATAAATTTGAAAATTTGATGATCGACTGAGACTAACGATCATTTTGTTTTTAAATTGAAGTTAGAATTTAAATTAACCCTGCCACAGTCTTCGCATTTCAACGTCGCGTTCTTGTTCTCGTCTAAACGAATAGGAAATTAGTATTTTAGTCTTTATATATTTTTATAAATATCTTTTATAATCGATATTTTCTATAAATACTTTGCTTAGATATTTTTTTATAACTATTACTTTTTATAAATATTGTTATGGAAAACTTTGTCGTAAAAGAGGAGACAAGAAATTATATAATATATCTATTTCTTGTTATAATAAATATAAATATAATATATTTGTATTCTCCTAAAAACTTAAGAATTTTTTAACGATTAAAAAAAAGGACAATTGGATCGAAAATGATTCAAACGATGTATAGCTAAATTGGATTAAATCAATTTTTTTTAATATATTAAAAAATGGCCTATAATTAGAAGAAAACATAAAAAAAGAGGTAACTTAAATTTTAATAAATCTTTCATTTTAGGTGGTTGGTCACCGCGGAATACGACTTGTCCACCCGGCTTGGAATACCTTATAGTCCTTGATCGTCTGTACATACGGCAACAACTTGAACTATTGGAAGGTTAGTATTGTATCGTTCGAAACACAACATGCTGTATCTCTCTACTAAACAATGCAAATGTCCGTTGTAACAGTTGTCAATTTGTCAATGAACCAATTAAATAATTACAGTTGTTGTTGGATGGGAGACTGAGAACAAATACTTTGTAACGAATACTAATGGCCAGCCACTGTTTTATATCATGGAAGAGTCAAATATATGCGCGCGTCTGTGCCTGGGTACTCTACGTAATTGTGTATTACACGTGGACGACACCAATCACAGGGAAGTCCTACGTATGGTTCGACCCTGCAGGTGTTCAGGTTGCTGTTGCTTTTGTTGCATGCAGGTATTTCATCCTTTAATATCAATCTGAGAATACGATTGAATACGTACAATGAGTAATCATACGGATAAATAGAATTGAGGTGTTAATATTATATCTAAAATTTGATACCTGATCTTAAATAACTTTAAGTATTATAAATACTTCTCTGCAAAACTAATAATTCTGACATGTACCCTTTCGGTCGCCTATTGGAAATATACAGAATGTCCTAGTTTTTTTTCGGCCATACGTTGTCAGTATATTCTAAAGATCAAAATAAGCAAAGATTGTGATATAGCATATGTCATTGGAAGTATTATTATGATACAAAAGAGTTATAACACAAAAAGGAATACGATATACGAAATGGATGGTAACGAATATGTGTTACTATATTTACTATAAAGTATGAATAGACAACAAATATCTACATCTACATATTTATCTTAAACTTAGTATTTAAATGTTTAGCAGGAATTCATAGTAAACAATTCTATTTTAATACTACCATATGCAATGCAGAATATATTCATTCCACATGTTTCTTTGAAATAATACACCGTGACGATATATTATACAAGCTTCGTTATGAGTTAGCCAATCAGTTAACGAAGGACACGTCTGGCAAGTGCGTTACTGTAATTTATAGCGGGCAGTAGATACGGTTTGCAAAACGTACGTCTGAGTTTCTTCTCCAACATGCTGTGCACACAACGCGCAAACTTTCTTCGCACGTGCGCACCATCTGTGACGATTACCTTTGACGAAAAGTTATTCGGCACATTAGAAAAGCCGGTCACGATCGATACTCTTTGACCAGTACCGCTCGTTGAAGCCGCTTTTGGATACGTTGTTTCGGCCTCTAGTGAAGAACCTCACTCACTCGATCCCCGTAGAAGAGCTCCTGTAAATAGAACCCTTTAATACAAATACTCCTCGAACGCACAGTCGTTACAGAAGAAAGTCGAACGAATAACTTATAATACATAATAACAAATATTTTTACAGGGGTTTAAACATCTGTCACTTCATCCATTCTGATTTATAAAGAAAGATATTTTTATATTAACACATTGTACTGACAAGCAAATTTTGTATATTTTACTTTGGGAGCTGCAATAGAGTAAAATATACTAAACTGTAATATTTAATTTGTGCAAAATATTAGTATATTGTATTTGCGCATTTTTTCTGGCAATGTTATGTAAGTCATTCACATTATTGAAAATTTGTTAGTCCATGAAATTTATCTTATTCCAATCATTTAAAAAATCTGGTAACGTGCATCACTGATGACCATGCCTGCCAACGTGTTGAAACATACTAATTTTGTGATACTTTTTTATATTTTCAAAATTACTATTTGTAAATTTGAAAGAACTAATGTTTTGGATATAACGAGCATAACGTGGTTAATTGTAATACTTTATTTTTAAATTATTCCATTAGTTATCGCGAATGTTATTTTGTAGCTTTCATTTATGATTAAAAAGAAACACGTTTGAATTATGCATAGAGCAAGCACGCTATGCCGATTTCTGTGCATCTACCTTGCGCAACCTTGTAAAAGATAGAAACAGTCAGCATGCTGACCAAACCTTTTTTCACATTCTTTATACTCATGAATTCTTTGATTCAGATTTATTAGTAACAACGTATGAATATTTAGCAAAACGATATTGGACGTACTTAAATATTAAAACTAGAATCAGATTTATTCCCTTCTTTCAATCATTCCTCATAGTTGTTTTGAATTTCGAAATTACCGCCATTCTTTTTCCTAAAAGGTTATATATTTAAATTATTTAATTAAATTTAATTTAATTTAATTTGCATTTGAATTTGAATTTATTTTCAGATGCTAGAGGTATATTCTGGAGAAATGCTTCTCGGTTCTGTAATAGAAGATTGCCATATTTTTAGGCCTTCGTTTTCTATTCGCGATGCATTTGGGGAAACAGTTTTAAAGATTACGGGACCATACTTTAGATTTTGCGGAAACGCGACATATAAGGTAGAACATTAATTGTAGTATATATTAATTGTAATAATAGTTACAGAACATCTTTTTAAAGATCATTTAACTAGTATTTACATAACTCTTTTCTCCTTTCCCTCAGATAAAGTCTGCTGATGGGCTACATAGAGTTGGAGAAATTAAAAAGAAATGGAGTGGTTTTACTACAGAAATTTTTACAGACGCTGATGATTTCAGCCTACATTTTCCTATGGATTTAGATGTTAAAATTAAAGCTGTTTTACTCGGTGCCTGTATTCTCATCGTAAGTTATCATATAGACAGATTTGTACATATATTAATATCAATAAATTTATCGATTTTACAAATATTTATGTTTTAGGATTTCATGTATTTCGAAGGAAACACCAAAAGGAACTCTATATAGAATTCGTAAAATGCTTAAAGGAATATTTACTGATCTGAAATGAATAGTTTATTGTTGTGCTCTATTATAATATAAGGTAAACAGCTTGCAATGAAGAATCACTGTTGTTGAAAGCTGTCAACTTTACCTAAACTTTTTCAGCTTAAAATTTGTCATATTTTTTATATCAAATTATTAATGAATACGTGTAATACTGTTAACAAATATGATGTACAAGTACTATTAAGCTATCAGCATCATTGCTATTTCTGTATTCAATGTTGGAACGAATTTATCGTATATTTTTATATTTGTATATATATTGCTCATCTTCCTATAAAGGATATGTTCAGAAGTTTTCGAACAAATACGTTTTATGACTTTTATTACAAGATTTTCGCAATATTTCTAATATAACACGAACACGAATTATTAGGTTATAAGTTTTTAATTTACTTTAATGCAAATATATGTACACAGTATACAAATATTATACAGGGTATTTTTGAAATTATGATATAACCAGAAAGGAGGTGATTCCTCATGTAAAAGTAAGTTGAAAATATAGAATGAAATTTGTTCATATCTGCCTATTTCACTCAATCTGGTTAGTTGCCGTTACTTTTACTCATTTTTATGAATATCAATCGGGATTTAGTATAATTGTAACTAATATAGTTACTTTTAATGACTTATTTAATTTAATAGTTTATAAATTATTGAAAATGTCTTTGTATCACAGATAGATATTATGTACTTCCTTGGTGAATTAAAGAAGCATGGACTGATGATAATATGTTAATTCCTATATCTCACATTTCATATTTTTAATTGGATGACCCCGCATTAATGAATATTCAAACTCGATTTTCTCGAAGACGGAGCTCTATACGAAAATATTTTAATTATTCATTATCATATTATTTATTATCATATTTTCGATTTAATTCTACATAAGGAATCATCTGCTTTCTGTTTATACTACTATTTCGGAAACACTGTATATACATAAGTTTTTATAATTGCGGGTTATATATACTCTTTTTATATTTTTGTGTATTTGCTTAAGGGCATTAAATATTTAAACTGCCTTAACATTTATCAGACAAATGTAATTACTCATCATAAATAATGTTAATCTTTTTGATAAAAGACTTAATTCTGTTGTATGATTAAAAGATCTCCTAATTGTCATTTAAAGATATCAAAAGGAATCAAATTAAATAAAGAAGGACAATTATTGTGTATGTTCTTTATTCGTGTTTTAAATTCACATCTTCATACATCTGATAGTGGAGCTGTTACCGCCTCAGCTGCAGCACATAGTATGCTATATTTGTCGCAGATGTTCTTGGTTTTAGTAAAAAATGAGAATGGAAAAACAATATGTGTGTAACATCCTTTCCTACACACGTTAGAAAACGGCCACCGAGATGCTGCAGATATTGCACTCGTTGCGTTTTTTTAACACATCAAGGACCGGATTCACGCGCTAAATTTAGGTTTCAAAATGGAGACTTCACACTTCTTTGTCATATCTTCCAGTTTTTTAACGCTCGAGAATCTTCTCTTATTATTTTTCGCAATTTTTATAAAAAGAAAGATAATAAAATTTATACGCACACTAAACTGTCGCAATGATTGAGCGTAAATTCTTCCACTTTTGGCGAAAGATGAGATAATATTAATTTTAAAACATAAAAGGTTGTTAAAGCCAATACTTTCAAAAGAGTTTTGACAGTTCTCAAAATGGCGGCAGTTCAGATGTAGAATTACATAATTAAATCCAGATATTGTAATACTCTCGACAAAACGTTTCTTGCCTTTTTTTCATCCATACAAATTCGTCTTTTATATTGATATCAAACGACGCGACTTATTTCGTCGAAAATAGGGTCAAAAAGGATCGATTTCTCGTATGGAACACCGTACAAAAATCCAGGGCGTCCTCAACGTGTTAAGCAAAAGGTCTCACGACCCGTTTGTAGTTTTCGATCAATGTAAACGTCATACATAACGATACATCTTGTTTTTTTTCCTCGTCATTAGACATTATTACAAATGTTGAATTATTTCCATCGCGAGACAACATGGTGCAGATACAACGATACTTCCGGTTCATAGTGGTAGAAAGAGAAAAGCAAAAGGTTCGAGGCAAAACGAAGAAAGGAATGATAGAGAAAATGAAAGAATACTGCGTGTATTTTTTCTACATGCTGGATATTACATGTCCTTAGAAAAAAAAGAAAGAAGAAAACAGGGTGAAATAAAATTAAAATACTGTTAAAGATATAATATAATGCGTATTATATAGAACTTATAATACAAGCTTTTTCTTCTCTTTTCCATTTTCTTTTTGTTCGTACGGATTGATACAAAGGAACTTGAGTCAACGTAAGAGACAATAATATAATAATAATAATAATAATAATAATAATATAACGGTAATAATATTAATTAATAATAATAATAGTAATCATATCGCGTGTGTAAAGAGGGAGGTGGAGACCGTAGAGACGTGCAAAAGTTCACCGTTCACGACAATTCTAGATATTTTTTCAAAAATTTAGGATATTTAAGATTCGATCTTTAGATTTTGACTAGGCTAGCTAGAGTTTTATAGAATCAATTTTTATCGCGAACGACGCTTACATCGTCTCCGTTTGGAACTCTAAGAACGCGCTTTATAGCTGCGTGAAGAGATCTTAGCACATCGAGGACCAAAACCATATTATACCACCATTATTATACCACGTGACAAAAAGCGTGGATCAGAAATCCCAGAAATGCCCCATTGTCTTTTAGAAATTGTTTCTTTTTTTAGGATATCCTCCTATTATTCTTTAATTTCCTTCCTCACGTTTGAAAACGTGAACAAACTATAATACATTTTTATCTTTCTCTTCGATATACGCGTTTCTTTCAGTTTATGCGGGAAACAGTATGGAAATTTCTTAAAGATGTTTGAATTTCGTTTTCGTTTTCCGAAGGAAAGGAGATCCTCGATGTATCAAGAACGTCTAAAGGGCGAATAAAAGAGGGAAATGATCGCGTGGTTGCTTTTTTCTGGCGCGCTGTTTAAAGTTCTTTCTCGAGCTTGATCAGCTCGGCGATTCCATCGTGCATCTCCTTCACAGCCTGATACTCGGTCAGACCGAGACGTCGTTTATTGGAAATGTCGTAGATACCACCCTCGGCCTCGGTGTGCTCTCCGCGAGTACCACGGACCTGGAGATTGAACTTTCCAGCAATTTCTTCAAGCTTCTCCCTGTTAGCGGCCAATTTAGGCAGTTTGATGTGTACAGAGGCACGGACAGTAGTACCTAAGTTGGTAGGGCAGAAGGTCAAGAAACCAAGACGGTCGTGGTGGGAGAAAGGAAGTCGTTTTTCGATCTCGTTCACGGCGCTCACCAGACGACGATAGACCTTCAAGGAAAAGAATGTTAATTACTTAACTTGAAAGGCTATAGACGTTTTTGTTCCTACGATCATTGATATAGTCATTAGATTGCGGATATTTGTTTAATTATACTTCATTTAATTATTTTTTGTACCTGTCCAAGATCACCGCCCATCTGCATGGAAATGATACGGAGATGATCTTCCTCGTTGCACCAGACCAAGAAGGTCTTGGCATCGTTGTGGTAGATACCACGGCCAGTGGGCCAGAAGCGGCAAGCATTGGCAGCTTGCAAGAAGCGATCACCCTCCTTGAACAGGAAGTGGTCGTCGATCAGTTTCTGCTGAACTTCTTTGCTCATACCAGTTAGAGGATAGAAAGTTCCCTTGAGTTCACCCTCTAAGCCAGATAGAGTGCTAGAGACTTTCTCTTCCATTTCTTTGTACTGAGCTTCAGTCAGGCAGGGGTTGAATGGATAGCCTTCCAGAGAACGGCCGCATCTTACACGGGTGGAGACGATGAACTCACCCTGGGAAGAATAAAGGATTAATCAATACTTTATATTTATTAAGTTCTTGAGAGGAATGGTTATCTTAGAAGTAGCCTAGGAATCATTCTTCCACTACTACTGAACGAGTATGAATTTATTATAATTATAGTTTTATAGTTATTACCGAATAAAAATAAATTTGCAATAATATTTGCTATATTAATCTTAATCCTGTATGTTATAATAAATACTGTGCGTTTCATTGCATCTAAACTACAATCTAACTCAATACTAACAGCTGGGTCAAGGTTGCCAAGGCTATCGACGTCTCCAAAGTCTTTTGGTGGATGCTTGTCAGTCTTCTTGAAGCCACCATGGTAGTCTTCAATGATGGGATCGAAGAGGTCAGCAAAAACTGTGTAAGAATCAGCATCAGGCGCGTAGATACCGACACCAGAGTCCAGATTCTCCACACCAGACTGGATCACATCAAGGAGGGTGGATCCAAAGGAAGTCTTCTTTGTCTTCAGTTGATCGAAGACCTCTTTGGACAGATACTTCTTCAGCAGAGATTTGCTGTCAGAGCCAGCCACTTTGGAGAAGCCAGCTTCCAGTTTGTCCAAAACTGCCTGGTCAACCATATTGCTATTTTTCTTGCTATAAACAATTAAATTACACTATAAATTAAGTATTAAGAACATACGATATGGAAAATAATTTTTAAAACAATTTGAACATTTTTTTAACGTTCTTGACTACTTTTAAAAATATAGTAGATTGAACCTAGAAAATTTGTTCAAATTAATCAATACAAGAACAAGACAGTAAGATAGTAAAATCACGAATGCAAAATGTAAAGTAATGCAATGGATCTACAAACAGATTTTTACACTTATAAGATAACCGTATTTTACATGAAGCAAAAGAATATCAAATAGATTAATAGGACCAGGAGAATTAGTCTTTCCTTCTTTGTTATTCGATACATAATGTTTTCCACTTCAATGATAGATTGGAAATCAATTATAGCGTAGACGGGACTTTTGTAACAAGGTCGTTTAATTTCTTATCAGTGTCTCTTATCGTGAAAAATTACGTGTTTATTTGCACGTATTATTCGTACCAGATCGTCTACGATAGTCATAACTGTCTGCTATATTACGATATACGCGATAGTACAATGGAATATATTTCGAGATTTTAGAAAATCCGTTGTATCGATATGCATACATAGTATCTGCCTTGTATAAAAATTGGTTTAACAGTCGCATTTTTATGCACATATCATAAATGTAGAAGCTTTTTGAAATTGGTGATAAGCAGCAAGATAGCCAGTGCAAATATTGAAGTTCTTAATTGCAGTGAAACAGAATTTAACTTTGAATATTTGCGATGAAGTATACTCTTTATTTCCCTCTTTTTTATTAAATATATTTTGCTAATTGATACTTAACAAAAATTGTATTATTGTAATTAATACATTTGAAATATATGAATATAATATATCTAAACAATTCTATCTATTATTTCTAAAAGGTATTTGTATATTATACTATAATGAATGAGTTACAACCACTAACACATTCTTTACATTCCACTATTCATATGTGCAGATATAATAATCTCAAGCTAATTACGTCTAATTTTTTCTTCTGGAATTAATTCAAACAAACTGTTTAAAATAATAAACGTAACTTATCAAAACACGTAGTTTACTAATATTTAAACATTTAATGTTAAATAATGTTATAGAATAAAAAGTGCGCTAATAAACTATAAACAATTTTTATTACAACCTAATGTTCTATAAAAATTAAATATTATGGTGTACTATTGAAATATTAACGCGTTAACGCAATGTTTTACTTCATTTTTTGTTCAAGCAATTTACATCATACAATCCTGTTCTTTTTTAACATTGCGACTACGAAAAAGATTCAATGCATTTTTCGTATCTTAATAATGATATATAAATTATTTTCATTTTCTTTTTTTTTTATTCTTTAGTTTTTACGTACTATGTACTATTTCACTATTCTGTCCTTAATTTGTTAATAAAAATAAATAATATAAAAATATTTATGCAACTTCTACGAATTTAATTAAACAAACGAAAAGGAGTAAGATATTAGATAAAGGTACTTTGGATATTTTGTATATTTCTGCCTATTATATATATATTCTATGAATTTTTGCATATTTAAATTTCTCATAAACGCATAAAAATCCATAGTCTACATATTATCCATTCCTAAAACATCCCCCACTATTCTCATCATTTTCCTTTGAGACACCTTGTATGTTGTACATAACCCATATAACTTTTACGTAACATCACCCTCATCGTAATGCAACTTTCACAACCCTCTTGCAACTCCATGATTACAAAACAATCTCATCGACGATGACGATGCTTCAACAAATTTCCCCATACACGCTCTATATACTAATTATTGTAACCATAATTAATTACAAGTTTTCTAACTATCACGAAACATCTGATGAGTAACAATAAGAAAATATAGAAAAATATAAAAGAAACATTTATTAAAATGTCAGTCGAATCCTCAAAACATACTTAAAACTCATAAATGATAACGATGCTTCAACAAAGAATGATAGTCGGAAAGTGGCAAAGTACCCCTTCAAGCACATACAAAATTCTAGTAAGACATCATTCTATAAGTTCTAATTGTATCATAAAATGTACAATTAGTTATGGCAAAAAATATGAATTGGAACTTTCTGATTTCAAATGATCATAACTTGGAAATGTAAAAAAAATGTAAAAGTTCAAACGCTATTTTACAAAGAAAAGTTGATACTAATATTGTTACTTAATAACAATAACACGCGACAAATTAAGGTAAAACATTACAATATAAATGTCCTATGAAACATGTTTGTTATTATATTATAACTTACTTCGAAAACAAATGGAATGTATTGAGTACGAGGAGTTATTGTTACGTTTCATCCTTATCTTCTTCGGATGATAGTTCTTCAATAAAATCATCGTTAACGACGAAGTATGCAATGTGTGATGCCTTGTTAGAATATTAGGCGCCTGAAGGGATACAAATTTGTCACTTTTTCGCCATTTTTCTTCTCCCATATAAGCTCTACGAGGTTATTTCAATCATAATAAATCACAAGTTTTCTAACTATCATGAGACATCTAATAATTAACAATATGGCGATGTACAAACAATAAGGAAACGTACAAAAGTATGAAAGAAAAATTTGTTAGAAGTCAACCGAATATCCTTGGCGCTACTCACCAAGTTCCAAATAGTTTAATAGTTTGTCGGGAGATGGGATTAGCAAAGAGTCGAGCCAATGGTCTCACAAAGGTATCCTTTGATGCGGAGAGGGCTTTAAGGAGTTTAAACGAGCCTGACATCGAGAATTCCAATAGCAACAGCTGTCTTGTCGGATCTCATGCACTTTTCTATTGCGCTACCTCGTGAATCGAAAGGGCTCATCGTTACTCGTGTTTGTTAGGTTAGAATCGAATGAGGATAGGGCGCGTTCTCGAAACATGGCGTCGATTTTATACATGAATATGGGAACGAATATATATACAAAACATAGTTCAAGCAGTTATAATAAAGCAGTAATACAGAGAATATCATTAGGCATCAAGTGTTTAATAATTTTTATGAATTAAAACATTGAAAACGTCCATCGTTTATGAAAAAATTGAGATAATAATACGATAAATAATGATACATCGTTAAGGAGATAAGATTGTGACACAAGAGGATATTATATTAACAAAGTGTATTTCCTTATTAATGTTATGACTGTATTGCAAGGTGTCAGATATATTGCTCAAAATAATAAAACATTTGAAATCACGATAAAGCAACTATTTTATACTTTATCATTTTTAAAAACATAGAGTTGCTCAGATTAATTATTTCGTGCAAAATTGCAAAATGTACCTATTACACGATTAGTGACGTAGGCGTGACTCGTCGTTGGTGCACATTTTGAAACACATTTTGATACACATAATATTTCGCTCGAACTTTTCTTCATAATAATAGTGGCAGATTATATTTGGATTAAATACAAAATTCACGTGATTCTTCATCATCAGATACTGATATAAGGGGATAATGATACTACTTGAAATAAGAAATTCATTATCAATATACTTAATGGTATTTCAACGTTTCTTTATAAGAATCTGTAAATCTCATATTACATGTATGTGTATCTATGCTCATAGAATTTTATTTGTAATCGCGATATTCTACATCTCTTAGATAATAATATGGATTAATCGCTGTACAATAATCACATTTAATCTTGAGTGATATTTTTATATAAAATAAAACAATTCTTTCGATTCTCAAATTACTCCTCTTCCGTGTCTTTATTTCACAAAACGGAGGAATTCCAACCTCGTCCAATTTCCACAATAATTACTAATAACTTCTACTTTATTTTTAAAAATGAAAAATCTCACAATCGCAAGCTAAATGTTTCTCCTTTTCCAGATCATTTTCAATTATATTCGCTCATTCGAATTCACTTTCTTATTGCTGCAAAAAATTGCATAAAAGAGAGAAAGAGAAAATAACAATAAATTAACGGAATCCTTCTGCCTTTTTATTCGAGAACAGTGGTAAGCTGTGGTGTTTTTGTTTTTACTGTAATAGAGCAGATTTCAAGGTAAATTTAAAAAAATGGCATTTGCAACGCCATTATTTCCCTCTGCCTTGCGATTTATAAAATTAATCGATGTAGCTCCTGTTTAATGATAATTGCAGAATTTGTATTGCTCAACCCTTGGGTTGAAATGTAAAATAGAGAAAGTTCGAGCGAGACTGCAGATATTCGGACAGATGGTGGCTTTTTAACCGAGTCGAAACACTGCTTGTGCCAACCAGCAATACGTACTCGTCCTCGACGTTCGTTTCATCCGACTCGCATATGCCCAGCGACGTGCATACGCCCATTGTCGACGATTATGCGCCGATTATGCCTCGATTATCGCCCCGGGTTATGCGTCTATTTATAAGCGACACGAACAGTTAACGGTCGATCCTCTCTTTCTCTTATGAAACCGTGCATCCGTCGACGACGACGACCACGAGACGATGAGAAGGAAGAACTCAGCCAGACGCTAATCACAACGATGTCACTCGACGTCGACCAGGATTAGGATAACGCGATCCCATCGCGTCTCCAAAGCTTCGCCTCTCTGTTTTTCCCCCGCTATGTGAAAACAGATTCTCAGACACGAGATTTTTCTTCTCTTCCGTATTTCTTCTTCAAACGAGATTTTACGACACCGAGGATTTTATGGCGAATTAACCATTTTAGTGATTGAGAATTGAGTGACGGTTTTTGTGCTTGAATTTTTAGTGCGACACTGCGTGTTCTCTGATATTTCCTTCAGTGGTTTCATATTTTCTTGGACTCATGTTCTTTATCGATATCGCTATAATTTCTATAGCTGTTTTTTATCTATGCGGTAATATCGATCGATTGAAAAGCATCTGCTGGATGATGTGCGTTTTTGGTAATAAATGATAAGTGATTATTATATTTGGAAGAGGCTATCAAAAGACTTCTACAAAAGCATTTCATCGTCAGGAGTAATATGAAAGTTTGATAAATCTAGAGATTTGTATATTTTATATTAACTGTTTTGTTTAAATATATACGTAGAAGAAGGAGACGCTGTCTAATAAAAATTAACGATTGTTACCACAGTAATATAATAAACCTAGATACGATTTCAATCGATCATTAATCTTCCATCGATTTAATAAAAAAAAAAAAAAATTACGAATGATAATGAATGATAAGATAAGGTGCTAAACAACAGACATTTTAACTTACGATCTTAATCAACATTTATATATATTTATAGATATTTTAGAAAAGTGAAGAAATCCCTTTCGTAAATTGTGTTGATCAAAACATTATACACGAAAATTTTATATTATTCCACAAGCTACCGATCTGCAATTCTGTTCTAAACAAATAATTTAAAAGATTGAAATATTGCACGTCCATTTTTTTTAAATACACCGTGATATTAAAAAAAAAAAAGGGAGAATTGAGAATATAAAAATGAAAATTAATTTCGGTCACTAATATGAGAAATAATTATACGTTAATAGTTAATTTATTAAATCTTCATAAATACACAAAAGTAATTTTACTCGTATATTCTGAGATAGTTAACGGACAGATCCACGTTGATTAAGACTACTCAATTAATTATAATTAATAATTACATTCTTGAAACATCTTTTTTAATAGTCTGTACACATATTTATTTATACTCTCATATATGCCAGTGGAAATGACTTGCACTCTTATGTTGTCAGATAATATCTTTACCCATACAAATCCGATCAATTGTTGTCTTAAGTTTCCTTGTGATATTTTACGAATACGACGGACAACAGCAAACGATAAGGATCAAATAATGATCTGACAGTATTTTTTAATTTATCTCATCACGATATCTTTATTGAAATAGATTGAAATACTTATTATACCAATTAAACTTACACTTAGTCATTACTAATTTCAATCAAAGTTTCTTACATTTATCGTGTGGCTAATTAACAGAAAGAAGTGTTTCCTTGCTCTGAAAAAATTGGAGATTCTTGTCCTCGACAAGTAAATAGAATTTATAGCAAAATCTAGTACGATTTTGACATTCTAAATATTTTTTCTAAAAATTCTATTCATTCTAAAAATTTAGAAATAATATTTTCGTTAGGGCGTAACTCAGTCAAAAAATTATTTTAAATATTACACAGGAACGTTATCAAAGAATTGTTTAAATTGAAGAATAAAAAATAAAATAAAAATTAAAAAGTGGTAAAAAGATGTTTTAAACGTTTTCCATCGAGCGCATTCTCCTTCTCATTGTAAATAGATGGAAAATTCGTTTTCACAAAATAATTAATGGAATCTATAATAAAATTTATTATTCTTTTAAATTGCTAAATATTTTATTATCATTCTGTTATTTTATAAATTAAAAAAGAATATTGTCACTAGAGCATAATTCGTAGAAAATAATACTTTAAATTCTAAACATTAGCAATTCCTAAAAAAATATTTTTACTGAATGAAACAGTATTCTACAAATTGCAATAAAATATTACCACAGAGCTCTTTAGTCATTTCTCGTAAATCGGAAAAAAGAGGGAGAATTAAAAATTGCAAAAAAAAAAAAGCCTTTGAAATATTTTCCAGCGAGCATATTTCATTCGGAAAGTGTAACAACGGTAACAAGGTAGGCGAAGTGAACATAGGCCGATATATCGTGCGAAATGCAAATAAAATTTTTCAGTCGACCTGTTTCTCGTCCACGCCCCTGCGTAAGGGCAGAGGGTTAACCCTTTTGTGTGAACCAACAGGGGTAGTCCCTACCCCACTATAAACGTCGGCTACACACTCGACCAAGCTCCTTTATAAGGAACTTAAGAGAACGTCCAAACAACACATTTAATTCTAAACTAATAGAATGAAATAAAAAAAGGTAGAAAAAAAAAAGTTCCCATTTAATATTTCTCTGAGAAACAACACAACGCTAATTAATAAAAATAAGTTTTTCTTATGATCCAGTATGATCCAGTAAATGAATAACTATACACTAATTATGGACATAGATAAATGGAAAAGCAGTTTCTAATTAATTTGACATTGGCGAATGAAACTGCTCCCTAACTCTTAGAGTCTAAGATAATAGACGCTAAAAGTTTCAGTCGAGAGGGATCTTTGACCTGTACATCAAACTTCGGAGGACATAAACTCTGTTGACGGTTCGATACTTAAAGTGTGGGAAACACGAAGGATAATGAAGTCCTGAGTAACTTGTAAGCAAGGTTTAACGATCGAGCGATGGGAACTTTGATGGTTTGCTGACGAATAACTTGAATTAAATCTGTTTTTTTTTTTTTTTCATAATACCGATACTACGAGTTTTATACGTAAAGCTTGTGTTTTTACACGACAAGTGATATTTTAGTCTTATATCTTGCACTCATATTTTTTGGAGATTTTTGTTTTTAAATAATTTTGAGTTTGTCTTATGTTATTATTAAATAGGGAGAATGTATTTTGTATTTATACTTGTTACCAATTTGTTTTTAGAGATTTTTCAAACCAGCCCTGGTTCCTTTTCATCTTGCTACTGAATAGACAGATTGTATTCTGTTTTACATATTCTTTTTAGTTTCTATCTCTGCCTCTACTTCGTGTATTCATACTACTGAATAGATGCAGTATGTTTTATTTTACCAATATTTGTAGAAGTCTTTTAAAAAGATCCTGGTTATCCTTTATAACGCTATTCAATAGATAGGGTGCATTTTACTTTGACGATTCTTTTTCAAATATTTGTGACCCATTCAGTACCAAATTTTTTTTTTAATAATCTGAGAAAAATTTGTTCTAAATAATTATTAAGAATAAAGTCGTATCTCTTTTATGTCTCTGTAAGACTTTGACAGAACGTATTAAAATACCATTCCTTGTGTTAATAAAATTAAAAAGAAACAATAGAAATATCTCTCCCCAATAAGATCACAATTTTCCTATACATAATAACTACACACTTCTAGATGACTCACTCGAGTCTTCGATGCATCAATTACGAATTCCATGAATGTCTGATCTGACGTCCTGCTACGTCACTAGGCGGGCACCGAGCCAAGTGACGTCACCGATGAACCCCTAAACCGACTCACACACATAATACAGCATTCTCCCAAAAAACCTAAAAACCCCAAATAATCTATCTTAAAATTTTTTATCCAACAACAATACATACGCAACGGACCAAAAAAAAATACTCATACAAATGTACACATAATCCATCATAATATACCTTTCTCACAAAAGATCAAACAAATCTTAAAAGTAATCGTTCTTACAAATTGCTCGCCGTAAATATTCAAGGAATACGTACTCGTCGTTCGACGTGGTATCCTTAGAGGTACATCCGCCCATGACGACGACGACGACGACAACGATGACGACGCCCCGGCAAGAGAGACAGCGAGCGAGAAACTGACAGAGAGCGGTGAACCTCGTGTGTTCACCTCTCGATAATCGAACTTCACCTCTTCACCACGTTTCTCCTTCCCCAACGTCCTGTAGGAGGATCTTCGAGACCGGAAGTTCACGGGGGGAACAAGAGAGGGTGTGGGTGGCGGCACACTTCCTCGACGAGGCAAGATGGACGGAAAACGAACGCGTGTTATACACGGGACACGCTATACTTGTGTATGTAGCGTGTACTTCGAAGCACTTCCGGTTGTCCTTGGCGTCGACGGGGGGTAGTCACCCCTGGCAGAGAGTCAAAGGTCCTGTGTCTTGCCGATCGTTGTCCCCTTTCACGGGATTATCCGTCGAAATATTCTTCTTCTCGCGAATAAACTTTCTAATGATGGTTTAAAAAAGCCGAGAAGTCGATTGTCAGTCTCTTCCCCTCTTTCTTTCCAATTTTTATTTTCGTTAACATCACCGGGCAATTTAGTTAGAGAATTATAAATCGCAACTAGTAGTAAATGATTCACTGGATACTGTTATATATTATGTAAATAATAATGTTGTATATATAATTATTTATATATAAATATTACTCTTTAAATGATAGGTTATTTTAATACTTCCGTCGATTTAGATTAGTGAACACATAAATTCTCTAACTGTTCTTGAACGGTGCAGTTCCGGTCACACTGGCTGACTAGCGTAGTACGGAAGGCGCTGACAGAATCGTACACCGGCTACGGTCGATTGGAAAATTGATTATTCGCGCTGGTACGCGATCCTCGATCGTAAAGAATTCGTATTAGAGTTAGAATCGGTCGTGGGAGATAAGGAACGTTTGAGAACCGGTAAGAAGGAAAAATCGACGAATGGGCGCCTGTTACTGGTAGCAATCGCGATCAATGCGTCTACACTCTATTATTATGTCTTTCCTGGTCGCGGGTGAAAATGAAAGCGGATTGCGTGTGTCCCGGGGAACCCTGACGGCCGTCAATCGATATCGAGTACGCAAACGTGAAGAAATTCTCGCGACTTCCGGTTGTAAAACTTCGCGATCCTTTTTAGGACGTATATCGTTCATATAAAGCGCCAAAAAATATTGCAGTATAAAAATGTAATAAATAGATGGTAAAATAATAATTTACTATTATGTAAGAAGATATTGAAAAGGATTAGCCAGTGCAATCGATGTATGGTCTCTTACTCACCGTCTCGAAAGAAGGAAAGAGAACGATCAGAGAGCGCGGTTCGGCGAGAAAAATCCTCGCAAAAAGAACGCCTTCTAAAAATTAGTCACAGTCGTTAGGAATGTGCGTATATGGTCGTTGTTCCTTCGAAGGTAGATAGTGTCTTTTTTATACGAGAGAAGTATCCTTTTCGCTGGTACTTTATCTCTCTGTTCGCGTGTCCTTCGAACGGTCTGTCTCCTGCGTTGTCCTGTGCGTACGTATTATATATGTGTGCGTTTTGTCGAGATGGTCGCGCGCTCGCGCTCTTCTATATAATATGTATATACACGTTAAGTGTGTGCGTTTTGTAACGTATCCAATTATCGTGTCGCGGAATAGAACGATAATACTTTGGGCGCGCGTCGAACTTGCGAAAAATTCTCGGCGTGTCGCGTGTGATGTGAACACTACAGTCTCTACGCTATCACTAAGCAGGAGGCATTTCTGCGTGCCGTGATCTCTCTCTGTCTCGCTCCCTCGCTATCTGTCTCGCTCACTACCTCCCTCTCCCTCACTAGCTATGTCCTTGTCTTTTCAGACTACTATTCTCTCTCTTTCTCTCTCCGCGACTCTCCGTCCCTTTCTTCCTTTCGTCCACACGAATCTCCGCTTGCCCTCTCTTTTTACTCCTGTCACTCTGTCATTACTTCGCTCCTTCTCTCCCCTTAAACGACTTTCCCCCTTTTCGCGAATTCACGCTCCTCCTCTCTCTCTTTTTCCCGCTTTTTCCCATCGGATCCACTTTTATTTTCCTCTTCTAAAGCCATCTCTGTTTTTTCCCGGTTCCACGGTGCTCCTCTGTCCCTTTTGTTCTCGCTCGCTGCATCTCTCGCTTCTCTTCGCTCGTGATCGTCTGTCCTTTTTGAACCTACCACTCGTGGCGCTAGTTGTCCTCGTCTCACTCGCTACGTATAGCGCTCTCTCTTGCACGCTACTCACTTCAGGGTGGGGCACACCGGCGTCCAGCACAGAAGGATACCCGGTCGATAGCACGCACCTACACCTACACCAGCCAGCAGCCTCCCGTGTTACGTATGCGTGGAAAATCACGCATACGCGTTTAACTCATTTGTACAGACGAGAAACTATACGCGTAGACATAGAATGTGTCAGAATGGTAGTTTTCGGCCCTGCTTAAAAACGTATGACGTTCAATGTAACACCGCAATGCGTTTTAAACTTAAGTATGTTGGTATTAATTCAGATGTATACAAACGTATTTGTAATATCTTCCTTTGTTCTTTCTTTGGAATCTAAGTTGAGTGTGTTAATTAAATCTTTTACTACTGTTAACTACTTTTAATACAAAGCAATTTTTCCAGGAGGGGTGTGATTAGTAATATGGAAATCGATGTTTAAAATTAGGTAGTTTGCAATATTCCTTCTGAAAGGGTAGTAGACATATCTCGGTTAACCCTTTTATAGGCAATGGGATTTATATACTTTTCCCACCAACTAAAGTCAAACGTGTAGGCAATATGAAAATGTATTCCCGTTATGAAAGTGTGTTGCCATAGAAAACTGAAACTCTACAAATAACCACAGAGAAATTAAGATCAAATTTTATTAAATATTTGTTTTATATTAAATCTTGATTTAATAAAATGTATCCAATATAGTCGATGGGAATCACACTGGCCTCTTATCCCCCTATTTGCAAAGCGCCATACAAAGCAAAAATGAATATAAAAATTTATAAAAATAAAAATTTATATTTTATAAAAATGAATATTATTGCTGTACTAAAATAAATCTGTATTCGCTTTAATATGCTCTGTATCAACATTTTTGTTTTTTGAGAAAAATTTAAGTTGTGTCCACGACAGAATTACATAAATGTGTCTACATAGACAATGAATCTAGTCGATAATGTCAATCCCATTGATTTTTCTTTTACGATTTCGAGACGCGTTTCCATGATGTCTATAGCAAGCGCTACTTTCTAAATTTTTCGCGGAGATCGGGAAACGACGGAGAACCGGTGTATCGAGAAATTCTGGATCGAGCTGAGCCAGTCGAATTCAGCGAAACTTCACCCGAGAACAAAAAAAGAGGAACGACACTCGGTCACGTTTACTCGACCAATTTGCTCTCTGCATATTAATCTTTCGTAACACTTCGATTTTCGCATGAGCACGACGTAATCGAAATTAAAGATTAACATATCGGAAAGTTACATTAATCCTAACAACTATCACCCTGACAAAATGACGAATTTCACATCTTTATCTTTAAAGCTATTAAAATCATGTTAAGTATTTGACAAAATTAATATTGTCCTTCAGCGAGCTAGAAATATTTGCCTATTTTTATCATACTACTTTAATTATAATACAGTTACAATAATCTATAATTCTTCTTTGTTATTTCTAAATTTATTAATATATTATCTCAAATGATTTCAAATATTCTCAATAAAAAGTGAAACTCAAATATACATCTACTATTTTATTAAAATAAATTGAAACATCAAAGTACAAAAATACAGTAGCGATCAAAGAATAATTTATAAAAAGCGATAGTACCGTTCTATACAGGCTCCTAAATGCATCATATAGAATAAACAGCGAAGAATCTCCTTGTATATTTTAAAGAGCAGACGAGACTCTATTCCCTGGAATTTAATATTCGTCTCTCGTTACATATATGAGACTCAAATTACTTTAGGCAAGTACATTATGAATGTGTGCACGTATCACGATGAACAGAGCGACGAAAACCGATAATACAGGGGAACCTAATAAATGGTTCGACGTTTACTCGGGCCAACTACTCAGAAGCTGATGGCAGATTATGAACGCGTGAAAAACTCATGCACGCGTATTATATCGTGTTTCGTGAAATTGCTTTCATGAAGTCATAAACGCCAAGGAAAGTATAACTCATTCAATTATTGACATAATTTTGGTATAAAGGCGTCTTCTAATTGTTATATATACAGGGTGCTTGGTAACTGGTGGTACAAGCGGAAAGGGGGTGATTCTACGCGAAAAAAGAAGTCGAAAATGTAGAATAAAAAATTTTCGTTCGAGGCTTTGTTTTCGAGAAAATCGACTTTGAATTTTCGCTCGGTACGCGTGCACTTTATCGCGTCTCGTTATAACCGATCTCACTGTAGATCGTTGTTTCGATGGAAAAATGAAAAAAAAAGAAAAAATTTTATTCTACATTTTCGACTTCTTTTTTCGCGTAGAATCAGCCCCCCCCCCCTTTCCGTTTATACCACCAGTTACCAACCACCCTGTATATTATATAAAGTCAATTTAAACTTACTGTATAAATCTAACAGTTCTTTCCAAATTTTCTACTAGACATATGTATTTTCTGCTAAATATATTTTCCAACATTCTCAAAAAAAAAAAAAAAAAAAAAAACTCTGAATTTCAAGGAACTTCTCTCTAAACTCATATCTATACTTTAATAGATCAGCAAAATTCTAGAATTTTATCTCGATCTACTTCCCACGATCTCTATACCTATTTCCAATTAAATAATAACTCTGAAACATATCTGAATCCCCTAACACACCATCGTTCCCATTGCAGAGGCTGTTTAATCATGATCGTAGCTGACTAACAGTGAATAAAATACCGCAACGAGGGGTCGTCCGCCAAGAGTGGAGAATTGAGTCAAGGTGCATCATCTCCCATTGCGTGCCATGTCTCTGTGCGAATACGCAATTTCACAGGGCGGAGAGGGATGCGGATTACCCGCTAGTAAGTGCATGATTATCCTACGAGAGGAACACGGCCTCGTGCAATAATGGAGGTGTGAACGATCGTAAGATGTCATTTTCTTCATTCACTTGTGTAATATTATGCATGCACTGGTACCTATACGTCACAAGTGCGCGCATACATTCTACGGTGACGAGCTTGTGAATGAAAGCGGGTTAAAAAGCGCATTCACTATGAACGTGTGTACTAAATATGTACCATGAGCTTCTCTAGCGCGTATCGTGGTTACGCTGTATTGTTCGCGATCCTTGTAATTCTGTAGAGTAAATTAGTTGGTTGTTCAAAGAGAGATCATTTTTGAAGACAAATAATGTCTTGTTTGTTAAAATTAATTATTTGGTAATGTCAATCGTTGGCTAATATAAATTATATTCTTCAATGTTTTATTGATATTATAGTTTTAGTATTAGCTATAAGTAGACTGCTGACTCTCTCCTTAGTTCGAGTTTGATTAATTCTTTAATGATCTTTTTATGATGTTTTTATTTGGTAGCGTCAATCGTAGGATAATATAAATTACGTTGTTCATAGCTTCATTGGTGTTAATTACATTTGCTTATAAGCAGACTGCGGACTTTCTCTTTACTCTGACTTTGATTAATTCTCTGATGAGTCTTTCACGATTCTAAGACAAACCTATTCTCAGAGTTTCACACCTGTCGCACGCACATTCCTGTCACGTGCTGTCAAATTTCTACATGTATTCTCGGAACTGATCCTTATTCGTACGTGACAATCGAGCTTAAACAGCCGTTTGATTACCGGTTGTCTGTTCTATTATTCTAACAACAGATAAATAATAATGGTGTTGAATATATTTGAAATATGAAACTGGATGATAACATAGAAAGTCGACACAGTCATACTAAATCATTTACAATGAGAATACCTTTGTCTATTTTTGGAAAATTTAGAGGAAACTGAATGTTACTTCAGAGGAGAAGCTTCATTAAGAAATCTTGAATTTCGTGCCTCTGAATTCCTACTTTTATGGAAAAATAGCTTGACACATTTAACGTAACGAACAAATGTATAATCCAATACAGGCAGCGATAAGAATCTGAAAATGTTTTCAAACTTTTTGAAAGCCTAGCGTAGTAAAAAAAGTTAGGCCTCGATCTAAAGGACCTAATTTGCGTAAAGTTTGGGTCGATACAGAAGAATATCAATTATGAATTTACAAATACATCCAAAGATGAGTCTTAACGTAACAAATTAATATAAATATAAAACACCTAAAACAGCACGAAAAAATGAATATAAAATTTTGTCTATTTTCTTCGTCTTTCCTCTTGAATACACCACAAAAAACATTTTACCTCAAACATGTTAAAAGTCTTCAATTAATTTTCAGTGCTTATATCTCTCAATACTGTAACATAGAAATTTCATCCCCTGAAACCTAGAACCACTGATGCAATTTAAAATACAAACTCGAATCAAACGCAATGAAAGCAAAGAGTAACGACTCGTCTTTTGGCTGCCCTTTCGAAGTTTTTTGCGCTAGCCTGAAAAGCCTGGACGAAGATGAAAGAACGACGAAGGGTGCGAACAGAAGCGCAACATGCAGCCCAGAGTAAACGTGGATACTTTGTTTTCATTGTTTCGACTTGTTGGCCGACTTGCGGCCACTTGTATCCTCGCCCTAGGCCCTGTGTAATTTTATCTTCTCTTTCTTTTTTTTTTTTTTTTTTTTTTTTTTTTTTTTGTTTCTCCATCGAGGAACCCGTGATCACCTCAACGGATCTTTTTGATTAATTTACTGTCAAGAGCATCAATTAAACATCGAGCAACCCTTCTGTGCCGGTCACTGAATGTTTTCTGTTCTTTTGAGGCATTTCAAGGCAAATCGGGCAACAGGAGAATTATTGGGGATAAGATGCGTATGAATAGAAAATTTAATTAACGTGAAGATAAGATGCGTAGACTTTGATATTTGAGCTGAGTTTTGAGCTAAAGTTTTGATCTGATTGAAATTGTTTTATACTTAAATTGAGTAACGAATTGTGTGAAAAATACACATATTTTTATTAGTGGATTCATTATCTTTTAAGTGCTTGAGTAATCGAGGTACTTAGTTAAATTGCTTAAAAATTTGTTTAATGTAAAAGAATTTATCGGGAACTGAACGAATTTACCTGGAAGTGTTATAAAAGGGATATTATGGGAAACGGCTTAAAAATATAAAAAGGTCTTATAGAAAGTATAAGATGATAGAACTAATAATAAAAATTTCTCTACGTATCTCAAATTTTAGAAATACCATTATCTGTCATTCGATAATTTTTAAAAACGATCGTCAATTTCTTGGTAAAAGGGATATTATGGAAAACGGCTTAAAAATATAAAAAGGTCTTGTAGAAAGTATAAGATGATAGAACTAATAATAAAAATTTCTCTGAGTATCTCAAATTTTAGAAATACCATTATCTGTCATTCGATAATTTTTAAAAACGATCGTCAATTTGTTGGTTACATAATGGTGCTCACAGAGAAATTTCGAGATATTCTATCAGGCGTAACGCGATACAATTCGAGGCTATTTGCGGGGTACAAATGAATCAAAAAGGACAACGATACGAAATGCGATTACGATTTGTATCGAGTTTCGAGAACGTCTCATCGTCTTAACCGATAAAACAATCGTAACACACTGTATTTCGTTATCTTGTTATAATAATCAGATAAGACGGACTTCGCAACACATGATTTCATTATTCGTTTTCCTCTCTCCACGTTAGAAAATTATAACCGAACGTGATAACGATCGACGGCCTTCGTGAGATAATAGAGTCTTTGGTATTTTTCCTCTGATTGATCCTACTTTTTTGAAAAACCAAGTTCAGCAAAATTATTGTCATGATTCTGAAACTTATATTAAATATTTCTCTTTGATAATGATTCAATAATTTATTTACGTAAATTTGTAAATTTGATGAAAAATTGATGCAAATTTTTGCAGTTAAAGGAAGTATCTTTCTGTTACTTAAGAAATAAATTAAAAATTCTAAAAGAATATTTTACGACTGTAAGTACAAAGGAATACGAAAAGTATACAACTTGCGAATTTACTATCTTGTATAAGTAAGGAAGATAACATTCAAAGATCGATATCTTGTAATCGATAACATTGATAAAAACATATTGTTGTAAGAATATCTGATAGGAAATTAATTTCTCGTAATCATGATCGTTGTATAGAAATTTATTCGAAAAATTGCCAGATTATAGAAGAGCTAATTAAATGGTCCGCTTAATATTTACAGTGGAATTATACTTTTATGTAACCTACTACTCTTTCAGAAAATTTCATTCAGCCACTCTTTTCATTAAAGGTTTCAATTATTCTCAAAGAAGTATAATTAAATTTTAATACGAGGAATTTTATTAAAAGTAAGGGACTACGTACGTACACACAAAATCTACTCGATTCCATCTAACTGAGTATCATTTGATCTTGTACACATGTAATCACTAATTATGTAGTTTTTGTCACTAATGACTTTATAATATACAGGGTGGTTGGTAACTGGTGGTACAAGCGGAAAGGGGGTGATTCTACGCGAAAAAAGAAGTCGAAAATATAGAATAACAATTTTTCGTTCGAGGCTTTGTTTTCGAGAAAATCGACTTTGAATTTTCGCTCGGTACGCGTGCACTTTATCGCGTCTCGTTATAACCGATCTCACTGTAGATCGTTGTTTCCATGGAAAAATGAAAAAAAAGAAAAAATTTTATTCTACATTTTCGACTTCTTTTTTCGCGTAGAATCACCCCCCACTCCCCTTTCCCTTTGTACCACCAGTTACCAACCACCCTGTATAAAGGACCACCTTAAAATAAATCAAATAAATAAAGGAGTAAAATTGGATGTTTAAATCGATACTGAAGAGAGGAAAAAAGAAGATTGTGCAACGTGAATCATGAAAATTATGCGCGGTAAACATGACGATACTCGAGAACGTCGCTGCAACATCCTGTTACGTCATTGTCGCATTATTTCTGCCTTGAATCCGTTCAGAATATAAATTCTACCCAAGTGAATCCAGACGATCGGGATCTATGGGATGGTCGAATTGCAAAATCGCGACCGACCTTCCATAGGTGCCAAACAAAAGTAAAACAAACGTAATTCTACGAAACTGAGCTTGTTAACATCTTCAACTCAAAGATGGAAGAATCTTCTAGTGGTAGACGCTCGTAAATGGCATGTATCACGTTGAATATCGAATCTTGGAAATTACATAAATCGGATATTTCAAATAAGCGTTATGTTAATTTATCGATGATATTTAAAAATGAATCACTCGAAATGAAAAAGCGTATTTATAAATCATAGGTTACAAGCTTTAAGATTATTTATAAGTATATAAAAGAATTTTTAATTCGAACGTTTTGAATATCATATTCTTTTATGCAATTTAGCTGATTTACAATTATTGAGCGATTTGTACGTCTCTAGATGTCGTTTCATAAATTGCTAATTACAAAAATCATGAGAAGTAACGTTAACATTTTTCAATTAGTATAAACTGGAATGTATTAGTTTACAACTTGTAACGCTTTAAATATACCGTTTGAACGAGAATTAATAAGATTTAACAATGTAAGAACTAAGAGTTACGTAATATAAAATAAATTCCATTTAGTATGGATCCTATGAAAATTTTGGAAATAAGTTCGTGCGTGTGTATGTGTGTTAAAGACTCATATGTAACAAATACAAATATCAATTGGATAAATATTATATTTTAGAGGTGAGGAAGTTGAGAACCACTGTTAGCCTATACAGACAGTTAACGCCACTTTCTCCAGGCCCCGGTTAATACGCTTTGTTGATTTACGAACTAGGAGAATTCCATGTGAGTGGAATGATACCGTTTCACTGTTCGTATTCTACTCAATTTGCGAAACCTCGAAGCAAATAAGTCAGTCAAGATGACGATGAATTTAAACGATTATTTTGAGCAATTAAACTTGCAGAAATAATGGCGCGGAATTATAAGAGCAAGGAGCATCACGATCAAGATTTGTTTGCACGTCTCGTTTTGTTATCAATTGACAAATTCCCATGTTTATAGCGAGACACGCGATGCCAATATGCGTATGACTGATTTTTATTTTCTGCGACTTTAAATAATCTCGAGAATTATTCGAATAAATGAAAAAAATAATTGTCCTCAAATAAACGTAATTAATAATCTGGAGGAAATTATTTGCAAATTGCTCGATGCCTGTTATTTGTCCTAATTGACATATATGCTATATGCGTCGATGCAATGTTGTTTGGGCTTGTTTTGTTGTAATTATTATTATTAGTTGCTTGAAATATATAGACTAGATTTTTATTGTACGAAAGTAACACAATGAATTATCTTTATCTTTTGCTACTAGAATGTTGAGAGATAACCTAAAAATTAATTAAATTTTAATGTTACAAATGAGAAACCGTTAGCAGGTATTCGGAAATATTAATTTTCTGATTTATAAAATCAGTTTGGAGTATAAATAAATAATTTCTTTAACGTTTTTTTTATTTTATATGTTTATAATAACAATATTTGTTTTCCCCTTGTTAAGTATACAGGGCATAAATAATTTTTTAATTTTTTATAAGAAGCGCCATAGTTCATTTTCTAATAAATATTTTTTTAATATTTACTATTCTACGTTTGTTGTAAATTAAGCAAACTTTACTTCAAACAAGTCAGATGAAGTTATACTGAACGTATTTAATAAGAATAAATAATACAAAAAACCCGATGAAAAATTCATAAGGTGTTAGAAATAATCAGCTTACGTTTTCCTTCCTTCGGTTAACTACAAATGATTGTGAATGAAAATAGAAATAATTATTCCGTGAAAAGTGAATCGACGCGGTTTCCAGAAGCGTTCATCGTCACGGTATAAAGTCTGACAATGAGTAATTGCACACTAGAGATGAGTATTGTGCGACAGACTTGTAGCAGAAAGTAAATATCAAGTCCATTTAAAAGGAACACGGTTTTATAAATAATATCATCGTCAAACGAGTTACGACACGGTTTTACTACGATCAAATATTTGTCCAAGATATTTTATCTGCAAATATCGCGCGATTTCAATTATCTGCCATTTGAATTTTTTCAATGACGCTACGCCATATAACTTTTCACTTAGTTCATGTTCAATCGACTTAGAACGATGAACTGATATACACGGTTAATTATAAAATAAAGAAAAAGATTTGCAGAAATTATTCAAATTAGTGTCAAATAATTTAAAAAGATTAAAACTACTTTGGGAAATTGTTATACAAAATGCAAAGATGGGGTTCAATGATATACATAAACTAATTACGAATATATAGTTGACATGTGAAAAATTAAATGTCTGCGATATTTCTCAAAAATGTTCTTCTCTACTTGTCCTTAAAAATAAAATATTCAAAAAGTTGTAAAAATATTAAAACTACTAAAATCACCTCGTTCTAAAAAATTCTAACTTCCATTGTAACTGTACGAACTGTGGAATCTTAGGCACTTTTTAAGTGTCTAATTTCTATGCAAGCATGGAGAGCAGTTCAAGTAAAACGAGAGAACCGAGTAAGAAGATATATATGATTATAAGTGGCTAGAAAATGGATGGACAAGTCATACATACAATTAGCCGGATGCCGGTCGTTCTGGTCGACTGCGTTAATTCTGGTATGGAATCGCGTAGAATTCTGCGAATTCGTCGAATATTTATCACTCTTATGATAATTGGCTTCGTATCCGCAATATTATTACGTATCTCAGATTTTAGATGCACAAAATTGTACACCATTAGTTAATTTAAGCTTAGTTCAATTTTAGAAGTATTTTATATAAAATAATGATGTAGAAATTTATATTTCCAATTCATAATTTTCTTTCTATGATATTTTTATATAATTTCTTTTATAAATTATATATTTTTAAGATAATCATTGAAAAATGTACGATATTTTATGGTATTCAGTTCTTCGACTGGAATGCATGTCAATATCATCAAAATGGCGACTTAAGCGCCACCCTCGCAAATTTCTACCGGCTCGTTTCTGTGATTAGACAGTGTCCGGTTTCATGTTATATGAAGATAAATTGCCTACGACGTGTATCATGTGAGAACGAGAACAGTACGTGCAGTAAGTTAATTATTAAGATGCAATTCAGGTTCTTCAATCGCAGTGTTCAAAAATGTCGTAATTAAAAATATTTGTTTAAATAAAAAAATATCAATAAATGTTTTTTTATATACATATCTCGTCTCTTTTCTATTTAATCATCTTTACCGATGTATTGATCGTAATTATTCCACCCGCATCGATTAGTGTCGCAATCTGTCGGCAACAGCTCGAAGCTACTTCCCCGCAAAGTCAGCGCGCGGTAATTCAAACTACGTTAATCAATAATCTTAAAAATTTACGAATGTAAAAATATATTTTTACCAGATTTTACACATACATATCTATTTAGAAATATCTTTTTATATCTGCATAATATAACAAAATATTTAAAACCATACATTTATGTAAAAAAAAGTAGATTTAAATTAGTTATTTTTAAAATGTAAGATACTTATTTCCCTTGAAAGATTTCATTAATGTAATAAACTTAAAATTTCAACGTGAATCAGGCTCTATTATTCGGTTGGCAACTAAGTGATTGCGGATTTTGTCAGTGCCACCTAATGACAAAATCCACAATCACTTAGTTACCAAGCCAATAGTTCCAACACTGATGCGGACATTTGATATGTCAAGTACTCGCGCGAACTAAATATCTAAAAGGAGACGACGAGCAAACCATTCGCTGGTCACAACAAGAGTTAGCCAATTTGTATTTTTAAACTCCATGTAACTTCATCGCTGGCCTCAATTATTAGACTCGAGATTTTAACTTCTATAGGCACGCTCATTGTCACTTCAACAGCAATTGCGCTTTAACTCTACGAGTTTTAGTCTGAATCAATCTCAACCATGTTATTATTCATAGTTACAAAGCAAACAAATTTGTAAAATAGGAAATTATCCTAACCTAAAAGTAATTAAAAAATACGAAATATTTCATCGTGATAAAGTATTACAAAATAAAAAATTACCTAAACTTATGTTTACGAGAACTTCCATTTAAAATTATATTTTATATTATAAAAAAACTATTTGAAATTATACCTTGTATTCGAAAAGAATTATGCCAAATGCAAGCGTTAGATAACGTTCGCGTAAATCTTTCTTTATTGACGCTATCTGAAGGAAGAAAACGTACGTACTTACATTTCTCTATAAGCCGAGTGTCGAGTGTCGCTTCTTTCCGCGAATCTTTCTAATCATTAATTCCAACGTAAGTTCCAGATAGTTCTAGGCGACTTGCACGTGCGTGCACGGCTAATGTCAAGGAGAAACTGAAATCTAAAGAGCCTACATGAATTATTAGGACGCGCTATAGTCAGCGATGCAAGAACCTTCGAGATCATAATTACAACGTGTCTTTAGAGCAATGCACATCAATTTCTGTACAACAGACACAGCGAAATATTTACCCCGACCAAGGTTAATCGATAATACCACATATGTATTTTTATTTCCGTGTGATAAAAATCTTCTACTTTTAATAATTGTGAATTACGATTAATTTTTCATTTATTTATCAAAGGTCTATTTTCAATTAAAATAAAAATTCAAGTATTAGAAATATATTATTGAGAGAAAGGAAATGGTCTAAATAAAATAAGAAAATGGATAAAGAAGAAGAAGAAGAAGGCACAGCTCTTTATAATGAGATAGAAAGTAAAATGATTTAGTAGAATGATTTAAAATATGAATATACAATGCTGGAACGTGAAGATCGACTAGAGGAGATCCGGAAGCGTCTCCTCGAGAGTTCAAAGACCTTTTGAACAGAAATAATTGCACTCTAAATGAGCGTCGGAAAGCAGTCCAAGACACGTTTATTGTGATTAATAGTGGACACTGGTTAAGCACTATACTGTATTTAGTGGTCATGTGAACAGAGTGGTTTACTGAAGTCAATATGTAGAACGTCGAAGAAACTTACTATAATGATATAATAATAGTAAAATAATATTCTTCGAAATGGGAAAGTATATAGAAAATCATTATATCTATTATAGTTGAAGGAAACATAGTTAATTTTATCAAATCAACGTCACTCGATTAAATCTAAATTTATCTTCAACAGTTTCATTGATATTCTCTTATGCAAGTATAATAAGTCGTAAAAGGTTTCCTTTATCCGATTATACGAGGCAAAGCGTGATTTTCATTCACCGTGAAATGGTCGAGTAAAAGAGTTAAATATCACAAGAGCGCCACATGAGAAAGGAAGATAACGCAAATCGATATCGGCAGTCGCTGCCGTAGAGTTGATCGTAATCAACTGTGTCTATACGATGTTAATAGCATCGTCATTCGTCCAAACAAACCGCATCTGGTGTTAAAGAAACGAGGAACATGTTACTCGATATCTAGAATTAAACTCAGCTTCGTGTCACTGAATTGAACAAAAGATGAAACAATTTAAAAGATCTGAATTTCTATCATTCATAACGTAATAAGAAAAGAATATTGGAAGATGAAGTTCTAGATCCTTTACCGTTATACAGTTGGCACCTATGAAACGTTTCTGCAAAGTTGAATTTGGCGGACCAATCATATCCATCAAATAAAACAATAGTATGAAAACTAATTAGTTATTGAAGAAGAATATTAATTATGTAGAATCATTGTAATTAAAAGAAACTATGTGCGCTTACTGTTCTACATAAATGTCTGAAAAAAACAACATTTCATACATATGTATATACCAATCTAATAAGAGAGAAAATTAAAAGAGTTCATTGTAATATGTACTTAAATTTACATTCACACATGCAAAAACTGCTAGCATTAAGTAATTATTACAGTAATTATGCTAATCGCGTTAATTATAGCATCTTCGGAGTTATTTAAAAACTCAACACGCGATCGAGCAAGAGATACAGGGTTGTACTTGTGTGTCGCGAAGAATCGATCAAAGAGAAACATCGCCGGCAGACAGGCGTGCATTCCGGTTCTGTAATTGTGTGTACACGTTCGTATATGCACGCAAACGAACGTTGCGACGCGTTCCTTGCACGCAGAGCTCCGATTGGGAGACCGCCAACTATCAATTTCCGTTTTGAATTACCAAACGCCATAACGCATGCACGCGCCGCTCAAACGAATCTCCGGTCTTCTCTGGCATAACGAGCCTCCTACTAAGAAACGCATCGATGCACTTTCCTTTGCTAATAAGACGCCTCCTTCTTCCTTCTGTACAACACGTTTTTCGACCGACGATAAACCAGTTTCGCACGCTGCAACGAAAATTTTTACCGTTCGCCACCTCTTAGTATCCCCTTGAATTCTTAAAGCAGGTAGGTTGGATTATACTGAACTATAGTATTTTAATGTAATAATGATTGAACATAAACGTTGCAGAAGATTTTCAATTAAATTTTAAACTTTTAAAGCTTTTAAAGTTTGATTGATGTTAATTGATGGTTATAAACGAACCTGTTCTTAAAAGTTTGATAAGTTTAAGGTTATGTATAATTTTATACGTTCGCTATTTAAGGATATATCCCGAATACTTTAACTACTTTAATTTACATAAAAAAGGATATGTTTAGATGTTTCTGCTTTGTTTTTTTACAATAGCTTTTAAGGTTATCCTATAGATAAAATAAAAATATATATATACATAATTTTAATCATGGTGTGTTACTAGATACATATATTGAATTTTTACGAAATCAATGATAAAGTAATGAAGTATTTTTACGAAATAAAATTTTTAAGTGGTCAGTCGTGGAAACTACTATACACATGTACTATGTTTGTGTCTGATTAATGAAAACAACACGTCATCGGTTGACTGTAATGATCAAATAAAAACACTATTCATTGCCAAAAAAACAATGTTTATTTTAACCAACCTAAATGAAATTAAAAATAAAACATATTCAAGTACTAATAGTTTCATACTATCATTTAAGGCATTTAATATACCGAATGAAAAATATAATTAAATTTTTATGCATTGAACTACGTTATCTTGATATTTTAAATAAAAGGTCGAGAATTAAAAAGAAGTTCGTTAGAAGGAGGAAATTGAGAATCACTGTGCATCCATGGCCTTACGTAATCATGCTGCACCCACTCGTTTTACTGTATAGTGGTCTGACCGTAATCTGTCAATTTACTTTTGACAGTATCCCTGCAACGGAAATCCGATGTAACGCACCTTGTGATTTGCATATTCGATATATTTTCAAATCATCAAATTCGATGCCGTTCATCAAGGTTATAGGGTTGGAAAATTGCATAACGATTTAGTTTTAACCGGAAACAAAACCGCGGCGCACTCTCGAATCTTTCCTGAAAACGTTCGCCGGAAATTGAGCCAATCGATTCACATTTGTACAATAATTACTGCGAACTATTATCTTAATGTATCAATTCAATGGATATATTTCATTATTACTTATAAAATAAACCAAAATTATATAAAAAAATATTTTATGATTTTTTCTAATAAATTTTCATTTACAGATATACAATGAAAGATATGTACATATTTGGTTAGGAATTTTTTCCTCTTTTGGTATTTTGTATACAAATATACGATTGATAATGTTACATGATCGATACTTCTAAAAATCTACAGACATTAATCTTTCTCTGTCAAGAATGAAAGCCAATAATATCGAAGAATGGGAGTTTCGCATCAGAAGAAGAACCACGAAGATATAATATAGTATTATCGAAGCCGAAGAAATAAGATCGATAGTAATGCAGCTATGTATATATGTATGTAAGTATGTATGTATGTACAAACATAGTAAACACTGTTGTTGAAGAACAACCTCGAATTTAATATCGTTGAATCTTTGGAATTTCTTAATTCCAAATAATTTAAATGCCTAGATATTAATTGATATACAATGAATGAATACAATTTTAAATATAGATTTTGAACTGCGAGTTTTTATCTTTCGTAGTGCAAAATAATACAAACTGCAAATTATTATTTTTCGTAGTGTAAAATAATACATAACCTTGAAACACGAGAAGAAGAGCCTCGTGTTTTTTAGCGAGTCTCAATTTTCACTGTCAGTTATGAATTCTGCGATGCTTCTCACAAAACGGAGGTTACTAATTTTATTGAAATGTACGTTCACACGGCACAGAGGCAACTATCATTATGTCATACTAACATATATATCATATATTCATTCACAGAAACAATATATATAGATTTTCATTAAATTTTTGAAAATGATACCAGAATTAATTATTATATAATTATCTCAGTAGATTAAACTTGGTTAAGACTACTTTCGCTGTAAGGTGAAAGGAATAATCATCCGCCATTTCAATGAAAGTACCATCATGCAACTGAATATGTACTTAAACTATTCCTATTTCCAATATTTGCATTTTAATGTATCGAAAATTTAATTAGTATTAAATGTTAGAAATAGCATTAATTATATTCTATAAGATTATTTCCAACCTAAAATTATAAGTAATTTGTTATAAGAGAATATATCTGATATACTTGGTCGATCTTCGTCTAACCTAAAAACCGGTATCTGTTCCATGTAACAAAGCGTAACAACGCATATTACTCCCGAGATAATCGATGATCGTCTGTAATGATGAATCATTTCCCAAATATGCGGTAGACTACGCAAAAATTTCTATCCTCCTTAAATCTCAACAATCGTACCGTGAGAACAAGTGCCGATCTCCAACGGTCGCGACAATTAATCCTTCCACTGTTTACTGGTAACCGAATCTCCCTAAAATATTTCTCACGTGATATACTGATAATTCCTTCATAATTATTCTCAACATTTAACTATGATGTAATGAAATAATATTCAAATGGTCACAGGAAATAATATCGTGTATGACCGGTGAGAATATATTTTTATTTCTTATCCTAATCGGTATAAGTTTCACAGCGTGCTTTGAGAACAACGTCCTATAGATGTGTAAGTACACATATTCATGTGAAAATACGAAAATATGGTAATACATATTGCTTACCTTTAGCAGACAAAAGAAAATCGAAGGATTTGTTCTGAGAGATAGTCCTCGGAGCACGTCGTACGCGTACACGAGTCGGAAACGAAGTGGCGCGGAATCAACTCGCCTCGCGACAGCCGAGAACCTCTCCTCTCTGCTTCGGCCAATCACATCCCTCCTTTGTACATATCCCCTCCCCGCCTCCCGATCCTCTCCTAGGGACGGTCCGCGGTCCAGCCACGTTCCTTCGTTCCGTTGTTTCTACGAGGACTCCGGTTGCTACCTCGACTTTTTTCGTCCTAATTATTATCCTCCGCCACATTCTTGCGGAAACAAACGAAGAAGTCATTACATACAATCGAATATACGGCGAGTTTCAAGGTCTTAATTATCGAGCCCTAATAAAGCTCTTATAGTACATGGACTTACACGATATTCGAAGTTTACAAAAATTGTGGACCAGTAACTATAAGGCTACAGAATATATGATAATTTTATGGGAATATTTACAGTAGTTACAAAAAGTATTTGTACACCGTTGTATTTATTATAGTATTTATTTACTAATCAATTAAGTCCAAATATATTAAGTTTCTTATCATTTGGTAGTACTTTCATGTAACGACTAAAAACTTGATACTATGAAAATGAAATGTGGGATCTAGTAAAAAAAATGCTTCATTGGAAAACACAGGTATGTACAAATATCTTTCGTAGTTACTGTAGATGTAACTTTTGACAGGCGATTGAGAATGAGTATCTTGAGTACATATAAGAATTATTCTTTAGTGGTTAAAGATGATTTCGAGAGAATAACTGTCGGTGATTAATATCGATACCCGAATCGATGAGATCGGATGTGGCTCGAGCCAAATTCAGTTGGCTGGCCTTTGAGCAAAGCACTACGCGAAGAGTTGAATGTTTATGAGTGTTTGAAAGAAATATAAAGTATGTGTGAGAATGTTTTATGAGAAATGTTTTATGAAAATTGGTGGAACGATAGAACTTTAAACAACTATCGATGAGTATGTATTTTTCTAATTTTTTTTATTGATGAAACTCATCACATGAAATATTTCTTGTTGAATGAATATTAATCTTTTTAAACGTTACTCCTTGTTTATTCTTTTTTCATGATGTCAATGTATAGCAAAATATTTGCAATATTATTCAATAGACGATGCAGTACAATGTGCACAATCGATAATCGATCTCGTTTAATTACACGATCGGCATATCGAAGTCAATGGCCTCGAAACAAAGAACCGACATAAAAGGAAGATAACTATTCGATTGTTATCCACCTCGAATGATACAATAGAAATTTCTTTGATGCTTGTTTTAATTCTATTATAGTTCATTTCAAATACTAAAAATAAGAAAAAAGTAAATATTGAAATAATTAACATTCGCAGAGTATGTTATTACGGATAAAGACTATTTTCCAATTTAATCATAATTTAATTCAGATCAGGGATCAATGAAAATTTATATCTGGGAATCAAAAGAGAAAAAGAGGTAAAGAATGATTAATCTCGAACCATTTATAAACCATAAGAGGTTCAGCAAAGTAACGCAAGATCCTTCTACAGAGGACAAGGTCTGCTCTCGATCTTATGAATCATAGCGTTGCTAAAGCGTATTCAGACCGTTCTTTCACCGTTCGTGCAAAAACGAGCATTGAAGTTCAGTGATCTGAAAAATGATTTCGACCAACTTCCGTGGAATTTCGAAATGACCGAACTATAATCAGAAACACGTTTATGCATTATATCTATGTATGCTTTCTATGCTTATTTGATATTTTAATCAGACCCTTGTACAAGTGTAAATGTAACGGTCTATAAATAACGGATGCCATATTCTCACCTGAGCTTCTTCAGCCGATTATGACGTCGTGTTTGTCGTCCGTGACACAACACGCGTATAAAAACACGTAATCTACTTGTAACGTCTGCGTCCATTTAATTCTGCTATCTCCCTGCACTTTCTAAAACCATAAAAATGACGTCACCTGTTAACATCGTTCTCAATCCCCTTACCTAATCCTTCAAAGGGTTATGATGTATTCCTGTTTAAAAAGATCAGATGATTTGAATGAAAGTTAAATATTTTTAAGACGATTAATTTCTTAATTTGAATTTTAAATTAAATTTTAATTACACGTTTACGATGACAGAATTTTTATTAATATATTTTGCATCATTATAATTGGGTTTTAACTTTATAGGATTGCTGTTTTTCTGTAGGTAAATACTCCAGAGTAATTTGTTCACTTGGAGTGCATTGGAATTGTTCCAAGATATTTATCCTTTTCATATTTTAAATTCGAAATTAGCCTAAATTACTGTCATTGAAATTACTGTCGATTTTGATTCAGAGGAATATTCTTAATTTTTAGGTTTGTTTGCTGAACTTTTGGTATGCTTTGCTTGTGGACGGTCCGTTTCCGCGTTGTTCCTTGGATTCCCCAGAATATATAGATCATGAAGCGTTTCCGGAGAACGGTGGAACTCCGGGAGTGTCGCCTGGCCGTTACGAAATCAGCTGTGCGCCTGTCGGTGCTTGTTGTAGGTCGCGTTCAGGACTCCCCTCGGCCTCCCTTCTGCTCTGTTCCTCTCATTCCATCTAACAGGAGGGTTAGAGGAGAGGGGATATTAAAGGTCGCCTCAACGTGGAGATCAATACGAAACCTACATACCTACCTTCCCTATCGGACCAATGGGAATGCCCAAAATGATCCCTTTCGTATCTATTAATTATCTTTTTATGTTCAAGACAGTCAGTTTGATATAATTGCCCAATTTGCTTACTTTCTTAAACCTAAACAAATAATTATTCTTCTATAGTCTTATCAATTAAATCCTTCCTCTCAAATTGGACAATTTATTATAATTATATGTGTCCGATACACAATTATATGCAGTACTTCATTAGATTATAGATATTTCTAATGCAGCAAGTAATGAGAAAACTTTTGATTTTTGATACAGGGAAATCATGGAAGAGGTATTTATTCAAATACATTTATTTCTTAAGTACTCAACACGATAATCAGGCTTTGGGAGATTTAGAGTGATATACAATCTACACAAACATCTTGTTTTTTTCTGATAAAGCTATACAAAGAATATTCCAGGATTTTTAATTTTTTTCTTTCAATTAATGAACACATTTTTTCCGGATTAACTCATCCTTTTGTTAAATCCTATTAGAAGGTTTAAACATCTAACAAGGTCAAATTTATAATAGAGTTCATATTTTTTAATTGGGAGTGTGTAATATACTCGAAAAGGTAACATTTGTTTTCATTTTCTATCTAAATTTTAATTGCAGTTAATATGTGTATCAATCATCTCTAGTATGGACTTCTTGAAGAATGGAATTGAGCAACAGTTGATGGTTATAATTAGACAATACATATGTATGTGTTTTTTTAAATAAGTTTCACTTCTTCGACTTCACTTTCCACTCAGTTCACGTCGTCAATGTCAGTTAGTGGTGGACAGCACGGAAACTTATTACCTGTAATCGATATGGCTGAAAATCGATCGGTTTCAAGGAACGATTATTGTGTTCGGGGAAGAGGTAAGCGTGTAATTATCAGCGACGCGACGATATGAACGAGGAAGTTACCGATTGAAATCGAGTCTCGAAACGAAGACAACTTTGCACACCGTTATTATTAAAAACATTCTAAAAATTCTGTCCCTCTATAACGTATTATCGTCATTAGAAGAATTATGTAACGCTTTGAACTGGCCAGTCTGGTTGAGTTGACGAGAAAAGTTACGTCAATGGCCGGGGGGAAATTACTTTTCCTCGCTTGCCCGTTATTTTTATCCTAAGAACTGTTTCATGCCGTTTCCACCGTTATGGTTTAACGAGAACCAGACTCTTCCATTCAGTTCTCTAGCAAACAATCCTTTGCTTGTTTTGCAAACTTCAGAATGTCTAATTGTATATTATATATTAAATATCAGGTTCGTACCTGCTGATTCTAAAAAAATTGTCATGAAACAATCGAAAAACATGAAGTAATTGATATTACAATAAAATATACTCAGTAGATTGATATGGTAACTGGAATGAATTATAAATATAACATCGCCTTGTTCATACGAAATCAGTATTCCTCTTCTCGTATTTATCTATTCACTACTCACCTTCGACAAGTGTCGCCACAATAATCGTAACATGATATTGTAAAAAAAATGCTTCGGAATTATCTTCATGGACTCTTAAAGTATTATATTATATAAAGACATTAATATATTATTACAATAAAAATTACGAAAATATTCTATTAATACTTAATCAAACTCTCTATCCACTTTTTTTTCTTCATAATGAAATGTTTAAGTGATAAAGTAAATAAATTATTGTTACGTCTTTATTACAGATTCAAGGATTTTCGAAGCAAGTAAAAAAGCAGCTATAAAGCTAACTTGGCTTTATAATAAAAAGTAATCAAAATAGAATAGATTAGATCAAGATATGGAACTAAAAATTATCAAAAGGAAAAAGCTGGAAGACCAGTATAAATAGAAGAACTTTAAGATAATTACTATTGACCTTAAATCGCAAACAGTGACCTTGAAAAAGAGACCTCCTTGAACCAAATACTATTTCTGTATTCTAGCACAATCGTCTTATTGCATTACACGAGTTATAACTGTAAATACTATACTACTAGTCTCAATTACATAATTACATTTAATATCCACATTAAATACATATTAAACCATTTTTCTTTTATCGTACATAGGAATTTGATACTCTGGTTTCGTTCCTCATATATGCAAGGATATAAATATAATACACATACATGTATTTGAAAGAACGAGGAATATAAGAAGACGTGTAATTCTTTTTTAAGGGAAATCAGGTATATCGTAGGCTAAGCAATGAGAAAATTGTCATTTGAATCGCATACGTAAGAACGTCGCGCTGCTTTAAATACAATACCATTATAACGACATTAATTCGCCGATTTAACCGTCTCAAGAGGCAAGCGACTTTATCGCGTGACTGGCACCGAGCACGGCAAATATTTGTCGTCCAGTTTCTTCAGTCAGCGTCACACCTATCAGAAAGATGGCCGTTTTTTGCAAAGAGCAGCAAACGAAAAACAAAATTGTAAATCCTTCGTGATCCATAAATACGTAGTACGAAAATGGTGTGCGATGTTCGACCGTTGACTAAGGGCAGTTCTCAATGTCAATGTCTCAGCAACGATCGAGCACCACTGACTGCTTCGTAATTTCGACACGTTCGCCGGGAGCAAATCACCGGTGACCACCGTTGATGGCCACCTTGCTTGTTTGTTGCATAATATTGGCCGACGATTCTGCTACGCCAGATATACATACATACTTGCTTTCCGTGGAAATGTTCGCTCGTGCCAAGATTATCTGCTGGCATCTCGAGCATGGAAAACATCCCTGCCAGACCGCTTCCTTATCGATCTTTTGCCGCGCTTTTATCGTTTTCGCTGAATCAATGCCATTCGATGGCTTACGTAGTTCCTCATTTCGAAAATAGTAAAACTGTCGTATTTAGTGTATGACGAGGACTTTATTGGTGACTTGGTCTATCTCTTTGGTTTTAATTTTCATCTGTAGGTGGAGGGGGTTCTAGTAAAGTGACACTGGCGTGCTAATGATGAGAAAACAAATAGTTTCAGATTTTACTTACTTCTTTACACGTAGATCTTTTGTATATTTTGCATGTTCCGAAAATTTCGTGTATTTTCTTTTTTTATCTGAATATCTGATATTTACACAACTTATCGATGAAGCAATTGAACTTGAAACCGAAAATTTTAACGAAGCGAAGTCTTATAAGTGAACGTGACGATCGGCACGTAAGACTTTTTACGCCATCGAAACAATAAAGTAGTTACGTATGATAAATATGAGTAATAAATTCTGTTAATGCAGTTTTATCAGTTATGTAATTTAACAGACATAATTCCGATCGAAAAATTTTTTGATTTCGTTCGTGGAAATCATTAAGTTTACTTACATTGAAAAAATTATAAAGATTATGTAAAGCTATTATGATAAGCTATTTCCAAAATTTTAAAAAATTTTAATGCGTATATATATATTTCTTTATTCTTCTTTATTTTTTAAATAGCTTTCCTTGATTGTTAGGAAAGTATGATAAGATTCTTTACTGTGAAATCTGTCCGCGGCAACCCGGTGAACTCATTCAGATCAATTGACGAGGCCGAGTTGATATGCTGCCAATGAAATTAGCCAGGAGGACAATTAAGCGCATCGTTGAACAAATCCTAGACAAACTTGTCGCCATTGATGGACACAAACTATTGCCTATGACTAAAGGAAATTCTACTTGGCTCCACATCTTTCATGGGCTTTCTTCTACATTAAGCAATATGTCAATAACATAATGATTTCAATTCTATTGTTACAATACAATTATTGGAGAATTATTGAACGTATTTTGATTGAATTTTTATGAGAATAGAAATCTATATTAAAGAAGGAATATGAATCATTAAAGTCAAAATTACTGAAATTCATTCTATGTTTCAGCTCAAGTCCACCACAACATGAATAGAAGACCGATGTTGAGGAGGAAGGTACAATCTTGTGCTCCAATTAACTACAGATTGTCATCTACACCCTGTTGTTCAACACTGCAATAATATTATCATCAAAGACTCAATTGAATCGTTTAAAGGAACACCTTACCAATAATACCCTGATGAAAAATTGCAAGTAATCAGCTGCATACGATTCATTATTTTAAGAAGCTGCTATCTCTTATGCAAACTGCAATTATCTAGCGGTTCAGCAAGGCTTAAATTTAGCGAGGAATTTCGCTAAGTCGACGGGACGTAAAGGCTGGAGGGCCCTGCCGGTGCTGGGACCGAAATACACGACGATTATACCGGCGACTCCTCGAATTGTTTCTCTGCATGTGGCTTTTTTCCCCTCACCGTTACAGATACGCCTCTGCAAATGTAAATCTTCGTGGCCGTGGTACAGTCAGGCATACAATTCCATCGTAAAGATTCTCTGTAGTCTTAAGGACATCTTCCGAGAGCAGTTTTCTGCTTGTGGTTTCCTCTGTGTATTATATTAAATTAACAGGATAATCACGTGTAACACGGATACATATATCATAGATAAATAATTATAAATAATATAGGTAATTTCGATTAATTTTAATTAATATGAAGATTCTACTCATAGCATAAATAATATGAAAAGTAGAATAGTTACTGTTAAAGTAACTTTAGTTGAATTATTTTAATTTTTGTAATAGAGAGATTCTTTCTTGGATTATATACATATAATAAATGGAATTAATCAGTGAAAATATAAGTACATTAAGTCCACTGTTACTCAACTTAAATAATTTTGACATTATGTGTGTCATAAGTAATTCACATATGTTTCTGTTTTGGACTTTAGAAACACAGGCGTTTGTCTAATTCTGACTGGCTCATTATATGTTTCCTGAGAATCTGTGAAATTTTAAGCACGGTGAGCAAACAATAGAGTGAAATCCAGTGGATCAATAATTATTTCAAAATCAATATATTATTACAATAAACCATAAATAACATGTAAATTCTTTATCTAAAAGTTGCAGGTAAGAATTACAAGCAAATGATGGATAACACTGACTAAGCTATTTACGTATGAATGGAACCATCCGCATATATAATCTTTAACATTTTATACATCTTTCAATTACGTTATCAAGATGTATAATGAGTGTTCAACTTCTCAAAAAACAAGTTGCTTTCATAAATCCATTTATGGCAAGATGATATAAATGATTATAAATTTCAAGGTAAATTTTGAAAAATAGCATTCTCAGGATCAAAGTTTCTCTGTATATTTTAATTTATAGAGTTGATTAGTATGAATTTTGAATTGCTATATTGAAGAATCGAGATTATCAAAAAGCCCCATAAACGATGTAAGAGAAGCGAAGGATGGAACGGACGGTCGCTGTATTTTAGTAGTAAGCTGGCTGCAATAGTTTAAGGCTTAAGGCAAGTCATTTATGTCGCAAGGGATCTCGCGTCTTAAGACATCGCTCCCTCACTGTATAGTGACGCGAGTGGCCGTGAAATCGGCTACGTCGGCCATTCTAAAATCGTGCCAGAATTTCTTGCCAAATTTAATTGGAGCTCCGTCCTGTTTACCTGTGCGAACCCACGATCTTGAGCGTTTATCCATCTTTCCTTCTCTCTCTTTTTTTTCTTTTCATGCCTTTGCTGGCAAATTTTCGATACGAGACAATCAGACGAAACAATGACTCCTTGACAACATGCCAAGGAACCTGATATTGCAGGGCTTAGCTCAGTTATTTAGTTATTTCTGCGATTAACATTTTCTTGCACAATTGCAACGTTCTCGAGAATCGTAAAATTAATCGTTTTATTGTTTTGTTTGAAGATCGACAAGACATGACGAATGGCTGGAGAGGAACAACGGAATATTTTGATTTGGAGCCATTTTATATCTATTTTTCAGATAGTTAGCGATATAGATTGTAAGGACGTGCGTATCTTTGTCGGTCCCGGATCGATGCTTGTTAATTTTCACAGATGTAGCCCACACCTGTGAATTTTGGTCGCTTATCGCTCCAGTTTTTATCGTTTGATAAGCTTCAAATTTAGGCAAATGTTTCCTGTCTCGTGATAAATCTTCAAGTATTTTCTGTTTTTCTTTTCATCGCGTTATTTTAGAACTGTTGAAACAATTTGTGAAAGTATGAAACAAGGTGTTTATAGATGAAGATATTATAATGACAGAAACGCAATTTCTGAGAATGAAAATAATTTTATATGAACAAATATCCACTTGTCAAATTATTTTTTGAGAAGTATTGGTAATACCACTTTTCTCATTTTATTATAAAACTCGATAACTACTTTTAACTGTTTTATGGAAAGAAGTAGGCACTCCTAGCTTTATTTTCAATTTTGTCTTATGAGAGATTAAACAGAGAGAAATGAGAAAATCAACACTCATTGATATTTTTATTAAAACACACCTAATTCTAAATTCTTTTGTAATAAAGTGTAATAAAGTGTAATAAAGTTTTGTTTCTTACGTTAAATTCTAATAACAGTTTAAAAATGAAAAAGCCTTTGTAAAACGAAGAATATGGAAGCTATACTATTTTTGTACTGGTTAGAGAGCTTATAACAAGTTGAAGCGACTTCGAAAAATCGTTAAATCGTACACGTGCACCTACTTGTATTACGTCAGTAGTTCACGTAATAACTGCTAAACGATAATGATTTGTTAGTTTACAGGCTGATTGCAGCTTTTGTTACCAGGCGAATTACTGGCAAAATGATGATTTAATAACATCCAAATGTAGATTGAATTTTTTTCAAATAAACATTTCATATAAAATAATGTAAAATGCTTAAAATCCGAACCCACTTTTTTGTTTATAGATATATTGCAATTATGATATTTAACAAACAGTTCATCGTCGTTTAAAATGCTATTCTTACTTTATATAAAATATATGCTAAAGAAAACTTTTTAAAGTCTCTAAAAAGTATATCACCATATGTAATAGCGTTTATCACTAATACGCAAGATAGGAGCTTCAGACTATATCTGTAAATCAAAAAGATACAAGATAAGTGGCATTAAAAATCCGGAAGCTTATTTTTCAAAGCTTTCGAACGCTTTGAAGGTTTACGTTACGCAATCGTACATCGCTCAAAATAATCAGAAACTACGGCTTAAAATTTTATTACACGTTAAAACATTCCTGATACTTGAGAGAATCTTATATGTATTATCACTCCAAACAGCTGTAGACCACATTATTCGCCCGTAAAACAAATTAATTTTGTAAAATTAACAACTTGTATCTTTTATGGTATTTTTTATGAATACTTATTAAATTAAAACTTTCAATTTAACCGAGATTCCACCCAGTTACAATAGCTTTATACTCTATTAAAAATTTCTTTTAACTTTTACAGAACTAAAACAAAATTAATCTTCTCAAACATGTTAACAAACATTTTGACTGGAATACTTCTCTTATTCAGTTAAAGTATTTGTTTTACTATTGCAAAAAAGTCTTGTAAATACTCATATCATATTCATAAAAAATATTTTGTTTAAACTCAATTAAACTAAATTATATTCATAAACACAATTAATTTATCTCAACTCAATTATTTCCTCAAACATAGCGAATGACTACATTTGTAAAAATTTTAAATAACATGTATAACAATACTTATTCAAAGAAAGTGAATGTTCGTATATTACATACAAAAAATTGTTTTATGTTATATTTAAATTAAATCTATACGAAGCCAAAATTCTCGTAATATTCCTCAGTTTGTATCTCTCGTATTTATGATTCGCATAATAAATGCAGATTTTATCGTGGCCTTGCACGTTGCTCTTTCGGTGAAACGTGCCAAATAATGTTGTCATGTGCGACCAGGGTTTTGCGGAATCTCTGGTGTTTATAAACGTTTAATTATCCGTGGCCAAGACTTTTCGGTGAGCAGCGGGCTTGCCTATTACGATACACGTCGTTTGAAGTGCCGGGAAAGCTATGCGATCTATTTTCGAGCTTGAGGATTCGCTGTTGTCGGGCGGACACGCTCCGTCACTCGATCTTCCTCTTTCGATTCGAAGAAAGCTCGTCTTTCGCCGACTGCCTTCCTTTGCCACCCGCGAAAATCCTCTGGTCTATCTTTAGCAGTGTCTTCAAGGTTCTGGGAGAAGAATGATAAAAAGATAAATTAATTCTTTGCATGTAGTGGCTAAAATTAATAATTGAAGTGATTAAAGATAATTTTAATAATAAATCAGATAAAGATTGATGATTTGAAAAAAGAATAATTGTGATTTGGATTTCTAACAGGAAAACTTATTCCAAATATTTTTATTACACTGTAGCCTGTCTTTGTAATCTATCAGAATTTGTTATATTCGACAGAATTGTGTCTCTGATTTTTTTAAGTAAAGATATTTATATTATCCTTGTTAGAAATGGTTCTTACTTGTATGTGTTTGTACAACATAATTAAAATGACTATATATATGTATCTTAATTTTCTTCCTAATTTGTATAACAGTAATATTCCAATATTTTTTAGCTTCTTCAAAATATGATTTTGTGTGTGGTTTACTTCATCTCGTTTTAAATAATTCATTATTTTTCATTCCTTCTATTTCCTACAAGCACGAGGTAAAGGTAACATTTCTTTCTGAAAAGAGGTTAGTTTCTATCGTTTATAAAAAGTCTATCGTATTATCAAATATTCATGCTATGAAATATTTTTGTAATTATGCTTTTACATTTGCATTCATGTTTTCTTTGACTTGAAGTAGAAAATATCTTTCCTCTAGAGATGAGAGTTAAAGAAGATAATTTTGTAGTGGCCTGTAGGTCGAGTCAGACTTTCATCAGTAAAGGATGCACCGTGCTCCTTTTATTCTGTTATGCCACATTCACTAGCTGCATTCTATTTCTCCCTCTTCAGCTAATTTCACGAGAGCTCGGTGGACTGACCTCACAAATGTTTGTCGACGATTGGCTGTGGTATTTTAAGCGATAGCTATGTTTCTGTTACACTATACTTTATATGTACTTTAAAATTTATGACACTTTATGAATTGTATGCCAATTTATTATATAGCGTTTTATACAATTAAAACTTTGTGTTGAATGAAATTACAGGTAATAAATTGTATAGATTGCTACTATTATACACTTAAAATTTCATTTTTCAAGTAAACAATTACATTTTGTTCATCTTCCATTATTATTTTTATACTGACTAATCAAGCATTATAATGTGGTATAAGGTATGGTATATAATTTTATGTAGGTTTTGTTTCATAAGTTGTAGCAAAATTTCAACAATTATTTCGAACTGTGATTGAATGAGAGCTTCGATTGTAATTATATGTACTGCTTCCAATATTTCATTCAAGCAAAGAATTATTTGAGACTGTAATGCAATTGAATGCAATTTTGAAAATGAGTTCCATACGACTTTCATGCACCTTGAGAGTCTACGATTACGATACTTTCGAAAGAATCGGTAGATGTCTCCACCGAACATTTTATTTCATTAAGAGGGTAATATAGATTTCTTCACACACTAAATTCGAACTGATCATGATCTCGCAATAAAATTAAAAAATATGCCTTTAAAATAATTTAAATCGATAGATAATAAGATTAAATTCGTAGATTAAATTCGTAGATTCATAGATTAAATTCATGGATTAGTATCTAATTTACTGAACTATAAATACATAAAGATTTATTTATTTAATCAAAGATGCTTCGAAGAGTTTAGTGAAGACGAAGATTTCAGTGAAGATGTTGGTTCATATTGAAAATACAATGAATTTATATTTATATATTATTAAGCTATACTTATTTTAATATTATTATTTTTCTTTGTAATTATTATGTATTTTAACATTAATTTACATCCTGGATAGTTTCACTAGAATTTCCAACAAACCTTACACAATAAAAATCCCTTTCAGTACCATTCATATTTTGTACCATTACAAAAGGGCTATTAATTTCATGGTGTTGTCATTGTGAAAAAATCTGAAGAGAGAATCCCGGAGCGGACGATTCCACGAATATCATTCCCTCACCAAAATCGAATTGACAATTAAGTATTTAGGGTGGCTGCGGGTCGCGTGTCAGGAAGAGTCATCTTCGCCAGCATGAACATACGTAAAAACATATGGTTCCTCGATGGGGTTCAGAGTGCAGAGTCCCTAAAGACACTCGACGAAACAATTTTCTACGGAGTCCTCGACTGTCGCTGCTTTCAATAGAGCATATCGTATTACATTTAACAAATATAAACATTTATAATTTCTTACAGTTTTCGATAACAAGAAATTAAAAGAAACGCACGAGCATCTTAATTATAATAAAATTATAATACAAAGAAGTTCAAGTAATTCCATTCATTTTTCTATTAGAAAATTGGTAGAATTGGTTGGTTATATACCAAAATATTTACCCTGTTACGTTTTGTTTGGTTATGTTGCCTTTAATTTTTGAATTTAGATTAAATGGTAGCGTTGTCTGATGTTTAATGCGATTGGCAATTAAACTCCACGTTTCGACTAACCTGCTACGCGCAGGAGTACTGGCACGGGAGAGGATTAAGGTTGGTGAAAATAAATGTTCGTTCGATCCTATTATATTATTAGACAAATATTCTCCATAACAAATGTTTATTCTAATTCTAATTGGGTATTGACAGAATTGTCTCATTGTTGAGATTTCGAATACTCGAAGTTACAATCGTTCGCGATACGTTTTCACTCTTATTAATTACAAGATTTTAATTTGATTGATTTTCAATAATTTACAAATTGACAAATACAAACACGTCGATTAACAAAACTGACAAGAACTGGGAACTAATGAAACAAAGAACTAAAAGCTAAAGAACTAAAGGACTAAAGAACTTAAGAACTGAGAGAAAAAACTAAGAGCTAAAGGAACTAAGAGCTGAAAAGCTAAGGAACTAAAGAATTGAAAGGCAAAGGAACTGAGAAATTAAGAGCTAAAGGAATTGAGTACTAATCGCTATGAACAAAGAAATTACTTACCAAGAATTGGGAAACTGATCGCCAAGAACCAAGGAATTAATCAACTGAGCAATTAATCACACAGAACTGAGGAATTAACTACTCTGAACTGGTCTAGCTTGATTCTAGAAACCTCTTCTACTTAAAGTAACAGGTACAACAAGATCGTTACACTTATCCAGAATTCTTACATTAAATAAACTCTTTCTCGTGATTGTGCGATGCTTAATACACGCGACAAATAGAATTAATCAACAAAGATATCAATAATATAATATAATATATAATATAATCAATATAATAATATAATAATTGCCACTTTTCCTGTTAAATTTTTCCAAATACACGAATTGGACCATCACGAAATAAGTTCTCGACTCTGAGAACTACGCTTCTATTCGAACAAAGATGTCGATTTCGAGAACGATCTCGGAGGAAGATTAATCTTGACAGCGGCACTTTTACGCGACATTTCTGGATATGGGCGCAGTTCTCCACCGGTTTCCTGAACACCCAAAATTTCGTGTAATCAGATCTAAAGACGTCCTCGTAAATTCCCACCCGCAGTCCTACTGTTATATTATTGTACATAGATGATCTTATGCGGGATGATCTAAACCTCGTAGCATGTATCAGAGTCCGAATTTCTCGTTCTCACGAAATATGGGGGCATAGGTCCTCGACTAATTGCTCGTCAATGTGCACTGTACCTTTTCACAACGAACGTGTTCGCCCTCGTTTTGCGTGAGAATCTCTAACTACGTACTTTAATATTTCATCTGTTCTTTTATCCATGCAGAGCTGCTCCGTAGACCTTGGTATTAGCGATGTTGGCTCATATTGACAATACAATGAATTTGCACCTTATTGTTCAGTCGAACCTATTTTAAATTTGTTATCTCAGTATCTAGTAATCATCTATTAATCCGTTTAATAATGTCTATATAATAATTGATTATTAATTAATTATAATGATTTAGTAATCTCTATTAATCCATCTTCTAGATAGCGTGAAGAGTTTAATATATTGAATTAGTATGTTACTGTATGAGTGGTGCATTTTTGAGAAATTTTAATAATAAAATAACATTCTTTCGGATAGAAGCATATGCGACCAATTTTTTTGCATATCAATATCTATCTGTATATGATAAGAGGAACGTTAGAAAATAATTTGATTCTCACCAAATTTCGCAGACGATCTTTGACTGATTTTATAAAGAGATATAGGAGGAGCTATGACATAATTGTATATACTATAAATCATTTATGTACAAGTATATCACGGTGAATTAGAAAATGTATGAAATTAAGAAAGAATAAGGTTGCCCAGCGTAAATTTGAAGGGTATGATTCGTATCAGAGAATTTTAAATTGAAGTACGTAACTCTATAGACTGGTTTCAATATGTAAATCAAAGTATCATTACGAGAAACACCCTGCACGTGAATACAGAACGGGACAGCGACGGATGTGACTACGTCGGGTTAATAAGGATGCGACGTCATCAGGCTGCGACGTTACATTTTCTCCTTTGAATCACGATCTCCAAATCTAAAAGTGCAATTAAATACCAGCTTAATTATCATTAGAATCAAACGAGACAATTTATGAAAAATTTCAACTACGAAATTCTAACAAATAAGATTATCAACAATTTAATTTAATACATTCTATAACATTCCGCGATATACATTCTATAGCGTATATTACATAGCATATATCGTACGCTCCCTCAACCTTCACGTTTCATAATTAATAATCTAATCAATCTCATTCTACAGTGTACATTTCACTCCCCTTAACTCTCAAATTCGACCCTTGTAAATATCTTCAATCCTTTCATCAATAATCTAATTTAGCTCGTTCTACACCCTTCAATTCTCAAATCCTACTCTCTTCAATTCCACGACATCCTAATTCAGCTGTATTTTACATTCTTCGCGCGTTACTCTACTTCATTAACTCTACATCTCTGACTGATCTACATTTCATTGCTCGGCCACGTGATTACCACTGTACTTCTCGAAGAAACAAATTACATCTGCCTCCAGTGTGGGCTTATCCCGGTATTGCGAGAAGATGAGATAAATAAGCGAAAAATTCGGAAGAAATTTCATAAAAATTGCAACATCCAACGCACGTCTTTTCTTCCTTTTAATTTACAGAGTTAACGGGTATAACTTCTGGACAATATAGTTATTGAAAGCCTTAATTTATACCTACTCAACAGGTAGCCTCCTACGAGCGATATACACCTGTTGCATGCACTCAAGCCACGTGGTCGCATCCAGCATATTTCAAACGAGGAATTCATCTTCTGTATGAATCGAATCTCAGGTAGAATCGCAGCAACCATTGAATAGACAGTGCGCGTATATCGAAAATATCCAAGCTCTTTGTGTCCGATCGAGGGTGGGGATCGAGCAGCAGTATTTCTCCTCAAAATACGTATAGCACATATAAAAAAAGTCTTCGTCGTTGGCCATCTCTCTACGCTTTGACCCGTGAAATATACCAGCATGATATAAAGTGACTAATATCAATGACTGTTGCTTGTTCGCCAACGTTCCATGGGGGTGAAAAAAAAGGGAAAAAAGCGAGAAAGGAACGTTTATTGTGATCTCGATCGGGAATCTCGCGACGCTCATGTGGGCACGTTAATTCTTGGGTCACGGCTGTCATAATTGCCTCCTCTGATGGCCATTATCCTGGTACCGGTGACGTTGTAATTTGTTTTACTCGGGGGAAGCTCGGAGAACATAAAGAGGGTGGAATTTTTCTGACCGATATAAGGGCTGCTTTTTTTCATTTTTCGTTCATTTTTGTAGAAGCGATGAAATGGTTTGTCAAGTAGTGAATTTTTTATCATTTTTATGATGAAGATACCTATTGCTTTGTATGTTCGATTTGTTACTTGATAATACAGTAGATATTATAGCCATACATAGCATAACCGCGTTAATATTGCAGCCAAGAATTATCTACTATAATTATGAAGTTTAAACGCTTCGACATAAGAATCGCGTTAAACAGCATCAAACCTATTTTATCTTTGATATTCGATTTTATCTGAGATCATACCTATTGCTTTGTATGTTTGATTTGTTGTTTGATAATATAGTAGATATTATAGCCATACATATCATAACCGCGTTAATATTGCAGCCAAGAATTATCTACTATAATTATGAAGTTTAAACGCTTCGACATAAGAATCGCGTTAAACAGCATCAAACCTATTTTATCTTTGATACTCGATTTTATCTGAGATCATACCTATTGCTTTGTATGTTTGATTTGTTGTTTGATAATATAGTAGATATTATAGCCATACATATCATAACCGCGTTAATATTGCAGCCAAGAATTATCTACTATAATTATGAAGTTTAAACGCTTCGACATAAGAATCGCGTTAAACAGCATCAAACCTATTTTATCTTTGATATTCGATTTTATCTGAGATCATTTAGTGAGAAATTAAACAACTAATTCTACGAGATTACAATTTAACGGCTCTAGAGAAACATGGTAAATCTAGATAAAATAACGTTTTACCTAAAATAGTCAGAAAACTACGTCCCAAAAAGACTGCATGCCCAAATATTATCCCCATATAAAACCAGTGTTTTAAACAATCTATGTACGAAATCAGTCTTGTACAACATTCCTCGATTATATCGAACTTATGTTTGGACTGTACTTTGAAGGAAGTCCTGTGAATACGGCGATATCAGCGCGAAAAGAGAAACGCGAGCATGGCCGGCGAACAGAGAGCGAAGGTTCCCCGTCGCCTTCGCGCAATTACGTCCAATTGAACTAATTCAGCTCAATTGACGTTAACAGGCTCAATTGGTCGGCCCTGCCAGCCTGGCCACACGGCAATACTATCCGGTCGGCATACCTACGACGTAAAAAAGAGCGGCTCGCGTGCAAAAAGTCGCTTCCAAACCCTCCTCTTCACCTCGTTTCCCTGTGTCGTTCGATCTAAATATACTTCTCAACAAGAGAGACTGTTTCCCTTTGTCTGCTTGTTATCAGCTCGTTGCGTTCTCCATATATGTAAAAGCTTGTGTACATTATATATGTATATACGTGGATTATATTAGTCTGTTCTGATCTAAAAAATAAATATGAAAATAAAATATCGCATACCGTAAAATATATAATATAAGAATAAAATATAGTGTAGGAACAAAGTTAGAAAAACGTGAATATTGGAAAGTAGAGAGAGGTTTCTAACTTGAGATAAACATTCTAAGATTCTAAGATTCTAATTTCGATAAAATTTCGATTGTAGTATAAGGGAAGATATTTTGGAAAAATTGCTCTACTACGTTCGTTAATTAATATCGAAAAATAATAGTGTTGTGTATTTGAATTGTGAATTAACTTTAGGAATTATAGATCAATTTTGTAAAAATTGTAAGACTACAGAGGGTTGTTGGGAAATTACTTTCTGGGTGTATGAGAGATGTAAACAGAAGTCTTAGGGGGTTGAAGAGCGAGGTACCTAAGTACAGTAAGTCAGAGTCAAATCGTCATCCACCGTTGAAGGAGGGTATTATCGGAAGGGGAAGAGGTGGAGCCGAGAAACTCCTTCTATTCTGCTGGTAGAAGTGGTGGGGACGGAACGTATCGTGTCCATTTCGTTCTTATCTTTCCTCCAGGTCTATTCCCCTCTCTTGTCGCTTCGAAGTGGTTGGTGGGAGATAATTAGTCTATCTTCTCTTTCTTTAACCGCTGATATCCCCCACTTCGATATCAAGTCTTTCTCAGTTTGTTCAATGTTACATTTAATACATTACAATACATTACAATATAACATTTTTTAACGAAAATTTAGTGGTATATTAAAAATATTCAAATTTAATATTGTAAGAAATAATAATAGTAAAAGTTTGGTAGAAGATTTTTAACTAACTTGTGAATATTAAATACAATTTACATATAGAAAGTTTTTTATTATATAAAAATCATAATATCTTCATATAAAATCTTGGTAAAATTAACACTTAAGGAATTTATATATGTAAAATATTGTTAGTGAATGATATACAAGAAATCTCAACAAGATAAAAGAATCGTAACTTCATGGCTTAGATTAAATCATATCACTTGAATTCAAGATACAAGTATGCTTTGTCATAAAAAGATAGTTCAATATGTAACTTACAACGAACCATATCAGTTTCAAGTTAAGATATGTACTTATTTTTATCATACACAACGTCCAACAAAGAATTCTTCAACAATCACTACACACTTATAAGAACATTTTACTCACACGAACAACGCGATTCTTCGATCTTCGTTTCAAATTTGGCGCGCTCCGAGCTGTCACTTTCACCGGGCGCACGTGTTTCCTGTTGCACAGTCAGGGTAGCGTTACGGCTCGGCCAGGATCGGGCAACATCGTCCGTCAGACCTCGTGTACATCGAGAATCGTCCGTTTCTTCCGAGAGACTTCACCTTCCACAAAGTTTCACAAAACTAACCTAAAAAATGATTTCGTAAACAACGACAAACGTAGCAATTATGCAGAATGAACGCGTTTCTATGATTTAGATACGGATAGATGACACAGGACACGAAATTCTTGATAGTGTGAACGAGAAAAAGGGGTCGAAAAGAAAGTCGTGCAGAGGGTCAGTGCAGGAGGCGACCCGTTACTGCAGCCCGGCACCACCGGACCTTCACTTATATCGTCTCTCGGCTAATAACGCTAGTAATGTGATATGATTAGCTTAGTTGAGTTCAGTTTAGTTCGTATTCGTTCAATTTAGTGGTTCGCCAGCAAAATCACATCGAGTTAAACCCATTTAGGCCAGTTAAGTTACCGACTTCTCGCTCTTGCGCGCTTGCCGTCATCCTCCCGGTCAGCCGCCTCCTGCATCCGCGGATATCCTGCAAGCATGAGTGCGCGCACGCTCGATCACCCGCATTCAATCACCTTCAACTTCATTGAAGTTTGATCCAGTCGGCTCAGTCTGGATATAGAGGAAATTGTAGATTCTTGAAACTTCTGCTACTTGGTTCATGAATTCTGTTTGAAGGTGGTTTAAGGTTAGATGAATCTTAGAAAGTCTGTGACAGAGAATGTTGGTTAGTGGCAGAGATTTTGTGTGAGATGGTATGAGTATGAAGATTTAGGGATGTATATTATTAAGTGATAATTATTTTGCTAAGGATTGTACTCTAGAATGATAAGATTGATTGGTTGAAGTAACATTTAAGAAATATGGTAATGTACAAATATAATGTAACAGATATTTATTGTAGTATATCAAGAAGTGTTGCCAGTGTACATTTATTTGTTAGAATAAAAAGAAACTGTCAGGATATAATCTGGTAGGTAGGTAGGTAAGCAGATAGGTAGGAAATTATTACCATGTAGTGTGACCACAAAATAATAGATTACTAATATGCTGTTATATTTTATTAATGTATCATTAACAATTTTTTTATATGGAAAAGTTTCATATTATCTTAGAAAACTCTGATCAATTATAATTATCTTTTCCCATGACCAAACGAAATTTAAGTTATAGATTACTAAACAATCATACAATAATCTGACTAAATAGTGGAATCTATTTATGAAAACTTTACTCAACAAACTCAGACAAAACGAGATCTATATTGATTTCTATATCCATCCACTTCGCGCAAAACCATCCCTAACCTCCAAAATCGCTCTAAAATCGTCTTTACTTATTTAATTAAATTTCCTCCGTTCTTCTGTCCAATCTTGTCGTTTCTAAATAACATCTAGTCACAAAGGTAGTCACGAGATCCATCGATTTGGAGTAAACAAACTCATTGACGAAAACGAGGAGACCAGGCGGCTGAAACGATGGCGCGATCGGTTTCGCGCGGCGCAACGGAAAAGATGCACCGTAAGGATGGTAGGGGAGGAAGTAAAGAGTGTCCGCGAGAGTGCAATTAAATCAGCGCGTGACAGGCGCGCGCTCGCGCGCGCTAATTACCGCCGATGAAATTAGCAGTTAATATACGCGTGTACACACGGAATGGGGGTAGTTTGATTGGGCCAATTCGAGGCAATTCCTGGCGATTGCTGGTTTCATTGAGCCTGCGCTTAAGAGCTCAGTGCCACGCTGCCGGTCAACGGACATGGATCTCTTGGAAAGTATAGGTACTCTTACCTTTCTCGTCCTTCCGATCGATCATCTTCTCATAAATCGATCGATCGATTCTAATCCGTTTCTAACCTCTCAATCCAAGTATATACCGGATACAACTGATACGAGGACGAATCGAAACGGTGTGGATGTAAAATTGCGGGACAATTCGAATCATTGATAGTGCATGGGACGCAAATCGATGGGAGGATCGTGCATTCGGTAGACAGAGGATCGGTGACGCGATGTACGCAAGTCGATCGTCGCCGAGTGCGCTCTGTGATCTCTCAAACCGTTTGATCGAGGTTCAAGGTTCCGGTTCAAGGACTTCTGCGAACAGAGACACGAGATGGATAGCTGATATGTTCGATGTGACTGAGGCTAGGGTGGAAACTAAGTGGAATTTATGGGAGTTGGGTTAGGTGGTACTTACTCGATGATGTGTGATGTTCAAGAACATGAATTTCATAGAAGATACAGCGATTTTAGGAAATGGAAATACGTGGACAGAAATTCAGGTAATGTGTTAATTATATTTTTGTTTACGAAAATTTGATTTCAGTATTTTAAGATTGACTCGTGTTAAATTGTGCGAGATTGTCTAGTTCTTTTTCTAGATAATTTTGCTCCTCACCTTTGCAACCTTTGTAATTTATAGAAGTAATAATTGTTCGAGTTATGCCTCGATCTCTATTTTTATTTTTCACCTGCTTATCTGTAAGTGATAAATCAAGTGTGATTAAAAAAATTATAAATAAGAAGTACATGTTTGAAACATGAACTATGAATAACTTATGACTTGGATAATTTCATGTATAAATAACGTCATTGTCGGAGTATGTTGCGTAACCTGCTCCAACTTTCTGCATAAAACTATACAATGACTTGTATTGTCTTAAACGCAAATCTATTATATTTTACATATCTTTTTATGCTGTTTAATTAACAAAAATTTAGCTGCTAATAGATTTTTATAAAAATTATTCTTTTTTAAGGTTTATTTATTTTTCTATACGATGTTCAATTTCATATCTGCAATATCTATTTCTTGAAGTTATAAAACCCTAAAAGGGACTCTAGATAAGTTCTTTTACCAATATTTTGAAACTTCTTCTGAAAAGAAGTAGAACATAAATAGCATAATTTTTCCTAAATCTAAAACTCCAATGGTGTCAACAACCAACCAACCAAACCGAGAACCTTTATTTCCAGTATTCTGCGCTTCATCTTCATCCACACAGTCCAAAAATGCGAGGTACTCTTTTTCTTGAATTTAGAACTATACCAAAGAAATTTACATCATTAATTAAACAAAAAGTGTATTCTACGATGCTGTAACAAAGAAACAGAAAGTAGGCAAATTAGATCATTATTAAATTTACTTTAGAAGTAAATTTTTCCTAAAACCACCTTATTTCCTCTAAACAGCGCACATCCAGCATTCTCTTCACCATGATCTCCGTTCCAAGAAACATAGAGGTCGCAGCGGGTCAAGCGCAGATCGTCCATATTCGAAGTGGAATCGTGATGTACACGATTTTCCCATCGCGGTGGACCGTGCACAAGCCAACCCGCTCCGATTCCCACATGCCCCTCCAAGCTCCTCTGCAACATCGCCTAACACACATCATAATATCGAGGCGGCGTTCTCCAACTTCTTCGCCGGGGGGCGGTCGCAATGGCGTGGCAGTGGCCACGAGACCAAAGAGAGCCTCTCGGACCCTAACTTCAGACAGAGGAGATATAAACGACAAAGATGCAACGCACATATACCTCTATATACGTTCAGCCAATACCATGACGAACCATTTTATTTGGAGTGGTGGAGTGGTACCAGGCCAGAGAAAAGGCAAGAAAGCGAAAAAAGAAAAAGAAAGAATCAAAGAGATGAAAGAGCACATACAGAGAGAGAGAGAGAGAGAGAGAGAGAGAAAGAGAGACTGAGAGGGGGGTGGGAGGGGGAAGTGACTCTTCTGTACAAGGGGGATTAAAAAGAGAGACAGACGGATGACTCTGGTGCAGAATGGAAAGGGAGAAAAAGAGAAAGAAAGAGGAAGAAATACAGGAGAACAGTATATACCGCGCCCGCATAAAACGGCCGTCCTCTCGTGGAGCACGTAACGCGTAGTAGGTGCTACAGGATTGGTTGGTTTCTATGTGTGGGGGCGGCCTGGCCAGCAACCCGTTGAAAATATAAGCGTGTGTGAGTGTCGGTTGATTAGCCAGAGTCAGAACGGATCGTCGCTTAGTGCGACAGTGTCCGGTTAGTTAGGCGGCTCTTGTTGTTTCGCGCGATCAACTCACCCGGTTGTCGATATATAGAAAATACAGCAAAAATCCGTTCAGTCGCAAGAGAAACAATATACGTAAACATTTGGAAAATCATTCGCCCTCTATTTCTTTTGTTTTCTTCTTTTTTTATTGCTGCTCTTATTTTGAAAATGTTTTCAAATTAACATTTGAGTATAGTTCCTCCGGTTCTCGAAAGTATAATTCGGATCGACTGGTTCAATCTGTTCGTGTGCCGACGACACGATGCTTGGCTCTCGCTTCGTTAGCTTGTACTAATCAAAATTAATCATAACCCGGGCAACAATTGATCGCAATTGGCTCGGATTCCATTACGGAGGACGCGCGAACGCCGCGACCGCCATCCTGCGCACCGCGCACGCCTTTTTGCATAATTGGCCAACCGGAGGTCTTCACGAAGAACCCGAGGAATCGGCGGTAATAAAGGGAGCAGGAAGTGAATGGGACACAGTTGTCTAGGGTATTTTAAACCCTGGCTGGATCATCGATCGACGAATTTTCATTTGTTACTACCGAGAAGAGAAGAAGATAAAGAACAAAGTTGAAGAAACATCGAGGAAGAGGAAACTCTCGTATACTTTGTATCGGAAATCCAAGCGAGGCATTCAATATTTATTTACTAATAGAAAGAAATGGTTCCTGTCGAGTTGCTCTAATTTTAAGCCTGTGAAGATTGAAGAAGAGAGATAATTGAAGTCAAAAAACTGTTGAACAAGAAGTGTATATAATTAAGAGGAGAAGAAATTGTATTCAGCGCACGGTGATTGAAGAAGAGAAAACACAATTGCAGTTTGTGAAACTATCAAAGAAAAGGAGATACGAATTCATATTAGAGATTGAAAGAATTTGATATTTATGATATTTTTATAAAAAAGAAGAGAAGTTCCTATCTGATTTTGATAACGAAACCACGTGTTTTTAAAACGTCAAGAGTTATCAAAGAAATACCGTGCCAATAATTGCATTTCAATTATTATTTGACACTAGAAAAATAATCTAACGTTGTTATTCATTACTTGAAGAATCGAAAGGAGAAAATAATTGAAATTTTTCAATCCTAAAAAAATTTATAAAAGATGGACGGAGGTCCCTTCGATGACCCGATCTTCTCTGACTTCGGTGGTCGAGGAGGTTCCGGAGTCCACAGTATTCAAGTGATGCTTGGCCTTCATGGTGGGCACCATGGTGGCGATTTAATGCCCACTGGAGGTCATCTGCACAAATTGGACTCTTCCAACAGTCCACCGCCACATCATCAAACGTCTCACCATCATCTGCAACAACAACAACAACAACAGAAAGAGCTGAAGGAATTGGAATTAGCTGGAATGTACGCACCACTTCCTCAGACGCAGGATGTCACTACGTCGACGTCCACTGCTGCGACGCCGACCTCGACGACGTTGCAGCAGGGTCTGCAGCTTGGAAATCCTTTAAAAAGGAAGCCAGAAGACCCGATGAACACTCTTGCTCCAGGTTAGTATTGTGCTTTCAGCGAATATTTCAATATTTGAAGTATTTGATGTTGAAAATTTTACAGGAAAATTTGACTTAATAATTCGATATCTGTGGTGACTAATTGAGAATAAGAGTGATTTTATAACTATTTGTTAAAGTACTTGTAAAATTTATATTGATATGTATATAAAGTGAAGAAATCGTTGAAAAAGTTAGCTTAAAAAGTGTTGTGAGATTTTGGATTGATGAGTAAATTGGTTTAAGGAAAGAATCATTATAGAATTAAATAGAATTATTAATTGTGATCTTTTCCTTTAAGTGAAATGACATTTATAGAAGAAATAATTGTTGAAATTTTACGTTACATTAATTTATATTTATAGTCAGTAGCGAGGCTCAGCCAGCTAAGAAAGATTCCAAGAAGAAGACCGACAACAATGGAATCAAAAAGAAGAAAACCAGGTATATATTTCTTTAAAATTACTTAAAATTAGATTAACTGTTTATTACTTCCTGATGTTTTCTTCTAACTTTAATTTTGATCATATCTTTTTAAATATTAACAATAGGATCTTTATAAAAGCCTAGTTTAAAGTTAAAAATACTATAATATCTTCAACATTAGTCACGTTCCGCTGAAAGAGAAAATTACACAGTTTGAAGCTTCAACTATTATTACTATTCGATGATTGTTTTAATTTTATTGTGCAAATTAATTATTGCAGAACGACATTTACTGCTTATCAATTGGAAGAATTGGAAAGAGCATTTGAACGTGCACCGTATCCTGATGTCTTCGCGCGAGAAGAGCTAGCTCTAAAACTCGCTTTGTCGGAGTCAAGGGTTCAAGTTTGGTTCCAGAATCGGCGTGCAAAATGGCGGAAGAGAGAACCTCCACGTAAAACCGCTGGATACATGGCTGCTGGTTCAGCAAGTCCCGGTTTATCAGGTAATCACAACAAAAATGATAACCGTCTTCTACCTATATTGTTTATTGCTATTGGTCAGTTTTATTAGAAATTATTATATTATTAAACTGTTAAACTATAAATTATTATACTAATAAAATAGTAGTTGTAGTACTTTACTATTTTTTTTATCAAAACAAGTAACTATAACAGACAATATTTTAGAATAAATAAAAGAAATTATTAATACATTACACAGAGGAAATTATTTGCTCTTTTGAAGATTTTATCTATTATTGATCGAGTGAAATTATTTAGCAAAGTTTAAAATAAAGAAAGAAAAAACAAAAGAACCAACCGCAGTTAATTCTTCGAGTTCTCGTTCACATACATACGTACATAGTTATAAAGAATATCAATGCTTTCTGCAAAAATAAGCCAATTGCATCGTATTACAAAAATCTATAAAATAATCCTATATATTTGCAATTAATACTAGTTTAAAATCCACATAGATTACTATATTATTTCTAAAGATTTTTATAAAATTATACTTACACTTGGTACATTGATATAAGTAATGTTCTTGTTTATAAAAACTATAAGAAATATCAAATGTTATCCTAACAGTAACTATCACATTAAATTTAAAAATTTGTTTAAATTATTAAAATTATTTTTATACTTAAAAAAATTAATACAAGCAATTCTCTTTCCGCCAGGATCATTTACCTCGCTGAATAATACCCTCAACCCCTTCGCCTCTCCAACAACAGCGACAGCACCGCCGGATGCTTGGGCGTATTCTCCAGCGTATGATCTGGCGCCACACCTGAATCTACTTAGCCCATCTAATTCCCCTTATTCCACCTCTTTCGGTGGACCGAGCAACAACGGGTCGGCATACTCGTACGCGACAATGCTTCCGCAACATGATGCCTCGTTATTTTCTACACCATCAGGGAACACGATGCGCGTACACCAGGACTACATGAACGCCAGTAACAGTCCACCACCTCCTCTAACCCGCAACGATTATCAGACTATGGTGACCACGCATTCGCCACCCACTCACCTAGCTAACTCCATGTCAGAGGAAGAACATCAGCAGAATAAGCAATTGGATTATGTCAGTGGTCTCAGTCCAGCGGATAAGTATCAGCACGAACAATCTGATTACACGCAGCAGCAGCAACAACAGCAACAACAACAGGATCAGAAACAAGAATACGGGATGCACTCACCACAAGGACGCCAAGGAATGAAGGAACAGGTGATGGTGAAGAGCGAGCCAACCAGCCAGCAGAGCTATGTGCAGTTGCCTCCTTTTCTGAACTGACTCGAAACCTCCAGTCTAGATTTACTCTAGAACAACTGGCGGTTCCAGTTTGGAATGGATCTTTCTTGCCAAAGGAATTTCAGGGCTGAACGTAAAGTCTTGATGAGTTGTGCTTAGGAAGATTTATTAGCATTTGGATTAAGTTAAGGATAATAATGCAAGGTTTTGAGTTAATTAGAGTTATTATAATTTGTTATTCTAAAGACAGAAAGAAGTTTGGGAATAGAAGTCTTCAATAGAGTCCTTTGAGAGATCTTGAAAGCTTCTTTTATTTATGAAGTTTATTCTGTTCTCAATGTAATTCTATTTTGTATTATATAGCTTTAAAAGATTCATGAAATTCATTGGAATTACATTTGTAAAAGAAAGTTTAACACTAAGAATACGATAATCGTTGATTCTTCTTAGTAAGAAAGCAGCCCTGGAAAAAATATGTTTTTTTATAATAAACGTATATCTGTAAGAAATAAAATATTTTAAGGGAAGCAATTAATTGAATGAGAGCATTCTAGTGCCTTAAAGGTGTAAGTTCGTATGAGGTGTGAGTACTTTTGTATTATTTGTCCCTTGTTCGTAGTTATTAAGAAAAACCGAATGAAAATGAACGTGTTGTGTTGTATTTTATTCAAATACTCTGTAGTGTATACGAAATCATGTACATATATAGAGAGAGTATAAAACATCACCTGAACTTGTAAAGTCTTTTACAGAGATATTTCGTGTGTATTTTGTACTCTGCCCATCTTTTTATGACGTTTGTAATTACTCGCATTTAAATACACTTAAAAATGAAAACATGTAATCAATTATTTGACGATAACGTGCCTTAAATAATCAACTCCTTTTGAGATATCTAAAAAATTCGACACAACTTATTGTAATTTTGTATGTTAATATTAAATTTGTATGCGAAAGTAATTTTTAATAAATATTCAAAATTGATTGCAGATTTTGTCAATAGGTGGTCTTAGCACATTCTTTTGTTTTGTCGACGTGTTCAAAGCACCTAACCTAATCATTTTTATATTTTTTGATGATTTTGGTTAACTTCCTAGTTGCGTTGTTTAGTTTGCGTTTGTCATCCGGTGTTCTATTGATCTGCCATACTCTTCTTAGTCTACGTCTTTCTGCGATTTTTTTTTAATATGTAATGGGGATATTCATGTTTGCTGATAGAAGTCTTAGTAGGTAGCGTTTATTATGCTCGTGTTTAAATATTTCGTGGCTGTTTCGATATCTTCATTTGTTTTTAGTGAAATTGAGGCTGAAGTTGAGTGATTAAAGACTTCTCTAAAGAGCTGCCAGTTGATGAGTTGGTTATGGATTCTCGATAATTGTTGAACTGACTGTTGCTATAACGGGGGAATGGTCAGAAGAGAGATCCGCCGAGGAATTGATTTGGACATACCTTGGCGAGATATTTGTAGTTATGAAGAAGTCAAGTAAGTCAGGTATTTTGTTAGTATCAGTGGACCAATATGTGGATTCATATGTGGTGAGGTAGTTGAGATTGTTGGTGATTCAAGAGATTTTTGCCTCTTACTGTGACAAGTCTGCTGCCCCATTGGGTATGTTTGGTGTTATAGTCTCCTCCAACTATGAATTTATTGCCCAGAGCATCAAGGAAGTTATCAAAGTCTTCTTTAGCAATGGAGTGTCTGGGAGGGCAATGTACTGCTGAAGTGGTGATTGTACCATGGCAGTCTTCTATTGCTACGTTTGTAGCTTGGAGGTAGTCTTTCTGAAATGATAGAAGCTCATAATACTTAATGCTGGATTTGATAATGATTGGTACATTTGAAAATATGGTAGAAGTTATAACCGTTTATTTTCAGATACTTTTTGTCGGTGAAGTGGGTTTCAGATATGAGCATTACGTCGATTAGCTGTTGTTTTAGGAAGAGTTCTAGTTTGAATTTGTGTTGAGCTAGACCGTTGGCATTCCAAAGAGCTATGCGTCTTGGTTTTATTTTGTGTCAGGCGTATTAATTTATCCATGATGAGTGTTAATAATGATAGTAAGTTATTTATTTGTTCTGATTGTTTTTCGATTAATTTTTCAAGTCTAGAGAAGTTGTCTGTGTTTTGTGGATTGGGAATACTATTTTGAGAATGGTCCCTATGGGTTTTCGGATTATTTTGATTTCCTTGTACTGCTTGGGCATAAGAGATTGAAGTAATAGTGAATTTTGGAGGACTGGGTATTTGATTGGTTGTGTCTTTGGCTCTGAGTTTAGGATACTTTTTTATGTATAGGGTTTTATAGGCTGAGCAACCTTTGTAGTTAGCAGGATGGTCTCCTTAACAGTGGATGCACTTCACTGGGGTTTCTGGTGATTTAGTGCACTGCTCAGTGAGGTGTATACCTGCACATTTAACACAGCGGAAATTATGATTGCAGTATTTCTGCGTATGACCGTACCTTTGGCACCTTTTACATTGCACTATCTCTTTTTTTTATTAAAGCAGATTCGATTTTTACTACCGAGATCATTAGTTAAGTTATGTTATAGATTTGTTTGTTATTAGGTTTTTGTTTGATAATGCAAAACCCCACACATTTTTAGTCACTCGCCAAAAATTATTGGAACTAGGTTGGGGTGTGTTGTCATATCCACCATATAGCCCTGACCTTGCGCCTTCAAATTACTATTTATTTCGTTCCATGCAAAACTCCTCAAATGGTAAAATTTTTAATGACGCTGATAATGTAAAATCACATTTAATTCAGTTTTTTGCTGGCAAAAATCAGAAGTTTTATGAATATGGAATTATGACACTGCCTGAAAGATGGCAAAAGGTCATCGACAAAAACAGACAATACCTAATTGAATAAAGTTATATTTTTAAGCAAAAATTTTGAATTTTCCTTCTTATTTAAAATATGCAATCACTTAATGACCAATCCATTAATAGCAAATTTATTGTAATCCACATATACATAAATCACATAAAGCATAACAATTGAAAATATATACAACTAAACTGCAAAGGTTAATAGGCAAAAATAAAATATTTTTAGGCAAATCTTTAAATCAGTTTGTTTTAGAATATGGATTATGATTCAATTAAAATGTATTTTGGATAAAAAAGTATATACTACGTTGTTTAAACAACATCAGTAATCTTGTAAAATCCTTATGATACTATCGCATATAAAATTGTTGAACCAAAGAGTTAGTTTCTAATTTTGCCTATTAGCAGATTTTACATTACTCATATTTTTAGAAATATTTAATTGTTATGCTCTATGAAACCCTTTATATATCTTTTACACGCACTTAGTATTGTAGTAAATGTTCAAGCCATGCTGCTTCATTTAAATTGATCACTTCGTTGTAACCATAATTTATATGATCAACAAGTTGATCAAGCTCATATACATCCTCCAAAACATTTGGTTTAAAAACTGACATTTCGTCTTGCCACACTCCGTCCCCACTGAAATGATGTTTTTGTTCTAACTTGTACAAGCATAATGCCAAATATTGTGTAGGAGTATAATTATATCCATCTTGTAAGGAACATTCTTTGTACAACAAATTTAATGTATTATCAATTGTCGACCTATATTAATATAATATGTATAATAATATTTATATATAATATATTTCAATATTTTTAAATAATGTAAATATTTTCTCACATTGGATAAAGTATAATCTGAATATTTTTACATATATCATCTATTGAAAAATGTTTCTTCAAATATTGTATTGTTTCATTGATGCGTGTCAGTGAAACATATTTCCAATAAGCATGTCGTTGAATAGAAGACAAAACATGAACCTTGTCATGCCCTAGTTCTTTCCTTACAATATATGCTAAATATTTTCTTGTTGCTGCATAAGTATCTCCTTCCAAAAATCTGAAATTATGAATTAATGTTAAAGAGTTTAAACATACATCATACTACAATTATTAATAACTATGTCCTATCTGATCAGAATAATTACCTCGAAAAGAATTCCTTATCTGATAAATATGTGTTAATATTTGCATTGTTCGTAAAGTTTAAATGTTTCATATATGTTAAACGATTTATGACCAATTTGTAGAAATAAATCATAATCAAGACTCGTGGATGCTTCAACCATACAGCTAACTCTAAGTTATTTTCCATAGAAATATACCGTCTTAAAAACGTGTCTTTCCTTATTTTCAAACCTTTCATTGTAGTATATAGAGATTCATGTGGTATTTCGAAGTTCTGGAAAATTTGTAATAATTCTTTTATTTCACTTGCATCACGAAGCAGGATTCGGGGATATATTCTTATTATTTCAATTATATTTTTATTATTTATTTTTAGGTATTTAAATTCATTTAAAAATTGTTCAACGTTGTCAACATCCACATTTAGAAGGTAAAGGTGTTGTTTTAACTGTAAAAGATATTGTATTAGATTAGGCTATTTATAAATTAATGTATTTTTTTCTCCAAATAATTATACTTACGAATTCTATATCAAACTGACATTTATGTTTCAGCACATCTAGCGTTCTGGACATTTCTGTAAGACTTAAATATTTTATTTTCTTCTGTTTATAAAACAATTCATCATGCAATTTCATATGATATGTTTTATGGTATACCACACACAATTGATAATAACTACCAATTCGCATATGAGACTCTTCTTTTAGCATTTTTTGATCAGGTATATCAACTTTAATGCCTACATTAGAAAATAAAGTTCTCATAATACTTTGACTAGATGAAATGCCATGTAACTTTTTGAACTGGTGCACAGATTTGTGCATTAATGTTGAAAACCTAAAATAAAAAAATAATTGTATACTATAACTTAAAATATATAGTTGCAAAATATTATATTTGAGCTTTAAAGTGTGACCTTATTTAGCTAAAAACAATTGACATACCGTCTAATATGAGATAAATCTACAGAGTCTATGCCCATTTCTTTAAGCACAAGAATTCTATTCCTCAAGAGTTTAGGATCGAGCATTAAGCATTCTAGCAAATATTCGTTCTTTTCTAATTTTACATCCAAATCCTAGTAAAACAGGAGAAATTAACGAGTTATTAATAATATACAGATTGTGTAACATTCAATAATATTATGAATAAATCACACTTACGCGCAATGTTATACAATTCCGAACAAGTCTGTTTTTCGATATTTTTTTAATTTTACTCTTCTTTTCGTATTCATGAAGTGTTTCAATAGTATTATTATCGAGTTTTAAATATGTAGTTAATATGTCATCAATTTTTATTTGTGTTGAAAAAGGGGAAATTAATTTTCCGAATTGTTTTATGACGTATTTTGTTGCAAATCTTTGGCTAAGCATTTTGATTTACATTTATTTACAATAATTAGCTAGACGTCAGAAGAGGGAAAACAATTAAAATATTTGAAGGTTAACCTACAAAACAAAAATATTATTTTTATTCATTTAAACTATAAAATTCAGCTCAATTAAACGCATATATGAATAATTCAGAGTCATTTTAGATGTCACTGATTTGTATGATTATAAAAAATAATAATTATAATGTATGATAAAATGTTTTTTTCTATGTTATTACTTCTATGATATTCTAAAAACCATCATGAGGTTAGATGGATTTGAATCTTATCCATAAAACAATACCATAAAATTACGCACAAGTCCATAAAATTAATGAATTATAAATGGACTTTAAAATATTATATCCTTTTGATTTTTACTCTAGTTCATGAAGTAATAGAAAAAAAAGAAAGTATTTTAATTATTTGAAAAAAGTAATTATTTGTTTAAAATTTATGTGAATAGTAATTTTACAAATATAGAGATATCACAAAATTACAATTTTTTAATGTGGAGATGCCTTTTTCTTTCAATAAATTTAGTAGTATGTTATATTGTATCTTTCAGTTATCTCTTACAATGCTCTATTCTAATAGCACAGAAATATACTAACAAAATATAATTATACAATTAAGGTTTCAGAAATTTATTTTAAGGTATACAACATAATATACAATAATAGTATGTAAAATAATTACTTTAAAGGCATGAGTAAAAAAGCAGGTCGCAGTGTATATTTCCCTGTTCTTGAAGTGTTACAATTTTGAAAATTCGACTAAAAACAAATTTATATACACGGGTATAGAGGACGCGGTAATTACATGTTTTATATTGATATTTGAACGCTATGTGAAATAATCGAGGCATAGTAAAATTTATATCTCCGATGGCTTAATACGTAAAATCACAGGAACACTAGTGCATGGTAGAATAGCTAATTCTGTAACAACAGCTGTCACTAAATTAGCTGGTGTAACATCGTACATAATATTTAAAAGATTTAACGACTTTCTTGTTCTCCAGTTCGTTAATAATGATTTTTGCGCACCATTTCCATAATCTTGTACTAGCTCATCTGCATTTCCTATGAATGAATCACCAATAGAGAAACAAATAAAAATATATACATACATTATATTAATATAGAATAATTATGAATAAATAAATTGGTGATATAAAAACATGCATAAAGTCTTCTGCTTACCTAATTCATTGTAGACAATAGAATCTGTCTGTACGCGTTCGCAAGACTTATGAGTTTCGCAAGCGACTAACACTGGAATATTAAACGCTCTGGCCATTAAGGCAACCTGAGCGGTACCAACTCTCGACATTACCGCACCATTCGCTAATATCGCATGAGCACCAAGAAACACTTTGCTCACCTATTCAGTAGTCTTATTATTGTCAATAATCTTAAAAAGTATTTAAGTAATATAAAAATCATCTTTCAGTTCTGCTTACTTCAGGCATCACGTAACTTAAAGCATTAATTAAAATGTAAGAGCATTCAATTTCATGTTTCGCTAAACGCCTAAGTTGTTCTTTCCCTTCTAACCATGGTCTTCCATCCACGACAATAACACGAAATTCTTTACCCGCAGTATGCGCGTCTAACAATATTTTATGTATCAAAGATGAACTGTAAACAATATAAATTTTATTGCAAATGTTGAAAATATACAGAGGCTTTCTAAGATGTCTTCAAAATAAGAACTCACTAGCCATAAGTTAAGATAACATCTCCATTGGATATTTTAGTTTGTATAGTTATCGATATTGCCTTATCAGCAAGTTCTATTTGCTCCCGTATATAGGTATCTATTGCATTACTTAATTTATTTTTTGCCTAAAACATACGACATTTTTATTTCATTTCAAAAATATCATCAAACATATATCAAACGAAAATGTGTATAAAATTACTCACATCCTCATCAGACAATGAAGAGGGAAACTGTGCCATTTGCCATTTTAAGTGCCTTAATGCATTCTGCATTGAAACAGCCAATGGCCTACAATGATGCAAGTAGGCTACAGATTCTTGCAAATTTGCTTCGAAACCTCGGATAAAGTCAGCCTGTGGTGGTCTTTCAAAGTCCTGAATAAGTTGCTTAACAGCAGCTAAAAGAGCAACGCATCTTGCGTTGCTGCCTACAATTACTTTGCTTGCATATTGCGTACCTAATCTAATTATTGCCGGGTGTATATTCGAATTGACAAAGGATACATCAGCAATGGCCTGTTCTCTTTCGTGATATAAATGTTTGAACAGATTTATTTCATGAGTGTTAATTTTTTGAATGATTTTTTTTTGTGTTGATACTTTTTTCACTATATCTGTCACACTGGTAGTGTGTGTTACAGGTTTATTACTATTATTATTATTATTTTCTTCCTTACTTCTAACTTTACTTTTTTCTGATAAAATTTGTTGTTTGGCTGCTCTTTGTGCTTCTTGCTTTGCTCTTCTTTCAGCTCGTAATACCGCTTTGCTCTTCCCTTCACTACCGCTTTCTGGTACTATTTTCTCATTTTTTTCACATGTATTTGGGGTCTTACTGATTACTGGTACTGGTACTGGTTCTGGTACCGGTACTAGTACTTCATTAGGAGATTCAATATTTTTGTTAGTTACAGTTTCTGGTATACCATTGCTTTTTTTAATCTTAGTACTATTGGAAGGGATAGGTTTATTATTATCGGAAGGGTCTTTGTTTGACGTTTTAGTCGATTTAGCCTTTGCCTTAGCATTAGCTTTAGCAGCTTTCTTTGCTTCGCGTTCTGCTTTTATTTCCTCTCTTGATTTTTCTGGAACAGTTCCTTTTTTGTTGGTCATTTTGATTGATGTAACTGCTGATCTTTCAAATTCAGTATCCTCTGCAAACAAATTTCATCAATTTCATGAATTTGAATTAATAATCTTCTCAATTACATAGGAAAATAATCGTACAATACGAAAAGAAAGGAATTAGAAATTCTTGTACTAAGTTGAAACATATAAATATTTACGGACATGTTCCTCTTGCTCCATCATCAGTGTATCAGTTCTCAGTAAGACATGAGGAGAATACAGCTGTAAACAATAATTCAACTTTAAAAAATCATAAACTATTGATTAAAATATCATTTTTCTTTGGAAATATTTATTCATTTATTAAAATAATTATCGTTCATGTAATACAAAATATTAAATATATCTCTTATATTACTTTTTAAATATAGACATGACGATTCGTTATACAATTTACATTACTTAAAATGTATTACGAAATAATATTTATTATTGAATAAGCCTATTTATTAGAATATATAAATTGCTTCATACGGGTGCAGCATACATACAATTTTGTAAAAATGTTATTTACTTTGGCAAACGATATTTTATTATCTTTTTTATTTCAAGATTTTATCATTTCGTACGCCTTAATTTCATGTTCCTAACCTATTGTGAGTGCTTTATTTTTAATGGACATCAGAATAAAATAATTTTTCATTTGAATATTCGAATATTGACATAAATACCTTTTATATTGTAATATATATTTCTTAAAAGCGTGCGTCGTTGAAAGAATGGTGTTTCTTAACTTTTAGTCAAATTTTGGTTATATACTCGATACTTTCGCTATATCCTATGGCTTTAGGAAATAATAGTGCTTCCATCTGCAGGCACAATTATATATTAGCTTTAAAAACAAATCCTTAGTTTATGCTATAAATAGAAATATTAAATAAATATTCAGATTTCGATATATAAATTTGAACTACATATATAATTGATAGTTTCATTTATAAATATATTAGCAGTAAATAAACATTTATTTGAAGGAAATGTGATTCTTAATGTAAAAAATTTCATTAAAATATAAAATTAAAAGCATGTCAAACAAAAATTAAATATTCAAAACACGACTAATATCCCACTTCAGGTTATTATTATGAACAATTGGAATAATTAAAATAAACAATAATGATAATATTAATAATTACTTAAAAAACCGTTCCACTATTATTGAGTAAAATGTAATGTTATATGAATTTATCTTTATGCATGTATTATATATGCAAATTATATATGTATCTCACATCTTTACAAAGAATAAAAATGGTAATCAGCAATCAGATTAAAAGAAGTAAATGTTTTTTAGATTTTATTTATACAACAATCTGTAAAATTGTTAGATCACTTTTTTTGCGCTGCTGCGGCTTCATCTTCACGCTGGTATGACTGCAGTAATTCTTGTTTCTTTGTAGCAATACGTTCTGCTCTGCGTTTACGCGCTTCCCTAACTTTAGTACGACGCGCCTCTGCTTGATCCGAAAGCATCTCTGCTCTTGCTTTCTCAGCCTTCTTTTTATGGATGAATTCCATTAAAACTCTCTTATTCTTGAACACGTTACCCTTAGCCTTCATGTACAGGGAATGATAGAGATGTCTATCAATCTTTTTTGTTTCACGATATTTCTTCAGGAGTCTACGAAGAACTCTCATTCTTTGGATCCAAAGATCCTGGAAAGAAATAATATAATTTATTTTTAGTACACTATTATAATTTATGTATGTAACGAAGAAATGATTTTCTAAAGGATAATTATGAAAATTTATATTTACCTTTTGAGGTGTACGAGCATTTGCTGTACCTTTTCTTTTACCAAAACCACAATGACGCCCTTTACGTCTAGCTTCTGTATTTTTGCGAACTCGAGCTCTTGAATGAACAGCAACAGGTTTCTTAATAATAAGACCGTCCTTAATCAGCTTTCTAATGCTTTGCCCTTAAGAAGAAAAATAAGTAAATAAAAATTTATATACATCAGAATTTAATTTTCACAGAAGAACGTACGAGAATTTGTGTTTGCAATTTCGTTAATTTCATTGGGATCTAACCAGACCTTCTTTTTACCACATCGCATAACAGAGGCTGCAAGCCTCTTCTGTAGTTTTAACGAACTGTAACATCAAAAAGTGAGGTTATGTTGTGATAACTAATTATTAATATCAAATACAGTTTTTATCGCTTTAAAACGTCATTCTGATATGATTTATATACACAACATTTACTACAATTCAATTGTAATTTTCTAGACATGAAATTATACACCTAAAATACACAAATCTCAATCATGAAACCATGTGGTCAGTCGTCAACAAACTATTCAATATAAAATGTGTAAAATATAATAATTTCAACTAAATACTAGTTAATACAGATCTTTCTATTGATGTTGTAAATAATATGAATTAAATTTGAGTGAATATTGTTAAAATGTAGTTATAAATTTCTGGACGGTCCGTACCTCATAACGAAGTGTACAAGTTCCTTTCAGCAAAGAATTGCAAGATGGCGGAATCAACGTTTCCTACGTATCGACATTAAGCGGAAGTAATAGAGAAGGACAATATTATTTTGAATAATTTTACAAATTCAGTACTATTGTATTGGTGATTATGAAAATAGTCTAAATTAAAAAAGCATCATTTATCATTTTTTTTCATAGTGAAAAATATTTTTTAATATATGCATGTATTTCTTTTATTTTATGGTAACTGAGATAATAAGCTGATCTGTAATTTGTAATGTGTATCAAAGCTGAAGTTGATGGGGCCCCGAAAGGTGAATTGGAATTCTAACTTCAAATGACGATAATTTTGAAATGAATACATGAAATGTAAAAATCCAAACACTATTTTATACAGGAATGTCTACATTTATATAATATGTAAAACATATCGCTCAGATTATTAAATAATAACAATAAAATGCGACAAATTAAGTTAAGGCATTATGATGTAAATATTCAATGAAATATGTTTCCAATCTAACTTACTTTTAAAACACGTTGGGATATATTGAATATAAAGCCTTGTTGTTATATTTTTGTCTCCTCTTTTACAGTCTGATAACTTGTAATTTCTTACTTGAAAAAGTTTCAGTAATAATATTAGTTCAATTGTGTAAAGGGGTCCTGACATATGACCTGATATATGATCGAGACATATTCGAAATTATAATTTCCCGCCAAAAAGAGGGTTGGTCAATAAGCAAAGATGTGATATAGAATAGGTTATATCCTTTTTATGTTGTTATGTCGAATGTGGGTACCGTTTTCGTATCGATAAGATTGCAAGTACAGCGCAAGTGCAGTAGTAAGTTCGAATATTAATCATGCTTCATTTATAAGATGGAGAAATTGGTGGGAACAGATAGACATGAGGGTACATAAGGACTTAGTACTTTGGCCAGGACCGTACAAAAAAATGTGTAATACAAAATCAAGGTACTGTGTATACGTATAAAATATTTTATATATAATTTCTCAAAATAATGATATGAAGCTTTTCTAGTTGTAAATAAGAGACTGTTAGTTAGAAGTTATTACAAGTAATTATTACAAGCAAGTAAATCTTAAAGTAATACAAGCTATTACATAGGGACGGTTAGTCTTAAAATGCCAGACGGTACTGTAACTGATTATTTATTTTACAATTTACGATTTTTCTGCATCGTATGAACATATATATGTCGTAGCCCGTATTATAGAGAAAGACGGTGAATCAGTTATATATAAAGGTTCCAAGCTGTTACATACACATATAATATACAATTGTAGTGGAAATTCTAACGGGAATAACTACCATTAATGATATTCAGTTCATCACTGTGACGTATAACTATATTTATATATAAAATTGTGCATTTGAGTAGCAGATAATATTAAGATAGATAAGTGCGTTGATCGACCTGGCATTCACTTTTACATTTGTAGACGGTATAAAGTAATCTCTATAACATGAAGCAGCAGAAAATGAACATGAACAAGGATCTACAATATGAACGAAGTAGATGTACGTTTGACCCTGTGGAAGTTACATATCTTTTCGATGGCAGTCCAGAAAAGACGAAACGACGCCGTGATCAAGGTATACGCAGTTTAAATTATTTATCTTCTTAGTTTAACACCAATTATTAAACATGACAAAGTGATTTCTTTCTTTTTCGCAATTATTAAGAACTAGCATAATTAATATTTCCTATTTTAGCAAAATTAATATTTGCTTTTAACGAGATCGAAATATAATTATATATTACTATTTTATTTGTAAAAATATAGAGTTTTAATACTGAAAATAAATGGAAAGAATGTTATTAGTTAATGAAGTTGGTAATTAAGTCATTTCAAAGTCCATTTCAGATTAGAGATATAAATCGATTCCTATAATCTATAACCACCTATACGTCGCGATAATGTAGCACATTCTATAAATATTTTGACAATTTGTACATATGTACTAAATGTATCATTTCCGCTCAAAGATTTTTTATTGTACTTATAAATTATACAAAGAAGTTTTTATACATGTTCGAAGATCAAAAGTAATTAAATACATATATATTAAGTAGAAATTGTGAAAATATTAAATTTCTGGGAATATCTTGAATTTGTACGCTATTATTTCGTTATGGAACGTAAATTGTAACTATAATCAGTGATAAAATTTTCTTATATTATCACTAATAAATTTATTGATATCTTTATCAAATTTATGTAATATCAGATAGTATATAAAATCTGCATTGGTTTTTGTGAGAAAACTGAACAGTTTCGTTGATAGAATGAATAGATGAGAATTCTTAATAGAAAAATCCCTAGGTGATGTTCTAGGGATAATAAGTGATCTATTCTGTTTTTTAATATAACTGATCTATCAAGTTGATTCATGTTAAACAGATGTATTATTTACATTTTTTACTGTTAAATAGGATTCAGATCTATTAATCATTGCTAATTCACACAATTCAGTCACTACTAATCATCAGAATCAACTGCATCTAATTCATAATGAAAATTCTTCATACAAACGATCTTTATATTATGTGCTTTAATGCTTCTCATAATATCTCATAATGCTTCTCATAATTTAATGATATTGTAATAATACATTTACAATGTTTTCAGTACGAATTTCTAAATTACAGATTAAAATTGTGCCACAATAATAATGATGAAAAAAATATTAAATAATCGAATCCAAATGTCTTTTTCGGCTTTGAGAAAAATTAGTTTTTATTAAGTGTATCAGTAATATAATTACACTTTATTTGGTAGGTTTTTTTTAATATGATAGCATGTTTAGTTAATTAGTAATTTTGAAAAGTACAGTGTTGCGCGTACGCAACACCGAACGTAAAAGAAATAATTTTATAGATTTTTTCATAAAATTCAGAGAATGTAAGAAAAAAATTTATTTTATCAAAGAATTACAGTATCGAATACTATTGGTACATTCTTTAAAACGCAATGACTTTTTAAAAATAGGACCGATCGTGGCTTGAGTTTTTCTGAGTTACAAGGATTTGTTTATTAGATGATGTGTAAAAAATTTTTGATGAAATTATGGTTACATTATTATTATTATGAAAATTATGGAAACAGTAAACGTTGCTTTTTACAACTTTTTTATCTGAGTCTATAATAAAAATTTAAAAAATAAATTTTGTAGATTTATGTCATTTATACATGAATATATATGCTGAAAATTTCATTGAAATTGGTAATCGTTGCTATGATCTACGAATGGTTAGAAGTCATGCAAATCGTATTTTTCCGCGACTTCGGGTGTGTAACTGCAATGCATCTATATGTATATCTATCTATCTTTTTTCACGTATCAATGTCTGTCATTTGTTCCTGCATCAACCGATTCCAATGAAGTTTTCAGCATGGATATAACTGACACAAATTTACAAAACGTATTGTTTACATTTTCATTACAGATTAAAATATGAAAGTTATAAAAAAACGCCGCTATTTTTACGCGATTCTGATTTTTTTTAAATTATTGGATAATGTTGTGAAAAACCAGTTCTCAAATATTTTATTTTATTTGGAACTCTAGTATATGATGTAAATTCTAACAATCGTGTGGTGAACGGTATAGTTGAATTTCATATCAATCCGCACGTTATAATCTAAAAATATTTTTATCATAATTATTTATGTATGTACTTGTGATATGTTTCATTTATATGTGAAATTGAATTATTATAAACCAAAATTATTGTAAGCGACTAATGAACAATAAATTATTAAATGAATAAATAATTAAGCAGTAAATTATTGCTATGTATTATTTATTAATTATCTATAAATTGATTGACATTATTCTTTTCATTGTATCCTATTACGTTTAATATTTTCTTACTTTGTTACTGTATCACTGACACAATAACATTTGTTTAAATATATTTATTACACAATAAAAGTAGAAATCAGTTCTGTTGTAAAATAATTTACATAGTCCATATATTTCTACTAAGAATACTACTAAATTTGCTAAGACATAAACATTGACTTTAAACATTGAGTTTATCTTCATCTACATTGGAATGCATCCATACATATTAAACATTAAACGAAGTTACAATATAATACAATACAAGTTGGTATGCATTTGCAACTTACAACATAGTCATTATGCAGTATGTACTACATTACATTTCATATGTATGTTAAACGTGAATACATATCTATTATATTCCTTGTATTTAATTCTGCAACAGTTAATGAATAATAGTAACTGTTAGTTATATAGTTATATAACTGTTAATAGTAAATGTTAAAAATTTTATACATTTATAACGTTCCCTAATAAAAATTGCACACATGTTTAATTGTTGTATTTTATTCTACTAGTGTTTCCATTTTTCTATTTTATTTTTCATTATTTTATATGTGCTTATATATGACAATTTTTATTTTCAGAACAATATTTTTTGGATGATCTGGCATTAAAAGAAAATGTAGCAATGAAATATAAGAGTCATAAAGAAATATATGAAGATTCTTTACAAATTGCCTGCAATGTTCTTCACAAAGTTAGAGAATTGCAATGCTCAGGAAAAGAAGATATTGATCTTCTCTTGTAAGCATGTTAAAGTTCATCTCAAGGAAACTGTTACATAACCAAGCAAGTTCCAACATTTCTTATGTGACAAAAGAAATATTCCTACATTTTTAGATAAAACGAAATATGCAATGTCATATTTCTCAATGTTATGGAATAAGGGGATAATTATACTAAAGATTAAATTAGCTTCTTTCTATATCATTTAGATATTTTCTTTCAGTGTTAAAGGATAATAGGACTTCCTTGGTTATACAATAGCAAAAACAGAAAACATCCTCAATGTAGTACCTTTGCAGACATATCTTTGGAGCAAGACTTGGGTCTGCACTGTTCGAAGGTGGAAATCCATTGGTCCTGCATTATGCTATGTTTCTACCCTCTATTCTGGGACAAGCAAATTCTGAACAGCAAGCATATTGGATAAACAGAGCTTGGGCTGGCGATGTTATAGGAACATATGCACAGGTAATACGTAAGGGAGAACATTCTTTTTAAACAAGATGGTCACAGATTCTAAAAGTTTCTCAAGTAAATTTGATCTTGCACTTCTGCCTTAGACCGAACTAGGCCATGGAACGTTTCTCAGGGGTTTGGAAACTACTGCAACGTACGATCCGGAAACGAAAGAGTTTGTTTTGAATAGTCCAACTTTGACGTCCTACAAATGGTGGCCAGGCGGACGTAAGTATATTGTAATTGTTTAACATAATAATAATGTTGTTCACTAAAACAGTATGATTTATTTACAATTAAAATTTTCAGTGGGTCACACTGCAAACCATGCAATAGTTGTTGCGCAATTATACACCCAGGGAGAATGTAGGGGAATTCATCCATTTATTGTACAATTAAGAGATGTGGAGACACACGAACCTTTAAAGGGTATACAAATAAATCTCTTAATCGTTTGTAATTAATTATATATTATATTGCAATGTGTAGAAAAGAGAACAAACTGTTCACATTATCAAACAACAATTATGAAATCAAACAACTTCCTTGTTTATAATTTGCTGAACAATAGATATAGCAAACAGTAAATTTAATCTGTATGTAATTCTTAGGCATTATAATTGGAGAAATTGGTACAAAATTGGGGATGAACGGCGTTAACAATGGGTTTCTCGGATTTCGTGACTTTAGGATACCACGGGAGAATATGTTGATGAAGAATTCCAAGGTAAATTTTCATAAAATTGGTGTAAGAAGTGCAATATCATGTGGTGATTGTGAACTTGAAAGGAAAATTATGTTCGTAATCTGTATAAACAGAATTGTTCAGACATCGTAATAATCATTAGAACAAATTGTAAAGTTACATTTCTTGTTGTAGGTACTGGAGGATGGAACATACATAAAATCTATGAATGATAAGTTAACGTACGGTACGATGGTGTTCGTTCGAGTAATGTTGCTGCAGGACCTCCTACACTATTTAATGAAAGCTGTTACTATTGCGGTTCGATACAGCGTAGTAAGACGTCAAGGTCAAATAAATCCGGAGTATGTTGTGTTAAAAACAATTTCCAGTAACATCGACTGCCCTATGTCCCTTTATTAAAAAATGCCTCCATTGGAAATGTTTCTTTTAATTAAAATTAAATCTCTCCTGCTGATACCAAATTAGTATTTGTTTTATTCTTTCCTTTTAGACAACCAGAGGTACAGATTCTCGATTACGTAACGCAACAATACAAAATCTTCCCTCATATTGCCACATGTTTCGCAATAAAAGTTACTGCCAGTTGGGTTTGGGATATGTATAATACGGTGCAAAGTCAATTGCACCAGGCAGATTATGAAAAACTACCGGAGGTTGGTTTATACCCTTTATAGTAATATATTTTTCTTCATATTTCTAGATCTATTAATTTCTTTTGCAGTTACATTCTTTGTCATGTTGCCTAAAAGCAGTTGTATCTGCAGATACAGCAGCTGGAATAGAGCAACTTCGGTTATCTTGTGGTGGACATGGATACATGACTGCCAGCAATCTGCCAGGACTTTACGGATTGGCCACTGCAGTCTGTACTTACGAAGGAGAAAACACAGTCCTACTTTTGCAAACAGCTAGGTACCTCGTAAAATCATGGAAACAAGCTATGAATGGTGAACCATTGCCAGATTCTGTAGAGTATCTTAACGAAGCAGCAAAAGGAGTAAAACATCGTCGTTGGAGTAACGATTTGGAATGTCTGATTGATGCCTATGACGCGGTAGCCGCAGGGTATAATGCATACATTAAATATTGCTAAGTAATTGCATAGGTATTCTTATTATTCTTACCATTCCGTAGATTTGTTCGTTCAGCAGCAGAACATTTGGATCGCAGAATACGTGACGGAGTTCCGATGGAGGAGGCGTGGAACCAAACGGGCACCGAACTAACTCAGTGTGCGGAAGCTCACGCTCGAGTTTTCATTGTAAAGACATTTGCAAAAGCTGTTAAACAGTTAAACTCGAAGTCTGAAGAATTTCGTCAAGTAATGTTTCAACTCTGCGAACTGTATATCGTATATTGGGCTTTGAGAAACGTTGGTAATTTTCTTCGGGTAAGTATTGATTTTTTTCGAAACTAATCACAGAGAACTGCGAAAGAAGAAAAAATTTATTACTATATGCTGTAGGATAATTTGAATTCAAGAGTGATTCATCTCTTTCTCTTTTTTAGTTTTCTTCTATGCAGAAAGAGCATGTGGAGACACTTCATTCACGCTTGGAATATTTGCTGACGACAATCCGTCGAAATGCTGTAGGAATCGTTGACGGTTTCGATTTCGATGACCATATTCTTTGCTCGGCTTTGGGTGCTTACGATGGTAACGTTTACGAACGATTGTTTCAAGAAGCCATGAAGAGTCCTCTGAACCGTGAAGCTGTGAACATATCTTTTGAAAAATACTTAAAACCATTTCTTAAGAGTAATTTATAGCGTAATCTTTTTAAAGGAAATATTTAATCATAATTATTATCTCGTATTTGTTTTGTGGCGATTGGATTGTTTGGGATATGTTGCATTTAGTTGTTATGGTAAGACGTATTTTGCATTTGTTATTAAATAATCGATTGAATGGTTTGTTGGGTATTGATTTATAAGATGTAACAACTGCAACATATCATATGAGCGATACCGAAGAGAGATATGCGTGCTCACTTGTCCATTTTACTGAGAGTTTATATTGAACAAGAAAGGAAGGATCGAACGTATTTTTGTACCATTCCTATTCGCTGTCATTGTAAATGTGTAATTTATACAAAGAAGCATCGCTGTAATAATTGTGAATGAGTGTTTGATAGAGATTTTATATTTATAAAAAGCTTTCTGGAAATATGCGATCATTCTGAGATGGGATGTCTTAAATATGTTATGGGAAATGGTATTTTCTATACAGTTTTTACAATTAATAAAATAATATCTTGAACTAGAAAAATGTATATTTTTATTGTTGAACCTATAACGCCTCAAAGAAAATTACATTTTAGAATTGAAAGGCTTTGATATGGAACAGTATTTATTTACGGAATAGAAGGGGTGACATACATGTAGTATTGTTTCTTGTACTAACATACTACAATTATTGTTAATTTCCTATCGTAATGGAATTAATACTATTTGTACAGGAATATAATGCAATTTGTGAGATTCATTGGTACCACTGTGGTACCAAGATCTTGAATATATATTCGCTTCGTATGTTATATCCAACGAGTATCAAGTACGTAATATTTTGAAATAGGAATCGATTTAGAAGCAACGTGTGTCTATCATTAAAATTCTTTGCCTGCACGAATTAGCTGGACAAAATCGGAGTCAAGATGTCTCTCATAACACAAACCTCTCGGTACATGGAAAAGTAGCATCTACTAAAGTAAACTTGTAAAGTAGCTACACATACCTTTGCTGTAAACAATCATTTAATTCCTTTTCCTTTTCTCTATCGTCATCTTCTAATCGTCATTTTATATCGCTATGTTTCTCAATGATTAAACGCCTCACACGCTTTCTTATTGACACTCACGTTGTTATCACTAGAATCTTCTTCACTGCTTCCATATAGATCACTTATATTTTTCGTATTTTTCCTCCTTCATAACATTAAGTTCCAATTAAATTTAACTTATATATAAGTTCCATTTTTCGGATTGCCTACTGCCGTGATTGTTTAGAATTTAACCGTTATCTGTCCTATCAAACTTCAGTAGATATGGCCCGAACATCATGAATTTGAGTCCGATCTTAATTACTGAATTAGATTGCTTGAGTCAGACTCGTGATATACATGTTTGGTACAAAATTGTTAGTAACCGGTTTCTTTTCTTTGTTACAATATTTTCGGCACATGAAAAACACCGCTCCGACATTGCTACGTCAGCCGTGCATCATTCAAATGGATTTAAATGAAGCGTGATTGTACCTGTCATATCTAAACATTCTGATATCTAATTAAAAATGAAATACGGTGCGGACTAATATACGTGAAATTCTGTAATTTCTGTACACGTGTACCCATGAACTTCAGTACAGATATTAAGATCCGAGTATTTCAATACCTGTGTACCCGTGTATTAAGAAATACACGAATTGAAACACGCGGGTATTAGCTACACCTGTATTTTCAGTAAACGTTCAATATCAGAAACTCTATTTTGGGGTACGTTATGGAAATCAAAATTTCAATCTTTTGCGTACGCATATAACCCGGCGCTAGGCCTTAGATTTGGAGAAATTTGCTAAGAGCTGCCGGTTCCACTCCAGTATATTTCTGTCTATAGTTATGCGTCAACAATGGCTATTATGCATAGGTGCCCTGACACATAACCTGAAACATATGACCGAGGAATGTTCGAAATTATACTGACCTGCGAAAGAGATCAATTAACAAGGGGTTTATGTTCCCTTTATGTTATTATGCCGAATGTATTCTTGTTTGAAATGGAGAAACAGGTAGAATCGACGGTGCATTAGTACTCTGTTTAAGATCGTATTAAGAAATTTGTAGTACGGAGTCAAGATATTTCATATATTTTATTTCATATGTAATTTATGAAAGCAGTCATTTGAAGTCTTTCTAGTGATAAACAAAACATTGTTAATTAGGAATTATCACAACTAATTATGCATAATTCTAGAATATGAGATTATAGTTTTACCTGATTACTCGTATCTCGCTATAAATACCTTGCATTATGTTGCATTTCAGTTGTTTGTGTTTGTGTTTGGACTTGGATTAGAAATGGAAATGGTGAATTAGGTAGGTGCAAAGGTTTGAAGCTATTGTACGCGGCAATATAAGAAATCCGCAGTGTGAACATGACGCTCATATTCCGATCGTGACGCAGTATCCCATATTTATGTATAAAAGTCGGGTGTTTGAAAAGAAATTTATCTAGATAGATACGTGCGGCTACAGATTAGACAACCACACTCCTTTGTCAGTGATTAGTTTAAAGTAATCTACACAATATGAAGCAACAGAAAATGGTGGTAAACAAGGATTTACAATATGAACGAAGTAGATGTACGTTCGATCCTGTGGAAGTCACGTATTTCTTCGATGGTAGTGCAGAAAAAACGAGAAAACGCCGTGATCAAGGTATAGGTAGTTTTTGTTTATCCTCTTAGTTTAACGCCAATTATCGAAAAAATAATTTCAGTTTCTTTCGTTTTCACTGTTATTAAGAACTAAATAATCCTGGCAAAATTAATATTTCCTTTCCACAAGAACGAAATATAATTGTATATTGTTATTATATATATTTTTTAATGTAATTATTAAAAAAAATATTTGGATACGCATTAGAAATGTTCTTGGCTTAGAGTTACTATAGAGTTTCTCACCAAAGAGTAATTGATATCGATTCTGAAGGATGTGAATACCAGCAGTTAGAAAACCGTTTTTCATAACAAATTTACAGTACCATAGAGATGGCCAATATTTGCAATGCATGGAAAGAAAATTATTAGTGAATGTGGTCGATAATGAAGTCAATAAAGTTCGTTTCTGATTAGAAATATCGGTGCATCGTAGATAAATCTAAAGAACTGATAACAAAACTAAAATATTCTTCTGGCTCATTGCCAGACGTTTCAATTTAAACATGCAGAGTAAAATAGTGCTATATAAAGCCTTATTAAAACCTATTTGGACTTATGGGATCCAGATATGGGGAACAGCGAGTAATACCAACATAGAAATTCTCCAACGATTCCAATCAAAAGCTCTAAGATTCTTAATAGATGCACCTTGATATGTTACCAACGAAACAATACATCGCGACCTGAAGATACCCACAGTTAAAGAAGAAATATCCAAGTTCGGAAACAGATATAATATAAGAGTTAACAACGAACAAAATCTATTAGTTACCTAATTACTTGTCACGTCGGTTCAGATCCGCAGACTAAAAAGACAATACCCTTTAGATTGAAGCATTAGATTCAACTAGAATTAAACATACTATAAACTCTTATAATCGAACTTACTGTAAGATAATAAATTATTAAATGAATAAAATATTAGGCAGTAAATTGTATTATTTAATAACTTTCTATAAATTAATTCAGACATTATTCTTTTCATTATTTTCCGATATGTTTAATATTTCTTTATTTTGTTAGTATATCACTGATACTACTGCTTATATTTCTACTAGGAGTACTAATAAATTAATAGGTCATAAATGTCGTATTTTAAAGTTCAATGTCATTCACACGGAGAAATGCTAATATCATATTTATGAATCACATTGCGGCATTAATAAGGAAAAGACAGAATATATTGCATGTAGAAGGCAGTATAAGCACCTGCAGTTTATGACATTATTTACTTGTATCCTAAACGTGAATACATAATTTGCCCATTTATAAAGTTTATTAATAAAAACTACAGATACGTCTTATTATTTCATTTTATTCTTGCAATATTTTCATTTCTATATTATGTTTTATTATTTTTTGCTCATATTTTATTTTCAGAACAATATTTTTTGGATGATCTGGTGTTAAAAGAAAATCTAGCAATAAAATATAAGAGCCATAAAGAATTATATGAAGATAATGTTCAAATTACCCGCAATGTTATTCACAAAATTAGAGAATTGCAACGCTCAGGAAAAGCAGATATTGATCTTATTACGTAAGTATTTTAAAGTTCACCTCAAGAAAACTGTTGCATAATATATCTTCTTATGTGAAAAAAAGATATTACTAGCTTTTCAGATGCAAATATTTCTACTTGCTCTCAATGTCGTCGAATAAGAGGATAACTATTAAGAGGATAACGTTATTCTTAACGATTAAATTTGTTTTTTTTTTATACTATTTAGATGCTAAAGGATAATAAAACTTCCTTGATTATACAATAGCAAAAAATATCCTCAATGTAGTGTATTTGCAGAAATATCCTTGTAGAAAGACTTGGGACTGCGCTATTCGAAGATGGAACTCCAATGCTCCTGCATTATGCTATGTTTCTACCCGCTTTTGCGGGACAAGCAAATTCTGAACAGCAAGCATATTGGTTAAACAGAGCTTGGGCTGGCGATGTTATAGGAACATATGCGCAGGTAATACGCAAGGGAGAACATTCTTTTTAAACAGGATGGTCACAGATTCTAAAAGTTTCTCAAGTAAATTTAATCTTGCACTTCTGCCTTAGACCGAACTAGGCCATGGAACGTTTCTCAGGGGTTTGGAAACTACAGCAACGTACGATCCGGAAACGAAAGAGTTCGTTTTGAATAGTCCAACCTTGACGTCCTACAAATGGTGGCCAGGCGGACGTAAGTATATTGCAATTGTTTAACATAATAATAATGTTGTTCACTAAAACAGTATGATTTATTTACAATCAAAATTTTCAGTGGGTCACACTGCGAACCATGCAATAGTCGTTGCGCAATTATACACCCAGGGAGAATGTAGGGGTGTTCATCTGTTTGTTGTACAGTTAAGAGACGTGGAGACACACGAACCTTTAAAGGGTACACAAATAAATGTCTTAATCTTTTGTAATTAGTTATATATTATATTGAAATGTGTAGAAAAGAGAACACGCTGTTCACATTATCAAACAACAATTATGAAATCAAACAATTTTTCTGTTTATAATCTGGATCAAATTTGCTGAACAATAGATATAGCAAACAGTAAATTTAATCTGTATGTAATTCTTAGGCATTGTAATTGGAGAAATTGGTACGAAATTGGGGATGAACGGCGTTAACAATGGGTTTCTCGGATTTCGTGGCTTTAGGATACCACGGGAGAATATGTTGATGAAGAATTCCAAGGTAAATTTTCATAAAATTGCTGTAAGAAGTGCAATATCATTTTGTAGCTGTGAACTTGAAAGAAAAATTATATGCGTAACCTGTGTAAACAGAACTGTTCAGGCATCGTAATAATCATTAGAACAAATTGTAAAGTTACATTTCTTGTTGTAGGTACTAGAAGATGGAACATACGTAAAATCTACAAATGATAAGTTAAAGTATGGTACGATGGTGTTCATTCGAGTGAGGTTGCTGCGACTCCTCTTAACCTATTTAACGAAAGCTGTTACTATTGCGGTTCGATACAGCGTAGTAAGACGTCAGGGTCAAATAAATCCTGAGTATGTTCTGTTAAAATCATCTCTAGTAACATCGACTGCTCTATATCCTTTTTTAAAAATATCGTTTTGATGGGAAATGTTACTTTGAATTAGAGTTTTAACTCTGTAGATAAACCTCTAATCTGTATTAGAGTTAAAACTCTAATCTAATCTGATAATAATCTGTATTATCTCTCCTACTAGTATTAAATTATCCTTGCCTTTCTTTTTTTTAGTCAACCAGAGGTACAGATTCTCGATTACGCAACTCAACAATACAAAATCTTCCCTCATATTGCCACATGTTTTGCAATAAAAGCTACTGCTAGTTGGGTTTGGAATATGTTTTATACGGTACAAAAGCAATTGCGCCAGGCTAATCATGAAAAAATACCGGAGGTTGGTACCTTTATACCCTTTATAGTAATATACTTTTTTCATATTTCTAGCTCTATTAATTTCTTTTGCAGTTACATTCTTTGTCATGTTGCCTAAAAGCAGTTGTATCTGCAGATACAGCAGCTGGAATAGAGCAACTTCGGTTATCTTGTGGTGGACATGGATACATGACTGCCAGCAATCTGCCAACACTTTACGGATTAGCGACCGCAGTTTGTACTTACGAAGGAGAAAACACAGTCCTACTTTTGCAAACAGCTGCGTACCTCGTAAAATCATGGAAGCAAGCTATGAATGGTGAACCACTGCCAGAATCTGTAGAATATCTTAACGAAGCAGCAAAAGGAGTAAAATATCGTCCTTGGAGTAACGATTTGGAACATCTGATTGATGCCTATGACGCGGTAGCCGCAGGGTATAATACATACATTAAATATTGCTAAGTAATTGCATAGGTATTCTTATTATTCTTACCATTCCGTAGATTTGTTCGTTCAGCAGCAGAACATTTGGATCGCAGAATACGTGACGGAGTTCCGATGGAGGAGGCGTGGAACCAAACGGGCACCGAACTAACTCAGTGTGCGGAAGCTCACGCTCGAGTCTTCATGGTAAAAACATTTGCAAAAGCTGTTAAACAGTTAAACTCGAAGTCTGAAGAATTTCGTCAAGTAATGTTTCAACTCTGCGAACTGTATATCGTATATTGGGCTTTGAGAAACGTTGGTAATTTTCTTCGGGTAAGTATTGATTTTTTTCGAAACTAATCACAGAGAACTGCGAAAGAAGAAAAAATTTATTACTATATACAGTAGGATAATTTAAATTCAAGAGTGATTCATCTCTTTCTCTTTTTTAGTTTTCTTCTATGCAGAAAGAGCATGTGGAGGCACTTCATTCACGCTTGGAATATTTGCTGACGACAATCCGTCGAAATGCTGTAGGAATCGTTGACGGTTTCGATTTCGATGACCATATTCTTTGCTCGGCTTTGGGTGCTTACGATGGTAACGTTTACGAACGATTGTTCCAAGATGCCATGAAGAATCCTCTTAATCGTGAAACTGTGAACATATCTTTTGAAAAATACTTAAAACCATTTCTTAAGAGTAATTTATAATGTAATCTTTCTACATTTTTAAAGGAAAATGTAAATTGTGGTTATCTATATTGTATATCGTATGTGGTGATTGAACTTTGAACATTTTACAGTTTAATATCTTATAGATCGATATCCCATAAATAACATGGTTGCTCATTTAAAAATACAATTGTAACAATGTATCATATGGGCAATATCGAAAGAAGGTGTACGCGTTCATTTATCCACTTTGCTGAGAGTTTGTTTTTAATGAAAAGAAGAAATGTAGTTTTGTATCGTTCTTATGGCTTCTCATAGATATTTAATTTCTATAATGGACTATCGCTGTAATAATTTCGACTGGACGTTTGATAGTGATTTTATTTTTAAGAGAAACGTTTTAGGATTGTGTGATCATTCTCGGATAAGATGTTTTAAATATGTTGAGAAAAATGACATGTTCCATACAGTTTTTGTAATTAGCGAAGTGATATTTTCAAATACACAAGTGTCTATCTTTCCTGTAACGCTTCAAAGAAAATTACATTTTACGAAATAAAAGTGGTAACATACAAGTAGTATTGTGCATGTTTTTATTAGCCATATTTATTATAAAATGTATACATTTTATGGCGGTCGGCAATGGTACAACAGCACGAAGTTTATACGTCGAAAAATATCTCAATAGGGCTATACTTATCGCAAACATATTTTACAAAATAGGTCAATAAATTGCGTGATACCGATACGTTAAAACCTGAGAGATGTATACAAAAAATTCAAGAAGAAAAAATCTTCGATGATCAGCTGTTTTGGAAACAGGTGGATCGGTCGAGGAGAATCTGTGCTTTCGCCTGTTGATATTTTTATCGATTTTTAATTGTCAATAATTAAAAAACAAGGCCGAAAACGCAATTTTTCTTATTCTTGATTTTTGTCTTATTTCAGCGTCAAGAATCAGCTCTTAAATTATGTTGAAATAGTAGCCGAAACCCCTATATACGTATATGTATGTGTTGGACAAGTAACAGAGTTCGCAGTTGATTTAGCAAAATTGAGAACTGTACAGTCAGTTTGTTATTAAAGATAGAGTAATATTATTCTATCCATTTTACGCTTTGAACTAGTGTGTTAACGTCATTAATATTTTGAAACAATCGGATAATTTTGCGGAGAATTTTAGACCAATTCTTAAATATTTTGTCACATTTGCAAATCTAATATATTATGTAAATTCTTACAACCATGTGCCTAACGGTATAGTTGAATTTCATATCAATCCGTACATTGTAATCTAAAAATATTTTTATTATAATTATTTATGTATAAACTTATGATATGTATCACTTATATGTGTGAAATTAAATTATTATAAACCAAAATTATTGTAAGCGACTAGTGAACAATAAATTATTAAATGAATAAATAATTAAGTAATGTACTGTTTGCTATTCTTCGTTATGATTACGTTACTCCCTTCATTATTTCCCATTAAGTTTAATATCTTTTTATTTTGTTACCATATCATTGATACAATAATATATTCTTTAATATATGTATTACGTAACAAAAGTCGAAATCAGTTCTACTGCAAAATAATTTACTTAGTCCTCATATATCTACCATGAATATTACTAACTTTGCTAGAATATAAATGTAACATATTGAAATATAACTTCCTTTACATAGTAAGATATACATATGTATTAATTTTTTTATCAATGACGTTTAAATGTTAATGAGAAAAAAGGAACATGAACGTATAAGAGAGAATATTTATTATTGCATATTTGTATGTACAAACTGTAAATATTTGCATTCACATTTAAAAATATAATTATTACGTAGCATGTAGTATACTAAGTTTTAGTTATATAATATATGTGAAAATAGATCAATGTTCTTCCTATTCAATGCTGAAAATTAACTATTATAACGTTTACTAATAAAAATTACACGCGCGTTTAATTGTTGTATTTTGGTCTTCTAGTGTCTCTATTTAAAAATTTTTTTCATTATTTTATACGTGCTCTAGTATGTCTAAATGTTTAATCTCACAATGATATTTTTTGGATGTTCTAGCGTTAACAGAAAACATAGCAGTGAGATATAAAAGCCATAAAAATATATATGAAGACATTTTATGGATGTGTTCTTCACAATGTACTTCACAAAATTAGAGAAGACCGCAATTAGCGAATTGCAACTCTCAGACGAGGAAGATAATCATTTTTTTACTGCAAAATGTTTTACAGATCTTGTCAAAGTCTATATCCTGTCACATAACAAACCCAGTTCCATTATTTGACAAAGAAAGAGTCATTGCTTGTTTCTTTTAAAGAAGAAAAAAAATGCAAATATTTCATTATACTCTCAATAACATTACGTATGAGCATAATTATAACTATACTAACGAGTAATTTAGTTTTCCTCTATACTATCTTTTTTCCAATGTTAAATAAAAGTAGAACTTCCTTGCTTACCAGATAGCACAGTAGTACCTTTAACGTAACCTTTCAGTAGAGATTGGCCCTGCATTATGCTATGTTTCTACCTTCTATTCTGGAACAAGCAAATTCTGAACAGCAAGCACATTAGATAAACAGAGCTTGGGCTGGCGATGTCATAGGAACATATGCACAGGTAATACGCAAGGGAGAACATTCTTTTTAAACAGGATGGTCACAGATTCTAAAAGTTTCTCAAGTAAATTTAATCTTGCACTTCTGCCTTAGACCGAACTAGGCCATGGAACGTTTCTCAGGGGTTTGGAAACTACAGCAACGTACGATCCGGAAACGAAAGAGTTCGTTTTGAATAGTCCAACCTTGACGTCCTACAAATGGTGGCCAGGCGGACGTAAGTATATTGCAATTGTTTAACATAATAATAATGTTGTTCACTAAAACAGTATGATTTATTTACAATCAAAGTTTTCAGTGGGTCAGACCGCAAATCATGCAATAGTAGTAGCGGCCGCAGTCTGTAATTAAGAGGGGGAAAATACAGTCCAACTTTTGCAAACAGCTAGGTACCTCGTAAAATCATGGAAACAAGCTATGAATGGTGAACCATTGTCAGAATCTGTAGAGTATCTTAATGAAGCAGCAAAAGGAGTAAAGCATCGTCCTTGGAGTAACGATTTGGAATGTCTGATTGATGCTTATAACGCCGCTGCTGGGTATACTGCTTCTGAATACATTAAACATTGTTAAATAATTACATAGTCAATAATTCAGGATCGATTGTTGCAAGAAGTCACGGAGGCTCCTCTGAATCGTGAAATTGTGAAGATGTCTTTTGAAAAATACTTAAAACCATTTCTTAAGAGTAATTTATAGTGCAATTTTTTACGTTTTGAAAGAAATTCATAAAACAATATTTCCAACTAGAATTCTTCCCTTCGAAAAATGTTTTCATATGCGTTTAAACGATTAATTATATTGTTTGTTGAGTATCGATTTATAAGATACAAAAAAGATACAAAGAATGTAACGTATCACGTGTGCAATATCGAAGACAAATAAATGTCCGCGTTCATTTGCTTATTTTACTAAAAGTTAATGCATAACAAAGAAGAGGTGTAGCAAACGTATCTTTGTAAATTGCTATCGTAAATATGTAACTTATACAACGCAGTACCGTCATAATAGTTAAATTTTTGGCAGAGATTTTATTTTTACAAAGATACGCTTTCGGAATTACGATGAGATGTTTCGAATATGTTATGAAAAATGATATATTGTGTATAGTTTTTGCAGTTAATAAAGTGATGTAATAAAGGAAGAGACAGGGAAGCAATGTTTCATGGATGTAACGAGAAGAATGGGTGGTAGGAATTATGGGGGGAAAAAAAGAATGATAGGCAGAGGAGGAGGAAAGGGAGTTAAATTGGAGGGAAATATAGTAGGTGCAGCGAGGAAAATAGAGACGTAATGCTCGTAAAGGAAGGAACAGAGCGGGAGGGGATGATAACATCCCACCCTTGCAGGATTCCGCGCCGAAGGACAGCCCTGCGCCGCCCTGGGTGGTCATAGGGGCCGACACACCTAGGAGGATCTGGATCTCCTCGGCCCAGGGGATAGCGTTGAGAGGGGTGGTTCCTCCCAAGGCCCGAACTAAGGAACGACTGCCTCAAACAGGAGAAGATGCAGGAGTGCTTCGGCGGTAATTCGAAGGAGGTCCCGGGGCATCCCAGCTGAGCGTCAGGCGGTCCACTTTGGGGTTTGAGTCCAACACTACCCCGCCGCTTCCCAGAAGAGCGATAGGGGGTGTCTATGAGGATTTCTCCACGTATGAAGAAAGAAGCGAGGAAAATAGAGGGGGGCAAAGCAGAAGATCAGGATGAAGTTCGGAACGAATATTGAAATTTGAATGAAGTGGGAACAAAGAAATGAATTGCTGAACAGGTTCTGGAAAGATAAGGGTTGACAAACATTGTCAATTGTGTCAGTGATTAAAAAGAGAAGGAGAAGAAAGTATGTAATTATCGAGAATGGACTGTTCAAGGTGCACTTGAAATTTTAATGGCGAAGAGGTTGGCGGAGATAGAGGAGGAAGAAATGACGATATACAGTCAAACAGGTTTCAGTAAGAAGAATTGGCGATGTTTAAATAGTCCACTTGTTAATTCATATGCAAGTATTTGGGTGAATCTATACATGAGTATGTCTCTTGAACTTACATTTGGCCTTAGATCCAGTAAAAAGATTCATATTGTACTAAGAGTTACTGAAGTAAAGTATGAAGTACGCGCTGATCGAAAGATCGAAAGAAATATACACAAAGTGAAGCAGTGTGGAAAGGAAGGTAAGTGAAATTTTCTGTACAGAGAGTAGGTTCGGGCGGGATTGCCCATTGAATCTGTTGTTCTTCAACCTGCTGATAATGTGGTGAGGTTCCTGAGGTGAGTGATGGGGAATGGGTTTATCACGTAGAAGATACAAGAAATCACGAAATTAATAGATCACTGGCGATCCCCTCGTGTCGTAGTTAGAACGTTTTGTAAGTGAGTTTTGTGTTAACGGTTCAAAATTTTCCAATGGAGTGTGCCCAGTGCGGATTCTGGGTAGGTTTGTGTGCTAGGGTTTCAGCTCTCTGCAGGGGTTGTCGCCGGGCGTCATGACGTCGGGGTATATGATGAGTGAGGAGATGAAGAGATCTAAGATGAGGCTAAAAGGGCGTAGGTTAGGGTTAGGTTTAACACATTGACGCCGGCGCCGATATTAACGGTTTTTTCTGTGAGGCGGCGCCTGTCTGCACAGTCTGCTTCGAGGGGCGGCGCAGCGCCAGATTACACTGTTCAACACGATCGCAATTTTTCAACTTTGACCTCAATTTATAGCAAAATTACAAAAGCTATCCTGTTGGGTTCAATGAATTTCATGGACTTCAACTAATACATTGATATACAATAATTTGGCAATATCAATTTGCATGTAACTATACATTTTAAGTAAAGCTGACGGGACTAGCTTTGGACCAACTAATTTGGAGTACTCTTTTCGATTTTTCTCAAAAAGTAGAGGTCTGACGCGAATTCTGACCATCGCACGCAATTCTGTGAACATTTTTCTATAAGAAATGTTCATAGCGCGACGAGCGAAATAGGACGTAGTGTAAGTACTGACCAAAAAACATTCACATTTCCTGCAGTCGTACCAAGGGCCCGCGAGTAAAACGAGACGGCGGTGTAAGCAATGTTATAAACGCATTTGTGGAATAAAAGGTAGAGAGTATGCCGCGAATAAAGCCAAAAAAGTAACATCATATTATGATCGATGTAAGGGCCAGCCGGCATTCTGTCTAACATGTTTTAAAAAATTGCATGAAAAAAGCAAATAATTATGCTAAGTTTATAATATTGACTTGTTATGTTTTTACTATTGAACGTCTGTTTATAATGTTGAGATAAAATAACATAAAGCTATTTTGCCTTGCCTATTTTGTGAAATACAAGTATGACTCACCGTGACGCACCCCGCCTCACGGAACAGGCACGTGTGAGCCACCGGTGGTACACGCCGGCGTCAATGTGTCAAGAAGAGAGTACAACGTAGTAGTAGAGGAAGTAAAGTGGTCAGAAAGGTGTTCACAAGGGATATAACCTAACAAACAGGAAGATGGTACCCCGCTGGGGGTAGCCATCCACATGTTATATTATTATACCACTAAGCTATAATATTTTACCAAATGTTCTACTGGACAAATTGTAAAATTTAAATAAATAAATAAAAAAAAATAAGATTGAGATAGGCGAAGGGAAGGAAGAGAATGGAGGAAGAACTGTCTGGGTGGGAGAAATGAAGCAAAAAGTTTAGGGAAGGAGGAGCAATGAGAGCTGGGGAGGAAGAGGAATTTAAGAAGGTAGAGGGATGTAAGGAGAAGAAACAAGCGGAAGAAAGAGATAAGAAGATCAGATATTGGAGATTGAACTGATGCTATAAGCTGGTAAGTGTGGGAGAGTTACCTCAGTATCTAAGGAAAGGAGAGAGGGAGAATAAATGGAGACACGTGGTAAGATTCAGCTTTAGAAATGAGTTGTAGGATGCAAGGTACTGGAAGGAGGAAAAAAGAAAATTGTGCGGGAAATACGGGTGGGGGGTGGTCACCTGAGTGCTAAATATGTCGGGGCGAGTGTGGAAGAGATGAAGAGGAGGAAAAGGATTGGCAGGGAAGGATAAGGCTAATGATGATGATAAGAATAATGATATTAAGGATGGAGGGAAATGAGGAGGCGTGGATGGAGGATTGAGAGTAAGAGCAGGAGTTAAAACCTGGTAAAGTCATAGATACAAGCTATTGATGCAAAGATCTGTAGAGTATCTCAATGACGCAGTAAAAATCGAGGCGATGTAGAGCATACTGTCTCTATATATATGAAATATTAATGAATAGTAAATGAAGAAGATACGATACTAAAAAACTAGAATAAGAAGTAGTAGAGTTAAACAATAACGATTAACGCCAACATTAATAAATATTAAATCAGATAATAAAATACAATGTAATAAAATATAAAATTGAAGAGATTAGATCACTAATAGGATCAATGTGTATCCGTAGTGTCATATGTATCGAAAATAGTAATAACAAAGTTCACAACCATGACGTAACACTGTATATTTATATACGAAGCTGTGCATTTCCGTAGCACATTAATACAGATAAGTGCGGTAACAAGTTTAACTTTCCATATAGACGGTAATTTGTATCATATGAAGCAACAAAGAATGGCCGTGCACAAAGATCTACAATATGAACGAAATAGGTGTACGTTTGATCCTGTGGAAGTTACCTATTTTCTCGATGGTAGTCCAGAAAAAACGAAGCAACGCCGTGATCGAGGTATAGTTGGAATTCCTTGTCTTTAAATTATAGCAATTAGAGAAACATTCTTCGCGAGAAAAATTGACATTATCGGGTTGGAAAATGCTTAAAATACGCGAAAAAAGATGTATTCGGTCAGTGAAGTTGGTAATGAAATGAACGAAGTTAATATTAACTTAACTTTAATATTTCGTATTAGAAATATAAATAAATCTCTGTGACTTTTGATCACCTACGCCGCGTGATTAAACGATAGCACGCTCCGTAAATTTAAAGAATTTAAAGATTTTTATTATATTTATGTCATAAGTTGAGCAAAAAAAGATGTTATATATTTTATTTATTATTTATTTATTTATTTATTCTTAGTCCATACGTTTCGGCTTTGGACGACTTTCGATTTACATCTCTTATATAATATCTTTACATCACATATATTTCTCTGACACTAATACTTCTATAATTATATACAACTGCATATACCTATCTATTGCACCTTACTTGATTTATCTCTATGTACTAACTTATAATTAACACTTATAACTAAGTGCTCATTCCGTGTTTGGCTTTTGATTCCATGCTGTGCTCCCTTCCTGTCGTTCCTCTGCTTCTTCTGCTACTCTTCTCTTCTCTATTATCGCTTTCAGTTCTGCCAGTCCTTCTCCCGTCCCATTTAATATTTCTACCATGTTCCTTGCTCCTCCTGTTATCTCACATTCCTCTAATATGTGTTTCAAGTCCTCCTCTCCTTTTTTGCATAATCTGCATCCTCTTTCCAGTGTCCCCTTGCCCTGGTTTCGTTACCACATCTAAATCTTGCTACCATACCTCTGTCCTTCCATTTCATCTTTCCTTCTAGATACTTTGGTAGCCCTTCTTTTGCTATGTTTCTGTAATATCTGTTGTACTTAGATTCCCTTATCCTTTTCTCCCTCTCCTCTGTTTCTCTCTTCCCTCTTTCTTCTATGATTTGGTTAGCTGTCATCCTTTCTTGTCTATCTCCTGCCTCTCCACTTGTGTCCTTCCCTCTCTCGTCTCCTCTAACCTTATCTTTTTGTTCCTTGCTCTTTTCCCTTCTTGGCCCTTTCCCCAATTCCTTTCTCTCTCCTTTATACACTCCTTTACTAATTCCTTCTTCGATTCTAAGGCTTTCTCCTCATACCTTACTGCTCTTTTCAGTGCCTTTTCTCTTATTTCCTCTATCTTGCACTCCTCTCTCAGAATGTAATTCGGCGTTGTTGTGTCTAAGCCTAGAATCCATCTCACGCATCTCCTTTTTATTCTGTTCAGTCTCTCCTCTACGTTCCATCCCCGCACCTCCGCTCCAAACAGCGCTACGCTCTCTACCAGTGCTCCGAACATCCTCATTCTCTTCTTGTAGTCCCTTTTAAATATCCTTTCTCCTATGCTCCATGTCTTCTTCATCGCAATTGTTACCCTCTTTTTTCTGTCTTGAATATGCTTCTCATCACTCCCATTTTTCTGCAGTATGTACCCTAAATACCTTATTTCGTCCACTTCTTCTAGTTCTTGCTCACCCCATCGCCATTTCCTTTGTCTCCTATTGTTCCTTCTCTTTTCAGACACTACTACTTTCGTCTTTTCCGTACTCAATTCCAGTTCCACTTCCTTTAGGAATGTTTTAAATCTCTTCATCATTTCCTTTAACTCCTCTTCTCTGTCCGCTATGAATACAATGTCATCTGCATATGATAGTGACCATACCTTTCTGTCTCCTACCACTATACCTCCTACTTGACCTTTCCTTATTTCCTTTTCCAGCCCTGCCACATAGATGTTAAATAGTGTTGGACTCAGCGGGCACCCTTGTCTCACTCCCCTCACTGTCCAAAACTCTTCTGTGTTACGGATCTTATATATTTTTAGACGTTCTAAGTAAGCATATTTATTACATAAAAATTATGAAACTATTAAATTTTCTGGGATGTGCTATCATTTTGCCGTGTAATCTGTAATTGTAACTAAAATCTGCGATAAAATTTGCTCACATTATTACCAAATAATTTATCGATAACTTTGTCAACTTGCATGAATGTTTATTTTCAGAACAATATTTTTCGGATGTTCTGGCGTTAAAAGAAGATATGTCAATGAGATATAAGAGCCATAAAGAAGTATATGAAGATTCTCTACGAATTACCCGAGATGTTCTTTCCAAAATTAAAAAATTACAACTCTCGAGAATGGAGGAATATGAGTTTGTTCTGTAAGATTTTCACATAACTTTTCACGGAGAAAGAACATTCCGTTCTTTCTTCTTAGAGGGAAACGAATACGCAAATGTTTCCACCTACATTAAATTCCATTGAATATGAGGATAATTATATTAACAAATAAATACGACTTTTCCTACATTATTTGGATACTCTCTTTCAATTTTAAGAAATAGTAGTATTTTCTCGGTTACCTGGTAACATAGTAACAACATATAGTAATTTTGCAGGAGCATCTTCACGGCAAGACTTGGATCTGCACTGTTCCAAGATGGAAATCCAGTGGTCCTGCATTATGCTATGTTTCTACCCGCTCTTATGGGACAAGCAAATTCTGAACAGCAAGCATATTGGTTAAACAGAGCTTGGGCTGGCGATGTTATAGGAACATATGCGCAGGTAATACGCAAGGGAGAACATTCTTTTTAAACAGGATGGTCACAGATTCTAAAAGTTTCTCAAGTAAATTTAATCTTGCACTTCTGCCTTAGACCGAACTAGGCCATGGAACGTTTCTCAGGGGTTTGGAAACTACTGCAACGTACGATCCGGAAACGAAAGAGTTTGTTTTGAATAGTCCAACTTTGACTTCCTACAAATGGTGGCCAGGCGGGCGTAAGTATATTGCAATTGTTTGACATAATAATAATGTTGTTCACTAAAACAGTATGATTTATTTACAATTAAAATTTTCAGTGGGTCAGACCGCAAATCATGCAATAGTAGTTGCGCAATTATACACCCAGGGAGAATGTAGGGGAATTCATCCGTTTGTTGTACAATTAAGAGACGTGGAGACACATGAACCTTTAAAGGGTATACAATAATATTACTTAATCGTTTATAATTTGTTATAAAAAAATTATTCACGTTATCAAATAACAATGATTAAATAAAACAGCTTTCTTCTTTATTATTATTCTCTAGTAGTAGATAAAGGAAAGAGCGAAATTAATCTGTGTTTGATTTTTAGACATTATAATTGGTGAGATTGGTAGAAAGTTAGGAATGAACACTGCGAACAATGGATTTCTCGGATTTCGTAACTTTAGAATACCACGGGAGAATATGTTGATGAAAAATTCTAAGGTAAGGTAAAAGTTTCTACAAGAAAAGCAAATAGTCTTACTTTTCATCGGCGAAATTGTACCGTTGCACTTGATAATACAAATAACGATAGTTAATACGTAAAAGACTAGGGAAATTTTGCAAATGATGGCTCAATCCAATCTTGATTCATCGATGAATATTTGCATTTTTGATAAATCATTTTCTTGTTGCACTGAACATGGAAGAAAAATTATGTCTGCCATCTCGGTAGATGGAACAGTACAGATGTCATAATTGCTATAAAAATCGTAAAGATACATTTCTTGCTGTAGGTGCTGGAAGATGGAACATACGTAAAATCTACAAATGACAAGTTAACGTATGGTACGATGGTGTTCGTCCGAGTAATGTTGCTGCGGGACCTGCAACACTATTTATCCAAAGCCGTTACGATCGCGGTTCGATACAGCGTAGTAAGACGTCAGGGTCAATTAAATCTGGAGTATGTTCTGTTAAAAATATCGACTGCTCTATTTCTCTTTATCTAAAAATGTCTCCATTACAAATGTTACTTTTAATTAAAATTAAATCTCTCCTGCTGATACCAAATTATTCCTTGCCTTTCTTTCTTTTTAGACAACCAGAGCTGCAGATTATCGATTACGTTACGCAACAATACAAAATTTTTCCTCATATTGCCACATGTTTCGCGATACACGTTACTGCTAATTGGGTTTTGGATATGTATTATACGGTACAAAGTCAATTGCACCAGGCTAATTATGAGAAACTACCGGAGGTTGGTACCTTTATACCCTTTATAGTAATATACTTTACTTCATATTTTTAGCTCTATTAATTTCTTTTGCAGTTGCATTCATTGTCATGTTGCCTAAAAGCAGTTGTATCTGCAGATACAGCAGCTGGAATAGAGCAACTTCGGTTATCTTGTGGTGGACATGGATACATGACTGTCAGCAATCTGCCAACACTTTACGGATTAGCGACCGCAGTTTGTACTTACGAAGGGGAAAACACAGTCCTACTTTTGCAAACAGCTAGGTACCTAGTAAAATCATGGAAACAAGCTATGAATGGTGAATCATTGCCAGAATCTGTAGAGTATCTTAACGAAGCAGCAAAAGGAGTAAGGCATCGTCCTTGGAGTAACGATTTGGAATGTCTGATTGATGCTTATAACGCCGTAGCCGCAGGGTATACTGCTTCTGAATACATTAAATATTGCTGAATAATTGCATAGACATTCACCAGAATGTTTACGATATTCTTATTATTTCGTAGATCTATTCGTTTAGCAGCAGAACATCTGGATCGCAGAATACGTGGCGGAGTTCCGATGGAGGAGGCGTGGAACCAAACGGGCACCGAACTAGCTCAGTGTGCGGAAGCTCACGCTCGAGTCTTCATGGTAAAAACATTTGCAAAAGCTGTTAAACAGTTAAACTCGAAGTCTGAAGAATTTCGTCAAGTAATGTTTCAACTCTGCGAACTGTATATCGTATATTGGGCTTTGAGGAACGTTGGTAATTTTCTTCGGGTAAGTATTGATTTTTTTCGAAACTAATCACAGAGAACTGCGAAAGAAGAAAAAATTTATTACTATATGCTGTAGGATAATTTGAATTCAAGAGTGATTCATCTCTTTCTCTTTTTTAGTTTTCTTCTATGCAGAAAGAGCATGTGGAGACACTTCATTCACGCTTGGAATATTTGCTGACGACAATCCGTCGAAATGCTGTAGGAATCGTTGACGGTTTCGATTTCGATGACCATATTCTTTGCTCGGCTTTGGGCGCTTACGATGGTAACGTTTACGAACGATTGTTTCAAGAAGCCATGAAGAGTCCTCTGAACCGTGAAGCTGTGAACATATCTTTTGAAAAATACTTAAAACCATTTCTTAAGAGTAATTTATAGCGTAATCTTTTTAAAGGAAATATTTAATCATAATTATTATCTCGTATTTGTTTTGTGGCGATTGGATTGTTTGGGATATGTTGCATTTAGATGTTATGGTAAGACGTATTTTGCATTTGTTATTAAATAATCGATTGAATGGTTTGTTGGGTATTGATTTATAAGATGTAACAACTGCAATATATCATATGAGCGATACCGAAGAGAGATATGCGTGCTCACTTGTCCATTTTACTGAGAGTTTATATTGAACAAGAAAGGAAGGATCGAACGTATTTTTGTACCATTCCTATTCGCTGTCATTGTAAATGTGTAATTTATATAAAGAAGCATCGCTGTAATAATTGTGAATGAATGTTTGATAGAGAATTTATATTTATAAAAAGCTTCCTGGAAATATGCGATAATTCTGAGATGAGATGTCTTAAATATGTTATGGGAAATGGTATTTTCTATACAGTTTCTAGAATTAATAAAATAATATCTTGAACTAGAAAAATGTATATTTTTATTGTTGAACCTATAACGCCTCAAAGAAAATTACATTTTAGAATTGAAAGGCTTTGAAACTTACGATGCTTACGATGGTAACGTTTACGAATTGTTCCAAGATGCCATGAAGAATCCTCTTAATCGTGAAACTGTGAACATATCTTTTGAAAAATACTTAAAACCATTTCTTAAGAGTAATTTATAGTGTAATCTTTCTACATTTTTAAAGGAAAATGTAAATCGTAGTTATCTATATTGTATATCGTATGTGGTGATTGAACTTTGAATATTTTACAGTTTAATATTTTATAAATCGATATCCCATAAATAACATGATTGGTCATTGAAAAATACAATTGTAACATTATATCATATTAGCAATATCGAAAGAATGTGTACGTGTTCATTCGCTCATTTTGCTGCGAGTTCGTATTTAACAAAAAAGAGAAGAACAAACGTATTTTTCTATTATTTTTATGGGCTCTCATTGTAGATATTTAATTTATATAATGGACCATCGCTGTAAGAATTTCGAATGGACGTTTGATAGAGATTTTATTTTTAAGAGAAACGTTTTAGGATTGTATGATCATTTTCGGATAAGATGTTTTAAGTATGTTGTGAAAAATGACATGTTCCATACAGTTTTTGTAATTCGCAAAGTGATATTTTCAAGTACACAAGTGTCTGTCTTTCTTGTTTAACCTGTAACGCATCAAAGAAAATTACATTTTAAAATTGAAAGGTTCTCATACGGCACAGTGTTTATTTACAGAATAGGAGCGATGACATACATTATTGTTCGTTATACTAACATAGTGCAATTATTGTTAATTTCTGTTAATAATAACGTGTCTGGTTAACTTAAACGCCCACAATGGAAATAACGCGATTTTTTCGCGAATGAAATGTAATTTGTGAGATTCATTGGTACCGTTGCGGTACCATGATCTACAACTTTGATCAATTCGTGTATGTATAGCACATCCAACAAGTATCAAGTACGTAATATTACGAAATAGAAATATTCCAAGAACGTTCATTTATTCGCTATTTTTATGAGATATGATTATTGCTCATATAAGTAACGGAATTTCGAATATAAATAATAGAATAAACAAAATTACGAAACAAATTCTTGGTCATTAATCCCTGTTCATTTTGAAAGTCAACAGATAATTAACATTCGCTAGGCAATGGCTACATTTATCTTATTATCTTGTTTATTTGCACCGACTTGTTGGACATACTACGTGTAGATCATAGGTCCTAGGAACTTCATGGATGGACCGATAGAATCGTCATACTCGTGTGTATACGTAGACCAAGAATGTAAAACAGTAGAAAAGAAAAAACTATAATTTATTGTTTCACCGGCGAGCGATTATTTTTTTTTAAAAACAAATACATATACATGTATATACTTATATATGTGTGCACTGACCACGAGTATATATACACATATATGTAATATATATTTCATGGATCCTCGAGGGCGATCCAGAAGGGGAGGAGCGGAGGTTAGACAATACGCATTCTTAAAAAATAATATTGTTAATTATCGTTATCATTAAATATTAATTATATTCACTTTTAAAATTATTATTCATTTGTCCACCTGGCCTATGGGATTTTTGTCTAGTTTTAGACAGACTTCTCATTACTAGGATAGCATTTTTTTACGGAATACATCCTCTTATAAAATAAGATCTCATTACAATTATATTTCTCGTCGCATAGAACATAGACGGCGCATTTCAAGTATTAAATGAGCCACGTGGAAATGCAACGCGCATTTTTTACTTTCGTTCCTTTTGTTGTCTAGGGTTCTCGCGTCGAATATAATGTGTTCTTTCAATCGCGTCTAAATGCAAGCTTCTGTAAAGACATTTCTTCGTCATTCACGAACAGAATATTTTTTTCTTTAATAGATTATATATCAGTAAACGATAAAGATAGATAAAAAATGTCTAATTTTCTTTTTCAATAAATTACATTTTATTTATAAATATTCACATTCGTGGAAGGAAGAAACTCAAAATTTTTGTTCATTAAAAAAACAACAGTTTCGCGTTTGTTCGCATCACCGCACGGAGGATTAATTACTATCTAACAAACAATCCTTTGTCTATGTTGCGTACGATTATTATTACAATAAAGATTATGATTCGATCTCCAGATTCCTTTTCGTCAGTGCCAGGAGAGGAGAAGAAATTCTCGAGAGAGAAATGTCGAATAGAAAGAGAGGAGAGGATAAGGGGAATGAAGATGTTTCCAAAAGGCGAAGAAACGGAATATGTATCTAAAAATTGGTAGAACCGGTTCGACGTGGGAAAACACGGATGGTATACTTACAATTAGTTATTTTGACTAATTTTGATAATAAAATTACGACGTTTTTATTAATACAACAAGGATAAATTTCCTTTCAAACGATTTTCGAATTAAAGGCAAAGCATAAAATTTGTATATATACTGCACGATTGATTTTTAGGTACTGCGGTAGTATTCCACTAATCTTGGGAGAAATAGAAGAGAGAATTAATTTCCATTCTATTTATTGCAAGTAACTTACCCTAAACACAATCATTTTTTTTTTTCCAACACGTTATCGTATCGTAACTCTTCAGACAGCTTTCATGACTTTTGCTTAGATATCGATATTTATTTGTGATCTTTGCTTCTCACATAACCTGTACATCGAACAGCCGCTTACTTAGATAGTTCCGTCTTCCAAGTCGACCCTATCAATACACTTATTCTGTTTTATTACTACCTGTTACAGTATCGTGCGTGTAGAGACGTTTAGATACTTTATTATATAAATAAACTTAAAAAATAGCTTCCAGCCATTTTACAAATCGATAAGATCGATTTAGAAGCAACGAGCGCCCATTATCGAAATGCGCTAATCGATGGAATTATCGGAGTCGTCTCAATGAAAAGAACACGCGATACCTGAAAACATATAAATCGACGTCGCAAGAAATAATTTCCATGATTCACGACCAACGTACGACTTTCATTCGTATTTTATTTTCCTTACAAGCAGTTCAAAGAAAATCGCTTCCAGAGACATCGGCTATAAATACGTCGATTAAATTTAAACGCTTCGCCCGTAACGTTCAATGGTCGTTTCGAAGTGAGACGAGGCAAAGCATAGATTAGCAACGAATTAACTATGAAAAACATCCGGGGAAAAATCGCCATGGCGAAAAAAGAAAATTACCAGAGTTATCGTAGGCAATTGGTGTTTCTTATGTAATTAGTACATGGCAGTATCGACATGATATATTTTAGTTTTAACCCGACACATCGGACTTTATAAAAATGGCGCCCGTGTTCCTCCTACGCAGGTAGAACACAGATTTATGGTCATCTTACTGCTTAAATAAAACTTTCGCACGTTAAAAAATAGGATCCTAATAATTTTTTATTTATTTACATGAGAAAATAGAAATTTCTCTGTGTTCGCTATTTTCTTTTTGTCCACTACAAATTAATTTCTTTCATATTTTCAATACTTCTGGCGTCAGATTCTGCTTGTTTTAAACGATCGTTGCTTTATTTTATTTGTATTGGTCGATTCGGGCGATAATAAATGCAACGGCTAGTGTACGTAAAATTCATATTATTATTGCACAGGGTATAATAATGACATAACGTTATATATAAGATATTATCAAAGCTGTAACATCGTATATATAAGATTATTTTACCAAGTGTAGAAATTATTTGACATTCATATTTCTTCATCGGAAAGATTTAACGTCAATTAATATCGCGATCTAAAAGGTTAGTAAAAGATAGCGCTAGATCCTACAAATTGTTATCATTCGAAAGTGGAGGGAACATGGTGGAACAATGTATTCTAAATGGCGCGATTAAGAATTCAGACTATTAACGCTATGTTTCAATAGTATTAATAATAATAATAATAATAATAATAATAACGTTACAATGATATCGTTTAATTCGCTATTTCCTGAATAATTCTTTTTGTTTCTTTTCTTTTAACAATCCTTTTCTCTCAATCAGAAGCATAATCAAATATATCCTCTGGCTAACAATTTCATCTAACAAAATCATATATAAAATAGACAATTTTAACGTTATAGTCTGACGATTAAAACATTGATTGCATTCTACCTGGAAAGAGGCGAACGAGACGCCGAAAAAATTTCAAATAACTGTGGAGAGACAGTTAACGATTCACAGGATCACCGGAAGTATGAAGGAGGGGAAATTAAAAGGAAAATGTACAGGAAAGTTAGGAGGTGGAGATAGGGGAAGAAAGGGGAGTCGCTTGGTCCTACGTGAAAAAGTTAATAAATTATTACAACGTATTTCGCGATGCTGATCGTCCATAGGATAAATACCGCGGATGAAAATCTTGGAACAAATAGATATACACTTGTACGTGTGTGTGTCTGCGTGTGTACCTTTCATTTTCATATCATTTTCTTTCTTTTTTTTTTTTTTAACTTCGTTTTTCAATATGGCATACGCGTGTCTCTTTGTAGTCGGAGATGAAAATCGTGTTTACGTATATAAATCTATGCGTGTACGTACGTGTGTTTCTTTCAAGATCGGAAGATGTGACGTCCTTGCGTACACGCAGCAAATTTAAACGTCTTTCTTTGTTTTTTCTTTTTTTGTCCATGGCAAATAGAATCTCTCTCGACTAGCAGAAGAAGCTTTTTCTCTCCTTAAGATACAAAATGTTTCTTAGTTTCCTTAAGGTGGAAGAAGGGAATGATCGTGAGGATACGTTGTGCTCAATTTATTGATAAAATGCGATCGATAAGTGAATCTCTTCTTTCACAAATATCGTTCGTTTCGCTCTCACGGAAGATCGACCAATCGGTTGTGGAGAACGTCGTCACTTAAGGTGGCTTAAAATGGCACGCCTAGTTTTTTATTCATTAATCGTAAGTGCATGGCAATCGATACAACCGCGTTCGACGAAGACACATTCGCCTGGCGGCTTCGGCTTAACTCTTATCATGAGCCTAATGAAACATGAGTTTTATTAATAAAACAGATTCTCTGATTTTAAATTAGGATTCGCACTACTGGTTTTTGGGAGTTTTCGTAAGTGAATCAATAATTTAAATAATTCACACGTTCGACGAATAAATACGATAAAAATCTCGAGATTAAGATTGGAACTATCATATGGAATTTTAAGTCTAATTATTCACGGAGATATCGATTTTATGTTAGTAACTCAGAAATAAATAATTGTCATATATATTAGAGAAGTATCTTATTAGGAAAACATTGCGACTATATTTGTGCCATATGACGTTCAATGAAGAACTATATATGTATATTAGAAAAAACAGGAGAAAGATTGAACTGCAAATCGATCTGATGTGACCAAATACCGATATGTAAGATTAGGAGATAAATTGTACGATTAACGTGATTTAACATACAAACATTTGAATACGTACCTAATTTAAATTAATCGATTTAATATGTATTCAATTTCCTCTAAATTTTCTTTTAATTAATGGTTAACGTTGTTTGCCTTCGCCAAAATGCAAACACGTTATAGTCATTTATTATAAACAATCCATTTAACTTACTGGATTATCTATTTAATTATCCTACGACATATCTAGGTATATTAATGATTTTTAAAAAATTAAGAACCTTAAGTTATTTTTAGCGTCTTTACCTATCACTTTCCCCGAATAGTCATCGCCTATTTCCTAATTTTTTATTTTTCTTACTATTATTATAATTCTATTACTCTCAACCTAGCGATTAAAATAAGTTACAGAATTTCTAAGACAGAAATAAACCTTAAAGAACAAGGACAATCTCATATTTTATAGAGTAGTTTTCCTCTAGCGATTGTAATGGGCATTGCAATTCCATAGAACCGGACTCGAGAAATGGGAAATGCGACAATGGATCAAAGTCCCTTGTGCGGTCATACTGTTAAAAACGTTTCTGCAAATCTGGAATACGATCATTAAATAGAAAACAAGAAGAAAGTGGATGAAAAACAAAGAAGGGAGAAAAAAACTAAGGGGAGAACAGCAGAGGAAACGCTGATAAACGAGGTCGTGGTTCAAGGGATTGGCGTCGAAGAGAAATCACGGTGGCGCAACGATCCTTCTTCCTTTCCCTCCTTCCACCGAGCCAGAATGATTAACGACATACCAGCAGCGTTTATCGCCCACGAATTTTCGCGCTCTCAGTCCTGTACAGGGAGGCGTATACGTACGCCTGGATACGCATACGCTTTGAAATACACGTTGTGTAAATGCATCTGGAATTGGCGCGACCTTGCCGACGAGTACTCACGACGGGGCGGTTCATCAGTCATCGCCCTCTCTCTCTAGTTCTATCAGCACACGATAGTTACGGAAGAAAGACAAACATCCAACAATGAACACCGACTTTGTACGAAAGTATAAAATAAGTTAAGTCAAAACCATTCTACGATTCTACGTTTCTACCTTCTACTCTCGGAGGTGGACTAATGCTTAACCCAGGAGACTACTCGCAGCGTGAGGAGGCACACGAGTAGGAAAATAGAGTGCTGTGGGGTTAAGGGAGGTTCCACCTCAGAAAGTGATCGGTTCAAAATGAAAAAAAGGACAGGCGCCTATGATAAAACGCAGAATATTATCGAAACGAACAGATCATTAAGAGAATGAAGGCGCGTTTACATGAAAGGAAACAGGAGTATTGGGCAAATCTTTGATCGAAAGGTCAGAAAGAGATTAAGGTGGTTGGCTTGTCCCCGACGTGAAGGAAGTCTCTCTGTGGTCAGTGAACGAGGTGTTTCGCAAGATCCTCGTGGGAGATTCCGGATGTATCGTATCGTCGGCGGTGGCGCTTAATTCGGTTGAAGGACATCGTCTTTCTCAGCATGGTATCGTGGGACAAAACTGGGCGGTGCCAAAGCCAGATAAGCTTTGTCGCCTCAAGCGTAGAATTCTCGATTGTGATGCGGCGCACCGGGCTTAGGGAACGCCTGCGCCGCTGGTGATCTTCTTGGCTCATCCAGGGCGTACGAGCCCTCGTCCTTCTTGCGCATCCTATACACGATGAACATTACCACCAGGATTGCGCAAAGCAGGCCAACTACCGCTCCACCAATCACCGCTGCAAAAGGTGAATTTTGATTAGTATAGAATATTAAACAAATAAATTAGATAAAAGTTATATAAAATATATAGAGGATTGCTTAATACTATGCTTACATTTATAAGCTGATGAATTAGGGTCAGAGTAGGTGATTTAATTAAGTAATTATAATAGCTGTTTATATGAAAATATCTGTGTACAACATTTACAAATTAACAAATAGTATTTTAATAAGTTCCTCGAATTTTAAGATCAGATACTCCAAACCTATTTATCTATTTTTTCCCCTCTGTTAACTTTCTCAAAATACTATTTTGATTGTCTTCTAGTTTATTTCTTTATGATAGTAAATCTAGTTTTAACTGACTTTAAAGAGCGTCTCAAATCTAAAATATCTTAGGTAGCCGTACAAGCAGGATCAATTCATTATTCAGCGACGTTAAACCATTCAGGATGTTAATTATGTAGGGCATTTATTATGCGTAGCTGCTGATAAGTTAACTTAACCCAGAATTTCGTCGGAATTACCGAGTTCTCCTGAATAAATACCGTTTCCATGGAATGTTGATCCGCGTATTGCCCTTATACTTCGAATTTAATATTGAGGCAACGCGTTAATAAATAATGCGACCCTCTCGCGTAGTTTCGGTTCCGTAAACCCGGATTCTGATTTTCAAAGCGACTGCGTTTAGCGAATTCTATCACGATTAATCGTACAATGGTATATTTAATTATTTCACTTGCGTACAGCAAAAATTTGAGAATGAAAAGTTCTGGATACATAATGCTAGCAATACTGCATGCATTTCTGTACTCATTATTTGGGAAAAATATGGAACTTCCAAATGAAATATTCCAAAATTGGAAGAAGATTTGAAAGAAGCTTTAATTCAAATTTAAACATAATTTTTAGTCCAATAGTTATAAACTAAAATTCTCGCTACTTTATGTAATTAAAAATTATGGAGAAAAGTAATCTAATAGCTAATTAATATTAATATAATATAAGATTTGATATAATTTATAATATTACAATAATGTATTTGAAAGTTCTTAGTCTCTTATTTAAATTTATATAGTTATTCAAATAAAAACTAAAAAGTAGTTAAAAAGCTGACATTAAAACAATCTCTCAAGTTCTTAACCACGAATAATGTACGCTTATATATTTCATTCTTGGCTGCTTACAATTGTAAAACAAGTTACAAGAGCATGAAAAAGATAGACTTACCTGCCAGCACACCTGGCTGAGCAAAGAAAGAGCTGGCACGGTCCTCGTGTTTCGGGTTCATGATGTATACGTCGTGGTGGTCGTCGGTGCTTTCCGAGTCGTCCTCGACATCTAAGGGCTCGATTACATCGACCTCGTTGTCGGGTCGGTTTACGGGCTCGATGATCGTCTGCAATGGTACACCGCTTAATCAGTTTAATCCGTTTAATTCGCAGGCTCGCCAGGACGCGTATTTTCGAACAAATCTAATAACCCGCCTTAACGTCCACGCGTCTCGGTGGGCTTTCCCTTTGCGTAAAATTGGGGGAGAGAAGGTGTATCTTTTCATTGTTAAAAGGATCAATGAATGACAGTGTGGGTTATAGTGAACCGAAAGTGTCGGATAGTATTTCATTACACTAATTATAACAAAATAACACTTAAACCTGCTACGTTCTTTGAGTCATTTTCACTATGTTTCGTTTCTCTATTGTCAACAGATCTTTTCAGTTGTAAAAAAAAAAAAAAAGATATAGAATCGTTATTAATTTCTTGTTTGCATTTTATGCTAAACTCTCCTTTGAGATATTAAAAGTTCTCTTATTCATTAAAACAAGGGTGAAATTGAAATATAAAGGTCAAAGAATCGCAGTAGATTAAAATACACATTTTCGCATGATGATATATTATGTACTGTTTTGATTAATTACTTTGTATTTTATTTTTTGATAGTGTATGAAATTTCCATTTGTAATATGATAAATTTGATAAGTTTAGAAAGGTGGGCGATGTAATAGTTTAGGAACTATAATAATAAATTAGAAGATTTTTAATCTTGCAAAGACACCTTGATAGGAGTTTGTAATTAATCATAAAAACTTCAGCCATATTCACCTGTTCCTTAGTTTTAACACTTGGTTCGTTGACGGAGTATGGTACTTTTGGTTGGTCTACCGGCCTTTGAGGAGGCGGTTCTATCCTGTTGTTGGTATTAAAATCTGTAAGAGAAAAGAGGAAACAGTAATTCGCTCCTTATATTACCGTTAAATATTCTAAATAAAAGACTATAAGCAATTATCTCGCCAATTAAATAAAAAGCAAGAGCAAGAAATTGCAACCGCATTCAATTATACTGTGGATGTTCATGCATTTTTGCCTTTATTTATTTATCAAAATATATAAATGCAAAAATATGTAAAATATCTAAAGTATTTGCACTCAGTGAGCCAAGTAAATATCTTTAATTTCTTTAAGAAAAATATAAGTTTGCATAAAAATCCGCATTCTAAACGTAACAATGGCAAAAGGAATACCAAATATGTGAGTAATAAAAAAATTGTGCGTCACTTTTTCCCAGTACTTTTGATGGTCAAAGATGATCATTGGAACGATCGAGGGATTTGAATGGGAAAACGATAAAACGTGAAGCGTTTCCAGCTTGGCAATTTTGAAAAATGGAGACAAAAAAGAGGAAACGTTTCTGGGAATCGCGTGACGCGCACCGTTGGTGTGCCGCATACAATGCATTCCGCGAGCCACGCTTTTATTGAAAAATTTTCAGCAAAATAGAAGGACGTGAACTCTTCGGTGCCGTCGATCTCTGGGTGGTGCTTTTCGATCGTCGATGGAATTCGCACGGATGAGTAGCTTTTTGAAAAAAGCCGGGATGATGCTCGATTGTTTCGCAGCCCAAATACTCCAATATCCTTTTTTTTTTTTTTTTTATTTGTCTCTAAACTGAAATACTCACAATGAAAGGTAATTACGTCCTAGTCTGATCTGAAGTTTATCGATATCGAATTTCTCGAAACTTTTGTGCGGAAGAATTAAAAAATAATTGTTCTACTTCTCCATATTTCTCGGAGTGACAATTCTATTAGAACAATTCTATTGGAGTGATTGCACTTCCTATAACACCGAAGTTAATGATTAGTATCACACTTTTTTCAATGAAACTTTGATAGCTATAAAATATCTACATTTTTGTTGTCTTGTTATATCCTGAAGGACGAGAACTAATAAATAGACTACAGATTTTTATGCGTCTATGGAAAATTAAAAGATTCAAATATATAGAATGCATATAATAAAATATATTACATGCAAATAGAAAATATCCAAAGTATAATGTTTAATGAATGGAACAAATTTCTCTTTAGGTCTTATTCTTTTAGTTGTATTAATAAAATTATAAATTTGCGTAAATGTTCACAGTCCATTGACAAAGTAAGAAATAAATAAATAAAAAATATATTCACCGTGATCGTCGTCGCCGTCCTCGTCGTCCGGTCCAAGGCCACTTCCGGATGCTTCAGTATCGCGACCTTCGCTGCCTCCTCGACCAGATCCCTCTAAAAACTCCTGGTCGTCCAAATAGATGTCGTCCGACGTGTTGTACGTCGAACTTCCTCCCGCTGTCCTCTCTTTTTCGTTTTGATCCTTCTGCAATAAAAAGAACAAAATTTTTTACTCTTCTATTTAAGTATCTTCCTGATAATTATAGAAAGAACTTAGAACAATCTTATTTTATTTAATATGCCTCTAGTGTGAAACAATATTTTAAGAGTACATAAATTTCTTGTATAGGCAGAAGATTAAAGGATCACGAAGAAAGTGAAAACGAGAAAAACACAGGGGATCTGTGTTCTATAACGAAACCATATGGACAGGTTCGTTTAGTCTCTTTCCTGGACCCTTTTTATACTTGGACGACACTCTTTGTGCCCCCAAATAGAATCCATTCCTGTAGACAAGCTCGTCTGTTCTGCTATCGAGTTACCCTACGCAACGCCGATGTCGTGAAAACCCGATTTTGTTCTTTATGTGGCTCTTTAACGTAGAACATCGTGTCTAACAAGAAAAAGGTACAAAAAGGAACATGCCATTTTCGTATCCCATGCTTCAACCATTTGTATAACACGGCCTTACAGCGAGTTAAACAAGAGCCACTTAAAACTATTCCATCGGATATTTTTCTATTTTAATGATTTTTTCACATTAAACCCTAATTGGTACCATGAGTGAAAGAACTACAAATTGAAAACTATGATACGAAGTCTCATATTATCTTTATAACGTACCATTCCATAAGTATCGTTTTTCTAATTTTCCTGTATTTTATATTTGTCTACGAATAAGTGAGCGTTTTGAAGAAAATGTAGCTTTTATTTTATTTCTAATTAAGAAGAAATAATTATAATCTGACAGTGAGTGTGAAAATTCACCCATAGTACCATCCACATTGAGTTAACAATGAAACACTTTACCACAACTAAGGCAATAGAATTGTAATATTGAGAATAATTAGAATTGTAATAATATGGTGACAATGGGGTATAATAAGATCGATATAAAATAAAACATTGCTGAACGCAATGATTAATAACAGTAAGCCTGCGGAACACGTCAAGGAAACTTCAAGCGGTGGTTTCCGGTTACTCAACGTTAGTGGAATGCTACAGTGACGTGCAATAAAGCCTAGAATAATAAATGATGCGATTATCGTGATTGTTCCCTGATCGATTAGCGATGTGTCTTCCATCTATTCATTTCAAACAAATATTTTTTCAGCGAACTGAAATTAATTCACATAATAAGAAATTACATGATAAATTTTTATATTCTATCATTGTCTCCTAGCTAATAATAGAAATGAATTACATGTTCTTATTTATCTCAAAATAATAAGATAATAGATAAATAATAAAACACATTGTGGCTTTAGCACCCATTTTTAAAAGACTTCTTCGAATTTTTATCAGACTATCCTCTTCCTCGACAATTTCGTATTAAAATATCCCTTTCCAGGTACCAAGTGGTGTAAAAGTAACAAAATCAACAAAAATGGACTTATACCTTTTTCGTGTGGTCTTCGATCAGCTATCGATGAGCTTTTTCTCCTCTTTCCTTTCTAAGTAATCAAAATAGTCCACTGAATCGTTGTATCTCTTGGAAACAGTGACACAACGAGGAACAATCGATTGAAAGAGAAACACAAGTGTGCGTACAGAATGCAACGTTTACATACACGTTGTACAATCAAATAGGAACGAGCATTCAACCAAACTCTCGAATTCCGAAATTTCGAACGTTATTAAAAGAAACTAATCACAGCCGCTGCGAAGCAGCCATCTGGTACGTCCGTGTTTACATAGACCGGCCGTTCAGCTACTGAAAAGAGCATTTGTTGAATGCAGCGGAGTATTATAACATGTATTCGATCGTACAATAGATTCCCGATCGAAAAGTTATTCGTTTATTGGTCATTTTAATTCGTTTTTATTTTATTACAATCGACAATTTTGTTATTATAGAAATTGACAATTATTTGATCGATGATATAATCTGTATTAGCTTCTATTACTTTCTTATTTTTTTCTATTACCTTTCATTATTTTCTAAAATAAATATTTATATCTCACTTATCGTAGAAAGCATATTTGAACGTTAAGAGATTATACAATTGTACGATTATGTAAATAGTAGATAACAGAGAGCGAAATTGTGCAATGATACAAAGTATAAAAACTTTCGGTTTCAGTGTTTGCGAATAATTTCAATTTTATAGCGACCACCTTTTTACTTTCTCAACTGAAAATATCGTGGATTTCGCCACAGTTGTGACATACCGACCTGGTAGCGCTGACTGAAAGAAGGGGAAACATGAAATTCCTCGAAGATTTAATTCCGAAGTGTGTAATAATCGTGCAGACTGTTTTGACGGCGGAAGGTAAGCAAAATAAATGATGGAAAAGAGAAACTGTTATAAACAAAATTATATGCTGCTTGAGAATGTGAACATTAAAAAGATTATTAGGTGGATACGTATAATATGTAATCATTTTAAAGATATCTTAATTTTTGAACGATCACTACTTTATTAAATTTTGAATTATTCTATATTACATAGAATTAAATCGAGCATTCACAATGCAGAAATACCCGGGATTACTATATGAATACTATAAAATTAAAATCGATAACGAAATATATTAGTCCTTTTCATGACTGATTTCATGCATAGGTACGATTTTAAAGCGACAATCCAGCGAATGGATCAAACAGCTCTCTTATGTAATAATCCACTAATTAACAATATTAATGAATTTTGAAATTACAATGTGCAAGTCATAGACGATTTTATACTTTTACATCAAATAGAATATGTAGCTTGTAATTTGTAAAAATTACTTGTAAAATTTTATTCGTTTCTTTTACTACCATTTGTTATTACCAGATATTATACAAGTGAATTTAGTAGTATTGGTAACTAGTAGCTCGTAAAATTTCATTAATATTCCACTTCAGCATTTAATAACATTAAATTCAAATATGTAAGAGGGCGTTATGACGATAGAATCTACTCAAAGAATTTTCTAGTATAACCTTGGACCACAATTTTCATACACTAACCTGAGATTATTTTACAGAATCTGAAACCAACCAATCGAAATATTTGTCTACCATTATATCAATCACAGTATCACCAAGTATCGGCACTTATTGTTAGGGTTGCACAAAGTTGCAAGAGCAACGTCCGCGACCGATGCACCGGGTGCAGGCGATTGTGCGTACGGATACATCGGCGAGCGTGTCCCTCGCAGCTGATCGATAACACGAAATTCTTCCTCGACCTGGGCCAGCTACTCACCACGTCAAAACAATTATACGTAACTGTTCGGTTTAGCCTGTTTCTGGGGGACACGGTTGATTTTCGGTGTGTTTCGCTGACGATATTTCACGTAGTCTGGCCTCACGCACAAATCCGCTTTCTCTTCCACTTTTTTCGCCCGCTGTCTGCGGAAGAAACGCAAGAATTGCGCGGGCGCGCGATGTTATCGACCTCTTTCGCGCATTCTACCGCATTACGCGTCTTTTTTTTACTTTCTATTTCCTTTATTTTTTCCCCTCGTTTATCTTATTGTCGCTGCTGGAAAAGCGAACAATGCGGCTACGTTTGCATGCAAATGACTAAAGGCTAAGGTCAAGGCTCTCGAGATCCACTTGTCCCGCCTTTTTTTTACGCGATTTTCGCGGCAAACGTAATTAATAAATTTTGATGAGGACCGACCTTAGTCGGAATCAACAAAGGACTACAAGGTTACTTACAAGACTGTAGATGGAGGTGATGACGAGTGTCCTCGATTTTAACGTTGGGAATCGAGCAGTTTTTGGTAGATAAGACACGATACGCTTTTGAGGCAAGTGGTGACTGCACTGACGTAGTACGGGCTCGGGCCTGTAGACGGCACTGCTCCAGGCTACGCTATATAGCTCCTTTACACGTATAAAACGGGAGGACCTGGCCAGGACCGTACCACCAGATACCCTACTTTTATTCGAATTTTTTACCCCGCCTGATGGTCAATACGGTAGTGCCATCTTAACTGGTCCTTGCTAACCCCTTCGGTTTTTGGAAGTAATTTGGTAAAGCGACTCTTTGGTGTCGGATATTACATAAACCAAACAAGTTTGTCAGATACTTGTATCTCACTTGGGAAGTAATACACAAGGAAGATATTAGAAATTTCCTAAAACCTTTTTTGATAACAAACTAGGTAAGGCCCCAGCGTGATCAATTAACCTGACTCTACTCTAGTTCATACTTAATTATGAGTACAAAATTGTTTAAAGAATCAATCATTTGGAATATACTAAGAATATACTCTATATCTTCTATATTACATTTTATTTCCAACCGTTAATGCATTTTTATTTTTTACCTCCTTTTTATCTCTTTGTGCAGACTCAGACGCTGAAGGATTCTCAAAGTCGATACATGATAGAGTTCGAGATATACGGTAAGTCGCACGATAAGGTGATCCGTTCGATATTCGTTCGTTGTAGGACTGTAGGATATTGAAATCCACCTGTTCGGTCAGAGCGCGCAACTACACGTACTCTACGTATCTACATGTGTCGCGCTCCCACAGCCAGTACCGCGTATTTGAATAAAATCGGAATCTTTCATATTGAATCCGCATTCGTGGATCTTAACTCGTCATGTGCAGTTTCCTTAGAGATCCGTTCGTATGTAGTAGTATATATACATTGCTCGGCGTCAGTCACGCTCTCACGTCTGCTTTGTTTTACATAGTTTACATACGGAGAAGATAACACCGGATGTTTGAAAGACGACAAGGCGATGAATTTCCGGCGAGACAGATACCGTACAACGAAATAAATCAAACATCCTACAACTATGCAATTCCTGCGTTGGTAGGAGTGAGGGGGACCAAGTAATCGAATATATACGAAAAACATAACCTCCACCTTCAATTTTTCGAAGTGGAAGCAAAATCAATTATTGTTCGAGCACAGAAAAATTGGTGGTCGATCAAGTCAGTCAACAGCTGTAGGTGAATGGAAACTCAAATTGCGACCATTATTTCCCAATAATCGATGTGTCGAAAGCAAAACACACGGGCTTTATGCGCAAAGCATAAATACGGTGAGGATAATTGCAAACGCGTTCTTTCTAATCTTAAAATATTCGATCGTTAATTGAGACACCTTTTATGAATATTGTGAAGTTTCATTAGCACTGTAATAACGTTTGTTTGTCATTATTATATTGGGAAATTTTGAAACATGTCCGAAGTTATACAGTCGGGGACAAAAATAAGTGAGCACATAGTAGAAGTATACTTTGGTATATAACACTAGTATTGACTCGACTAAACCTCATTCATACTTATTTCCACTACTAGTACCTGTTCACGTATTTTTATCCTCGATTGTAGAAGAAGGAAATTACAAAGACAGAAAGTGAGAAAAAAGATAGAAACTAAGAAAATAGAAATTACAAAATATTTAGTACAGGCTTTACAGAGATCACAAATATATTTCATATTTATATTTCATTTTAGATTAGCCTCATAATGTTAAAAACATTGATGAAACGCCACAGTGTCTTTTTAAAATGTAACAATAAGATTCAAATATTGATAACCATGGAATTTCTGCAACAAGAGAATATTTAAACTGGGCGATTGCCGATGAAGTTGGTTTACTCAGGGAAAGCAGAAGACTTGTTCGTACTTGCAGAGGAGTGTCTGGCGTGCTTCTCCAGCCGAACTTCCTGGACGAAATTTCAACCGATTAGATTTCGTTCGGTTCTGGTACGAGAGAGATCGAATCTCCGGCAAAGGGAGCAGAAACGGTTCATTAGGTGCGTAACAGAGCAAATACATACTTCGAGAAGGAGAGTGGAAGACAAAGTGTACCTGGGTAAATGAGAAAATAAGTGCGTTCGCATGAAAGAAGAAAGGAAGAGGCTGTAGTTCGAAGTGGTAGCTTGCTTTCGAATTTTGTTTTACGCTTGATAGATTGTGTCTGAATCGTATCACCGGAAAATTTGGCGGTAAGTTGTGCTTGGCGTTGTCGTCTCTTCCATGAGTTCTATAACTGTCCTTTTTGTCTCGCTTGATATGTTTGTAAGAATATGCTGCGTTTGAAGCTTTAAAGTCACTGTTTTCTTCTATTTTGTCTTTTAGATTTTCAATTTTTATTTCGTTCAGAAATATTCGTAAACGGACAAAGTATGTACATACATCAACCAGTAACTTCCTTCAAAATATTCCTATGCATGGTAAATTCTATCCCTTCAGCAATGAAAGAAGTCGATTTACTTTCTTCCGATTGAATCTTTGTAAGTATGTATGTATATTACATGTGTGCTTGTATCAGGATAAAGCTGCTCTTAAAATCTCATTTCCATGAAACTCAAACAGAAATTCTAATATCCTTTTTAATAAATACAAAACTACTATTACTATATATTTCAACCAAAGCAAATATCAATCAGAATTTACGATGGTGTCAGAACTTTTTTATTTCATCAAGATGTAATTGCGTTCGTTATCCATCGTTGGTTTTTATTCGTAGTCGTGTCGCTTTCATAGGAACACTTAACACGCGGTTCATTGTTTCTCCATGACATTAAAATCGCTCGACTGAACCAGTCGATTCAATTAACAGCTGACGATAACGAGAGGTGTGGAATTTGTTTGCTGCTTTTTCTATCGGGTTTCACTTTCCCAATTCCGAATACAGTTTCCGGTTGAACAAATCGGTGGAAACGCGCGAAACAACCACATAGATTATCGTTTCGCGCCTCGACATGTCGGTAAAGTAAGGTGTCAAGTGCACAACACACGACCATCGACACTACCGCCCCCTCCCCTATTGGTTGTAACCGAGGATAAAGACGCCATCATTTCCATTCCACGGAATTAGCTAGTTCAGCATGAAATACAATTTCGTGTTGGTTAATTTCGGAGCTGCTTTGAATCGGGAATCACAACGTTTAACGATTCGTCGAGTTCCTACTACTGTGTAACTTATTAGACTTGCTTTCATGTACGCGAATACACCGGATGTGAATAATGGATTTGTTTGTAATGGTAAATAACAGTCAGCAAGAATAACGAGGTTAGTAACAAAAGGTATGAATGATATTAGTGGAATTTTTGTCATCTTTTGCAGATTGTCATTTAACTACTTTCGTACAAACAACGAATTATATACATTACACACATATTACGTTATACATACTATAGATACAAATATAGCATATGTATATGTCTATGTGGATATTATATTTATTTATGTGTTAATCTTAGACAATTTCAAAACTTATAAATATAAGAGAAACGCACATCAAATTCTTGTTTCTCTGTTATATTTCATAAACTAGGACGTAGATTAAGAAAGTAAATAAAACGATCAATATTCTATTGTAAAAAATCATTTCTGTTAAAAAAAGCATAACGTTTCGTAGCTAGCAACCTCATAATATCATTTTAGGGTTAGATATGTTCTCGATCAGTGTTATATTTACGACGAGAAACAATTGGTACCAATTAGATTTTCTAGTAATATCCCCTGTAAATCTCCAACACGTATAATTTTTTATGTAATTTGTTTGTGAAACCTAATTTTGCAATCTAAATATTAAACTTTCCTTTCTAATTTTGCTCTTCTGGTTATACTTTTTAGCTAATTGAGCATAGGATGAGCTAAATTTTATGGCATACTTCTAAAAATATATCTTTTGCAGAAACAATAGCAAATAATTAATCATTCTCGTTACGCATCTTTTTAGGTTAGGAATTCGAGAAATATCCAAGGAACCGCGATGCTCGATTAAATTTCACATCGTAATTAGAGGGATTTGTACTTGACATGACCGCGGAATATTTTGACGGCGAAAAGCTATGTTCTGTTGACAGATCGTGAAAACCGTCGCTCTTTTTTCGCGAATCCTGTCCGTGAAAATCGAACATGGCTAGGCAACCTTTGTCACTGGACGTCCGGCTGGCATCAAAGGACGCCGCAGAAATAATTCAAGTATAAATGAAAAGGGGCAAGAGGGAAGAAAGATCAGGGGTTGTCGTCGACAAAGAGCCGGTCGACAGAGATAGATGGATGACGGAACGGAGATCGATATAGGGGTCATCAACTGCGGTGTGAAAAAGGATGCGCTCTAACAATGAGAATTAGAAATCGAATTCGCAGTAGAGAAAGAGATATATTGCATAGCATAGAGATACGATATAATATGTAATATCTGTACGATGCTGTTCAAACATCAATCTTTTATTTAATGAAAGGCTAGTTTGATATTTTTAATGAAAAAAGTATGAATTAGAAGACTTATTCTTTTTTAATATTTAATTGGTATATATAGTTATAAAGAATAAGTTGGGTTATTGTTTATCGGTATTTAAAAAAATTGTTAAATTGAATTAATTTTTAAACGATGTGAGGAAATGGAATATTAAAAATCATGCAAAGTTAGATTTATGCAGTCTACCTGGAAATATTTTTATGCAGGCACATTGTAAAGCTTGTCAATAAAAGACAGGTATAATTTGGTGTATGGTACATTCAATCTACATATGTACATGTATATTCGTTATAAAGGCATGTATTGTTTATTTTATTGATATGTACATTTTTTCTATACTTATGTAAAGGATCTCTATTTTATAGTATGCATATAATGCACATATGCACATTTACATACATATCTTAATGATAAAAGATTAACAAATTATCAAATACGCATACCTACTCTTTATCTTTATTGTTGGTTACTTTTATGATCGTTATAAGTATCGTAACCCTTCGTTATCGATATTAACGATAGAACGTTTATTAAATTGCAATGATGAAATTTTAATAAATTTTGTATGATCGGTTTTTAACATTTTTTAAAGAACCATTGATAATTTGATAGAAGCATAATACTAGGAGCTCCGCTAAAGGATTTGCAACTGTGTACAACGTTTCAAAGGATACTTGCTGATTTATCTGGTAATTTCAGCGTTGATATGACCTTCACGAACCGCTGAGACACGCTAGATATTCGAGATCGAAATGTCGAGGAGCTGATACGGAAACTGAGTGAAGATTAAGATATCTACACGCAAGAAGAAGGAAATTGGTCGCGGAGAAGGTGAGATGAAAATTTTCAACGGGACAAAACAAACGAAAATATCACCGGAGACATTGTGAAACCGCGGGATAGGTATCCTTGAATAAAGAAAATATATAAAAGAAAGGAAAACAAGACGATAAAAGATAATAAAAGACGGCGACAGAAGTAAACGGAGTGAAGAAGAAGTCTAGGGAAACCGAAATCCTCCAGGAAATGGAAAAATCAAGAAAAATCAGCTGGCTCTGAACACTTGCCGAGACTGTGAACTTTAAAAGGAGGAAACTGCGGAGACAGGAAGCGACTGCTGCTTGGAAAAATCCAGCTGCACTCTGGAGATTAAGGAAAGGGGCTGCGAAGTCGAAAGATTGGGTGTAACGGGTGGAAGAAGAAATTAAGGGGAGAACAAACCCAGATGGAACTTTATATAATAGAGGAAGGACAGAAAGATCATTTTATTGTTAGAGATAGAAAATGTTAATACACGATACTTTGTGATAAGTTGAATATAAATTTTAGAAACGAGGAAGTTCCAGCTCTGAAATAAAATAAATATCTACTATTAATTACAATTTATTGGTTATTTTAAAAGAAGTAAAGTATCTGTATCTACTATTAAGAAAAAGAATTCTAAAACGACTTGAATTTTTATAATACATACATTGGACGTAATATTTTTAAAGAGAAGAAATAATTGTTCTGTGACAACGAAGAAGACGAATTTCAATATCTCAATAACTGTGAAAAAGAAGAAATAATTCTAACAAAAAAGAAGAAGAGGAATTTTAATATTACAAAATATATTAAACGCTATCAAAACTAATTTTCATTACGATTCACAGAAACATCCACTTAAATTTTTCTTGTGCAAATTTTATTCTAATCGGTCGATTCTAAACCACTCGATTAATTTTGCCGGTCGCTTAAGAGACCATTATTCTCGCGTACTTTCTGCGTACAGATATCCTCTGGAAAATATAACAAAACAATTCCAGAAGCACGCTATAAACTTGCTCCTATTGTGTCCCGGGCAAAGAGAAGAGGTGTGGCGCTTTTCGACGCGCAGGAATACCATGGATGCGTGAATGAACAAAGAGAAGAGCCAGGAAGAGAAGTTAGGAGAGCAAGGAGCAAACGAAAGCCCGGGGGAATCCAGAAAATCCGCGTCGAATGCCGTAGGAGCCGCAGAGGAGACTGCGTTGTAAAAAAAAAAAAGGAAAACCCGAAGAGGAAAAAGAAGAAGAGAAAAAGGGGACAGGGAATGGAAAGGTGTAATAGTTGGCAGGAAGGAAAAAGAAACGCGTAGCGTAAGAGGGAAAAAAGCAAACAGACCGCGTGAAACGCGTCAGACTAGACTCCCGCAATCGCGGTCCACTTTGCTAACGAGCTTCTGGAGATGCGTCGAAACGCATAAAGCGCGGACACACCGCGTGTCTCGGCAATTATCGCGATAATTATACCGCTGTTACAATGCAACAGACCGGCTGGCTGCGACGCTTTGCCCGAGGACAAAAAAGGATAACAGTAGTTTGAAGCTGACATGTTTTAATCTTCAGTAATGGACGGTTGGATGGGAGTCGAATGGCAATTCGGTGGCGAAGTGTTAGTCGAGATAAGGAACAGTAGCTGATCTTGATTTGATAGCGACTGACGCGAGAAATACCAGAGGAACAGAGCGTGAAGAATAATTGTTTTTCGAGAACTGGAAATGAGGATTCTTCTTGAGAAATTGGGGTGCAGTTGAGGGTGAAAAGCTATTTTCCGTTGAAGTTGAAGATTTATGGAATATTCAGGTGGATTTGATGGTAGAGAATTATCTTTCTAAAGATTGGCGATTTATTGGAAATGTTGTAAAAATGACAAAGTCGGTAATGGAGAATTCTTTTGTTAAATATTGCCGTCTTTCTATACGGTCGATTACATATTAATTATTATAAATTCCTTTCTTTCGTCGGAGAATACCAACCACCAGGTGAATCTTCCACCAAGATGATTCCAGTGTTATTGTAGACGTGACAGACTTGCATCAAAGGTTTCCAGTCGATAGACAGCCCCTAAAGATCATTCAAGACCTCTGCAACTAAAGGCATATGAAGCTAGCAGGTACAAAGACTCTTTCAAGTAGAAGCAGCTCTTTCAACATTCTACCATATTTAAAGTTTTCTATTTCGTTAGTTAATTTCATCAAGCACCCGAAGGTTTCATCAAGGACTTCCTCTAGCCTTATCAAAGATTTTTTTGAGGACTCCCTGAGCATATTGGCTTCACTTCGGTTCTAACTACCAAAGATTCTCGGATGCAAGCCTCGCTGCTTAACTCAAAGGATTTTCTACGGTTTCTCAAAGGGACGCGGCTTACACACACCTGGAAGCTTCCTATCGACCTTGACTGGAAAGATTTATTTCGAATTCACCGGTTAAAACGTTTATACGCTTCCTTGAAGATCGTGTGTCAAGAGGCTGAGATTTTTCTCGCAGACGAGGGACATTAGCCAGCTAAACATTAAGGGGAATTACGCTAATGAATATCTAACCAGAAACCCCAACGTTAAAGGAAATTATGCTAATGAGCTTGGAGAGACACAGAGGGGGATGAGGGAAAGGGAGACGCCTGTGCGTCTTGTTGCATTATCCACGAGATATTCGGAAGAGGAACGGAGACTTAATTCGAGAGAAATGCTGGAAGAAATGAGAGAAGGAAGAGGAAGATCCCCAACTCGTCTCGAGTTTTCATCTTTTGGTTTCGTAGACTGTTTCCTTCATTTATTATGGCTGCTGGGCACTCTGCTTGCATGCAGTCTTCATAAATTTTGGTAAGTTGTTGGAATGCAATTTTGTTTCTTCTGTAAGTAAATTTGATTTGCATTGCAAATTTGTTTTATGTACTTGTGCTGTTTTCGGAAATACTTATGGAATGAATGGTTGGAGCTGTGAGAATGTTTTAATGACTCCTTTAATGATTCTCAAATTTTATTGTTTCAATTCATGTGCTTTGTCAATCCTCAAAATTTTAATCTATATTTATTGATATCTAACTTGCTCTGATACTCGACTTTTAATTTGGAAAATAGGTTGACTAATACTAATATGATACAATTAAATAAAGTTTCTTATAAGATGGAAAATTTATAACCCTAAGCAACGAATTCTTCTATATTTTCTCCAGATATAAACGTTTTCATAAAATACGATTCGGTTGAAAATTACTCGAAGAACGTGGATCAACATAAAAAAATTAAGAAGGGAAAAGATACGATTTATATCGTTAGGAAGTAAGGCTCGAAGGGAGGTCTCTGACTGAGAGCTGTGAAGAATGTGCAAGGTAGTTCGGAGAGAAAGGGTCGTCGATTCACGTCAAGTATAGCGAATGGATCCTTTTTTACGCGTGGCCGCCAGCAATGTGGGGAAATATTTGCCTAATTCGTCGCTTAGCATGCAGAGAAGCAGAGTTGGCCAGGGTGAACTTTCTTTGCGGCTCGATTCCGCTTTTTTCCCCCTCAACCCCTTCCCAGTCAATTTCTCTTTTCGTCCCCCTTTTTTTGAGGGATCTAGATTCTTTGACATACGGGGTAGATATTAGGGCGAGGGTGGAATTAATTTGGTAACTTTTTGCATGACTTTTGCATCCCTTTTCGCTCGCCAGGTTATGGATTTCTTGTTGAAGAACGATGACTGAAACCTGCCGCGTTCTTTCGGTTATTTTCCACCCAATTGTATACTTCTAACGTTAAAAAATACCGAATTTCAACAACACTGAAATATACAAATTCGAGGATCACAGTAGATTTGGCGTTTTAACGTGAACGTTATACGTTAATCTAATATTTAATACAAAATTATTTAATACAAATTGATTGGATCATATATATATATTATATTACATTGGCAATCGAAACAGTTTGAGTTTAATTTCAGATGGCTGTCTCAATTTTGGAGTACTTATTTTTAAGTGATTTCGAAGTGTATAACGTATAAATGTACAGACACACATGCGTGTAATAGTAAGTTTCCTCTTGGCTTCTTTTCTCGTAAAAAATTGTGATTTTCTTGATGAAGAGTGGAAAGTTGGTTGAAGAAACGAGCAGAGGGTGTAAATCTTGGGGGTTCGTGACGCGACACGGAAGCGTTCGTTGGATATCATAAATTTCATGGTTTCTTAGATGGCACCATGGGGTAATGGGAATCTTTTGATGAAAGTTCAATCCCCGGCGTGCGGCTGGGAATGCAATAATAATGCGGAACCGAGTTTCATCGGCGAATGCATACCGGAGTTTGTTTTGGGAATATTCGCGAACGAAGTGGAAAGAATTTTTAATTATTCTTAGAATTCCCTGGAGTTTCACTCATATTTCTAGCGAAAAATATTTTTCAAATATTTGAAAACGGAAGTGTAGTCTTAGGTATTTGTAGAAAGATATTCTTTAGTTTGCTTATAGTTATATCGTATTGTAATAAATGTCAATTTCATTTACGTCTATCAATAATTTCAAATATAATTCAAATTTCATTTACATATCGATAATATCAATTGTCATTTCGATTTCATTTGTATTTGAATAATTTCAAGATCCATACACGAAATTATACATTTCTCGGTGTTCTCATTCTTCAAATATTTGCAAATAAAAATATCAAATTTCTAAGAAACATATTCCATATTCATATATATATATATATATATATATATATATATATATATATATATATATATATATATAAATATTTTCCTACAATTTCGAAACAATTATTCGCCTCTAATTTATTCTATTTTCTCAAAACCGTGATGCTTCTGCAACCCGAAATTCCCATAAATGGCGAATAAATAATTCAGCAGGCAAATAGCAATAATCGGAACAAATACGTCCGCTTTAAAATGCCATTAAATTTACATTTCGACTCTCCGTACAATATTCTAACGAACGTAACAATGCAAATATTGCAACGATTCGGAACGTGCCGCTTGTATTTTCGTTAACATAATTTCCGCGAGGCGCAGATCTTTCAAGGTTTTATCGTGCAGCGTAATTTATCACGAAAATGCCACTATGAAATATTTATATTTTAGCAAGCTAAAACTGCGAGTCAGTTGTTTTCCTCGCTTCTGTCTTCACCCTCGTTGATGAATTATTAATGATGTGTGCGTTTTTAATTAATTTTAATCCGATCGAACGAAGGCGAATCGATAACGATAATTTACGAAGGTTATAAAAGGGACTCGTAGGCGAATTGTTTTTCAATTCGCCGATACGAATTAATCGAATCAATTATAGTCGGGCTGCGGGTAGAATTTTACCTGTATATGTTTAATTTGTTTAATTCATCGTCGAACAAACGCCGGAATGCAAAGTGTAATGGGACAAACAGGGTCGCTATAATTTCACAAAAACGGGTCTGTTCCATAGAAAATTTATTAAAAGGATTTTCATATTTTACAAGGTAAAACTGATAATCTTAACATACTGGGTGCAATTTCGATTGTTCGAAATGATCGCAACGGAAGGCAATTAGCAATTTACCAAATGTACGCGTCGTTTGTTTCATTCAACTGTTTCTTCTGTACGTTGAATAGATCTACGAGTTCTTTTACGAAAAACAGGTTATTTGTATCGATCGTAGTATCTCAATTTTCTCGATGAAATGAATTTCACAATTGGAAAAAGAAAAATAAAGTATAAGATTGATTTTGCAAGAAGTAATTTTTGCAGCAGGTTATTCCAATTTCTTCGAAGAAATACACTCGACAAATAAATCTGTCATTTGATAAAATGGGACGAGAAGGCAGACCGGTTGTTTCAACAACTTCCACAATTAAATAATTCCTTTAATGAAATAAATTCGTCAATGTGAAAAAAAGGGAGAAACAAAAAGACAGGTTAATGATTTTGGTAACTTCCACAATTGACTTTGCCACATATTATTTCAATTTCTGTAACGAGATAAATTCGTCAATCTTAAACAAGAAGCAACGAAAAGTCTGACTAACGATTTTAACAACTTCTACAATTGATTTTGCAGGATATATTATCGCAATCTCTTCAATGAAATAAATTCGCCAATCTAAAGAGAGCGAGAGAACAAAGGGACAGGCGAATTACTATTTTACCAATTTTCACAATTGATCAATTTCTTCGATGAAATAAACTCGTCAACATAAAAAAGGAAAGTAGCAAAAGGACAAATCGGTTATTTCAACAACTTCCGCAATTCCCCTCGGTTACCAAACGTGACTGTACGCTAATTCCCATCGTCTGAAGGCCTGGCTGCCCTTCAGAATGCTTCCAGGAGGATCCTCCAGGAGTTCCCTAGCTAAACGAGCGTCGCAGGACGAATAGGGGGCTCTCTAAATGAGTAGGAAAAGGGCCGCGGGAGAAAAAGAAAAGACGAGCATCGCGACGTCGAGTGTCCGGACAAATTGGTCGGCCGTGAAGAAAAGACGAGGAAGTAGGCGAACAACGAAGGAGGAAAAGAAAAGGGAAAGGAAGAAAGAAAGAGGCGGGTCCCTTGTTGGATAAAAGGAGAATAGGATGCCTTTCTGCTCGATGAAGCTAATCAATCCCGAGTGGCCGTAGTTCGCTGAGGACGTACGACATTCGTCAGGTGCTCGTGCACGCATTTAATCCGTTCGAGTTCGCGTAGAATTGAAGGAAGTAGCAACGATGAAAGGACGGAAAGAAAAAGTTTGAAACGTCGTCGACAGAGAGACGACGAAGAAAGTTTGCTCGGAGTTTAATGAGATTCGTGGACAATTTAATTGAAAGTAATACGGGCGAGGCAAATAGAATGAGGAGATACTCGCCCTTTTCTCGTTCTCCGGATGGCGGAAGAAATGGATTGAACAGAACGGCGGGATATTCGTGTTTTCTGTTAATTAAACTACATAATAACTGGAAGCACGGGACAAAGGGAATTCTGTTTAACTTCGAGGAAACAGACGTTCTTTAGCCTCCTTTTATGTATGTAGGACAGTTTTTGTTCTTCTTCTTTGAGATCGTTGAAAGGATCGAGGAAATAGGAAGATGAAGGAGGAAGACGGGTTATTCGTTTCGCGAAGCAATTCGTTCATAACAGTGAGTTTTCATCGATAAGGTTGACAAGAAAACCTTTGGTACGATACTTGTGCAGACGAGTTTGGTCAGATGCGGAAAGATTACAGAAATAGGTGTTACAGGAAAGAAAATTATTGTTACAGGAAGGATAACTCTTTGGAAGAATCTTTTTTTAATCGAGTGTAGCTGAACGATAGTTAGTATAATATAGTTAAAGTTATGCATGTATTTAAGAGTTCATTTGATACGGTAACACGTTCATAATTATGAAACCGTCCAGCAAATTTTTTGAATGTACTTCAAATCAACATAATCACGATGGTCGTGCTTCGTTGTAGCGTTGACGAAGTTTTAAAGAGTTCTCGTAACTTAATAATTTCTTCTTTCATAAGAACAAAACTTTGTAATCAATACTGGTCCTTTATCTCGCACGTAAACGAAAATAAGAAAAATCTAGTTAAACGATAGAGTTAAAAGAATATGTAGCTAAAAATCTAAAAATGTCGCAGGCCGAAGGTCGAGATTAAAAATTCCACGGAACATCGAACAAAGAGATTACCGAATTCTGAGCTGATACCCAGAGATGCTTTTTACCAGGGGGGGAGGGGGGGTGGAAAAGAAGTCGTTGCACCGGATGACACTTGACCTTAATAAGCCTTCGAGCGTCTCGAATTCGAGTCAAGCCGCGTCGTGCTCCTTTCTTCTCTTTCTCTTGCACCTTGTTCCACCACAGCTTGGTTTTGCCCGGTCACTCGTTCGATGGCCAATAAAAGCTTCGACCGACTTCGATGGCCGCATTGTTTCAAGTTTGGTCTTGATACGTGGGGGTGGTCAGCGCACGAGATCGACGAGGCAGACAAGGAACGAAAGCGACGAAAACACGATCGAGGCCTGATTCCTCTCTATCGGTGAACCGTAATTACGTGGAAATAACTATGTAAGCAGAGACCATCCCACCCAGGTACGTGACGATACATTGAACGATGAAAATGCTGCACCGAGAGATTTTCGAGCGTGATAAAATTTGACGAAGTATGAGAGTGTTTGGCCGAGTTTGAAGCAAAGGAGTGATCAGATAGGATGATGAAAATTTGGGGGATTTTCGGTACAAAAATACCGAGAAATTTTGGAGCGTGATAATGTTTGACGAAGTATGAGAATTTCTGATAAAGCTTGAAATAGTAAATGACGAGTGAAACGATAAAAACTTTCGCGTGCAATTTGTGATTTTAATCCATTGTATACGAGCTGCCATTTCTGCATGTTTGTATTTGGCGCAAGAACTTGTCCTATTTATATATTTTCCACTCTATACATATATACGGATTAATGATGAATACACTGTGGATGTTCATGTATTCATGGTAGATTTAAAAGTACAAAAATGCACACTATCTACAAAATATGCAGTCATATAAAAATATTCAAAATACTATTGTAATGTATAATTAACAGTGTTTTATGCAATCTCTGGTTAATGCAAATATCTTCTTTCTTGCACAATTATCATTGCAATCAGCTCTCAATAATTCCCCATCAATTTTTTTAGGTTCATCCCATCCTCCTAATACTTATGAAGCAATTTACATGAAGTTATTGACAACGAGGAGGTGTATTTGGATACTTGTACCTCCCAGACAGGATATAATTTAATCAGAAAATTACGCTGGTCGTTGACCTACGGATTGGGCCGGTCTTGATCTCTGGTCCCGCGAGCAGAATGAAGAACCGGTTCGATTCACCGGTGCAACATATTTATCGGTTGTTCAGCGTGGCCGATTCGAGGGGTTTCGACGCGGATGAGCACATCGTCCCGGAGCAGCACGCTTCGACTAGTCGCGCCTAAACGCGTGCACACCCGGAACGAATTAAAGGCCGACTCTTTTTCTGGCCGAACAAACCGCTCGCGTTCGTTTTGCTCGATTGAACGCTCGTTTAACGCTCGATCGGACGGTCTTGTCTCCGTTTCTCCCTCGAAAACCCGAGGTTCTCACTGATTCAACCGTTTATGTCCTCACGGTGCGATACTTTTTATATGTATTGGTTTATACCAATACATGGTCGTAAATAAAAGTAAGGAATTAGTAGATTTAATTGATAGATTTGTTGAAAATTTGGCCCGGAATACTCTATTGATAGGGATACAGTCATTTATGCGACACATTATTTATTTGCATTAACTCTTTTACATTATTGCAAAGATGTTTATAAAATTGTCACGATGTGGATGAAACTAAGGAATTGGTAGGTTTAATTGGTAGATCTATTGAAAGTTTGCTTCGAAACACTGCATTCATAGCGTTAGAGTCATCCAAATGGAATATGTTTTGTTTATTCTAGTTCTTTCACGTTATTGCAAATATATAGAATATTCTTCAAACAAAACTTCTCAACGGTGCAACTATCAGAGTGGTAAAAATGATTAACTGATAGTATTTCATAGAGTTTTATGACCTTTTTACAAAACAAAAAACTTATCTGAATTCCATTGATCTTAACGAAGTTTTAAGTAGCGCTTGATTCAATAAACTCCTGATCGAATCCACTTATTTGAACTTGTATTATATGTATAAATGAAAAATAAATAGCGAGGAGAACCAGTAAATTTCCATTAAGTGTGTATACTTATGCATATGAATCGTTTGTCCCTTAATAGGACCATACAAATGGAATTCTACCGTATATCATGATATACGGTACACGGGACAGAGAAAGACGTATTAAAATTGCAAAACAAATAGCTCCATGGTCTCTCCAAGTAACCTTCTTTATGAAAACTTCTCCTGTATCTAACTTATACGCATATATCATAACATATATTATAATATTATACTTTATATTATATTATATATACTATATTATTATACTGTTATACTATACTTTACTTTATATTTTATATATTTTGTATTATATATACTATAACATTATATTATATTATAATATCTTCTAAAGTTACATCAGAACCGGTAGAGTAATAGACGGAAGAAAAGGAAAGAGGAAAAGAAGATGATAAAAGGAAACAGAGAACAAATATTGCAATACTGAACTGCATGAAACCTCCTATATGCAACGCATACAAATTTTATGAAAACTAATAGAACAGTAAGAGAAAGGACCGGAGAAGCAATAAAAACAATATTACAGAAAAAAGTGGTAAAAGAAGTAAGCAGAAAAAAAGAGGATTTTCCATGACATTTCTGCGGTATCGTTTGTAAACTCGTTTCCCGTTTTGCTGTTCCCAAGGACGCCGACGTTTCTCAGACAAAACAATTCGAACCGATAATTAGCGTCATTAGCGAAACGTCCCCTCGTTAAATCAGGAGGGTTGCGTGCAGGCTACAAGGAGAGAGAGCGTGGAGAAACGTCGTGTGGAAAGAGGGTCGAAAGGGGTGGCAGGCCCTCGAAATCCGCACGATAATTCCGCCCATTCCGGATTCGGCCCCTCTGACTAAATCCTTTTCCGATTCTCAATGCTACTTATCCTTCGTTGCAGAGTCACTGACGAGAGAGAGAGAGGGAGAGAGAGAAAGAGGAAAAAAAGGGGGCGCGGTTCCGAGGGGTTGAAACGCGTCGACCCCGACTAAGCTCTCAGTTGAAAATTTCTCGCGAAAATACCATAGGAAGGGAAGAAAAAGAGGCAGAGAAAAAGTCCAGCCGATATTCGATACTTTTTTCCCCCTGGAGTTCAGCAGCCTTCGTGAGCTAAGACCATAAAGATATAAAGATAAAGTACACGAGTCATACGTTATCGTGTAAGTGGATGCGATATGGGAACAGAAAGAGAACGTTGCATAGAGGTCCCACGTGTCCTTGTCTAATCAGACATGCACACTATTGCACACTGACTTTCGTTGATCGTTGTTGCTCAACATGTTACTGTACAAAATGTACACGCGTTGGGTGTTAGACGAGGACACAGGGTACCTTTATACAACGTTCTCTTTCTGTTCCTATTTTTCAGCTTTTTCAGTTCGCTCACCGACTCTATCTTTATATCTCTATGGCCAGGACAGAGGATTGCTGTACAGAGGTCGTTTAACGTTTCATATTTTGTAGCTGGTTCGATTGTTACGCTGGATCGATATGGACAGAATTGTGTGTAAGATTTTCGAGCAGATTAGAGAGGCAGACGGATGTTTGTTTGGAGATAGTATAGATTGTGTGTTTAAGAGGGATGAGGTTGTCTGGCGTGTCTAAGCGTTGTGTAATTTATTTCTCTAATTGTTCTTCGATAGCGTCGATCTCAAATAGAATCTTCTCCTACGGAAAGAGATTTCCCTAAATTTCGTAGCTGCCTTTGTCGTTTTACAGCGAAGATAATTGATCAACGTTAGGTATGATTGAAAAATTTCCCAAGTTGCTAAACTTTTACTGTTTCCTGCCGGATTAGTAGAAGATTCCAAGTGTCTGAGGGTTTTAAATTTAAGATAATCTGTGAAAATAAAACGCGTATTGTTAAAAGATGTTTACAAGTCGTCGAAACCCCAATGTACCATATCGCGTAAGAAAAAGATCCAAAGCGTTTTCAGTTTATAATTAAAAATCATCTATCGATATTGTAAAAGAATTTGTCAAATTCTACGAAACAACGATAAACAAGTCCTCGAAACTCGTTAGATATCTTTTGAATTATTTAAAAATTACTAAAGGCAAATATTATTAAGATATTTGCCAAATTCTTTGAGAGGCAGAATGAAAGTGTCTCAAGCTCGCAATTAAAAATACCTTAGCAAAGTCAACTATTATTAAAACAAATCTCTGAGATTGCCCAAAATTCTAGTGTTCCATATGACGTTAAAGATTCTAAGCGTCTTCAGCCCATCGCTGCAAGTAGTTGGTCGAGGGAGGGTGGACCTTGTATTGATTCACAACTTCGCCCCTCCTGTCTCTTTTGGTATCCCGTAGAGAAACGGGAGGCGGACGAACGAGAGGGAATAAGGGTGCAAGTGGTAAGGGAAGACGGCCGTCAGCCCCTAAACATTGGCGTGGGATGTCGAACTATCGCATAAATTAGTCTGCAACCCATTTTGTAGCTGGCAATTGTATCTTATTCCTACGTCTTCTTTCTTTTTCTCTACCCTTTTCCCTCCTTCTTTTTCATCTTTTTTACTCACTTTCTCACCTTTTTTTTCTTCTTTTCAGTTGGCACTTTTTACTCTGAACGCAAGAACGGTAAAAGTTGTGGGGAGAAGTTCTGAAATGTATGTCGAGAGGCATAAGAATGGGAAGTTCTCTGCGTCGACGAAGATACAGCGGTTGGCGTAGGATTCTCTTTTACATTTGATATTTCATGATTTTATGATATTTCATGACGTTATTAATGTTACTCTTTAATTTAATTTTATTAAGTTCCACGTGCTTTCAAGTGAATATTTCTTATAGGTGTTGGAATCGTATATTGTATTTGTATATATATATATATATATATATATATATATATATATATATTTATTTATTTATTTATTTTCTATCCATATGTTATATGTTATAGCTTTTGGATACAATCAAAATCGTATTAAACCCTAAAGGTAAAACCTAGGACACCTACAGCCTATAAATAGGTAGCTAACCGTTGATAAAAATATTCTTCTACCTGTTAAAATTATATTATCATTTTAAAGGAGATTATTAATGTTGCACGCTCTTTGATTTAATTTTATAATTTTGATACTGATTCGAATCTTTCATAGTTCTTAAAATAATACTAGTATTATTGCGATTTGAAATGTTCCTTTTATTTCTGTGTGCTATTGTTTTTCTTATTACGTATATTGACACATGTACACTTTCATCTTTAGTTTACTAGCTAGTAGAGTAAGTAGTTTTACTATTTGATGTTATTTTTCTCTGAGTATTCTTCACTTTTCTTTAATAACATTCCTGTAGACACAAACAGATCCAAAACTAAAATTTCATTATCTGTATAATTTAGTCAATTTTATAATTGATTGATTTTCCAACGTTTTCGATCCATTGAAAACTTCTCAAAGCCTGTGGATAATCACAATAGGATGGTCGTTTCTTACTTTCACTATGGTTTACGTAATAAGACGAAAAGGTTAACGTTCAGTGAAGACGAGGATAGAAGCTAGAAATACCAGCAACGATGTTCTTTCGCGATTAACATCCTGTCGCCAGGAATTTCTACCTTTTCTTCTATCATATTGGCCGCTATTATGTCATATTACATATTTTACCATTATCTTTCACTGTCGTATGATTACCAATTATTATTATTATTAAACCTAGACTAATTTTATTGAACAAATAAATCCCTTAAATAAATTCCCCTTAATGTGAAAAACTGTCTATCATAATCTTTCGAAATCTCTTCGTAACCGTGAAAATATGTAACGATAAACTGTGTAAAGAAATTAAAAGGCAAAATGAACTTGCAAATTTCTCCGCAATACTTTTAAATTTCGTTCGATTAATTAACTAATTGCAAGTACTTGTATTAATTCTTTCCAGGTCTGATTAACATGCATCGATAAATTGTGCAATTGAAAGATCACAGCACGTGTTCCACGATAATAAAATAGCTGGACATAAAGTTACGTGCAATTGTTGGAATCTCGGAGACGTGGAAAACGACATACGAAAGAAATGACGTCTCTATGGACGTCTTTATGTGTTAAATAAATATTTTCACGATTTCTTATCGTAGATCTAACCACTTTTCGTATCAAAAACTCGTTCGAGAGACAAGTAGAGTTAGATAATCGCTTTCAACTTTTCCATTGAGGATTCGATTATCGTTTCCTCCGATGGAAATTTGCATTGGCCGCGAGACAGATCTATTACAATATTACACGGATAAGCGTGATCTATCCTCGTCCATTTCGCTGACCCAGGCAAAGAAAAGACACGTTTCAGTGTCCTTGCATTCTGTTCAGCTTCACGATCCGGCTGACACGTCCGTCTTCCATTACGATAAGAAAAATATATGGCCCGGACCGCGGATACATCGGCGATTTATTTCGCGAAATAAGCAGAAAACCGCCCACCTCGTTCCTCGTAGAATCTCCTCTCCGATCGGCCGACATTCTCTGTGTTATCAAATTTAATGTCCTTAGTTTTAGGTCGATTTTCCGTCTAAGATTAGATGTTAATATTATGTTCTCTTCGATATTATTTTCGAATGAATATCCTTTCTCTTTATTTAGGATTTAAATGGAACGTATTAATTAAGTTGCTTTATTGCTGTTAGTTTTCAAGAAATAGCCATTCCAAGGATTATTGTGTGCTGTCGCAGAAATCGCCAAATACGTCTAAGAAAATTGCCTTTTAATTTTGCTTTTCAATGGTCGATAGGCTTATCTGTATATCAATTAAGTTATAGCATCGCTGTTAATTTTCAGACAGTAGCCACTCGCGGAAAGAAATCTCAAAAAATATAGTGAAATAAAATCAGCTCCTAATCAGTCTTTTGAAAGTTTGACAGGTATATCACAATTAATACGAATATATTAATATATTTATCATTGGATTCTCCATTTAGTTTCCTTTAGTATAGTTATATTATTTGTCCATCTTAAACCTACTTTTGTCTATTAAAAGTTCCCCAATATGATAAGGAAAATTTTACATAGCTGTAGTATCTGAAATTTAATAAATATAATTTCCATTCTTTTCTCATCGTTCTTTACTTTTCGCGTCATTATTATTATTATTGCACGATCTAGCCTCGCGTCTCAACTTTCACGATTTTAACGATTACTTTCAATGCAAAGTTTAACGATTTCCTTTTTCAATTGGATTTTTTTTCGCAAACGACGTCAACCGATAAATTTCAATCATCGATTTGATAGAGCCGCAGCGCACAGGCCTCGAGATACGCAACGTTTACGCGCCCAACTCCCAATTTTAATGGAAACCGATGATTACGTTCGATGATTAAATTAATGATTCAGCCGCGTTTCAACGTTTAATCTTGTAACAGCAATTCCACCAGACTTCCACGCTACTGATAATCTAGCCAATACTGTTAGTATAATTCCACGAGTTATCTCTGCAAAATGTACCTTTTATTTCTTCGATGATTTGTCGAGTCGCGAATTTTCATCAATTTCGTCAATCAATAGTAACTAAACGTGTATTGCTACCTACCAGCTACTAATTTCTCGTTTATGCTTTAATATTCTCTATATTAGATAATGTACATACAATTATTCTAATTGAAACGAATTTAATACCTCTGCTTGATTATAACTGCCAAATGAAATTCTAGTACATATCGAAATTGATAATTCGAGCATCGTTAATTTCATTATTACAATGAATTTATTATTAATTTGTACGCCCAGCTGATATTACACCTAATTGTCTATTTTTCGGTTTGATATGCTATTATACTGTATAACATATTGTCTCGTTAAATTCAGATCTTCCCTCTTTTAGTGTATTATTTTAAATATATTTGCTAAAAATAGAAGAATAATTATCAATTAAAAGATAGATTCTCTATTTCTACTTTATGTACTCTTCTCTCAGTATTCAAATTAGCAAATACTATTTTCTAATAGTTTTTAATTTCGATAGACAATCACAACTTAAAAGTCGTATTAAATGTTCCAGTTACCTTTTCCTATTCTCTGAACCAGCCTACAATACAAGAGACGTAGTGAAGGTATTCAGACTGTTACTTGGACACAGAAGACTAACGCGGAAATTTTTGCTACGAAGAGAAACAGCAGAGCGTGAACCTTGCGACCTATCGCTCACAGTTCAACGCGTAATTCTGAAATGCAGCAAATTAGATGAACCACGGAACAGATTCAAGATCCCCAAGGAACTCAAGGAAGCATTCAGTACGGAACAAAGCAGAGAAATCCTCCTGGAATTCATAAAATCAATAGACATATAGGACAAGATCTGCAGACAAGAAATACCGTCGCTAATGACCGTGTTGTCGACACGATGTTAAAGAATGGAAGAAGAAGAGGAAGAGGAAGAAGAAGAAGAAGAAGAAGAAGAGTTATTTTTTCACGTAGTTCTTTTAAAATCTGATTTTATCAGCAAAGAAGAGTAAAGCTAATACTTGTTTCTTTCTTATAAAAATATAGTACCAAATGTCAGTATTGCGATCACTGCTTTTTTAATGTTCAATATTGAAAATTTTCCATAACGTTAGAAATGTAAAATCATTTCTCCTCGCGATCATCGACTTTGTAAGAATGACGTTCCAGAGACAAAATGGTATTCCGCGTTTGGCTTCTTTCCTCTATTACATTTTTCCTGATATTCCTAACTCGTTTATTATCTGAGCTTGTAACGAGCAAAAGCCTAACGTAATAACAATAATAACATCGCAAGTGCATCTAACGTCGCCTATCAAATTTCAAATCCTTATCAAGTAAAGGATAAGAGATAATTTTATATCGAATTAATCTGAAACGAAAGAGACATCGTTTGTGTTTTACGTACATAAAATACATTTCTTTGTACATGTTTCACTACAACTTCGATGAGTTGCGGATTTCTGTCAATGCTTCCTTTCAAAATATTACAGGTAGACGACACTACAAACCAGACGATAATAGGAGCATTTACCCTCATCAATAAGTAAGTAAATAAATAAATAAATAAATAAATAAATAAATGGTTTCTCATGTACAATTACCGATCACATTAAATTTTCCATATTTCTCTTTCCTCTCTCAGCATCGAGCAAATAAATATGCATCTCGACAAGTTTCAACAAAGGATCCTCTCTTCAAGTTCCACAAAACTTCTCCCAATTTAGCCAGACGAGGCAGAGCCATCCGAAAACATTCGTCTGCCTGACTCTGAACGCACTTTTCCAATTGCGGAACAAAGGGAAGGAATTGTCTGCCGGCGAAAGTCCTGCGAGGAGGAGCAATTATCGCAACGTATTCCAGACACTATCGTTCTCATCTTTTTAACGGGGCCAGACACGAAACGAAGCCAAGGGAACCTTAGCCAAGAAGACGATGCTTTATACGTTGACTAGCCGAGCCAGGATCCGGTTTATAGCTCACGAGAAGTCTTCGTTGTATTCTTAAAACTGTTCCAAAGGAACGCAAGTAAGTACGAACCGATGTATTTGTAAATGTGGCTGCGAATGACCTCGAATATTGCCGCTATCCTTCATCTTTGCTTCCTCACGAGGCAATAAGAATATGATAAAAAGTGTTTTCTCTTGGAACGGTTACTGTTTTTTGATTTATGTAGGTTTCGGTTAAACGGGACGGTTTTTGGAAACGGTTCGGTGCTTAAGTGAAATTATTGTGAGTATTCTGAGTTAATTCGTGGGCGTTGGGAAATTGTCTTTTCTTAAGGTCGATCATGTGTACTAATATTTTCTTTTTTATTTGGATGAATTTTACAATCAATTCTCGTTGAGAATTATAAGTAATATTGGCTTGGAATTTTCTTTTCAAAGTTCTTTAAAGTTTGACGTGTTTGGAAATTGTGTGATCATTGAGAGAGATCATTGAATGTTACTTGGAGGATACGAAAAAATTCTTTCCTTTGGCGTTGCTTCTTTTGGCGGATTATGCGAATTAATATTGTCTCGAGTTTCCATTTCAAAATGCAGATGCTTTTTTTACAATTAGTGATATTTCTTCGCTAATAATCTATCGACTCTTTTTTGCCTGTTTTATAGTAATTCGTTTATTTATTTATCTATATAGAGTATTTGTTAACGCTTGGAATTATTTTTAAATAAATGCTTTTTCTTCGATTATCGTGATTACACAGACCTGAGGTAATTAAAAATTGTTTATTATATTTGTCCTGAATCGTAGAGTATTATAAATTGCTGAGTAATTATAGTAATCTATTTGTACTTTAGGCTCATAGCCTGTTACAAAGAGGTTGTTGGGTTCTTATTTTCAATTTTATTACATTATATCATATTTTTACATTGATCCTTCAATTAACACCATGAAAATATTTCATGACATTTTAATACTTGTAATATTTCATCCAACGAAGCCAAATTAGTTTTAAATAAATTTTGCTGTCCCATTATCGACATTTCAGAATAATCAGACGATTGAAAATTGTTTATTATATTTTCCCTAAATTGTTAAAAATGATAGAACGCATCTATATATTGCGCAAAGACATTTTTCATGAAAAATATTTCACGACTTGCGTATTTTTTCGAAAAGTTAGACGCTGTAAACAGGTCTCCCGATCTAACACATTTTTATCCCCCATCCTTTCTTCCCTTTATGTCTCCACATTTTTCCTCCATGTCTCCATTTTTTTACTTTATTGTTTGACTTGCTCTATTCAGCTCACGAATCCCCTTTCATCTATCAAATCCTTAATTCTTATATTTCTTTGCTTTTTTCATCTTCTGTTACTGTGTGCTCTAAAGATATCATCCCCGGTACCTGCTCGTTTCTTCTCCTCTTTTCTCGAGGCTCGTTTCCCCTTTTGTTCGTTTGTTGGCTACGTAATTCCTAGATTTAAGTCTAGAAGACTTGAAAGTCGACTCGCGAAACGTAATATTCACGGGAAACCATCGTACAATAATAATTAAACGATACGGATGCCCCTCTTTAATTATTTTGTTACGCAAGCCGACTGATCGTTTACAGTCTGTAATGCATGGTAATAATCAATCTCGTAGAAATTAATAAAAAAAAAAAAAAAGAATTATTCGTTCAAGTAATATATTAAAAATTTCAATTCTTTTCGTCAATGTTTATTCTGTATGAAAACTATAATTTTCATCTTAGAGCGAACAATTAATAGTTATTTATCTAGTGAAAGATCTACTAATAGATGCTGGAATTTTACTTAAACACGTATAACGAATTTTTCTTATAGCTGAAATTTCTTTTCGATATTTCATTTCGGCTTTTAAAAGTTAAAGTTTCTCATTTTTCGAGCTTGTACACCGTTTTTATTGCTGAAATTCGATTGTTTTTCTGATTACTGGAATTCCTTTTCGGTTACCCCACATACTCTTCTACCGTCAAAATTCCTTTTTTCCATCTTTCATATCTTTCCCCGTCGCTGAAATTCTTTTCTTTCTAATTTAACTGCTTTTCTCGTTGCTGGAATTCCTATTTGCTACTTTACTATTGAAACATCCAGTTTTAACGAACAGTTGCAATAATTCATACGAATAGTTTTGCTTCTTTTTTCTTATGTTGAGATAGATCGTTTTCCTCATTGCTGGAATTTCTTTTTGGTATTTATCTACACCAATTGTATTTCGTTATTACAATTCCATTTTTGTCAGCCTTTACATCTGTTTTGTTGCTGCAATTCCTACTTATCACCATACTACCAAAACATACAGAGTTTTAACGAACAGTTGCAATAATTTTCAGCAATATTTTTGCTTCTTTTTCTTGTGCTGAGATAGATCGCTTTCCTCATTGCTGGAATTTCTTTTTGGTATCTATCTACACCAATTGTATTTCATTATTACAATTCCATTTTTGTCAGCCTTTACATCTGTTTTGTTGCTGCAATTACTACTTATCACCATACTACCAAAGCATACAGAGTTTTAACGAACAGTTGCAATAATTTTCAGCAATATTTTTGCTTCTTTTTCTTGTGCTGAAATGGATCGCTCTCCTTATTGCTGGAATTCCTCTCTGATATCCTTAGTTTAATCGTATAAATTCCTTCCCGATCATTTTTTCCATCTATCTTACTACTGCAATTACTTTTTACGTTTTAATTGCTAAAACGTCCAGAATTTTAACGAACAGTCGCAATAATTCACAGCAATAAAAGGGCTAAACGCTTTAACACAATCCCAGACGTAAGATTTCCCTTCGAACGATCATCATTCCGTTTTCGCTCGTTGCAGATGTATGCATGCGGGAAGTTTGTCGCGCGAATAAAGCGATTCCACCCTGCCAAGGGATGAGGACGGGGGTGAAAAAAATGGCCGTGGACGGGGAAAAGTTTTAAAAGTGAACGGAAGGCGGAGGGCGTGGGGGAAAAATTGAGTTTCTACCGCGCAGACGGCGAAAAAACTTCCTGCAGACTGAACAGGATTTCGACGCGGAAAGGAAACAGAGACGGAGAATGGCTCGCTGAATTCGAGGTAAGTCGAGGATCATTCTGCCGTTTCTTTTCTCTGTTGAAACAACCGAGAGAGTTGTTAGAAGCTGTAAGTTTGTTGCTGAAGTTGATCGTGTATATTTTGTGCACATAGGTATTGTTTAAGTCTATACTGTGCGATTCTAGTTAGAGTATTCTTATCAAGCTTTCTCTTTTTCATTTTTCAAGATATGCTGAAACATTTGAAACTTCCGCGTGTTTGTTTCTCATCCGCTATGGCAAGTTTTGTTATGTAGACCAGTTAGCAAATAAGGACGTAGATATTCTTAATCGAATGAAGGGGAAGAAAGATGGTACAAAGAAAATGATAAAACTTCAGGCCTTGTAGAGTTGGAATCGTTAGAAGTAGATGTCTGTGAAAATTGGTGAACGAGGCTTCCAGCTACATAGAAATTATTTTACATGCTGCAACCATAAAGAACGTCCAAAGGATTTCATTGCGTAACATAAACATACAAACTGTTAGATCTCCGTGAATCCTTGAACACAGGAGAATGAGCGAAAATTGTACAACGTTTAAAATGAAAATTAGCAGATATTCCAAAAATTAAGGGTTGTTAATATTAGAATTCTTAATTTAATTTAGAATTCTTCCCACGTAAATTGATTATACTCAAAGTCAAGATTATCTCAAATTCGAAGGAGAAGCAATTTTTATTCTTGGCGAACTTTAACGAGATTTAGTCTTCTGAACATCAAGAAATTAAAAATAAAGGGATCAATATTTCGTTTCGATTTTGATGAAACGGCAAGATATATTAATGCCAGCGTGGAAAATGTCCTAATTTTCGGAGGCAGGCGGTCCAGTGGACATTTTGTGGTCGGAAGTCCGTAAAACGGCACAAAATGCTGGCTGGTCGGAAGCACTGGAACTGAAATCGGCCGATTTGCACCACTCTCGGCGTGACAAAAGCGTACGCAACGCTCTCGAAACAGTTTAGATTAAACGTAGATATTTGTGAATTATGCGGCTACCGGGGTGTCCGTGTGTTCGTTAACAGCGAGTAATAAGAGCTGGGGTGGGCGGCAGCTAGAGAAACATTTCTGCGAATTATAATTGGCATTTCGAGTGTGAAACGCGATACATAATGCGTGGTTTCGTGTTTAATTAATATATACAGCAGGATTTAATTACGTGCATTGAGAAACAATCTGTGAAGAGAGAACGTGAAATTTAGAAAAAGAATTATTGGTATTTCTTCTTTAATTTTATACAGGATGTCTCACCTGTTATCCACACATTCTGATTTACACGTTCCTTTATTTTTAACTATTGTCACACGTAGCGAAAAATTTGTCTCTGTAAACGGAATCATATGCTAGCCCGTGTAGACTTACATTTTCTATTAAAAAAAAAAAAAAAGCTATTAACCTACATTCATGCGGAAGAACTGTTAGTTTGATAGATAGCTGAACTTTTACATTGTAAAAATTATCGTATGAAAGACATTCGCCGCATTTCATACGATAGCCTCTACGATAGAAAAGTTAAAATATCTTTTAAACTAATAAATCTTTTATATACAGGGGTTGGTACTTTTTTTTTGTTTTTATAAAGAATGACGAAATAGACAATTCCATTTAAGAAGACAGTACTGTCCTCCACATAACTTTTACGCGTTCACCTTACAAAAAAAAAAAAAGAGGTAATAACATTAGAATATGGCCACCTCGAAACTGTTCGACTTTTATCTGAAACATTTTTCGCTACGGGCAATAACAGCGACATGAATCACGAGCTCTATATCAGGTTTATGATTTCCCTGTATATGATTTCTGTAAAGACGTGTATTTGAGCAGAGCCTCGTTGTGAAGGTTTTATGGTATAGATGTGAATATAAGAAAAAATATGCTGTATTGGTAAGATATCTGACGGTGATATAACGTAAGAATACGTAGAAATAGGGAGAAGCAATAAATCACACACGAACAGTATAGCGTGTCATTAATATTTTATCATTATGATCTTATATTCACTCCTTTGTAATATCTCCCATCTAATTTTTATATTCTCGTGCAAACTGTTAACAAAAATCAACATTTCATATTCCTCTAAGAATATAGTAATGATCAATTTCCGTGGTTCGTGAGAATTTTATTAGTGCAATTGTTCTTACCATAGTCTTCGCGACTTCTTCTATCTTCTCAATCCATTAAGAATATCTTTTATCGTAGCTTTATCACAAGGATTAGAAAGGGAAATTGCATCAGGATTTATCTATTTGCAGTGCACGTAATCGTTTACTCGTGTCTTTTAAGCAGTGAGGAAATAATCGCGTTATTTTTGACAGGATAAGCTTTGATATTGTGCAGCTGTAAATAAGGCAACGTGCAATGATTATTTTGCGGGCAATTTACTGAGTCGGTTAGGACTACAAGAATTAAGAGAGTCGTAATCTTTAGAAAATCTAAATTGGCGATTTTACGTATAAAAACTTTGTAAATTTATCTCTTAATCAATTAATTGTTAGGGATTTGAATATGTGTTTAAATATATGGACAGATGATCGTTTCTCTCCTTTGATTGAAGTATTTCTTCGTATACCTCTCATTTTCGGAATTTTCATAGTCGTCGACAATTCCAGTCCCAATGAAACGATATAATTTTATAAGTAAGTGGTCCATCATACCTGTAACAGAAAAGAAAACACGAATTAGAAATCGAAATTTTACCTACGTATTTCTTGCTTTCTGATAATTAAACATAATGTCGTACACTTTGGAAATATTTACATAGCAGCTGTTCTTCTTTTCTTTTTAGAATCAAAATTCTTCGATAATTATTTTATATTATTTTAGAAAATCACATTCTACGCGTATAATGAGAACGTTATATATCCGTGAAACGTGAGAACGAAGAGCAAAAACAATATTTGATAGAATGGATGTTAAAACTAAATATTCTTTGTTCATTGAATTCACTTGGAAAATGGATAGAACGAGGAGATGGTGAATTTTGATTGTATTTTAATGACGACGGGGTAAAAGAGCGGCAGCGAACAACTTTATGAAATGTGAATTAATGTGTAGAAATTAAAGGAAGAAATTATTATACATTTTACCGGATGAATGTTAAAACAGTAAAATGTAGATAATTTTTATTGTATTTTCATAACTATTCCATGCAACTTGGTGTTTCATCGTGCAAAAAGGGACGCGCCTGTTTGAAATTCATTAAAACTTTATTACGTTTGTATTAACATACGTTTATTATAATGTAATTATGACAATGTTCTCGTTAATACCGCGTATTGAATATTAACATGAGATCTTGCAGCAACAAAATCTCCGAATATGCAAATATATCATATTTAGTAACATCGAATAATATTAAGGTATAATTTTTTAATAAATATCGAAATATTATGATTCTTCATTATACAAACGTACCAAACCTAACCCTAACCTTAATGAAAAAGTTAGTAAGTCAGTAAATCCCAATTTTACAAAATATAACAATTTACATAACCTACAAACGTACCAAACCTAACCCTAACCTTAATAAAAAAAGTTAATAAGTCAATAAGTTCTAATTTTACAAATATAACAATTTCCATAACCTACAAACGTACCAAACCTAACCCTAACCCTAATGAAAAAGTTAGTAAGTCAGTAAATCCCAATTTTACAAAATATAACAATTTACATAACCTACAAACGTAGCAAACCTAATCCTAACCTTAATAAAAAAAGTTAGTACGTCAATAAGTTCTAATTTTACAAATATAACAATTTCCATAACCTACAAATGTATCAAACCTAATCCTAACCTTAATAAAAAAAGTTAGTAAGTCGATAAGTTCTAATTTTACAAATATAACAATTTCCATAACCTACAAACGTAGCAAACCTAACCCTAAGCTTAATAAAAAAGTTAGTAAGTCAATAAGTCCTAATTTTTCGAAAGCAACAATTTACATAACCTACAAACGTATCAAATCTAACCCTAACCCTAATGAAAAAGTTAGTAAGTCAGTAAATCCCAATTTTACAAAATATAACAATTTACATAACCTACAAACGTACCAAACCTAATCCTAACCTTAATAAAAAAAGTTAGTACGTCAATAAGTTCTAATTTTACAAATATAACAATTTCCATAACCTACAAACGTAGCAAACCTAACCCTAAGCTTAATAATAATAAAAAAGTTAGGGAATGGATAAATTCTAATTTTCCAGAAATAGGAATTCATCAACTTGACATGAACCGTGAACCGTGACGGTATTCGTACAATCATAATAATATGCCTAACCTACAAAACAAACTATATGAGCTTCAGAAACCCGTATACTCGAGTCACGAACCGATAGCAGAACGAAATCTTGGCTTGGATTCATTCGGTCGTGAGCGTGAACGTCGACGTTGCATTATACTACGGAGAAGATACCGACGCGGGGATATTGCACTCATCCGAGGTTGCGATGGGCGACGTTTCATAAGACAAGTCCCGTGTCAAGTCGGCGTATCATGTTCCTCCATACGCTTACGTGTACCGGAATTTAGACCCGGGTGTAATGATATCACAACCATCCTATGGCACCCACCACCCTCTCCAGTGAAACTTCTCTCACGGATTTAACCCTCTGCTGTTCGCCTTTCTTCGGTGAGAATGCAGGCGTTCACCGTGTCGTTGTATATACAATGGTAGCAAGTTTTTAGTGGGTCAACGTTGAACAACTAAGAGATAGCGGTGACAAAGTTTACGAAACCATATCGCTTGACATGCACGATAGACGTTCTATAATATATTACTTTTGTTGCATTTGGGCACAGAATAGAAGAAAATCTGCCATATCGAGTATATAATACAACAGCAGAATAGAAGACAGAAATTAAGCAAGTGTACAAGCATGAATATCAAGCAAGTTCTTAGTGGGTCAACGTCGAACAAGCAAGGGATAGCGTGACAAAGTTTTCGAAATCGTATCGCTTGACATAGATCATAGACGTTCTATAAAACAATATTTTGTTCTATTTAAGCACAAAATGGAAGAGAGCCTGTCGAATGTATGGTACAGGAGCAGAATAGAAAACAGATATTAGATATTAAGCAAGTGTCCAATGTAGATGAAGGAATTACGTGAAGGATATTAGCAAAAATAATGAATGGCCAGACATGTCAAAACGTAAATGAAATATTACCAGACGTGCACTTATGCGAACAAAGACTGAGACTTTGAGGCTCACCACGATAAATGATCCACGATAAAAATAATTTTCCGTATTCCAATTTGATATTCTATATTTGATATTCTAAGTTGATTACTCTAACAAATTTTACTTCATTCTATTGGGTTGGCAACTAAATGATCGCGGATTTTGTCATTAGATGATATTGACAAAATCCGCAATCACTTAGTTGCCAACCCAACATACGTTACGATTTCAATTATATAGGGGTGCTTGACGAACGAGAGGGTCGTAACGATTCTTAGCAACAATTTAGAACGATTTTCATGTATTACATACACTACTGCAATTATCATAAAACTCTAATAAACTTTACTTCGTTCAACGTTTAACATTATGATTATTTAATATTGTACAAAATAATAAAACACTACGATAGAAACACTGGAAAGCATTGAATTTCATTGATTTGAGAAATATTAATATTTAGAAGTTAACATCGTGAAGCGTGTACATAATCGTTCTACGCGAAAAAATCATTATAAATTTTCGCTTATATTCGAATGAACGAGTCAAAGCCACTTTAACAACCGCACAAAATACACACACAGTGTACACACGTAGAAATCTTTGAAATACCCTCAGAACTAGTTCTCGAGGACAGGCTTGCACACAATCGAGTTTATATGGGTGAGAAGTGACCCGGGTGTTTGAAAGGAATTTTGGGAAGTGGATCGGAGGTTGGAACGATAGCGGTGTTTTGGGGCGGTTTAGAAGGGTCGAGCGAGGTTTCGCTAGGGTATTCTGAATGGTAACTCGCTTGGGGAGCTCGAGAGAAGGGTTTGAGAGAAGGGTTTCGAAGAGAGGGTCGGGATGTTAAGAACTGATTACTATTGAATCCTCCAAGAGGAGTTGTTTCTGCGGTTTCAAATTCTCCTCTACGTAAACGCGTATATACACTTCGATCGAGATAACTTTTCGTGTTTGGTGGTGGTTTGTTATTTTTGTTCAACCTTCTGTAACGATCGTTTGGGTCTTGTTTCATATGTCAGCATAGAAACAAACAACGAGCAAAAGTTTTTCGGTCATTGGGTATAAAAAATAATTTTTAACTGACTTTTAATCTAACTTAAACAAGTTTAAAGCAAGGAAATTTGATATCAGAAAAAGAAGAATGACTACGTGGATATATCAAATTAATCAATCAAGTAAATCAAAGTAAATTGAAAATTCAAGATCTTTAGGTTTTAGACTTACACCATTTTCATAATCGACAGCATATCTCAAATATCAGCCAGTAATTTTATCATTGGACTAGATGCTTATGCAAGTTTATCGTGAATTTATTATAAATCTATATATTTTGAATACAACTGGAGAACTAGGAAGCATAGTGCATGGTTTTAGTCGATGTTGAAAATTTATGCTATTCTTATTCAATCTTCTGTAACCATAGTTTTATCCATTTGTGTCTAGAGTGTACATTGCGCACGTCTATGCAAATTTATACAGTGTGGTTGGTAACTGGTGGTACAAGCTGAAAGGGGGTGATTCTACGCGAAAAAAGGAGTCGAAAATATAGAATAAAAATTTTTCGTTCGAGGCTTTGTTTTTGAGAAAATCGACTTTGAATTTTCGCTCGGTACGCGTGCACTTTATCGCGTCTCGTTATAACGGATCTCATTGTAGATCGTTGTCTCGATTGACGTTATTTTTAAAATTTTTAAAATTTTTAAATTTTTAAACTTTTAAATTTTTAAATTTTTAAATTTTTAAATTTTTAAATTTTTAAATTTTTAAATTTTCAAATTTTTAAATTTTCAAATTTTTAAATTTTTAAAGTTTAAAATTTTTAAATTTTTATTCTACATTTTCTACTTCTTTTTTCGCGTAGAATCGCCCCCTTTCCGCTTGTACCACCATTTGCCAACTACCCTGTATATCACGAGCATAATTGAAGGGCTGAGAATCGTGATGTTATGCGTTCGTTATCGTATAAAATTCAATTATTCGAATTTTTATCGCAAGAAAGATCGCAGGCCGCTTATGGGAGACAGAGATTTTATCAGAATATTTTACTTTGATCTACAGTTTCGTGACTCTACGATCCCCCTCAGAATCTACGAATTTCCTAACAAAATTAACTTACTCTTTCATCATTAGATTAGAAAATTCTTTGCTTAAAAATCCAGCAAAATCAACGTTAATTTACCGCGTCGAAGTCTATTCATCGAACCATAATTATCTTCGATCTTCTACTTCCTCGACGTCCATTTCGATTAATTGAAATAAATCCAATGAAGAAACGATTTCCTCGGCCGTAACGTGCAAAACGGAATTATTTTCAATTATATGTTTTCCCGGCCTTCGTTTCGGTTAATTGAATTAACAGAAGCAATTGGAACTCGTCCCTTAATATCTAAGTCAAATATCATCGGGCGGAAATTTCCTCAACTTAATTTCTCGCGCTCTTCAGTCGTAAAAGAGAGTCGGTAGATGATGCTCATCGTCGACAGGGAAACAAAGGCTCGCGAAATAATTCCACGGAACTTCGGCGAGTCTATGGTTACGCTGGTGCAACCCCCTCGACGCACCACCCTCCAGCCACCCCTCTAAGTCTCGACTCTATCACTTTGTCAATAAGTCAGTCGCCGTGCACAACATTATACCAGGGGATCGATATACACGTTGCTCCGCAGCTCGGCGAACTTATGCAATTCCTTAGCTTCTGTTGTCTCTTCTACCCGGCAAATTGATAAATACAAAGGCTGGGTATCCAAAACGTTTCTTATCGATTTAAATGTAAGTAGACTTTAGGAATAATTTAACGTTGCGATTATGGAAATTGACATTAAATGGAAAATGGGACTCTAATCGTAGGAATAAGTTTGGAAAATGGTGCGTATTTGAAAAATAGTGATATTCTAATATCTCGGACAGCTAAATAGGAAAACTTGCGCATTCATAGAAATTGACAAATACGAAGTTTCAGAATGGAAACGTTTCTTACAGATACAAAGGCTGGGTATCCAAACGTTTCTTATCGATTTAAATGTAAGTAGACTTTAGGGATAATTTAATGTGCAATTGTAAAAATCGGAATCGAATGCAAGGAAGATTTTAATTGCTGGAGTTATTGAGTTTGGAAAGTTGTATATATTTTTAGAATATTGATTTTATAATATTTAAAAAGGTGGAAAGGTGGAGGGACTCATTTGCAGATGTATAAATAGGTTTTAGGAATAATTTAACGTTGCGATTATGGAAATTGACATTAAATGAAAAATGGGACTCTAATCGTAGGAATAAGTTTGGAAAATATTGATATTCTAATATCTCGGATAGCTAAATAGGAAAACTTGCGCATTCATAGAAATTGACAAATACGAAGTTTCAGAATGGAAACGTTTCTTATCGATTTACGGAAACGTAACTGGAGTTTAGGGACAATTTAATGTCCTATAGCGACAGAAATTGAAATTCAACGGAAGTAAGATTGTAATTATAAGGGTGAGTTCGAAGATTGTTACGTATTTCGAGAATATTGATATCCTGATATTTATGAAAACTAAATAGGAAAACTTCCTAATGGATTTTATCTTAAACTTATGGATGTATAAAAGTTGGTAAATATGAAGGCCGGTTGATCGAAAGATTTCTTATTGAGTTAGAGAAATATAAATTGATTTCAGAAATAATTTCACGTTGCAAAATTGAGAGAATCGTGGAAATTTTAATTTCATGCTAATTCGAATGTTACTTAATTCTACGCAGAGTACCGATTTCATGAGCGCGCAAAATCGTAAATAGTGTTAGTGTAAAATTGTAAATTTGGTAGGGTGCGCTTTAGAAATTCAATTTTCTAAAACTACCAGCAGATATTTTAGAGCAGCGAAATCATGCAAACTTCATTTCTTGAATATCAAAGAAATATTTCAAATACTCAAATATACAGGGTGGTTGGTAATTGGTGGTACAAGCAGAAAAGGGGTAATTCTACGCGAAAAAAGAAGTCGAAAATGTAGAATAAAAATTTAAAAATTTAAAAATTTAAAAATTTAAAAATTAAAAAATTTGAAAATTTGAAAATTTGAAAATTTGAAAATTTGAAAATTTGAAAATTTGAAAATTTGAAAATTTGAAAATTTGAAAATTTGAAAATTTGAAAATTTGAAAATTTGAAAATTTGAAAATTTGAAAATTTGAAAATTTGAAAATTTGAAAATTTGAAAATTTGAAAATTTGAAAATTTGAAAATTTGAAAATTTAAAAATTTAAAAGTAAAAATTTAAAAATTTAACAAATTTTAAAAATAACGTCAATCGAGACAACGATCTACAGTGAGATCCGTTGTAACGAGACGCGATAAAGTGCACGCGTACCGAGCGAAAATTCAAAGTCGATTTCCTCGAAAACAAAGCCTCGAACGAAAAAATTTTATTCTATATTTTCGACTTCTTTTTTCGCGTAGAATCACCCCCTTTCAGCTTGTACCACCAGTTACCAACCACCCTGTATATGCTTTAACTATTCTTCAAAACAGTGCGAGTAGAACAATCTAACTTCCATTGTATGGGAAATCAGCTTTATCGAGACAAAATTCCATTTATGGAAATGAAAAGAAAAGAAGTTTTCAGTGGAATGAACATTTTTTAAGCTTTAGAGTTTCTCGCGCGATTCGCAATTTCCTCGAAACATTTACCGTTTCGAACATCGAATAGCGTGATCGGTGTTGCGAAAAGAGAATCTTTCATGATTCGGATTTTTCGGGGTCAAACGGTTCATTTGCCACGTCTGGCGAATTCCACGGATTCGAAGTAACTTTCGGTTGAAAAGAGAGTGGAAAAAATTGACCCGAAAAGTTACGGGCGTGCCACGATCTAAAATATTCAAGAGATTCGAGAACTACGAAAGTGGAAATGGGTCAATTTCTTTTATCAAACTGTCTCCCTGATCTCTTTCAAAGAAACAGAAACGTGTTACTCATCCTGTCGTTGGAGAAAGGCCACTAAACTTTCTTTCAAATACCTACGACGATCCTTCGCAAGTAGTCAAACAAGCGTCACCCGAATTTGGGTGACGCGGTAGTCAACGCGTTAAGCAGTTAACTGCGTCCGACGAGCGTACACGTCAAACCGAAACTTTAATGACGCTTATACTCGTCGCCGCTTGTATTTATTTACGCGCTCGATCACCTGACACGACCATCATGACAGATTTCTACGGCTAAATTTCTTTGCGCGGTTGACTGGTTAAAGTAAAGAGACCGGCACGAACAAATTACGAGAAAATGAAGCACTGTCCGACGAACACTCGTACGAAGTTTCATCAAAATCGACGTGTATCAGTCACCGAGGTCCCTTTGTTAGACAAAAGACACGGACGTGTACGACTTCAGGAATACGAGTTCTTCGTACAACTGAAAACACGCTCGAGCGTAGTTCGAACAACAGAGGCTCGGTTACGAGTTCATATAACTGAAGGCGAAGGAAAACTTCGCAGTTCTACTGTGTGTTTGTAAATCATGTGCAATTCCTGGCTGTGAGACGGAATAAATAAATAAATATTGTAGTATCGTGGACGAGGGACCTGGGGGGTGTCGGGCGAATTATAAACAAACGGTTGCGGAGCATGTGGTGGGGCTAAGACGAAAGACAAGGGGTTGCTAAGGAACGATAAACGAATGAACAGTCAGTGTTAAGTTGAGAAGCCAAAGATTGTGAGTTGAGAAGTCAGAGAGTGTGAGAGTGTTGTCGAGAGAGTGTGGTCCGCGTGAGAGAGAGAGAGAGAGAGAGCGTTGGATCCGTGGTGACGACAGTTGCAAATTGACCATCTAGTCGTCTTAATTGTAGTACGTTATTGTGATTGGTTCACGTTAAACAACCATCGTTTCCTGTTTAACCGACATCTGTTTAATCCATTTATTGTAAATAAGCTAATCGTAGTAAGGATCCTACAATATATACAGGGTGTTTCATGGCAAGTGGACACGCGAAACAAGTTCATCTAAACGAGTACCAACGGTCGAAGAAGAAATCGGCAAGTACGCAGAAAAATACAAAGAAAGAACGGCGACACGTCCAAACCAGCTGGCAGCCGAAGCGAGCAAAACTCTCATAAAAAGAAGACTAAAAAGAAAACACCCCACTGACCTCACTGAAGAAATAAAATAGTCAAATTCGAAGATGGTATCCTGCTGAGGATAGCCATCCACGTGTTATTTAGCAATTAAGTTAGAAAAATTTACGAAATATCCAGCTGGACAAATTGTAAAGTACAAATTAAATAATAATAAAAATATAAATGAGTGCTATTCGAATTTGTTTCAACCACTTTCGTCTTACGATAATCCGCTGGAAGATGCTGGAACTGACGGTCCTTGGCTCGTATGCAAGCTTGCAGTCGTCGTGTCAAAGAATTTCGCAATTTCTCAGAAATTCCACAGGAATGTCGGCGATCTCGTTGCACACGCGCACCAAGTATTTCAACAATTGTTTTCAAATGCAGAAATAAAAGTCAAGTGGGTTCAATGGGCAGTAAAAAGCTAATGGGCCAAATCTGGAGAATCTGCAGCAAAGTTCGCCGAACTTGCGAGGAAATCGCGAAGGTGAACGGCCGCGGATTTTTCAAACACCAAGGAGGCTACAACTTTGCAACAAGATCAAATGGGACACGCGTTTACGTGATTTTGTTTCCACATGTGCCGTGCGTTATGAGACACCCTGTATACGTTTATTCCGTCTCACAGCCAAAAATGGGATTTGCTTCACAAATACGATAGAACGAAGGTTCTGCCTGTGACTTTGAAGCAAAAGATTAAATAGGACACGTGTTTACGTGATCTTGTCTCCACACGTGCCACGTGTTACGAAGTATCCTGTACGGGTTTATCCCGCCTCAAAGCCAAAAAATTTCTCTTGATCTACGAATACAGTAGAACGAAGGCTCATCCTATAACTTTGAAACGAGATCGAGTGGGACGCATATTCGTACGAACCTCTTCCGCTGTTTTCGTGTCTTTTCTAAACTTCCGAATTGGGCGTCACGTGTTACGATACACCCTGTACGTTGTTTTATATTTCTTTGACGGTGTTTTCAGCTGTTTACAGTTTTATGGACGAACACGCAACTACCAGTTAGTCAGCTACGAGTTGTTCCAACGTGAATAATCCGAGGAACATTAAAAAGCGGATCATAGTCGCATCGTGGTATGGGAATAGGCTTTGGGAAGATCTCGTATCCGAAGAAACGATTAATTCACTGGCCACTTTCGTTAAACCCGTGCTAAGATCTTCGCACCGCTCTTTTTCGCCACTCGAACCACTTAGCGAAATAACGTTGCGGGCAATTGCAAGCCGTTTTACAATCGGCACTAAGCAAAGTCGATTGTTTCATCCTTCATTTGCATTGTAGGGCGGGCAGGATGAAAGGTTGGGCGAGATGAAACTCGCGAAGGATCAATCCTTTCCGCAAAAACAGCTCTTTTCTCTTGAAAACGATTAATTCACGAGCCACTTGCGTTACACGTCCGCTATTGCTATCAATGTCATCATGGTTTTGAGTGTTTCTCGAGAATTGTAAAATACGATTGCGTATTTTAATTTCATTTTAACGAGGGGTTTCGCTCATGTCGCGTTTCCATCAAATATCGTTGGAATTCATTTGCAATTCTTAAGCTGAAGATTCTGCGTAGATCATCGTAGATCGTACAAATTGGAAAATTAACTGATCGATAATTAACTGATTAACGAGAAGATAAAAATTGTATTAGTTGCACGACGTACTTGAACTTTTGTTAATTTTTTATTTGCTAATTGGAAACGTTTAATGCAATACTCAATATGGTTGGCAGATTCGGCTATAATCGAGTTCGTGAGAGAAACTACCCTCGGGAAAATGTTTAATCTCTTAGATAAGAACGCGTTCTAATAGTCGGAGGGTAGATTTGTTGATAGCGGAATTGATATCGTGAAGAATGATCTATACTCGATGATTTAATTATGCATAATTATTCTACGATATAGTTACAAGTACGCTCATATAAATGTTTACTTAGTTTTTATTAATACGAAGGAAACTTTGTTAAAAAAAAAAAAAGAATCGCAACGTACCGAGCAGAAACGAAAGATGCCAACGAGATCTCTCAAGTTAAGAGACAGCGAACATCGTAATAAACGTGCGCTTACGCAAACAAATATCGTAGCCTGACTACATTAAAAAACAAGTAACAAAGGAGTAAAGAAATGAAAGAAATTATCTTGCTAACGAGTCCTTTAATCGTTGTTTGATAATTGAACTATTTGTACTTGAAGGCTACAGCCTATTACCTCAAGCAGGTTGTTGCTTTTTGTATTTCTAGTTTCTTACGTTTTATTATTATTACAACGATATTTGTCGGAGAGGGACAGCGACCATAAAAATCATAAGCGCTCGGCAGGCGAAAAATACGCGAGTGCAAGTGCAAAGACGCCGTTGAAATCGCAAACTTTGCAGCGCAGACGTTCGTCGCCATCCGAGGAATTGCTTAGCCCGCGAGATTCGAAGCTTCCAAGCGACACGTCCATTTCCCTAAACAGTTCACTTGCTTTTAGAAACGAGACGAAGGAGGACGAGGAGCGAAAGAACGAACAGAAAGCGATGATAGTAAAAATCTTGACAGACGAATTGAAGGGGCAAAGTCGCGAGAGTTTCTACCCGGATTCCATTCCATTCATCGTTCGAACATCCACGAGGTGCTCGTAAATTTTCAAAAGGAGCAACAACAGCTCTCCCCTAACCTGGATAGAATAAACGTCGTATTGTTTGCTTGGAAAGGAACTGCACCTTCCTGGCTACCTTCGACTTCGAATCGAGCAACGGGAAAACCGATACGCACAGGAAGCAGGGTGTAAATCTTGCTGGGAGCCCGTTATTGGTGGTACGGGCGAAAAGAGGGTAATTCTTCATGAAGAAACAGGAAATAGGTCTTCTATACGATTCTTACACGGAGACGTTTGTTTTCCAGGCAAAGGAAAAATAAAACGTTCGATAAATTCAAGTTAATCCCGCGATTACAATAACTATGATTCTGTGTCGTTATTTTAAGGAGCAGGTGTTTGTCTTCGGGCAATACGAGAAATTGAACGTTTCATTTGAACGTTGAATTTTTAGAAAAAGATTAAATTAAATAATATGTGATCGTATGTAAAGTAAAGTGTAAATCAATTTTTCATTCAGAAAGTAAGAGAATAGAGGAAGATCTTCTGATTACCATGGTGAATCAGATGGTTAGTCAGATCTCTATATATTACAAGGAAAGTCACGTCATAAAGTTTCTCTATTGACGCTAGAAGAAATTTTCTGAATACCTAATTTCTACCAATATAGTGTTCTACGATATTCCAACTCTTCTCAGAAAACGTGCCTTTACTGGATAGAATTAAACTTATCTTTGCTTCTCAGATAGCTTTCCCAGTAGAAGTCTCTTGATTCCGTTTCTAGCATAATGGACTTATCTCCTTGGAGATAAAATGAAGCAAATGACTAACCAATTCTCTTGAATTTCAATACGATAGAAATCTTACTGATTAATTTCTCATCTGTAACTTTATCTTTATATGATCATCATCCGCGACGAGTATCTCTGCATAAATGTTTCTCGATTGACACAAAAACAATCTCACAGAGCTCCCAATTCAGCGCAGTTTTATAATGTCGCAACTTTCTTAGAAACATTGCCTTTTCCTGCATAAGATTAAACGTATCTCTGTTAGAAACTGGTACGTTGGTCATATATGAACTTATTACAATTGTAAAAATTGAACCAAAATCGACAGTTAGGGCGTTTTGAATATAACCGATAGATAGGAGATACTTTGAAATAAAAAGTGCCCCATTGAACGATTAAACATTTTTATTAGAGCATCGATAAAAAAAAATGAGAACAAATCTTGCATCTAACGGTGCACTGTGTTTGCGTCCATATCTTTGAGGCGCAATCTACGAATATTATTATAAACACAGCTTAGAAAATAATCGTAAATGCTGCTTTATAATCGTATAATTGAAGTTAGAAGCGTGCACATACCTTGCTATTATATATAGAACGAGCAAATACCGTTTACTAATATCTTCTACACGTTTCAACCATATATTCTGCACGTTTTGCTAACGACGAAACGACGAATGCGAATGGTTTGTCGAAATAAACGAAGCCTCGTTATAATACGTCGCTATCGACTGTTAGCAAGGCGCCACGGTGGTCACCCGTGACCACCAATACGATAAACGGTCCATTGGGGAAGAATGTTGTCTCACATCGTCAATTTATTATTATTTTGCCATTATATGCTTCGAATAATAAAAATACTCCCGTGGCGTCCTGAGCGAAACGTGCGATTTCGTCGTGCCAGTCAAAGTGTTTAAACAGAACATTCCTTCGTCTCTATCTATAGCATAATGAGCCTATCCCTTAATGACAATTGATAACCAAATTTCTTGAGTTCTATCACGATGGAATCCTTACTGCCCGATTCATCATCATCATCATCATGAACTAGAGATATCCTTAGCCTCAACCGTAACAAATATCATGCCATAAACGTGCTCGACCGACGTAGGAAGAAAAGATCTCGCGAATTCTCTGTCTACCGCTGTTTCGTTACATCCCAGCTCCGGCTAGAAACTTGCTTCTTCAGGTTGGTAGACCTGTACCTATTAAAGCGAACAGTAGAGATGAACTTTCTGGTTAATTTGAATACCGTAGCCGTGGGTGAGGCCTGTTCAGGGTGGCAGAAAAAGAGGGAGGAGAGGAGGAGGAGGAGGAGGAGAGAGAGAGAGAGAGAGAGAGAGAGAGAGAGAGAGTGAGTGGCGATGGCCAGCAGTAGTAAACCTTGGCGAAGTTAGTGGATAATTTCCGCGGATGTTCGAAATTAAAAAAGTTTACTCTCCGACGAGAGGATTTCCACGCTTCTTGCACGAGGCCACGTTAATCGCTGACTGCTCCTTTATCTTTCACCCCTGTCCATCTCTTTTTCTTTTTTTCCCGCCCTTTCGCAACCCACCCACCCACTCCCTTTTCCCTTGACCGTCTCTTTCCTAACGGAGAACAGAGCGAAAGAGACCGAACGCGATCCAAGAGGAACAGAATAATCTGAATTGCTTATCTGGCGCCCATTCGGTGGCTCTGAGATATTCTTCGGGGCTTAACGCGGTATAATTAAGCCGACAGAATTGATGGAACGCGGAATTGAGAGAGTCGCCGAGGAAAAAATTCCCGTTGAAAGGATTTCACGAAGAAATAAAATAATAAAAGTTTCTTCGATCCTTTTCACACATTTTCCTCCCGTTTCTCTTTCGCCGTTTCTTCGCGCCATTTTTATAATACAAAGTGGCTTTATCGAGCGGTTTTATAGCATCGATGAATAATAGCACCGTGCAGGTTCGAATAATACGTTCAATCTTCATTAACACTGGCTAAGTTCTTCTCGACATTTTTAATCCGATTGTAGTATTCTTGTCTTCTTCGACGGAATTTGATATTTTATTATTAGATCATCTTTAGACGCTGTATTTGTTGGATACTTCTTCGATGGAAGACGAGTTTTGAAGCAACTGAAACTTCGAAAGAACAGAACAGATACGCTAAATCTGTATGTTTGTTCAGATTTATATCATCGTATCGTTCTTATTTTTAGACAATATTTCGATATTATAATATACCCGTTACATAGAATTATAATTTCATTGGAGGATAAATGCAGAGATCAGTTATGGCCTTTTTTTAATATTTATTATTTTGATTAGATTAATTTATCTTTCAGGTATGGACAGCAAATCACATTTCAATGCGTAATTATAATATTTATAGGAACATCTCACTGTACGATTGCAATCATTTTCAGTTCAATACATTTTGATGCATCCTACATTTACCAGTTAGCTGTGTTTCACGAGTATACTCGTCATAGCTTACTTTCTTGGAACTACTTTTTTGGAATCTAATTCCAAACGTAATAATCGTAATTTTGATACAAAAATTCCAATGTCGAACAAAACTTCCATTTTCAGACAACGGTATAAACGTTGTTTTAAAATATTCCTTTGCTCCAATCCATTCGCATTAGTTTCATTGAAATTCAATTAATTATAAAGTACACACTTGTCAAAGACACTGCCAAGCGAGACTTCGATTTTTAAACAAAAACTACACATTTTGTTTGAAAATATTCCATTCCTTCAGCCCTTCCGCGTCAACTGAATTTCTCGATTATCGGAAATTAATCAATTTCGAAACACGCGTTTCTCAAAGCCACCGTATTGCAACTTTTACAGAAAAATCCCAATTTCAAACAACACGTCAATTTTCCTACAAAACTATGAATTTTGTTTCGAAATAATTCTCTTCTTGCATCCTTCCACGTTGACTCGCTTTCTCCACGATTATCCCAAGTTTCTTTTTTTATTATTTAATTTACACTTTACAATTTGTCCAGCTGGACATTTGGTAAATTTTTCTAACTTAATTGCCAAATAACACGCGGATGGCTATCCCCAGCGGGATACCATCGATGATCCCAAATGATCACTCTTTTTAACACACGCATTTCTCAAAGACGCTGTAACGACACAATGCGAAAGAACAATGAGGATAATTGCGTCGCAAGTATGGCACATGGGACGCAGACTTATTGCCGCGCGGGAAATAAAGAATTTCTTTTGAAAGACACTGGCGTCAGTGCGAAGTCTCCCTTTTACGTCGAAAACAGATTAACCTTGAACTGAATTTGAATCGCCCGACGTCCCTAAAATCCTGCCTAGCGAAGAGACCGGGTTCTGTTTGAATCCCGCGTTCCTAAAAGCTTCTCTCTCCTCTTACGTGGCGGTTCTTTATACCCTCGGCTAGTCGTTAAAAAAGTAACGCGGGGTGCGAGGTTTTACGAGAAAATAAAGTCGTGAAAAACGTGGGCTAAGGAGAGAGAGAGAGAGAGAAAAAAAAATGGAATAAATATTCGCAAAGAAAAATCGATGTGCTTGCTATCGCACTGTTTTAAATTAAATTCCGCAGGATAATATTAAAGAAGAACGGAAAATAATCGGCAAAGTTTTCCTGGATGTTATTGAAATTTATTGATTTCGAAAATCGCTAAAACCAATCTGCTGGATCAACCTTGAAAGAAAATATCGTGGGAAATTTTCTTTTTCAATCAGAAATTCCGCCGCTGTTTGCTGGATTAGGTGCACCATATGACATACCATTATGCTTGCACCGTATAATATACTCGAAAATATATTAAAGTAAGCGTAGAATATAACAAATAAATTATAATCAATTAGAAATTATTTGCAGATGAATAATTCGAAATAAATGTAATAAGAAGAACAATATAATAAAATATGAGCGAAACCTCTGGTCTCGTTACTTTTTTTTAGACACGTCTCGTGAAAACAACGGCTGAAGAAGAATATCCGAGGGAAGAAGGAAAAGGAGGCAGAGGCTAATTTCAAGAGAAAAATGCGGAAATGTATAAGAGGGAAATCGTTTCTGGTCGAAAGAGAGAGAGAAAGAGAGAGAGAGAGAGAGAAAAAAAAGGAAATTTATTTTCTGTAGTTTAGAGATAGCCACCTTAGAACGCTTATTAAACGACTGCTATTAGGTTAGATTCTAAGGGAGAAAAACGCAGTAGTTGGTAGGATAAGTGGAAGCTGCGATAAGCTGGTTAAGAGTTCTGGAAAAAAGGAAAGCGTTAGAATATAGGTAACCAAGTAACTTTAAGCCAAAGATACGGGTTAAGCACGGTGTATATAGGTTAAGGGAAATAAAGATATACAGGGTGTTCGCGCTGTTAGTTCGCAAAGCTTTTGTAGCTTAAAGTACGAGGAAAAGGTGGAAGAGGAAAAAGATGGTTCAAAGCGAACTACGTGTTGGCGATAATATTTTTCCGATAATTTCTAGGTGCGAGAATATAAGCGCATTTTACAGTTGTGCTAGTTTCGTTGGATGCAAACCTTCCTTTTCTTTTTCTCTACATCCTCTGGTTATTCTATCCACAATAGACAGATCCACCGAGATAGACCAGATTCCATTTTCTTTAATTAGATGAAAAACACGAATTTGCGTAAACATTCGCAGTTTATTAACTGTTGAAGCGGTCACCACTTCTAAGAAAACTCTACATCTGGTCTTTTTAGTTTTCTCAGGCACCGAAGCCATCGACAGCGTATGGACAAAAGACTGGGACGAAGACAGACCATAAATAGTAGACAGGCGACGTTGGCTTCTGGGTTTTCAGCTATAGGGTAACACTGCTAGCGTGAGGATCTGGACCAGTTCAAATTATATTTCTACTCGTAATTACACTTCTGTATTGAAATATATGTGGTATGGTGTGACGTCAGGGAAAGACGTGGCTGATTGTTTATAAACGTTGTCGAGATATGTTAACGTTGTCAAGGAGTGTTGCGAGCGTTACCAAGGTTTGTTAAGGGAAAAATGAGCGTGGTATTGCTGTCAGTGTTGAATTAATCGTGGTCGAGAGAAGCGTTCATCGTGTTGCTGTGACGTAGAAATAGTGATAAGCGATTCGTGAAACGCGATATTATATTCGATTTTGTGAGAGTGTAACAATATTGTGTTTATCATACTGTCTTTTCTGTTAATTTATAATAAACATTCCTACATATATTTTCTACCTTACAATTTATCCGCGCGTTTCTCTGTTTATACACCTAATGACCTCAACATTAACATGTACATACATATGAATAAACAGTCGGTCATTGCTACAAAGCGACTGCGCATGGCGTATGCCATCGACTTGGAATCTGTTCATGCAGCACGCACAAGAATCGCAATGTTCATTGTTGAGTGTTATAACGCGATGTACCGAGGGTTCCGTTAGGCCAGAATCACGCGACGGTCAAGGACAACCGTTATTTTTAAGACGTAGATTTCTAGCGTTACGACCATCCGCGTGCCAGCACTCGGCTGATACGCCAGCGATTTAGCAAATTTGCCATTGCGTGTATTTTGAACTTCTCTGTACTTTTCTATGCTACTTTACATAGCTACATAGCTCGATAACCGAGACTGTGTCGCAAGCTTGGACTTTCCAGACAGGAACCTAACGGCTGCCGCAACATAACTTGCATCCTCTGGAACATACCACAGGGTTGTGCGTTCCACCACTTCGACGCACACCTTCACACGGCACTCAGACTCGGTTCCTCTTGCAAAGGCACAACGTGTAATAGAAGGGAGGATACGAGGTGTGAAGAAGGCGGAAATAGACGATTTTCGGGGATAGAATCGTACGGAGTTTGAAGTATCGACAAATTCACATGTACGAGAACTCGGTCACACGAGAATCTCGGTGGAATAAGCAGAATCAGTCAGAACGGTGATGTCTGGCTGACTGCTGTTCACGAGCAAGTTATTCCCCTCTCGAGGTGTCCCCACTTACGTTGGCTCGAGATATTAAGTAATTGCTTTCGTTTTTTATATTATTTTATATTATTTTACCGAATTACGTATGATCTATTTTGCTCTATCAAAATAAAGATCAGAACGTTCGACAGATTAGGTTTCATGTTTGTATGAAGATGCGTCGTTGTAAAAGACGGGTCTGTGAAGGAAAGACACTTTTCGGACAACCTAATAGATAAACGAAAAAGCTGCGGGTGTGGTGGGAAAGATGCGTCGTTCTTGTCCCATGGCTCCACTGTCAACCTGAACCTCGTAGTAGGGGTACATCGGGAGGAGGAGAATAATTTATCTATAGTATATCTAAGAGCCGTGCAACGAGTGCGAGATATCAGCTATAAACAAAAGTTTGTATAAACATTGCCAGATAAACAGCTGCTTTCCTTCGATCGTCTCCAAATCTTCTCCAAATGTCTCCAAATCTTCTTCAATCGTCTCCAACCGTCTCCAAATCTTCTCCAATTGTCTCCAAATCTTCTTCAATTGTCTCTGAATCTTCTCCAATCTTCTCTAATCGTCTCCAACCGTCTCCAAATCTTCTCCAATTGTCTCCAAATCTTCTTCAATTGCCTCTAAATCTTCTCCAATCTTCTCTAATCGTCTCCAATCGTCTCCAAATCTTCTCCAACCGTCTCCAAATCTTCTCCAACCGTCTCCAAATCTTCTCCAACCGTCTCCAAATCTTCTCCAATCTTCTCCAATCTTCTCCAAATCTTCTCCAAATGTCTCCAAATCTTCTTCAATCGTCTCCAACCGTCTCCAAATCTTCTCCAATTGTCTCCAAATCTTCTTCAATTGTCTCTAAATCTTATCCAATCTTCTCTAATCTTCTCCAACCGTCTCCAAATCTTCTCCAACCGTCTCCAAATCTTCTCCAATCTTCTCCAATCTTCTGCAAATCTTCTGCAATCGTCTCCAAATCTTTTCCAACCGTCTCCAAATCTTCTCCAATCTTCTGCAAATCTTCTGCAATCGTCTCCAAATCTTCTCCAACCGTCTCCAAATCTTCTCCAATTTTCTCCAATCGTCTCCAACCGTCTCCAAATCTTCTCCAATCTTCTCCAAATCTTCTGCAATCGTCTCCAAATCTTCTCCAATCTTCTCCAATCGTCTCCAAATCTTCTCCAATTGTCTCCAAATCTTCTCCAATCTTCTGCAATCGTCTCCAATCGTCTCCAAATCTTCTGCAATCGTACACCTTTGACCGGATCTCGCCATGCTTCTAGCATTTTACCATATTGCATACCATAAACAGTGAGTCTTCCCCTTAATAAACTACATTGCTATTATTATTATTATTACTATCACTATCTTTATCATTATTATCATTCTACGAAAATCTCTCGAAAGGCCGATGAACCGAACACGTTTCAAGACAGCGACGCGTGGCGATAAATCGAAATTAAACGATCGGTGGTACAGCAGATCGAATGGTCTTGCATTTAATTACGCGTTGGTTTCCGGCTGTGGCTCTGCTGTCTTTGGTGAGTAACGCCGGAACATTTTATTCCGTGCTATTAATTCCGTTTCGTGGCGGAACAACCGGATTAACCAGAGGAACGATGGCGCCCGTTGAAATCACCGAATCGATCGACGAGTGTTACACGACTCGTCCGCCATTGATCCCCGTCCCGGTTTTGTTTCCCACTGCAGGGAAAACCGGTGGAAAGAGGATTAGTCTAGTTCGCCTCTCGTCTCTGATAGCGACAGTTGTCGGCTATTTCACGGACAGCCCTCCGGATAATTGATGATCAAATCCATTCAAACTTATTCTCCAATGTTATCCTCTTCTTTTCCCTCTGGTCACTCGAACGGCTTTTTACGGCTTGTTATGGCGTTATTGTGCTAATTATTCGTTTAGTTAGAGTTCTTTCTATCGTCGTAGAATTATCGTTTTAACGATGTTCCTTCCTGTTTTTAGCAGTTGAGTATATTTCACGCGTATTAAACGCATCTATTTCTCGATTCATCGAACTTTACCTTTGGTACTTCAATCAGAGGATTCTTCTTCTTATCGTTGCGGAATTATTGTTTCAATGCTATTTGCTTATTCTCTGTAGTTGGACATTTCAATTCATTTCATTTTTAATGAGTATACCCGTACCTATAGTAATTGTATATATCAAAATATATAGCTGTATCGATGATCGACCCGATACAGACTCATTCTCCGGTCTTGTCTTTTTCTTTCGCTTTTGTCACTTTAGTGGTTTTTCCTCCTCTTATTATTATTATTATTATCGTGGAATTATCGTCTTAACGAAGTTTTTATTCTTTGTGATTGAATATTTCACCTGTATGAAACGTATCCATTTTCCAATTCGTTGAATTCTTCTTTCGATGTTTGAGTCAGAGGATTCTTCTTATTATCATTGTAGAATTATTGCTTTTAACTATGTTCTTGGTTCTTCAGGCTTGAATATTTCACGTACAGAAAGGTATCCATTTCTCAATCTAACAATATCTGAATGTACAGAAGGGGTACGAAGATCGAAGTCGCTTTCTAAAGAATTTTTTTCCAAGAATCCTAATTTTTCTGCCATATAAATAAACAACGTGAGGATAGGTGATGTACGTTGAAAAATCCATCGACTATTTGCAGGAAAGTTCCGAAGGATTTTTCATCGGCGATTTCTCTTCTCCTCGTCAGAAACTCGATTCCCTGATAATTGATTCGCCATTTTCATTAGTATCGTGGCAGCGAGTCGTGCCATCTTTTTGTGCGCCTATTGTCGTTTCTGAATCGAACGAAGCTCGCGGAAGATCGAAGATAACAATCGAACCGGGTGAACACGATCCAGGCGCGGAACGACTACGAGGATAGGCTGGAAAAGGGAAGAAAACGCGGAGTCGCTTTTATCTGAAAAGGGAGAGGCCTCTGCGAACGACACGCCGCGGACAAAAGAAACGAACTTCCTCCCTCTGGTTCCCGATGGAGTGGCGAAAAAGGGAAGCGCAAGAAAAATGCTTCGTCCCTGCTTCGACGAGCCCTCTGAGCGACGTGCAAAAAAAAGGAAGAGAAAAAGGTAAAAGGGACGAGGGACTTTAGCCTCCGATAACAATAAGGTGTTAATTAAGCAGCTGATAAAGAGAGGCGGCTCGATTAATTCCGGAAGTTGAATGGAAATGGTCGACGTACAAAAGAGCCGCGTGCCAACCCCCTGCCAGGACACGTTTCTTCCTTTCACGTTCTTTATTCCCTGGGTATCGTCCATTTTTCAACCTTTCTGAGTTTTTCGGTCTTTCCTTTTGTGCTCTTTTGCCTGGGATTGAATTGCTAACTGAAAATTTTGAGAGTTGAAAGAAGATTGCGGAGGTTTGAGACGGTCCAGTCATTCTGTGAGTGCTATTTACATTGCTCTTGCCATTATCTTTTCTTCGATCTTCCTGTTTTTTAGTTTACTTTGGCTTGGTTTAGGTTTTGGAATGGAATTTTTGGGGTTGAAAGAGGATTGTGGGAGTTTGAGACGATTGAGTCATTCTGTGAGAGCTATTTAGGTTGCTCTTGCCATTATCTTTTCTTCGATCTTCCTGTTTTTTAGTTTACTTTGCCTTGGTTTAGGTTTTGGAATGGAATTTTTGGGGTTGAAAGAGGATTGTGGGAGTTTGAGACGATTGAGTCATTCTGTGAGAGCTATTTAGGTTGCTCTTGCCATTATCTTTTCTTCGATCTTCCTGTTTTTTAGTTTACTTTGGCTTGGTTTAGGTTTTGGAATGGAATTTTTGGGGTTGAAAGAGGATTGTGGGAGTTTGAGACGATTGAGTCATTCTGTGAGAGCTATTTAGGTTGCTCTTGCCATTATCTTTTCTTCGATCTTCCTGTTTTTTAGTTTACTTTGGCTTGGTTTAGGTTTTGGAATGGAATTTTTGGGGTTGGAGGAGGATTGCGGAGGTTTGAGACGATCGACTCATTCTGTTAGTGCTATTTAGGTTACTGTTGCTATTATCCTTTCTTCGATCTTCCTGTTGTTTAGTTTCTTTTGCCTTGGTTTAGGTTTTGGAATGGAATTTTTGGGGTTGGAGGAGGATTGCGGAGGTTTGAGACGATCGACTCATTCTGTTAGTGCTATTTAGGTTACTGTTGCTGTTATTCTTTCTTCGATCTTCCTGTTGTTTAGTTTCTTTTGCCTTGGTTTAGGTTTTGGAATGGAATTTTTGGGGTTGAAGGAGGATTGTGAGAGTTTGAGACGATTGAGTCATTCTGTGAGAGCTATTTAGGTTACTGTTGCTATTCTTTCTTTGATCTTCCTATTGTTTAGTTTTTTTCGGCTTGGCTTAGGTTTTAGAATGGAATTTTTTGGTTTGGAAGAGGATTGCAGGAGTTTGGAATCTTAATAATTGTCAATGTAATTAATTATAACATAGATTCGAAAGAACAAGATAATAAAATTCCTAATAAACATCGAGGTTTGTTTATGTTCACGCTTAATTTTTCTAGATGGTTGTAGGCTGTCGAAAAGTCTGACAAAATACACTTAATGGTGTCTTCGCTACATCATACAATCGATTTTTATATCAAATGCGAATGAAAATGTAAATCAGATTTAAGATAAATCTTGTAAAACCTATGACACGGAAATTGCGTTACTTCTCAAGAATTCTCAAATCCACCAAGAATTCATGGAAGTTATATTATTAATTTCCAGTCTTGAAATTTCTACGACGCGACGTCCCACCCGAGTTTCCTGCTTTCATCGTTTTCGAATTTTCCTTCCTCCGCCATATCAACGTTTGCCAAGCGAGCTACGGGTTTGGTTGGGCAAACGGGCGGAATTTCTCGAAGCTCTTAGCTCTCCGATTCTCCAATCTTCTCCCCTCGTCCCAATGATCGTAATTTAATTGAACGTCAAACACTGTGGAAACACGAATCCATCTTTACAATTGCGATCGATTCGAGAATTTGGAAACTAAAGTAGCGATTCGTCGCGACAGAAGTCGCCTCCCATTCCACGAATTCTGCAATATAAAGATCGATCTTCCAAACAACAATTATATTATAATTATATGTAATATATTATATCAAAGATTATAGAATAATATCATATAAATAATATATTAATATTCATTAAAAAAAAAGATTCAATTTGGAAGCAGCAGGTAACAAAATAACGATAACATTGCAAAGTTAATGGAGCACTTTGATAACAAATTAATATTACGATAAACAGTATAACACGCAGGTAATTATACATACGCAGTAATTGATACGCTGACTGAAACGCGAATTTCGTACATTTTGTCCTATCAGCCGCGATACATTAAAATATCTTACCCCGTAACTTTTTCCACAATTTCTACAAAATATTATACTCGTGCCTATTTTTTTCCAACAATTTCCCAACTCCATAAAATCTAATTTGTCTGCGCAAAAATTCTAAAATCCGTCAAATTTGATAAAACGCGGGTCACCGTGACGATCAACGTGTTAAATGATTCTTAGGCAAAGGGCAGGAAGCTAAAAGTCAGAAAAATATCACAAACCGTGGCAAAACTACGAAATAAATCGCGCATGCTTTCCGAACGGAAGTTCCTTTACGTATCCCGCCGGAAGTGGATAAAACGAGGGCGCAAGATGGTCGAAGGAAAACCGAACGAGATCAGTGAGTTTCACAGCGACCAACGTGTTCATTCTTATCTCGTTTTAACCTCTCCAACCTTTTTAACCGGCCGGATTTTTCCCCGTTGAACGTTCGCGAAACTTTCTAATCGTCGGACGTTCGTTGGGTCGAGCAAATAAGAATCGTCGATCGGTTGCTTTCGATTTTTCCTTTTCGCTCATTGGCGAAACTTTCCGATTGTCGGACGTTGCTCCGAAAAAAAAGGGAATCTGTACGTTTCTTTTGTTCCGCGATTCACCGATCGAATCATCGATACTCTTATAATTTCCACGATTGTCTTGTCAGCGTCAGCCTGACTTCTGAAGCTGAGTATATCGTGTTGCGTCGATGTTCTTCGACACTCTGATTGCCACGATGGTCATTGGTGAGCTTGGACTTCTTACAATTGTAAAAATTGAACGAAAATCGACAGTTAGGGCGTTTTGAATATAACCGATAGATAGAAGATACTTTGAAATAAAAAGTGCCCCATTGAACGATTAAACATTTTTATTAGAACATCGATAAAAAAAAATGAGAACAAATCTTGCACCTAACGGTGCACTGTGTTTGCGTCCATATCTTTGAGGGGTAATCTACGAATATTATTATAAACACAGCTTAGAAAATAATCGTAAATGCTGCTTTATAATCGTATAATTGAAGTTAGAAGCGTGCACATACCTTGCTATTATATATAGAACGAGCAAATACCGTTTACTAATATCTTCTACACGTTTCAACCATATATTCTGCACGTTTTGCTAACGACGAAACGACGAATGCGAATGGTTTGTCGAAATAAACGAAGCCTCGTTATAATACGTCGCTATCGACTGTTAGCAAGGCGCCACGGTGGTCACCCGTGACCACCAATACGATAAACGGTCCATTGGGGAAGACTGTTGTCTTACATCGTCAATTTATTATTATTTTGCCATTATATGCTTCGAATAATAAAAATACTCCCGTGGCGTCCTGAGCGAAACGTGTGATTTCGTCGTGGCAGTCAAAGTGTTAAGGTCCAAGCGTTGTTGCTTGTATACAGTTAGTTAGTGGGAATCGTGTTGTGATCGGTCGAGCCAGGAACAGGTGTCGAATAATTAGAGCCAGGAAGACGATCTGCCAGATCGAACTGGAACACCAGTAGATAGGACAATAGTACTCCTTGCAACTGTTAATGTGGTTGGTGATGTTTCACGATTTGTATAGCCCCTCGATACTTTCTTGGAAAATGGTATAGTGTCATTGCTTTAATCATGGCTTTTTCCAAGTGCACGTGGTGCGTCATGTTCCTATAAGCTGTTCCGCTACGGTCGATTCTGTGGAATATCCTGAAGAATTGATCTGTGATGTTCACGAAACATCGGCTTACGAAGCAACACTACCGACGAATTTGTAGCGGCACGCGAGCAGGACAAATTCAAATCCTGTTGTTGTTTTGTTTCGGAGTATCATGCCCGTTAGATCACAGGTATTGCAAGGAGTAATGAACTTCGAGCAAAACAATGTCGCCGCTACGTTCAACCGTCAAACGCAGTCGAGTTCAAACTTTCCGACTGTCCCCCGACCAGTATAAATAAACAAACGAAATGACGAGCGAGAAAGTTCAGCGATCGCAGCATAAGCGTACAGACGCATCAGACGTATATACGGAGTTTCTTGAGACTGCGCGTATTTATTTCGCGAAAGTTATTATATCTGGACTTGTGCTTTGTGTCAAATCAATTTTATAGACAATATATTTATCTTAAATAAATTGCTCACAAACAGTAATCTGTATTTCGTGATATCTGATAAGATCAATCCTCTACAAATTCATCGATATTTTTATTTTCGGTTCTCGTCACAGTACAGAAGAATCTAAGGTAACGAGTTGCTTGTAACATTTTTTAGGAAAAGCGAGACAATTGTCTCGATTATTCCTGGATTTTTAGTACCATTTTTGATTGTCGTATTTATTTACATTTTTTCATCTGGCTTGCCATGACAGAGAGAGAGAGAGAGAGAGAGAGGGAGAGAGAGTGAATTTTATTTTTATTTCGTGTACATGGGGTGAACCATGGAACAAATTCTGTTGTATGTAACCTAACTGCTCTGAAACGCCACTATTTGCACCAGGAGCAATTACCATCACCACATTATTCCACTTCGATAATTCTCACATTTATCTTCGCATGCACTCAACCTTCTGCACCTACCCTTATCATCCCCTAAACTTTCCCAAGCCCATTCACAATCCTCTTCCACCTCTCTGTAAACCATATTTACTTTCTATTTCGCTCACACTATCTTCTTCCACCCTCGCCCCATACCATTTCATTTACACGATACGTCTAATTTCAAACATTTTCCTAGCTTCAAGTATGTACATCTCTCTCTCTCTCTCTCTCTCTCTCTCTCTCTCTATGCATTCATATGTATTTCGTGGTAATTAATTTGTATTAATTAATTGTTTACAGTAACAATTACAAATTAACAACGTCTAACTATCGTATTATATTTATAATTTGTATATAGCCAAACTGTATAATAGCATAACTGTATATAGTTAAATTTAGAGAGAGAGAGAGAGAGAGAGAGTTCCAAGGATTTAAAGAAAATATCAGCTGAGAATGTCGTTTCTTTATGAAACTATTTAACGACAGATCTATCAAAAGTGAAAGAATTAATTTCCAAACTATCGACAATATACCGCAACATTCTCTTTCAAGTTGCAGATTTAACAATAGCAAACTGGAACCGCCGAGAGGACAAGTTCCTTGATATTTCCCTGAAACGAAACGTAGTTAAAATACGGTGATAAATTTCCCAACAAGTATAAAATAAATATTCTAAATAGCGTTGCGTAAGAGCCTGTAAGTTTGGCTATAACGTAAACCAAATTCTGCAAGCAAATTTCCAACATCGCGAGCTTCCGGATTATCTCATTCGACGAAAAACGATTAAATTTCGAAGAAATTTAGATTTGCAACAGAGTGGCGCGTATAACTCGAATCGGATCGAATTAAAACGCGATTCTTAAAATTACAAAGTCCAGTGGAAGGATGCGACTGAAAGGCATAAACATAGAATTGAGTCAGCTGCGAAACGAGTACAGTCACCAACGATAAATATAAACGTTTGTCTCTGCTCGTGATTACGGTAATTAGCCGGCGAGCTAATTGAAAACTTTGAGTTACGTAATCGCTATATAATTCAAGTACGACGTATAATTAAATGAACATATACGCGACTAAATTACACCACTCTAATTGAATTAGAGAAACTACGATCAGCAACTCATCCATTCGCCGCTATTCACCGATACTTACTACAATTTACTAATTTCTTTACTAATACCGTTGATTATTAAACGTCACGTTATTAAACCTACACAACACGTGTGAGGATTTTTGATCAACGAATCGACGACACCCCTCTATTTGCACAATACGTCTAATTTCACAGACCCGATCGTTTCCCAAGCTTCTCTACAAATTTCTCTTGGAAACTGTGTAGCTGTGTATCCGTCACTCTGTTTCCAGACAGGGTTCATCCCCCTGTTCCTGGTCGTCGCCGGCGTCGTCTGCCACGCTTTAATCCCCTTTCGGTCTCGTTCTCAAAGCGGCATCCATATTTACGAACGGGCAACAGTCGAAAAAGGAGGAAAGGGAAACGAGGAAGGTGCGGGCGGTCAAATATTTGCCAGCCACGTTTCAACCCTTTATCGACCTGTTGACACGTCGGCATCCGGCCATTTTTATCGACAATATTGTCTCGATATCAAAAGGCAGCCTTCCATCCAACCCTCCGATGCTCGTATAATCCAAGCCGCCTTTGAACATCTCGAATTTCGCAATAATCCAGGATCACCCGTGTCTTCTTTTTTACTTTGCTGTTCCCTTGCTTGCTTTCCTGAATTTCGTTCCTCCCTTTTGCTTTCTTTAGCGCAGCCTAAACACCGGCGATGATTCGTTTATTAAGCGCTTGCCGAACATTTTACGCTTCAGGCGACTCGCTTCATTTCGTTCGCAGGAATTTTACCTAAGTTTCCAGTTATGTCCAGGAGAAAGTTTGATTTGAAACAGTTCTTTGTCAGGAGAAATTTATGCTTACCCATGTACAACAACATAAATGTTGTGCGTTTATTGTTTTCTTATAAAACGAAAGGAACTTTTGACACGATACGTAAGCTACGTTTAAATGTAAAGGAGGAAGAAACACGAAGGTAAAAGCACCGAGAAGTAGATTTTACGCGTAGGCGTCGGATGAAACGCGACCCCTGCAGAGAGCTAAACGGAAAGAATCGAAAGACGCGGTTGGGTTTCCGGGTGCAGCGGCCGGAAGTCCCTAAAAGACAGCCTTAGCAGTATCTCGCTGATCGAAAGAAACTGGCCGTGGACACGTTCCTCTCGTTATCCTCGCTGTTCCCTTTTCGAAGCCGCGTTTGTCCTTTCATTTCGGTCACGTCCGACGTTTCGCGTGGCCCCACGTGCTGCATTATTCACGAGACACGGTCCTTCGAGGCCTGGCGAGTCCTCTCGATCCCCTCGAGAACGACGTACTTTCGATCGGCACCGGTTTTACCTTCTCCTCCTCGGCATCGTTTCGTTCAGTTGACGGCCGCGATTTTAATGATTAATGGTTTCAGGGGGAGATATTCGAAGATTGCCCACGCCGCTTCCATGGAATTTCATCCGCGGAATTTCAGTCTCCATGAATTTGATTAATTTTCCAAGCCAGGTTTAACGACGATCGCGATGTTATTGAAATAGCGTTCGAACGGTTGGAAAAAACGTATAATTCGTTTCATGCGACGCGAGAATAATTTTTCTATTAATCGTTGTTCGTTTGTTTGTTCATTTGACGGACGCAGGCCGTTAAGTATCGATTTGCGCGATTTCTTACGAGCTGTAACGCGCACGTTTCGAAGAAGGTTACGCGCGCGTGAGAAAACTCGACGATTTCGCCGAGTGTCGTTCGCAGTTGACCAAAGTCTATCGATATAATCTGTTAACATAATTATCATCTAGGTCAGTCCGGTATTTAGCGATACGAAAGAGTTGCCTGCTCATAATTGCTATGATAGAAGATGGGTTTCATAGTATAAACGTTTGAAGAGTTTCTGCTCGATTGACTAACCGATTGAGAATTTTAAAAACCAAGGTACGTTGTGGCTCTGCGCTATTTAAGAGATACTCAAAGCGTTTAGAATATTTTCATAGTTGTGGCAAGCTTTGGGTATCGGTTTGTTAATCTGGAAGACGACGTATGTTGATTTAATTTTGTTATGTTTCTTTCTGAAATGTTAATAGTTAAGAGAACCATCGATTAGACAGGTGTTAATTAAGACAGATATCTTGGGATTAGAGACGATTTTTATAGAATTTTCTCGAAATTTCTATGTATTTGAATTACCCTTTTGATATTTCTGAATGATTGGAAAAATTAATTAGGCTAATTAATGTAGTAGGACAGAAGTGAGATTTTTATTTAATTTCGCTGAGCTGCTTGAATCAATGTAAGTGGTTATATAAATCTCGTTATACAGACGATGTTTTAATGCGCAGCGTTGCTTTCGGATACGAACAATCTTAGCGAAGTTACAAATTTGAAACTCGAAACTGCTAATGTGAAATTTGAAATTCAGCGTTCCACGCAGAAAATTTGAAATTTGATTGGAGCGGAGCCGAGTTGATCAGTTTGACTAGCGAGTGGCTCAATTTAACCCCTTGATACCGTGCTACGTAGCTCGTATCTAATTCATTTCACGACTTACCCGACCAAAATTGAAATACCAGACCGTTTCAACGACTTCATTTACGATGTTTCGATTTAGCGTTGCATTAACCGTACAGTAATTACCGCGTCATCTATTTCATAATGGATTATCGCAATTTTAATATTAGGAAATTAATTTAATTCGATTGAACATAAATGAAAAAGGCCAAGTGCCATTATATAATTAATTCATAAACGAACAAGTTTAAATTTTCATCGTCATTCGTCATCGTGAATCGCCCGATCAAGTCATTGTCTGATACCTTACGAACGCGAAATTACATTGTCACTTACGGTTTGAAATTTCCAAAAGAAATTCCCAAAATGAGAATTTCCAAGATAATCGGACAAACCTAATTTCTTTCCCAACCTTTATTTCAATTTCCTGCGTCGTTATTTCCAGTCTCACTGAACAAACGCACTGTATGCACACGATCGTTCTTCAAATAAAAAGCTGTACATCGTAGGTAGAGATTTTTGCCTCAAAGAAAGAGGATCGTAGCTACTTCGACGACGCGATCCATCAACGTTTCCACCCTTGGAAAACCAAGGAAAAGCGATGAGAAGGGTGGCAATACTCGACGCATGTCCTGTTCCTAGCGAAGAACGAGAGAAACACGACTTCATGACTGAAAACACGTCGTGTACCCTTCGTGTTTTAGATAGAAAACGATAGAAGACTGACAGAGACGAAACTTTAGAGCGAAAGAGGTTAGGAAGAAACGATTTAATGTATGACGGTAACTCGAAAACCTTTTGGGCCTGTCATTAAATGGAAATTTTCCTCTTTAGATCTATCGTTATACTAACGATTCTACAATTCTAACTATACAACGATTCTAAGTACCTTTAATCGCACGTTAGAACGAAATCTAAACCTAACCTAAAAGTCGCGTTGAATTTCGTCACGTTTATTTATAAATTTGCGTAGCGTGCAAGCAAGCGACGTTAATTTACGATATTTAAAGATATCGTTCAAAAAGATGTTGCGAACGATTGCACGCATTTTTCCTTTCATATGAAAACTAAAGCTGAGCTAACCTAAAACTCACGTTGAATCTTGTCGTTTTATTGCAGTACAAGTGGCATTATCAAGGTTTGAAAAGGTAAAATATCGTTTAAAAAGACGTTGAAAACGATCGTATGTATCTTTTGTATTATATTGAAACTAAACCTAAATCTAACCTAAAACTGTGATATGGAAATTGATCAACTATCGTTTATCTAGGTATTTACTGATGGCGACGCAGATGCTTATTAAGTTCCATTTGTTTTTCACTTATTATCTGTTTATTACCTCTTGTTATTCAAATTTATCATTAATAAACATCAAACTAAACTTCTGCTTTACTCGTTTACGCCCTGCCATTTAATTTGCGTTTATGCATGCAGCTATTTTTAGGTTAGGGCTTTCGTACGAAACTGAAAGTATGTACGTACTTAGAATTGTTTTTGACGTATTTTCTAACGACATTTTCTCTGCTTAAATCGCCCTTTTCAACATATTGAAGTTTAAGAAAAAATCGCAAAGTATATTACCAAATAAATTATTATTATTGGTACTACTGACTGCCAGTTCGTTTAGAGAACGAAGCCACTACACGGCTAATAAACTGGCTCTTAAAATATCGAATATGGTCATGTACCTTCTATTAAGTCCCACGACACGTCTACAATTTCATTAAAACAACTCGCCCTTAAAATGGTTTAATCGTGCACGATCTGTATGGTAGTACGAAACATACACACGGACAAGAGAAATCGTGGAAACGTGGATAGTTCCCTTTTGCTTTTTGGATGGTAATACTCTGCTCTGCTCTCTGTTTCGAGTTGTTCGGTCCACGGGTTTGAATGGCCGTTAAACACACCGGGGACAAGGAATACACGAGGCACGCGCGCTCTGAGACGATCTTCGACAACATCTGGCGAAGATCTTTCGATGGTTTAATTAGCTTGCCCAAGAAATTACAACATCGAGCGTTAATTACAATATTAAAGCGCCAATTGGAGATGCTAACGGTGATGTTCGTAGAGAGGAAAAACGAAGGAAATTGGGGCGGCACACGAAAGTGGAAAAATCGAATCCTGGAGGATGTTGATAAATTTTCCAATGAAATTGATATTTTAATATATTAAATATATATCGATATATTAAATTCGTATGTTTTAAAACATCGAGAGGGTTCCGTACTTCGTAATATTAAGTTTGAAACTCTCGAATTTCGGGTGGAAATTTAACTTTCAAATTTGTAATTTAATAAGATTCACGTGTATAGGTACTACCACATCAATTTCCTCAGAATATTCTATCATTGATTTCCTTCGTGCGTATCATACCACAATGTAATCACACGGTCCGATCGCTGTTTGCTTTTTCTAGTTCGTCTAAGAATCGAACGAAACGAAATTCATCGGATCGCTACATTTCATCGTTACATTTTAATTCTTCAATATATTGGAAAGCAAAGTATCGCAGAAGCTTGCAATACGTCTATTCGACAACATTCCAATTTCCTATCGCTTCGTCCTTTAAAAATATTTCCCAATTCTCTTCCATATTAGAATGTAATTTAAAATCTCCACCACTACACATATATTTTGCCAGTCTATTAAAAAATCGAACGAATCGAATTTTTCCGCTCTATTCCATTTTCCCGCCATTATAGAAACCCATATTTTAATCCTTCCATGTACGTACATATATTTCGCAAAAATAAAAATTCTTTCGCCCCTTGTAATATTCTCTTTTAAAATTCTGAATTCCGTCTACCCGTGTTATACTGTTCCAACAATCTGTCGACCATCCGTTTCTTTAAACATACTTCTCCCTATTCGATATCTTGTATCCTAAATAATATCTACGTGTATGTTTTACATTATAAATACAGCAGAATTACAGGAAACTGTCCTGGGGACAAGTTTCTTCATATAACCAGGTCGTTCATGTAACAGTGTCAGAGCTGCGCAGAATTACAATCGAATTATACTGCATAAATTGTAATTACAAAATAATCTAATTACTGTTCCACTACATCGCAATTCGTAATTCTGATCAACGCGATACAACTGCGTCCATTTCTCTGCATCTATGGTTTTTCGTTCGGATAATAGGAGTTCATGTTCGTATAAGAGGATTTCACGAAACATCTGCCCTTAAATACGAAATAATGTTGCAAACCTATATCGACTGTGAAACACGAGAGCGTATCGCATAACGCGTGCCTCTACTGTTTAGAGTTTAGACGCGTCTTATCGTTAAACGTTCGTATAAGTGGATCGGTATCGTCTCAGTTTCGTATAGTAGTTTCGTATAGTTTCGTTTGTTGCTGAGAGATAACGGCGATCTATATTCCAGTAACCAGTTCGTTTCGCGTAATTTCGCGTCAACCTGTTCTCTTTCAGCGAGTTTACTAGGGTCGTTTTTAACATCTTTTTCGTCGCTGTTTCTTCCATCTAAATTCTACCACGATGTGTACGTAGTACAATGTAAAGCTCCCAGTAAGCGTCTTTGTGTTTCGGCTAGTTTCGAGAATCAGTGGGCGGATTTTGATGCGGTTTTCGCTATTTTAAAACAGCTTTTCTCGAGTAAAGTGTAGACGCGTGAAACGCGACAAACGGAAGCGGAAGTCGAGAATACGAACCAGAGACAGTTAATATTCGCAACGCAACAGCGACCTTCCTCGTTGCGATCGTGTTTTGTCTGGAATCGCTGCGACGATATAGCGCGGCAATATGACGCCGTCTCCCAGCAACGTTTTTCATTTTTCGGCGTGCGGCACGTCAGCAGAAGGTTCGCGACCATCGGTGTATCGAGATTATATCGTGGCAGACACAGTATCCAGGTACAGGACGTTTATCGAGTCGATAGAAATTCGGGAAATCGTCAGAAATATTATTGAAAAACATTATACGAGGTGCTGGGAAAACACCGGATGCATCAGCTATTTTTATAAAATTTCAAAAAGTAAGAAACGTAATCGCGTGCAAAAATTCTCCTACAGATAGAGGTTGTCCACTTTACGTTCGAGAAGCGTTATTTTAAAGAATATTAAATGACACGGGGTTTTAAGTAAATTCGGAAACTTCGTCAGGATTTTTATGCAATTTAATAGAATAATAAATTTTCCTTAGTACCTTTCCAGCGGAGAAATTGTTTCAAGCATATCACGTTAAAAAACGTTACTGGAAGTATCTTTGAATATGCTCATTGACGTTAAAAAAAAATATTACACTCGTTAAATGCTGCTGGGAAAGTTCGTTCGGATTTTTAACTCTTTGGTCGATGTAAAAAATTATATCGAAAAGTTTTTCGCCGAAAAACCTGAGAGCTTCCGGAAGCATGGAATATTCAAGTTGCGTGAAAGACGGAGAAAGCTTTCGGAACAAAATCGCACCTATGTAATTCAATGAATTTTTTTTTTATTTATTAAAATTTATTGAGCATTGAGAATTTTCAGTAATTTTTTCTGGCGTGGCGCAGTGACATGGCTAATTATTTATAATAAGTTAATACTTATTATAGATAAGTATGATTTACAAGTAAGTAATTCAATGAATGTACATGAAATTGAAACGTAAATCGAAACCAACTATCCCAGCGTCCCTTTCAATCATTTTTTTAATCACTTCAAAAACAAATTCAAATTGGAAATTCAGGCTATTTCGCACGTTATGGATTTCGATAATTAAATCTCAATCCGCGACGACAAAAGATTATTTAAAGATGGTTCGTGGCAAACAGGAGGTTAAAAGCCGCTGCTGGACTATACATCATGTACCATAAATCTTTCTAAAAAAAGAATCGAGAAAAATGCAATTCGCTCAATTCCATTTTTCCACCGCTATCTCTCCACTGCTGTTCGCCTAAACGATCCACGTCCACCACTGAAAAAAAAAAAAAAAAAGAAAAAAGCCACCAACCGCCACGTTCTCAGTGACGTTCCTCTCCCTAACGTTAACTAACGGCTAGTGGTACTCGTGACAGATATAACCCGATTACAGCACGCGTTGCGAGTCTGCGAATAAAATTAGTAGCCACCACGGTGAAATGAATTTGGCCAGGTCAGAAGCTGTCGCGTCGTCGGTCTACGTCGCAGACCAATCTCTCAGGATGAAAGAGAATTTGCCGGGCCGTGCGAAATCTCAAAATTGCCAATTTGAATTAGTGGTCTGCAGCGTCGCTTTTCCAACGACCCGAAACCTACCTCTCTCCATTCTACTCCAATCTTTGATGAGTGTGTCCTGTCTGTTGGTTTTTTCCCCCCTCCAACTCTGCCACTTCCAACGACCCTCAACCCTTCCGCCCAACGTTTTATCATCGGCTGTGTTGTATCGTTGCCTCGCCACAGTCCTTCCAACAGCTACCACCCCTTCCCTGTCCTGGTCCAATGAATTTGTACATCGAAAGGGACGAGTTTCCAACTCTGTCGCTTTTTTTTTGTTTCTGTCTTTTTCTTTTTTGTAGTTGCGAAGTGATGAGGTTTAGTCGCTTCATTTGCGAAAGGCTTTTTTGATTGGAACTGAGGCGCAGTCGAGGTGGTTTATTGGAATTCGAGGGTTGTTGTCTGTTAATGGACAGGGGATCAAGGGATGATTCGACGGTTCAAGAACTGCACGGCCGAATAGGTTCGAAAGAGGCGAAGATCGTCGAATTTTTTAAATTTAATAATCATCAGATTTTAAAGTGCAGATTAAGCGTGTTTGAAGCATCGAGTTTGTTGTACGGTTCGTTTCGTCGAAGGGGCGGTTTTGACATTTTTCGAATATTTATTTTGTTACTCGCTCCATGCGAGGCGTGCGCGAGCAACACGACAATTGACGTCGTGAAATGAAATGAATGAAACGGTCGAACGAAGCAAGTTCCGATTGGCTTTTAAACAACAGTAGAGGGTTGTATTTGGGTTGAAAAGTTACGTTCGATTAAAAGCAGAAAGTTGACGTTCGATGCGTTCTACGTACATTAAACTATCAATAATATGACGAGAAGCATGGAATCTGATGTTCGATACATTCTACGTACCTTAAACTGACAAGGGCGCGACAAGAACTGCGAAATCTCGAACGAGTTGGCCGTATGTGTTTTCTATGCTTTTAGGTTGATGGTAAAACAGTGCGAGAAGAATCTGAACGCAACATGGCCCTTTGTTTGTTTTTCGAGAAATTAATAAGCTGTTGCTAGTTAACTCATTTTATAAATTCTTTTAACATCGTAATATTACGCTTTCCTTAGCATTAAATTTCTACAATTCATTTTGATATTAATTTTCCATTATTTTTATTTATTACAATATTCCTCGATAAATTGTAAGTCGGAATTGTAATAAAAACGTTTCAAACATAGAAAAGTGTGGAAACGCAATTTTTCGGAAACAAAGGTCCATGTTGCATTGAGATTCTTTTCGCACTGTTTTACCATCAACCTAAAGCATCGAATATACAGTGCACATACAGACAACTCGTTCGAGTTCTCGCCATCCCCTTGCAAGTAGTTCAACATAACTTCCGAAATTCCACACGGTTCCAGACACAATTTCGTGGGGAAATGACCGTAAAATTTGTGGCAAATGAATGGAAAGCGACGAAATTGTGTCACACTGTTTCGAATTTCGCAAGTTACGCTCACGCTGACTGCCACCTTGGACGACATCATTCCACGAAGCGGTGATACAGAAACTGATGTCCCGTTTTCGCAAGTGTCCCCACAATGGTTAAATCTACGTAGCAAAGTACGTACTTTAGCAACCTAACCGACGTCAAAGGATTTGGTAATAGATTTCTGCTTTTCTTTGATGGCCAATCGGAACATGTACTTTCCGGATACGCCTCGTAATTTTGGAAGCGCTGATTCGAAATCCTTCCAACACTGGAAATCCTTTCATCCTTCTATAATTTCTTCTTTTCAATCGTTTCACATTTATTTGCTTACATTGCTCTACGTTCTTCCAATCTACAAACTTCTTCTGTTTCGGTCGCTCTAGTTATTATTTTTTTAACTATTCTTTAAACAAACATTCTTTAGCAATTTTTTAACTATTTGCTAACTCACGTCCTATTCGACGATCGCTTCGTTCCCTTTGATTTTGATTTTCTCAAAGTATCGCGATCTTGTTGTTTTCCCTATCGCAGTATAACGCAATTTCTTGCATCTGCCAGTTTGTGTTTCTTCTCGATGCGAAGTTTTATCCATTGCCCATTTGTCGTCTCAGTCCTTCTACGTCTTTTATTTCCTCCCCATCTCTCCAATCGTACCATATACTTGCCATTTGTGACCTTTTTCCAAATTCCATTCTGTTATACGCTTCGTCATTCGTTTATACCACACACGGATAAACTAAGATACAGATGACGAAAATACAGATGCTGTACACGTTTCGGTAAAACGAAAGAGCGTCCCTTGTCTTTTCCCCTGATCCCACGAACAGGATTTTCAGAGGAGATCTAATTGCTTCGTTCGAAAAAGGTTCTTTTTTTATTCGCATCGAAATGGATTTCAGATTTATTGGAACTCGACGGTTATTGTCTGCTAATGGAATGGATTACAAGACGATTGCGGGCTTTTAGAATCGCTAAATAGAGCTGGAAGAGGCGGTTCGAAATTTATCCAACTTTTCAATGTAACGCGAGTAACTCGTATGCCAAATTGTAGGATACCTTTCAAATATTCCTTTTCTTATATTCTATGCTTCACGAACGAAATACGAGCGCTTTTGTGCAGGCAAAGAGGCCCAAATTTCACGCTGATCTCTCTCTCTTCTTCTTTTATCCAGAGAAGAAAGTCTTTCGATTGAAACCGAGATGAAGTTAAGCCGCTTTATTGGAATTCCACGGTTATTGCGTGTTAATGGCGTAGATTGATCGAGGATCTCTAGGTTTCTAGAGCCGAGAGTGGACAAACAGGGACGAAACGATTAAATCGACGAATTTCGAATTTTTAACGAAATTCACGAAACCCGAGCAAGAGTTTAATTGCTTCGTTAAAAGATTTTCCGGCTGGAATTATCAATGGTTTATTGTGCGTTAACGCGGAAGAAACGAAGAATCGAAAGAAATTGAGAATTGCGAATAAAATTACACGCGACGGAATGAATAAAATTCATTACAATTTCCTACCAGTTATTTTATTTATCCCGATTCGTATCTACATATTTTATTCGCACGCCAATTACATTTCAATGGTATAAAATCGTATTGCAATGCGATTTTAATCGACGCCAGCACGTGCATATAAGCGAATTATTAATCGCGAATTTGCCTTGCTTTTTTGCTTGCCTCGTTCGAAAGGCACTGTGTTTTTTATCGGAGCCAAGGTTGGTTTGTTAAAATTCAATTTGTCGCATGGCAATGGAAGAAGAAATTTTACGGGATATGGTCTTTAGCACGGCACAAATTTAATACAACAAAATCCTGTTATATTCGTAATCATCACATTGTGATAATTTTGCAATGGATAATTTTGACGATTCGATAGCAGGATTTTAATTCTCCGTCAAAGGGAATCGAAAAACACGCGTCCGCCACGAAATTAATTATTCCGCGATTAATTATCGCGTTCCATTCTCATCGAGAGGCACCGGCACGGCTCTCTTGTTTGCCTATATTTTATATTTAATAAAATTCATACTTCGATTGTCTAGTATCCTTGATTATGGTCGTAGAACGATTTCAGTTGAACAGGATGGAAAATGTAGAAAATAACGTGGAACATCGACGTCATTAAATTTAATTAATTTTCAGATTTTATACCGGCAACACGATACACGAGGTTTCCCTGTCCTTTTTTTTTCTTTTTTTTTTTATATTCTCGTCTCCTCGGCTTCATTTTTTCGCTGTTACGCTGCGGCTGTTTTTTGCCAATTTCATACACTGCAGTTAGCAGGATCTAATTGGTCGGAAAAATTCGCGGCGAAATCCTGTGAACGAATGATGATAACTTTTGGCGCCAATTCAACGATGTTTCGACGTTTTTTTAGTTGTGAATTTTTAGATCGCCAATTTATTGGATTTATGATTCGCCGGGACAGGTTCCAGTTAAAGCACGAAGTCTCTAGCGTTTCGAAAGTTTCGCTTTAAAAACTCGATTCGTTCATTTAAATTTCTGTTTGTGAATCTTTTATTTAATTCCCTTCGTGTTTTATATTTTTCATTTCGATAAAGTACCAGCTTCACCGTCGAATTCCAACGGTACAGTTTCGAAATTCAACGTCCGAAGATTTAAATTCGCGTCCGAAGCGCAAGCTTTCAGCTTCGCAAGGTCCGCGATTCGGATCTCGCGTGCGAAAGATTTGCATCTCGGTAATTCGCACTTGAAATTTCGATCGACTCAGAGTGCAACAATTCGAGTTTCAGATTTTAGCCTTCGAAAGGCGACTGACAAAAATTCGATTGGCAGCGTCACGTCTCGCTTAGAAATTCTATAGTTTGAAGATTTGAATTTACATCTACGCATCGACTCGAACGTTAAATTCGAGCTTCACCGATCCGGATTTCGATTCTCGAAGCTTTCCATCTCGTCGAGACATTAACGCGCCCAAAGATTCCAAGTTCAGCGACTCGATCCATCAACTCGCGAGCGTTCGCCTTCCGCCGATTCGGATTTCGACTTCGAACGTCTCGAATCTCGCCTATTCGAATTTGAAATCTCGAACGCACAAGATCCATCCTTGGCCAGTTTCCAGCTTGCAACTTTCACCGACAGATATCAAGTTTCCGACTTCCACTCTCAAATTCCAAACTTCGAATTTCATTCGCCGCCAACGCGAACGTGGAGCTGCTTCTGTCGTTAAATACGCGAAAAACGAAACTTTATTAGGTCGACGCGTATAAACGTGGTTTCCTCTTCTGAAATTCCAACTCCATTTTCTCCAATTTCCTGCCTTTCGTACACGCAGTGTCTCATTTTACTCGATTAACGAAAGTATCTTCCAAACTACATATTATTCGAGTTATTATTAATTAATTATTATTAAAATGTTTCTAACAAAAGTTACTACTTTCCGAGAGGAACATCTTAAGAAACTCATTTGGCTGGACGTGTGTTCGAGATTTCAAGGTGACATCCGTTTTTTTTTTAACGAAACTATACGTCTTTTTGTCTAGTATTTTGTCTAGTGCGTAGACATTCAACGTGGTTTTTAATTGTTTACAAGAAAGCATCAAGGTAGATGAGTCGAAAAATGATTAATTCTGAAAGATGTTTCTTAAGGTTAATCTTGCGAAGCTTATGACAAGAACAGATAACTGCTTTTATTTATGTTACATTTGCCCTTGTATTTTGTACACTAAATACGACGAGATTAACCAGTTAGTTGTTTCTGACGAGTATACTCGTCACGAAGAAATGGCGATATTTTCTGATATGAGCAACCCTGTCGGTATAATTACAAAACTAATTTATTTTGTAATTTTATAACAGTCATTTCGTTACAACTTAATTTTATATTATAACAGCTACATGTAATCTGTGTTTCACGAGTATACTCGTCATCGTTTACATTTTCCGACACGTTTTAGGTACACACTTTCCAAAGAGGATGCAACAGCTGACTGGTTAACATTGAAATATCTTTTGAACCAATTTTGAACCATTTTCACATTCAAGTATTTCGATATTCTTCTTTCTTTTTTTTTTTTTTTTGTAGAGGATTAAACACTCCATTAAAAAGAAACAAAAGTCATCTCGATATGTCGAAAACGCCTCCTTTTTTTGGCCATAAGAAGTTCCCCCCTTGAAACAATTTGACCATAATTTGAAATAATTGACATAATAATTTGACATAAGTTTAGGAGATATCTTCTTGGATCGATTAAGATAATATATATATTTATAAGCGATCTTATTATACGTCCATCGATTATATTGATTACAACGATCATTGGTTATGTTTGCATATTATGTTTATAAATTATCTTGTCATTTGCTGGTAATTAGATTTGCTACGTAAATTCTTGGTTATATTTGCATGAAATATACGCGTGACATTATTGACATTTCTGATATTCTACGATATTTTATTATTCATTAGCGAGTGTATTATTGTTATTGAATATACAATAGCCATTGTCTATGAATAATGCATGCCAATGATTAGAATGATAATACATTATTAATTATTCTAATTTATGAATATTTTACATTATTCTACAATAATATGGTAATTCTAATCGGCACATATTCTACGAATAATATACAACTTATCATTTACGCGACATATTACATCGACGATTGTATCCTCCGATTGTCAAGACGTTGTATATCCACATCATAAATCTGCACAAACTTCGTACGAAATACGATCAACCTGTTTCACTTCGCTGAAACAACTGTTCGTCGATATTTTTTAACACTTTACCGACCGATAGCCGATTAATTGGTTTTTTCACGCCGACACTTACCGACCGACAGTCTATTAATCGGCTTTTTATCGTCGATGCTTACCGACCGATAGCCTATTAATCGACTTTTTGTCGCCGACAATCTTCCTCGTTATTTGAACAATAATTTGTTATTTAGTACGAAGGTACCTTGCTCAGTTGCGTCAGTTACGTTGCTTTGTAAGCTCCCACAGTTTTATACCAATTTGAAGTATCGGAGAGTCTAAATCGAAACAGAGCCGGTGGCAGGGAGAATCGGCGTCTGAGTTGCCGGTCGGACGCGCGTATACTGTCGAACCGCTAGCGGTCGGTAGTGTTAAGGTATCGTATAAATATTAACTACAATCATTTACAATTACACAGGCTACTAGGATCGACTGTAAACTGATTCTATGGAAACAGAAAGTTGAAAATATGGAACAAAATCGTTTCATACGTATCGTTTGCAAAAAAATCGAGCTTCAGAATCCAACTATTTAAGGGGGTATTCTGGTCTAGAAATTTGAAAAAATCGAAAATTTTTTGTTCGTATTTCCAAAGTTTAGACATTCGAGAATATGCCCTTAAAAGGATTTTTCAAAATTTCAATTATTTTATGAGTTACAGCTATTTTTGTGACGCTCCGACCGGACCAAACGAACAGTAGACGGTAGACGTTGTCCGAGTAAACTTGTCTCAAAACTTTAAACGCGTTTTTCGCGAAACTACTTTTTTCGAGTTGGCGTGCACGATATCTCAAGTTCTAATGAACCGATTTATTTGAAATTTGATCTGAATATTCCTTATATACTCCTCTATCGTCCGGACCACGCTCAGCTCGAAATCTTTAATATTACTATTTTTTAAACGTTCGGAATTGTCAAAAAAACCTGCGAAATAAGAAATTTTTTTTCAAACGGCCGTCATTTTGTGAAAAAATGTTGTATTGACTTTTCCAAGATTCAGACGGTAGCGGCATCCATACTAATTAAGAATCTGTTCGCTTTTTTTGTTTCAAATGACCAGAAGGGTTGATATCATGCACGCCACGACACCCCATTTTTTTTCGGCAGCACCCACTTTGCCAGCTCGTAATTTTTTAAACATTGAGTTTTTTTTTCCAGTGAATTTTTTACGTAATCTCGAAATATCAATAAACAAATGCTAAAATGGAGGATAGCAAAAATATTTTTTGTTTCGCTTGTACAGAGCTTCAAAAATCGCCCGAAATTCATGCCTCTAGACCAGAATACCCCCTTAAACTGTTTCAACTTTCGAGCTGAACAAGCATAATTAATCGCCAGGAGGTTTCGATTACGCGCGAGAATAAGTCGAAAGTGTAGAATACAATTTTTTCGTCGGGCGCTTCCTCCCCAAGAAAAATAAATTTGACAACGCGTCACGCGCCATGTGTACCGCATCAGTTCTTGACTAAACACGTTCCAACTTCTTCCTGTCCTTCGCGGGTACGTAGGTTCCAACGTCGTCGATTATTAGCGACGACGCGCGTCTTTCAGAAAAGGCAAAACGCCCGAAACCTGACTTTCATCACGGACAGTTTTTCGCTTTAAAGTTCCTTTGATCTGGCGTTTGCTGCCAGAGTAATTGTATTCAGGATGCCAATTTGCTCGGACGTGTTTGACGGTCATTTGACAAATTGCACGGTCGCCGCGGATTCCTAGGTTCCGACATTAGAAACTTGGTTTTCCCAAAAACGAGACCTCGAACGATTTAAAATTTTACTCCGCTTTTTCGACTTATTTCCTCACGTTCGACGATCTGTCGCCGCTCGTTTATTCAAACTTTGTCTCTACCTAGCGATGTTTGCGCTACTCTCGATCAATTTTCAAACTCGATTTCCTCCGAAACAAAGTGTTTTAGTCTGTTGATTTTCTTTCATTAAATACAGTTTTACTTATCTTTTTACTCATTAACCTTACGTATTATTTGCCTATTAATTATTAATCATCGATCTATTTCCTCACGTAGAACCACCCAATGTAACCAGTTACGAATTATTAGGTCGTCCTGAATGTTTCGTTTTATAAGCAAATCATGGATGCACAACATTTTCCGTTTTATATTATTTTATCGAACTAAAGAAGATATTAAGGATCACAATGTTCGACAGATTAGGTTTCATGTTCATGTATAAAGATGCATCGTCGTAGAAGACGCGTTTGTAAAAGAAAGACACTTTTACCTAACCTAATATCTCTTATATATATAATTAATTAATTAAAAAATATATATATAATATCATTATAACAATAACGAAATTCACAAGTTCGTATAAAATACAAGCGATCGGTTGGACTTTTCAGAAACGAAAAATGAATGATACGCAAAGATAAATACGATATATTTGTAGGAATACGTTGGAAGATAGCTATCTGTTCAAAAGTTATTTTATCGAAGATGCCCAGAAACACGCGAATTTAGTTTTCTCGTGTCAGCTTGGAAACTAAGTGATTGCGGATTTTGTCAATACCACCTAATGACAAAATCCGCAATCACTTAGTTGCCAACCCAATATTACGTACAATGTTTCGAAGGAAGTGTCCGCGTTAGTGGTAAATGTTTTGTACAAAAACAACGTTTCCTAATAAATTACGTATCGTTAACCGTATAGACGAGCATCGGAGCTTGATAGAAAAAAAAAAAAAAAAGAAAAAGAAAGCAAAGGGATCGCGTTCGCGGTCCAACGACATCCATTGTCTGACGATCGGCCCTCCTGTTCCTCGTTGCCCTACGCGATAAACTCGAATGGAACGGCGTAAGCTCGGCGAAACTGTTCGATCGACCCTTGTTTTACTCCTTTCGACGCGACCCTGCTGCACGGCATTCAATTAAACTGCAGGTCACTCGATTTACCAAGCAAAAGGAACAAAGAGAAGGAAAGAAAAGCTGAACATCGATCGAACGTTGGTTGCTGCAAGTGTTCTCAAACGAGGCATTTTATTAAATCTTTCTGCGAGCTTTTCGTCGAGAGGTGCTAGCAGCTGCTGCATCTTTTTTCGGGGATGGGGAATAACACAGGTTGAGGCGGAGTAACACGTTGCAGGCGGTTACGAAGTGACTTTTTATGAAAAGGCAAGAAGCGAAAACGTGGAATAAGATTTTTTCATAGCGCGTCGTTTTTGGTTCTCCAGGAAATCGAGTTTGAAAATTTCTCCACCGCCGACTTGCTTACGATTATCCTACGCGCGGAAAAACAGTAAAAACGCGTGGAATCGAGAAGACAGAGTTTTTAAACGCGTTCGGTTAAGAATCCAACTCGTACGATAAATTTTCAAAATTTGCTTCCCTCGGAAACAGAGCGTCTTGGGTGGGAAAATTGTATTCCACGTTCTCGATTTATCTTCGCGCGTGGAATAACCCGCTGTCGATTATTTATTCCCGTCCAGTGCGGAATTAGCCACGTTCGAGTATAGTTGGTAAATTTTCAAACTCGATTCCCTCGAAAACCAGGCGTCGTACGAGTAAACGTCGTCGAATATTTTCCTCTTGTCTTTTCACGTGCTATCGCTTCGTGTTTGCTTGCATACGTGTTATTCAACCGGTATAATAGGAATATAGAAAAGGCTTAAGAATTTCGTCGTAACCCGAAGCCGATTCTCGCGAGACAACGCTGTCTCATCGGGCAAAAGTAAACTCTGCACGGTGGCCGCGTTCTCGAAAGAGCATAATACGACGCGGCTAAGCTATTGTTAGTTTTTATCATTATTGCCGAGCCGCGTCGGCTCAGAATCGAAACGAGAACGCTACTTTCAAGCATAGGTCGTCCGAAAAGTTTCTTTCGTTTCGTAAGGTTATAAAAGATGAACAACAATTTCTGTTTTATATTATTTTATTGAATTAGCTATGATCCATTTCGTTCTATTTCTATTATTATGTTCGTGCATAATTCAAGAAACTAATATAAAACAAAAAGCATCGTGCGTTTGTTATTTCCTTATAAAACGAAATAAACTTTTCGGACGACCTAATAACTCGGTTCGGTTCTTTCTTCGTATCTGTGTGTGTATGGAAAATACAAGTCGAAATAACATTTCTTCTTCCATCGAATACGATCGAAACGAATCAACTGTAACGAATATCTTTCTTACTTTCGAACGTATTATAAGTCCCATTCTTTAAAAGAAAATAATTTTCAATGTTTTTGCTTCTAGTACTTAAAAGTACCGTGTAAAAATCATATTTATACCAGTAAGTATAATCTCTGTTGTACAACAACGATGGCTAGTCCGAACGAAGATTCGTTACACGATATTTTTCTTTTAACTGTGTTTTTTCGTTGCTAACATACCAAGGTGCATCTATCAAGGATCTTAGAGTTTTCGATTGGAATCGTTGAAGAATTTCTATGTTGGAATTACTCGCTGTTCCCCATCGTTGGATTCCATAGGCCCAAGCAAGTTTTAATATGACCTTATGTAGCATTATTTTACTCGCTTAAGTTGGAACGTCTGCCAATGAGCCAGTAGAATTTTTTAAATTTTGCCTCAAATTGTTTGGATTTATGTGTCGTTTCCATGTCATTCTTCTGTCCACAATCACGCCCAGATATCTGACTGGATCTTTCTTTGGAATTGGAATATCATTTATGGTCACCTGCGGGCAGGATTGGAAGATGGCGAGACAAAGAAAGTACCGAGACGCGTGCAAATTCGTATCGACGAAGATCCTGAAAATCGTTTACTAAATAAATCTAAAACTATTTTAATACGAATTCTAAGTGTACTCTTAGCGTCGCTTTACTTTTATTTCTCCAATTAAGATGCACAACTCTCAACAGTTATAAATGGCTTTCTAACTCCGTGGAAATTCTCCTAACACTGTCTAACACGGATCCTTAAATGGATTAACGAGGTTGGATGTCGGAGGCGCGGTGATCGATCCGGCATATTGCGTCTAATTAAAGTCTAATGCGCGAGGCTTCGGTTCGATTTCCGGTAGCTCGGCGTCACGCGGAATCCCGCTAATTGCACCACCAAAGCCACGTTCCTCTCTCACCCTCCCGTTTCCATCCCCTCGACGGTCTAATATTCCCGTTCATTTAGTTCCAAGCGTATCCTATCTACCTACCTACCTTGGCTTCGTATCGTCCGCAATACACGAAAATTCCTTTTGAGAACCGTCCACGAAGTTGCCCTACGCGAAGTATCTCGATAATTCCATTCGGCAGCTTCCTACGATTAGGATGCTCTTTCTACTCGTCTGCGATTACACGTAGATTCTGCGAGTTCGAAGGAAATTCCTTCCAGCACACGGTTCGATCTTCGAGTTCTTACAGTTTCGAGCCGAGCTCTGCCATTTCGAATAACGTAAATTGAATTAATCCGTTTCAGACGTTTGAATGTGACTCGGTACGCGACGCACTCTGCTGCAAAAGGCAGCTGAAACTGCGGAAAAGTGTATTTTCATTTTCTCGTGTTCCTTTTTTTTTTTTTTTTTTTGAACAGGCAAAAGCGTGCTCTTCGCAACGTGACCAACCGCAGTTTCCTCGAAAAATTATCGATCGCGGCAAATTCGACCGAACGCTTTGTTCGAACGCTTCGACCTTCGAGTTTTCGCTCCAGTTTCGCAGCTGAATTTTCTTTCACATTTTTATTCCAACGTCCCAATCGTTCCAACTTGCGGAGTTCAATGTTCTTTCGTAAATGGTGCCACGTTTCTTTATGGAGAATTTTGTCTTATGGAAACGACGATTGCAGCTTTTTAGTGCATAGCGTAGCGTATCATATTGGGCTGGCAACTAAGTGATCGCGGATTTTGTCATTAGGTGGCAATTCACTACTATTACTAAGAATAGTGAACACACGTATATGTAAAAGTAAACGCAGATAAAAATAAATTCGCAAATTTGTTTAATTTACAGGAACAATCATGCAGAGGTTGAAATTTTAGTCGAATAATCGTATTTGACCGGAAAAATCGCTGGCATAAAATCGTTCGCTAAACTTGTGCCATAAATCCGTTTAATTTGTATAAATAATCCTAATAAAAAAGCTACCATGACAAAACTTCCGCTTTAAATGTATTTCATTTACACGTTGAATCGCACAAAGGTAAACTTTCAATCTATTTGTTCCTATCAAAAAATACCAGCGTGAAAATAAAATTGCCAAATTAGAATTAAAAAGTTCATTTAATCTACGCAATTGGTCGTACCAATGTAAAATAGTAAATATGAAAATAATAGAACTAATTTATCGCCGGCGCGCCATATAAAATTAAAAATCAGCTTTATGCAAATTACGACATAAAGATAAATTTTCCATTAAGTTCAAAATGTAACCAACAGGAAACTTCCGCAACGATCCCATTGGGCGGCGAGAAAGGTTGAAAGAAAGGGTTCTGAGGGTCAATAGGAGATAGGCTGGTACTGCACATGGGCTGTACAGGAAATCCTTAGGGACCGTGTTAGGATAAGCGGCTTAGTTATGCTTAACCTTAGGGAACTGTGACTACATTTCTGAATCTCTCAGCTACGATTCTCTCTCCATGGCAAATACTGACCAACGAGAATTCGACGCGAACGTGCTTTTGGTAGATCACTGACTATCGACAGAATGCTATACTTGTGTTATTTCGCTGTTAAACTGTTAAATTGTTACACGATAAAAAACGATAGAACGACGAAAATTGTAATTCGTAGAAACTGCGAGTAGTAGGAAATTGATAGAGAGATCGACATGTTTCTTCGACTTTTTAAATGAAAATTCCGTTTATCAAAGTGAAGTTCCCGTTTAAATCAACGTGTTGGAATTTTTTATCACGCGTAGCTTCGATACAAAGGGTTGGCGATTTGTAGAGAAAATTTCTCAAGTAAATTCCATTGTATCGGATAGAAGATATATCGTCTGCAAATAAAGTTATTATTTTTCGATGGCAATAAACTAACTGCGATTTGTACGAGAAAGTTGCGTTATATCGTATAAGCAGTTGAATGTTACAAAGTGCATGGGTTCTGACTTCTGACGAACTTCTGCACGATGTTCTTAAAATCCGGGGAGAAAAGAGTTCTTAAAACTTATTGCTATAATATAACTTATTACTATACTGTAGGAAACTTATTGTGTGTATGCTGGCCAGAAGAGTACGGCGAACTTCTACAAGAAAAATTTCATAAAAGGAATTTCCCAAGGTAAAAGGCAAGGCGCCACGTTACGAGTACGTTGTAGCTCTACAAAAGGCTGTACGCAATGAAAAAAGAAACGCGAGAAAATTTAACGTTCGATATTATTTTCTATTAAATTGCACAATGTGTCAAAATGCTATCCAACTAAACTATAATAAAGACACAGACAATTCTCCAATTTTTTTCCCCTGTTTTTATTGATTGTTGAAGGGTTTAATAGGTTTGACGACAATCGATCATACAACAAAATTTCACGGATAGTACCATTGAATTCCAACTAAAAAGCGACCATTCCATATACATACATGGCCAATGAAAGCGATATACAGTGGTATGAAATAAAACTTTGAGTGGTTACAACCCATTGATCTAGGCTAGCGCTGTACACAGACAGCGCTGTCAGTTTTTCGAAATTCGTCCCGTAAAAGCAGAATGTGCCAGGATGGAAATTAAGCTTTTTCACATTGCAAAGGAATTATTTCCCAGTTGGCGATGATCCAGTCCTAATCAAGCCCGGACTGTGCATCTTCGTGTATTTTTATATTTTTATCTTCTACCAGCATAATTAAAGAAAAACAAGCTACGTTACTCGCTCTATTCCACTGAATGTTATCATGAAAATTTAACTTTGAAAATTCTACACGTTCTTGTAGATTACGTTCATTGCGCGCATTTTATCAACACGAAATATTTACGAACGTAATTAAAGAAAAGAAACGTAAACTACTTTGATCTACTAAATATTATAATGAATATTCTACTTCGAAAATTCCACGCGTTTTCGCCTGTTACACGCGCTGTATGCATTTTCGTAGCTTCGAATATCCCACGTGTAGCATACAGATCCCTGAGAATTTGTAAAACTGTAACTTCTGATCGACTTGACCTAACTCTTTAATATTCTTAAAAAAGATGGAATAAGGGACCTATTACCCAGCCAAATGCGTTTGAATCTCCAGCATCGCAGGGAAAACGGCAAACCAACCAAACATCGTGGAGAAGACACCGAACTCAATTACACCGGAGGCAAATAGAATTTTCCGTAACGTAGAAAGTCGCGAGTCCCCTCTGTGTCGATGGAAGAGGGCTGTGTAAAGTCGACGTTAAGTCGGCGAAGTCGGCCGATGTAAGAGAAGACTAACCCGTATTTGCTAACGCGCGAATACATCCTTCCTAACAGAACGCTCTATTTCACTCTATTTCCATAATATACGGGGTGACCTGTAAATGAGATCGCCTAAAACATACATCGATAAAGATATGGAACGAGCAAACAAATAAACCGATTGAAATCTCGTAAAAGAGATTAGAGAAAATTATGTTCACCTCAAAGTGGTCCTTAACATACTTTCCAAGTACATTTTTGGTAACATTATTTTGGTAACATTATTGAATTACCCGGTAAGTGCGTCTATTTTAAAAGTTGCATATCGATCAAAATTTTCAGCTTTTTGACAAAAAATATACGGTGCCCCTACGCTGTGCAAGCAGATCGCCAGAAATTGTACAGATTAAAAGTATAGGACGATTTACAGCGGCATGGTACCGTGAGAAGGACTTCCATACAACTATAAATAAGATAGATATTCGGATGATCCTCGTTTACTCTGGGTCACCCTGTATCTCTTTCCACGTTTTGCGCGCCACTTCTGCCTTATCCGTCGCCTAAGATTCAGGAGAAGCGACAGAACCCAATTTCCACGATCCATATTCGGCTTAAACACATTAACGGGTCTGCAGCGGAGCGCAGAGCAAATATACAGCGTCGAGTTTCCTCTCTGTCTAGCCTATGTTCACTGGTTCGCGACACTAGCTCCTCCTATGCCGCTTACTTCGTCTACCGCTCTCGGTGCTTCTTCCAGGTAACCTCCTCCGTGGAAATGGAAGCCGAGACACAGATTACGCTTCTTGCCTGGGCACGCTGCTTTGATTTTCTGCCGAGGATTAAGTGGAACGACGCGAATATTCGCCTGGCTCTGGCATCTCTGTGTCAGATGTTTTATTAGGCGTTGCGCAGCATGATGGAACGATTGCAGGTGACAGTGCTGGGAATGATGGAGTACCTTGAAATCTTCGAAATATCATTCTTTTAAGGCTTTTAAGCCATCGAGCGTTTCATTTATTTCTAAATAAAACAATACCCCGTCTTACAATATCGTATATGTCGTGTACAATATATTATATTTTAAAAAAATTGTTTGGTCAGGCGTTGTTTCGGAACACGATGAAATAATTGGCGATAACGGGGCAATTTTTTGAAATTTTTTTTTTTTTTTTTGAGGTTTTGCTGCTCGTTGAAGGCTTGGCTCGCACCGATATGGAACAATACCTACGTGTTCCCATGTATTTGTTTTTTTTAATCCACGTCATGTAGCACGACGATATGTTTGATAATAATGGGATAACTTTCAAATGTTCGGAACCCGGCTCTTTTAAGGTTTTTAGCTCATTAAGGGCTTAGTTCATATCGGGGTAGAACAATAGCCGCAGGTTGCAAGCGTTTTAGTGCAATTTCGTTTATTAGACGTCGTGCAGCACGATGGACTAATTGGAAGTAACAGTATTGGGAATGACGGAATATTTTGAAACCTTCGAAACGCGATGTTTTAACGTTTTCAATTCAAATGGAGCTTCTAGTGAACTAGAATACCAACTATACTACGCCATTAATACTAATAATACGAATAATACTATGAATATCAAGGTAGAAGAATATGAATTGGAAACATTGGTGGTTCGCTGGGACAGTATATCGTGGTGTCCACGTTATTATTACACAACTATCGATTTTCTCGCTGCCTACTATTTTTGCATCTCCGTCTCGGTTCTTTGATCTTCGTTAACCCTAGAGACACGAAGTTTCCCGTACCATTTACCTTCCTCTGGTAATATTTCAACCCTTTCGCTCTATTCCTTACGCGCTCTAAAACACGTTGTCACGTTTCACCAATCGAAACTTGATTGATTCTACCAAGAATAAAGTGATCCAATACTCTGGAATTCCCAAAAACTAAAGAAACGATAAAAATGAAAAAAGGACGAGATATTAATGCGTCTTGCAACGTGCATATAATTTATTTGTAAATTGAACTAATCAATTTCTATAGCTCGTTACATTCTACGGCTCGAAAACGAAACGATTTATCTGCACGGCGTTGATTACACTTTGTCTTACCGTGTGTCTCGTTTGCACACATTTGTACGGATAAATCAAAAACACGGCACACCCCTTGTTTCACAATGTTATTCATTTCTGTCTGCAGATATCGTGATTTAGTTAGCAAAGTTCGCTGCTTTTTTCCCCTGTCTGTTGCGTATATGCTCATTTATAACCATAAATAAATAGCATAACTTTTGACGAGTACAAATGTTGATCCACGCAATATCTGCTCCTATCACTGGAGATATCGAACCCTTAACCACACACAGTAGCAGGGGAAAAAATATTCCCGTACACGCTCGTTTTTCAACCGAGCGTACCTTTTTCGTTCGTCGACTTTTACATTTCATTTTCAAGGTATCGAATTCCTGCAGTCGCGTGAGAACACTGGCGAATGGGTTGGCAACTAAGTGATTGCGGATTTTGTCAATACCACCTAATGACAAAATCCGCAATCACTTAGTTGCCAAGCCAATATACCATGCTTCGAACTACTTGTCGTTGTTAATTTCTTTATGTCGAAGCGGTCACCACTTCTAAGAAAGCTCTACATCTGGTCTTTTTAGTTTTCTCAACTGAAGCCATCGACAGCGTATGGACAAAAGACTGGGACGTGGGCAGACCATAAACAGTAGACAGGCGACGTCGGCTTTTCAGTTATAGGGTGACACTACTAGCGTGCGGATCTGGACCAGCTGAAATTGTATAATATTCTTACTTATAATTACGCTTCTGTATTAAAATATATTTTCTACCTTACAATTTATCCACGAGTTTCTCTGTTACACATACATCAAATAACCCCAACACTTTACATAAAGTCGCATCCACCACTGTCCATGCAATGACCACGGTCGTTAGCGACTATTTGTACATTCGGTGGCTCGTTAAATTCCGTTCTTGATACTTCAGTTTCTTTACGCAAGTCGATAACCTCTTGCTGGCACGGGATCGATGTGTGAGAACATCCTTGAGATTATTGTCCACGCTACGCTTTTTCCCTTCTTCGTTGTACAGAGGACATCCCATGACTATACGACTGATCGATAGTCTCACGTCGCACACGTCGCATTTAACAGCAATATTTTCCATTATGTACAACGTACGTACGCGTGAGTACGTTGATCTCATCCTGGTTATCGTGGTCTGCTCTTTACACTGCGGATACGTTTTCGAATCACACAAGCTGGCAGTTCATTTATGGAGCGAGTTGAAACTACTTAATTACTATATAACCGGCATAATAAATACAATGGCGTGCGCAAATAGCTGTTATAACCACTGTCTGTGCGTTACCGTGAAATCGAGGTAATTTTATCGCGCGATAAACATTTCGATTCGAACTTTACGAATTGTGTGATTAAGTAATCGTAATTGAAGATTATTGAGAGAAAGCAGATTTCGTAACGATGCTTTCGTAACGTTTGGATTAAAAATAATTCCAAGTCTGAGAAAGAGGATAGAGTCATACGAGGATTCGGAAATCGCAAGCAAAGTCGGCGACATGCTCTACTGAATCGAGAAATCGATAGGTTCGTTTCCAAGACCTGTCGTAGCTATGGACAAATCGTTAGGCGTTGGCCAAGAACCAAAATATGCCAACTATTTACGGATCGATATCCATGGGCCCACGATTCAATGTTACGTCCCTGTGCTATATTCGTTTTACCCTCGTGGCGATGTTTTCCCACCACACGAAAATTTGGCTGCGTTATGGCCAACGAGGGTAAGTTTGTTGATAAATATTCAGGCTTGAAAATGTAAATGTAAATTTCAAAGTTTGCTCGTATTTTTCTCATGCGGTGAATTTATATTGTTGGTACATCGATAGAATTTTTTTTTTTTTTTACGTGGATAATTTTTCATTGTATTCTTTTCAATTACGTATAATCAGTTTTGATTGTAAAAATTCAGTAACGAAAATAATTGTTAATTATATATAATGGTAACTGTGTTTATGAGAGAATAAAGTTATGGTGTCTATATAGTTAGGGTAGTTGTTTGCAAGGGTGATTTTTGTGATATGGATATTTAAATTGGGGATGGTAACCGAGCAATTCTATTATGTTCCACCAATAATTTTCTATGATTGAATAATAATTTTAATTCGATGTTTACTTTACGTCTGCTGTTTAAAAGTTAATTTACATTTTCAGTGGAACGTCATTTTTTCGACTGATTCCTCTGGAAACTACGTATTTTCCAAAAGGAATCTCGATCTTCCTACATTATCAATCGTAATATTTCTTCTTCCTAAGTTTCTAATTGACGTTTTAAAATTCTATCAAACGTCTATAAAAACTAATTTCACAAGAGATCCCTCAAAATTAATTACACCGATACGATGATCCTTCTGCTTGCGGATATTCCGCGATATAACTAACAACAAAAGAAATCCATACAACCAGACAATTATACGACTGAAATAAGAAATCTCCTCGTAAAATTAATTTCATTTAACACCGAATACCCACAAGTGGAATGCAAAATTCGACTCGTTCGATAAAGACATGAAATGGAGCATTGATTTTGCAATAATTCTACGTGTTTCAAGCGACCAATCAATTGTAAAATGCGGTTGCAGAGCGCTCGGAACGGCTCGTTTATTTTACAGCAATTCTATCTACAGTAGAAATATTTCATCAATTTCTGGATAATTATCTTTATTAGAAGTTGCTCAGGCGTATAACAATTCAGTCTCTGTTAATATTACGACTACGTTCTACCTGTCTAAAGTAGCTTAGACGTTTTGTAACAATTATTGGATTTCACCTGAACCGTGTTCCAAACTGTGAACAATTATAATAATTGTAGAAATATTACAATGCAGATAAATATATAGCTATATATATATATAGGTACAGAGAGTTTATATCTGAGTAATTATGAAATTTCTGCCTTATCAAGTTAATTATTGCGATGTAGAGATTTCAATTAAACGCATTCATCGCCACTATCATTCCACGAAAATTATGTTATAATTCATATAAGTGCCCTTGATAGAAACTTGCACAGTAATGCTATAGGAAACTTGTCTAAAATTTTGTCAATTGACGACCAGCTAATTGCGTTCTGATCGAATTGCAACCTTCGATTGTTCGTTGGAAACCGTTGATTCTAAATTTATGACAAATTGTGGTATGTTTCTTTCGTGAGTAAAATCGTGGTTGCAGACAGTCGTAAAAAGAAAGCCATGTAAGGAACCTCGTTCTCTTTACGCTTTAGATACTTTAGCTTTGTTTTTATTTAAAAAAGAGCTAACGAAACTTCGTGTCGCGTTACGAATTTCCATCGTCCTCAAACTAGGAATGGTAAGACATTTTCAAGTCATCGAAGTGAGATTTTCGAAGGCTTTCTGACTTTTTTACAGTTGTTGCTGATTGTTTATTAAGAATATTTTGAACAGTTCTAAACAGTTGCATTTTTTATTCGATTTAAGTGTTAAGAAATAATGTACAATTAAAAAATTACCTTCACAATTGTAGGTTCTATTTTTGGAAAAGTATCGCAACCATAAATCGTACTCGTATCGTAGCAAAACTGATATCGCGATATGCCTAGAACGCGAATCTCTGTAGAGTCTAATTTTCAGAGATACACTTGAAAGATCACGCTGATCCAGCCATTGTGCATCGTATTAGGTCGTCCGAAAAGTTTCTTTCGTTTTATAAGATGATAATAGATGAACAACAATTTCTGTTTTATATTATTTTATATAAGTTTCTTATTATCATTTTATTCGTGAATAATTCAATAAATTAATATAAAACAAAAAAACATTGTGCGTCTATTATTTCCTCATAAGACGAAAGAAACTTTTCGGACGACCTAATACTTGGAAAATTACATCAACTTTCACTGTCATCTTGATATGAAAATAAAAAGCCTGCCATTCAAACAGAATCTCATTTGGCTAATTTCATTCAACGTTATACAAATGAACAGTTCGTAAGAAATTACGCAAAACCTTAATTATTCCAAATTATGTCAAACGTTAAACATTCCACGCAAGGTAAATGTTAAAAAGCTCGAGTTGCGCGTAATTTCTCTATCGGTTCACGCGTTTACCTAATTGTCACAGTCAGTGCCAAGGCTGCAGAAAGATCGAAAGGATATCCATGGAACAATGTAACAGTCGCAACATTTAACAAAACTGATGATACACTGTCGTACCGCATAATACTCAACACGTGGATCAAAATGTCCTCGCTATTTCATATTACGTTGTCCCAAAAGCTTGTTTCCTTTTCTCAGAAGCAAATATTAAATGCACAACATTTATTGTTTCATATTATTTCGTTCTATCTACAGGCTGGTCGGTAACTGGTGGTACAAGCGGAAAGGGGGTGATTCTACGCGAAAAAAGAAGTCGAAAATATAGAATAAAAATTTAAAAAATTAAAAAAATAACGTCAATCGAGACAACGATCTACAGTGAGATCGGTTATAACGAGACGCGATAAAGTGCACTCGTACCGAGCGAAAATTCAAAGTCGATTTTCTCGAAAACAAAGCGTCGAACGAAAAATTGTTATTCTATATTTTCGACTTCTTTTTTCGCGTAGAATCACCCTCTGTACCACCAGTTATCAATCACCCTGTATATCTTTGTAACGAAAGAAACTTCGAGACAACCTAGCACATCTATTTCACATATATTTCTATCACGGATACTCTGCAACGTATCTATTTCCTAAAGTACAGGTACACGTATTTCCCGAACGAAAATAATTTGCATTGCGAAACGCGAGAAGGGCACATGGAGCATCGCTCGTTCGCATCAAACTTAACAATCGACCTGCGACTTAAAATTCCAAAGGGACGCTGGCCATTGAGCCGGAAGTAACGCGGCTATTTCGTTAACTCGCCGGTTAATGAACGGCCAACTAAAAGGCGGAGGGTGAACGGGGGTGTGGGGTGGATACAGTTACTAATGCCCGTAATTAAGTGCAAGATACGAGATAGTAGGAAGGAAAAGGAAGGGTGGGCGACGTTAGCAGTTGCAGGAGGAGGAAGCTGGGCGACAAATTACAAACTTGGGAAATACGATTCGCGAAGCAGCAGAAAGAGGGAACGCGCGCTGGGGAAAGGGGTAAAAGGGTTGCTCGCGCTCGCGAGTCTAACAAAGCGTTTGTTCCCGCATCCAGCCTTGATACCCAAATTAAATCATTCTGCAGAGAACCAGGTCTGTTCCCGCTTTATGCAAATCAACGACACACTGCAGCGCGTTAATGTACCGCGATATTTCATTACCATGCGCGCGCGCGTACACGCGCAAGCGACAAAGAGAGGAGAGAGAGAGAGAGAGAGAGAGAGAGAAATGGGGGTAGTTCTGCGGATGAAGTCGCGAATGTGGGCAGTTGGGAATTTTTGCAAATTACCGGCATACCCTCTGGGCAAAATAATTCGTTCCTTCTGGGAACGTTTATGGTGAATGGACGCGGATAGTGTTAGATACTTTGATATATGCGATCTTGCTGTTTTCTCGATTTTTTTTTTCGCCAAATGTCGGTGTCTTTTATGGGACCAGGAGGTTTGGTACAAGATGAAACGATTAGAATTTTTCACAGTCTTTTTTTCACAGTCGTTTTCTGTTCTTGTTATTTTTTTGGGGGGCAAATTTTGCAGGGTTTTGTTGGATCAGGAGACACTCGATATTTGTGAATTCTCGAAAGGAATCGTAGATAATATAATTTTGATTCCTGTTGGATTTTGGCGCTTGGATTTAGCGAAGAATACGAGAAGAATACACATGTTCGACCGAGCTTTAAAAAGAAATTAAAAGATATATCAAATGGTGGACGAAGGAAACTGGAGGGGAAGGAAAGAAAAAGAGGAAAGTAGGAGGAGATAAAACGCGGCCACGAAGCTAATTTCGATGCTGCATCCTGAACGCCGATACACCAGAGTCAATATTGTACTTGGACTTTCTCCGGAAAGTAAGCTCAGTTTTAAGCCCGTAAGAAAATCTACCCGAGGGGGAAAGCTGCTTAACAGTTTGGAAGAGCCTTCGTGTTCCACCGGGAGAAATTTATCGATTTCTTTTCTCTTTTTTCTCTCTCTCCCTTTTTTTTTTTTTTTTTTTTTTTGACGAGTAATCGTTCGTGTACCTTTCAGCCGTGATCGCGTCGACAATTATTATCCGCGTTACTCATGAATCATCCGCTAAATCCGAGTTAATTAGTTTGGCGTTACGTTGATCCTTACCTGAAACAGAAGATAGAATTTTGGTTAGTGGAGAATGAACTTCGATTTTGGAATTTTTAATTCGTTTGCGAGAGCAATTTCATTTGTAATTTCTTTTCAACTTTGTCGCGCGAGATCTTCCAGTTATTATATTTTTAATGTTGTCCTGGTTTTAGCAAAGTAGGAGATTTGTAATTGTTCGAACGAAGAAAATACTTGACATATAAAATTGAAAATGTATATATTGTACATAATAGTAATAATTATTCGTATCTTGTCTAAACCTGGTAACTTGGAGGTAATTTTTAATGTTAGAAAAGTATGGTTGGATAAATGTAATTAAACAAATAAGAATTGCAATTATTCCTTTTATTTAAAGCACAGAAGTAGCACAGAAGTCTATATTTAACGACAAACATCGATGGAAAATTACGATGCCACGGTACAACTTTAAAATTGCGCATTAAACTAGAACGATCTTTTATTGCGATTGAACAAATAAGAATTTGTCGCTATTAGAATATAGAAATCAAAATATTCGAGTAATAGGAAGTAACTTTGAAACAAACAAGAGTCAGCATTACCGAAGTCATTAAAAAAAAAAGCAAGTGATTTTAAAATCGCTCGTGAAAATAAAACAACCCTTTTCGACCATTAAACAAACAAGAATCTCCATTATTGAAGCCATTAAAAAAATAGAAAATAATTTTCCAACAAACAAGAATCACCATTACCGGACCCATTAAAGGAAAGAAGTGATTTTAAAATCACGCGGCAAAATAACAAAAAAAAAAAAAAAAAAAAAAACCCTCTACTACCACTAAATAAGCAAGAACCATCGTTATTGTAGCCATTAAAATATAGAAAGTAACTTTCAAACAAACAAGAATCGCCATTACCGAAGCTGTTAAAACAAACAAGTGATTTTAAAATTACGCGTCAAAATAAAAAAGGAAAAAAAGAAAAAGAACCCTCTACTACCACTGAATAAACAAGAATCATCATTATTGGTACCGTTAAAAACAAAAAAACAAACAAACATAAAATAAAATAAAAAAGAAAGAAGAAAGAACACAAAAAGAAAAAGAAATAGAAAAAAACTTTTAAATGACAACGCCAACATAAAACAACCTTTCACCATCGCTGAACGAATCAAAACCACCATTAACGATGGCGTTAGAAATAAAATATAATGATCACACGATCGACCTGAAATAAAAAAAAAAAAAAAAAAAAAGAAGAAACGAAGTAGATAAAAGAAATTCAGGAGCACGTAATTTCTAAATCACAGGACATTGGAGAGAATTGAACTCGATGATCGAAATCTGGCCGAGATCCAGGCTCGTTCTCCAAATTTATCGTTTAATTGGCTTTGCCGGACAAGCGGCCTCGATAAGGAGCGGACAAAGGCGAGGCTCTCGTCGAGATTGCCGTCACGTTTCTTGGTTACCCAATCCCCCAGGTTGCTTCGATTGCGAATCGAACTAATAGGACTAATCACGCCGCGATGTAATCGATGCTAATAACGCGTGCTTATGGCTTACGGGCCTTGATAATTGAACGCGCTCGCTTGACCCATACCACCATAACTATCGACTATGCTATTCTTCTGAAAATTCCAGGGAATCCGATGCTTTGGTGAAATTTCATTTTCTCGTTTTTACGCGAAGCGTCGTTGCTGATAATCGAATTTTCATTATGTTCGAACGTTGCGAAATGGGAGTTTTAATTAAAAGAAAAGGATGAGAATGGCAGATATTTTTTGGTCGTTGATTTTTTGGGACAGGAAGATCTTTGTTCGTTCGGGATGATTTTCCAAGTTGCACGCAGTTCTTATCTTTGAAGCTTGGTAGTGCGTTGATAATTATCGCTTCTAATTACGATCGTGAATATTTTGGATAATTGATAATGATAATTTTATGCTTCCGAGTTGAACTGATTTCTTTCCTCGACATATTGAAAACTTACATTTTTTTTTTTTTGTAATAAAAAGAAAGCTGCACTTTTTCGCGCCTCGATTTTCTTCCCTTTGTTTGTTATTATTTTTCTGTTTTTTTAAGGTCACGTCTATTTCTTTTCTTTCTTATATCTACTTTTTCTTTTGTGTCCCTTATTTCTCTTTTTTTTTTTTAGATCACGTCTATTCCGTTTTCCTCCAGTATTTAATTTCTCTTTTTTCTTCCTCGATATCTTTCGTTCAAACATATTATCTAATTTCAAAAATTGCTCTAAACTAATAATGCTCTATATATATAACCAAAAAATATTTCATCGTTTCTAATAATAAACCAAATAAATAACATTCTATTCCGATTAATGATAATCCACGACCAAACCCCCGAAAATGGCCAATCTCCAAAAAAGTGAAAAACATGGACCAATTATAAACACTGCAAACAACATCTGACCACAATCCTAACTACTGCGAGCATGGTTTCTAAATTACAAAAATTCCTCAGTTTCTTGCCCGAGAGCAATAATTAGCGAAACCCGAAAAGAATGGTCATAAATTTTCAATCTCCAAAAAAGCGAAAAATTATAAATATTCGAAACAAAGATCGATAATTCCAACTGCTTCAAACATGGTGTCTAAATTACAAAAATCTCTCAATTTCTTTCCCAGAAACGCTAACTAACGACACCGCAATGGAACGGTCAAAAATCTGCCAAAAATTAAAAAAAAAAAAAGAAAAATCTGACAATCATAAATGCTGGAAACAAACGTCTGACCGTAATCCAAACTGCTTCAAACACACGCTATAAATTTCCCCCATTACAAAACTATCTGAATTCCTCGTTGTCCCTTGCAAAAACACAGCCAAAGGGAATGAGAACGACAGAGGATCAGAATCGGGATAAAAGGACGGCAGCCAGGGGACAATAGGGCGGACAATAATTCGTTAACGTGCGATCCGTTCGTGTATCCGCTCGCACATACGTTTCAACGCACATGTACGAGCCGACGAACGAATCGAGTTACGCGGACTTTGCATAATGACATTTTCGACGTGACCGATTTTGCGCTTCTTCGCGTTGCCTTTAATCTCAGCCGGCGATTTAAACTAACGAGGCGTGTCACGACTGCCACGGGACCCCGCGACACTCGCTTTACTTTCCATAGGAAAATCTCGCCAAAGAGGCGAGACGTACCAAGTTTGCTGAAACGACCTCTCGTCGCTTGAAACGAGCCTCGACTTTCGCCACTTTCGCAGAACGTAGGCCTTGCAACGTGACTGACAAAATTTTCCTGCTCCTCGCTAGCACTCAAGCATCGTTCGTTTCGTAAAATTATCTCGCCAGCTTCCTTTCTCGTCGATGGATATTGCTTTACTTTCTTTCATCTTTTGGCTTTGTTTCTTTTCTCTTCCATTTTTGTAAACGATATCTATATCATATAGAACCTGTATATTATAATATTCTGATGATTAACCATGGTTGTACAGTGACAAGTAAATAAAATGAGGTTTCAAGACCATGAGCGTACAGACGCGTGAGTAATTCCTAATTAACATGATCCCATAGAGGGCTAGAAACTCGGAGCAGAGTGTTGAAGTTCTAATTTTCGTTACACCAAAATGTTTCGTTCTATATATCAACTACGTAATTATACATCGTCGTTAAAAATTACAGTTACGATTATCATACCGCAATGGTCGCAAGTATCGCGAGAATTGAAGCTCGCAGTTGGAATTTTACTCGAAGTGCATAACCTTCTCTGAAATCGTGTTAATTAGCAGTGTGGAAGCTACGATTGATACGATTAAAAGCTACAATAAGTTTAGGATTATTCAAGAAAAATACAGACGCGTGTCTGTGTGTATGACACAGGCTGAAGATCGTACGTTGGAAGAAAAAGAATTATTATCATGGCTGAAAAAATCACTATTAATATGATCAGTATATTAGATGAGAATATTAAATGATCAGAATTACTCAAAAGAGGAGAGTAAAACCTACAAAATGCCTGAAAACTTCGAAGCAACGATATCGATTCACGTCAATTTTACCATGAAACGCGCTGTTCGCATAATTCTTCTTTCACCTAAAGCTACTCCAAGTTCACAGATGCAGGATAAAACAAACTCGACGCTTGGAAATTGTGCCGCGCGTATTAAAGTATCGAAAAGGTTGCAGGTTGCTCGGAATAGTTTCGATTGGACGACAATGGCCCTGGAAGCGATCGGATTCCCAGCCGGCATTAGTCCGGGAGAAAGAGAGATCGTATGCAAATCTCGTGGCCGTCGAATTCGACTCGGTCGGATGGCCGAGGATTTTCCGGCAAATCCGCGATCGCTGCTCATTCCCAATCGTCTCACGGTGACCAGCTTAATGGCGAATTATGCGTGCCGCGGCCTCTGCAACACAGAGCGAGCTCTGCCACCCGGAAACCGGACAGTCCATCGAGTATGCAGTTTACGCGCGAATTTCCCGCCACTGATATCTCCTTCTCATCCTCCTTCATCGAAACTTTCATATTCTAACGTTAAGTATATACCGTGATACAGAAATATATTGTAGGTTACTTATAATAATATATACAGGGTGTATCATAACACGTGGCACTTAATTTAACACTTTGACTGGCACGCCGAAATCACACGTTTCGCTCAGGACGCCACGGGAGTATTTTTATTATTCGAAGCATATAATGGCAAAATAATAATAAATTCACGATGTAAGACAACATTGTTCCCCAATGGACCGTTTATCTTGTTGGTGGTCACGGGTAACCATCATGGCGTCTTGGTAACAGCTGATAGCGACATATTATAACGAGGCTTCGTTTATTTCAACAAACCATTCGCATTCGTTGTTTCGTCGTTAGCAAAACGTGCAGAATATATGGTTGAAACGTGTAGAAGATATTAGTAAACGGTATTTGCTCGTTCTATATATAATAGCAAGGTATGTGCACACTTCTAACCTCAATTATACGATTATAAAGCAGCATTTACGATTATTTTCTACGCTGTGTTTATAATAATATTCGTAGATTAGCCCTCAAAGATACGGATGCAAACACAGTGCACCGTTAGATGCAAGATTTGTTCTCATTTTTTTTTATCGATGTTCTAATAAAAATGTTTAATCGTACAATGAGGCACTTTTTATTTCAAAGTATCTTCTATTTATCGGTTATATTCAAAATGCCCTAAATGTCGATTTTCATACAATTTTTACAATTGTAAGAAGTTCAAGCGCTCCGATCATCAATGACCACCGTGACGTCACAGGAGAAACCGTGGCCAACGTGGCAGTCAAAGTGTTAAAAGCACAGGAGACAGAGAAAAACAATAGAAGATATTCGTACGAACTTACCAGAGCTTGTTTCAGAGTCATAGACATTTTTGTGTTTCAATGGCAAGCAACTGCTTTGCAATGGAGTCGTGCAAGACCTACTGTCTGACCTGCTCGTTCCTCGGATTTAAATCCAGTAGATTTTTTTATTTCTGCAGTTACTTCGAAGCAATTGTGCATTCGATGGCCATTGCCAGTGTTGAAATAGTTCGTGCACGTATACAACAAGGTTGCCAACAGATTCAACGAATAGCTGGAATTTTTTTCAATGTTGTGAAATTCTTTGATACTGACGACTGCAGGTTTGCATACAGTGCCGAGTGTGGCAGTCATTTTGAGCAGCTGCGGATCATCGGGACATCGAAATGACTCTAACTTTGAAACGAGATCAGATAGAAGAGCATGTGAACATTTTCCCTCAGTTTCCGTACTTTCTGTTCTGTTAGTAAGAATTAATGAAACTCGAATCACGAGCAAATATTTACAATTCCCATTGGTGGTGGCAACGCATATCAAATGCTGCTAATGAAATGTCAATTAACGTCATTTAGCGAGAAATATTCGTAAGGGCGTTTATACGATGGTTCCTCGAATCGAGACAACTATGTCACTGTCGATAAATTTTCCACTATGTTGGTAATTAATAGGCAATACGAACTTGTCAAACGCAGTAGCTTTACACGTTTGCTAGAGAAAACTATCCCTGCTAAACGTTGTATAAATAGAGAAGCATTTCGATTTTCGATGGTTCGACTCTACCAAAATTTCCCCCTTCGAAACTAAATTTCACACGCATATTCTATTTTGAAAGAAAAATATCGAATAATCGAACAGAAGGAGGAAATATTAAATTAAAGTAAATATCGAATCGGATTGAATTTAATCGAAGTAAAACGTAAAGGAAAGCTTCCTCGTTTCTAGAAACTACCGTTCCCAACATTTCTTAAAATATGTGACATCGGACAACGTAGTATCAAGAAACCTTAACGTGGAAAGGGATAAAGGAAAAAAGCAGGGAATATTGAAAGCATCTTCCGATCTGTAAAAACTAGCTACTTCTTCCAAAATTCTCTAAAACCTTGGAAAATATCGATCTCTACAATACTCCACGCTATAATACACTAATAATAATAATAATAATAATGTTGGTCCTCAATGGTTTAATAGATACGCTCCTAATTTCTAACTTGAGACCTTTCTAACTTGGGCGTTCGCTAATAAATAGACCGCGGATTTTTATGCAAGTTCATACCTTGAAGAATGTAACTAAAAGAAGTAGTAGGTGAATTAATTCCGTCTACAATGGAGGACGAAAGAAAGTTTAAGAGGTAAGCGACACAGATTCACAGAAAAAAAAGGAAAGAGTTTTACAATCGACAGGAACAATTACATTATAGTTAACATAAAATACAGATGATTGCTATCAACAAGCTAAAGAATATCTAGTACAACGAAGCTACCGCCGACGACACGGTGTCGTTATTACAAAGAAATACGATCTTCAAATTCTCTTTTCGCCGCAATCGCAATTTTGAACTTTCCAATTCCCTACATACCTGATAACAATAGTGCAATTACGCAAGAGATTCCATCATCCGGAAAAATCTTCCAAAAGCCAAACATAAAGCCATTAATTCCGCCGATAATTCGCTGGCACCTTTCCGAGGTTTGGAACGCCTGCGTTCGTCATGAAAATGCAAAGAGACTGTGGAGATCCTGAATAGGACAATGCGTTCCCATCAGTGGAACTAATTAAATTCCGCAGCAACCAGGTTCGCTCTCGAGATGACGACGTGCTAGCTTCTCTCTCTCTCTCTCTCTCTATCTCTCTCTCTCTCTTTCTCTCTCGAGTCCTTTGGATCGAGATCCTTCTCGTTCGTAGGAAGGATGAGGGCGAAACCTTGGCTGCACCGGCTCTCGAGGACGCTTTTCCATTTCCTGACTGTATGCCACGATAAGCTATCTGACCCGCGGCGACGTTCGAGGACGTTTCCAAGGCCCTAAATCTCTACGTCAGAGCCACACTGGCGGCGACGTCTCGGTGACGTGGTATGCTGCACCGGTATATATGCTCGCTAGCCAAGCCAGGAAATTGGGGAAATGAAAAGTGGCGGGCCACTGTCATCGACCTCTGACACGATCCTCTGCGTGTCTTGATGGAATCGGAAACTGTCTTTGCCAGAATTTGGCTTACGATGGTTATAGGCTGGCTTTCGCGATTACGCTCAAGATGTATGGCTTTCGGGAGAAATTTAGACGAAGGCTAGCGAAGGAAATGGATAATAGGATATCGTATTATATTAAACGTTATCGTATATTTCCGTTGTTAGAATTTTCATTGTACATGCGATGGTCATCTAAGTGGGTTTCGCGATTATCGTCGAGATACGATGGATTATTTGGAAATTGACCGGGTTCAGTTCACTTTTGCGTTACTGATGCATCGCCAGCAAATAACAGAGGTACAACGTTCGCGAGAATAGAGGGATGCTGTTACGGGCTGCAGCTTTTTCAAGGCTTTAAAGCTCGCGGAAATTTTTATCAAAGCAATCTATATTTTATTGTAAAGCAATCTATATACAATAATAATAATGTTGGCTCTCAATGGTTCAATAGATACGCTACAAATTTCTTCTAACTCGAGACCTGTAATAAGTCTAATAAGTAGACTGCAGATTTTTGCAATTTTTATGCAAGTTCATATTTTGAAGAATGCAACTAAAAAAAAAGTAGTAGGTGAATTAATTCTGTTTACAATGGAGGATATTATACATATGTATATTATATTATTAAAAACATAAGAAAATAGTTTAGATCAAATGTATTTATTAGGATATTTACCGATCTTCGACAAAATACGATCATTGAATTTTAGAATTTCGTATCTTTTTAAATAAGACCTTGGAAACTCGGATGTCCAAGAGTTTTGCACAAAATCAACAAATTCGTTGCTATATTTGGCAGCGAAAAATGAGCCACAAAAGAACCACAGATCATTATTCGTTCGGTTGTGCTCTTCACAGTATTTAGTATTTACAGGTATCTCGTATCGGTTCGATAGCTAGCACTATACCGTGTTCTGTGCAGAAAAATTGATGGAAAAAAAAAAGAAGGAAAAAGAGAGGTGAAAGGTGTTCGTGGAAGGGGAAAAGAGGCCGATGGAAGCTATCTATTTTTTCCTCCTCTTTTTTTCAGCGAGGAAAGCTATCGAGCCTGTCGCCGGAATATGATTCATAAACGGATCCAGAGGAACGTTTGACCCGGGCCGAAACGGTTCAATAAATTCTTCTTCCCACCCTTTCGCGTACAATCTTCGTTGCAGCTTCGACAGCTCGTCCCATTTCCAACAGAACAAACAATTATTTCCTCTGTCTGATTCCATTTGGAAAAACGACTCATCGACCAGAGGATGTTCGATAAACATCCCTTTTTCCTGGCTTTATCTATCCACGATACAACGATCGACCATCTTTCGAACGTAGGCGAAGTCGATACGTTTATATCGTTGTTTTTAGAGAGAATTTCGTCGTTCGTTTCGTTGGCGAATGCGACGCAAGGGGTTAAGGGATGATTTACAAGGAAAGGGATGAACAGAGAGCGTCGAGATAGTATCGAGGGGGTGAGTTTCGAAATGTCGAAATCACATCATCGTGACATCGATAGTACGAGGCTGTGAAAATTGTCTGGGAATTTTGGAAATGTTTTTCTTCGACGCTTTACGAATGTAAGATAAGATAGAGAAGATTATGCAACAGCGGTGAGATAGTTTCTGGAATTTCCAAACTATCAGGATGACAGCGAAAGGTGGAAATTTGGAAATTTTTAATATCGTATCGTCTATGTTCGATATTGTTGTCTAGAATTTGAAAAATTATATCATCGACCACGAATATTAACTTTGTACGAATATCGAACACCGTATGAAAAGTTAAATCGTTCAGGTGACAAAGATTATTCGAAACTTCGTACCATTATATCAGGTTGTCCGAAAAGTTTCTTTCGTTTGCTAAGGTGATGATAGATGAACAATAATTTCTGTTTTATATTATTTTATTAAATTACCTATGATCCGTTTCCTTCTATTTCTATTATTATGTTCGTGCATAATTCGATAAACCAATATAAAACAAAAAAACATTGTGCGTCTATTGTTTCCTTATAAAACGAAGAAACATTTCATAACATTTATTTCATCCTATTTTCCAGTTCGATTTTAGTAATACTTGGTTGTATTACGAAGCAGACTAAATTTATGAGAATCTCCTGACGGAAGTATCAAACTAAAAATCAAATGAATTGCAATATTTTTGTTGTTGGAAACAGGGTAGAACATTCCAGTTATATAAGGTTAAACAACAAAGAAGGAACCGCGATACATTACCAGGATTAATGGGGAAAGGAAAGATTTACTGCATCGAGAATTTTGAGCGTTTAGCGAGAGATATATAGGGGTGTGGGAATCTGTATCGGAAAATCTGGGTCGCTGGAAAGCTAGTGCTCGACACGTTGAAAGAGAGAACGTAGAACGTGGCTCGGTCTAAAGCAACAGGGAATAAGAACTTTACTGCATCGAAACTTTTGAAATACTGAGAAGATAAAACTTGTAATGTCTCAAAGATTAATCATATTTAGAAAGTATCGACGTACGTGTATCTACAGGCCATAACTTTGCATTGTCATCTTGACTATTTGAAAACTATAAATCTTACGAAAACCTTCTGTCTCTAATTTTTCCTGCTTGTCTTTTATGCTTATAAAAGGAGGAAAAATATAATTTTTAACACTAGAACTAACTCAAATCGACTGGTCTTACAATTTTATTTGAAAATTGTTACTCCGTGTTATATTCTTTTTTCAGGCAATGACGTAATGACTTTCGTAACGATAACTAAAAGAACAATATAATGAATTTTAATTTGCTTTTTGTGTATTCAAACTGAAAATAATTTTGTATCAAGGCTACTTATACCAATGCCAGTCAAAATGACCAGTCAAAAGGATCCTGCGATCTGTTTATCGAACCTCAATTAAACAATTTCCCCGTTTTGTACAACTTGCCACACGTTTTCAAATTTTTACCGCGTATCATTCGACACGACGATGTCGGTTATCAGGAAAATTCCGGATCGATCGCTACATCGTTAGATGCTAACACTAGAAATACCACAGCAGTGAAAATGACTGGTTCTACAATTTTATAAATGTGTTAACCCTCGTTTAGGGATCCCAGATGGATTAATAATACCAAAAATGTACCACATAACATGGAATTCCTTCTGTGAGAAAGTAATAAATCAATAAATATAAAAATATTCCACTATTACGTGTTTTTTAAAGACCAGTCATTTTGGCTGGTTTTTGATAGAAATAGTTTCGTGTTAACTATCGGTAGTTCTAGCGTTAAGCTAATATGTCGCGTAATATTAAACGAAACTAGTAAACTATTTGAATATTTCTGATTTCCTAATGATAGTAGCGGCAGTAGTATATATAAATCTTTGGAAATAAAACTTGGAAGAAGTTCTTCTTTCAGTACCTACTTCTTTGAAAATCTCCAACTTTCAACATTCTACTCTACAATTACTCTTCTTTTCTTCTTCTCAATAGTCTACAATCGTTATTATTCCGAAACTTCTCCTTTCACTTTTCGTTCTTTGCAAAATTCGAATAATTTCTCTCTCCTCATTTTACGCATCACCCTTGAACTTGACTTATTTACGATCCTCTTCTTCTTAAGGTATCTTACCGGTTTGATTTTAATTTCTACTAACTTTTATCCGACTTGTTTCTTCTACTGTGAAGTAAAAAGGGCAGTGTATATTAAAAATTATTTCCGACCAATATACCTTGTCTTTCCAGAAGCATCGCTGTACAATTGGAAACTCTATTAGGAAAACAATTGGCAATCTCTTCAAGAACTAAAAATTAGCAAATATCATCGATCGAGATTACTCAAATTAAAAATAAAATAAGATGGTAAAATAAATTCAGAAACACATCCTTTTTATATACCGAAGATGCTTCGAAATTTCTTCAGAATCAACTTCTAATAATCATTTACGTAACAATAATATACAATAATAATGTTTGAAGACTTAAGATTCGGTCATCGATATCAAAAAAAATATTTCCATAAATCAGATTGTTGGCTGTGACGATTACACTTGCAGACAAAATTCTTCTATACACTAAGAATGCTTCGAAATTTTGCTAAGATCCGAAAGCTCCTTAAAACCAGTTTCCACGAGCATCTAGTGGAATTTCGAAACTTAAAACTTCGTCATCGATATAAGAAGAATATTCTGCAAAGCCTGAAGCACCTCGAAATCCTCTCGAAATTTAAAAATGCCGAAGAGCAACCCTCCTCGATATCCCAAGAACCATCCTTTAAGATCCTTTAAAACCCTTCCTCGACCCCGAAACAAAAGAAAATTCGGTGTACAACGCAACCATCCGACCGCATCGACGATAGCCGTCGGTCTGATATCGATAATCGTACAACAACATCCCGAATCATCTATCCCCGTAATAATTTAAATTATTTAATAATTAATTAAATCCCCGTAGTTAGTAATTTAATTGAATTAAACGATTCCGTCTTCTCGAGAATTACAAACGGCTAACCGAATATCGCAGTCGAAATTTGGTCGCCGGTACACGAAGAATACTCTTGCGAATGCGAAATATTCGAAAATGCCTTTGAAATCGAGAAATTCTGGAAAACTAGCGTAACTTCTCTGTGTCCGAAAATCCCGCCTTCCAACAGCCTAAAGCCGTCTTTCAACGGCGCGACAAAAAGTTCCTGTATTCAGCGTGATCGTCTCAGCTGGTGGCATCGACGACAGCCGACAGGGTAATATCGAATTCCATGTGGCACGCGATCCTTTTATTATTCCGTGAAAGCGAAAAACTTGCCTGGTATAGCAGGGACGCGCCCCTTCCGTCGACCTCGCCCCTTTTCGCCACCCTTACATATCCTCTCGCCCTACCTGCACCTCCTCCTCAGCCATCTCTTGTCCCCCTTTTTCCTTCGTGGCTCGTCGCCGTAACGACAACGATCGCCGAGGTTTCAAGGCTTTCCCGTGACCCCCGCTACGCCCCTCTTCACCCCCTTTGTGTTATCCGGGGCCGGTTTTTAATTAATCCATCCACGCCGCTTATAAACGATCGATGCCCGTTCCCGTTTTACGATCAACGCTTCCGTTCGCCTCTAATCGACGTCGACCACCACGGATTCTCACCCCTTTTTCACCCCGTGGCTAAACGGAGACCGGGTTTCTAGGGCGGATCGTTGCGCTTCATACAGATGGTGAATGTGATGGTTGGTTGGCTGGTGGTGGTGGTGGTGTGGCGATGCTTTTTAAGATCTGCTTCTTTCTTTTTGCTTCTTATTTTTTTGTTTCTTCTTCTTTTATTATTTCTTCTTTTTTTCTTCTTGCGGAGGAAGACGGAGGGTTTCTTCGTTTTTCTTCGCACGAGGATCGTGCCTTTCCTATAGGTTTCTGACTCTTTGCCTTTCTCTTTGTGCGCTTCTGTATTGTGTGAAGAAGCATTTCTTCTTTTCTTCGGTGTTTGTCTCTTCTTTTGATTTTTAATCGAGTACTCTGTATCTTTGTCTTCTTTCTGATTCTTCTTCGTTTTTCTTTGTGGAATGTCGCGGTGGTGGTTGGTTGGTTAATGGGGCAATTGGAAACTGCTTCTTTTTTCTTCTTTTTGCTTGTAAGCGCATTCTTTGTTTTCTTTGGAATAATCCGTTTCCCGCTCGAGGACTGTGGTTTTCTGATTCTTTGTTTCGCTATATGCGCGAGTACTTTCTCTTCTTTTTAATCGGCTTGCTTCTTCCTTCTCTCTTTAATCGATTACTTTGTATCCTTTTTCGCTTGTCGTTTTCCTTTTCCTTGTTTTCTGAATCTTCTTCTTTTTTCTTTGCGCAATACCCACGGTTGGTTGGTTAGGTGACAGTATCGGTGCTGATGCTATTTTTTTGTTCGTGAGAATACTCTTCCTTTCCATTGGGTTTCTTCGTTTCTCTTTGATCGACGGATCTTCTCTATGGTTTTCCGATTCTGTGTTCTCCTCTTTGTGTTTGAGTACACGATAAAAATTGTTGGTTTTCTCTTTCTTTTTTCTTCGGTCAGCTGCTTTTTTCCCTTTTCCCCCTTTTTATTCGGACACCTTACCCTTTCTTTGATTTCTCGATTCTTCCCTTTTTTGTGTGCGAACATTTTTTTCCCCTCTTTCTTCTTTGTGCACGAGGAACAGGTACTTTCTCTTCTTTTTCTTTTTCCTTCGTTTTTTCGGTTTTCTTCTTTTTTCACACATTAAATGAATATTTTTTAGTTAGTAATTATCCACCTTTTTTCGTTACGCGCGAACAAGTACTTTTTCTTCTTCCTCTCTCGTGGTCTTGATCTTCCTTCTTCTCTCGCACAATAATTGAATTTTTTAACGTACATATACAGGGTGTTTCCGAAATCTACTGCTTCCGAAGAGCAAGTCGAACGTATACAATATAATTCTTCCACTTTCTTCTAACATCCAACAGCGGGTATTAGACGTTGTGTACAGAACATAGATCATGCGAATAGCATGAGAAGCGCTGTAAGAATCGTAGAATCTAATATACAACTTTGGGACTATTAAGTATGCCAAATGGAATATTGGAGCAGGAAAGAAGAAGAAAAAGAAGATGGTCTAAATAACGACATATTTCTCAGTACATCGTAAAAATGTACTTTTCTTATACACACACACATATATAGTTACAATCTTTCTCTTTTTTTAAATATATTTATCTTCGCTTATAGCTGTAACTAGAAATACGCGAGGTACAAGGTATTCCTCTTCGATCAAAAATTTCTCGCCAATTCCAAAAAATCAAAGAATCCATCGGCGTAATTACCGATAAGCGATCGATAAACGAAAACAGAGACGGAGATAGAGACAGAGAGAGAGAGAGGGGGAGAGAGAGAGAGAGAGAGAGAGAGAGAGAGTGGCGAGGTGAACCGCTAATTGCAAGCAAAATCGATTGTTTCCCCGTATCAGAAATTCATAGGCTAACTCGGCCAACTATCAACGAGCTTTGCCAACTTTCAGTTGCGCCGAGTTGAAATCCTGCAAATGTTGCATCCATCGTGTCGGCGGAATCCAATTATCGATGAACATCGAACGAAAATGGTTAAATGGAAACACGAGCCTGATAGTATCTATAACGTGATCGTTATCCTAACTTTGGTGAAAAGATGCTTGCAATCGTTAATAGCGATTCTTTCAGGAGTAAAATTTGGCTCGGTAAAAGGACGTTTATAACAGTAATAAGAAAACTTGATAAATAAATCTTTTTAGCTAATTGTTTGTGTTTAATCGTTGTGTTTTAATTTGTTCGCTTGATGGTGTTTGATACGTTTGACGTTTAAATAAAATGTGATATTACTTATTGTTGTATAATTAATCGTCTTTCAATGTTGTACAATTTATCGTGCAGTATGCTGTTGTGAGCGTTCCTTCCTTTTTTTTCTTTTTTTTATTTTAACATTCTCTCGTTTTACGAACGTTTTTAATTAATTTCTCACAGCCGGGTATTCTTGTTTTTCGAATGGATTATCGAACAAAAGGTTAGAATCGCCTTGTTATTTATTTTCCTCGCCATTGTTAAATACCTTCTAAATTGCTCAGATTATTTCAGGCGAGTCTCATATTTTTTGCGGCGTGCTGAATTTTTCTCTCTGTAATACTCTTCTTTTCGTCGGAGTGAAATTTTTCTATCAAAAATATTTACTTTATCAGCAATCTCTTCACAGTACGTAGAAGGTTCGTCGTAATTAAAATTCCATTTCTCTTCCATCAGCAGCATAATTAATGGTCTAAGACACTCGTCTGTTATCAAATAACATTTCTACTTTACAAAACCACGATATTACTTACAATTTTTGTCCCAAAATGATCTATAAAAACTATTTGTTAATTAAAATCCACCCTCGACATTTATACGTTCCAAATCTGTTGTCTTCGTCTTAATTAAAATTGTCAAATATTCATCTCTTTGTAGATTATATAATTTGCAATATCCCGAATCTTCCACCCTCACAGCAATTAAAATAAAAATATCTTGGCTACTTCCAGAATTATAATTCGAAAGCTCGCTAGGTATAACGATATAATTGTCATTAAAAAATTCCAGGATATTCATTTCTCTCAAAATCACAATCCACCCCTTCACAACGTCTTGAATCATTCACCCTCGCAGTAATTAAAATTAAACAAGCTTGTCTTTTCGAGAATGGCAGACCCAATCGAAAATCACAATCAGCTCTTAACAATATCGCAAATCATTCATCGCCCAGAGTAATTAAACTTAAGCGAGTTTGTCCTTTGCAGAGTTACAACGTATACCGGAAAAAACTCGAAACTTTTCACTCTGCAAATGTCATTAAAATTCCAAAATATCCACTTGCCTGAGAATCGCAATCTACCCGTAACAATATCCCAAATCATTCTCAACCCCTGTAACGAAACTTCGCAAAGCTTCATCAGAATTAAAATGCTCGCCCCTAGCAGCCAGGTCTTAAAATAACGAAACAAAATGACCTAGAAGATATACCTGGTGTCTCGGCTAAATGAGATCACCTAAATACCTGCCTTATCTACGATTGTATGAAAAAATCTTTATTTCATGGGGCGCGTGAAACGGTGGAACGAATTTTTTCTCGTTCATTTTTTTTTTTTTTTTTTTTTTTTTAAGGAGATTCCAAGGCCAACGGTATATTTACGAATAGAACTTAATATACTCCTTTGCATCGGTAGATATGACTTTTCATTTTGTACAGTGAAAAGTATCAAGGTGCTTTGCGTTTGAAAACGCTTCGTTTAAAATACACCTTAATTTCGTGAAACTGGTGAAAAGTTTTCCGAAGGTTTGAGTACAAATACTCTTGCATTTACGTTTCCCTTTATTACCCTTGATATTTTCATTCATACAAAGTATACAGAGCTGTGTATAAAAAGACTGAAAAGACCTTGAAATCCCCTGAAAGAAACGAGGTGAAAAAATTCTTTCCACCGTTACGCGTGCCCCTTCAAATTAGCTTAACTTTGCCCCGAACAATCTTTTTCGCGCAATCGTAAATAAGGCAAGACAGATTTAATATACGCGGTTTCGTTTATCCGAGACATCCTCCATCGTAATCCGTCTAATAAATTACGCTACAGCTGGTAAACATTATATCAGATGGTAAATTAAGATGGAGCTTTAAGAAGTAAACTATGGCAGAAGCAGAACGTATCAAACGTGCACATGCTGAGAAAAGATAGCAATGGACATAAGCTTCGCTGCAACGAACAAACGTCCACAACATACATAACATACATAGTGTATTAAGATACCAATATAATCTAACATAATACAATTAATTGAGAATACGATTAAAATTCTATCCGACCGAACTTGACCCTTTAACAAGCCTTCTAACAACCCTGAAAAATCCTTCTACCGAACTGCAAACCCATCCAGCTGAACGTCACTGGCGTCCTCAAAAACCATCCTCTCCATCTGTCGACGCGTCCATCCAACATAATGCAAAAGCTTTTGTCTACGAGAGCGAGAGAACGAGACAAGATTCGCGTGTGATTACTAAAAGTTCGTCTCTCGTCTTTCCTGCGTTCTCGGTGGCCTCGTCCGACGCCAGTTCCCTCTCGTTTCGCTTATTCAGGGTTCGCTGCGACGAGCAACTGGCGCGCTTCGTCTTCTTCTTTTGATTGGTTCGTTAGCAGAGAGACCGGCGCCCATTCTACGTTACGTCGTGGAATCATAAAACGAACAGAGTGTAAAGATCAGGGAGAAAGCGGAAGGGATGAAAAGGCAGAAAGCCGGAGAGACCGAGAGAGGCGAGGCGAAGAGTCTTCTTCCGCGTCCTTGACTCCTAGAGTCCTCGTCTCTTCTTGCGCGAAGAAACCAACAGAAATTACAGGGAACAGCGATGACGCGGCGCTCCGCCAACATCATGCGAATGAGAGAACGGGATAGACACGTTTTGTTGCTTACCAAGGTATTCGAATTCCTCTAGACATTTTTCTTGTTTTCGTTTTTTGGGAATATGTTGCGCGTCTTGTACGGAACAGCTCGAAATTTCGCTCGCAATATTGAAATCGAGTATCGTGATCGCGTTAGTAGACTATACGCGAAAAAAGAAGTCGAAAATATCGAATAAAAACGTTTTTTTTAATTTTTCCATCGAGACAACGATGTACAGTGAGATCCGTTATAACGAGACGCGATAAAGTGCACGCGTACCGAGCGAAAATTCAAAGTCGATTTCCTCGAAAACAAAGCCTCGAACGAAAAAATTTTATTCTATATTTTCGACTTCTTTTTTCGCGTAGAATCACCCCCTTTCAGCTTGTACCACCAGTTACCAACCACTCTGTATATTAGGTTGCAAAAAGTTTCTTTGGTTTTATGAGGAAACATTTTATCAGAAGCACAAGATCTTTTCTTTTATATCGTTTTATCGAATTATGCACGATCCATTTTGTTCTGTTTAAGATAAAAATACATTTATACAAAATTATACGAAAATGTTTGTATAAAGATGCGTCGTTGTAATAGACGTGTTTGCAAAAGAGAGACACTTTTGGTACAATTTAACATATGGACGTTCCAATATATCTGTTACAAGCATACATTCTGTATTATTTATTAAGACATTGTGAGTTTTATATGGAACATTTTGAAATTTCATTGGCGGTATCGAAAATCGAGTATCGTGATCGTGCTGGTAGGAAACGAGCCTGGAAAATTGGTTTACCTACCACGTGTTACAGAAAGCACTATACTTTGGATGCTTCGTGTATCTCTTCACATTACGTGCATTCTGTGCAATTTTGCCCACGCAAATTTCCTATAAAAATCCACGATCTACTCGTAATATTACTATCTCCTGCTATTTATTTTCTGTATCTTCTATGAGACGCTCGATATTTAACGTGTATTCGTTAATTCCACGAGATACTGATACAACGGTATTTATCGCTGATTGCTTACTCTGCTAGACTCTATAAATTTTCTCTGGCAAGCGTTCAAATACTTTCGCGACCCACTGTGTACAGAACAAAACGAGAGAATCGTAGGAGTCCAAGAAGCAGTTCGACTCGTCTTTTCCATAATAAGAACACGGTGAGCGCATCCTCCTCGAAGCGCACTCTGTTAACCAGTTAGCCGCGTTTGACGAGTATACACGTCCGACAAAAACCTCGTTCCGCTGCGCGTTTCACGCGTATGCTTGTCGTCGCTTGTATTTATTCACGCACTCTGTGACCCAACACGACCCCCGTGACAGATTTCTAAAACTAAATTCCGCTGTTGACTGGTTAAACACTTAACATTTAACGTGTCTTCGGTGTTCATTAACTCGCCGATAAAACATATTAATAGAAGAAAATAAAACGAACAAGCAAAAGAATACAAATGATCATCACGAAGCAGCTGTATACAACGCGAACAAAGTAGTTGTCCTTTGCTTTCTAACACATTTCAGGGACACACTTTTCAAAGAGATCGCAACAACTAACCGGTTGGTAGTTAGTAATCGATCGGAAATAAAACGTTGTCAATGGAAGGTCGCGCGTAACGAACGATCGTCAACTAATTCCACAAGATGACGTACCGATGCAACCATCAACATACTGATCTATCGACGAACGCTTGGCCTGCTTACCCTGCTGGACTCCCCGTCTCTGGCAAGCGTTCAAATACTTTCGTGACCCAGTGTGTACGCAACAAAACAATACAATGGCAGCAGCGGCTTCCCAAGAAACGTAGGAGTCCGAGGAACTCATCCTCTCGATAGCAAGAACACCGTGCACCCTCCTCGAAGCGCGTATGAATTATCATTACGGATGGTCAGACACGAATAAGAGGCTGTGGAATCTCGAGGAAAAAGCCTGGCCAGGCCACTGGTCGAGTGTTTTCATGTATAATGGATGAGAGACAGGCGCCAGCCGACCTATGAGCAGGCCCGCAACCATGATCGCTGCGACATCCCGGTCGACAGCTGGCCGATTATTCTCAGCCAGACACCGAATCGACCTTCCTTCGTACTTGTCCCAACTGGCTCATCCACTTTCTGCTTATTCCTCGGCATTCTAATTCGCGTCCGCTCTCCACCAGGCTTCGCTCAACGTCGATCCGGATATCCGCACGTGCGCAGCAACGCGACGAATTTCCCAGTTTTCTTCTCGAAGACTCGTGAAATCGAGGCTCGAGATACATTCGAGCAAATGGAAACTCAACGAGTTTTCGCTGCGTCGAATGGAGAGGAGGATGATGGTTTTAACGATCCTTAGAGATGGCAGACTGCCAGTCGATCGGTTGCTGGCGATGGGGATAAATGGTTTCTTGGATGATCTGACGCGGATCGACCCGGCTCGTTATAACGTGGCGCAGATGTTACATGTGTAATGAATCGGCTGATTATCTTCTGCTCTTAGGGGAAATGAATATGAACGATCAATTCTGCTCGCTTCTGCTTCGTCTTTGCATTGTATTTCCTCGGACGTCTTCCTTTTCCGAATATCTTGTTGCTGCAAGACCGCAATATGTATAGACGCTAATGAAATTATGTTGGATATTAAAAGCAAATACTTGAGAGCTGTATATATATATTTCGATGATATCCGTCGAAATATAACGTCCATTTTCGGTCATTTAGATTCGAGAGAACAGGTTTAGGCAGAGCTAATATTTGCAATTGTTACTTGCAAGAACTGCGGTACGTAATTAACTTGACATTCTCGGAATATTGACTTACAAAACATTTGCATATACTGCGTTGTTGTTTATCGTTATTGCCAAATATATATCGTTGTGTGTATTTGTATACACTAATTGGTATACTTGTGTTGTTATATTATTCTTATTATATCATTATACATTACTGTTATTTAAAAGAAGCGCACTATAAAATTATCTTCTCGAGTAAGAAGATCGTTCACTCTTCCCTAGTGTGTGTGCATCTCAGAAAATATTATAAAAACTGCGTATAATTTCTTCTTTTTTGAATTGAAGATACGTGTTACGATTATTCCCTGATCAAATGAATATTTTTATACATATATCGTTGTGTGCGTTTGTATACACTAATTGGTATACTTGTGTTGTTATATTATTCTTATTATATCATTATACATTACTGTTATTTAAATGAAGCGCATTATAAAATTATCTTCTTGAGTAAGAAGATCGTTCACTCTTCCCTGGTGTGTGTGCATCTCAAAAAATATTATAAAAACTGCGTATAATTTCTTCTTTTTTGAATTGAAGATACGTTGAAGATACGATTATTCCCTAATCAAATGAATATTTTTATACATATATCGTTGTGTGCGTTTGTATACACTAATTGGTATACTTGTGTTGTTATATTATTCTTATTATATCATTATACATTACTGTTATTTAAATGAAGCGCATTATAAAATTATCTTCTTGAGTAAGAAGATCGTTCACTCTTCCCTAGTGTGTGTGCATCTCAGAAAATGTTATAAAAACTGCGTATAACTTCTTCTTTTTTGAATTGAAGATACGTGTTACGATTATTCCCTGATCAAATGAATATTTTTATACATATATCGTTGTGTGCGTTTGTATACACTAATTGGTATACTTGTGTTGTCATATTATTCTTATTATATCATTATACATTACTGTTATTTAAAAGAAGCGCACTATAAAATTATCTTCTTGAGTAAGAAGATCGTTCACTCTTCCCTAGTGTGTGTGCATCTCAGAAAATATTATAAAAACTGCGTATAATTTCTTCTTTTTTGAATTGAAGATACGTTGAAGATACGATTATTCCCTGATCAAATGAATATTTTTATATAAAGGTAATAACACTTGGCGTGTCGTTCTATGTGACATGCTAGGGAAACGCGAATGGATTTATCGCTCAGCCTAACACATCGTAATCAAAATCTGCAAAATCGTAGTTCTCCTCCAATTAGCCTTATCAAAATCCATTTGTGCCGACAAACAACTTTGTTTGGTATGCAATTAAGCTTGTTGGATCGTACGAAGCCCTTGCAGCCCTTCCAAAGAGGGCTATCTATCCCAGGGAGAGCTAAACAAGACCTCTCATCAAAAATACCCCATTCGCTCAAAGAACTCGCAAACGTATACTACCCTTAACAAAGAGCTACGTGATTCGTTTCTAAAAAGAAGAAAGGGGAAAAAAATAGAAGAAGAAGAAGAAAATAAAATGGTCTCACAAGATTTTCGTACCAACGTACGAGGGAGCAGCAGAAGAAGAAGAAAAAGAAGAAGGGGAGGAAAAAGAGTGTAGGAAAGAAGAAAGGGGTTGGCAGGCTCTTAATTGGAATTTATTAGAACGAGTATTCGAGTTCTGTGAAGCTGGTGGTTGGTATCAACGAGAACAGCAAAGGAATACTTCTTCTACGTGATTCTAACTGTTTCTGTCTTCCATGTAGAGTACTGTGCAAAAGTCCCACGTCACTCACTCGCTTGCCAAACGTACGTATTTTATTGTTATTTTGCAAGTTAATTTCCAACGTTTGGAAAAATTAATGGAACAGAGGGCTGGATTATTCGAAGCTCGATTATCCGAACCGGCGTCTCATCGTCGTTATCAGCACCGGTTCTTGGAACTGGCAAGATTATTACTTTAAACAATAAACTTTCTTAACGTTAAGCAGTATGCAATTACTATGTATCGTACATATTTGGTTTTTGTTCTTTATTCGTGTAAGAGGATATACGTATCTATGTAATAAATAAAATGATAGGTATATCGTTGTTTCAAAGAATTTCTTCAGAAATGAATTAATATTATATTAAACGTGTTTTTTACAACAGTGCGCCTTCATACAAACGTGAAAGCGAGTGTGTGAAATGTCGCGGTGTTTATCTCAACAGAACGAAATGGATCGTACGTAATTCGGCAAAATAATATAAAACAAAAAAACGTTGTGCGTCTATTATTTTTCCTCATAAGACGAAAGAAACTTGTCGGACAACCTAATAATATTTCGCGTGATATATACAGCGGTGATAGTCTTTTTACGGTTAATTCCTATGACTATTCATCGGATAAATAGATACATGTTTCATTATCCGAACAATTCGATTTTCCGAACCACCTCGGCCCCAATTCATTCGGATAATTAACATTTAACTGTACATTAATAACGAGTATGATTAACATTGAAATATTAGTATTAATAAAGATACTGAATATTACATAGTTAATAGATAGATTAGATGAACAGTAAAATAATTCATGGTTAATATTAAACAAATAGACAGTAGATATGTAACGATAAAATAAGGTTGTATGTATGTGTGTTTGTGTGTGTAGATGATGAAATAAGAATACAAGGAAATAAGGAAAATAATCGTAAACCTAAGTAAAAAAAAAAAAAAAAAAAACTAAATAAAAATGAACTGCTAGTGCTACTATCACTGAATATTATCCTTTAATTCGTCGCATAATTAATTAAGAAGAGCTTCGTTGAAGAATCAGAATCGATATGGTGAAAAGTACGCGAATATGCAATATTTGCTTATTTGTCACGATGAATTGAGCTACGTTACAACGTATAAGTTTTCTCTTTCCCCTGGAAAATTCGTTTTTTCTCACCTACAGTGTTCTCTGCAAGAACCTCTCGATTTTATGTTTCATAGAACAAAGTTATAAAAATGTAATAAATCGTCAAGTTAATATACGACAGAGAATTGGTGTTTTTTTTTTCATATTTGCAATAAAAACTATCGTACTCCGACCAGCTATGCGAGAATTTTTTTTTCCGTCGTTTTCAAGTGCCTACGAACCGATTGCCATTTAAATCTCTCGGTATCGCCAGATTGCACCAGATTTCACCGAGTCTATCTTTCGATCGATGGTTACAACTCTGCTAATTTTATTTTGTACGAAACGCTGGCTTATTTGACACGATAAGAGCACTTTATTTACAGTTTTATTGTATTTTATCGCAACAGAAGAACCACCAACGTGCTGTCCCGATCGATTTCGCTTTTTCATACGGAAACCTGTTGTATTCGTTCGAAATTCAATCAAACTTCCTAGTTGGCTGGCCTTGAACATCAAGAGTGCGCAATTATCGAAGTTGAACTTCGAAACTCGATAAGTGGATCGTGGAAACAGCGCTGTAATAATGTATCGTGTAATTTCGTATTCGGTTTTCGTAAATATAGCCTATAGTGACACGACTAAAGCACTATGAAACTCTAGAATTTTCGTAATAGAAGTTGTACAGTTTTAAAGAGCATTTCTGTCAAAAACTTCACAAAGAGAAAAAAAAAAAAAAATAAAAAGAAGAAAAGAAGAAGAAAGACAGAGCACTTTATGGTGAGCTGTAATTTCGTTTAAATAATTGTCCATCTAAATTGTTCGTAGAAAGTCAATCGAGCGTGTGAAATCGCGAAACACTAACAAGGAAGGCATCTCTCGCTGATTTTGTCTCGTTTCGAAATACGTTATAGCGAATGGACTGAAAAATAACGTATTTTTTTTTTTTTTTTCAATTTTGTCGGCGGAAAAACATTTTAAGGGAGTGGAGCAAACCAGCGAAAATAAAATCGTCAGGCGTCGATTTCATTGTTTCACCTATACGAGCGCGGTACTCTTTTCACATGAAATCACCCGGAAAAATTGTATCGCAACAAGAGATAAAAGACACGATTTTGTTGAGCAATTTTTTTAGCCTAATCCCACAGCTCAACGATGGCCATATAACAATTTGTAAACGCAGATGAAATTGAAGCTGAAAAGTCTACATCTAAATACGTGTACTTTATGTAATATTGGCTTGGCAACTAAGTGATTGCGGATTTTGTCAATACCACCTGATGACAAAATCCGCGATCACTTAGTTTCCAACCTGACACGAGAAAACTAAATTCGCGTGTTTCCGGGCATTTTCGATAAAATAACTTTTGAACAGATAGCTATCCTCCAACGTATTTCGTCTCGTTCAAACGAGAAAATATAATAATTTACAACTTTTTTTTACCATTATGTAGCGTCCGTTAACAAAAAGTATATTTATGACGATTCGTTATGAACTCATCGGTATAGTAACAGAATATCGCAAAATTTTAGATTTTTAATTCGGTGGAAAAGGTCCCTCTCACGATGGTCATCGAACGGGACATTTTCCATTTACTTAGAAATTCCGAATTGTTTCATTTTCCATTGTCATCGATGTGCCTATTTTTGTAATGATACCGATGATACGACGATAGATTTTTGTAAAATGCCAATAAACATACTTTGTATTAATACACGCGACAAGAGAATGGTCCATTTCACAGTACCATCGCCTCGATATCACGACAGAGAATATAATTTGAATGATCGGACTGGACGTTTAATCCTGTTTCGACTAGTTGATATCGCGCGCGATCAATGGAACAACAGAGTAAGCGTATTCGCTGGCGAATTGGCATTTCGCAGTCTTCTCCGTGAACGTGTTTTCCATACACGCCATTCTTAAACGCAACGTGATCCGATTAGGAGCACTCGTGCCGCAGCGTTTCTATCGTATAATGGCACTTTTGTAACACTTTCCAACGAGATCTCTTGGCTGGCTATCGCTCGTTGTCGACGAGTTTCGAGTACGCGGAATGGATACGCAAATGGAAGGATAGCGCGGTGGAAAGTTGGAAAATTTGCCTTTTTATTACTCGAATCATAATATTGATTATTGATCGATTGATATTTCATCAAATTTTTATATCAAATGTTTATCAAAACGCATCGAACCGAGACTGGAAAAGTTAACAAGGTACGAAAATGCTTTTTCATTTTTTTCATTTTTTAACCAACAATTTTCAAATTAACGAGGCTCGATACTTGTAAACAACGAAAGAAAGAGAAATTACGAAAAATAATGAGCGCGGCTGAAATGAAAAAAGGCGGATGAAGTCAGAGAGCTTTGGAATATGATTTCATAATTGGCATATAATGTTCCTTAATGCGTGAAAATTAAACAACGAAAATAATGAAAGAGAGAGAGAGGGAGAAATTTCGAAAGATGAAAAGCACAGCACGCGTTACGATGTTTCTAGTCTCGTTCGAAAATTTAAGCAGCTCTGGAATATAATTTCATAATCGGAATTTAATATCCTTTAATTCGTAACCGATAATTAAAAACAATGAAAGAGAGTGAAATTTCGGAAGATGAAAAGCACAGCAAGAGCTACAATCTTTCCAGTGTCGTTCGAGAATTGAAAGAGCTTTAGAACATAATAATTTCATAATTCCAATTCGATCTTTCTTAATTTACACTCGATAAATACAAAGAACAAAAGAAAACAAAATATAAGAAGAGGAAGAAAGAGAAATTTCGGATGATAAAAAGCACGGTACGAGCAAATAATCTTCTTAGACCCGTTCAGAAATTGAAAAACCTTTAGGACATAATTTCATAATGGAAATTTAATCTTTTTTAACTTACTATCGATATAATTACAAAGAAAGAAAGGAAGGGAAATTGCAAGAGATAAAAAACATAGTAAGAGTCCTAATGTCTTTGGTCTTGTTAAAAATATAACACAAAGCTTTGACATTGCATACCGTGCTTTTGTTTTAGGATAGTTAGGAATTCCCAAAGATTTATACGACGTTGTTCGAATCCGCGCAAAGCTAATATCGGTCGAGCGTTTCGCAATCATTTCGCCATTAAAAAAATTATCTCCGTTTTATGGCGAGGATCCGTATAATGATCTCATCGTTTCCACTTATAACGACCTAATCGCGGCAAGAAATTATTTTTAATAAAATTTCCCGATAAAATTATCTTTTGAATATATTTCACTAAAAAAAAAGAAATCTGCAAACTACGTACGAATTTTTATAAAAAATGGAAATTACGATCGTTACAAAATTATTCCTTCAATTTTTCACAATTATCCCCACGCAACAGAATTTCTATTATTTAATCATTTTATTTAATCCGCAAATCTTTGCGCCATCAGAGAAAATCTGCAATATGGAAAATTATTATTTTAGGAAGTTTTATCGGGATTAAGCTTTCGCGAACGTATTTTTATCAATCTTTGCCAATGTTTTCATCTATCTGTCCATTTATATCGATTTAAACGGCGAGTCGTCGGCGAAACCCAATATTTCCAACGTTCTAGAATTATTTTTAATATTCCCGGTATTTCCAAAAATCCGCTGTTCCTAACCGAAACCTCGTGAAATTAATTTGTACCATTGATCGTGGGAAATTCCACGAACGCATTTGCACGAAACGGAAAAGCTGTACGAAGGCCAATAAGGTCGATATTAACCGAGAAAAGTATCGTCCTGTTAATCTTCACACTCGGTAAAACAACCAAAAAGACCACGTGGTGAAAGACGCGTTTGCAAAAGAAAGCCACTTTTGGAACAACCTGATGCGAAATGAAATGAAACGGGAAGTATACGTTTGAAATTCGCAAAAAGCTGTACGTGTTTGTCAAGAAATGAGAAAAAACGAGCTTTCAGCGTATCGAACGAAACACAATGATTGCACAGAAATAAATTTCTATTGAGGAACGTAAGCAACGGAAAGACGTAGAAAATGAGACTCGAAAAAGGGAAAAAGATAGAAACCGTGGAAATAGGTCTTCTTGTTCACGCGTTTGTTGCTCAGCAAGATTTGAATGCAGGGCTTGAAAATTTTGGGTAAAATATGGTGTTCGCAGTGAGAAAGAAGCGTGGTAAATTTTCGCTTGGAATTTTTGTTGCCTTTTGCACGAAGCTATTTATTTCTCTTAAAAGCGTCTCCGCAGAAGTTCATTTCTACAGCTTTGACAAGTTGCGCAGCAGGCTACGAGGCAGCTTTCCACTCTTCAAGAGTTGTACAGTATCCTGTACGCTTTCGAATGAAGTGACATTTTTTAATTCTACCGTCCGAAAATGGCCCTGGAAACTAAGCGTATTTCCTTCTTCAAAGAGAAAAAAAAAAAAAGGAAAAAAAAGAAAAATGGAATCATCTCTTTAATTTTATATCGTAGTTGGCGTAAAGGCCAATCGATAACTGATATTTTTATGTACAAATTTACAAGAAAATATTTTTTACTTGATATCGATTTGAGCCTCGACGTGAGCATTTGACCTCGACCGATTCGCAATCGAAGGCAATCGAATAAGTCAGTTTAAAGAAAGGAAAAAAGGACGTGCTGATTCCAAAAAATCTCGCCTTGTCGGATTTCCTTTGGCCATAAACTAAAGGTCAAAGGTCGATTACTGAAGCTATTTGAAAAGACGCGATCGTGTTGTTGCGCGGCGACAAAAATCATTATTAAACCTAATACGAACATATGGATTACAGATGCGGGACGTGGCAGCCAAGCGAAACATAAAAAAAAATGGGCAACCTTCGATGCATCGTCTTATGATACATCTTGCACGCACGGTGGTTTGCAAGAAACTACGATACAAGGAAAACGTGAAAAGTGGAACGTGAAACATGTCTACATACAAAAAAAAAAAAAAAAAAATATCATACAAAAATACAAAAATCGCGTGAATCCATTCGTTAAAAACTGCTACCAAGTGCAACTGCTATTGTGCTAAAACTCTAACAAACGTACCAAGAAGACTCGAGAGAGAACACTGCTCCGATTTACCCAGACTCATACACTAACTACGTGCACACGTACGACAGAAATAGAATAGTTGCAGTGACTGCTGGTAATCGAGGAATTATTTGAAAAATAATATCCGCTGGTATCGTGTTTCACAGACATTCAATGATGAAACTTCCTTTCGTTTATAAATTGTCGCGATATTTAACATTTTACCGATCGCTAGCGATTCAACAGCATACGCCCGGCAACTCTGGCGCGGATTCTGCCTGGCGCCGGCTCTGTTTCGGTTTAGACTCTCCGATACCATTCTTCTTGTTCATCGCGAACGGTACGTTCTTCAAATTGGTATAAAATTGTGGCAGCTCACAAAGCAACGCAACTGACGCAATTGAGCAAGGTATCTTAGTACTAAATAACAAATTACTGTTCAAATAACGAGAAAGATTGTCGGCGACAAAAAGCCGATTAATAGGCTATCGGTTGGTAAGCGTTGGTTACAAAAAACCGATTAATCGGCTATCGGTCGGTAAGCGTTGGTTACAAAAAACCGATTAATCGGCTATCAATCGGTAAAGTGTTAAAAGCAGTCTGATAAAATCACTGGTACAGCCGATGAGTCTGATAAACTTCGTTTTTAGCTGTGGAATAAGACGAGACCAAGAAAGATGAATTATTTGCTTGCATTGGATTGGCAACTAAGTGATTGCGGATTTTATCCATACCGCCTAATGACAAAATCCGCAATCACTTAGTTGCCAAGCCAATAGTAAAAAGATGACGGAGCTTTAAAATGAGATATTCCCGGACGCTCTGTTCTCGAATATCGAGTTTGTTAATTCAGAGTACAATTACGCTACCTAATTAAGTTCTAATGTGCGGGATATCTTATTAAACGCGCGTTTAAACGGATACGCGGAAACGCAAAGGAAAATGTGAGAGCTTTTTAAAATGCAGATAGAAATTTCATGGAATAGAAAATAAATACGAGAAGGAGATCATATTTGTAAGTTAATTCGATTCGAAATTGTATCGATAATGGAACAGATATTTACAGATTCGTGTTTTACATATTGGAATTTAATTTTCAATAATTTCTTGTAATTCCACGGCGTCAATTCCATTCGTATAATCACCTACGAGCTATGTAAATGTAGTAATCGTTAATTCTTGTACAGAAAAAATTCTGAACGTGAATTGATATTGTTAAAGGCAGAGAAACATAGACTGGAAGAAATAAATGTTTATTCAAAAGTATCAGAATGAGGATTGATAAAAATTCTCTGACAATTTGCACGCGCTAAAATTGTTTTTGGAAATGTCTTTCTTGCGGTTTGGAAAATATTAAACCAAAAAAGGGAGTTTCTCGAAAAATGAGCGTAAAGTTGCTCGATTATATCTGAGTCCGCGCGATTCTTTTTAAACCGTTGAAAAAATGTAATTAATTGTGCTCGACCATTAAGAATATTAATGAAGGAGATAGAAAGAGAAAAGAAATTAAGCTTCGCAGAAACCAACATGTTCTTATGCATACAACTATTATTCAACTTTTTTTTTTAAATGAATCCAATTTGATGTTTCACGTAGAAACGTTATTTATTTATTTATGGAATTATTTTATAATAAACTCATTAACGTTAACAATAAACTCACTTGATCGCAAAAAAAAGAAAAATACATAATTTGCCACTACGTGTTTGCAAGATCGAATAATATTTAATTACACGGAATCGAGTAGGTTTGTCTGTTTAAAAAGACTCCAATGCATTAGAAACGTTCTACGTAGAGATGTTTTTCTTTGTCGCAATTAACATTCCGCGAGTATTTCTTCCCAGAAGGGAATACAGATCCGATGGAGAATGAAAAATCTCTGTTGGGGCCAGCGATAAATTTGAATCGGTTCCAATGGCGAGTCGGTGACCGCGACAACGAAAATCGTTTCGGGATTCGAGGCTGGCACGGCGACGTTGCATTTACATTAAGCCAGTTTGTCGAATCGAATCGAATGGACGCCGTGCAGATGATCGAGGGTTAATGGACCGAGAAAAGCCAAGAATTGGCTGGAAAATTATATACCGTTCTCTTGATTATAGATCTCGCGTCGTTATTTCTTATTTTCGTTTTAACGTTGCTACTTTGAGATTATCGTTCTCGTCTCTGAATCTTCTCAAAAGAATATCAAAGCAAATTGGTAATTTTTTCTAAAATATTCCCTCTTTCTCGTTCTTTGCTCATGTAAACTTTTGCTTCCGATTTGTCAAGTCTGATTTTCACAGTAGAATAATCGAAAGTACTTGAGAATAATTACGTATTAATCTACAAGCCATAATCTATCAATTCACAGATGATACTGAATTTAGTGATCTTCCAAAGTAAACAGAATTAGCGCTGAATTTAAATCGAAGAAATCCAAATGAAATTTTAAATTAAATTAAATTAAAGGAATCGGTAAGATACACTAAGCTACTTTTAATATTATGGAGAATTTACAAAATAAGTTTGACTTTGCAAATTATACACGCCTGTGTGTTTTCTATTTATTTCTATTTATACTATCAACGAGCCTACATCTATGAAGAAAAGACCTAATGGACACCCTATATATTAGGTTGTTCGAAAAGTCTCTTTCGTTTCAAAAGCTGATAATAAATGAACAACAATTTCTGTTTTATATTATTTTATTGCATTAGGTATGACCCATTTCGTTATATTTCTATTATCATCCTCCATTATTTTATATAATTTTTGTATTATCACGTTCGTGCATAATTCAATAAACTAATATAAAACAAAAAACATTGCGCGTCTATTATTTCCGTATAAAACGAAAGAAACTTTTCGGACAACCTAATATGTACATACATACATGCATACACACATACATAGCAACATACTCTACACCATAATATGCTCGTGTTACGTCCGGTGACTCTTTACGTTCGAGGCGGCCACCAGCTGTGCACATAGAATTAAACGGACCGCAATAATCCTAAGGAAATGTCATAAAACGAGGCTTTTTGATTTACCGTTAGGTCCGTCAATTGGCATAAAACATCTTCCAGTCAAGAGGTTCCTTATGGTTATTGCTCCATCAGGTAAAAATAGAAGTTTCCAGGATACCACCCGCAAGCGACCAGCGGTGGGGCGATCACCATCGAACGAGAGTTTTCCTTCGCAACAGCATCGTCACCGGACTTCACTGGATCTACGACTACAGATCAGTCGACATCTGTTGACTGATTCACCGAATTTAGAACAGTCAACATCTCTTTACCGGGTTTCCACCTGTCAATCATTCACCTACTTCTCTCATGCCTAACGCAACAGCGTTTTTCTTTTTTTTATTTGGTAGATTATTTACAATCAATTCTCGTCGAGAATTTTAAGTAACTTCATTTGGCGTGGTACAATAACTTGGTTTATAATAATTTATATTATGTTGATTCTAGTTGAATCTAATGCTTCGATCTAAAGGGTATTTTCTTTTGAGTCTGCGGATCTGGTCCGTCGTGTCAAGTAGTTGGGTGACTAATGGGTTGTGGTGGTTGTTGACTCTTGTGCTATATCTGCTTCTCAACTTGTATATTTCTTCTTTGACTGTGGGATATCTAACGCAACGGCGCAGCTATCTTCTCTACAAAGTTCTTGGAAACATATATTATAATCTGTTAATCTCAGCGTTATACTGATTCAACCACCTGTATTATCCTAACCGAAATAGACGATCGATCTCTGTTCGTGGCGTAGGTTATTCCAATCGTAACGGGAATTTACGACTCCCGTTGACGCGCTTCCTCGCGATCGCGTCTCTCCGCGACTGGTCGAATAAACAACTCGTATGCATGTCAAGAGAACGAATAAGGAAGAGAGAAGAAGAAATTGAGGTGGAGATATAGTTGTGGGTGATAGTGCTATTGCTGGTGTACAGGCCGAGATAGGTTCTGCTGTTGGTGTAGATGTCGTTGCTGAGGTACTGCTGCTTTTCTTCTTAATTTGATGCCGTGGAATGAAAAATCGGACTACGGTCGTCGGGATTTGAACCCGGGTTCCGAACGTCCGTAACCTAAGGCGCTAACCACTGCGCTGTTTTTTTTTTTTATAACGTTTATTGACCAGTAGATGAGTATTACATTTGAATGTTGTTCACAATAAACAATGAACTTGGGTTGTGGGGTGGTTTAGGCAAACGTACCGATACGTGACGGTACGACATAGCCATACAACGTTTTGTGTGTCGAAATTACATTTTTCAGCTTACTATTTTGAAATTAGATTTATGTCGATGTAGAGCGGTGCTTATACAGGGTAGTCTAAAATATAGAATTGTTGAGAATTGTGGATCTTTGAAGCCAAAATAGTGTTATAGGAACACTAATTTTATACTGAGGATTAATATTAAAATAGTAATGTATTTATTTCATGGACGATTTCTTATATATTCATCGATACACACTTGCACGCGTCTCGGCACTTTCTTCTATACCCGACTGTTAACCGACTGACTAGTTTACACACACATACCTCCACACACTGATATTCACATACAAGTATCTCTACTACACAGTTAACCCAGTCCAGCACAGAAAATTATACATATCTCAACAAGAATAAAAAATTTTTTTTTAATTTTTCCATCGAGACAACGATCTACAATGAGATCTGTTATAACGTACCGCACGCGTACCGAGCGAAAATTCAAAGTCGATTTTCTCGAAAACAAAGCCTCGAACGAAAAATTGTTATTCTATATTTTCGACTTCTTTTTTCGCGTAGAATCACCGCCTTTCCGCTTGTACCACCGGTTACCAACCACCCTGTATACGATATTGTTTTTCTCTTCCTATCGATGTTCTGAAAACCTTGTCGCAAAAACAGGACAGTTAAACCACTGTGCTGCTGTAACGTCGCCCAGAAGCCAGGAATCCGCCGACCTCAGGATATGCATATAACACCTGGTCACGCGATAGCAGTGAGAATAGACAGTAGCCGGATTCCCATCCGTGAGATACGTGAATCATAGTGAGGAGGTAAAGATCCCAGTCCTTTAGTCAGTAAGTCAGTCTGTATTTTGCTATTGAAGTGTAACTTCGCCTTGTGAATAAAGTATACGAACGGGCTATTGTTCATTCGCCTTTTTTTTATGTTATATATATGTCGGAGATGAAAGGACACCGGAGCCTTCCCTCTGGAACTTCGGGCAAATCCGTAAAATTGTAATTAAAGTTTACAGTTGTAATTAAACAATTTTTATTCTTTCCAATTGCACTTGTTTGCGATTTGTGATAATAAACTTGAGCTCAAGGAGACCATCAGTCGCCGAACGTAGCCTTTCATCTCCGACATATATATTACCTCGTCATTTATTACGTGACACTGCCGTCGTCCGACAACGATTGCTGTCGAGTGCCGCGACAAAATTATGGAAGAAAGCATTGAAAGCCAAATATGTATCACGATGACGCTGTTATTTGTCACTGAGAAGAGTGGAAACGTGAAATCGGTTTCGGTTGCGTACATGACATGACAGCTGGCAAGTCAGATCTTGGCGATTGCCGGTCGTTGCCGGTTCAGGATCAGAATTATACAGACATGATTTCGCGACCAAGGGGCTTGTCCGCTATTAATTCAAATGCAGCTCGTGGTTGGCGCGCGAGCGCTTCCGCGACGACAGCCTGCGATTATTATTGTGCAACCGGCGTAATTTGCATCTGAAAAAGCGGTACGTGCCTTCGGTTCTCGTTCCTTCTCTTGAATCTCTCTCTTTCTCTTTCGTTCTAACGTTCCTCTTTGTGCGTGCATACGCGCGAGTTACGAATCAGGGAATGAAAGCAGAGAGATAAAAGACAAAGGTTTTGTTATTAGTTACGTTCTCTTTCGTTTCGTTATTAGTTATACCGTATCTGTTTTGGGAAATTTTCCTTCCAATTTCCAAGGAGTTTTTTCTTTTTACTGATATATTTTTATATTATATTTAGTAATAGTATTTTTAGTATTTAGTAGTGATAATAATAATAAAATTTTCATCTACCTATCGAATGATAAATAAAAAGTCGAAATAATATTTTCTAATGGGCAACATTCGATAGCGTAATTGTCAAGAGTATGATTCTCGGAGATAGGAATCTTCATTTTGAAACATTCTGGGTAATTACGACGACGGCTTTTAGTTTGGTTTCCCATTAATTATGCGTTTTCGATTTATATCGTGACTCGTTTGTTCGATGCGAATGCGATTAACTGTTAGAGAGTAATTAATCCGTTTGAACGCGCTCCGTTTGTTCAAACAAAACTGTAGTTAGCGGGACTAAGTAAATTTCTGGCCACTGAATTCACTTTTCCTAACGTGAATTACTATTACACGAAGGCGAAATCGTAAGTAGTACAAACCTAAGTATCTGTCGAACGGCAGGTTAAAAAGAAAAAAGAAAAAAGAAACGGGATTTTTAGAATAAATTACAGACGTTGTTAAATAAAATAACGCGAGCAATTGAATCAGTGATCGGAGTAAAACAGTACGTGGATGTGATTTTACATTGGAAAGTGAAAGAAAGTTGTGTGCGCGAAAACGCATTAATTTTCTAAATTATCGTTTAGAGTGGAGCCTCGTTATCTGAACAAGATATCTTTCAATAACAAATGCCTTGTTTCGCCGGAATTTAACGAAGATAGCAAAAATACTGCGGATGACTGTGGACGTTGGAAAATCCACAGACGTTAAAACACAAAAGCGCGATATTGAAAATTATCCGAAGCGTGTAAATGTCTCGGATACTGGCAACAGTGACGAGAAGCTGAAATAGTCTGATTGTAACGAGACGGTTTCGTCGTGATAAAAGCGATAATTACGACGATTTTCTACAAATGGAAACAGAAAACGAAAGTGGTAAAGGAGAGGCGGTGGCTTCTCATTTCGAATTATTCGCGGCGTTCGAAAAAAAAAAAAAAAAAAAAAAAAAAGGATGGTTGCAAGTAGAAAAAGGAATGTAACTGTGTTGTAACAGTCAGCTGTGTTTCAAAAATTACGCGACTTAGCAAGCAGAAAGATATGAGGTCCGTAAGTATTTCGAGAATCTGTCAATTAATCTCAGCATACGTAAATGAAATTTCACACGAGAAAAGCGATCCTTCTATTATCAGAAAATTCCATTATCCGAACAGTTTTGTCTGACTATTGGTTCGGACAAGCTACGTACTTCGATTTCATACCACCATCTTCGTCGTTCGATCTTCGCAGATTTGTACACGTTGCTCGCGATTTTCAGGATTCAATGGACGATGAGACGAGACTCTTAATTTTCATTCCTTCATTTCTTAACATTCACAGGTTCCAGGCTTCGCATCGCTTCATTTTCTTCCCTTTTTTTCTATTAAATAATATCGATTCAATTCTTGCGTGTATTTTTAGCTTTTATAGGTAATCACAGTTGCCTGGATGTTTTCAGATAAGATTCTGAGGAACAGGAAGAGGAATGTTCGAGGTGCCATTTATTCCACATCTACGTGGCTTGGCAAATATTGAATCTGTGAGACAGCACGGCAGAAACACCAGGTTAGCTTCCTATCGAGAGTTTCGTGAGTTTCTCCTGAGCGACACCGGGTATCCATGAACTTGGGAATTTCGTATAAACCTTGCTGCCTTTGATACATCTTCTTCTCCATTTTCAATTAACTGATTAATTTCCAATTCCATCGACGATTCCATTCCTTTTTACCAATCTCCTTTGATCGAACCGTTTTTTCTCTACTTCCACTTTATTTTATCGTATATTTAAAATATCACGTATTGCGTTCAAATACTACATTTTCTTCTACAGGATGTACAAAATGGTCCGAGCAAGACTTGTATCTATCAACGAGATCAAGCAGATAAGAACAGTTCGTACAAATGTTTTATCGAAGAGTTACGAGTGTTCAAAGATTATTATTAATTAATTCATTGTTTCAGTTATAATAAACTTAAATAAAATTAAAAGGGAATTTCTTCCCTCTGCAAGAATGCAGACTTCCCATTCGTCGAACTCTATCGAATATTCCTGCCGTTGTTACATTCGTTTCGAATATATTCGCAAAGCCGAGTGGATTCTTCCGTTTCTATCGTATTTTCATAAACCAAGAACAACTTCCAGGGAAATCTTCGAACGCTTATACCTGCTCAATAAAACATTTCCAAACATAAGTTTATGGGAACTTTTTTACCTGCTTAACGTCATTAACACGTGGTACAAGTTTCGTTCCGAGCTTCTCGGACACCTGCTATACTATTGCGCTTGTCATATATTCGTACGATTATATTAAAATATATTTTATTACATATTAGAAATTTGTATTTTTCTAAACAGTATAATAAAATAATTTAAAAGATAGTAACGTTTAGGCAGAGAAATGTATGTACTGTGCAAAGAACTGTATGTACTTTGAATAATTTTTACATTACAACATTACGTACATTATGAATTTTTGTATTTCCAAATTTCTCGTTTATACGCGTAGAAATCTGTCTGTAGCGTACGTGTTACACGGTAATATTTCATTTCTAATTTAATTTATCCCTTATCGATATTATTTCGATTGTAAATTGTCTGATCGACGTTTATATCTGCATCTTACACGAGCAAATTTAACTTTATATCAGTCCGATAATATTTTAATCTTCGATAGCTCGAGTATTCCGTGAGAATTTTAATTTTGCAAAATTGAAAAGTACGACTTTAGCGTTTGGCTCGGTGTTCTTTTTGTTTAGAAATCGTTTCGTAGAACGTTGGCGAGTATCGTGGTACTTGCGCGTGTTTAATGGCTGGCTCGATTCACATAACTTTGTTTCTAACAATTTTAGTACCTCTATTGACTCGTGTGTGCGCGTAGTATGTTACTTTTATTGAGTAATTAAAAGCTGTATATTTAACATGGTAAACTTAGCAATTTATCTTCTACGGTATATGATACGAATAGAAGGGAAGAAAATATGATCCGAGCAAGCACGTCGTCTCCTTTCTATAAATTATGTCAAATGAAATAAATAGGTGGCAATTAAGTTGTAAAAAATGCCGATGGGAAAAGGAATTATTGGAATATCTTCTAAATACGCTGTAAAATAAATTATTCTACTTGCAATACCGACCATCTATTCGTGTAATCGAGTGGCAAATTTAAAAGAGTTAAGAGGTTCCAACAAAAATTGTTTATTCGTTCCGTGACCATAATTTCTTATAGAAAGCACTTGCAGAAAACTAACCCGAAGACGATCTATATGAAGAGTACCACGAATTAATTTTCCAGTTAGCATCATCGTCGTTCTTGCTGAATCACAGTGTGAAGATCAAAAATGTTCTAATAATTCCTACACTACTTTCAATCTCTTTTTCGTTTACCTTTCTTCTTTTTGCTCTTTTTATTTCATTCATATTTTTAAAAAAGTCACGCAGCAATTCCCAACTATTCGATTTTCTCTCTAATATTCGTTAATCTTCTATTTACTTTTTCCAACCTAGCACACATCTTTCTAATTCCTACACTATTTTTCATTTAACCGGTTTCTTCTTTCCCCGATCGTATCTTCGAAATGATCTCAATAATTCCTACGCTATTCTTCATTTTATTACGAATTTAATCCGTCTTTGTCTCGCCTAGTTCATATTTTCAAAACGATCACAGCGATTCCTAACTATCTAACCGCCTTTGCTGTCACTTTATCAACCATTAATCTCCATTTTCCCTGCCTAACTTCGTTCGCTTCTTCAAAAAGCTCTTAATAATTCGCACAATTACGACTTCTTCTTTCTATCTGTTTCTTCTTCTTTTTAGCTCGTTTCTATCTTCAAGGAAACATCGTGCAACACTACCTACACCTATTACTACTACTACCATTGCTTGCTTTCTATTGCGTCTGCAAAAAGATCTCGTGATAATTCCCATTCTATCTTTCGGCCTATTTCTTCCTTCTTCTTACTTCGCTCGCATCTTCCAAAATATCATCCGACTTGCTACGCTGTTTTCCACTCTATTATCCAATCTGCCTTTCCCTCTATCTCGCTTCGCATCTTCTAGCCCAAACCAAGATCGAATCCTCTGCCACGTCCGACAGATCTAATTATCCAATTATGGAAGAAGCGCGACAGTGGTACACGTTGTCACGGCGATTTAGAACACATTAGACACGATGATAGCCGGTACGGTTTTCCGTCGTTTCGTCGGGACGAAAGGCCGCGGACACGAAAGTGACCTTCGCTCGAGCCGCCTCTAAGTGTCCAATCACGGTAATACTGTCCGGTCGGTTGACGTCACGGCCTCTAATTCCAGCAATTTCCCAATTGCCGATCAAAGTCGCCGGAATCGCAGATTGCATCTGCTCGGTGAGCACACGCCGTTACGAGCAAGAACCAGCAACTCGTGCGCAACAGGGAGGGAAAACGCTCTCGATGACCGGCATCGGGGACAACTTCCGTCACGGATCGACTTCCGCCACGGATCGACTTCCGCGAAAACAGAGACATCGACTATTCCGCGAATGGGTTTGGCGTGCCGCGTACATACGTACTCTGCCAAGGAATTCGTTACCGGGATTTTCGTCGACGTGTCTTCTATGAATTGTCTTCTTTGAAATGCAAAAGTCCAAGGAATCTTTTTTCTATCGAGGAGAAATTAGTAGATTTGTAGGTTATATTCTTTTCTTCTTTTCTTTTTTACTTGGTACGTTACGTTAGGTATTTTTTCTTCACTTTTTTTTTATCGAAGTGGATTAAAGAAGTGGGATTGGTCAGCATGATTTTTAAGTTACAAATTGTTTCTTTTTTTATTTATTGCGAAGGTTTGAAGAGTTTCTTCTGCATGGAGGATCGAGGAATTTCTTCTTTATGGAGGATTGAAGAATTTCTTCTTTATGGAGGTTTGAAGAGTTTCTTCTGTATGGAGGATTGAAGAATTGGGATTGATGAGGATGATTTTTAAGTTACGAATGGTTTTTTCTTCTTTTTTCATTTATTGGGAAGGTTCGAAGAATTTCTTCTTATCAAGGATTGAAGAATTGGGATTGGTCAACATGATTTTTAAGTTACGAATTGTTTTTTTCTAAATTTTTATTTATTGGGAAGATCTAAAGAGTTTCTTCTTCATGGAGGATTGAAGAATTTCTTCTTTATGGAGAATTAAAGAATTGGGATTGATCAGGATGATTCTTAAGTTACGAATCGTTTTCCCTTTTTTTTTTTTGTTTATTCGGAAGGTTTGAAGAATTTCTTCTTTATCGAAGATTGAAGAATTGAGATTGATCAGGATGATTTTTAAGTTACGAATTGTCTTCTTTTTATTTATTGGGAAAGTTTGAAGAATTTCTTCTTTATGGAGGATTGAAGAGTTGGGATTGGTCAGAACGATCTGTAATATAGTTTTTTAGCGTAAGGAAGTTAAAGAAGATCGAGGAATCGCCATTTGCTCGTGTTTTTTTCTGATAATGAACAAGTTTCGTCTGAATCCTTTCTCACATTCTCTCCAAAATTTCTACTCTAATTACAGCATACGATGAATTGTTCATATCGCGGTAAGAATGATAACAAAATAATAATGACAACAACAACAACAAACACAGGTATAAGAAAGAAAAAAAAACAAGTATACTGGAAGAAGAAGAACAACACAACGAACAAGAAGATGAACCAAAAATAAAAGGAGAACAAGGGCAAGAAGACTAAAGATAAGAAAGACAAGAGTAAGACGAAGAAATAAAAGGAAGGCGACTACACTTGGATAATCCCGTCGATATCTGCGGAGGAAAGGAGGATTCGATTGGAGCCGGCGAGATCCGCATTAACGTGGTGGCGGAAGCGGAGGAAACGCGGAGGACAAACGAGGACAGGCGCATTAACGAAAGTAGGCGCGGAAAGAAAGCTTCTAGAACAGAGTCGAAAGGAAGCCGTAACTTCGATGAAGCTGGAGCGAGCGAGCGCGAGATAGAAAGAGTGAGAGAGAGGGGGGGGGGGAGAAAGAAGAAAAAGGAAAGGACGAGGACAGGAAAAGCCGTGTCACGGTTGAGTGACGTCGAAATCGATGAAAACGAGGAAAAGAGAAATGGGAACAGAGCTGAAAGGACGTTGGGAGACGAAGAAGAAGGAGAAGAAGGCGAATCGAAGGGATGAGAAGGAACAGCCTTTCCGCTTTTCTGCTCGTTGCCAAATTGAGAATCGATGTTTCGCGCTCGATTCGACGGCCTGGAAGCTCCTGCTAGGCTTAAAAGGTACCAAACATTCACGTGTGCATCTACACGAGAAGCTATTGTTTCCAGATGATTCTAGTCTGGTACAGTGTCGGTCAGAGACTTTTAAATAGAAGCAGTGCGATACAGGAAGACTTTTGTGAATGGAAAATCGTGAAAGATCGCAATATCTTCTTTTGGTGTGATATTAGTATCAGAATTGTCGACGTGATTCTGATCTAGTGGAATTTATAGCCAGTTGAATTTTTGATGGGTAGGAAGATTTTGGGGATTGGAAATCGTAGCGAGCCATAAGATATTCTATAGGATTTTTTTTTTTTTAGAATTCTTATCGAAAAACACATATCTGTATGAATATTTGACTTCGGATGTAGTAGATTCAATCAAATTTAATGTCCAATAAAGATACGGGGTTGAATGGATGTAAGACACGGAGTGGCGCGAAGATATGTCGTAAAACGAAGTGGCAAAAATTCCGATTCTCTCAAATAGCCATATCTTTCTCCCAAACCAAGCCAATTCTACAATTAATTAAACTTCCTGACGATTCTCGTGATTATTTCTCAATTCTCAAAATCTCGAATAATTCTCACGATTATTTCACGATTCTCGAAATCTCTAACACTTGGGCGTAGAGCTATTTGATAATTTTCAAAGTCTTCGACGATTCCCATAATCGTCGCGCGATGCCTAAAACCCCTAACGACTCTCATAAATAATCCATAGAATCCGTTTATCTTCTCCATTTATCTTCGCAAATTATACTATTCTTATACTGTATTATACGCACGATGCTCTTACTTCACCCCTTTTCACCCCCTTTGATCACTGCAAAAATTGTATTCCCCGAGAATTTCAGTAAAGACATTTCAAAAAATAAGAAGAAATAAATAATTCTTCCAATTATTTCGTGATTCTAAAAATCTGTAACGCTTTGCGCGCTCATTTCACGATTCTCAAAATCACCGACAACTCTCTTAATCGTTGCACGAATTCTCCAAATTTCTAACGACCCTCGGACGATAAACCGTACAACAGGCCATTCTTCGTCTACTTTTCGTCACCTCTAGCAGGTGCATAGCATCTCCGAGTAGCGTCGTGTAATCGCAAAAGCCTCGTTCTTCGATAATCGAAAGTTGGAACGAAGCGAAAAGGCTTCGTTTGCGCGTAGCGAAATAGCCGCGAAATAGCGTCGCGTGGTCGAAACTCAGGATCCGAGCGATCAGTGCGGCATATTTGCAGCGAACAACGCCCGGAGGCTCATAATTAAATCGCGTTTCCAGGACAATAACGACGGCCGCGGCTCGACGAAGGGCGCTGGGGAAAAAAAGCCGGGCGGGGCGACTTCCTTTCGCCGGCGCTGAGGCTATTTCCGGTGTGCTCGTGAGTCGTCACACAAAACGAGCTAGACAAAAAACAGCTACCGTAAAAACGTCGAATTTATATTCGCTTGCTGCGAGTGAACGTTATTGTGTCGCTTCGATGGCTTTTTACATCGGGTTGGCTTGCCAACGAGATGAATTTCTTCGAGATATCTCGTTCGATTTCCGTTCCACGTTGTTGCTCGGTTCTCCCCTTTGTTTCACAAATTCTTTCTCTTTTTTTCTCTCTTTCGTTCGCCGATTTTTCTGCGTATTTTTCTTTGATCGTCTGTGACAATAGGTTCTTGCATTCTGTAAATTTGATCGAAAGGATCGTTCGATGCTGATTTCTCAACACTTTCGCCGTTGCAAATTTTCTCGTCTTTCGTTCTCGGCAAGAAAAATCATTCTGAACGAAAGGGCAAATCGAACAATTTTACGTAATGGAACTATTTTATTTTTCCACGCGATATTCTGTCTCGTCTTAAGTAGCTGATCGAATTTTTCAATTGCCATCTATTTTCTTATCCATTTACGCGACGATTAAATTACACGGTGATTAAGTAATTAACAGTTACAATATATACAGGGTGGGTGGTAACTGACGGTACAAGCGGAAAGGGGGTGATTCTACGCGAAAAAAGAAGTCGAAAATATAGAATAAAAAAATTTTTTTTTTTAATTTTTCCATCGAGACAACGATCTACAGTGAGATCCATTATAACGTACCGCAGCGAAAATTCAAAATCGATTTTCTCGAAAACAAAGCCTCGAACGAAAAATTTTTATTCTATATTTTCGACTTCCTTTTTCGCGTAGAATCTCCCCCTTTCCGCTTGTACCACCAGTTTCCAACCATCCTGTATATCTTTCATTTTTTCGTTATATTTATTTGTTTGTCATTATTATTTCTCTTTTAGTTACGATTAATTTTAGATAATTTTGAAACAATTACAATTACTACTGCAGGTTAATTTTTTATTAATTACGTATTTTAAAAGACGCAAAAAGTTTACCATCCTATTGTTTATACAATCTGTTTGGAAATATTTCATTGGTGATTTATTTAAATCTGCGCCGCATGTAATTTTTAGTAGACGACGAGTTGATATAATTTTTTGAAACAAGAAAAAAACTAACAGTATATATATTTATAATAAAAGAAAAACCTGCATTTTGCGCTGCAACCTGTCACTGTCTTTGGTTATTGATTAGTTGTTACGTTCCAAGACAATTCTCTCCCATCTCTTACCTAAACAAACGAAAACAAACGATTTATTAAATACTTGTCCGATAATATAATTATAACAATATTATTATTATTTCTTAGAAGCTATGACTCAGTACGTTTTGGTTGTCAGAAATAATGCAGAGTACGAGGCAATGATAGTATTGGGTTGGCAACTAAGTGATTGCGGATTTTGTCATCGGATGGTATTGACGATATCCGCAATCATTTAGTTGCCAATCCAATAGAATTTTATGGAACATGTTGAAAAGACAACACACATTGACTGATAAAATTACACAGGAACCAGATCGAAAGTGTTTTGACATTAATTTTTAATGATAATTAAATACACGTGTCCCAATGAGAAAGACAATTAACGTAATCAAAACTAAGACAATTTAAAATAATAATTATTAACAATAATTGAGAAATTAATTGATCGAATAACATAAGAATTTATATCGAGTTACGTCAAGTTAACAAAAGAAATAACGATTTGAAATTAAATGTTAGTGGTTAAGATCGACACGTTCCAACTATCAAAATTACAACCTAAGTTTCGAATTTATTATTACGTTCATTCTTGTTAATTTCTCACGAAATGATCTCGAGCTTGTCCACACGATCCGATAAATCCTCTTTGCTATACATTTTCATAAATCACGACGAAGACAAAGACCCGAAAACATTTTTTCTAATTTAATGAAAAATTCCATTTTTGTCACTGGACGTCGTTTACCGTTTCGACCGGTTGATTCGCCAAATATTTTTTCAGCGAGCAAATCGCGGTAGAATGAACGGTATCTGGCGAGGAGACGAGGATCAAAGAGCGCAGGCACATAATTATTTGAGCAAAACTCGGGATTAGCCGAGTGGAAAGGCTCCTTTTCGCGAAAGCGACCCTGCCCCTGCTTCTGCACACCTCCATCCCTTTCTCCGCCCTTTCTAATTAAAACCGTGGACGAACGCGTGGCTTTTCGAGGGAATTTCTCGGTGTACTAATTATTCAGCATTCTGTGGACACGTCTCGTGCGCACACAGACACGCGTCACGTGGATATCAATAACGTCGCCACCCTCGATTAGAGGGGTGATTTCATTTTTCACGGTCGACCAGATGAAACGTGGTGTTCGACGATGTTACGTAAGATAATAAAGTAAAATAGTAAAGAGAAATAATAAAGAGGCTGAGAGAGAGAGAGAGAAAAGAAAAAAGAAAAAACAATGTTGTTTGTTCGATGGGGTGGATGATTCAGGGGGTTGAAATGGGATTTCGAGAACGAAGGTATCGTTTAATTGTTAAGGATCATTTCCAAGCTTATCCACTCTGCTGTTTTTCTATTTAATTTTCCCTTTTCCTCTGTCTAATTTCGTTAATCTTCGTTTCTCTTTTGAATCTTTAACGCAGCAAACTGTGAATCCTTGACCCAGAAAAAAGAAGCTGGACTTTTCATCGACATCGGCGAGATCGTCTTGCGAAACTATGATGAACGGTACGTCATAAGCACGAAAGCCATTATTTACTCGCACGGTGTAATTAATTTTTAATTTTTCTAGCTTTATTCCGGTAGGATATTCCGCCCACGAGTTTCTGTCATACACGAACTTTTAACGCTGAACGGTTCGATTCAAACAACGAGGCAGAACTCTGCTGTTTAAGAAGAACAAGAGAAAGGCGATCATCCCCGTCGAAGATATTCATCTCCGATACAATAATCGATTTTTCCTTTCATTTTTATCGCACATACGAGTCTGTAACATATTTCGATTCTGAACGACTGGAACCAACGCGAACTACAACGCAATTCGACGCAATACGATCGAAAACACGTGGAAGCAAAAATAACTTCCCACGAGATCACGCGGTAAAACCATGGTGCAACACGTCATCGATGTAAAATACCGCGATCTTACGATAAACGACGTTCGATTTCCCTTCTTATCCCGTTATTTTGCTCCTATTTTCCCATTACCTGGGAATCTTTAATGCGGCAACTCGAAGAACGATGCAAAATTTCGCACGCGAAATAAATCGAGAAACAACGCGAAAAGAGTGATCGTTGTCTGCGTATAGGAATCTTCTATACCGGCGACTCTGAACCGCGGACAAGTGAAACTAAAATAGAATGCGAAGCTCTTAAACCGAGAAGGGCGAAAAACAATATCCACGGGGTTATCGTGGAAAACCACGGTGCAACACGTCATCGATAGAAAAGCCACCATTTATCCGCAATTTGATCGCACGCGTCCGCGTGTGTCGCAGTTAGCTCGAGAAGGTTTGTACGTGGCGACCCGGCCAACAATTAAACAAGCGACACCGAATTTATCGCGGTATCGATAACCTTCTACTCCTGACAAATCATAGCCGACGATCGTTCGAAAGAGATGGGGTTGGGCTGTATGGCGAGACGGTGAAATTTATTGGAAAGACCACGGTGACGCGAGGTCGAATCCAGGAGATTTCAATTCACCGCCAACGATATGATCGCGCCACATCGATCGAACAGAGAGACTTTTGTCCGATCGGTGGCAACGTTACATCAGCGACAATCGACGAACGCGAACCATCGTTACATCACTGTCGAATTTGATCGCGCGCCGCCTTTCAAATCCATTTCATGCATTATTTCCGATCTTTCTCGTTCAATACCGATCTCGCCTCTCTACGTATGAAATTTCTTTATCGTTCGTTACTCGCGTCGGTCTCTTTCATTTTTGTCTTGGTCAATGGGATCGTCGCTTCATGCGTCATACAGAGTGTTCAATTTTCTAGGAATTTTGTGTCTAATTTTGTACGAGTGTCTATTGCTTTTTCATGCGATCTTTCCAGAGGCTTTGGAGATTTACAGCGATCTTTTGAGGGATTTCAGAGTTTTTACGGGATATTTCGTACGGACGAGCTTCGTCGATTTTATATTCTCTGACGATCTCTTCGATTTAGCGTCTGTATAAATTTCGTCTAATTTTTGTTACTTCTTTTATTCCCTGAAACTTTTGTTTCCTATTTTCCAAAGGGACGAAACGAACGATTATCTAGCACGATGGAAATTCAAGAGGTGCAATCTGGTCTTGCACTTTGATAGGATTAGCATCAGGGTTTCTGGAGTTCAGAAGGATCTTTGGAAAAATTTGAGAGCTTTTAGCGGACCGTCCGCACAGTTCGGCTGAAAATTTTCATTATTTCTAACTTGGCTGTGACGTTGAAACAACGTTCAAAATCCTGCAAAGTACACTTTGATTTTCAACTTTTAGATAGATAGACTTTTAATTCCCAAGTTACACACTTTTGTACAACTACTTTTTCAAACTACGTTTTACTATTCCGATTTATTTCCTCGGCAATTTTAACGCTTTCGTTATTTCACTTAACCTAATTGGATGGTAAACGAATGTTTGGACAAAAAGAAAAAAAGGACGATCATGCTTTTTTTCTCAATTAGTAAACAAGACTGCTGCCCGAAAATCGAGTCAACGTCGCGGAAAATTACTCGCTGGGAAGCGAGAAAACATGGTTTTCGGAAAATTTCCGAGGGAAAGGAAAGCTCTGTGCGTGGTGGTCCGCCCGAGAAAATTATCGTTGCGGTTTCCAGCCGGACTCGCATTAAGTCCGACAACATTCTACGACTTAACTTTCGTCACTCTGAGGGCAACTTAAATTCCCACTAAATACCCGGCTCTCATTGTCCCGGTTCTCCCTGTTTATTTCAACTGTGTCGCGCCGTTCTCCTGAATTTTCACTCCCTGAAATTCACGTGCTGCGAGATATCGAGAAAATTAATCGAAGCATATTTAGCTCTCGACCATAGAATCCAAAGTTTGTAACGCTGTGCATAATTTTAAGTATCTGCGAATTTTGTCAATCTTCGACATATTGAGAAGGTCTGTTTAAAAAGGTAAAATGCCACTAAGAAAAAAGAAGAAAGAAAATCGTGGCAGAAAATTGCAACTATTTTTAATTTCACGTTAATATGAAGACATGACATCTCTCCAGGATGGAATTAATCGCTTGCCCAAAACAGATGTATCAAAGTTACAGAAAACAACGGCAGATATTGTACTTTGATCGAACAACTTGCTGATTTCTTAAATAAATTATCAGCTTCACCGACACATTTGCATTATTCGCCTGTACAGATAGTACACGCTATATTTACTCGTTTGTACAGTTAACGTGTATTCCATTTATTGTTCTTATTAAATATAAATCTGTCGTCTTCCTGGACTTTTTCTTTCGCGGAAATTCTTTCGTCCACTACTGCTGTATTACATCATTTCCATACAATAATTTGACGAATTTCAAATTCGTTTGAATACACTGGCGCACACGTGCATGAAATAGAAAGAAAAAGAAAAAAAGAAGAACACGAAGAGGGGGAAAAATAAAGAAAAGAGGGGAGACATGGCCATTATGAAGAAACGAGTGCAACGTCCATATTCGTCGAAACGACGCGTCCGCTCGTTATATTCCGCTGGTCGTTTAACGATGCCTGGGTCGTCGACGCGTTTAGAAACGAATCGATCAGACCTGCCCGGTCGTCGACCATTTTTCCTGTCTGCGTTCGATCCCCCGATCGTCCCAGATGTGAACGCGCCACGTTGAATAATAAATCGACGAACCAGTTGACAGGGAAAAGGAACGAGAGCAAACGGGAGAGCCGAAAGAGAAGCAACCGAGGGAGAAACAGAGAAGAAAAATGAAGTTTGAGCCTCGTTGAAGTGTCATCCGTGTTATCGTGCGAGGAAGATCACGTTTATCTGAACGAGTCAAAGGCGAACGTTGGATTACTTGATTTTTATATTACACACGTACGTACTTGTTTTCGTTTGTATTTCTTTTTTCTTTTTTTGAAGTACACGTATTGAAAAATTGATAGATGACGACGTGTCGAATAAAAATAGGAATTACTGGTAAATATTAAGAAATAATTTAATATTTTCCTCTTTCTCGAGGAACGTTCACTCTACTTTTCGTAATTTTTATTTGCCTTGTTGTTTGTATCTCTTAGAATTGCCCGTATTTAATTCTAGATAGATGGAGATTTCTGGTTACGTGATAGTTTAATATCTTCTTCTTCCAGGAAGATTCGCTCCAGTTTTTGTAATTTTTAATTTTCTTATCGTTTGTGTCACTTGGAGTGGCTTGTACTTAGTTTTACTGTAAATAGATAGCGACACACGCCATTGATGATAATAATATGTCGAAGATTTCTGGTCAAGTTTAACATTTTAATGTTTTCTTCTTCTTCCAGGAAGATTCGCTCCAATCTTTGTAATTTTTAATTTTCTTATCGTTTGTGTCACTTGGAGTGGCTTGTACTTAGTTTTACTGTAAATAAATAGCGACATACGCCATTGATGATAATAATATGTCGAAAATTTCTGGTCAAGTTTAACATTTTAATGTTTTCTTCTTCTTCCAGGAAGATTCGCTCCAATCTTTGTAATTTTTATTTTTCTTGTCGCTTGTGTCACTTGGAGTGACTTGTACTTAGTTTTACTGTAAATAGATAGCGACACACGCCATTGATGATAATAATATGACGAAGATTTCTGGTCAATTTTAATATTTAATTTTCTTCTTCTTCTTCTTCCAAGAAGATTCACCGCAGACTTTGTAATTTTTGTTTTCCTTCATCCTACGATGATATCTCCTGGTACGATCTTCTCTGGTTTTTAAAATAATTTAAAATAAAGTAACTAAGTCTTGTGTAGTTTTCAAAATAATTTCAGTCGGTAACGCGAGGAAGAGAATCATGGAACGACCGTGTAAAAGTTACTCTCTTCAAACAAGAAATAATTGACTTTTGTACTTCTTAAAACAATTATAACGATATATATATTAATATTCAATTATAATTTCCAGCAACTGCGTAACTCAATCATTTTTCTCTTCTTTTCCTATGTTATCTTCCTGAAAATGAATAAACTTACCGAAGACTATCATTCGTTTCTTCAGAATTAAACGTTAATCGCGTATTAGATTATTCAACGAACATAGAAATTAATAAAAGAGTTATAGAGTTATTTCGTTCTATTAATTTTAACTTCCAAAGTTAAACATTCGTTTGACACGCGTCAAAAATTGTTCAATCTCAGAGAAATGAATTAATAAATTCCTATCAATCTTCCAACGGTTAATTATCAATGGCAATAATTCGGTAATTCTTCCAATTTGGGAAACAATCCGACCGCGAGAAATACGTATCTCCGTTTAATTACAGGATCCCTAATAAAGGCTATCAATTTGGAAGCTGTTTGTCAGCGATAAGGTTATCAGCATTATGCCGAAACCGGTGTATTTGGTCGTGCAGTGATTAGAACACATACGTAATGAGCATCATGCGCCATTTGCTGCATGTTTCCATTAAAAGAGTCGAACCCGCTGTGTATCATCTAGGAAATACAATTGATTAAAATAACGACGATTCAAATGATATTTTTATTCCGTAGATCGTACATGATCTATACGTGTTTCTGGAATTTATCAATGTTGAAGTTTCTACTTTATATGAATACCTCTTTATACTTTTTAAATCGTCCACTTGAGATCGAATAAAAATGTCCAACGTCTTTCTATTATTATGACTATGGTATTCAAACTTCTTTTAAAGTCTTCATTGTTGCAGTAACTTTGTGTATATGTAGCAGTTTTATCATCGTCTAAGCAAAGTTTTCTCACACAGTCAACCAACGTAACTTCAAAGTTCCATATACAATACGAACACACACTATTGTCATAGACTTATTTGCGAACCGATTTCCTAATCCATAAAATTAAACGAAACCTTCTTTTTTCTCCAAAATGTACTACCTTGTGTAAATTACGAGTTTAACAAGCTACCGCACTATATTTATTATTTTAAACGATAAACCTTGGCTTTGAACTAATATCGTTTAATTTAATAATCGCTACAAACTCTGTCGTCATAACTTAATTTGACCTTTTATGCTTTACGTAATAAGCGTCATTAATAATGATAATGTCTGCCGTGCAGAAGGTGAATATTAACGAGCAGAAGATTAAATGAAACTACAGACTCTAGCATTAAGTATTATAAGCCGCCAACAAACATCCTCGCGCAAAAATCTTACCACAGCCACATTATGTTTTGTTCGACATTGGAAGAAGTTGCGGGCGAATTATACATTCTAACAATTCGTTTAACTTTGTATTTTAAACGACGAAGGAAGCGCGTATGCGACGTGTCAATAGTTTTATGAAAAAATACATAAAACTTAGAATTAGACCAAATATCAAAATTTTATTAACCTTTTCAATCCGGGAAACTTTGGCAAGAACAAAAATGTTCGAAAATAATATTTTCCCATCAATATTCATTAATTTGAGATAATTTAGGATCCACCGATCAGCGTCGGCAGTGTCCCAGTGTCAGTACGAGATCCAGTTCCTGCCTTTCGCTGATAAATAACAAAAATAAATAACTACGCAAATAAACTTTCCCCGGGCTCAGTAAAAATATACAAAACGTATATATACGTCGCATGGATTCTATCGAAATACACAGACGTATATATACGTCGCCCTAAATTTTACCGGAATATACAAGACGCATATATACGTCGCATGGATTCTATCGAAATACACAGACGTATATATACGTCGCCTGAATTCTACCGGGATATACAAGACGCATATATACGTCGCACGGATTCTATCGAAATACACAGACGTATATATACGTCGCCTGAATTCTATCGGAATATACAAGACGTATATATACGTCGTCCGGATTCGAAGAGTTAGAAATAGAGGACGTTTTAAGATTTGTGTACCGAAGTGTACATCGTCTAGTTTCGTTAAATATAGCGTCCTATAGTTCATATTATTAGTACATTATCATAGTCATAATAATGCTGTTAATTATTATATACGCCCTAATTTCATATAGTCATATTTCTCCACTTGCAACGTTCCCTATTTCACACACATCAAAAAATTTTCGTTAAAAAATTTCATTCGATATGAATAACTACTCTAGAATTCCTGTGACGACGACTCATTTGTCAGGTTCTAGAAAGACGGATGAAATTGGCTAGGAAATGAAACACAAAGGTAGTTGGACAGAGGGGGAGGAAGGGGATGGAAGGGGTTGGACGGCGCATTTAGAAAGCAAGTACTGTTACAGCGGTTACGGGGCCAATTCGAGCTGCAACTCGCAACAAAGTTTCGAAGTTCAAGGGTCAACTCGATTTGCCGCGGCTGCAACGAGAACCGAAGTAAGTAGGTTCTCTTAAGCGCGGCTATAAATCGCGCAATGGGACCGTCTTTTGTTCACCATAGGGTGGAACCATGAGAAATAAGGAGGAAGGAAAAAAGGGAAGAAAAGGAAATCTTCCTCCTGAAGGGACGTCTTTGACGTACGATCGAACGTACCCATTGTGAGTACGCCAAATCTTTGTTCAATTTTGGTATAAAAATTAACGGTTTAACTGTGGCTACAAAAAGTATTGGCATGCACCCTTGTTTTTCAAGGAAGCGTTCTTTCTATCACGTTCCACATATCTCATTTTCTCGGTATTAAATTTTTGCAACTATACGAGAATACTATTAAACGATACGAAATTTGATATATTTAGGCCAAATCGATTAGTATGTAAATGTTATAATAAATACAACGGTGTGGCAATACTTTCTGTAACTACCGTATGTGAGATTTTAGGATTTTGAAATCAGGGATTTATACGTACAGTGAGAATACGATGTTCGATTATGTTATAGTTGCAATAGTAATAGAAGAGACCACAATAATCATATCTGCTAATCTATATATGTATATAAAAGTATATAAAAGGTAAAAATAGCTGACTCATTTACGTTTTAATACTCGTTGATATAACCATATATATTTGATATGGATGTAACGATTCGACAACACGATTCTCAAATGTGTATGTAAGCATGTAAGTCCTAACAGAGGTTTACAGAACTATTCGAGTACCTGTATCGACGTACGAGAGCCCTTTACGTGTAAATGTTCAGTATTACACGTATTACAAAAAACTGTTCGAAACTTGTCATATACGTACGTAATAATGGTGTCTAATTGTGCCAATGAAGTTGCAAAATGTTTCCTATAATACACATAATGTACCCCTCAAAGCTTCCCGCACGAAGTGTTCAAATACTTTCACGAGTCACCGAATCTTCCAAATTGTTTGTAAAATTTCAATATAGCGCTCAATGAAATACCAAGATGTTTCCTTCCTACGACACAGACTATATACATTTACACATAGCTGAAAATTTTCCAAAGTGTGCAAACAATTTCATGGGTGGCTGTACGATTGTTCAAATTATCTGTCAACGTTAAATGTAAATTTTTACAACGACAATAATAATTTGCGTCGTTTAGATGTTTAGAATCGCGGAACTGGGGGACAACCGCCAACTACACATCCTCGCGCCATTTTGTGCGCGCGCCTCGACAAAATGGAATCGATAATTCCCGCGGCGGTCAGGAAACAATTTCTGAAACGCGGTCGCAATTTTTCGTCGGCGAAACAACATTTCTAGGTAGCAGGCTAATGCTCCAAACTACCGGCCATTAACGAGTTAATGCGAATAATTTTTCAAACAAGTTGCAAAGCCTTTCGGAGGCTCGTTTCCACCGAGAAAGGAGAGAGGGTAAAGGCGCGTACATACGCGCGGACGATTGTTCCGCGTTTCAAACGCGGAACGCCGATTTTTTTTACGGAAATTCGAAACGTCTGAATTCGATTGTTTGCGGAGAAAACGTTAAACGCGCGTTTGAAACCGCAACCGGCCGTGTTGCAAAGGTTTTGTCGGCAACAATCTTGGTAGAAATTTGGTTGGATCGATCGTTTCCGCGGTTTCTTGAACGTTGCACGGGAGATTGGGTCGCTTTGAATCTGAAACAGATTCAACAATTTTTCTTTTTTCTTTTTTTCTTCACTTTCACGTAACAATTCACAGGTCCACTGACATTCTCGACAATCGTTCGTTAATACGAGGAATCAGTGAGAAAATGCATCATCGTCATTTTTTGGGAATCGAACATTTAAAAGTGACCCTAAAATTGTTGCAGTTGTTGCAAACGTTGCTTCAAAGTATCGTTTCAATGTATCGTATATTTAGTTTAGGAAATAATTTGCAAGAACTGTACGTATAAGACGATGCAGGTTTCTCCTTATTTTAACAACGACGATATACAGTCTGCCTGTAACGAATTGCCGCAGACGTCGTTTTGCGAATCATTCAGCCGTAACATTGTTAGCCTTAAATTGCGATAATTCGAAGGTTTTCATTGAAAAGGCGTAAATACGCGACAGACGGTGCTTCGTCATCAGCGGCATTCTCGATTCTCATTGCTATTTTAAAGCAATGGAACTTTGACAGTCTTTTAGCTATTTAAACGCGAAATTTTGTATGATACGTGTTAACATATGAATAGAGCTAGATGACTTTTACAAGCGTCGTTTTATATGGCTTCTATACGTAAAGGCGTATCACTTTCTGCACGAATCTCCTAATTAACCGGTGCGCAGATTTTTATGGAAATACACAAAATTTAAAGCTACGAAAATGAACAGAACGTACATGATGTGCAAAAACATAGAAAATATTCAAACAACAGTGCTATTTGTCATATCTAATATTGGATTGGATATTGATAAAATCCGCAATCACTTAGTTGCCAACCCAATAGGTCCTACACCCTACTCCTTTAATCGTATCCATAAAAATATGAATTTTCATATCAATATGCAGTCTAGTAATCGCAAATATATTTATAATTATCAGGCAATATTATTCGGTATTAATATAATTATATTCAAAATTAATATTGGAGATGCGACTCTGTTTTTCCTAAAATTCGTTTCCTCCAAGCTTGTTTTACACGCTTCCTTTGCACTGTTTACTATTTCTACGCTATCTTTCTACCTTCTTTCATTGCATTACCTTTCCTCCATTTTCTCTCGTTTCGTTTTCACCGTCATCTATCATTACCCGCATCTCCCGTTGTCTCGAGCTGCTTCCTTCGACTGTCCTAGCTCTTTCTTCTTTTTAAAGAAGACATGCAACTTTGTTTCATTTTTATTTTCTTCCAACTCGTGTAGCTTTTTATCATCGCACGTACCGCGCGACTTTTTCATTTTTTTTTCTTTTAATTTCTTCCTTCCCTTTCTGTAATTCTTGCCGAGAAGCAAAATTCTCCTTAGGAAAGGAACATCGATTATTTCTCAACAGTTTTGTCCATTTCGATCAGATATTGCTTCATCCATTTTCTACGCTCTTTCTACGCTATCTTCGCCCCTTTTACAACCCTCCGCTGTCCTTTATCCCTTTTATCAACTACAATGCTATCTTACCCCCGTTCTCACATCCTCTTATCTTCTTTCGCCCCTGTTTCTCTCTTTCACCCCTTTCCATCCTCTCTCATCTTCCAACCTCTTGAACTTTCCTAATGGATTACTGATCGCTGGAGGATAACAGGAAATTCACCGACGAATTCGTGAATTTCTCTCCGGTTAAATCGAACTGTAGAACGTCTCCTTTATCATATCCTTTTCGCTCCATCTCGTCCGCACTATCAAATTTTCTTCTCTGTTTAATCTGGCTTTTTAATAAGATTCTTCCTTGAGTTTTCGTTTCCCTGCATTGTGCTTCTTCTATGTCTTCTTAAGGAACAACGAAACGAACGAAGAGATACGCGACTGTAAATGATTCTCAAAGGTAAATATTTTGTAAATAATAATTATTATATTCGTAGGTCAAATTTAGCTTTATGGGTCACTGTTAAGTTTACAATCATAGATTATTAATTAGAGATCAAATTTATTGGTATAGATTGTTTATCGAAAGGGGTTAAAATTGTCTCGTTATAGATCGTAGATAAATCGTAGTAGGAACAATGGAGAAATATTCGTGAAACCTCTTCGAGTTTCTGCGAGGGAAAATTTCAAATTTCCTCGGACGTTTTCTGTCAAACGATCGGGCACGATTTTAATCAAATTTCCACTGAGAAGTCTATCGATATTTTCAAACAAGTTAGCTACATGTCTCCGTTTTACAAATTGCACGCAGGGAAAAGATGGCTGGAAAACAATTTACAAATTGCCATTTCAATTAAAATTTCGCTGTCGTGTCTACAGCGTCGC